>NC_057863.1:101343575-102744200 GCF_019393635.1 Dromiciops gliroides | reverse complement strand
GTGTCAATTTTCTATTTGCTTGATTTGTAAAAGAAATTCCATTTTGAGAAAATAGATGGTAATATAACATAAATTAAAAGTGGCAACTTGAAGACAGTTATGTAAAACAATCTCCACATTTTAATTAGTCTTTTTTTTGAAGAAAACACTATTCATTTTTATTTTGCTATGAAATTTGAGGAAAATAATTATTATAAACTGACTGACATGTGAAGACTAGGAAACTGCACCTTCTAATTCTGGATAGACCAGAATCCAATCACTAAAATATAAAACGAGTGCTACCTGGAATTATCAGTAGGCATAAAAAATGAACAGAAGGTGATATTTTTCCTTCTGTGAAGTCCCCTACAAGCATCTTGCGAAGTGTGTCTTAAAAGGTTTAAAGATGGTTCATTAACTTTCTGATCTATTTCGATGCGCATTGCTGATACCATCCTGACCTTTAAGAATTCAGGCTACACATCTTCTGCAAAGAATATTCTATGTTGGTGTCAAGGTAATTCAGCCTTTGGGTTCTTATAACTGAGAAAATATGCTTTAGGTGTCTTTCATATTTCGTTGACAGGGAATAAAGCTGGGATAGTAGTTGTGTAACTAACTCTCTATAGGATTTCTGAGTGAGTGAAGATCTAGGAACCTCTAGTTAATTGACTACCTGCTACATAACAATGGGCTCTCTACTGCATGGTTTTGATGTGCAAAGAATCATTCTTGAGTTGGTTGAATTAAGAGCTTCATCACACATATAGTCAGGGACTGGATTGGTATAAAATGGACCTTTCCTTTACATAAGAAATCTAGCCAAATCATTTCTGTTATACTTGCAGTTAGTGACAAGAAAAGACCAAAATAAATGCCACATACACTATGGAACATTTTGGCAGGACTATATTGAAATGATCTCCTTGATTCTTAGTTTCTAACTTTCCATGAATTAAATACTGCAATACAAAGTTCAGACAATAGAACATTTTTCTGAAAGACATATTTCCTCCTCTTCTACATTATTGTCAGTTTTAATCTTGCTACTTTGATAGTAGAAATATGGAAGGTTGGTTTGCTTAGGCCACAAATTAAAAGAGAATATGAAATATGTATTGAGATAAAGGTAGACTTGCAAAGAACTGAGTAAACCAAAATGGCAATAAAAAATAGAAACACACCTAAGGAAGTCACCGTATTGTAAGGTGCAACGTATTGGGTTGTGTGAATCAGGAAAGTTTTGTTTTTTCTTAGTTTCACTCTTGTGATTTTGGACATCACTCTATGTTACACTTGACTTCTCTGTAAAATGAGGGGATTCAAATACACAACCTCTAAGGTTGCTTGCAGCTCTAAAACTCCTAAATAAACTATTTCAGATGAGCTATGCAGATACTGACTAAAGAAAATTCCTGTTGGATGAAATCAAAGTCTCACCTGACAGGCCATAGATGTATTATAAAATGTAGGCCTATTATAAAAAATGAGGGTTAAGTGACTTGCCCAGCATCACACAGCTTGTAAGTGTCAAGTGTCTGAGGCCACACCTGAACACCTGAACTCAGGTTCTCCTGAATCCAGGGCTGGTGCTTTATCCACTGTGCCACCTAACTGCCCCCCAAAACAAGATATTTTAAAAATGTTAATTATACCTTAGCCATAGTGGTCTTGTTATTATATGGCTTAGAAAATGTTTTCTTTTTAAAATATTCTTTTTTTTAATTTTAATTTTTTTTGGTGAGGCAATTGGGGTTGTGACTTGCCCAGGGTCATACAGCTAGTAAGTCTTAAGTGTCTGAGGCTGGATTTGAATTCAGGTCCTTCTGAATCCAGGGCCGGTGCTCTATCCACTGCGCCACCTAGCTGCCCCTTTAAAATATTCTTTAAGTGACTATGTACCAGATTACAGAAGAATCATAGTTACATGTTAAATACATCATGACTAGGAAACCTTATCTGTTTTTCTCTCTTTTTCCAAAAATTAATGCCTAAGTCTACCCATTCCTTTTTTTTTTTTTTTTTTGCGGGGCAATGAGGGTTAAGTGACTTGCTCAGGGTCACACAGCTAGTTATTGTCAAGTGTCTGAGGCCACACTTGAACTCAGGTTCTCTTGAAGCCAGGGCCAGTGATTTATCCACCCTGCCACCTAGCTACCCCTACCCATTCCTTTCTTAACCCCATTAGTTACTTTTAGGTTGGTCTGAACAATGTAGTTTCTAACTTTTAAATCTGACCATAAGAGTGTGACTTTGTCATTTGATAATTTGAATACTCAGGTTTGATGTCACTAAAAGGTAGCTTTGCTCTTTCATTGATTTCTTTGAGGGTTGATCTGTTGTGGAATTTATATTATTTTGTATTCCTTCAGCCCCATGGTCACTGCATGGTTGACACTTTGATCTCTCTAAATCTACTGATTCTAAACCATCATGTTGAAAAAACACAGAAACACCACCTCTAATCAATGAAAAAGGAAGATATATATATATAGTCTTGCCCTTTTCTCTTTTTTGCATGACCAGAGAACTTGCAGTAACAGTTGCATTGCCACAAGTTGCTTTTCCAAAATAATTACCACCACGCTCCCTGTGGTATGCAGTGTTTAACACATTGCTTCCAGTGTTAATGAATGCAAGAGGAGGCAACACAACTATTAGTAATTGCTTTTTTATTCGTAGTCCTCATTTTCCAGATAGGTCACATTAAACACAGCCATTAGACAATAGCGTTGAGATAATCCATACAATGTATGCTGCTTTTGTTGTCCTTGTTCACCAATTGCTTGGTGCAGCTCAGAACGTTATGGGGATGATGAAGCTGATAAATGGGAATTGCCAACCTGTGGAAGAATGGGGCCAGGGGAATCAAGACTTGAATCAGGTCTCATTCAATTATGTTTCAAATCAACAAATCTCGATAGCCAAAACTCTCATCTGAATTAATGCTCTGATAAATGTTGTCTGTTGTCAAAAGGAATGTAATTAGACAATAATGAGTGCATGTATATTATGCCAGACCTCAGACTACTTGTTGACCTCAGCAACTTCTACTCCATTAAGCAACATTCAGTTTTGAAGCTGGTTTTAATAAAGCATCCTGCTCCATTACTAGTCATCACATGATTTTTTTATGGCCACATTTCTAAATGGGCACCATCTACAGGCTCTAATGGCACATCATAGTTAAAAAGGTCTCTGCTAATTGGGGGTATCAAGATAAAGTCAATTTTCTGACCATGAATCCAGTTAATTTATGGTGTGGTGAGTCAACCTTAGCATACTATCTACAATAAGGTTCACTAAAGCCATGAAAGCAAGACTATGACAGTATTCTTTGAAACTGTTGGAGATTCCCCTTTAGCATTTACCTTGAGAAAGACATAAATAACACTGATTCTTCTTCCTTCTAACAATATTGTATGCAATATTATTATTAATAACCAACTGTTAGAACATTATCTTTCAAAAGTTTCCACAAAATGCCATTTCTTCTTCTTGACCTTGAGAATAGTGGTTTTTAAGCAGGTGAGAAATGAGCTAATCATTAAAGTTATATGTATGTATGTGTGTGTGGGGGGGGATCAATTTAAGGGTTTGAGTTTTTTTTTCCTATTTTATATATGATGTGTGGCCCCTTCAAATTCCACTGGTTGATCATGCACTGCCTGCTGATCACAGGCTCTTCCAAAAGTGTGAAGTTGGCAATCTCAGATGGCTTCATGGGAAGCAAAGCACCAGAGGTCTATGACAAAGGTAGCTGCTGGCCAAATGAATAAAAGCAAGAATCTCTCAACTCAGCCAGAAAGCTTGGAGTCATGGGTGCTGAATTACCTCAGTCAAGTAAATAAATAATCACTACTAAATACATATAATGTGTTAAACACCTAAAGCTAGGAAATCACTAGTGACAGAGAGCCTAAAGGTAAATTCTTCTTACATTGGCACAACCAATTCTTAAAATCTCATGTTTCACGGTTCATTTGTTTTTAACATATTCAGACACATACAATGAATGATGTAGCTGTTTACTCAGGGTTAGGAGTGTTGAAAAAAAAATGAACCCTATTCACTTTCAGTTGATTTCATGTAAACACCACCTTTGATTTTTTTTTTTTTCTGTGTAGATCTCTGTGTCTAGTAAAAGAGAGACAGTGCTTGGTAGAACTAAATAGCAGAGTCACTTCTCCATCAAATTTCAGCTATCAAGCTAAATCAACCTGTAGTCTCCTGGCAAAATAATATTGTATAACAGAGACAACACATTTCAGATACATAAATTGTCCAAAATACAGAGAGCAGCTAGGTTCAACATGTACAAGATCCCTTGTATTGTTTTCTAATTTAAATATTTAAGAATAAAAACCAAGAGCAATGCTTTGGAAAAGCTATTACCAGGAACCAAAGACAATTCTTTGTAAGGTCGTAAGGCTGATGAGATTTGATCACTCTTCCCTCTGAAAACAGTTTTGCAATGAGGTACTGTCCAAAATCACGTCTGAAATTGATGGAAATAGCTTAAACAGAATTTTGTGAGGTCTGAAATTGCAAAACTGAATTCATATCATTGATGATTTTTTCAAAATGTAAGGACTTCAATACATTTATATTGTTTCTACACTGGCTTGGTGACCAAAAAGGAAGGCACGGAGTTCTCCACTATTCTTGTAATATTGTATTCTCTGATCCAGTGCACAAATAGCTTTCATCTAACTCCACAACATTTTGTAAGGTATGGTCCTGATAATCTGTCATAAAATTGTAAAATGACAGATATTTTAAAAATTCAAGGGAAAAATAGTCAAAGCACTTTCTCTTCTCCTGATTCCTCTTGAATGGGTTAATTTCATGTTTGATCATCAGAAATTGTAGGATTTCCCATTAATATTTGTAAGTAATTTTGACGTTTGCCAAAACCCACAGCAGAAAGTACAAAGAAAAGGTAGGCAAGTATTGGTCACTCTTAAGCTACTCCAACAAAGAGAGCAAATTAGCTCTTCAAATCAGAAAGAATACGATTTTTTAAAAGCTTGTAATCTTAAATAAGATTGCACATAGGAAGAAATCATAGGCAGAGACAGTGCTGGTTCCTAGACATGCACAAAAGCATTCTCATGCTTTGGAGACAGAATGGCAGCGTGAGTCTTGAAGTCCTTAAGATACTCAGAGCAATCAATCAGGGCCATTATATCTACACAAACAGAAGCTAAGTGTATTGTTGTGAGGGGAGAAAGAACCCAAAGAAGTTCCAGGTATTGGTTCAAGTGGAATTTGTGTTATTACACATGAATTTTCAATAAGAAATTTCTACAAGGACTTGCACATAACCATGACTGATGGATGTATTTTCTGACCTTTTCAGTTAGCTCCATCAGCTCACTCAAACACATTTTGAACAGATTATGTACTGTAGTACTTGCTAGACCATACATTAAACAAGAGACTTTGCTCTGAGGCACTGCTTCCCACACTCCATGGGGAAAAGGAAGCAGGAAAAAACAAAACTCATAGAGTTCGACAGCTACCGAGGCAACACTTGCCATTTACAATATAAGCCCAAATATTTTTGCAACACAACTATATATTAATTTAATAAAATACACAATATAGCTCTTATACACTCAACAATTTGGCTCATATGCACTGAATCTGCAATAAATCAATAAAAATATGTCATTTGATGTAAACACATTGAATCTTCTTACATTTGCACATTTAAATGGTCATGTGATTCATGTATGTCTAGGACATTTTCACTTTCCTGAGCTATTTTAGTGTCCACAAATGGATAAAAAAGTGTTAATAATGTTAATTTTCTCTGTATAGTACCATCCAATGGTAACTATTTTTTTTCTCTGAAAACTTCACTATATTTCAAGTTTAAAACATTGATCATTATTTATATGTTTGTTGGACACTAAAATGCTAAATAGGCATTTAAACCTTTAAAAATTTTCTTCTTTAATGAAGTGAAATAGTAAATGTGTGTGCAGGACAAAATGGACTATATTATTTTTACACTTAACTCTTATATGGCAGGAAGTGTATTACGAATGACCAGGATATGCTTTCTTGACTAATGATATGGAATGTTCTTTGTGTGTTCGTGTGTGGCAGGTAACTTTATACAGAAACGTTTACCACAAATGTGTGTTAATGTTTGGCGTAGCTTGGACTACTGCAAAGATCTTTTCAGGACTTTCAGTAGAAGCCTGTGATGACTGCTGGAAATCCATCACACATCAAAATTTGTCAACCCTGCTTTTCACAGGGTTATAGGTAAACAGTAAAGTCAGCATTAATCATGGAGGACAGTCTTACAAGGATCAGAAAGATTTCATTCCTCTCATCTTATTCCTTCTTAACAAATTGTCAAAAGATGTTTCTCCCTCCCTCTTTTTCTCCTCTCTCTTTTTTCCTGTCCTTCTTTAAGCATACTTGACTCTGTCCTAGTGTAAGTTTGGTCAAAATGAAACCAGTGTTATCTGTGAAAAAGAAACAGCAGTGAAAAGAACATACTTGTGGGCACTTCAGATGTTCACTAAAAGCCTTAAAGCAGCATTGGTCTTCGTTCATCCCTGTCAAACTGTAATAACCAGGGGGGATTGTTTCTAAATCAACAGAAGAGGCAAGAAAATGCCAATGCTTTTTTTTTTTTCTTTCTTTCTTTCACTTTCTCACAGCCACAGGGTCACTTCCCCGGCAATCCTGTAAAAGCTTATCAATTTCTCTCACAACTTCCTCCGCATCCACTGACTCTCTGCCTAGATCCCGGGTGGAATGGTCTAACTGCTCAAGAACAGAGTCCATCTCATTGGAATCTCGACTCACTCGGGAATGCACATCCGCAAAGACCCTAGCCATCTGATCGGAGGCCATGAACGCAGTGTCTCTTGACTGCTTACTAGGCGACAGATACTGACTGTCAGCGGACAGGTACTGGTTGCTTGCTTCTGCCAGAGTTCCTGGTTTGGCGTCACAACCATCAATCGGTCCTTTAGTTGAGGTGCAAGGCTCAATGCATGTCTTGGTTGGGCTGCTTGATGCTGAGGGAACCTCTTGGAGAAGAGGGCTCAGGGCACGTTTGGCTTTTAAATAAGGTTTAACATTGGCAATGAGAATAGTGTGCTCTCGCTTGTCTTTTCCAAATGTACAAAAAGTCTTTTTCCCAGTGGGATTCACAGTTTCATAAGTCTCAGTCTCAACATTAGCTTCCACTGTGGGGACAAAGAGATTTGTGCGGTAATCTGCATTTTCAGCCTGATTGGTTGTAGGGAACTGAGGCATCCAACACCTGTCGGAATGACCAAGCACTCGGCATTCATCAGTACAATTAACGCACTCTTCTTGTTCTGCAAAACAAAAGAGAAAACAAGTCCAATCATTAGCTATCCCCTTAAATTTCTATAGAGGCAATGATCAGCTCTTAGTGGGCTTGCTTGACCTCTGGTATTTTAATTAAAAAAAAGAAAATAAGGAAAACAAGACAATAATTAAAATATTTCAGTAGGGTTGCATAAACCTTCAGGCTCAGACAATGGTTTTATTTAACACAATTCTCTAGATATTAAAGAATTCCCATAGCCCAGAGGAAGTGAAAGGCTGCCACTGGAGATTCATTCTCAACAGAATTGAGAAAGCTTCCCCATAAACTAATCTGCTGCAGAAATCAGTTAGTCTTTGTTCAGGAAAACTCATCTTAGAAAACGGTGAACAGTACTTAAGCAACTCAAAAGGCATTATCAGGATTAATTTTTCAAATCAAATAACAGGGCAATGACTGGCTTTCAGACTTTCATAAAAATCTTCAAGCTGGTTTTTCATGTTTTACCTCCACTTTGCTTGTAATTGTTATTTTGGGTGACAGTCATAAAATAAAAGGTTTTCTTAAAAAGTCTACTTTTCCTGCTGAGAAAGGAGAAATGGAATTTTCTTTCAGAATGCATTATGAATAAGCTTGTCAAAAAGTGCACACTGGTATTTTATTAGATATGCGTATGGATCATGTAATCAGTTTTCTTCACTCCTGCTTTTGGTTTTTAGTGCAAGTATGTGAAAATGGATTTGCTCAAGAGATAGAGCTCAGAATGAATGACAAATCATGACATTCTGTTTCAAATGATAATGCTTTCTGCAAGAAATGTTGCTTCCCTGTTTTGCCAATAGGCATATGGAGTATCTAAATAAAACTTTTTTTTTAATGACTGCTGTTTCAAAGATGCTGAACAAGATAATAATAAAGAAAGTCTCTCTCTCCTGTGCAGTTTAATTGACCCCAATATTCTGAACTGTAACTCTGGCCCAGTAAGTTGTCTAAATTGGTCCAACTGTCCAAAATGACTACTTTTGTTCATGTAGAAAGAATAATTGATTTAAAAACAAACAAACAAAAAGAATAATTGATTTGAAAACAAACAAACAAAATAATTGATTTGGGAGCTAGTGGACTTTGGTGCTGGATAGCTGATATGCTGCTAAGTAACCTTTGCCAACTTACTTTTCCTCTCTCTGGCCTCAGTTTCCTTATCCTTAAAAGGAAGGAGTTGGGCTAAAATTTATAAATTCCTTTCCAATCCTAAATCTCATAATCTATGGAAGTGATCCTTTCTGAGCCAATGGACGCTCCTTGTGAAGTAAAGATATATGTCAACATAAGGAAACTAAGATCGTCTGTACATTTAAGAATCCTAAGAGTTACTCTTTAATTGATGTTAGGTAATATCTTCAAGTGGTAAGTACTAAGAAAAATCCCTATTAGCTTCCACAACCAGTTTTTTTTTTAAATAAAAAGTATATCCTCACCCCCTAAGTGACTCACAGAATTGGGGCGGGGGAGAAGTAATACAAAGATAGATTACAAACCTGGGTTTACATTTGAAATATACACATATTTCCAGATATAAGAAAATTACTTGTAAAATTCAACTTTATGAAGTTCTTTCATTTATAAAGGGAAGTTTCTGAAAATCTTGACATTATAGAAAATTATGTCATATTTCATAGCATGAAACATTCACACTTCTAAAATGGCAAAAGTATTTTGGAACATTGTCTCACTTTCATTTAGGTCAATTTTAAAATTTTATTTTCAGTGAATGAGCTAGAGTGTACACACATATATACATATGTTAAATATATATATGCAACAGACTGTAAAAGTAAAAGTTAGTTTGTAGTTAATATGAACAAATAAATTGATATGTTCTAAGCTATGCATAAACACACACACACACACACACACACACACAAATCTTAAGAATTCATCAGACTCTCAAAACAGTCTATTGACTGGTTGCTCATCATACTGATGTTTGTGACAACCACACTTGTTTTCTAGAAAACTTTCTCTATTTTTAAGGGATATAGGGCAAAAAAGGACAGGACCTGCTTGTTAAACTAACAAAGTTTAATGTGCACAATTTGTATTTCCTCAGCCTTCTTGACTTGAGAACCACAAATCCATAGTACTATCTGGTTCTATATCTACTATTATACTCACCTATCACAATCATGCACAAATAAACACCAATGAAAAAAGTCACTATCCATTGTGCCTAGCAATACATTTACATATTTTAGAGCTTGAAGTTCCAAGTTTTCAACAGCTACATACTCCTTGAAATAGCATAATACAATATTATATTCTAATCTTGACTAATCCTTCATTTCTGTTTAGGTAGCCTGTCTGACATTGGCTGAATTAAATATGAATAAAAAAGAAAGAAAGAAAAATAATGAAATGATCTGGGGGAGGAAAAAGAATAATGTGGTCATGGATAAAAAAAAAAAATCTAAGTTGACCCTGAATGAGAAATGAGCTCTGCCTATATGAGCACTTGAACTCTAGTACTAAAAATTGGTAGTTATTTTGTTAATTTTTTTTTAAATTTCACTCTTTATGTCACATCCTAGGAAGCAGATTTGGAGTGTCGATTATAATACATTATAAGAACTCACCTTACCATTAGATTATAATTTTGAATGCTACAGTTCACAGACATAGAAGTAAATTGAAGAGGCACTTTTGTACTAAGTAGTAGAGTCTATAAACCAAAGTGAATTATCACCACTAAGGGCAAGAATAGTATTTATTTTTTTTAAGTAGAAACAATGGAAAGGTAAACATAAAGAAGTGGATAAGCAGAAAGATAAAATTAGCAAAAGTGTATATGCTTATTACACATATGCATATTATACATACATACATAAACAAAAGGTTCTATGGCTAGTTACTATACTGGTTTCTGTTGTCTCTAGCCTTTCTGCCTCTGGTTAAAAATAGACCCTTAACAATGCATTTGTGTATAATAAATAAGAATAGTATGGAGACTTTTATCAATCTCTGGAGCTTTACAGGTAGATGATCAAAATTGTTTTCTACACCTTTGGGAGAACAAATTTTAAAACAGATGTGCTAAATTATCAGCTATAGAAAGAAAAGGAACATAAACTCTGTGGAAAATCTGTACTTGCCTAGATTGGGAATTTATAAAATCAAATATTTTTTTAAACTGTGTAGAAAATTATAGGCAAATAAATTTGATCCAAAATTGGCTTTTCTTTGGAACCAGATAGCATCAGCAATCCAGCATCTTCTTCCCTGAGACATAGGGAGCTTTCCTGACATGCTATATGACAGGGTCCAAATAGCCTTCAATTGGATTTCTTTTACCAAACATTTATTTGTTAAGCACCTATATTATGCGCCAATCATTCAGTCGAAAATTTGACTGAGTTTGATTCATGTTTTGGTGCATGCTTATCCAGCAGAATAATAACTTTGGATGAGGATCTAGGCAAAGAGAAAGTCATTATTAATTGAGCAGGATGAAGATCATGCTGTTATTCAACTACTGGGGTGCTGGACAGTTCTGTCTAATGGACAGGTTCACATTCCCCATAGAAAACCAGAGAAATTCCCCTGTTGTAGTAGTTCATGCAATAAAAATATATTTTTTAAAAATGACATTACATCTGGAAGGAACAGTATGAAAGATCCCCCATCTCTTCTCCATGCCCAAGAGGTCAGAGTCCTAAAAACTACCTTGTGTTGAGATGGGGAATGACTATTTAAATCTATGACCAAATCCCAAAGAAATATATTTATATTGTGATTTAACTCTGAGAAGAAACCATGGCTGAATAAAAGGGGAAGCATTTATGGATTCACATAATGTTATAAGTCATTCCCAATCTATTATTTCATTGAATAGATAATAATTAGAGTTCTTAGTCCCTTTGGGAGCTTTAAATATAGCTAAGTTACAATAGACTGGTTCAGAAGACTTGGAATTGTGACCCACCTGTGCAAAATATCTACATAACTCAGGTTTTCTGAGCTTCAGTTTCTCATCTGTAAAATAAGGTCAGTAATACTTGCCCTAATTATTTCACATAGTTTTTGTGAGGATATAATGACATAACTTTTGTAAAAATATCTTATAAACTCTAAAGCATCATAGATAGATAGATAAGATTGATTGTTAAGAGACATAGATAGAAACATAGATATATAGATATATGTATGGAATGACTATAATAGACTGATAATTAAGAAGCATTGTACCTTAGCCTAGAGCAAGTTGAACCAGTAATCAGGAAGACCTTCAGACAAGTCCTGCCCCTCTCTCCTCTTATCAAGCAAATAATAATAACAACAACAAAAACAACAACAACAATAATAAAACAATCTTTCCATTTCAATGAAATGAAAAAAAAATCATAATGCCTTCAGTACTTAAAGCATTTTAAAAGGTCTATTCTGATAGACTTTTCAGAGTCAAACTAGTAGAGTGTCTAAAACCTGACTCTTATGAAAAAAAATTCTGTTTGCTTCCTATAGAAGTTGGCTCATTATATGGTAAATGAAGACATATATCCTACTCCAGCTTAATCCACAAATCAAACACATTTATGGATAGGTATCCAGGTTCCAGAAAGAGTGCTTTATAAAATGTTTGATGAATATTGAGTAATTCACTAAACTCATAAAATGCTGCTGGCTATGTTATGAAATTGGGATTTATTCTAACTTTATTTATGATGTGGTAACTCCATATTATTTAATTTTGAAATTGCATACTAATTATAACATTTCTACTATTGTTTATTTTTTTCTTAGAAGTACAAAATAGTTTTTTCTAAATAGAATTAATCAGTTTTAGCACATCCTTAGCAGAAAACAAGTAATATAAGTGAATTCCTACAATTTTATAAAATTTTAAAAATGATATAATTGTTAATATGAATTCTTTATTAATTCTACAGAATCTCTTTTGAAAAACCTAGTTCTGCATATAGATGAAAAACCCAATCCATCTGTAAAAATTCACATCAATGCCTCCTTAATGAAGTAGAATAATGTAAACTATTTGAGGATAGAGACTGGTATCTATGTTACCTTGGACAAAGTTTATGTTAAATTAATTATTTTATAAAATAGAATTTTGTTGTATTATTAGCACAAATGACAATATATTAGATTTTCTGTTAATGTATTTTAAATAATTATGTGATTGGACAATGCTATGAATGAAAAGATTCAAAAAGGAGGGGGGTGAGAAAGCATTGACTTTTATTGTAAACTTTTATGTATTGGGTTATGTGATGCTTATATTTAGCTAGCCCTACAACTGTAATACATTTGATCAGAAGTTTGGATGCATTCACTTGATTTAAAAATAAGGGGATCCAAAGCACTAATTCTCTTCACAAGTTATTATTAAGTAGACCTGTTGGAAATTTGAATATTCATATTGTCTTGTTTATCTGAGACACTCATAGCTAGACTCAGCAATACGAAATGGATTGTGTTTTTTTTCTTTTTAGCTTCAGCTCATCTTTAATATTCCCTCTGGTATGAAGATTATTAGTATGCATAAAAGAATTGTTATCTTTATATTCCTTTTTTAATGCTAAAATGTATCTTCAAAAGAAATAAGTCACTGGAAAAGAATTGTGTGCCACGTCTATCCAAAGAAAATTGCATGCAAGTAAAACTTTAAGCAAATTGGCTGCTACAATATCAGGTAATTTTGACAATTTTGCAAAGGGCTACCACCATGATGGTGATGAGTCCCTCTCTGTTCTGTCCTGAGCAGAATATTTATGGAGTGTCCTATGCAGTTTTAGTCAACACATTTCAAAAAAGATATTGACAATGTAGATTATGCCCCAAAGAGGGAAGCCAGGATGATTAGGATACTTGCAAATTATGTTATATGACAATTCATTGCAGGGAATGGAATAATGGCTTAACATTCTGGTAACTGACAAGTTGATTTTAAAAAGATCACAGAGTATACCAAGAATCTAGGGATGGGGGGAGGCAGCTAGGTGGCACAGTAGATAAAGCACTGGCCCTGGATTCAGGAGTACCTGAGTTCAAATCCAGCCTCAGACACTTTACAATTACTAGCTGTGTGACTCTAGACAAGTCACTTAACCCCCATGGTCCCACAAAAAAAAAAAAAAAAGAATCTAGGGATGGAAGTTATGGGAAGGTAGCTTTCAGTTCCATACAAGGGTAAAAATAAATAAAGTTTTTATCAACTAAATCTGTCAGAAATAGAATAGGCTGTTTAAGATATCCGGTGAAATTCCTGTCACTGCCTGTTTTTTAAGCCAAAGAAAGATGACGATAAACCAAGAGAATTATTACCACTGGCAGAGGTTGGACTAGATGACTTCTACAACCTTTATGAGATGAAATTATTTCATTTATTGACAGCTAGGTCTAAAGAATATCATAACTGGCTTCTGGAAGACATGAGTTCTAATACTGCTTTAGAACTTTAGTGTCTATGTGACCCTAGGCAATTAATTAACTTCTCTCACCTTCAGCTTCTTCTGGCTAGGTGGAGCAGTGGATAGAACACCTGCCCTGGAGTCAGGAGGACCTGAGTTCAGATCTGGTCTCAGACACTTGACACTTACTGGCTGTGTGACCCTGAGCAAGTCACTTAACCCCAATTGCCTCACCAAACCAAACCAAACAAAACATCTGCTAAGCACCTACTATGGGTTGGGCATTGTGCTAAGCAAAAGGGAAACAAGAAAATAAAGTCTCTGTTTAAAATTGAGTTAATAATGGTTAATAATAGAGACTACTTATTTTACAGGGTTGTCATGAGAATCAAATAAGATAGACTGAATAAAGTGCTTTACAGACTTTAAGGTGCTTTATGATCATCATAGCTAACATTTATACAGCACTATGTACTAGGCACAGTGCTAAGAGATTAAAAATTACTTTTTCATTTGATTTTCACAAAATCCTGGGAGGGAAATGCTATTATTATTCCCATTTTGCAGAAAAGGAAGCTAAGACATATGGCAGTGAACTGACTGGTCCAGGGTCACTAAAATAGTGTCTGAGGCTAGATTTGAACTTAGGTCTTGCTGAACACTGGGCCCAATGCTCTATCCACTGTGCCATCTAGATGATGATGATCATACACCATCACCACCAACACCACCACCACCATCATCATCAACTTGTGTATCCAGCTCTTAATACAGTGGCTTAGCATGAACAGGTACTTAGTAAATGCTTATTGATTTGATTGATTCTCCCCTCCATTAATGCCATTGTTTCAAAGTGCAGTGTTTTCCATAAATTAATAAATTTAAGATTTCCATAGTGCAATGTTTCCATTTTAATATGCATTGGATAACTATTTCTTTAATAGATGAAAATTACCCCAAAGCTATAGGTAAATGCCTAAGATTCAGAGCACAGGAGGTATTACATAGGTTAAGTGATCCTACAGTAACCACCATTTGGTTTCAAAAAGTATAGGAAGGGCAGACTAGGTGCTCAGTGGATAGAGCACTAGCCCTGGATTCAGGAGGACCTGAGTTCAGATCTGACCTCAGACACTTGACATTTTATTACCTGTTGTGGACCCCCGGGCAAGTCACTTAACCATCATGCCTGCAAAAACAAACAAACAAAAGTGTTGGAGATTTTTTTGGTTTTGTTTTTGTTTTTTTCTCTACCAGTAGTCTACTATCCTTCCAGTTTAGGGGAAAGGATTTTGGACTGACACATACCATGCCCGTCTGCCCTTTTAGTGTGAGTGCACTGCTGCATCACTGTACTTTCTTCTAGCTCAGAGGCAGACAGTTAACTTAAAGAAACAATTGGAGGTTTAGACTCCTCTTCCATGTCATAGATTGCCCCTGTCCAACTCCATCTAGAGATGGATGCTAGGCAACCTGTTTTAACCACAACAGGAAACATTGAGGAACATAAAATGATTCCACTCCCTTAGTTTCTAATGCCCTGGTAGCCACGTATTTGTAAATCGGCAACCATGCATATGCTTTGAGCATAAGAACTTCACATATACATAAGCTATCTGCCTCTGCAGAACAGAATTAATTGTCTTCTTATGAAGATATAAATCTCTGTCATGGAAATTTTGAAAACAAAAATAAAACAGGACATGAATGCGGGCATTCTGCTTCTTGGTGGCTAAGGCAATACTCAATTCGAGAGGGAATTTTCTCCACTTCATGGCTGTCAACAAAATAGTTTTATTTCTGCTTTGTGAATAGCTTTAATAGAAAGAGTGCTCTTTTCTTAGCATAGTCGGTGCTGTTTCTAGCAGGATCTAAAACTCAGTGTTTGTTTCCAAGAAGAAAACTCTATAAATGGAAGTCCATTTTTTATTTGTTCTCATTTTCCCTTTTTATTTCCAACTCCCCTTCCTTCACCAACATAAGCTGTCATAGCACCTAAATTAGCTGTCTGAGAAACAGGAAGCTGTCACCTGTCTCTTTTATGGTCCAGTACCAGTGTTCAGTAGAAGAATGCTATACCTAAGTAAAGTGCCCCACCCTATGTGCTCCCCTGACAGAAAACCATAAGGTTTCCTTCAGATGTTGGAGTTTAGGGGTAATAGTAGGACTAACTAATTGCATGTTCTATGAAACTGTGCTTGTGTATAAGCACCAATGAAATGAGTAAAGCTAAAAATTAGAGCTGGAAAGAAATCCCAATTCACTTCCAATACCTAGAGATCAATTCCTGTGGAAATACTCTCTAATCTACATATGTCCCTAGAAGCCTGCCTCCTCAAGCAAAATAGGTCTTCCTGTATTGGTATTATTATTGTATTATTAATCCATATATTGTTCATTAATGATGAAGGGAATGGCTTCCTGCAACATGGATAACCTAGCTATATGCCTATATTCATCCTTTCCATCTATGACTCTGATATTACTTATTAAGTATTCTAATCCTAATATGGCTTCCGGTTTTCCTCTAACCTACAAGAGAAGAGAAAAATATATTTCACTTTCAATATCTCCATCTGTTAACACTGCTTAAAGGACTATATGTATAAAACATACAGTGGTTTGGTTCTCAGAAAAAGAGAAATAGTTCATAACATCAGAGTAAATTGTGTCCTATGCTTCATCTATGCAGTCTTTTTCTTACATCCCCACTATCCACATATTCAGTATTCACCTGAGTAGATTTAAAAATTTTTAATAAGCTAGCTTTACTCCTAGGGCAAGGGAGAAAAAGAATGGGTGAGGGGAAAATGTGACATAGGAGGAATTAAGTGACTTTATTTCAGCTGAATGATCTTTCACATATTGCATTGTATTACCCATGATTCTAGCTGTGCATGGGGAACAACAGTTGGTTAACTAATTAAGCAGGTGAATTACAGATGCAGCAGTTTGTTTTTTACTCTTCTGAAATTTGTGGGAAAATGGACACTGTTACAACCAGTACATTTCCTATACCTTCTAATAATGGCCTACTGTTAACATCACAGCTAATAATTATTATTATCATGAGTCCTGAGATTTGATTCTTTCCTTCTACTTCATTAATGACCATATGCTGATCAATGTTCAAATAATTTACTATAAGAAAAACAAAATAAATATTTATAGGCTATAGGCGACATTAAACTCTCAGAGCATTATTTGCCCATATGGTCAATTGTCTATCTTTCATATATTCATCTCAGACTTGTGTGTGTACATGTGTAAGTAATTTCTTAAAACATGGTCCCGTTGGCAATACATGGGTAATTTTGAAATGGCAAATCCTGAGGAATGCACCTGCACTGTAAAATTTTCCTCTGATACATTAGCATGAGTGCATTCAGATGCTAGAGCCTACTGGTCTATATTCTATTTGAGAGAATCCAGCAGCAGCTGGATGGCTCCACGCTGCCTCAACCATTTGCAAACCATTGCTGAGTGCACCTGCAAGCCTTCAGGGAACATCATGAGTTTCTGTGACCCTCTGGACAGAGTACAGACACTAGGATCCACGCTATTACTTTGAGATTGCATTGAAAAATGAGCAACATATTTTGGTGGTAGAAGAAACTAGGTAGCAATTGCATGGAGAAAATTTAAAGATTAAAAACAGAAGAAAAATAGATTAAAGAGAAAACAGGAATCTAAAACCAGATATTGGCAACCTATGGCATTCACAGTCCTGGAAGTGAAGAGGACCCTGAAGTATTTTTGCTGTAATATTGAGATGGGAATGACTTTCTAGTTGGACTAGGACCCTGACAGAAACTCTTGGCAGGGTGAGATTCAACCCAATCAAACCCATAAGTATAAGAACAGGCTGCAATTTAGTGGGAGAAATGCCTTGTGGTTTTTAAAAATTGCTTCGAAGCACCCTCCATGTATCCATTAACACTGACATTGCTTTAGTTACCAGAGGGGGATATGCAAAAAAACAACAACAACAGCAACTCTAAAATGCTGTGAATTTCCCCAAGGAGTTTAGACTCCCACAGAGGATTTGGACATAACATAATTGATAATGACTATAGTAAAATAGGAATTCAGAAGGAGAGATCAGAAAGGGTTTGAGTAGTTGGCATAATTTCTGATGTTCCTTGAAGGATGTAAAGGATTACAAGTGGAAGAGAAAATAAAAGAAGGCACTGAGGGTCAAAGAAAAACAACATAGGCAAGGGTAGAGTATGGCATGCATGCCAATGGAATAATAAGGAAAGATGCAGAGAATTTGTGTTTGCATAGTCATGATAAAAACCAGGCAAAGGATGTAATATGAAACTAAAATATGAAAGGCTTTTGAAAATCAGGGAGAGAAGCCTCTCATTAAAGCATAGGCCTATTACTGGGTGATGCCCAAACTGGTGGTTTCCTTGAGTTTGGGACACCACTGGTTGGTTTAAATTGGAGGACTATAAGGTCATCTAAGGAAGATTAACCAAATCAAAAGCCAATCCAGGAAAAAAGAATAGACTGAAGCTTTCAAACTGATAACAGCAGGATCAACCATGAATGGCTACTTCCAGTATGGATAAGATAAAGAGACCCAGTCTCAAAATAAAAAAACAGCCAAACCAAAATTTAAAACAAACAAATAAAACCCCCCCAATAATGCCAAGGAAATAAACATTGGCTTATTTCAGAAGACAATGAGGAGGCAATATTTGATAAAATTGTATTAGAGATTGAAGAGTGGACAGAGTGGAAGAAATAATAGTTTTTGAAGGATGTTGTATGATGAAGTACTGAGACTTTGGTGGTGGACTGAATCTTATTTATGAAATCAAATAGCTTTTGAGAACAAAAAGGAGAGGTGCATCTGAGAGAATGTTCATTCTACCCCCTGTAACACAGATCTACCAAAATTAAATTTGACTTGAGTGGGATAGCTAATGTTAATAAGTGTTGCCAACAAGAGCCATATCTTACCAAAATAAAAGGCCTGCTGAGGGGGCAGCTAGGTGGCACTGTGGATAAAGCACCGGCATTGGATTCAGGAGGACCTGAGTTCAAATCTGACCTCAGACACTTGACACTTACTAGCTGTGAGACCTTGGGCAAGTCACTTAACCCTCATTGCCCTGCCAAAAACAAACCAAAACCCCCCCAAAAAAACATGTCCGTAGCACAGAGGCAAAACTGGACATATAATCAAAAGGCTCTGGGGGGAGAGGTAGAACTAGTAATGATGCATATAAGTTGCAGATGCAAATTTATACTTGAAATTAAAGGAAAATAAATATCCTGAGATTCAGTGCTGTCTGTAAGTAGAATAGGTCAGAAGTAGTTGGTTTTCCCTCACTGGAACTGTCCAATTGGCAGAATGACCAGTTGCTGAAGATGTTTGTATAAAGGTTCTTGCTCAAGTCAACAAGTATTTCATTAAGCACCTACTATAAGCCAGGCACTATACTAAGTACTGGAGATACAAAGAAAAGAGGAGCCCACCCCCCAAAAAAGAAAATCCTTGCTCTCAAGGAGCTCAAAGCTCATCACTAATGGATTGTAATACATGGCACATGAAGTCCCTTTCAACTGTGATTTGGTGATTGAGTCTGACCACTTCCATTTTAAAATTCATGGAACTATGGACAAGTCAGTTAAACCGCCCTAAGCTTTGGTTTCCTCATTTATGAAATAATTATTAATAATAATATAATAAATACCTACCCTTTCTATGTACCTCCTAGGATTGCTTTGAGATTCCAATGAGATTTCTGCATGTACAAGTCCTTAGTAACCATAAGAATTCTATGCAAACTATGCCAATATTTGTTGTCATTTATTATTGTTGGAGAAAGCTGCACCCCCATTCTCAAAATGATATCAAATCTGCTCAGTTCCAGGCTAGTCTAACATGAAGAAAAAGAAAACTCTAATATTTTGTAGACCATTCCATCCCCCCCATTTCTCTACAACTATCACAATTGTAGATAATTAATAAACGCTCTGGACCAGGAATGAGGAGGGTATAGTTTCTAGCCCCACCTCTGCTCCTGCTCCTAATTACTTACAGCCCCTTCAACAAGTCACTTAACTACTCTGGAGCTCAGTTTTCCTTCCTCCATCTAAAATCAGGCTAGACTAGAAGATCTCTAAAGTTCCTTTCTGCTCTAAGACTTATAATCTAACTATAACTCCTGCCCAAAATTTCATTCAAATATGGAGGTCAAAAGATTTGCCTCTTAGGTTTTTTGTTTTTTAACTCTAGTGTTGTTAGTTAAATAAAAAGCCATATTTGAATAATAATTTATTTATGCTATTACAATATGGAAAGCTATGAGTTGGCCATTAAAAAAAAAACTATCAGCACATAACCATTAACTATCCTCTCACCCTGCTTTTCTACTGCTACTTTATAAAAAAAAGTGTACTAATTCTTGTGCAGAACATCTCCTTCAGTGATGTCAGTCAGAACCCCTTGAAGTTTCTCTCTGTTAGGCTACGAATCTTCATCTTAGTAATTTTCCTGCTAGAGCATTTCTACAGTACCTTCCAAAGGGTTTAACACAGCTGCCAAAAAAGTGTCTGATTTACATGCAAGGAGGAACTGACGCTTTGGCACACAGTTCACAAAGATGCTATTTGGCTTACAAGGCCAAATTTTAAATTCTAGCCATTGAAATGCTGCGATGAAATTCAGGCATAAAAAGGATGTTAACTCTATTACAGTTTTTTCAGCTTTAGAAGTGGAGAATTTCCCTTTGTTTTCAGTGTCTCTGTTTGCTAGTTCTATCTTGGGTTGATGACATGAATCTTTGATGACATGGATGAACACATCTAAAATTCAAGTCATCCTTCTGGCAAAGCTCTAATCCTGTAAGGAAGGTCAATGAAAACACGCCTATTAAGCCTAACTTGTTGTAAGTAACAAGCCAGATATTCATATTAGGAGTTTTCTCTCATCTTTACTATCGATTTCTATGGGGACATGCATCTATTTACCAGCATAAATATTGTTGTTCATATTCTGTTACTAACACATGTTCTTTGTTTCAATTGCTAGAGGTGAGTAAACAGAATCAGTGTCATTGTTAGCATTTCTCTACTGAGTTAATGCAGATGTAGCTAATGCCTCTTCTGTTTATTATTCAGTAATCAGCACCTACCAATAGGATTTGGGAGTCCCAGAAGATATAAAGATATATTTTATGCTGAAGGGTTAAATTTTTAATCTTTCATAGTATTTCTGCTGCAGAGATATATGGCTCAATATATAGAAACTAGTTCTGCAGAAATGTCTTAGGTTTCCCATGGAACTCCTTTAAACTAGATGGACATGTATGTAAAGAATGCAAGTATTATAATGCTCTAAAGGCAATGTTCTTCATCACAAAGTTCAAACTGTCAAAAAATTCTCTAAATATAGTTTT
The DNA here is from genome assembly GCF_019393635.1 of Dromiciops gliroides. NCBI lineage: Eukaryota > Metazoa > Chordata > Mammalia > Microbiotheria > Microbiotheriidae > Dromiciops > Dromiciops gliroides. The sequence continues at coordinate 102,723,057 of NC_057863.1, read as the reverse complement.
GGTTCAGCCAAGTCTTCTTATGAGCTGTGGGGAGAGGTGGTAAGGAGGAGTGAGTGGGAGAGAACGACATTTAGAGTGATGTTCCCCTACAATTCATCCAACATGAATAGTATGAGGAAAAAATAAACTTAGTGATGCTAACAGACTCCCACAAAAAAGTTAAACAATCCAAAATCATGGGTGGTAATTATTTTGTAACTGAGTTTTATGATCTGCCTCTCATTAAGTGGTGTCTTTGAGGAGGAATAGCTAGAAATGTTTACTTAGTGTTTCTAAGGGAAATCCATGAAGCAGGTACAGACAATGCAACTTAAATATTAAACATATGGGTCCTACAATTAACCTTAACCAGGGCACTCTTTGTATGTGTGATGCTACAGCTGCTATTATCATTACATGAGTGGAAAACACCTTTTGGAACCTCCAACTCCCATCCAGTTCTCTAGTCTGCTGCCAACTGTTACAAAAAGACATTTAGTGTCCTTTCCCCAAGGTCACTTTGCATTTATATTGTATATGTCATATCAAATATCTCTGTATGTCTGGGTGTTCTGACTGCCACACCAGCACTTCCCAGATTTTTGTGCAAAAATCGTCTAATTTTTGTCTTTTTACCCCTAGTGCTGTAGAGGTTTGTATGATATAGTATGTGAGACAGAAATCGAGAATGACTTGGATTCACTCCAGATTAGGAAGACCTGGCTTGTGCTCCACCTCTAATACTTGAAGGCTGCTGTGACCATATGTAAGTGACAACCTCTCAATATTCCAGAAAACATTGCAGAGAATTTGTCTACCTGAACTTGTGGAGGGGATTTGCCCATTTGGGAGATCATTAGATCACTGAAGTCACTGATCCAGTCCTTATCCCTATCTCCAACAACTATAATAGATAGTGTTTGGTACATTATAGGTGTTTAATAAATGGGAATAACATTTACTAAGCACCTACTCATTGCAATACCCCATGCTAAATGTTTATTAATTGAAGGGAATAAAATAATTGATATTATAACTTAAAAAATAAAAGCTTGAACACTACAGAAACTGAATTTGAGTACTGTAATCTAACACAGATTACCTTCTTTCTACTACATTTGCCTTACTTTCTTAGTGTAAAGAATTAATTGTGATTTGAGGTTTTTTATGCCTTGGTGCGCCCTGGCCTGGGCTCTGTCAAACCATATGGTGCTCCACCCACTGGTTGTAGCCCTTGCCGTAGCCGTTGCCATAGCGCTGGCACCTCACGTCATCACCACTCCGCTGACACCTACATAGGCCTGGCAAAAATTATAATGATTGGAAGCCTAGTGAGGGCAGTCATGTGACTGTCAGAGCAGCCAGTCAATTGGCTGGGGGCTGTGTGGGGGTTCCTGGGAATGGGGAGGAGAAATAGCCATTCTGGCTGGAAGCTGGAAGGAGACAGGAGCTCTGCTGTGTATTCTCAGCTGATTCCTGGGCAGTGGTGTTTTTCAGGTTGTATAATTTCCCTTTCCCCATTTTATTTCCTTTCCCTTGATCCTACTGATCCTGTTTGTGTTGTTTTTTTTTTTAAAGTTCATTCTTGTTAAAATAAATCCTGTTCTATTTTGAGGGAGGCTGCCAGTCCCCTTCCTTGCCCCAATATTGCAGCGAGTTGCTTAGCTAACACTCCCCAATTAAAAATTGGTCCCCACATTAGGAAAGAATAACATGTCAAGCAGAAAAAAAAAAAAGTGGGGATCACAATCCATGAGGACATATCTATCTATGTGTATGCATATATATTATATTGACTATATAGATGAAGTTTTGAGATTGTGTATTAGTAACAGTGAAATGCCTTTTTCTTGAGAACTGTTCTCATATTCTATATTCATTAGAGTACCTTGAGCCAGTGAAGAAAATGGGAGAATAAGTTAAGGGACTGACATGCAGACAAGCAGCAGATGTGACCCTTTGGGAATCACTTGCTACATAACCAAAGCTCGGCCAACAAACCATTGATGAAGGCAACCACTGAGCCAAAGTTAAAATGACAATGGTTTTTTCTAAGAAGTTTGAAAAGTCCCACGTAAAAATAGAAAATACCACTACAAACTGCTGCAGGTTTAAAACATTATGTATACTGCAGAATAGTTTTCTACATTACTGCTGATGTTAAACAAAACAGAAAAATAAAACATTAAAAATGTGGAGTAGCAGGGCAGCTAGATGGCGCAGTAGATAGAGCACCGGCCCTGGATTCAGGAGTACCTGAGTTTCAAATCCGGCCTCAGACACTTAACACTTACTAGCTCTGTGACCTGGGCAAGTCACTTAACCCCAACTGCCCCGCAAAAAAAAAAAAAAAAATGTGGAGTAGTAAAAAAATAGCATGAACATAAATATAAATAATTGAAGGCCATTTCTCATTTTAGATAAAAAACATGATCTATGGCAAAAACTTTCACAGAGAGTTGTAAGGCTTGGAGTTTTAATATTTAAGGATCTACTTTCAAACTTTTTTCTATCTAATAATAACTTTTTAGGTCCATGTTAAGCTTGAAAAGTTGAATGATGAGTCTGTATTTCTATACCTTTTATGCCCCTATTCATATTTAAATTGTTATCCAATGATTCTAAAATGTAGTCCAAACTCCTTGGCCTAGTATTCAAGGCTTTCCATAATCCTTCCTCCAATTATCTTTCCAACCAGTATTTTTTTTACTCATTTATTTCCAGCACTAATCTTTTTTTCAATCAAATTTGAATAATCACTGCCCTTTGTATTTCTAGCCCTAGGCCTTTGTTCATAGTTTTCCTGACTTAAAATGTCATGATCTTCCTCTAAATTTGTCTACCTAGCTTTCAAAATTCAGTTGAAGTCCAAATCTTACTAGAAACTTCTTTATAAAGACCTGCTATGACTCCTGATTGGTTGTACTTCTAGCATTATTGTCTGTACTACTCATTTGGCTTGATGATTATAGCTGAACATAGAATGCTTTAAACCTCCAACCAAACTGCTAATCATCTGTTAAGTTATATGTTTTATATTTCCAACTAGGCTTTGTTTAGGGCAATGGTGCCATATTATATTCCTCTTTACTTTACATGAATATAACCTATTTATAGTAACATTTCAATAAATATCCATTGATTGAATCATTAATTTTGAAAAAATCCCTGTCAATTTTGTTATCCGTAGAATTTCTTGATGTAGTATTTCAGGAACAAAAGGAAAGAAATTCTAACTCTAGATGAAACTACACTGACTAACCCAAGTTAAAAAAATGCTTTTCTATCTAAAGGTCATTCTCCTTGTTTTTAAAATTGAATTAAATTTGAAATTTTAAGCCTACTATGTGAGGCACTGTGAAAATAAATGTATCTTCTCATATTACAACAAAGTCATTGATGTGAAATATATTTAGCTCTCTAAAAAGAAAGACATATTTAAAAATGTGACTAGCATATTCTGTTGGATTTTTTAAAAACCAGAACCTTTTCTATTTGGAGATAGCAATAATTATTAGGAAGTTTTCCCTTAAGGTGAACCTAAATTCACCTTTTCTATAACTTCCACCCATTTCACCTAAGGCCTCCCTCTAATGACTGTCTCTTCCTCATAAAAACCCTGGAAGCAACTAGGTGGCACACTGGATAGGGTTGTAGGCCTAGAAGTGGCAAGAGCTGAGTTGAAATCTAAACTCAGATACTTTCTAGTTGCAGGACCCTGGGAAAGTCACTTAACTTCTTCCTACATCAGTCTCTTCAAATGTAAAATTAGAATAATAATAGAACCTACCTAATAAGGTAGTAAGGGCACTTAGTAAAGTGCCTGGTATGTAGAAGGTGCTACATAAATGCTTATTCCCTTTCTCTTAAAATACTTCAAAATAGGGGCAGCTAGGTGGCACAGTGGATAAAGCACTGGCCCTGGATTCAAGAGGACCTGAGTTCAAATCCAGCCTCAGACACTTGATACAAACACTGTGACCCTGGGCAAGTCACTTAACCCTCATTGCCCCTCAAAAGAAACAAAAAAATAATTCAAAATAACTATCGTGATTCTTCTAAGACTTTTCTTCTTCATGAAAATAGTGCCAATTTCCTCAACCAAATCTTCCTATGTACAGCGTATAAGGTCTTCACAACACTGATCCCTCTCCTCTGGAAATGTTCTAGATTATTGATGACTTTCCTCAAATTTAGCATTTAGAATTGAAAATAAAATTCTAGATGTGGTAAGTCTAGGGCAGTCTGGCAAGACCATCATACCCCTGGTTTTATTACCATGTCTCTTAAAGTCATTCAGTGTTTTAATTGTCTTATTGTACTGCTGACTAAATTGAATATGCAGCACACTAAAACCACAGATTTTTTTTTAATTGCTTTCTAATCATGTCCCCCACTATGTATTTGTGAAGCCACATCTTTTTTGAAATTGAACATAGGGCTTTACATTTCTCTTGATTATCTTTGACCTTATTAGATTCAGCCATGTGGTCTAGCCTATGAGGTCCTTTGGGATTCTTGCTATGCAGTGTTAATGCCAACTCTGTCTAATCTAAAAATTTGATAAGCATGCCATCGATGTCTTATATGTTTTTCTAAATGTTAAATGGAATAGAGACAATAACAGAGCCTTGGAACTCTATAGCAGAGTTCTTTCCAAATGTACACTGAACCCTATGATTATTCTTTGGATCCAGCTATTCATCCAATGGTATGGCCCATATCAATCCATGTTGTCCACAAGAATAGCATTAAAGGTTTTGTTATAATCCCTGTAACCTACAGTTACTGCTTTCCTCACACCTAGTGTTCTGTTAAATCTGTCAAAAAAGGAAACAAGGTTAATTTGGTATGATCTATTTTCAGTGAAGCCAGGCTAACTTTGTGTGATCACTATTTCAGTTTTCCAGATATTCGCTAACTTCCTTTGGTAACATCTGGAATTTTACAAGGAGTTGTATGCATTCTGAGCATTCTTATTACAATTCCTTTTTCACCCATGATCTTTTAAAAAGGATCATGGATAGGGGCCCAGCAATCCCATCTGCCAATCCTTTCAGTATCCTGGGATTTTTCACCTGGACCTGGTGACTGAATTCATCAGGAGTAGTTAGGTTCTCTCTAAGCATCTCATTAATCATCTTGGTTTATAAGTTTCTTTCCAAATATCAGTCTCTTGGCAGAGAAAACAGACAAAAAAAAAAAAGAGATGAGTAGTTCTGCCTTCCGTCTGATGTGCATTTTCTTTATCCTGTTCACCATTAGCAGTAATTCTATCTCTGGATCTTCCTCTTTCCCCTGACATTATCATTTTTGTCAGTCTGGGCTGATTCTCAGATTTAGTCCCTTTGATACTTTTTATAGGACCATGCTACATTTTTGCCTTCATTATGTAATCCTCACCCTTGTTTCTGTCTTCTGTGCATTTCTTTTAAAAAAATTCAAGATTGATGACTTCCTGGCACACCAATATCAGCCCGTTTAGAAAACTCTATGCCCTTTTCTCTCTGATTTTATTTGTTTCTGTTTGTGTCAATTCCCCTATACTTCATTTGATGGCTATTGTATTGGTATGTCTCCAGATATAGTATCACTCCAGATAAACAGAAATGACTAACCAAACTTTAATGTTGTCTGATAGGGAGGAAGGAATGAGTATAAATCCCTTTATTCTTGAGAGTAGGGGGGAAGGTATATTTGTCTATAACTAGAAAAGAGATACCTGACAATTATATTGTGAAACGACAGGGCCCAGATTCTGTATATTTGTGTTTAGAGAAACTGCACAATATTTTAATATTCAGAAAAATCGCAGAGATTTGATAACTATATTCTGAGATTTCTTTAGTCATAAAATAATTATACATAGTAAGCTAAATTTTATATATGACACAATCTATGTATTTCTAATTGGGATAATGAGGTCTCAGCCCTGAGGAGCTAACTGTATCAGAATCACTTTTCCAAGAATAAAAAAAAAAATTAAAAACTAAAATTTCTTATGACTTGTTAATTTGTCATCATTGTTTGTTTCAAGTCACTGATAACATTACACATAACTATTGAAATTCGTTATTCAGTATTTATGATATAAATTTTAAGGTAACTCTGATTTAAGAGAAAACTAATAAAAATATTTGTGGTAGGTGGTTATATGAATTGATAAGTTCTTGGTCTATCCTCGCCCTAGAAGAGTAGTCCAAATAACTGCTGTTATATAATCTAGATTATTTTTATTGCTCCAAATGTGACCTAGAAAACCTATCAGGTTAACAATTGTTCTGGGTAGAACATAAACTTATAGTTAGAATTCAATTTTCTTTTTATTATTAAAATAATTATATCCATGCACAATGCTATATGAAAATATAAAAGATATGTTATAGAAATAAACACCTAAGCAAAGATGTAGCTTCTCTTCCAACTTACTGATATATTTAGTATGCAAGTTTATTTATGGCTCATAAAGTAATTCAAGTGCTGCTTTGAAAAAAAAAAAACCTGCACATTCTAGAGAAAGCACTGATACTTTAACCAATGAGAAAACACGCAGGGGAATTATGGAATGGAGATCTTTAGGATAAGATTTATATCAATACAGAGTGATTTCTTAAGTTTCATCATCCTTATGCTGTAATATCTTTTAAAAGAAGAAAAAACAAGGATATTCTAATGATAAGGGATTTTTGCCATAGTTGAGCCTGATAAGGAAGAAGGAAACTATTTTTATTTTAACATTATCTATTTGTGTATACATATCATATATGTGATGAACAGAGACATGTGATAAATGGAAGTGTCTGGCATACACCTGCCTTGCTTAAGGGTAATAACTTCTAAAAACATTTATTGGTTACAATAAAAGCCCAAACCACCTTTCAACACTCTCTGTTTTTCCCTGTGCTCAATCACAATTCCCTGCTAGCTCAGCTTATCACGTTGATAAACTGCCTCAGTTAAAAGCAGGTGTGAGTGTGTGCATATGTGTGAATGTGTGTGAGTGTATGTGAAACAGATGTCAAACAAACTGACAAAACTTGTAGAGCATAGAGACTAACAAAATTTAACACTGGGGAAGTGCTAATTATTATTATTATTTTTTTTTTTTTGCTGGGCAATGGGGGTTAAGTGACTTGCCCAGAGTCACAAAGCTACTAAGTGTCTAGTGTCTGAGGCCAGATTTAAACTCAGGCACTCCTGAATCCAGGGCTGGTGCTTTATCCAGCTAATTATTTTTTAAACAAGACAATAAATGTATTGTCCATTCACATGATGTTTCTTTTTTTTTCAATCCTATAAACTCCCTTACCTTTAAATATTTAAAATGATATTTGAATTTAAAAGCATCCCTACTTAAGGTTAGCCTAATAAAATGTATTTTAAAAGATTCTTTAAAAAATATCAAACCTGTCATCCTAAAGCAGTGTAAGAAATCATGAGAAATGATTCGTCTCTCCTTCAAAGCTAATGTCTACCAGGTTAGAGTGCTTAAAATGATTTTGAGTAATGTTTTATGTAAAGAGGTTGTTTCATTTCCATTTATATTTTATCAAGTCCTGACTGACATACTTTAGCTTTGTGACCTTGGGCGAATCATTTGACCTCTTAGTCCTCTAGGCAATTCTCTAAGACCTAAGTTTCAGAGGTTTCCTCTGCACTGGCAGAGGAAAGTTGCCTCGCTCTATAGTCGCTGGTACAAATGAAATCATAGGATTTATCCTTTCTCTGTCCAAACTAGTATTCAGTTCCACCTTCTCTTTTTCTCTGACATTTAGGGTGAAAAAAATCCCATGAAACACAAGGAGTTTAAGAGTTCTGGATTTGTACATAGGAATAGGTTTTAAGCATTGCAAAAACTACTAAAATAATGTCAATTTTTTCTTCTACACAAAATCATCATTGATTCTTTTTTTCAGGATAAATCAAACACCCTAGAAAGTAAGCTTACATCCCATGTGTCTTCCAGTATAAGAAAACATTGGTCTATATAAAGGTCACCGAAAATAAAAAGAATATTCTACCATTTCATTATACTACTGTAATTCTCAACACTAATAACCTACTGGTGCCAAAAGTTAAAGTACTTTCCCAAGTTGGTTGATTTATTGAATTATTGTATTAAATTGATGAATTATTTAAAGCTCATAGGTTTTCTATGATGCCTTTCAACAATAATTTCCTCAATTCAAGTAAGTACTTTTGTTTCTGCTTCTGAACAAATTATTTCAGGGTGATTAATGCAGTTTTAAAGTAATATGTGAATAATTTCTGCTGGGGCTATAATCTCTGTCATTGGAAGGCAAACACATTGATGATATCACAGATGTATTTGGAGTGTGGGATCAGGTATAGACTTAATATAGTCACACAAACTACCATTTTGATTAAAGTTACATGATATGAAATGGCATATGTTGCAAAAGATGTTTGGCTCTAAGAAATGGTGAAAGTTGGACTCTCAGATGAACTTTGTCACATTGACAGCTCAGCTTCTAAAATAGTGGAATCTATTTTATATCCACAGGTTAAACACAAAGGGGTGGGGGTGGGGGGAGATGAACAATGCTTTCCTTGCCAAGTTTAATTATTGGGAAAAATAGTTGTTTTTCCCCTGGCTCCATCAATTTACTAATATTTATAAAACAAAGATTACTATAAGATTACTGGTAAGGTAGATTTGCAGGTGTTAACTATGGTAACTATACTCTCTGATAATTGATCAATTAGAAAAATTGGAATAAATACATTGTAAAACTGCGCACAACAGTCTGCAGAGGTTTTTTTCCTTCTTTATTTCCCCCAACCTATACTCTGAAGATGACATTTTGCAAAACACTAATGATCCCCATGCAAATATAATAAACTGATTTAATTTTAATATTATTCAGCTGAAATTCATAACAACTTCATCTGAAAAATAAAACACATTTTGACCTTGTTGCTCTTTTTTCCCCCAAAAAATCATGTTATTTATAAAACCACAGAGAAATAATTATCTACCAGTCATGGATTTAATATATATTTGTTTGTATATACATAAATTCATGTATATATGAATCTTAGCATCTAAAATGTTAATATTTTGATTACGAGAGAAGATAGCTAGCAGATGAAGTATTTGCTCACCTGGCAGAAGCAGATCAACAGACTGAAGTCTACTTGTGATGGTGTGTAGGGTGAGGATAGCAAAGGAAAGCAAAGTCGGGAATGCTTGAAAAATAAAATATTTTTAGTTAACAAATAGAAAAAAAAAAGCAAGGTGGAGAAAAGGGTCCAGCCCAATTACAAGGTCCTCCTTTCTTTTGGTCTCCACTTTAGTATTACTAGTTTTATAGATCCCAGAAAGATACAGCACTATATTTTCATAGAATCATGAGACCTATTCTTATTCTCTGAATGACTCCTTTCTGGGAAATTTCAATACAGACTAAATGAGAACAATTCATTTGCTAACCCTACATTGTTACCACAGGTAAATTCATATTCTGTAGTGGTATGGCAGTTCTTACTAAGGAATTTAAGATAAGCAGCCCCAGTCTTCAATATTGCCAATGTAAAGTGTTATTTTTTTAGGATGACAAATGAGTTCATTTTGATTTTTCCTGAGTTTAAAAAATCATCTCTTCTCATGAGTTGTGTGTATGTATCAGTATCATAACTGGTAAGAGCAACAATAGGATTTGAATCCAAATCTTGCTGATTCCAGTTTTCAGGACTCTCTTCATTATCCCAAATTGCCTCTCAGATCATATGTTACTGAAACTAAAGTAACTAACAGTCCATGGTTAAATAACTGAAATTAATAAGGCTTCCAACAAAAGGGATGCTAAAGTTCTGTTTGTTTGGATCCAGATGATGAGAAGAACTCTGGTCATGGAGACTTTCTCTGCCAACACAGACTAGAAATGCCTCTGAAACCTTAAAGCCTTGGACTTAGTTGCCTAAGGTACTGTGAGGTGAATTTCTTGCTCATGTTAACTAGTATTTGTTAGAATGAGGGTTGTGACCAAGGTCAAGGCTATTTCTGTAGCCACTATTCCTTTCTTACTCTCACTGTATTTTAGTGAGATTTATTAAATGTAAACCATGTAGTCAATATACTACTTATTAAGTCTGTACACAGGTTAGTCTGTGCACCATAAGGTTTTAAGTGCATTTTCGAGGCTTTAGGAGAAAGAACAAATTGCTATTACATCTTGTAGCAACTGGAGCCTACTTGCGATTTGTTTCATTCACACAGAGGCCATATGGCATGGTGGATAGGAACCTGGCTTCTAAGTTAGGCAGACATGGACTAAATTACTACTGAGGACTCCTCCTGGTAACATGACCCTGTGCAAGTCTAGACTGTGAGCTCCTTGAGGGCAGGAATTGTCTTTTTCCTCTTCTTATATCCCCAGCACTTAGCTTGGTGCCTGGTACATAAGGATATGCTTTATATGCATTTACTGATTGAATGATCATAGCCACCTAACTTCTCAATGCTGCATCCAACTCTCCTAGGCTTCCATTTAAAATTCTACATTTTGTAAAGGGAAGTTGCCTTTACTTGTGAAAATATAGAAAGGAAATATGTGATACAGTTTTAAAATTGGTGGAAATATGGGTGGCAAGATTAAGATGTTTTCTGGAAGTCTTATTTAGGGATTATCAGAATCATATAATTGTCCAAGTGTTTGGACTTGGAATCAGAACCCCCTGCCCCCACCCCAAACTTCCTTTTGCATTAATCTTCCTGAAATGAGCAATGAATGTGAAAGAAAAAAAAAATTATTATCTAATAGTCTTGCTTTGCCCATCCCAATAAATAGTTGTAGCTGTAAACAAGTGTTGTTTCCCTTTTAAAGTGTCATTTTCTTATTTTAAGTCTTTATTCAACATCTGTTGTTCCCCCCCCAAAAATGTAATTATGTAAAATTCCAATGTAAAACAGGTTGAGTACTTAATAACAGGCAGCTTAAACATTTCTTCGCACTGTCGCCCTGCAGATGTTTCTGTCATTTTTCTTTTTTCCTGGCTTCCTGTTTAATTTGTGTCTGATTCTCTCCCATTCTTAAAGTGCACTCCCACAACAGATGGAAACACCTGAAAATAAGTCTGGCTTATGCACATATTTATAAGACACCTATTGTGATCTTCAGCAGATTGGAAGAGAAAAAATACAAAAGATTTGTCAAATTGAAGCACAAGAATTCAACTGTGAGTCACGTTTAGATACATATTCTCAAGTGGTCCTATAACTCTTGCTAATAGCACTTAAGGTAGGAGCCCCTAGTCTTCAGTATTTAATCTTTCACTCTTTGAAACAGGACTCCCTTTGGCTTTGCTTCCCTTGGAGCAATTCCCTTCTATACTCAATATCTGTATTAAAAACTTCTCATTTTGAAACATTTCATTTTTAAATGAATTTTGTTAAATGAAAATTCACATTTAGTTTAAAATAGATAGGGCTAAAGTTGCTATCAAAGGGCCTGAGTTTGAAACCTGACTTTGCCACTTATTAGCTGTGTGACTTGCCAGAAGTCACTTAAACCTCGATAGGGCTCATTTTTTTCCATCTGCTAAAAAAGAAAAATAGGTGATTGAACTAACTAATGTCTAATGTCCCTTCCAGGTCTTGAATCTATGATCCTATGAATTGTAAAATGAGGCAGGGCTGCCAAACTGACGATTACTAGTACTAGATCTAAGAGTGTATGTTTCAGACACAGGAGAGCTCTAACTGCTTCCTTTCTCACAACATAACTAGAAGCCTGTGATGCCTATTACCCTTTTATGTCCACCCACAGGGAGAGTCTCATTCCAATGAAAACAACATAAACTGTCCTACAAGGAAACTTAAGCTCAAAAATCCTAGAGTCATAAAAGAAACCAAGGAAGGACAAAGATGCAAATTATAAACTTGATGCTGAAAAGGAGATTCTAGATGAAATGGATAATACAAATCCAGTCTTCCTTTTCATGGATCTTAAATGAAGAAAGCCTGGTATGGCTTGATAAGAACATATGCTAGCAAGATAGATGTTACTGACTACAAAGCTTAGTAAATACCTTGAGTAAGATCAGCCAGTGGAACACAAATTATTTTATGCAAGATGGATTCAAATCATACTGAATAATTTAAAATGGAGTATTTGCTTCAGAGGGTTATAAATTAATAGCTCTTCAAGCTTATGCTCTGAAGACCAATAGGGGTTCTCTTTTCATCTTGAAATAGGTTTGTTTTGTATAAAATCATATTTTAAATGCAATATGCAGAGTTTCAGTTTGTGTAATCTCTCACTCAGGCAGTTATAGAAAATATAGATTTTAATCTTTACAGTTATTTCTAAAGTGAGATTTACTTATATCCTGACTGTTTATTTTATAGTTGAAATAGATTACAATATGACCTTGGTATGGGTATGTAAGTTTATGTGTCTACAAATATATACACACTAATGCATATATTTTACATGTATTCATATAAATGTATGTTATAGTTAAAGATCAAAATATCTAAATCAGGGGGCAAGGGAAAAGGTGGAAAATCATATATTGGGGCACAGTTTAGCTCAGCCAAGCTACCTGCCAGTTGAATGTCCCAGGACAGAAAATGGTTATGAAAATGTGGATGGATCCACTAGAAAAAGATTAAAACCATATTTTGATTAAATCAGTGCATCAGCTTCACTTTAAAAGAGTATTAAATTTAATTCAATTTAAAGTTATTCAACATTTATCATGTGTAAAACTTTGTATTAGGTACTGAAGCATTTAAGGTTATAAATAACAAAGAGCCTTTCATTTCAAGGAGCACCTATTAGATGGAAAGATACATTCACAAGCCCACAAAATACAATATGAAGAGTGCAAGTGTGTCAGAGAGATATAAACAGTGCTATGAACATTTGAAAAAGGGTATGATCACTTTGTCTTGGGGGAGATTAAGGTAAGCTTGATCAAAAAGGCAACATTGAGGGGCAGCTAGGTGACACAGTAGATAAAGCAAAGGCCCTGGATTCAGAAGGACCTGAATTCAAATGAGGTCTCAGACACTTGACACTTACTAGCTGTTTGACCCTGGGCAAGTCACTTAATCCTCATTGCCCACCCCCACACCCCCAAAAGGCTGCATTGAAGCAGTGCTTGGAAGGAAGATCAGATTCCAAGAGCAAAAATGTAGGATGAAAACACTTAAAGATATGGACTGATGTCAACAGTGACATGGATATGTGTAATGATGAACATGGGGAAATACATGAGGAAGAACTTGTTTCACTAAAGAATAAGGAATATAAAGGAGGGCAGTGAATGTTAGTTAAACACTCATATTTACATGTTCCCAGCATTCCACAGAATCACGGCATTTCAAATGTATAGGAGATATTTAGAGGATTTGCCCAGTTGCCTCATTTTAGGTATCAATAATTTGAGAAATAGCTCAAGTAATATCTTATGCTTTATTACAGTTTTCAGTAAATGAAAATATTGATTTACTATGTATTCTTATGAAATGTATAAATTTACCTTATATAAATCAACTGAATAACTTTAACAATAGAAATATATTCATTATTTTCTGTGTTCTTCCTTGATTTAGTTTTTTGCAATGATTTTTGAACATTTTTTATTTAAAAAATATTTTTGAATTCCAAATTCTATCCTTTTTCTCTCCCTCCCCTCTCCAATCCCTGAGATAGTAAATAAATGTGCAGTTATATAAAGCATTTCCATGTTAGTCACTTTGTACAAGAAGACTCAAAAGAAAAAAACAAAAGAAAGTGAAAAATAGCATGCTTCAGTCTGTATTCAATCAATATTCGTTTTTCCTCTGGAGGCAGATAGTATGCTTCATCATTAGTCCTTTGGGATTGCTTTGGATCATTGCAACAAGCATTTTTAAAGGTAAAACATGTTATACAAATATTTTCTTTCTTATGATTTTTATAGCTAATGAAAGTTGAATGAAAATTTAATTCTCTAACTTTCCTATTTTCCTCATTAGCATATGCCCATTTGCCCCATCTCAAATATATTATGATTTTTATTTCTTTCAAAGGAAAACAAACAAAAAACCCATGATGCCAAATTACTGAAATCTGCAAGAGACTTTTAAAAAAGAAAAGAAAATTTTAGTGAATTATAAGTGGGTAATGGAGTAAAACTATCCTAGTGACAATTATATTTACGTGAATAGATTGCATGGCAAATCTTCCTCCCCAAAATGTAGAGTAAAATCTTTGTCAATATGATTGGTTTAAAAATATGTGTTAGTCCTTTCCCTAAACACTTGCATTAAAAAAAGGAGTACCATTGTATTTCAAAAGCTTAATGCTATTGATCTAAAAATAATACTTATAAAAGGGAGCCATGGGTTGTTCAATTTTGTTTTTTCTTAGAAGACTAGAAAACCAAAAATATTTTTAAAACATCTTCTGCTTTAATAAAGTTAGAGGGAAGTATATGACGTCCTTTATATAAATGAAAGAGAAAAACATGGGGAAAAAAAATCTTTCCTTAAGACCACAACATTGTTTTGCCAAAGCAAACTGTGAAGTTGGCAATGAGTATGTGCATTATTAATATAGACATTTCTTTTGAAATGTAAATTTAACTTCCATGAAAAACAATATTATTGTGTTTGGATTCTTTAATATGAGATATAGCTCTTTTGAATTTTATATCTAAAAAAACTTGAATATTCAGTACCCTGTTTTTCTAAGCAACCTTTTCCTATTTTGAGAAGGAAAAAAAAGAAATAGCAAAAGGAGCAGAGTGGAAATGTCAAAGAACATTAAAAGGATCTGAAACAAACCTGTACAAGAGGCTTATTTTGGAGCTACCCAAGAAGACTGAAAGAAATCTACATTGTACAAACTGCCACATGTCAGTACACAGGTAGTTATTGAGCACTCATGTGTGCCCAGAAAATGTGGAGCCTTGGAGTTGATCCAACCAGGTTATAAGTTGCAGCAAGGCTATTGAACCTAACGGTGTGTAAAAAATGACAATGGTATCTTCAATACAAATGCATGAAACTATTGGATACAACTGTGATATTGTTTATGGTAGAATTTTTCTGCCCCATTATTGCAGTTTCTTTGAATGAGAAAGCAATGCATACTGTACGGTAGCATAGCAAATTATACCCTGCTCACTTAGCTTCAAATAACCTCTTCCAAGCCCTGTGCACACATCTTAGGTTTCAAGGTTTCCTGGTGGGAATTCTATTCAGCTAAGCAGACTCCTCTATAGAGAATTACATAGCTATTTAATTTAATTTTTCCTGACATTTAGCCCATTACTCATTATGATGACCTGGAAAAAGATGCCGAATTCGATTTTTTTTAATGATTCACATTATCAGAATTATGATCAAAGAGAGAAAGCCATGATCTGTATTAGGTTTTCTGCAAAATTTCTCTTTCGTATTAGAGCACTTTGTTGAGCAGACTTTGTAATGCCTGGAAAAAAAACATCATGAAGGCATAATAAGCCATGTAATCATCATTATCTTTGACTATGGCTACAGGGAAGGGGGAAAAAAGAATTTAAACCTTTTCATTTTAATGTCAAAACAAAATGGCACACTGACAGCTACAGACTACGTTGTGATTAAATCACAGAGACTATTCAGATTTTAGGTATGAAATCAGAGGACAGGTATCCAAGAGTATAAAAATATCTACCCAGCTTCAAGCATAATGATTGTTTGACAATTTCTATCTGGATTTTCCCATATTTAAAACAGAGAAAAAAGAGAAGAAAGAAATGGCACATCTTCTTATATGATGTAGAAGTGAAAAGGGCTTTTTAGCAATCTTGTAGTCTAACATTCTCATTTTCCAAATTAAAACAAACAAAAAAACCCTAAAGCCTAGAAAAGGTGAGATGAATTTCCCCAAGCAATAGTTCAAGAAGTTAGCACAGTCAGGCTTCAAATTCAGATCTGACTCCAATTCCATTGTTCTTTCTTTAAAGAGAACTTTCTATATCAAAGCAGAAATAACAATTAATAATAAATAGCATTTATATTGCACTTACTCCATATGATACACTGTACATGAGCTTTACAATTTTCAATAGATGATATAGACATAAATTCACAGTTTTACTGTATGTTCCCAATTTACAAATAGGGTTAGGTTCAAAAGCTTTGTTTGCAAATCTGTTATTTGTATATCAGACTACATTATTCAATTAAAAAAAACACTACTATGGAAATGGGGATTAGTTTTGAGGAATGATTTTGCAACCTAGCTCTGTCATTTCTTATTAGCTATGTGACTTTGGTAAGAAAATCTTCTCTGAACTTTGTTTTCCTCACCTAAGAAAGGAAATAATAATGTGGTTTGCCACCCAGAGATGCTATGAGAATGCTTTTTAAAATCTACATATGAAGAGTAAAACCTTCCCAAGGTTGGGCCACAAAAGACTAATTTTTAAAGAGTTTCTTAAGGGCATGGACTGTTTGATTTTTAAATTTTATCTTCAAAACATAGAACAAGGCTTGGCATATGATAGGATCGCTTGTTTGTTTGATTGACTGATATAAGGTATCTGAACTATGGTATTAATTTAGGTGACAGCCTGAGTTCTGCAGGAGGCAAATTTTAGCTCTACACAAGCAAAATCATCTAAAAATAAGAGTACTTCAAAAATGGAAGGAGTTACCTGGATAGATGGTCTTTTACAGCCTATGAAGGGTTCTGTTTTGGGCCCTGTTTTTCTCTTTCTCTATTTTTTCAGTAATCTCAACTATTATGAGTTTAATCATTATTTCCAGTAGATAAGTCCTAGATCTTTATAGGCTCTTTCTCCTAAGCTTTAATTCTACATAATAAACTGACTATTGGACATTTCAAAGCAAATGTTCTATTCAACATATCAAAAACAACTCACAGGGGCAGTGAGGTGGCGCAGTGGATAGAGTACCGGCCCTGGAGTCAGGAGTACCTGAGTTCAAATCCGACCTCAGACACTTAATACTTACTAGCTGTGTGACCCTGGGCAAGTCACTTGACCCCAATTGCCTCACTAAAAAAACAAAAACAAAAAATACCTCACTATTTTTTCCTCAAATGCTACACCTCTTCTGAATTTTCCTATTTCTGTGGAGGGCACCATCACACTTCCAGTCATCCAGATTTGCATCCTTCGTGTCGTCTTCAACTTCTCACTCTCGCCCACTCCACATAACCAATCAATTCCCAAATCTTGTCATTTCCACCTCCACAACATTTCTCACATATGTCCCTTCTTGCTCTTCACATGACCACAGCATTATTTCAGTGCTTGCCACATCTTTATATTATTATAATATCTTCCTAATTATTCTCCTTGCCTCATGTTTCTCCCTATAACTACCTCAAATAGAAGATGATTTCCCTAAAGCAAAGGTTTGGCTTTGTCATTTCCCTATTCAATAAATTCCAGCAGCTCCCTGTAACCTCTTGGCTTTGATATTCGAAGTTTTTCACAACTTGGCCCCAACTCCCTTTTCTGATCTTATTTCCCTTTTTTCTACCTCATGCACTCTCTGGTCCAGTCAGATAAACCTTCTTCCTATTCTTCATATATGACAGTCCATTTCTTATCTCTGTGACTTTGCATAGGTTCCCCTTGCCTAGAATGCACTGCCTCCTTACTTCAACCTGTTAAAATGCCTTATTTCCTTCAAGACTCAAAACAAAGGACACTTTTTACATGAGGTATTTCTGGACACACACACACACACACACACATTTCCTTTTGTTTTGTATTTACCTACAAATGTATGTGGATTCCATCTGGAAAGGAAAGGGACCATGTGACTTTTGTCTTTGTATCTCTAGAACCTGCTATAATGATAGGATTATGGTACATTCTTAAATACTTGTGGATTGATTAACTGATCATCTCAAAAGACTTCACCACCCAAGTTTTCCTACACTGGATGCTCTTGAATTTCTCTATCTGAATATGGTACTATGTTATTATAGGCTAAGATGGCATAAAGATTTTAGCTGTCATGTAGCATTGTTGAGCTTGTAGTCCACCAAAACCATATCTATTTATCAAACAAATTACTAGTTAGTAAGTCAACTAGTTGGTTTTTTTTTTTTTAATTATTAAGTACCTTCCATTTTCTAGGCACTGTTCCTCTCTCATCTGGGAAAGATGAAGTTTATTTACAAATCCAAGAGTAAGATTTAATTTTAATCATAATTTTAATCTTTTAATCTATTTTATTTAGCCTATAAAATCTTTTTGAATCCCAAATCTAATGTGTTAGTTGTCCATCTTAGATTTGTCCTACAAATCTGATACACATATGATCTCTCTCTATTTATAGGTCTTTAATTAAAAAAGAAAATAAACAAAGGGGCAGCTAGGTGGCACAGTGGATAGAGCACTGGCCCTGGATTCAGGAGTACCTGAGTTCAAATCCGGCCTCAGACATTTGAGACTTACTAGCTGTGTGACCCTGGGCAGTCACTTAACCCCATTTGCCTCACCAAAAACAAAAACAAGCAAACAAACAAAAAAATAAAGATGATAGAGGACAGGGTAATGGTACCACAATGTAGACCTTCTCCAAGTAGATATGTAAGCATAAATGACCACTCTTCAGGTCTATTTGTTCATTAAGTGCATTGACACATTCTCTAATCACCTATTGATCTATCTCTTCCAAAAAAAGAAAATCATGAAATATTTTCCAGGTGCTTTGCTAAAATCTATTGATGGACTTAATAAATAATATGTATATATATATTAGTGTATATGTGTACATAAATAAAATGTTTATATTGTACATAACAACAAAATACATACATATTATGTGCATATCGTTACAAATATAAAACAATATATGTATATGAATACATTATATAACTTTATGTGTATGGGCCATTCTACCCCTCTAGAAACCTAGCAAAACTTTGAAAAGAAGTTTTAGCATGAATTACGCTTGATGGATCTATGATAGCTTTTTATTTTCACCACTTTCTTTTCTAATTGTTCATTAAACATCCTTTGAATATTATTTGTAGAATTTTCTAAGGAATTGAATTCAAATCCATTAGCCTATTGTTGGAAGACTTCATTTTCCTCTTTTCCCCCCAAATCAAGAGATTATTTACCCTTCTATAAGCATGTGATATCTCCTCCAGTATCAGGTCCATGATCTTTCAGAGATGACTGACAGTGGATGTACAATCACTGACCAGTTGCTTTAGTAGCTTAGGCTACAGTTCACCAGAACTAGATATTTTGACTTCAAAAAGGACAGGTAGGGACTCTCTTACTTTCTACTTATTTACTATCTATCTGTTGTTTTTGGACCGAGATCTTATCAGTTGCATTTATTTGACCTTCTCGAGGGCAAAGATTTTTTTCCCTACCAAAAAAAAAAAAAAATAAGTGGCCAGTTTTCCATGCTTTCTGTTACATTGTACTTGACCCATTTGCTCAGCAAAATGCTCCTATCCCTTCTTTGAGAATACTTTTTTACTCATGTAGCTTAAAATAAATAAAATCTTGTCATCCTTAGCCTTACTCAGCATATTCAGCTCATTCTGAGCATTAGTTATTCCTAACACAATTCTTAAAGGAATAAAGTACAATATTTTAGTCCTCTCCTCCCTGTCCTTACTTTATATTTTTCCCTGTCATTACTGGACTAAGATAGAGAGGACTGAAGCCTGCACAAAAGAAACATCAGTGAAAGGACTGGGGATCTGGAAAACTAAAGACATCATGAGATATAATAGTTGTCTTCAAATATTTCTGAAGGTCACAAATGGCTGGAATCCACCTTATTGGTTATTTTAATTTTATTTCCTCCTTTCGTATGAGGAAACTGAGGTATAGAGAGGGTAACTAACTTGACCAAGGTCAAACAAGTAGCATCAGGCAAGGATCTGAACCCATATTTTCTGATACCTGTGCCAACGCACCTTCCCCTTTACCACACTGGAGGGCTCGTTAGCAAAAAAAAAAAAAAAAAAAAAAGAGGGGGGGAGCTATGCTTTGTTAGTTTCTTTTTCTTTTTTTTAACCAAAAAAGCTAAATGATTTCTTAAAGGCCACACAGGTATTTACTTTGAAAAGTTAAGATTACAACACTAGTCTCTTGACTCATAGAGAAAAAAAATTATCCTGCATGATACAGTTTTTTCTTTCCATTCTTCCCTTGTTATTATGATACAGAGATAGACTAAATGTCTATGACTGTAATCAGTTTATTCTAGAAAAGGCCAAATAAATTTCTTTATATATAAACTGATAAAAAGTTTCAAATTTTTCAGAATATATAAACTTTCTAAGCCTAGGAAAAATAATTTAATTCTTGAAATAGAAAATTGGGGCTGAGAAATTATGTTGCATATGTATAAAAATGTGAAGATCATAGAATTGAGATTTAAAATTAGAAAGGATCTTAAAGATGATCTAGTCTAATCCAGAGAAGGGCATGACTTCCCAGGCTCATACACAGAGTGAGCAGTAGACCTGTGAATCAAATCCAGGTTCTTCACCTCCAAATCTAACTTTGAAACATCTCTCATGCTTGACATGAATGAAAGATAACCAAGGTAACAAAGGCAGAAAATTCATTCAAGTGATCTAGTAACAAAAAAGCCACTTGTTCAGAAAAAGAAATACAATAATGAGTGTGCTGAAGGTTATCCAAGACAAAAAAAGGAGAATTTTTAAAAATCAATCAAAAATATGTTAAAGCTTTGTCATCCTAGAAAATAGTAAAGATGGTCACTAGTGAGTAAAGGAAGGGGAAATTGGGAACTCCAAATAAAAATCCAAAGGTTTCAAGAGACAATAAGAACTAAACATGCAAAGTTAAAAGGGGTGAAATGCAATTGTATAAGTTTGATCAAGGGGCTGCAGTAGAGTTCAAATGAGTGCTAGGAAGAATGACAGACTGATAATTAGAATTACAAAGATGGCTGAGCAAATGATTTCTGGAGAAGTCAAGAACTTGTTATAACTTTTCACCTTTTGATTTTTGGCAGAACTCAAAAAGAGCAACATAGAAATGAAAATTATTCTTCATCAAAGTCACTCCAATATGCTCATGACACTCACATAGTCCACATGAGTAAAAACTCAATAATACCTGTATTTCTATATATAAACAAGAAAATTCATGTATTTTAACATGTATACCTAATCTACTCAGCTATACCTCAGATAATAATTATCTGGGACACTAAAAGATCATGGCAAAAGCTAATCTAATAAGTCTTCCATTATCCTTTAATACTTTAACTCTGTGCCGTGAGCTAAACAGTTGTCAAAATTGAGTTCTGTTTACATCGAACTGGATAACAGTGAAATAAACAGAGACCACTGCTGAGCTCTAATTATAAAAACAAATTGTTCTCTCAGTAACTGAACTGAAAAGGTTAGATGGCATTTTCTTCTGCGTTTTTGGGAGGTGTAAAAGACAGATGAACGATCATATAGCATT
The DNA here is from genome assembly GCF_019393635.1 of Dromiciops gliroides. NCBI lineage: Eukaryota > Metazoa > Chordata > Mammalia > Microbiotheria > Microbiotheriidae > Dromiciops > Dromiciops gliroides. The sequence continues at coordinate 102,701,628 of NC_057863.1, read as the reverse complement.
TCTCATGAAGGTACGTGGAAATGAGAAGACCTAATAGGAAAATGTAACAAAAAGATGCTTACAACTCTGGGCATAATATTCAAAAGTCTTATTCAATAATAATCTATGTAATTCTACTAGATAACATGGCTAATAAGTATCATAGCTATGTAACATATCAAAATAAACCTCACAATGACAAGGTCAGCTACATGTGTTTCATGAGTATATAAAAGAAATTGCCTATGAAACATATATGCATGCATATGTATAAATATAGATGTGACAATATACATTTATATTGTGAGTAATATTTTTTATTATACATTTGTATTGATTCATAGGAATGTTGTTCAATTATATTAGTATCATATGTAAACAGCCTTGAAGCTGTTTTGAGGTTAGCTTATGCCACTCCATGCAAATTACAGTAGTTTTAGGGGTCTGTGATATATATTTTTGGAAAAAAAAACTAGGCCAAGTTTAAAAATAAATCATGCAGCAGTATAATAAGAATTTAAATTGGATTTGGAAATGTGGCCTCAGTTCTATTGCTATATCAAGTTATTGTTTCTTTATTGCCACTGGAGGCAGGTACAACATCAACTGATTTAGCTAAGTATGGGAGAGGCCAGTGAAAAATGCAGATCAGAGGCATTTTAAAAAATATATATGTTTACTTAAGTGATGTAAAATCTCAGAATCTTGCAATAATCTAAAAGGAAGAAAACCATATTTTACACTACTATTCCAAAATAAGTGGTATACATCCAAACTATATTACTAAATATCCAGAAACAGACATACAGCAGTTCTGTGCATGCCATTACTATATACCAGGTAGTAACTACTTCATATCTTAAAAATTAAAATTCTAAGTCCAAGAAAAAATATAGGTAAAACATGCACACAGAAGTATAAACATACATGTTAAAATGTATTGCTTACACATGTATAGATGTACATATAGGCATGAATGAGCATGAATATATGTGTATATCTATCTATGAATGAGGCAACATTTTGAAGTGCATTGAATACTAGACATAGAGTATTGAATACCTGTTTTCAAATCTCACCTCTGACTTATTAGCTATTTGACCATAAACAAGTTATTTAGCCCTTATAAGCATCAATTTGCTCATTTGTTAAATGGGATGATAAAACCTATGATACTACCTGACAAGAGGATATATGTTTGTGTGTATACATACATACATACATGTATATATACATATATGTGTATGTTTATAAAAAATCAAGAGCACTATGCAGATGTCATCATCATCATCAAGAGAATACCCTAACAAAACTAGACTTAGATTTGTTTTACATAAATCATTATGTATTGGGGGATTGCAAGAAGTACTAAGTATATCATCATGAATCTGTTGCTTACTTGGCATCATCGTTGCAATCTTATCTCTCAGTTGTGTCCTCTAGAGACTAAACATATTAAAGTACAGTTCAAAGTAGATGACTTAAAAAAAAATAAACAGAAGAGAAGTATCAACTCTTCTAGAAAAAAAAGGCATCTTAGATTTCTAATACGGATCACTCATGCAAGAGGGCTGCTAAATTGCTGTTCTGCAACACTGCTAATCTGCATAAAAACAATTTTATTTTATGAATAAATAAAAGCTACTTTGTATACCCATGAAGGACTAGAGTAAGAATAAATACCAGGCTAAATAGCACACAGTTATCCATTTAATGAAAACAAATGCAAGCAGCTCTAGCCAGGGAAGAATGGAGTAACAGAAAACTTCACTAAGTGCTCCATTGGCGGAGAAGATTGTCTCCATGAATGGTGGACAAAAAATAAGCAATTAAACCTATTTAATTCAACAATTTCTTCAAATCGGCATCAGAAATCCTAAAAATTTTAAGGATCATTTATAACAAACCAAGTGGGCAATTAACAGCTTGTTGAAGATGTCAATCAACTGGGGATGTGGGTGGAATTTAAGTAGAGGAAAGTACTGCCAGCCTTCATGTTTGACTCCTTTCTTCTATTAAACAGGAAAAAAAGAATCCAGCATCATTTTATCTGCCTAGAGAAGTAAAAACTTTCTCTCCATTGTAGGTTTCTATTTATAATTCTTTTGGAAACCACATTTTAATACCCAGGATTTGAAGAGTTTTATACCTTGAAAATGAGAACTAGTGCCTTCCTTTATCCAGGGTAATTGATAAAAATAAAATTCAATATTACTATTACATCTCTGGAATATTTAATACATTTGACTTGCTACAATCCATAATGGCCATTATAGTGAGTTACCAGAGAACCTTTTCTGTTAAGGATAAGATACCAATTCCCTGCATTCAACATTATCCAAAGCTCTCCAAGCCCCTACACTGGTTTGTCAACAACATCAGTCTGTGTCTCATTTATTAGTGAAGGAGTCATTTTGCAGCAATGTTTATGTTGTCTAAGAGAGATTTTATTCTGGTACCTCCCTTATAAACCATTTAACATAGTTATCCTAATTAAAGTATCAGAGATAAGAAGACTTTGTTCCAAGTGAGATAGAATCTATTTACCTCAGTCTAGGGTACTTAAGCTTCCAAAAAATAAGCACTTCTTTTGAGATAAGGAAAACTTTGCTGTAAAGCATTTGCAGTTTAAGAAGAGGTATGCATTTCCAAGAGAACAAAGAATAGGATTATGTTCTTTCTGATTCCTTACCTTTTAGAAAATGGTATTTTTTGTTCTTAATGAACATTCAAGAAAACAGATTTATAGGAGATTGGCCTCAGAATTGTTATATTAGGGATAAGAATTTTGTAGTGTTTTATAATGTTCAAAATTTCTTATATATACAACTTCCTTTGACCTTCAAAACAACCCTGCAGAAATCTATTCCCATTTTAGAGATCTTATTTATAGAGAAAAATGAAGTGATTGTCAGATAGTTTAAATGATTTTCCAGGGGTCACACAGGAAGTGACAGTGCTGGAACAAGAACCCGGTTGTGATTATCAGTATTCTTTTCACTATTATATACTGTAATTTAAAATCTAGTACTAACACCACCACTAAAAGGAATAATAGTGATATGGTGATGATACTGATGATAGTGATGATGATAAAAGTGTCACCACTGCAAATACTCATACTCTCTAAACTACTGGGAATGAAAAACTCTCAAAATATAGAGACCTGATGGAAAAAATCAAAATCATATGGGAACATGATAAAGCATATGTCCTCTATGTCATCCTATCTACATTCCTACACTTAAAGTTATTTTAGAAGATAAGCTTATATTCCAATATTTTGATTGAATTACCAAAAAAGTTACTTTATCCACCTATGCAATAGTATGCAGTTCATTAAATATAAAATAATAAGAGATGGCAGTTTGTTTTAATACTAATTCTGTCAGAACACCATTAATAAAGATAAGAATGGTATAAATGATCACAAAAAGTTGAGAAGAATAAGTTCATCATCAAGATTTTATAAATGTATGTATGTGAATATAATTACAGTAAAAATAGCGGGCATTTTTATTGAAAAGAATTTTATATACATGATCTCATTTGAGCTTCAAAAGAGTGCCAGGGACAAGTGATTTAACTATTCTTCCCTTAAAGATCTTGATGTAATTCTAGAAGCATATATTAATTTCTGCCTCTATGTTTGGTAGCCTATTTTGCCCAGTTTGGGATTTTATCTTGCTTGTTCTCTATTCTAAGTCAGAACTCTAGCATCCTCACAACACCCAGGAGCAGAATAATGGCTGCTCTGGCTGCTGTGCTGACTCCTAATACTTAGAAAAAATGGCAGAACATGTTCTGAGGGTTACACTGTTGGTAAAGATGACCAAGAACAAACTCATCGTGTTTATTCACATTCTCTGGTTAAAGCTTTCACAGAACATTAATAGCGCATCCCAAAAGCTCTCTATTCTAATCTCTCAGGAAAGTAGCCAAGAGGACTCCTTCTTTCACCACTTATCTCATATTTATGTGTTAAGAGTAACCAGTGTTGAAATGCATCCAGCCTCAGCCCTATACAAGGCATTCTATACTGTAGAGAAAATGTACTTTTCTCCCCTGCAACCTCCTATCCCCAAATGCATTCAGTTTTCATTTACTTAGAAAGCATAAAAAGGGATCTTGCCTGCTTAACTTTGATTCTGAAAAGCATGAAGTCATTTTCTTTGAAATGCTATTCTCTTGGAAAGCTAACACCCTAAAGTCTGGCAGCTGCTCAGGAGCAAAAGTGTGTCCTACTTAGTAAGTGCACTGGACAGCAATCAAGTGGTTAATAAAAGAGAATATAACAAATTTTATATGACACAAAAGGAACAATATCTTTGTATTCCTCTTTTGAGAATTACGCAAACTTTATAACCTAGCTCCTTGGACACATAGGACTTGCTATACAGATTCAGACCCTTGATTAATCTACTCTAGGATAATACATCTGCAATGGCCTACATCTGATGCCTCAGAGGATTCACAGGGTGGAGAGTGGAAGAATATACTATATTAAACTTGAACAATTGCAATATCATATACAGCATATAGTCCCAAATACACAGTAGATCTTTGCAGTTTACACAAAATAAAGCATATGCAATATGACAAATAATTTTCAAGATTAATTAAATGCTGATCTAAAGGAAATATAATGTCAATTTATGACAGGCAATGGAAGAGAAAATTTGCACCTTAGTCTTTTATTTCAGGAATCAATAAAATATTCTATTTATTTAGTATCCACAGACTCATGTAACTTTCTGAAAGATAAAAAAAGAGATCTCTGAAAATTACTTCGTGCTCCAATATCTTTTTCTTAAAAATAGCATTCTCCTGACCTACATTGGTCACATACTTTTCATAAGTTCTAGGCTTGGTAGAAAAAAAATATTAATATCTTAGGTTTACAGTCTTGTTTATAGTTTTCAAATATGTATACTTTGACAGATTTGAACCCAGGAACTAGGTAGGGTGTTATCCTTTATTTATTTTTTTTGTTTGGCTTGGTTTTACAGGGCAATGAGGGTTATGTGACTTGCCCAGGGTCACACAGCTAGTAAGTGTCAAGTGTCTGAGGCTGGATTTGAACTCAGGTACTCCTGAATCCAGGGCCGGTGCTCTATCCACTGTGCCACCTAGCTGCCACCCTATTCCTTTATTTTAAATGAGGAGTATCTCATCATTTCTGGTCTATATCTGTGATCAGTCTTTGTCTGTGATATGAAGTGTACTCTAGACACTATGGTAGGCACTGGGGATACACATACACTATATACTGGGGATACATACACACACACACACACACACACACACATATATATATATATATATATATATATATATATATATAAGTTATTTAGTTTCTGGACGTAAAAAGTCTATATTCTACTTAAAAAAAATGTTTCTTATTTTCATTTCCCTGGCTATATGCAAAGGCATTGATATAATCTAGTTTCTTAGTTTCTTCAGCTGAACCAAGTTAGCCTTGGCAAAACAAAAAAGGCCCTCATTTACTTAACTTTCTTGATACATGAATCAATCTCCCTATATTAAAAGGAGTTATTTTAAATTCTATGTCAACAGAAGTTAATTATTATTGTTGTTATTTCCTGACCTCATTGAACAGGAAACAGTGTTGACTGTACAACACCAGAATATCTTAGTATTATCAAATAAATAGATGTATTTCTCAGTCTCATTACTCTAGTAATTGATTCAATTCAATAGCACTAGGTATATAAGACAGGCCTATATAGTTGAATATTTGGGGTTTTTTTCCTCAATTCTTCTAAGGGTATTTTCACCTTGGTAAGAATGTGGAAACATATTAATTCATGTTTAGGAAGAAGTTTTAAAATTAAAAAATGAGAAGGTGGCATATTTTATAAACCAGATTTAAATCCATGAAAAATTTAATTATATTTCTGGTAGAGATGCATTTTCCATGGAGAAAAAGGGCCTTAAACATTTAAAACTGTTTCAAAACCTTAAGAAGGCAAACAAGGACTTTGGTTTTGTTTAATTGCACCGAGATTGTTTAAACAATACATGAACTCCCAAAATATATATTTTAAAAGTGTCAATTGTGGCAAAAAGAAAAAAAATGAATAAAACAAAAGGGAAGGAAAAAATTCTGAGTAATCAAATAAAACATTATATGAAAAGCAAAAGTCATGTATAATGGCTTTACTCTTTCTGATGAGAGGTAATTCCCTGTGAGGCTAGGAAATTGAGATTAAGCCTCAGTTTCTGAGTTATTGTCTCCCCAAACAGAAAGTCTTTGAAATAATAAGGTGCAAAAGCTTTCAATTGACTTGCCTTTGTTCAACTTTGCCACCTAAGATAGAGAGGATTCATGTGCTCCATGACCCACCTGCAATTCCCTAAGAACAGGGTGAGCCTCTAACAAAGGACTGTGAAAAGAGGGAGAAGAGAGTTTGAATAGATTGTAGTCTTAGAATGTGAACATTTATTCTGGCTGAGAGGAGAAGAAATGGGTCATTGGAAAGACATACTGGATGCTGTTGTCATAGTAAATGGACATTAGCCATGGTGCTTTTGCATTTAAAAAAAAAAAAGGATCTCTTCTCTCCTGGACCTATAGCACAAATATTTAAATGAGGGCATAAAGAGCTTGATTTGTGCTCATTCACTAACCTCACTCCCTGATCAAACCTTACAAGTCTGAGAGTTAGGATAATGTATTAGACAATCTTTCCAACACTTCCCATCCCTTGTGATAAGCAGTCAGAAACTGGAACCTCTAACCCAAGCTCTGCTCTGGGCTAACTTTTTGGCCTTGGGTAAACTGATAAATTTATGTTTCTTCATCAATCCTTAAAGATCTGACATGGGTATTTATAGGTTAATTAGCAAGGAAGACAGAAACCATTCTGAATATGCAAAGATCTATATAAATTCCAAATCTGGTTTCATATAAGCCTAGGGCATCTATTTGAATGCATTAACTCTATTCCAAAAGAGTGAAAAAATTTGGAAATAGTTTCTAAGTCCAAAAGTATGGATGTTTTTGTCTTGCTTTATTCTGTTTTTAAATAAGAATGGGAGGTGATTCCTTTGTTATAGGGAAAACCTTACTGAGGAAACTCCTTCTTACTAATGCAGGTCAAAACTTTCTCTGCAATTTGTAGTCCAAAAATGCTGCCTGGAACACTGAGAGGTGGTGACTTGTCCAGGATCATATCGCTGGACAAGTCAAAGATAGGACTTAAATCCCATTCTTCCTAGCATTGAAGCCAGTCATCAATCCACTACAGAAAAGTAGGAGGGAGGACTACTAGAAAATGAAAAAGGAAAGAATGGTTCTGTGTGGTATGAAGAAACATAGAATACAATATAATTTGCTTTCTACTTTTCTTTTCTAGACTCCCCATCCCCATGAGTTCACCTAACATTACTTCATTTCACTGCCACTTTCCAGAAATGTATTGCATAAAAGGATATAAAATCCATATAGCATTTTAATGTTCCTTGATGTAGGTCTTTTATATTAAGTAAAACATTTAAATTACTATGGAAGTAGGTGAATGAGGGCTTATGCAGCATCTTTGTAACTTTTTATTACATAGGCTTTCACATCCATTATTTTGAACTTTAGTAAGTCTTTGCTAGTGTCGGCCCAGATAACCTCAGAGGAGGAATTAAAATATGGAAAAATTAAAAGCAAATGAATATTAACATTAAATAATGGTAGCTAAGCCTCCATGCAAGCAAATCAGCAGTAACTCACACCAGGCATCTTGCTAAAAAATGGTCTTATTCTTCCTGGTAAAATGTACTGGAGTGTCACTTACTCCATTGGTATAGAAAAGAACTAACAGTTTTATAATAGGCACACAGGGCTGTTATTTAAAGACATGAAAACACTAAATATCCTGTCAGAATCCCAGAGAAGGGAAGAAAAAAAGGTAGAGAGAAATTTTTAACACCTTGATTCATTTAAAGATTAGCATTTCAAGTTGAAGTCCTTCTTCCAGATGCATAATCCCCAAACCATTCAGCTTTTCATTGGTATTTATGAAAGCATATCACTTTATATTGGTGAATTTCTATGAAATTTTAATAAACTTCAATATGGCTCCAAAATATTAAACAGCATGTCCTGATGCTTATTCAAATGAAAATTTCATATTAATTCAAATAAGACCATTTTTATCAGATCATAGAGTGTATGCAAATCTATGGAGAATGGTAAGGGGAAATTTTTAAGGATGATATACACTGTAGTAGGCATAGAAATTATTTACTCTGGGTACTATGTATTAACATTGAATTACATTCCAAATGACTTTCGTTCCCATGAATTCCCTCATGCGCTAACCACTTCCACTTCACAATACGCAGGAGAAATTATATGTTTACTTGTAAAGGTCTTGGGTTTGGAATTGACATACACAACATTATATGACATCTAAGAATGGCTAAAAATAATCTCCATATACTTTTTGAATTAATGTGTAAACTATAAAGCTATAACTTTTTCAAGGAAGGTCACAGGGATACAAAGTTCAAAAATTAACTATGTTTTTACTCTGGAGCTTTTTTTCTCTTTTTTTCACTTTCAATTTACTGTACACAACCTGTTTGTAAAATCTATAAGCAAGCCTAGGGATGCTATGGAGGTAAAAGAGATTGGGAAATGAAGTAATGAGATTAATTTCAAATTGTCAAGTTGAAAATTTTTGGGAAAAATTAATAAACTACATGAAAGTTACTATGCTATGAAAATGTATCCTCTTCTTGAAGATGAGGAAACAGCATGAAAGAGGTGAAAAGAATTGCCCAATTGCTAGGTCCTGGAAAAACTAGGGATGGGGGCAGCTAGATGGCACACTGGATAGAGCACTGGCCCTGGAGTCAGGAGTACCTGAGTTCAAATTCGGCCTCAGACACTTAACACTTACTAGCTGTGTGACCCTGGGCAAGTCACTTAATCCCAATTACCTCACTAAAAAAAACCAAAAAAACGCCAAAACTAGGGATGAAACCTAAGTCTTCAATCTGAAGCCCTTACATGCACAAATATATATGAACATGCTTACATTTATACTAAGCAGATACTCTAGAATTTTGGCCCAAATTATTAGATATTTGGTTTCAAATTAATAGCTTTCATTAATGTTGTATGGTTACTCAAAAAATAATAAATTCCCCTAAGTACAAAGAGTACACAGCACTGAAGTCACCTACTCCCTTCACAGGTATTTTTCAAAGGATGCAATTTATAACAGAAGACATGTAATGTCAAGTTTCTCTTAGATTATTCTGCCAAAATGTTGATAAGTATACTGAAAATGACAGGGGATAATATTTTCAAAGGTCATATAGTTACATATCAAATGAAAAGCATAAAATTTAGCCAATAGAAGCAATGGATGCAATTGGTGAATATGCCACCATTGGATTATTTTGGAAAATTAGACCTGACATTAGGTAAAGACCTAATTTGATTTATTCATTAGACTTCTATGCCTAAACATAAATAATACACAATTACAGATATTTAATGATTTTATTTGGATGGGTAATCTCTACATAACTAAAGAAGTTATTGATCCTATTTTGTATTATTCATAACTAAAGTTAACAGTGTTAACTTGGTCATCAGTAGTCTTCCTCAATTTAAAATACATAGAAATTAACTTAACATACAATAATGTTAAACCTTGTTAGAAGACTTGAGGTTTATAAAAAGAAACATATCCAATGTATCTCCACATCTATAATTTATATGGCTCTTCCTTTGTGGAAATCTTCACATTCATGGTTACTTTCTTTAAGTCATTCATTGTACATCCAAATCACATTTGTATAATTGAATGCACTATTTTAATTGCACAATAATCTCATGGACCCATACTGTTCTGTACTTGTTTTTGTTCAGTCATTTCCTATTCTCTGACCCCTTATAGAATTTTCTTGGTAAAGAAAATGGAGTGGTTTTCCATTTCCTTCTCCAGCTCATTTAACAGATGAGGAAACTGAGGCAAACTGGGTTTAGTGACTTGTTCAGGTTCACACAGCCAGTTAAGTGTCAAAAGACAGATTTGAACTCAGATTTGAGTCTTTTTAACTCTAGGCCCAATACTATCTCCACTGCACCACCTAGGTTTATTAATAGTATTAAAAAATTTTCTAATTCCTATATTTGTTATGGTTGATTCTCTTGCTTTTGAACATCACTATAATATTATATTGTAAGCATATCTCATCAATTGTTTATCATGATCTTTATGCATCTTGAAATAAAACTCTTCTTAGCACTTGCTAAAATAAAACAAAACAAAACAAAAAACTTGGGGAGGAAATACACTTTTTTGATATGACACCACCAAAATAAAAATCTATATATGGAGGACTCTGACATGAAAGTTCTATATATTAGTATGTATTTGAAGTGATAATTATGTCAAATACAGTCATTGTTTCTAGTCCAAGGGAAATATGCAGCATGAATTCAAAGAATGTGACCACTTTACAGGATTTATTATTCACACTAATCAGGACCTAAATGGCAGTTTTATAACTCTATAAACACTCAGAGTAAGTTTAATTTTTTTTCCCAAATGCAATGGACTTTATTTCTACCTGCTTCTTTTATTAGCCATAGGTTTGCATATGTTAACATATATCAAAATATAGCTCTTACTTAAGGATGTCGAACAGTGACAACCATAGAAACTGAGATATCCTACATAATACTTCCATAAGGATTTGAATGTGTAATACAGTTTGCTTTTGGCCATAACCCCAAAATTCTTGTTTATGACTTTAATTAAACCATAATTCTATAATACCTCTTTCTTGCTCATCCCTAAAAATATCATATCCACAATAATTCCAAAAATCCTAAAAGTAATTTGGATTCTAACAAGATTACAGAATATATCTAAAAACAGAGAATCTATTTTTAGTGAGTTTTTTGTGATATCATATAAATTAAAATCTGATTATTACATCATATCCTTTCTTGGACAACTCCCTCCCTGCCAACAAATCTTGAAAGAAAGAGGACCCATCTTGAGGGCTACCTTGTCCAATATATTCCTTAAACAGGAATGTACCTGCAAGTGGTCACCTAACTGCCCATTTAAAGCCTCTAATAACAGGGAACAGATTCACTTCAAATCACCTCATTTCTCTTTACAAAAACTCTAATCTTTTGCAAGTTTTTTCCATACTTTGAAACAAAATCCGCTCCTCTTTAACCTAGACCCTTACCCTGACCTTTAATTGGCCTTTTAGTACCAATCACAAGTGCCCCACTCATCTGTCCCAAGTTGATCTCCCCATCACCCTTACCCCCGCCCCCCAGCCTTTAGCCATTTTCAGTCCAGCATGATCACCATCACAACCTACCCTTGTCTCAGTATTCTGGATACATTCTAGTTAATCAATGTCCTTCCTACAATGTCACATACTAAACACAATCCACCAAATGTCTTTAGCATGTCTCTTAACTCATCCAAAGATATTTGTTTTTTGACTTATAGCTCACTCTTTCAGGCCACTGAGGTTCTCTCTCTTTCTCTACCCATATATACATACGTATGTGCATATACACACATATATGCATGCATACATACATGTATCAAAATTCAGTTTAACAACCATTTATTAAATTCTTCCTACTAAGTGATGAGAATACAAAGATTAAAAATAACTTCTTTCTTTCCTTCACTCAAGGAGTTTCTTTTACTGAGATGGTATGAGGTACACAGGCCAGAAAATATAAATTATATTCAAAATAATATGAATTGCTTTCATATGAACTTGTTTCAACACACCTCCTCTCTTAAATTTCCTCATTCATGATGATTTGTCTCCATATTCTCTCCAATTAAATCTTTTGGAATCCTGACTGTGTGTCCTATGTTTGCTATCATTAGGCAGTGAAACTAGTCCCTGGGCCTGGAGTAAGGAAGACTTGAATTCGAATTTGACCTCAGACACTCGTTAACTCTGTGATCCTGAGAAAGTCACTTAACCTCTGTCTGTCTCAGTTTTATCAGCTAATAAAATGGGGATAATAATAATAACTCCTAGAGTGGTTGAGAGCATCAATGAAATAATATTTGCAAAAGGCTTAGCATAGGACCTAGCACATACTAGGTGTTATTTCTTCTTCCTTCTCTTCCCTTCATCTGCATCCCACCAATATCTTACATTGAACCAATATTTTTTTTCAAATAATGTCACTTTTTGAATACTGCATTATGATAGCATGTTCTTAACAGGAGACAGAGAATTAGGGTGGCTTCACAATTTAGCAAATTCCCTGGGCCCTTTGTGAGCACTATATATTTTGAAACATGTAGAAGATTCTTCCAAGTCAACATATAAATGTACTTGGAGCATTTAAAAGTCTCTGAGAAAGGCACATGACCATTCTAATCTAGAGATTCCTATATTCTGGAAGAGTGTGTGCCTGCATGCTCTAGTATGTGTTTACACAAACACAAATACATATAAATACGTAAAATAAGACATGGCAACTGCTCACCAACTATTCTGCAGAGTGGGCACTGTGCTCAGATTAGAAATATTTAGTTCATGAACCAACCTGAACAAGAGACACCTATCACATAAGCTAAGTTTTCCATTTACAGTGTTAAGCCAGAAAACTGTACTTCTACTTAGACTACAAACCAAATATGTGTTCTCATTGTGAACACCTCAAACCAGTCAAGAATTGCATTTCCAAGGGCAGCATGTCCTCAAAAGGCTGTCAGGCACAATGCTGTGCAACTAGAACTTCAAATTTGAAAAAGTCCTAAACTAAACTGAAAAAGAAAAAAAAAAGTCTCAAATCTCTTATATATTTGGAAGACATGCCTAACATGGAGATTAATTTAGTTTTCTAAGGAGTTTCAATAATACCACTTACTGATCATGAGAGGGTACTAATAACAACATAGCTGTTCTATGAACTCTTAAGTGACCATCATAAGAGAGGACTAGTGGTTTGACCATCAATATACAACTGACAGCAATGGAATACTGAAGCTGCTGTGGTAAAAGGTTGTACAAGCTGATATCAGGTTTTCATGATTCATAATCTAAGCCTAATTTCTTTTTTCTTTTCTTTTCTTTCTTTCTTTCTTTCTTTCTTTCTTTCTTTCTTTCTTTCTTTCTTTCTTTTTTCTTTTTTTTTTTTTGCTGGGCAATGGGGGTTAAGTGACTTGCCCAGGGTCACACAGCTAGTAAGTGTCAAGTGGCTGAGGTCAGATTTGAACTCAGGTCCTCCTGAATCCAGGGCCAGTTCTTTATCCACTGCACCACCTAGCTGCCCCATAAGCCTAGTTTCAAGAAAAGTGTCATAGCTAGGAAACTTAGAACAGTTGACCAAACAATCTTGGTCCTAACATAAGGCTACAAAGAAGTCATAACAAAACTAAACAAAAACAATTTTTAAAAATCAAAATGTGGAGGTTATAGCTTCATACACAAATCATAAGACCAATCTCGTTTGTATTCCCCAAGGAAAGGACTATTTCTGATACCACATTGTTCTTTTCAATCAACTATCACATAACACCTTTAACCCTCCACTAAACAGACATCATAGTGTAATCATAAGTATATTGGCATCAGAGTCAGCAGAAACCTGGGTTTGAAACTCACTTTCAATATTCACTAGCTTTGTGACTCTGGGTAGTCATTTAACTTCTCTGATATTCCATTTCCTCATCTGTAAAATGAGAATAATAATTCTTTTACCAACTTCTGTGGCTAGTTGTGTTGTTCAAAAGAAATAATGTGTGTAAAGTACTTAGCAGTTCTTAATATGCTTTATAAATGTATGCTATTATTGTTTCTTCATTAATAGCAGCACTGTTGAAAACATGGGTCCACAATGAATATTTCTTATGCTAATGACTTCTGAGTTGTTAATATTTTTGTTTCCGACGCTAATGAATTAACAGGTCCACCCCCACTTCCCAATAAAAAAAATCATATAAGAAGTTATCCATGTGAAATTTGGTACTATCTTCTATACTGATAAATTAAACACTAAATTTTTAGTCTAGTCATTAAACCAGTCTGACAAAGCTTTACAATGACGATAGCTACCCAATAGTATTCCCAAGGCTTCCCAGAGTGTTTGATAACTACTTAAGAGATACTTGATGATTGACTGATTGAATTACAGAATTTTAAAGCCATCACTTATTTTAGAGATCATCTAGTCAAGGTGTCTTATTTTTTCAGATAAGAAAGTAAATACTAGCGAGGTTACTACATTTCATAGAAACAGATTTAGCAATAGAATAGACCTTAGAGTTTATCTAGGTCAATTTTCTCATTGGAGGGATGAGGAAACCAAAGTTCAGAAAAGTTAAGGTACTTGCCCAAGATTACACACAAAATAAGTGGTAAAATCAGGATTTGAAATAAGGTCATACATCCCTAAGCTTTTATCTAATATCCATATTCCCTGGGTATTAGCCTATGAGTCACACACCATGGCAGTGGTGTGGCAATATTTTCACAAATCCCTTTTCATATACCTGGAGACATTTCAATAATCGCCAATTCCTACTTAAAACAAAAAGGAGAAGAATTCACATGGTTAAAATCACTTTTTAATTGTTTTGGGAAATAAAATAAATTCATGGAAATGTGCAATATGAAAAAGACATGAACCCCTCTAATGCCTCCCAAATGTTCTCAGTATATTCTTCCTTTGATGAAAAGGGATACTTGCTGTGTAGGCATTTAAAAATAGCTTTCTAAGTCAACTTGCTTGTTAAAGATTAACAGCTGCTTCCAAGTCAGTTGATCTTTGATGAACATATGATAACTGTCTTATTAAATCTGAGGAGTCAGATTTAATAGTACTGGGAATTATTTCAAGTCAACTGATGATAAAATGTCTTTATTAAGGATTAACACTAAAATAGATACACATGTTTTATGAAGTGGTTAACCTTGAGACTAATACATTTTTAATAAAAAGGTGAGATTTAATTAATGAACCTATCTTATCGAATGTAAGGGTCTTCACTAGGGAAGGAAAGTGATTAGTATTGTTAAAATTTGGGAATGACTATTTTGATTTTTCTCACTATAGTATATAAATTAATTTCATGATCTCAGAATGCAATTTCTGAAAAAGAACATCCCATTAGGATAAGAAAAGTAAGAAAAGACCACCCTCTTTTCCCTATATATAGAAATATTGCTACCAGGAGAAGGCAGCTATAGGGGGCAAAAACAAATAAATTTGATTTTTAAAATTTGAATCTTTTTTTTTTTCAGTATACAGATTTAATATGGGGAAAAACCATGAAAATAGTTCATTTAGGGGTTCTTAACCTGGAGTCTGTAAACTTTCAAAATATATTTTGACAACTATGTTTCAAAATAATTGATTCCTTTTATAATTAAATATGTATGTATATATACATGTATATATGTATGTATGCATGCATGCATGTGTGTATCTATGTATGTATTTAGTTGGCACATCTTCATAAATTGAAATCTGGCCTCAGATACTAGCTGCACAACCCTTGGCAAGTCACTTAACCCTGTTTGCCTCAGTTGCTCATCTGTAAAATGAGTTGGAGAAGGAAATGGCAAACCACTCCAAAACCTTTGCCAAGAAAACCACAAAATGAGGTAACAGAAATTCGATAAGACTGAACAACCAAAACAATAAGTTTTAAAATAGGATTCTAAGAAGAAATCCATAGGTTTTATCAGACTGCTAAGGGGGTCTTTGATATGCAAAAAAGAGCTAACTTCACATCATTTGGAGGATTATTTTTTGTTTGTGTTTTCACAAGCCAACTTTGGCTAGGATAAAAACAAATTAAAGTCATTGTTCAAAGTCCTTTAAAGACCTCATCACCTCGCAGACTACTGCAAAAGCTTTCTAATTGGACTTCCAACTTCCAGTCTCTCTCTTCTTTTCCCCTCCTCATCTTCCAAACAACCACAACAATAAATTTCCAAAAGCATAGTCCTGACCTTGTCACTTCCTTGGTTGGTGATCTTCAGTGGTTACCGATTGCTTCCAGAATTAAATATGAGCTCTCAGATGATTTTTAAGGAAAGCCCTTGAAAGTCAGGATCCAGTCTACCTTCCCAGGCTTGTTTCACTTGACCTATCTCTGCACATTATATACATCCCAAGTCCAAACGGCTTGCCTCTTGTTCCCCAGAATTGACAATCTATCCCTTGCTTTAGTACCTTTGTGCAGATTGTGCCCTTCACTATCTCTTCTCTATTTTGCAAAACCCTAGATTCCCATAAAGTTTATCTCATTTTCCACCTCTTAGGTAAATTTGTTTTTCTTCCTAGTACAGTCTGGCATAAAATAATTATTTAATAAATGTCTGTTAGTTAATTGATTTCCTAATCTCCCAGTTGCTAATGCTATATCCCTTCTCAAATTATCTTGCCTGACAAAAATATCAGATCAAAAATCTCTCTCCTCCATATATCTAAACATGTAATTCAAACATTGTCATCTAGGTCATTTGGACATCACCAACATTCTCCAAAGGATCCAAAGACACTCCTGAGATTATTAATATATTCCACATCCAAACTATTCAAATAGATAATTCACTTTTCCTTTTGTGGTAAAATATGAAAGTTTTTAACAGTCGGTTAGGATAAGTGAAAGACGCCAGTTTTTCAAGGACCACCCTTTTGGGGAGGAGATGAACAGTCTGCCTGCTGCGCATGTCAGACTGCCTGCCAGGTACAGTCCGCCTGCTGCGCATGTCAGACTGCCTGCCAGGTACAGTGCGCCTGCTGCGCATGTCAGACTGCCTGCCGGGTTTTTTTGACTTCCGGGGTGGAGAGAACGGGAGGAGCCTTTTTTTGCCGGCTTGGCGGGACTCCGGGCGGCGCGGCACAGACGGTCTGACTCACTCCAAAGGTGGCCTAAATCGGTTTGGTGAGTTTTTATAAGGAATATAGACAGCCTAGATTTAAGACGATTTGTACTGTATTTCTGTTTTCCTATCCTTCTAATCAACAACACCTTATATACAATAAAGGCTCTATCTAGAAAACCAGAAGCTTCTTCCATTTACTAGTCTGGGAGATGAATTAAGGGAAGGGTTAAGTAGGGGAGATTTATGATCTAATATCCAATTTTAAATCTCACAGTTTGGCGACCCCGAAGGGACCTTAAGGACCCTCCCACCCTCCCTAGTTTGGCCATAAGCCGGCTAATTCGGTGGATTTTCCAAATACCCCCCCCCCCCCCCCCCCCCCCGCGGACTTTCCCTTTGTCTAATCTCCCTTAAAGACTTTAAGCCTCTAAAAGTCTTGCTTTAAACAGAAAAGCCAGCCCAGTTTAAAGGGCAAGATGCTCGAATATTCTACCATCCCTTTGATTTTTCTCATCGGAATGTATTGGGACAGCATAACATCCCGACTTAGAGGAATAGTTTATTCAATGGTCCTTCATAACATTATTGGTTTTTTCCTCATTCAGGCAGCAAAAAGTTTTTTGTATAATAGTATACGTGAGAATCTTTGGGAAAATACGTTTAATATAAGTAGAAATTTTATGCCTGCAATTGAAATACCTTTTAATACCACATCCATAGTTCATACGACTAAGGATTTTATTTTTTTTTGTTGTTTTTTTTTTGTTTTTGTTATTATCATTGTTTTTGTTATTATCATTGTTATGATGTGGGGGAAACTCTCACATATGGAGAGAGACCTCAAAATGGCTGTTTCTACTAGAGATGATCCAAGTTCAGAATCAGATCAGCAGAAACTACTCCCTCTGCAGGAAGCTATAGAACATAGTAAGAAGGGAGTGCCAATTCAAGTCAGAAAATATAGCCCCTTTAGACCAAGTGACTTGAGCGCATGGAAATCAATCATCCCTAGTTTTGAGAAAAATCCAAACACTGTAATTTCACAGTTAAGGACTATATTTAATGCATATCAACCCAGTTGGGCTGATGTTACTTGCCTTTTGGAAACTTTACTGTCCCCAACTGAGATTACAGATATTATCTCAGCAGGAAATGCCCTTGTTGCGAAAGGTAAGGCCGATGTGGAATGGCCTCTAAAGGATCCAGAGTGGAATTATAATGATGATAGGGATTTCCAAAGATTAAAAGATGCTAGAGAAACACTTCTGAAGGGAATGGAATCTTGCTCTAGAAAACCGGAAAACTGGCAGAAATTTTTAAGCCTACCTCAGGAGGCTAATGAAAGACCAAACAGATTTTATGATAGACTTTGTGAGGCCGCTAGACAGTACACCAGATTGGATCCAGTAGATTTAAGAGATTCCTGTATCATTCTCAACACATTTGTTTATAATTCACTGCCAGAAATACGCAGATACTTTCTGAAACAATGTCCAGACTGGAGAAATCTCTCAGTAGATAGAATTAAGGAACTTGCAAATTATGTCTTTGACTCACGTGAGGAAGATCCAGATCACCCTAAACAGAGCATTCTGGCACCAGCGATTCCTAGTCAGCCATGTGGACACCGGAACAAGGACACTAAGGTGTGTTGTTACTGTCGTAAGGAGGGGCATGAATTGAGAGAATGTAGGACTTGGAGAAGAAATTCTAATTCTAATTACAGGCGAAATCAAAATAGAAATAGATCTTTTTGGAGGAATACAGAAAGGCAGTACCAGAATAATGGTAACCAAGACCCCCCTCAGAAGAGGACACAGGAATGATGGTGTCTTGGGGAGGAATGGAACATAGATAATGAAAGCCATATATTCCCAGATCCAGATTTTTTGAATGCACTTGTGCCAGTCCATTCACCTCCCCAGAGTAATGAACCACATGTCACCTTAAAAGTGGGGGAGACTTATTATGATTGTCTGCTAGACACAGGAGCCTCTAAATCAGTATTAGTAAGCAAACCAGATGCTGGGTGTAGACCTGTAGGATTTTTGAATGTAGTGGGAGTCTCAGGAAAGAGCCAGAGAGTGGCAAAATTGAATCCTCGCATGGTATCTATGGGGCCCTTAACAGTGGAACATTCATTTTTACTCATGCCTGATGCCCCTGTAAATTTATTAGGTCGTGATCTCCTTTGCAAGCTTAGAGCAACCATATCTTGTGCTCCAGATGGGGCTGTCTCCTTACAATTGCCAGAGGATACTGTTCATTTATTACCAATTTTACTTACAGAAGCTCAAGGAACAGCAGGGGAGGTATCCAAAATCCCCTCTGACATTCCTGAGTCTTTATGGGCCTCATCCCCTAATGAGGTGGGGCTCCTTAAGTCTGCCATGCCTGTTACCTTTAAAGTTAAGGGGGGACCACCCCCCTCCATTCCACAGTATCCATTGTCTAGGGAAGCAATAGAAGGGATCACCCCTATAATTGAGGCTTTGAAAAGCCAGGGTATTATTATTCCATGTCATCACTCTCCATGCAATACTCCCATTTTGCCAGTTAAAAAACCCAAGCCTGGGCCAGATGGTAAACCTGTTTATCGCTTTGTGCAAGATCTTAGAGCGATTAATAATTATGTTATTCCTAGACATTCTATAGTCGCAAATCCGGCTATGATAATTTCCTCAATTCCCTATGAAACTACATGTTTCACAGTGGTAGACCTTTGCTCTGCCTTTTTCTCCATACCAGTACATGAGGACTTCCAATATTTATTTGCTTTTACCTGGAAAAATAGACAGTGGACCTGGACTAGACTCCCACAGGGATTTGTAGACAGTCCCACATTATTTTCCCAAATTTTACAGCAGGATCTGGCCTCTATTACCTTTAAGGGCTCCACACTAGTACAATATGTAGATGACTTACTTTTGGCCTCTCCTAATGCTGAAATTTGTCAGGAAGATAGCCGTCACTTACTGCTGGAGCTGCACAAGAGAGGACACAAGGTTTCCAAGACAAAGGTACAATGGTGTTTGCCCCAGGTAGAATATTTAGGATTTATTTTGGCTGCTGGAACTCGCTCTGTCTCTTCTAAGAGAGTCCAGGCCATTCAACAACTCTCTGCCCCCACTACTAAGAGGCAGTTGAGAGCCATTCTGGGAGCAGCTGGGTACTGTAGACAATGGATACCCTCTTTTGGTGAAATTACTAAACCCCTCATAGCTCTTACAAAAAGTTCTGTTCCAGACAGTTTACAGTTGGATCCCCAGCATCTCTCAGCCATAAAAGAATTAAAACGGGCCTTGTTATCAGCACCTGCCCTAGGACTGCCAGATTATAGTAAGCCTTTCACTCTCTTTGTGCATGAACAAAGGGGGGTGGCTTCTGGAGTCCTGACTCAGTCACTGGGGCCTAACCAACGTCCTATAGCCTACTATTCAATTCAGCTGGACCCTGTAGCGGCTGGAGCGCCACCTTGCCTTAGAGCAGTGGCGGCCACAGCGCTTTTGGTAGAAAAAGCCTCTGATTTGGTCCTAGGTAACCCTCTAACTGTGCAATGCCCTCACGAAGTGGAGGCTCTCTTACTACGTCACAGGACACAAGCCTTTTCAGATCAAAGGCTGGCTAAGTATGAAATAACCCTGTTAGGTAATGAGAATATCACTTTAAAACGCTGCACAGTTCTTAATCCAGCAACACTACTCCCTAACTTACCATTCTCGGGGGAACCGTTGCATGACTGTGCTTCTTTAGTTGATATGGCTGAAAAACCCCGTGATGATCTTTTTGATACACCTTTAGAAAATCCTGATCTTGTCCTCTATACAGATGGTTCCTCATTTATGAGAGAGGGAACCCGTTTTACTGGAGCTGCTGTAGTTTCTGATTATGACACCCTCTGGGCAGCTTCTCTGCCTTCCCATTTTAGTGCACAGGCTGCTGAACTTGTGGCTCTTACACAGGCCTGTAATATAGCTAAAGATAAGAGTGCCACCATTTTTACTGACTCGAAATATGGCTTTGGCATATGCCACTTTATTGGTATGATTTGGCGTCAACGAGGCTTTCTAACATCCTCGGGCAAGGCTATTGCCAATGGGGACCTTATCAAGGACCTCTTAGATGCCCTAAAACTGCCTTCTTCCCTAGCCGTTGTACATTGCCCTACCCACACAGGGAATAGTGATCCTGTTTCAAAGGGAAATGCACGAGCCGATTCTGCAGCCAAGCTTGCTGCATTAGAAGCTCCTGAACATGTATTTAACCTTTCACCTTCTGAGGATATTCCTTCCAACCTAACCTATGACGATTCTGAAGTAGAAAAGTGGAAAAAGAAATTTAAGGCGAAACAGATCAATGGCATCTGGGTGTCTCCGGAAGGTAAGCCATTTCTTCCCCGGAAATTCTACCACCAGGTATGCCTCTCTGTTCACAGAAAAGGCCATTTTGGTACACAAGGCATTGTAGACTCTATTAAGAGAACCTGGATAGCACCAGGTGTGACTAATACAGCATCTCGAATCTGCTCGGGCTGCTCCACATGTCAGTCTTATAATCAGTATGCTTTTAAGGTCAAAGCTTATGGAGGGCGTCCTCTAGCATATACACCTTTTGAGCACTTACAAATTGATTATATTACTATGCCAAAAGCAGGACATTATAAATTTTGCCTTGTTATAGTTGATCAGCTCACTCGGTGGGTGGAGGCCTTTCCCAGCCCCCGAGCCACAGCTGCCTTTGTTGCCAAAATTCTTCTTAAAGAGATAGTACCTCGTTTTGGCCCACCAGCCCGCATCGATTCTGACAAAGGCACACATTTCACTGATTCGATTTTATCCCAAATCTACTCTTTCTTGGGAGTGACTCCAAAATTCCACACGCCCTACCATCCACAAAGTTCAGGCCAAGTCGAACGTATGAATAAAGAGCTTAAGAGTATGATTGGCAAATTATGTACTGAAACCCATTTGAAATGGCCTGATGTTCTACCATTGGCATTATTCTATCTACGAAGTAGACCAAGAGGAGAACTTCATATATCTCCTTATGAAATGCTTTTTGGTCACCCTCCTATCCAAGCTAAAACTTTTTCCCCAGTTTATACATCACTGGTGGGAGGTGATACTTCTGTTGCTTCCTATATACAGGAATTACAGACCAGGCTACGTGAACTCCATGAGGCAGGAGCTGTGGTCCAGGCAGGACCATTAGACTTTTCATTGCATAACTTCAACCCAGGAGATAAAATATATGTAAAGAATTTTCAGAGAACCAGTGGAACTCAACCTGCCTGGGAAGGACCTTTTCAGGTATTATTGACAACTCCTACCGCCATTAAAATTGGTGAAAAAGACTCATGGATTCATTGCTCTCATATAAAGCCTGCACCATTCATAGGTGAAGAGATTTCAGATAGACCTGAGGTAGACGCTAAAGAGGTAAAAACCCTAACGATAGCAACTGTTAAAGAGCAAAGAAAGTTCAGAGGAAACAGGAAGTTCCCATTTAAGAATCCCACTGATCAGTTAAATGCTTTGGGACTCAGTCTTCGTAAAGTATCAGGAGACGGAAATTGCCTTTTTAGGGCTTTAGCAGACCAGCTAGAAGGTCACTGTAGAAATCATCTCAGACACAGACAAGAAGCTGCTTCTTATATGATTAACCATAGACAAGAGTTTGAGTCTTTTATAGTAAATGACTCCCCTTTTGAAGAATATGTTGATGAATTAAAGAAATTTGGAAAGTGGGGAGGAAATGATACAATTGTAGCATTTGCTAAGCAGCATCAGCTGAATGTTGTGGTTCATCAATTAAATCAGCCTTTATTGAAAATCAGTGGCACAGACAAAACTGATGCTACAGAACTCCACATTTTCTACCATAAAGAACATTATGACAGCATTAGAAAGATCAATGACAATTCAGAAACCCCTGCCACTTTGGCATGCAGAGAATTGGGGAACCAGTTAAAACAATGTGGCATACCCCAAACTCTAGCAGCTTAAATACCTTATAATTTAACAAGCATTTCCTTCTACAGGCAAAAGCACTGAAGTACATGGCCTAGTTTTCTGGCCTACCTCAACTATTTTTTTTTTATTAATTTTTGGGTTTTTTTGTTTTTGTTTTGACTTTTGAAAGGCACTGAAAAGACCTGGAATTGACTGCACCTTTAAGTTCTTTAAGAGCACAAAAGGGTGCTTAGCGAATCTTTTGCTTTTTATTTTTTATTTTTGGTTTTGCTTTGGTTTTTTTTTTTACTTTTGTTTCTTTTGCTTTTCTTTAAAACTAAATTTTGTAAACTAAGTGATTATTCAAAGACATTTTAAGTATATGCTGTGGGTGAGGCTATCGGGCCTCAGAAGCTACCAGAATTCTTCTTTTTTTTTATTTACTCTTTCTTTTTGAGAGAACCATGAGTTCTAATGAGTTTTGTTTTATTTATTTATTTTTCTCCTTTCTCTTGTATGTTGTTCTGTTTAACTAAAAAGTACCAGAAATTGCTTGATACCTCACTGAAAACATTGAATATTGAATCTTGCTAATTGAAGTCTTATTTCTTTTTGATGAATTAATCACCACTTTAAGTATCTGCTACTGTTATACCAGAGAATTCATGTATAAGATGATGTGGTCTACTTGCTAAAAGAAGATTATGTAATAATGTCTAAAAGAAGATTATGTAACAATGTCTAATATAATCAGCTATTTACATTCGTTTATTATTTATATGTCATTATACTCTGGGTATGGTTTGGAATTATTGTATATATCACTAATATATTCTCAGTTATGCAGCATAGCACACATTTTTACCATCATATTGTCTTTGGTGAAATTAATGAGATTTCAGAAATATGGAAACTTATCATTTCAGAGACTAACTTGCTGTGAACTCTGACGCAGGCCCTGGAGAGAATATATGTGCAACAAAAGGAGAGACAGGTATACGTAAGTCCATGGTTTGCTTATGATGGTGACTATGTAGAGCACAATTACTAGGCACAGTCCAGTATTCATCCTCTCTCCCTCCTAATTTAACCTAATTTAACTGAACTTATTTATCTTTTTATCTCACTCAGTTGAATTCACCTGTGGCCTAGCACAATCACTGGCTGTCTCAGAACCATGAGATATGGTATGATAACCTTTCCATAACATTTTCAGGTGTCATGAACACATACTAAATTTGGCTTTGATCCAGACACATGGTGGTAAAAAGTGTTACACATTGCATAACTACCTCAACCCTCTATTACAAGTCTAACCATATAAAGGAGGGAATGTAATGGAATTTATTAATTTGATCATTGACAATGCTATGCTAAGGTTTTAAAAATACAGCAATTCAAACAGTTAAAGAAGATAATCCAGCTTTCCAGACCAGAGTCCAGAATCCAGTTTTCCAGACCAGAATCCAGTTTCCTCCTGATGACATCTTACCACTTCAAGAAGACAAGAGAACTCAGAGACTTTATATGAACTGTTTTGCTTTATTAGCTTTTACTATCTCCTTTCTGTTATATACTATCTGTAACATGTACTCTCTGCAGAGGCTCTCCCTTTGCAAGACTAATGTCAAAGCGTCGGTTCATGAGGAAAAAAAAAAATCGCCCCTCTGGACAAAACTTTCCTCTCTTCCTTTTCTGTATTGTTGTTCGCATATTATTAGTCAGCAAAAGTTATTATATTCTTTTTACTGTTCCATCAAGGAAACATTCCGTTTCTTGAGGAAGCAAAGGGGGGAAATGTGGTAAAATATGAAAGTTTTTAACAGTCGGTTAGGATAAGTGAAAGACGCCAGTTTTTCAAGGACCACCCTTTTGGGGAGGAGATGAACAGTCTGCCTGCTGCGCATGTCAGACTGCCTGCCAGGTACAGTCCGCCTGCTGCGCATGTCAGACTGCCTGCCAGGTACAGTGCGCCTGCTGCGCATGTCAGACTGCCTGCCGGGTTTTTTTGACTTCCGGGGTGGAGAGAACGGGAGGAGCCTTTTTTTGCCGGCTTGGCGGGACTCCGGGCGGCGCGGCACAGACGGTCTGACTCACTCCAAAGGTGGCCTAAATCGGTTTGGTGAGTTTTTATAAGGAATATAGACAGCCTAGATTTAAGACGATTTGTACTGTATTTCTGTTTTCCTATCCTTCTAATCAACAACACCTTATATACAATAAAGGCTCTATCTAGAAAACCAGAAGCTTCTTCCATTTACTAGTCTGGGAGATGAATTAAGGGAAGGGTTAAGTAGGGGAGATTTATGATCTAATATCCAATTTTAAATCTCACACTTTAGAGATGTCAGAGAAGAAAAAAAGATTGCAGAATTTCACTGTGAGAACCATCTCCAAAGAATTTGATACCATTTGAATATTCTAACAGATCATTCTCTAGATCTATCTCCTTCATACCTCTTCCTTTCTCTTTCCCTGCAGGTATTACTATTTACTAAGAACTCTCATAGGCTTTTTTATTGTCCCTAATGTATTTGCACCTGACGGAAAAAATTCTATCATGTTCTAGGGACTTCTTGGTCCTCAGGGAAATCACTTTGCAGCTGAAGCCTTTAGATATCTGCAATTATGGTGATGTGGAAATACATTTTAACCATGTAGAAGTCTTACCAACATTCCCTTGTGAGTAGAGGCATGGCCACAATACTTATGGTGTAGGCGCTGAACTTTGTTGTTCACAGTCTCTACTCATCCACCTTAATTTAACAATAGGGCAAAGAGACTGTCTGTCTGAATGTAGTTTGCAAATTCCCATGTACTTAAGTTGCCAAAAATACTGTCAAAAGATATTATAGCAAGAACAATAATAATAGTTCACATTTATATAACACTTTGATGTTTGTCAAGTGTTTTACATGTGTTAATTAATTTGATCCTTAAAATTCTATGAGGTAGGTGGGTATTATTAACCCCACTTTATAGATGAAGAAACTGAGGCTTACTGAGGTTTGAATGATTTGTAGTAACTTTACTCAGCTTCTAAATCTCTAAGACTGGATTCAAACCAAGGTTTTCCTGACTTTTAAGTGTAATTGTGTCAAATACACCTCAGTATTTCTAAAAGTATTGTGTCTAGTTTGAATGTCTTTAAAAAAGAGGTTTAAAAAAGATTATGGAATAGAATAAGCATGAAATGTAAATAAAATGATAATATCTACAATATAGAGGCAAAACCTAATTTGGATGACATTACTTGGGAAAAGAATTGATGAATATCTTCAGGTAATAAAGAATGAGATGGAAAATAATTAGAGATTTTTACATATTAATACAGAGACCATAAGTGAAGAAAATTAACTTGAGGCAGCTAGGTGGTGCAGTGGATAAAGCACCAGCCCTGGATTCAGGAGGACCTGAGTTCAAATTTGGCCTCAGACACTTGACACTTACTAGTTATGTGACCCTGGCCAAGTCACTTAACCCTCATTGCCCCACAAACAAAACAAAACAGAATAAAACAAAAAACAGAAAATTAACTTAAAATAAAAGCAGTTTAAGCAAAGATTCTGCACTTTAAATTATCACAATACAAAAGGAAATTCTGAAATATTTATCATTAGACTATTAAGATTTTTAAAAATAATCAATAATTTTTTAAAAAATTAGGTAAAGTATTAGTAGTCTAGTAATAGAGGGATGTATTATACAGGGTGTTCCAAAACATTAATAAGGTTTTAACCTAATAACTTAAAGATTTTGAGATAGGCTATAGCCTAAAGTTCCTTCTAGCACAAGGATTTTATAATACCATGTATCCACATTAAATTTATTATTTATACTTTTCAGAACTCTAACAGAAGAAACTATACACATAATTAAATAGGATGCATTTCCCCCGCCCCCTCAAAGAGTCCACTTGTGCATAGAATCATAGATCTAAAGCTTGGAGTGGCATTAAAGTTTCAATCTCTTATTTCTACAGATGAGAAAATTCATGTCCAGAGGTTAAGAAACTTATTTGAAGCAAGTGACAGAACTAGGATTTGAATTCCAGCTTCTCTAAAGTAACAGTTCTTATTATGAAATTTTAAATTGACTGTATTAGAAAGAATAACCCTAAAGAGCCATTCAGGTCTAAGAAATCATCTTATCTTTTTAGATGGAGTGTTATTTGGCCATTGGCCCAGTTTATTTACAGCATTTTACAAAACTTAATGTACTATCATAAAAAAGGGAAAAGGACCCACATGTAAAAAGATATAGCTGCTCTTTTTGTAGTGGCAAAGAATTGGGAATTGAGGGGATACCCATCAATTGGGAAATGGCTGAACAAGTTGTGGTATATGAATGCAATGGAATACTATTGTGCTGTAAGAAATGATTGAGCAGAAGGATTTGAGAGAAACCTGGAAGGACTTACATGAACTGATCCTAAATGAGATGAGCAGAACTGGGAGAACACTGTACACAGTATCAACAACATTTGTGTTGATCAACTGTGATATAATCGACTCTTCTTAGCCAAACAATGGTCCAAGATAGTTCCAAAGGACTCACGATAGAAAATGCTCTCCAAATCCAGGAAAAAAGAACTGTGGAATCTAGATGCAGATTGAACCATACTATTTCTACTTTTTTGAGGTTTTCCCCTTTTGCTCTGATTCTTCTTTCACAGCATGACTAATGCAGAAATTTGTTTAATGTGATTGTACATATATAACCTATATCAGATTGATTGCTGTCTTGGGGAGGTGAGGAGGAAGAGGAGGGAGAAAAATTTGAAACTAGAAATCTTATAAAAACAAATGTTGAAAACTATTTCTACATGTAACTAGAAAATAATAAAATAGTTTTATGATTTAAATGAAAAGGAAAAAAGAAAAAACTTAAGGTACTATATAAATTTAATTATCATTATTATAGCAAATTTATTCCTCAAAATTTTTCATACATATCACACACACATATACACACACACACACACACACACACACACACACACACACACACACGGCCTGACTTTCTGAAGAATCATTTCAAATTCATGTTATTTTCATGCTTTTCCAAAGTTTAAAAAATATGTGAATTTTTAATAGCAATCAAGGTTCCCAAGATTTATTTTTTAAACAACAATTGTGTTGGCATAACATAAATTTTCACTATATTTTTATTTCCTCAAACTGATCAAAAGTGTTATTTTTTTCTTCTGTAAAGGAATAGATTACACTTATCTACCACTTTACAAAATCTCAACCCTTTTTCCTCACAATAACCCTATGAGGTTCCTAACACAAGCATTTTTTTTAAACTAGTTCTGTAATTTCACTCTAGTATGGAGCTCTATGAGAAAGAACTAGAATAATGGAAATCCACTCCTCTGCAACTATATAACTTCTTAGGAACACGTTAAGGTTAAGTGAATTGGGTAGAATTAAAGAGCCACAACATGTAAGGGATGGAAACCAGGTTGTTCATGGCTTCAAGGCAGTGTATCTGTTTACTAATTGTCTTTCAACATGTGCATCATTTATTCCCATAGATAGAGATGTCATCTCTATGGAGGTGATTCACAAGTATGAAAGGACTGAAAATTTTTCAAGATATCTAGACCTGTGTCTACAACAATGTATAACTATTTCAACCTTGGTGTCTCACTTGCACCTCCAACTCAACATGTCATCAAGGAGGATTTTCTTTTCTCCTAAGTATCTTTATGCCACCTGACCTCATACTATTTTTTCAGTGGTCCCATGTTTAAAACTTCATTATAATGTATGACTGTCCCCTCTTCTCTAAATCTAATATTTAATTTTATTATCAATTGCTTTCAATTTGAAATCACAGAGTTCATATTGCCCTCATTGTTTTTTTTTTTTATCTAGACCTGCAATTTTGTGAATTTATGGTCATCTTGGCAAGGAAATTACATTTATCTATGCAGATGAGGAACTTTTCTGCAAATTTTAGTCTTAGAGAGTTGCCCATGTCACTGAAAGATTGTCATGTACAGGGCCCATACAAATAGTAGTCGGATGCAGGCCTTAAATAGACCTTCCTGACCTTGAAACTCTTTATTTGCTATATAATACTTCCTCACTTTTAAAAGACCTAGCAATGGCAAATTTTGCAAAATCAGAAACTAGGAAGAAACAAATGTTATCTACCTGTCTAAAAAATTTACCCTTTTGGGGCAGCTAGATGGGACAGTGGATAAAGCACCAGCTCTGGATTCAGGAAGATCTGAGTTCAAATTCGGCCTCAGACACTTGACAATAGTGACCTTGGGCAAGTCACTTAACCCTCACTGCCCTGCAAATAAATAAATAAATAAATAAATAAATAAACAAACAAACAAATTAATTAATTAATTAAAAATTTAAAAAGTTACATTTACCCACTCTTGGAATTAGAAAGAATATTGGTGTTTGAGGAAAACTTTGAAGTATTGCTTATTAATATTTCAAAATAAGTTATTGCTAAATTTAATTCAATTCATTTGTTCCTTTTAAATACTTAGAACCATGAGTACAGAGATAATTATTATTCCTACATTACTGTTCAGTTGTATCCAACTCTCTGTGACCCCATAGATCATACTATCCAAGGGGTTTTCTTGGCAAAGATACTAAAGTTTGTCATTTCTTTCTCCAGTGAATTAAGGCAAACAGTGACTCACCCAGGATCACACAGCTAGTAAGTAACTGAGGTCACATTTGAACTCAGCTCTTCCTGATTGCAGGCCCAGCCCTTAATCCACTGAGCTACCTAGCTGCATCTTAAAAGTATTCCTTATTAAAAGCTATTCCTATAGTTTCCCATAATCCAGAAAACTATGTTTACTGATACCATTCTTTTGAAAATAATTCCATGGTTAAAAGTAATTTGCTGCCCTTCCAGTTCTTGATTTCATCTCCTCTTCCCTATGCTTTCCATCATTCAGTTCCTTTATTTCAAATAAACATTTGGAAATCACATCTCAATCCCTTTGCCATCTCATACAGATATTCCTACTTCACTTGGAGTCTTTCCCTAAATCAATCACTTTCCTATGCCCCATTTCATTTGTGTATTTCAAATGAATGCATATCATCTGATTATCCAAAACTGATTAATGTATTGCAGATGTAAGTCTTCTCAGTCAGGTAAAAATGAACTATCACTTCCCAGTTCTGTGAAACCTTTACATACACAACCAAAAATAGCAACAGCCTCTTTTCAGGCTGGAAAATTTGCATCTAGTTTTCTACCTGCTAGCTCCCCATAGAAACATTTCTAATTTTGTTCATTTTGCACTCGATTCGCAATATCAATTTAATTACTTTTTCTAGAATGTACATATTCCCTGAAACATTTGCCTATACATGCATTTAATACTATACACTAATCCTCTTTAAATCCTTTATTAGTTATAGTCATTCAAAAGAGCATCACTACACTGTCATCCATCTTTCCCTGACGTCTCCTTTCAGGGGTTTTTGGTTCATGATACTAGTGACATGGAGTGGAACCAAAAGTAAAAATGTTGGTGGCACTCTACTTCATGCTCTATTAATTTTTTTTATTTTCTTTTTTCTTGCTTCTCCATTTCTCTTCTCCAACTATGTCAATTGCTTTTTTTCTCACCTTGCTTTTTCTTTTTTCTTTCCTTGTCTATCCCTTAGGCCTACCAACAATGCCCAATGACCCACAGGAATTATTTAACACTGAATTTGGCACTTAAAACTTAAGGGATTGCCAATGCTAGAATATTCATTTCTCAGCATGTATTAAATCTTTCTTATGTATGACTTAGTTTGTGATCTCCAGAAAGACCATTTTAACTCTGCATGTAACAAATGAATCCATCATGACAAATACTAACATGAAAACCTATAGTTATTCCTATATGGAATAGATTTAGGATGTTCAAAATCAAGAGATACCACTGTGGCAGTTGAAAAAAAGGAACAGCAGATTGGAGAATTTTTACATGTTTATCCCTACAAAGTCATATGATTATGTGGTCCTATTCATTATAAATGAAGATGAACTACGATAGTGATAATGTGACTGATTTTTTTCTCCTCCTTGTAATGGTGATGATCTTATAATAAACCATGTTGACTCTACTCTATAGTGTATTCTTCCTTTTGGACCATGTGGAAAATGGCTGAACATAGTTAGTCCCTAGCTATCAAACCTAGCTGTTCATTAAGTAAGCCTAATCACTTTGTAGAAGAATCAAAAAAGTGCTTGACTTCAGCACCACTCTCTTGGGAAATGAAATATTCAATAAATCAGTGAATCATCAAGCATTAATCTAAGTGCCCACTGTGTGTCAATGTTCTGAGTCTAGGGAAAATAAAGCCAAATGAAATAGTCCCTACCCTCAAGAAACTTACATTCCAGTTATGATATTTACATATAAGTATATACAAAATAAACATAATGAATACATAAACAAACATGCATGTGCGAGCATACATATGTGCAATGAGAGGGCATATAGGTAAATCTGTATTATTAATTTGCACCCGAGTCCTAAAAAATTAAATGATGTGTTCTACAATGGATTTAAGAAAAATATACAGCCAAAATTTCTAGGCAAGACATTTTCTTCAATGGCGCGTTTAATAACTCTGACTTAAATTCCCATATTAACACAGATTTTTGTCCATTTGTTTCAGTTGCATTCAACTCTTTGTGACCACATTTGGCAGCTAGGTGGCACATTGGATAAAGCACCAGTCCTGGATTCAGGAGGACCTGAGTTCAAATCTAACCTCAAATACTTGAAACTTACTAGCTGTGTGATTGGGCAAGTCACATAATCCTCATTGCCCAGCAAAACAAACAAACAAACAACAACAACAACAACAACAACAAAAGGCAAACATGACCACATTTGGGATTTTCTTGGCAATCACACTTCAAAGGCTTGCTTCTCCAGTTCATTTTGCAGATGAGGAAACTGAGGCAAACAGGGTCAAATGACTTGCCCAGGGTCACACAGCCATTGGACAGATTTGAATTCACAAAGATGTCTTCTTGACTCCAGACATTACATTCTATCCATTGCACCACTTAGTTGCCCATAATAACACAGATAGGAACTAGCAAGCAATCAATCAAGGAAGGAAAGGAGAGAGGGGGGAAGAAAGGGAAAGAGGGAGGGAGGGAGGGAAGAAAGAAGGAAGGAAAAGCAAAGTAAAGCAAAGTAAAGAAAAGAAAAGAAAAGGTAAGGAGGGGAAAAGAAATAAGAAAGAGTAGATCTACATGTGAACACATGAACCTCCATGTTAATCACAGTTTTCAGAAATAATATGGCCACTACTTAATTAGAAATATGTAAGTATGATAAATACTGCTCAATCTTTAGCATTATTATTATTATCATGGCTTATAAGACCAACACAGGTGCTGGTATGTGAATGAGTATATCGACTATCTTATTTGCTGTATGTTTTTAGACTTATGTGTCATTTTTGTATTTCAGTATGTTGAAGTGTAGGGGGCAGATGGACTATAAGAGAGTTGTAATATGGAAGGGAATTTTATAATAAGTCTCTTAGTTTCTCTGGTTTCTATGAAGTCTCACCTCAAAACTCACTTTCTACAGGAGCCTTTTCTCAGTCCCTTTAGTGCTAATTGCCTTCTCTTTCAGATGACCTCATATCTACCTTATGGATAGATCTTGTATAGCCCAAGTTATTTATATCTTATCTACCCCGTAAGTCTTCATGCTCCTTAAGAAGAGAGACTGTGTGGGGGCAACTAGGTGGTGCAGTGGATAAAGCACCAGCCCTGGATTCAAGATAATCTGAGTTCAAATCTGACCTCAAACACTTGACACTTACTATCTGTGAGACCCTGGGCAAGTCACTTAACCCTCGTTGCCCTGCAAAAAAAAAAAAAAAAGAAAAAAGAAAAAAGAAAAGAAAAAATGAAAGAAGAGGGACTGTGTTTTGTTTTTGTTGAATCCTCAGTGCTTAGCAGCAGTGTCTGG
Source organism: Dromiciops gliroides (assembly GCF_019393635.1). Taxonomy (NCBI): domain Eukaryota; kingdom Metazoa; phylum Chordata; class Mammalia; order Microbiotheria; family Microbiotheriidae; genus Dromiciops; species Dromiciops gliroides. The sequence continues at coordinate 102,668,844 of NC_057863.1, read as the reverse complement.
CATACTTTAAACACTTCATAAATAAATATGAATTGACTTGTTTGTTCAATGATTGACACATAAAAACACTATATGGATGTTTTCACATTGAAGGACTCTTATTCCCCCCTAGTTTCTGTTTACCTATTCAGATGAACTATGAACAGAATGGATCCAATCATAGTTTTTGACTGAATTGTCCTTCATCACAATATAAAAGGGAGCAATTGACCATATTTGAAGTCATGAGACATGAATCTATTACACTGACTAGCTATCTGACCCTGGACAAAGTATTCTTCCCCTTTTCTTCCTTCCTTCCTTCCTTCCTTCCTTCCTTCCTTCCTTCCTTCCTTCCTTCCTTCCTTCCTTCCTTCCTTCCTTCCTTCCTTCCTTCCTTCCTTCCTTCCTTCCTTCCTTCCTTCCTTCCTTCCTTCCTTCCTTCTTTGTAGGCTAGCCAAAAGAACAGCTAAAACACAAAACAAAACATTTTGAAGGACCATATATAAAGAGGATCATTAAAATTAAAAGAGACATAACCTACACAAGGAGGTGAAGTGTCAGGGGAGGTACTTCATTTTATAATATAAATTTCCCAAATCTAGAAAAATGTTTCACATACACAAATACAAAAGTAAGAAAATACAAAAAAAAATCCTTTCAAAATATAGAAATAGAATTTATGCTATTTGCTATTTTTATTCAAGGTTTTTTTTTTTTTTTTACATTCCATGAACTAAAAAGCTAACTCTCCTGCAGCTTGTAAAGATTTTTAGATAAATGTAAGTAGGCAGAAATTACAAAATTAAATGTAATTTAATTAGTCTTTAGGTTTTGGGGGTCAAATAATTGCAACTCCAAAAACTAAATCTGTTGGCCACTATGTTATAAAAATGGAAAATCCAGTATTTCTAAGTCAGCAGCTATGTTTGTAGGGTATTCTTTATGCAGATAAGTGCGATAATTCATAGTTTTGAAGGATTTCACATGCTTTTTTATTATAAGCTTAAAACATTTTATTTGTCTATTCCTGGTTAGGCAAAGGTTTATCAGGTTCAAGTTACATAAAATCTAGTATATACTTTATTTACATGATTAACTAAAAGGAACAAATTATTTTTATTAGTCAGCTAGTTGGTACAATGATTAGAGTGTTGGACCTAATGTCAGGAAGATCTAAACTCAAATCAGATCTCAGACACTTACTAGCTGTGTGATTGTGAACAGTCACTTAATCTCTGTTTACCTCCATTCACTATACCAAAAAAAAAATCAGGATCATAACACCTATCTCCTAGGGTTATTATTATAATCAAATGAAACAATATTTGTCAAGGAAGTAGTCAGCATAATACCTGATACACACAAGTGCTATATAAATATAAATAAAAGCAATTATTATTAGTTGTGTGACCCTAGGCAAGTCATTTAACTTCTGTCTACTTCAGTTTCCTCACCTATAAAACAGGTATAACAATTAGCACTTAACTCCTAGGATTGAAGTGATAATCTAATGAAAATATTTTTAAAGTGCTTTGCAAACTATGAAGCATTATACAATGTTAGCTATCATTACAATTATTCCTCAAGGTATTTACTGCTTCATATATGAACTATTTCAATTAACTCAGAAGTGGAGCAAGTTTACAACCATCAGTGAATAAAATGAGATATTCTTCTGAATTTGCAAAGCTATTAATATTATCCAGCAATGATAGCTTTTCAGTTCTGTGGAAGGCTGCTAACTGTTCAAGGAGACTTTTTAAAGTGCAGAAAGGATTTCTTTGTTTTTCCCTGTCTCACTTGAGTAGGGCAAATCGTTTACCCCCTCTCAAATTCAAATGGGTGAACTGAACATGCCATAGTTAGAAGGAAGACATATTCTTCTAATACGAGTGATTTAATCCCATGGAGCAGTGATGGACTCTGAGCTCAGGACACAAAATAAAAACATTGGCTACATTTCTCAGATTGTGAGTCCTTCTGAATTAAAGCTCAGATGCTGCATCTAGTACCATAATTGTTAACCACATAGCAAATGTGAAATAAGACTCTCCCTATCTCAGGAACATAGGTAAAGTGTTTAAATAATTTGTTCTTTGATACAATGCTGCAGAGATGAAAAGGTTGGGTTGCAATTGCAAAGGATTCTTGTTTACAAAGACTGGACTTTTCCTATATTAGATTTTATGCAGGAAATCATAAACAGAACACCTACTTTCATAGGAAAAATATGCCCTTTGTTCTTTAATAATGATGGGAAATATGTGATATAGTACAATTGGTTTGGCTTGATATCTCACTTTCACTGGAGATTTTCCCCTAAAATGTTTCCTAACCTTGTATTTATGAACTGTCTTTGTATAATACAATATAAACATTATACTGTTTAATACATTGGTTTCTTCCTATGATTAGCTATTAAAAATACCAAATCAAAACTTCTGAGTCAGGGAATAGAAATAAATTAATTCAGTGGACTGAGGTAACAACTTAGTATTTAAGTTGTAGGGGTTTTCTGCCCATTACATCATAAATTCATGAAGAATGAGAATATCTCTACCTTCCTCCCTACTTATGCATATAAGACAATAAAAGTAACAATAATAATAATAGATATGTGTTATATTATGCAGAAGTAGCATAGCATGGTGGAGAAAGTCAGGCTTGAAGTCACAAAGACCTCTATTCAAATCCTGCATGCATTTGATCCTGAGCAAATATTTTGAATTCTCAGTGCCCCAAGGAATTAATATTGTAAATATCATCAATGTTGATGCTCTATATTAATGGAAGGAGATTCTATGCCACCAGCCCATCTCTGCATACAAATGATGCATATGTCTGTGTGTGTATCCACAATGTGTATATACTACATACTATATATATATAGTACACATACCCACACGTACTATATATAGTATACATTATATATACTAATATATAATACATGTGTGTATATATGTATATATATATATATACACATACCTATATTTAGGTATTTTATTGTTAGTTTAAGATTTATGACTGATGTTGATAAGGGATTTATATAAGACTTTAAGGTTTGCACTTATAATATACTATCTCTTGATCATGATACCAGATAAACTGTCTCTGCTATATATTTAGAAAGAAACCAGGAACAATGGAATCCTTGTTACATCTCCTTACCATGTGCATCCCATTCTTTCATCGTCAAGACATCTTTTGAATTTACTACTACTCCATGGTTTATAATTCACTAAAAAATAAGAATAAAACCCAAATTCACAGAAAAGACTTGTTTAAAAACAGTCTTTAAGGGGATCCTGATGAAAATGTTCAATAGTGGCATTTGCTGAAGTATTCCCTCCCCTTACTCTATCTGGGATGAATATGAGGGGAAAAATGAATAACCAGTGGCTGGGATTAGTGTTCTAAAGATTCCTGAACTAAAGTGGAATTGATTGTATTTGTACAGCCTCTTGCAACTCAGATTTTGTAACTGTGTGATGATAGGTGGCACAGTGGTTAGAGTTCTGAGCCTGAAGTCAGGAAGACGAGTCTTCCTGAGTTCACATTTGGCCTCAGACACTTACTGTGTGACCTTGTGAAAGTTACTCGACCCTGTTTATCTCAGTTCCTCATCTGTAAAAATGAACAGGAGAAGGAAATGGCAAGCCACTCCACTATCTTTGTCAAGAAAACTCCAAATGGAGTGACAGAGTCAGACATGATTGAAAATGACTGAATAAAACAACAAGGCATCTCTCAAAGGGGCCTTCAACATGGTACAGTAGCTATACCCAAGAAATGCAAGTTTTGGGAGTTATGTCTTAATGGTATATAATATACTCTGCCCCACTATCTCCATTACAGCAGGAGTGCAAAGTGAAGATATATAGGAAGCATGCTCAGTTGAGGCTAGAGAAGAAAACACCGGAAAAAAAGCATGGTTCTATTCAGCTAAAAAAAAGGCAACTGTAATGACTCTCTTGATCAATATAATATATAACTATCTTTACCTGGAATTTATGTAATGTGAATTTATTTATACACACTTTATTTTTAATGGAATTAAATATCTCTGCCTCTTGCTCCTCTCTCTCTCCAATTTTTAATCTACTCCCTTATTGCTCTCCCCATATTTCCATTTCTCTCAAATACATAGAAAAAGCAAAATCATTAATTAATTATAATTAAACTAATTAATATTAATTTAATCACTGAACTCATATTAATCACTAATATAGACTACAGTGTACATCTATAAAACTGTACAATGAGAATTGCAATAGAGAGTGAGAATACTGCAGCACTATTATACCTTATTCACTAAAGAAAGATTTAATTGTATTTATCATCCTATACTTACTGAAGCAATGAATTACACATCTTGTAAAAGTTTTTCAACAATAAACTGTAACACCCAAAGAATTTCCTTCTTAACACTCAGCTAACTACAAAATTCACTTAATGAGAATTCACTGTTCTTTGCAGATTCTGGCTGACTAAATTCATTTACTGTAGCTCTACTGATAGAGAAAGTCTATATTCATTTCATATGAGATCCATCATCTAAATATATTGAACTCTAACTACTCTAGTATTCTTTCATTCAGCTTATCTAATTCTCTGCTGTACCTTAAGGAAAGAGTAGAAAAAAAGAATCACAAATTTTCATGGGTTTCTATATTAATGTTAAAAGGTATAGTAGACATTTCCTCCACAAATTCCAATACGAGCATTACTGTAAATGAAACAATCATTTGACTCTTTAGGCAAGTTAATTTACCATCACCCTCCCTTGCTCCCTTCATATCAAAGAAAACTAAGTAACACACTGTAATTATTTGTTTTTGTTTTTTTTTTTTTAGTGAGGCAATTGGGGTTAAGTGACTTGCCCAGGGTCACACAGCTAGTAAGTCTTAAGTGTCTGAGGCTGGATTTGAACTCAGGTCCTCCTGACTCCAGGGCTGGTGCACACTGTAATTATGATCTTGATAATAAATACACACACACACACACACACACACACACACACACACACACATATCTGTCCTAGAATTTCAGAGGAACTGACAAGTATTACTTCTTACAATAGGTACTCAAGATCTAACAGTGAGATTCTCTGGCAAAGTGTATCTCTAGCATTTCAACAGAGAAATACTAAGCCACAGAATCGCTCATCTCTCCAGAGGTTTGGATCTGAAAATGAGTTGAGGCCTGTCTGGGATTCTCATGGCAACAATCAAAAGGCACACATGTTCCCAATGAAATTGGTGCAGATCCCAAAGCTAAATATTTTAGCTAGAATCTAACCATACTTGAAGAACTATGTCAGCACTCTCTGAAATATTATTATTGATTACAAGAAGATGGCATTACTGAACTGAACCAAAAGATTTGGTTTGGTCTAATTAGATTGCAAACAGGGATATTAGACCAAGTTCCCAAAGACTTTCAATTCCTGCAAGCCTTAAAACTGTTTTGATTTAGAAAGACCACTACTGTGTTTACTACAATAAATAAGGCTTGAAAACCACTGCAAGTCTACTATAAATTATGAAAAACCTTACAGAATCCTGAATAGTGAGGAATAAATGTGATAGTAATAACAACTCTTTCCATTTTGATGCTGCTGGCTGCTGAATTCTACAAACAGATGTTTTTAGTCAAATGAGAGTGTGTCATTGAAACTTTTCAGATGGGACACCCACAAGCAAGTTCTAAAATTTCTTCATCATTCAGTACCAAGAATTGAATATGAAATAAGATAGAAATTCAGAGCTCCTATGAAGGACCTATAAACAGCATTTGATTAAAAGAATTGGAAATAGGAATGTTAATGTGCAATTAGGTAAGAACCTGAGTCAGAATTCAGCAAATTCAAAGAAGATGAAACATTATAGACATTTAATAGTAATCACTTATTCCTAGACATCTAAGTTTATATATTATCCCAAGAAAACTTTATTTAATTATATGTATATATACACAGTACATATGCATATAGTATATATTATAATAAAATTTTCTTGGGAAAATATATACAATTTATTTTTATTTTTACTTTTTTATATACTTATATTTATTTTTACTTTATAGTTAATTTATTGTACTATGTGTGTGTGTGTGTGTGTGTGTATGTATAGCACAATAAAGTTTTCTTGGGATGTTCCTAGGAATCTTTAAAAAAATATTCACTTAAAGATTTGTTTGCTACCTGACTTTTAAAGCCCTATACAATTTATCTTCAGCCTATCTTTTGAGATTTACTTGATACTATTCCCCATTATAAACTCTATGTTTCAGTTAGCTTTTACTATAACTTTTCCCAAAATTTGATCCTTCATCTCCTAACTACAGGCATTCATAGCAAACCATCTCCCATCCCTTTAGCTAACTGATGGCTCACTTTAAACGCTATAAAATTCTTGCCTTCCTTCAAGGTTTGTCAGCTAACCACTTCTTGCATAAAATCTTCTTTGATCCCTTCAATTGTTGTGCACTCTTCCTCCTAAAGTTTTTTTTCTGTATGCTGCATACCATCACTGCTACCACAACCACCACCACCAAGGAATATATGCTCAGAAAAAGCAGAAGCAGATTACTTCATTTTCTCTTTGCTTTCCTAGTATCTCATACTATGTATGAATGTAGTAGGTGCCTTATAAATATTGTTGAATTTAATTTAGCTTAGAAAATTGTCCACACATACCACTAGTGTCAGATTTGAAATTCCAAAGGATAAGGCTGTTCATCATTTTCCTCTGTCTTCCTTGATTAATGACACTTCAGGTTGTTTGAGAGGAAAAGATATTTAGCTGAAAATGGCAAAGGAATAGGAAGAAAAACTGAGGAAAAGGATTGGGCCTGAAAGGAAGTTCACGAAGAGCAAAGATTAGGATGTGGAAGACCTTTAAAAAGATTCTTTTTCTAGGTTATGCTATTGCTGGACCAAATGGTGAAGTAGTATTAGGTATTACTCCAAGCTTCCTAATTCTGGATCATCTTCCATTTTCAGAGATGATTTCTTTCCAATACTCACAGTAGCAACATCCTTGGCCTTTTTCACCAATCTTCTCACCAAATTGTATTCTTAAATCCAACTTTCATAGTAAAGATATCAGTTTAAAGTATCATATTTTTCAAGAGTATCGGAATTAATGGTAATGTCAATTATCATATGGTCAGTGACAGAATATTTGGAGGGACAGTTTGAGGATGGAGGACATCAAGTATTCCCAATTCTACTAAAATCATATCATGGGCTACCTGTAATAATAGTAGTCTTGCTATAGCTATGAAGGAACACAGGCCTTGTGATTTTTGTCTACTAGCTGACCATTGTTTGACCTTAAAGAAAAAAAAAACATATGTATATGTATATACACATACATAATATACATGCTTTTGTTTTCATGACTAGAATGTGATTTGGAAAGAAGATAGAGAAGCATACATATATGATGCATATAAGTGTGTGTATATAGATATAAACAGAAGCAATATATTAAATATACATATGTATATACATACACATGTATAAATTTAGTCATATAATTCTATAGGTTACTTGTCATACTAAGATTTCCATCTATTTTAGTTTTATCGGGTTTTACTTAGTGATCCCATTCTCAAAAGTTGACAATAGGAATTTATATAGGAATTTAAGGGTGGAAAATGCTTTACATGTGTTATATCATTTGTCCCTCATGACCACCCTATGAAATAATTACTCTTATTACCTTCATTTTACAGATGAGAAAACGGAGGCAAAGGGAGATTAAATGACTTGCCCAAGTGCCACAGCTAGTAAGTGACTGAGGCAAAATCTGAACTCATATCTTCCTAATTCCAAACCCAAAATTCCATCCACCATGCCATATCACTTCCCAGTAATGAGAGATAGAGCCAGGAGAATGACAGAATAGAAAAGTAAGTGAAATAAAATGATAATGGAAACAGAAGCTGATGGCAGGATCTCCCAATGACCTGGTCATTGTCCTGGACAGTTCTGAGAATCCTCCCAGAGGAAAAAGCTAACGACAACCCATCAAGGGTGTGGAAAGCTGAGGAAAGCAGCCCTTGTACTTTCTGGGATTAGAGGACAATAAAAATAAAAACTTAGAATTCTCTTCCACTGGCTTCAGGCTTCAAGGCCCCTATTTCAGTCAATTATACAGATATTAGAAGACTGATTATGTGTGGGGAAATTGAGAGTTAAGACTAGGTTATCAATGAGGAGCTCACAGGACTCCGTCAGTCAACATTTCTAAAGACTGAACATTTATTATTGAAGAATCAATGAAGAGTGCTGACTTTCAGTCAGTGATTATTGAAATCTTGCTTAGAAAGTAAAAAGTATCAAGTGGCAGTCAAAAGCCTATAATTTACAGTGCATGGTTAGGAAATAGAGACTCAAATGTAAAGAGTTTCCTTGAAGAAATGAAATCCATAATAATGTTCAAAGGTGTATGAACTATATAAACTTGATCCATTTTTATTCTTCATTTTTTAAAGTAGGAGTTTTTATCCTTCATAGAAATAGCATCTTATGTTTTATTTATATTTGTTGATATATTTGATCAGTACTTCAAACTTAAATGTTCACTGACCCCCACAAATAAATATATAATTAGATAAATATGTGGGGAGGAACTTTTTGATTCATTTTTTGTGATCCTCTGTTCTCATTTTTTAAATAGGAAATATATTTTAATAATTTTTAAAGAGAAATCTTCATTTCTGTGACTTATTAGAAAAATTTAAACATTGTGCTTTTAAAGAAGCAAATTATCCTTATATTTAAGGTATATTATTAATAGGCACTAATAAGTTAAAATTACAAATTCAAAGTTTTTATTTTTCTTGGGGGTGGATGGGGAGGGGCACAGGCAAGGGATGTAGAGAACTTCCAAACAGACCAATTAAAAAAAATTACAATCAAACAGCATTTACAAAGAAATGAAATTGAATTGACAAAAAAACAAGCAAAACTAAATAACTGCCAACACTTCCCCTTCTGGCTGCAGGATTATAGGGATTATTAGTGAACCATTCTTGTCATTATCTAATAACCTTTCAACAACAAAAGTATTTCAGTTATACCCCATCCTCAATTTAGCAGTGATGATAAAGTTATAAAAAATTCCTAATTTTTATCATTTGGTCAAGATGACAAAAACCAAACACTATCACAAATGAGGGATATTGATAGGCAAATAAACTAAAGACAACACAGACTCAAAATAAATGATGCTTCTCTTGTAAGACAAGACCCTGTGCATAGAAAATCCAGGCATTTTAGATATTGGCTACTTCAAGACAAATTCATTATTTTAGAACAAATTTTAACAACAGTAATGAAGCTGATTCTATGAACAAATACAAACTAAAGATTCCATGATTTAATGTAAGCTAAGGAAAATCTTACTATTTCCCTAAATATATAAAAAAGTTCAAGGTAGAATTTCAAGAATCATTTATAAATATGGACATTTAATCAAGAGTAATAAGGCCATTTGTCCAATTCAAGGATCCGGAAAAAAGTGGGACCATACTAAAAACTTTAAAATATTAATATAACATAGGAAGGAGTACCAAAGATTTCTTAAGGTATAAAAGGAAGTTAAACTTAATTTCTAGAAGATTAAAAAATAGGAATAAAAATGTGTAGCTTTATATTAGGTGCATCCTACCTAATATACATGTAGGCCCTAAATATGTCATTAATAAAACAGTTATTCTAATTAGCACCTAACATACAAAGGTGTTAAGTCAATTTAAAATGACATTTTAAAATATTATTAAAAATGGAAGAGTAGTTGTTAATGCTTTTAAAACAGCCTGTTGAGAAAATGCATAATGTTATATAAGTCAATACAATGCAATCATACAATTTCATATAAAGAGAGGACAATTATTAAGTGTGAATTCAGCTCCCTTATAAGTTAACAAGCATTAATTTTCTATTATGTGGAAGGAAGTGTGCTTTTTTCTTCCCCTAGGGGTTCAACCTGGTTATTCAACCTAGTTCAATATGCTGGTCAGTAGACAGCAGCACATACTTAAAGCCATTTTCTTAAAATGTTCTCCCATTTTGCAGGTTTGTATAATGATACAAATTCACTCATTTATTTTTCATATGTAGTCAAAAGGTCCTAAGAGTAATGACTCTTAAGAATTATTTGAAAGTTTCCTTTTCTTATTGTACTTTATTTTGAAAACTTCTCAAACACTGAACTCCAATTTATATAATTTTCTGTCCCATTTGTAGGTTAGGCCCTGAAATAACGATTTGTTTTAAAGGATCCATGTATATTGATATTTTCTCTCTTTCATAAAAGGATGCCTTTATTCTTAAAGGGAAAACAATGTCCAAGTCCATTTCATCCTCAGTTGATTCTGTAGACCTTGTTTTTGCACATTTGAGTCTTGAAAATAAATCAATAAATTGCCTATACATCATTATATCTCTGTATCAATGCTGGAAGCAGAATTTCAGTTCATATGGTAAAATTACATTGTCAGGCAGAAAAGATGCTCTGCCTTCTTCCCACAGTGATTTTTTTCCTCCTGGTACTTGCTAGCTCCTCTTAAGAGACTTAGAGCTCAATTTATATATATATATATATATATATATATATATATATATATATATATATATATATATAAAAGAGAGAAATTTGTGTGAATAAATAGCATGAAATGCTTTTTGATAAATCAAAATATGCTGATGAATGCAAACCTTTCACTGGTTTTGCAATTTTACAAATATGAGTAATAGGAATATTTGGTGAAAAATGCTCATGTATAGTACCTGAATAAAACAGTGCAAATATATATCATTCTACATATGCTATCAGTCAAACAGTTCATAATTTAACCCTTTTCCATGGAAGCCATCTATTTAATTTAGAACAAGTTATATCTCATATCTCACATAATATTTGAGCCTTTTTTCATATCAACATCTGAAGACACTTATAAGTCACCTATGAAGAAACTTAAGAAACTCTTCAATACTTAAATTATTTCTAAAAGGGGGGAGGGGGAAGCATTGCATCTTTCTACAGATCAATGTCCATTTATAATTAGAGTCATTGTGGTAAAGAGGCAGGAAAAAAATAATCATTCGGGCACTCATTACTTGGAAAACATGATCTTTTATGAGATTAGCCCTTACACCATGGAGAATAATTTCACTACAGCGTTCTAAATATTCTACCCAGCAAAAAATAAAGTGTAACTTCAACTTGAGAAAAAATGAGTGTTACATTTGCTTATGATTATGATTACAAATCAGACACTACTAAAAATAATCTGGTTCCAATGAATACTCAATTAATAAATATTGTTCCTCAGATTAAAGACTCAATTTAAAATATTTTTTAACTACCACAAATCACTTACTAGATAAAATCTTATATCAACCATGAAGTATTCCAAAGCCTAAGTCAGAATAACATAAGTACACTTTCCCTTTTTTCCTAGTAAGTCAAGAAAATCAGAACCACACACTCCCAAATCATCTTAATTAATCTTAATGCCTTAATTATATTTATGTCATTGTAGTCAAATGTTTAGCTCTTTTTAAAATTAAATGTATTAAAATTAATAAAACCTCATTTTAAGAAAATGAATGACATTGACTTTTAGAAAGAAAACATTTATAATAAAGAAAGATTATATTACCTTTGTCCAGTGTGTACTTTAATTCATAATTTATGGAGTTTAAAAAAAGTTCTCTTGGTTGTAAATGGATGTTTTATTGGTCATCAGATTATGGCATTACTTTACACTGCATTTCTTAAGTTATTAAATATTTCAGACAAGAAAATTCTGATAGAATATGTTTTGGTTTTTGCAGTACCGAATTTAGCAATATTAACAGAATTTGCCGTGCATGTGCATGTTTATATTGTGCAAACAAATGCAGATATATTATAAAATATGTATTTCATATATTCCATGTTTGCCTCTACAGAAACATAGCACATGTTGTACCCAACTTGGTACAACATGGATACTTTGTATAAGTGTTAGGGGTTTCTTGATTGTTTATTTGTTCTTGTTTTAAAGAAGAATTCGGAAGAAGATGAAGGGCTAAGGACCTTGGAGACTCATATTATGTTGTTACTGAAATATTTAATAAACTTGTAGTGGTTGTTGTTTTTCTGGGACAACTGCAAGACTGACTGTTTCCTTTCATATATTATCAATGGACCATTCCACAATGATAAACTGGATTGCAGGTCTAATTGGTTTATTATGATTGCTTAAGCTTTCCTTTACATTTTATAGGCATTGGGAAACTTCACTCACCTTGTTCAAGTGGTTGGCTTTTAGTTGAAGTAGTTTTCATTTTGAGTGCTTCCCTAACAGACATGTCACAGCAGGAGCCTTTGTTAGTGTCTTGGTCACTGTCAGCCTGATCACTGTCCCCATGCCCACTGTCTCTCAGGCTGGCTCTTTCTGGGTCCTTGAACGTGGAGCTACTGTAATAGATAGAAGAAAAGATGACAAAAGTGTTGTTTCTACTAGTTTCAATCTGAAGTGTAGTGTCTAGCAAAGCAATTTTGACAAGAATGCAAATGGGGAAGCTGAGAAAGTTATTTAATAGGCCTTACCTTTGAACAAACTGCTGCCTGCTGCCCATGTAATTGGGCTCTGCGGGAAAATTGTCTGTCTGTGAAAAAGAAGGAAAAAAATACGTATAGTTGTACACTGGACAAATCTCCTGCAGAGCAACAAGATTTCCTAGTGGAGAAATGATTAATAATTTAAAAATTCCCTTAATCTTCAGATTTGTACATTTTAATTAAATTGGAAAATGCTGGCATGTAATTATGTACTCGGAACAATTAAATGATTCCGGTCCACAAATTACCTGCTAAAGTAAACAATGAGGCTGTCATAACTGGCATTCTCTGTTAGGAACCTGATGGATGACACTGTTTATGTTGTTTCATTAGTCAGATATTAAGATTGAATGTTTGTGGGAGGAGTGGGAAAATGACCTAATTTCTGCATATTAAAAAAGTGAGTTGTTTAATAATGCTGGTTTTAATCATAATTATATCATCTGTGGGGATTCTGATGCCCTTATTGAGGTAATATAATTTGAAGTAATCTACTGCATTGGTCTTCAGTGAAGAAAAATGGGGTGATCTTCCAGGAGTCTTTTCTTCAAAATGTGCCCATAACAAGTACAAGTACTGTACATATGGTTGATCTCATCTCTACAATTAATTCTCATTCTTATTAATAGGCATGCTCAAAGTATTGAAATGGCATCTGAATGATGCCATTGGAATGCTTGCTACTATCAACTTCTAAATAATATATATATGTATGAATTCATATGTTAATAATGAATATAATACAAAAATAAGGGGAGAATACATGTAATTTCTAAAGTATAACTAACACTTCAAATGACCAAATTGTGGAGCGACTACTATTTTTTTCTTTTCATCTTTTTTTTTTTAATAGTATCCAGGCTAACGTGGAGATCTGCCAAAAAGAACTGAATTCTCCTTGTATCATCAACCAGAGTCCTTTTGGAGAAAGAGACTGGATCTTTCACTGCACTCCCTATACTGTACATTCATACACATCATTTCTCCTTGCAGCTGACTCTGAGACAAAGTATCTCTTGTTTTCTGCATCACTTCATATCACACCATTATGCTCTGAGTAGCTATGGCTTTTTAAAAATCTCCCTCAGCACATAAGTACTGGTAATGTGGAAAATGTACACTTTATTGAAGCAAAAGGCCCAAGGTAAAGCTAAATATTGTATACTAAATATTTTAATAAGCAACTAATTTCAAATATCATGATACTTTTTACCTCCCCATAAAGTACTGTCTTGGCATTTGACATCCTGAGTTATCTTGCTGAAAAGAAAAGGCCTCAAGGAACAAAAGTTTTAAAGCATTCCCATAGTTTATTCTTGTCTTAGAACTTGGAAGAGGTAGGAAGGAAATCACCCAATGGCTAATCTTAGCTATACAATTTTTCTCTTTGCCTAGTTGCCTATTGCCAAGGATGAAGGCAATGAAGAATGCTCTGTCTTATTTTTTTTCACTTTAGCCGTTGGCACTGGCCTTTAATATTTCGGGCATGTTTTCATTAACATACTGCACTGAGTTCTAATTTTGGAGGTGCATCATTAGCTGTGTCTGCATAATGAGAAAATGCAGGCTTTTCAGGCAAAACCTGATGTGTCTGTAAGAAAAAGCTGTGGTAACCAATGCCAAAGGTAAAACTGTCTGTGCAGAGTACAACTGATTTCATTAATATAATTAGCTTTGAGAAACTCCCTATTTTGAAGGTTTTTCACAGGTCTTTTTTGATCGTGTACACAGGCCAACACATTAAAGTAGTTGGTGAAAAACTAAAATTTGATGTTAGCAAGAAGTGCATATTTACGAAGAATTAAAGTGCAAATAAGAGCCATGTACTGCAAGGTGAGGTTTAGGCTAGCCCTAGAATATTTTAGGTTACCAGAGCTCTAACATTTTAAAGAATTTCAGATATGGGTCAATCTAGACTAGGATCCCAAACTTTCTTCAGGTCAGAGGGAGAAATCTGTCAAACATCTACTTATCAGACTAGTATGGGTAGGAATTCAGAATCTTTTCTTTATAATTAAAGTTGTAGGTATGATAGTGAAATGGGGATCTTAAACTGACAATGCAAAATAAAAACAGAAAAGTAGTTCAAATTTTAATTGAATGGTTATAATTTTAGACCAAATTTTATATATAAATCTGTGAATATATGTATATGTGTGTATAGACACATATATCTTCCCATCTACTGCTTGCATCAGAATCTGCGAAAAAGGGAAAAGAGATCTTATGCTATTTTCCCTTTACAACTTTTTTATTTCAACTGCCTTATGTTTACTATTAATACTATATGTTTACTGTGTAATACTATTCACAGTGTTCAAATATTCCAGAGAACAAAGAAAAAATCCTCATAAAAAAGGCTCAGGAAACAGAATTAACAAACAGAAGAAACTGGAGGGAAGGAAAATAGGAAGAAATTTTAAATAAAATTGTAACTGAAAGAAGTAAAAGTAACTAAATAAGAGAGAAGTATAAAATAGTTTTTAAAAGGGAATGTACCAGTAAATAAATAATAAAACAAAATTCAAGTCAAGGAAATAGCTGCCAATGAAATTGAAATGTAAAGCTACTTTCCTATTTTCACAAAGATCAGGCCGGTGGGCAGATTTTTAAATTGTTTTCACAGGGTATTTTTATTATGGCTAATGTTGGTTGCCACCCAGAAGTTTAGCAAATTATCTTGTAGATTGTAGATATAAATGAACTGAAGCAAGCACCTAAGAAGCTTTCACCCAGTTTTATAGAAGCACTCTGTCTCTTTCTGTATGTCTCTCTGTCTCTGTCTCTCCTACACTACAGTAGAGATCATCTATTTGAACAAACTACAAATATTGTCAATATAAAAGGCGATAAAACACACTAGATGACATAGGTAACAACACTGTCAGAAATTCATCTTTAAATGCAAATTATTTGGTTAACAAGAAATTTGTTTCTTTTAAGGATTTCCATTGTAAGCAGATTCCTTTTACTTAGCAAAAAAATTAAATGCCTTAAGAGAGGATTTCAGAATGACTTTTATTTAAAAAAGGTAGCATTTCTTTCAAAGCAGGGAACCAAGAGATCTCTTCATCACAAGAAAACTTGAATCTATCTGAAACAATGGTAAGAGTTGAAAGTACAAAATGAAAATATTTACAATTAATTCTGATCTTGAAAGAGCATAATGCCATGTATTTGCTGAACAATCAATAAAACATTACCAAGTATTGTAGAAGCTGAAATGGTGCATGCAAAATGTTATAGGACCTTTAACAATAATGATAAAATGACTAAATGAATGAGATCAGTTCAAGAGGAAAACTTGACTTTCTATAAAAATAATCAAAAATACAGACCCAGAAAAAGGAGAACAGATATTCATCATTGTGAGTTTCTAATATAAATATTAATCTCATTATATAATTTTAAAGGGGATTCTTTTAATAAATTCTGATTTAAGGAAGTAAGAGATATGCCCAAGAAAAATTGTATTCTATGGTCAGTGATGAAACGAATCTGTGTCAAATTTTATGTCTAATTTAACACTGCCAGAATTCAATCTGCTGACAACAATCATTGGATTCAAGTTGTAGAACTCTATATATTCCTACTTTAGCATTGATCCCCCTCAGCCCCACATACAAACAATGACCCCATAAACATGTATGCTGGTTGTCAATTTTTATGTTGTATCTTTCACTTTATACCAACTACACTAACACATAGTAAACAAGAGAATAGTCCCTCTTCCTGCTGCTTTGAATTCTACTGCAGCTTCTTTTCTGCCAATGCTGTCTATTTCCATTTGTAAGATGCTAGATAGAAAGGAGATATCCTTTGTAATTTAGAGCAAGAATTCTTATAATTTGGAAATATAAACAGGTTCAATATATTAGTAACTAATGGATCCATTCTGGGGCATAGTGGGGGAAGTTAAGTATAAATCCAAGTCACTGCAATGAATAGGCTGCATAAAGTGTCCTTTATATCCACTATCTAAGACAGTCTCTAGGGCCATATCAAATCTTGGTGTGAATCAAGACAATTCTAATAATCCTAGGTTGTGTTTTTGTTTGGTTTTGGTTTTGTAGCCAGCTTCAGTCTCACGGTCACTTAATAAATGCCTCTAATGACAATGCTGGAAGGTACTATTATGTATGATAACAGCCTCACCACATACTCAGGTGCAATTATGTTTAGAAAGAGGTTCAGACTGTTCCTACAATAGAGGGAGGGGAGAAGAGGGAAGGAGTGTCCTTCTGAAAAATGCCAATGGTTACAGATAGCTTTGATTGCATACACAGGTAGCATTAGGTAGGAAATTGGAGTGAACTTTTCCCTTAATTTACAGGTTCTGCCTTCTGCACTGATAAAAAGTATTCTTTTTGCCAGGGAGTGAACACAAGGGAGTGTTAAGAGGTGAATAATTCACTTTAAGCCTTTTCATACTGACATAATTTCTGATGGTTTTGCCTTCGATGGAATATATGGTGTGCTTCTCTCTACACAGCTAGAGTAAACAACAGCTTTGTAAGCCACCACTTATAAAAGTATCTGACAGCATCTATGGCTTTGGAAATATATTTTAATAAAACATGAAAAGTGGCAATAACTATATTTATCTGTGATTTCTAAAATAATACATTTTGCGCAAGTATAGTGTAGTCAACATTTGTGTGTACGTTTTTGTTTGTTTTTACTAAAGGATAGATAAAAATCTGAAAAAAAATCTTTCCCCACTCAGAATGGAAAAATAGTTTCCTCCAAACTAAAATTGGTACATAAGGACCCAATGTACTTGGAGGGAGCATGGGGTTAATTAGCCTAAGATCCATCAACAGTAACACATGAATTTCAAGAAAGTTAGTGACAGATTAAAAGCCTTCCCAAACTGAAAAATCATATCTATGCCACTAATGCTGGTTATATCTTAAGTGTTCCTATTTAATTGTGTAATTCATGAATCATAAAGAAAAGACCACTTTACAAATACAAAAGAAATTAAGAAAATCAAATATATGATTTGTCATATATAAAAGCAACAAATAAAGGAACTCTGACCAAACATTCCCAGTTATTCAGTATGTTCCAGGCCAATGTACACCATCCCATAGTGATTAGGCCCTTGTTTTCAGATTTTAAAAAATCTCCAAGGATTTTAAGTTTTATAAATATAAGAAAAGTAAGATTATAGCTGCAATTTGCAATACAATGTATTTGCTCACTTTCATTTTGATATTACCTTGCTTCTACATTGTATATATAGTGCATGTAAAAAAATTTATATACTATCTTCTCCATTGGAATGTGACCTCCTTGAGGTTAGGGCTATGTTTTTGTCTTCCTTTGTAGCTCTAGCACTTAGGGCAAAGTCTGAAATATATTAAGCACTTAACAAATACTTGTTGCCATATACCCATTTTCCCTCCCAAACAATGTAAATTCATTGTGGAAAAGAAATTATTTCTTTTCTTTTTGCATGTGTATCCCAGTGCCTAGTATATATAATTGCTTATTAAATGTTTGTTGAATGATTAGTTGAATGGTGATTTCACACATTTTATTTCTGGAGACCATGTGGGAGAAAAAATGTGAAAGGAGAAGAATTACCCTTTCAGGAAAAAAGTAATTCCAAACTTATTTTTAGATAAACTTTATGAATTTATTACTGCGATGGATCAATTGCTTTATTAATTAGAAAATGAGAGGGGGCAGCTAGATGGAACAGTAGATAAAGCATTGGCCCTGGATTCAGGAGGACCTGAGTTCAAATCGATCTTCAGACACTTGACCCTTACTAGCTGTGTGACCCTAGGCAAGTCACTTAACCCTCATTGCCCTACCAAAAAAAAAAAAAAAGAGAGAGAGAGAAAGAAAAAAGAAAATGAGAGTGAGAGCTTGGAGTTTGATTGGAGAAGAGAAAGTATGAGGGGTACAACAATCAAAAATATTTATTGAGCATATATAAAATATATATAAAGTCAATACAAGTCAAGTGGGAGGACTTAGCACCTGGAGGATGAGGAATCATATTGGAATTCAGGGAACTTTAAAGGAATTCAAACATGAGTTGTTTGTGTCTGGTAGTATGAGGACATCAGTCACTTGTTCTGTAACACGAAAAGACAAGAGAGGGGAAATTGGTTCAGATAAAAAAAAATTGGCAGAGCCAAAGAATTATTTGAAATTTTGCTTAGAGAACAGCTGGAAGCCAGATTGAATTGAAAATTATTTACTATGCTGCCTTGGGCATTTAGGACAAATGACAGTGTCTGGGGCTCTGAAATGATTTTTTTTTTCAAATGTTAGTTCATTGTTCTCCACTAAATCACTACTTTCATATCCATTAACATTATGGAAGTAACTTTGTTTTCGAAGAATCTGACATTTCTCCAAACTGGAAGGATCTGGGGTATGGACTCTACAAGAAGCAGACTGTTTTTCTGTCCTCTGAAGACTTGCCTGATTATGTTTGGAAAGGCTTATCACTAGAAAATTCATCGCCAGCTATGACTACAAACTTTGTTGGTAGAGGGAGGACATATGAATAAAATCACAGATCTTTGAAGGGTTGAAGTAGTAAGCTAATATTTAACAATGTAAGAATATTTATGAAAAAAATTACCATACCTAATTTTTCATATCTTCAGTGTAGAATCTGGTGTATTCATATGTGTTATTCCTGAGAGCCCACATGTCCTGCATCCCATTCCAGCTCCTTTCAACCCATCCTCAACATGGTTTATGCATATGGATCTTCCTTCAAGCATATATTTTCATCAGTACCAATGCCAAAGTCATACTTGCAATGGACAAACCAAAACAGAAGGTTTATTTTATTCTCCAGGTTTGAGGTTCCCGGAATGTGGCCATATTAGAAATCATTTTTAAGATAGACCCGGAAGAACTCCTGGGCCCAGTCCACCATGAAAGTGCTTTTTAAGCCCCCAAAATGCTACTAAAATTCTAGTTAGTATTGGGAAGAAAATATCTTGTGAAAAATGTGGCTATCTAAAAATAGGTTTTGTGTTTTGGGACTGAAATGGAGTATACCTAACGAGGATTAGTAAGAATGCATTTGCCTCTAGGTTTACAAATTTGTTCAAAATTGGATTTAAACAGAAAAGGAAAGGGGGGAGGGGACACAATGTTCTACAAATTCTGATCAAGTCAGATATTAAAGAGAATAACAAAAATGTAGGAAGAAAAATAGCAGCATAAATAACCAGAAATTCATAGGAGAAAAAGTCCAAAAAGAAGCACTTATAAAACCCATGATCTCAGATGGCCAAATACCCAAATATCCAAAGATTATGTCAGTTGATAACAGGCAAAGTGAGCTATCACAAACAGGTAAATTTAATCTCAAATTATTCTGAGAATTGGTAGCATGATGCCTATAACTGGAGTATGGTTTTGGAGGTATATTCTAGATGTGGGAATGTATTAGTTATTCTAATAGAAAATCATCCGGAATGAGAATAGGAGAGAATGGCACAGTATATTAGGGTGAAAATTAATAAAAATAAAATTATAAATAATATTTTCATCAGAGTAAACAGGGATACAGATATATATCACTTGGACAGAAAGAGGAAATAGATGAGTCAGGTCAGAAGCTTTATATGGAATCATGATATAAAGGGAATTTCAATTATCTTGATATCTACAAGAATTGTGGAGCAGCAAATAAATCATGGGCTTGCTTTAATGATAATTTCATTTTTCAAATGGTGAAGGAAGTCATTAGAAGGGCTACCATGGACTTGAATCTCCCTATCAAGGAGGAAGGAACTCATTGACCAAGTAGAAATGATGAGAATCTGGAAATTGAAAAAAAAAGTGACCACTATCTTTGTGATAGAAAAGAGAAAGGCTGGGTATTGTCTCATGAGTACCATAGGTTTGTGAGAGCTAATTTCAAATGGTTCGGAAGAAAGATGGTCTTTATCCCATTGCATAAAGTTCAACTCAAGAAGTCACCCCAGAAAAATGGTAAACTTCCAAGTATTAAAATCCAAAGTCCCCTTCAACCTCTCCCCGCAAAAAAGGGCTGAAACACTGAGCTGTTTAAAGAGACCAATATGGAGGTATAGGTAACTTACTGACAAACCAACCAATTTTTAAAAAGACATCTACAACTTCACTTTTTCAATGTGTTGGGTAACTGTGCTGAAGCTTTTTTATCTTTGTTATAAGAAATATCTTGGTATTTCCAATCTCTGTTAAGGGCAAATGTAAAAATACATTGGGAAACATAGTGATACCAAAACATAAGATATCAATGAAATTTTATTTTAAAAATATGCATGTATGCCACATGGGCATTTGCCACAAGGGCACTTAACAAAGGATGAATGCAAACATGCGGCATGATCCTTTAAGAAGTAACTAAAAAAGGGGGCAGTGAGGTGGCACAGTGGATAAAGCACTGGCTCTGGATTCAGGACCTGGGTTCAAAGCCGGCCTCAGACACTTAACACTTACTAGCTGAGTGACCCTGGGCAAGTCACTTAACCCTCATTGCTCTCAAAAAAAAAAATTAACTAAAACACCAGTGTCAAGCTCAAATAAAAAGAGTTACTAAATTGTACCTACAGACCCCAGAAGGTATATATTGATTTCGAAAATCACAAATTATTATTTTCTATGTTTTGTTGTGTTTTATTTATTTTGTTAAATATTATCTATATTTTGTTGTATTTTTTATTTATTTTGTTAAATATTTCCCAATTACATTTTAATCTGATCACAACAAGAGCGTCGTGGACAACAGTCAGCCTGTTTGAAATCTCTTAGCAAGAAAATAGAACAATTTGTTATTATTCAGCCTTGTCTGACTCTTCATGACCCCATTTGCGATGTTCTTGGCAAAGATATTGGTATAGTTTACTATTTCCTTCTCCAGCTCACTTTACAGATGAGGAACTGAGACAAACAGGGTTAAGCAACTTGCCCAGGGTCACACAGCTAGTATGAATCTGAGGTCACATTTGATCTCAAGAAAATCAGTCTTCCTGACTCCAGGCCAGGCTGCTCTATCCACTTCACTACCCAGCTGCCCTAGAACAATGGAACAATAAAATAGATTAAAAAAAAAAAGAAACGGTTGAATGGACAAAAGTAACCTGTCTCAATTCACTGTTCTATTTAAAAGTGAAATGAAGTCTTTAGTGGAGTGCCTCCAGTACATGTTCTTAGCCCTGCACTAGTTAATATTATTATCATTGTCTTGGATAAAGGTATAGATGACATACTTTTAAAATATGTAGATGACACAAAGCTAGGAGAGATAACCAAAATGTAGTATAACAGTCACGGTTTCAAAAGGTCACGAGAGGCTAGAACTTTGAGCCAAATCTATTAAGATGAAATGAAAAGTATAAAGCCTTATAGTTGGGGGAGTGGGAGTGGGGAGGGGACTTCCCAAGCTTAATATGGTACACACAGTTAGAGAACAACTTGCCTGAAAACGATATTTCGTTTTAATTGATTTTAAGAATAAAAAGTTAATAATATGACACAGCAACAAAAACAAAGAAATAACCAATGTGAAACTTATGTTTTGTTAAGAAAGATATAATATCCAGGATAAAGGATGTGATGGTCCTGGTACATACCACCCTGATCTTATTCAATATAGACTTTTTTTTTTGGTTAAATTAACATCCTCAGATTTTAAAAATGACAAGGCCAATAATGAATTGGATAGTATCTAGAGTAGGGAGTGACCAGGAGGACCTAAGGCCTCAAGATCATGACTTATGAGGAACCTTCTAAGGGGGAAAATGGGGTTAGGATGTATGTAAGATCTGTCTTCACTAATATTTGAAGGCCTACCATGTAGAATAAGTTTGTCCTTCTGAGCCCCATATGGCAAAATTAGGAACAAGAGTAGAAAATTGCTGAGGGATAGATTAAGGATTGATCCAAGTAGTATGAACATTTATACCTTGGAAATCAGTAATACAAATCAGGGCTTGATTTGTTGCTTGGTTGATAGTCTCGCCCTAAGAAAGTGACAAAGAAAATATTAATGATGCAGGTTGAATTTTTTTTGTTGTTGGTTTGTTGTTGGTGGGGTTTTTTTTGTTTGTTTGGTTTTGGTTTTTTTGGTGAGGCAATTAGAGTTAAGTGACTTGCCCAATGTCACACAACTAGTGTCAAGTGTCTGGGGTTGGATTTGAACTCAGGTCCTCCTGAATCCAGGGCCGGTGCTTTATCCACTGTGCCTCCTAGCTGCCCCTTGCAGATTAAATCTTTGTACCACATAGCTTTTATCTGTCAGAGACAACTCCAAATCTTCCTGAGCAGCTAGTTGGTGAATAGTGAACCAACCCTGGAGTCAGGAAGACCTGAGTTAAATCTGGCCTCAGACACTTTCTACATATGTGATCTTGAATACATCACTTAAACTTGGTCAACTTCAGGTTCCTCAACTGTAAGATGGCGATGATAAGACTACTATACCTCATAGGGTTTTTATGACGATCAAATAAGAAATTTGTTAAATGCTTAGCACAGTGTCTGGAACAAAGTATCTAATAAGTACTCAGCTCTTGCTTTCCTTCTTTCATTCTCTCTTTCCTTCTTTCTTTGTTCCAAGTCCAGCCCTCTATCTACTATGGCATGCTGACTCTTTCATTATCTATCGATTGATCTATCTGTCCAACTATCTCTCTATCATTCATCTAAACTGGGAATTGATTAAAATTACAAAATACTTTAAAGTAAACATTTGTAAAATTGTGGAAAATTAAATTATTTTAATCAATGTTTATTAATTCATTTGCTTTTCAACATTTTGTATTATTGTGTATAAGATACCTAACATTAAAAGTAACTTAACAGGCCCAGCGAGGTGGCACAGTGGATAAAGCACTGGCCCTGGATTCAGGAGGACCTGAGTTCAAAGCTGGCCTCAGACCCTGGGCAAGTCACTTAACCCCAATTGCCTCACCAAAACAAACAAACAAACAAAAAGTAAATCAACAAATTTATCCTCCCAAAAGAAAATTAATAGGATTCATTATTGAAAGGAGATAGAGCTGAACTTATTGTTTAATAGTTCTGTTTTTTTCTCATTTCTCAACTTAGGTCCTACCTTCTGCAGGCATTCTTTCCTTCTGCCCTAGTTGTTAATGCCTTCCTCCTTCAGATTACCTTAATATAGTCTATGTATATCATATATGTAACATGTTATCTCCCTAATTAGAATGTATGCTCCTTGAAAGCAGAGACTGCTTTCTAGATGTAGAGGAATGAAAGCCATTCTGCTAGTTGATGAATCATTTATTCAGCAACTAAGTAGATGTTTACAACTAATGTCTAGGTCACCTGAGAGAACTCTGACATTTAACAAATCTGAAGAGCTTTAGGGCTCCAAAAGGTCCTACTTAGATCTGAATTTTAGCCAGAAGCTTTGGTGAACTTGCTGGAATAAGTTAAAAATCCTAACAAAAATGAAATAGAAAATTTCAATAAAGCATCCCATTTTTTATGGGTTATGAGTGGGGGAAAATGTCAAGAAGACAATTATAGAAATTTGGAAAATATAAAACACAAACATTTGAATAAATTGCTCTGAGGAATAACTCATAAAGGAAAATATAATCATAAATTAAGAAAAATTAAATATTGGTCACATGTCTGAGTATTTAGGCTACTAAAATAATCATTTTTTTCCCTGAATTATAAGAATAAGTAAATTCAACTTCTAAATATAGGAGTCAATACAAGTCTTTTTATGTAGGCGTTTTTACCTGAAATTAAAGTGAAGTAAAATGTTTTTACCACCATTAACATCTTTTTTTTGGGGTGGGAAGGGTAATGGGGGTTAAGTGACTTGCACAGGGTCACACAGCTAGTAAGTGTCAAGTGTCTGAGGCCGGATTTGAAATCTGGTACTCCTGAATCCAGGGCCAGTGCTTTATCCAGCCTTTAACATCTTTTAAATTAAACATTTGTAAAAAATAAAATGAACCATCTCTCCTCTTTATCAGACTGTCATTTAATATGTAATTGAAGCATCTTCTACTGCTTTCTTTTCCTGAAGACCTTAATTCTAAGTATTTTTCTGCTCTTGTGAAATGAGTGATCTTACGTAATGGCAATCATTTTACCAAACAATAGGCCTATATCTTCCCAAATCTAGTTTTGGAAGAACAGACAATGGTCTTGATTTTGTTAGACACTGTTTATCATCTACATGATACATTTTTTTATAAAAAAATATGAAGGAGATTTTTCAAAGGAGACAGATTCCTTGAAAAGACTGCTTCTCCTAAGTGCCTCATCATACAACTTTTTTCAATTCCATTTCATAAACCTAGATATGAAATCTACAACTAGCTTTCTATAAAGGAATATACTTTAAATAAATGATTAATGAATGCATTGCCTATTTGTAAAGCTAAATCACTTAACAATTTAGGGAGCAAAACAATTCTAGGATTATATATATATATATATATATTTTTTTAATTATTCATTTATTTTTCATGCTGGGTCTTTCCTCTTTTGCAAAGTACTAAAGTGTGCCTTATGCAATCAGTTCCTGGGTTAAAAATCTATGTGAACATACTTTTAAAGTGGGTTTTACTGTTAGACAATTTATAACATATTTATATTCAATACCATACCATTGAAACTATAAGAGAGCTCACTACCACCAGGGAAACACCAGCAAGCAGAATGTGCTTAGAGACATTAAGGGTATTGGCATTCTAGTATTTACAATATAGTATATTTAAAATGAATTCCAGTGACCCAGTCTTGTCCAGAGAGATATCATTCTGGTATTGGCCTAGAGATTGGCCTCACTCCTACAGAATTTATGTGTTGATCTTCCCTCTGTTGTCTTACCTATTTTCACAATGTGGTATCACCATGACATCTGAATACCCACAGGCTCAGCAGGTGACACAAGGAATATCTTGCGCTTGTACATGACCCAGCTTTTATTGTACCGTTGTTTAATATTATTCTCATTCTAAGAAACTTGCCCATACTCTGGGTTAAAAGTGTGTATTTGGGGCATAAAACTAACTCATTCAAGATATTCAAGCCACTTTATATGTTCTAATTCCAAGCCTCCCACAGATTTCCATGTGCCTCTTTGAGAGGAGTAACAAGAGAAGAGGACAGACTGAACACTATGGTTTGGCTTTGAAATTATACATATTGGCCCAGGGATCTCCTAGGGTATCATTATTGCTTTTAGCAAGTTCAATAAGACTCCTTAGTTTGGGAAATCTACTCGGGACACAGGTTCTTACTACAGAACTATTTCAAGCCAAAAGTAGCTTCTCATAAGTATTCACCATAGTAGTGTTTTATTTCTAGAGTCCAGCAGGGATTTTAACATGTTTAGGGTATATTTGAAGGCTCTCTACCATAAAAATATGGAAGCAGACTGGTACCCAGTTAGCTCACATGCTTTTTGGTTTTCAAAGTTCTTCACACATCTTATTTGGTCCTTCAAACAATCCTCTCCAAGGTATTTGCAATTAGTAATGTCAACTCAGAGATGAGAAAATTGAGGCCCAAAGCGGCCGAGTAACTTGCCAGTCACACATCTAGTAAGTATCTAAAGATGGATTTCATTGTAAGCCTTTCTGACTCCAAGTACCGCACTCTGTCCATCACACCACACTGATTCTAATAAGATCCAATTCTTTTGAATTGGATTATCTGATTCTGTAAATTAAATTAATTTCCCATCACAGCTTTGGACCTGAGAAGGTTGCACAGGCCCACTTTTGAAACCTAGTGAGTCATGATACGAGGTCAAAATAATAACAAAAACTATAACAGCATTTATATAATGCCTTAAGATTTGCAATGTTCTATATATATTGTCTTATTTGATAATATATCTGAAGACAGTACATTCCATAACCAATGTACAGCAATTAACTATCCCATACAATGTTATAGAATCCTATTTTTCCCAAAGCACCAGGATTTGATAAAATCCTATAAATCATAAAATGTACTTTGGTTTGCTAGAAGAAACATTAGATTTGGGAGTCAAAAGAAATTAATTCAAATATCAGCTCTAGGGGGCAGCTGGATGGCACAGTGGATAGAGCACTGGACCTGAAATCAGGAAGACCTGAGTTCAAATCCAGCCTCAGACACTTGACATTTACTAGCTGTGTGACCCTGGCCAAGTCACTTAACCCTCATTGCCCTGCAAAAAAAACAAACCAAACCAAAACAAACAAAAAAATATCAGCTCTATCCCTAATTAACAGTGACTCTGAGCAAGAATTTCTTCATATGTAAAATGAAAGGATTAGACTAAGATCATCTCTAAGGTCCCTTATGGCACTAAATGGTCAAGGATCTATTCTTTATTTCACTCCTGCTTTACTACTCTTTCTCAGTTACCTTTAATGCTTTCTTCATTGTCTAGTGCTTCTCTTTCCTAATTACCAGTGTAGTCTAGATAACAACATAAAGCCCAACTTCCTTATAGGAGAGTTTAGCATTAGAAGCCCTTCATTATATTTTAAATCATTAGTGAAATTAGTTCAAGGAGGTCTCTAGGCTTACTGAAATCTATAAATGAGGAGATATCACTGTAAGTACAGACCATTATTTATCTTGTCTTCTTTGTACCTTGCCCACGTATTTCTAATGAGAATGATCAGCCACAGTGGAGGCAGTGCAATCTGTTTATGTAAGTAATAAGGATTCACGTGTAAGGACAAAGGGTTGTATATAGTCAGAAATTAGGATGGCAGGAACCAAATAATTTCCTTGTTATTTCTTTCCTTTGGAGAATCTTTTTATCTATGATGGAGGTCTGCATTTTGAGATCCTAAAGATTAAGTTGGACACTGATTGGAACAATAACAACAGCAACAATCTGGACAGAGTGCTAGGCCTGGAAGTCAGGAAGATTCATCTTTCTGAATTCAAATCCATCCCCAGAAACTTAGTAGCTGCATGACCCTGGGCAAGTCACTTAACCCTGTTTGCCTAAGTTCCTTATCTGTAAAATAAGCTGGAGAAGAAAATGGCAAACAACTCCAGTATCTTTGCCAAGAAAACCCCAAATAGGATCATGAAGAGTGAACACAACTGCAACAACTGAACTGAACAACAATAAAACAGCAAAGATTAAGTTATCACATAATGTTACCTACCAATTGGTCTGAATCTAAATTCTGTTAAGTATAGCATACTGAAAATAAACAGCAGCTTCCTTTGGATGAAAAATGCCATGAGATTTTGTATGTAGGGATTTTTTTTTTTTTTGCTTTTGTTTTTGCCAGAGGGAAATTTAGTTTTGGAATGGGAATATGGACTTGCCAAAAAACAAAGCCAATCAAGACAAATGCCTAAGGGTTAGGAGAGGAATAACAGCCTTGAGGTAGCAGACTACCACACAGAAGCATATTCTCCCTATGGAGGCTATGACCTTCCTGCTGACCTAGATAACTATTAAGCTTAGGAAAAAAAAAAAAGACTTTCTGGTACATCTGATAGAATACTAAGCTTCCTTAATTAAAATCTGGCCTCAGACACTAACTGTGTGACCCTGGGAAAGTAACTTAACCCTGTTTGCCCCAGTTTTCTCATCTATAAAATGAGCTGGAGAAGGAAATAGCAAACCACAATGGCTCCACTCCGTGCCTAACTTAATCTTTAGGGTCTCAATATGCAGACCTCTATCCCAGATAAGATTCTCCAAAGGAAAGAAATAGCACAGAAATTGTTTGATTCCTGCCATCCTAATTTTTGACTATATACAATTCTTTGTCCTTACTCATGAATCCTTATTACTTGCATAAGCAGATTGTACTATGGTTGATCACTCTTGTTAGTATCTTTGCCAAGAAAACCCCAAATGAAGTCATACAGAGTCAGACATGACTGAAACAACTGAACAACAAACAACAACAAAATCTCAATTAAAAGTACCAGAAGCAGAGAGTTTTCAAGAGTGCCATTATTGGGGCAGCTAGGTAGTGCAGTGGATAAAGCACCAACCCTGATTTCAGGAGGACCTGAGTTCAAACCCAGCCTCAGACACTTGAAACTTATTAGCTGTGAGACCCTGGGCAAGTCACTTAACCCCAATTGCCTCACAAAGAAAAAAAAAGTGCCATTATCTCTGAAATACCAGAGATGGCCTAACAGACTTGTGGTCCAATGGCTAATTTTCTCATCTAATTTCGACCTGATCAACTACTATTGATGATATTATTGATGGGCAGTACTGGTGTCTGCCCTCTATTTGCTATCCAATCTATAAATCTGCTCCACCTTAATATCAAATTAACAAACAATTAACAGTAGTTATCCAGAAAGAACATTAATGACAAATGTAGCAGTTCATATTTCAGGATAGTTTGTTATTTCCTCCACCTCTTCAACCAAGATTATTTCACCATATTACCTTGAATTTTGAAAAAGAATTATTGCCCTCTGTTTTTCCTCCTCTCATTCCTCAAAGCTTATTCCAATAAATTTCACATAACTTAAAATTTTAAGTATTTGCTCCAAAGAATCCAAAGGACAACTTTTTTTTACCTTATTTTACTCTGATTTATGTATCCAGCATTCTAATTTTCTTGAGCCATCAGAACACCTTCCATGTTCAAGTGTCCCCAGTATCATAGTGCAACATTAGCTCTTATTGAAAGCCTAGCAATAGTTCTGCCTGTTATTGCAAAGCCAATAAATAAACATAATGAAAATCATGACACATTATTACATTACTCTGAATTGCCTCTATTCATTTAAAAAACTGATGAGCACATTTAAAATAATTTCACAACATGTCAAATTCCAGGAAACCTTTGCATTTGAGATGCTTCTAAGACTGCAGGTTGGAGATCATGTGTATAGCCTCTTTGTGCCCTATAGCAAAATTAAAATGAAGTCTGGGATACCCAACAATAACCCCCTCATTTTGACATAGTAGTAGCCGCACAGTATCTAAAATACATTTACATCATTCACCAAAGGTAACTACTGACACAATATTGTCAATAAAAACCACATTAAAAACCTTTTGAAAGAGCTTCCCTGTCAATTAGCCTGCAGATGGATTCTATCATTGTATTTTCCATTGTCAATTTAATATACTGAATCATATTAACAGCACTCGCTTGTCAATAAGGCAGATCTGAATCCTATTAATGGAGTTATGCTGCCAATATAATCGGCTTCCTATTTATTGAGCTCCCCAGTATTTGGAAAAGCTGTGAAATGGGATTATAAGGTTATGTTGTGTACATCTGGCTGTTCACTATATAAATATTTCAAGAAATTTGATCCCACAGGCTGAAGAAACACCTGTCTAATCACTTTCCTTTTCCCATTACACAAATTTCAGACAACAGACCAGCAAACCAAGACTTGGAGAAAATCAGACTTCCTTAACATAGCCCATTTCCTTTTTATCCAAGGAATCCTTTCATTATTCTAGATATTCCAAACATGTACCAAACAGTTAAAAGAAAAGACAACTCTACTAGGGGATGAGTCTCTGCTCTACTACATGTAAGACATAATGTCTAGGCCAGAAAAGAAATGAGATATGGAATTTTTTTAATTAAGAAAAATACTTGAAGTACTCCATAATTTTGTACTTATTTTGTTCCTCTGTCATGCTATATAATCTTGGTGTAATTGTAGCTTGTAAGTATAATTTTAGTGTCACATGGACCCCTGGAAATAATTAATGAGAAGTAGTAGTTCGTGCATAAAATAAGAGTAAAAAGTTCAGCAATCCTTCTAGTTAATAGAAGCCTTAATGAAGTTGAACATTAGTTGCTTTTAACCACATCCAGTATTAAATAACTACTTTGACTGGATTAGTAGAATATACAACAGCCCATTAAGTCTGATTATATTTTTTAAAAAAATCTTTGCTTAAAAAAGTAATTGCATTAAAAACGTACTGGGTTTTGCTCCAATCAAATTAACTCCAGGAGCCTAACTTGAAAATGCAGATTTTAAAAACTGGTCCAAAATGACAGTTAAAGGTCAATGAATCAAGTTACCAATTATATTCCCTGGTAGCAGATGGGTGCAATGAAACCTAATGATTGAATTTGAAATGCTTTAATGCACCTTTTATCTATGTTTTCCACCATGTTGATTCTACCTTAGTATTCCTAACAAGATATTATGTTTATTGCAATTAGCTGACTGGAATGGTATCTACACTCTTCCATCATTCATATCATATTACTTTGGAAAAGAACTACCACTTCCTGTCTCTCCCTTCATCCATTCCAACCCATCCCTGCCAAACGTACCAACCAAAAGCATTCTGCCTTATGATATTGTAACATTACTTTATTTGCAGTCATGATTTCCATAAAAAAAGCCATGACTTTTAATCAGTGAAAATGATAGAAGTTACTAATACAAAAGCACTTATTGCACATAAAGGGGTGATTAATATATATATATATATATATATATATATATATATATATATATATATATATATATATATATCAAATTGAAATCAAATTCAAATTATAGAGGAAAACCAAACATAAATCCTAGGAAATTAGAAATGAAATAATTATCTTTGAAGGTGATTTTCCATGCAGTAAACTGTTTTCAGCTTGGCTTCCCTTATATTATAGCCTGTGCTTTGCAAACTCAAAACTTGTACCTTTTTTATTCTACCCTGATCAAAGAGAATTTGCTTTATTTTCTTACAGCAGATTAAAGGTCCAGGTGGCATAAACCTGTAAAGAGGCTTTTTTAGAGAGTAAAAGAATTCAGCTCTCCCTTTGAGGAGTAGCAGATGGAAGTTTTTATTCCCTAAAGTATCTTAAGAATGCATATTGTTATGCCCTGCAGAACAAACAGGAAAGGAAAAATTAGGCTGAGGAGTTTATTTTATTGCTTCTTGGATGAATCAAACTGTCAGAATTTTATTTACTTCTTAAAATTACATTTAGGCTATTATGAAGTAAACAAAGATTCCCCCAAATTGATAAAAATGGTAATATATATATATATGGATGGATACATATGTGTGTATTTATGTATATATACATATATACATACATATACATATATATACAAGTTATACTACTTTCCAGTGCCCTACAAATCTCCATTAACAACCTCCCCCCCCACCCCCGACGCCTTTCAAATCCATGGAATAACTAGGCCTAAAATAAAAATAAAAATAAATGATAAAGATTGGAAAAAGATCAAGAACACCCTACCTATCATCATGTTCGATCATACTTTCAGTGAGTCTATAGAAATTAAGGATATATTCTAATGCTTTTATTACAAAAAGCAATCATTCTGTATACCTGTTCAGTATTCAGTAAATATAATAATAATTTCAGAATACTGTCTTGTCCTAGGACAGTTTCTATCTTAACTCTATCAAAAAAGACTAAGGGAATAAGATAATAATTAAAATAATAAGTATTATCATTTCTGTTGTTATCACTCCTTAATAGCAATGTAAGTAAATGTAATAAGTAACGTAATAATAATATAAGTAAACCCTTTAGAAGAGTCAGTGTACATATTATATATTTTATAAATATAATATTACATAAATCTGCATGCATGTACACATATATGCATATAATATGTACACATATATACACATCAACACATAATACATTTAATATATTATGCATGACTTTTCTAAAGTGCTTTACTTACATTATCTCATTTAAACCCTATAGTAACCCTATGGGACATATTTGTTCCAACAATCAATCATATCCACAATTTCAAAACTCATGTTCTCATAACTCATTACCTAAAGTTATATAAATAGGAGTTATATAAAGTTATATAAATAGAAACAAAACTCTGACAAGACATTCTCTTCATATGTCAAAAGTAAATTAAGATTCTTTAAAAGATATAACAATAGAGATAACCTTCATTGGTGACCCTCTTATAATCAATATCAAATGAGAAATCAATCGGATCACCACCCACGCTCTTCCTTGTCATGGCAGAGCGTAAAAAATTCAAGTCAAAAGAGGATTGCTTGCCTAAAGAAAGTGGGATCTTCGGGGCCGCTAGGTGGCGCAGTTGATAGAACACCCGCCCTGGATTCAGGAGGACCTGACTTCAAATCCGACCTCAGACACTTAACACTTATTAGCTGTGTGACCACCCTAGGCAAGTCATTTAACGCCAATTGCCCCCCCCCCAAAAAAAAAGCGGTATTCTCCAAATAGTCCTGTTTGCGGATGACATCGTGCTTACTTTACCAAGGTCTAGAACCCTGCAGTCTCCAAAATGAAATCCATAATCGCTCAAACGTTTACCCTGGCTATCCACAAAAACAAACATAATCATGTTGAGATAATTATATGCAGTTGAAAAGACGATCCAACCTGTGACCTGTGGAGCATTGATACACATGTGTGTATAGAGAAATAAAATGTGTCTATAATATGTGTGTGTGTGTGTGTGTGTGTGTGTGTGTATACATAGAGAGAGAGGGGGGGAAGGGGGGAGAGAGAGAGAGAGAGAGAGAGAGAGAGAGAGAGAGAGAGAGAGCGCGGGAGCTCTAAAAGGGAGAAGAGAAGGAATGGCACTAAGATGAACTTAAAGCCAGAATAGCTGGGCTAAAGTCTTGTTTCTGACACACATACACACGTGTGTATGGATATATATGTGTGTGTGTAGTGCATACATGTGTATAGCTACACACATGTGTGTACATACGCATACACAAATCTATTGTCCTGCATGTAATTTAACTTTTCAGTGTTTTAAGTACTAAGTAATGCTATGTTACATAGAAGTTGTTGTCATGGACAGCTAAAAGAGGATATTTCCCTTTATCAATGAAATCACGGTTTTAGTCTATGTTCTCTCCCTAGGGAGGAAACATGGTGTTCTGCTGAACATGAGTTTTGGACTTGGAATCATAAAGGTTCATATATGTGAATGACACCAGTATTGACTAAAAGAATCAGTCGATCAAAAGACGTATAACCAGGAAAGCATATACCTAGATGACAGAGAAATTCCTTGCTCAGACCACAGCCTTCTCTATTTCTTTTCAGAAACAATATTTAAGGACAGCATCTAGCATTAAACTTATTCATGATAACTGGTTATTACTTATCTTTCAAACATTCAAATACTTTAGGGTAAAATTATAGATCGCATTGAATTACAGTAATTAGTAGTATACTGACATAATGCTACAAGTAAAAGAGAATTTGGGAGAGCAGGGGTGGGAAAAGGTATAAAGTTGATAAAATACAATATTCTCCCTTTCACATGTATTTTTTAGAGATTCCTTTATCTGAATTTCATGCAGTTCTTCAACTGGTGACTCTAAGCCTTTTTAGTTTTACATGTCTTTGCTCCACATCATTTTTAATTCATTTTAAGCCCCCAAAACTTTTAGGAAAGTAAAGGAAATTCAAGTGTAATTATTCTTCTCTAGATCAATCTGAATTATAACTTCTATGTTTATATAAAATCATATTCTTGTCTCCTTACTAAAACAAAATTTTAGGACCATATTATATTCAAAGTTCAGTTGAAATTTAGAGTCAATGTAAGAAAATATCACTTCAGAGAGTTTTCTACAGGCTGAGCTTCCTTCCTTCCTTCCTTCCTTCCTTCCTTCCTTCCTTCCTTCCTTCCTTCCTTCCTTCCTTCCTTCCTTCCTTCCTTCCTTCCTTCCTTTCTTTCTTTCTTTCTTTCTTTCTTTCTTTCTTTCTTTCTTTCTTTCTTTCTTTCTTTCTTTCTTTCTTTCTTTCTGCAGGGCAATGAGGGTTAAGTGACTTGCCCAGGGTCACACAGCTTGTAAGGGTAAAGTGTCTGAGGCCATATTTGAACTCAGGTCCTCCTGAATCCAGGGCCAGTGCTTTATCGACTGCACCACCTATCTGCCCCACTGAAATTTTTTCAATAATTATTTTAATTATTTATTTTAGTATTTTTATATTGTTTTAAGAAATTGAGTTTGTTTACCTATGCTGGCTTCCGAGCCATTATTATTTAGTACATAGTTATTATGCTTTGTGGTCATTCCGTACATATATGGATTTTTCATAAACCTGAATGTAAGCTAATTACTGGGGAAGCTAGGTGCCATAGGGCCACTGGGCCTGGAGTAGGAAAGACTTATATTCCTGAATTAAAATCTGGTCACTGACACTTAATAGCTGTTTGGCCCTGGGCAAACCCTCTTTGCCTCAGTTTCCTCATGTGTAAAATGATGTGTAAAAGGAAGCTGCAAACTATTCTAGTATTTTTGCTAAGAGAACCCCAAATGGGATCAGGAAGAGTCAGACATGACTGAAATGAATGAACGACAAAAAAAGCTGATTAGCATAACTATATAATGAATTTTGGGTGATGGAGGTAGCACTGTTGAAGCTTAACTATCCAGTAGCAAAATGGCAAATGGTGAGGTTTATAGCGTTCTTGTCATCAAATCAAATCAGGAACTAAAATGAAATGATATTATAGAACTTATTTATCTTAAATTTGTGAATTCAGAATTCTTTGAATTATTGGTTAAGCAACAGTCTCAATTCATTTCATAAAATGTACACAGAGGGGCAGCTAGGTGGCACAGTGGATAAAGCACTGGCCCTGAACTCAGGAGGACCTGAGTTCAAATCCGACCTCAGACACTTGACACTTACTAGCTGTGTGACCCTGGGCAAGTCATTTAACCCTCATTGCCCTGAAAAAAAAAAGTACACAGAACCACCCTTTAATGCAATCCTAGAACAGATTTAAATAATACCAAATAAAATCGATGACATCTATAGAACTAGAACTAGCACCTTGTTTCCTTAATTACTGACTACATAAGGCCTCCTCACAAAATCACAGTACTTAGAAAGTAAATTATACTTGAATTTTTAAAAAATCATTTTATAACCCCCAGACAGGAAGGCTGGTTATTATACTACAAACAACAATATATCTCCTGGATAGACTGTTTGCAAGGTGAAGCCACATGTTGGATACCTGGTTTAAAGCTGAGTATTATAGACCAACTCAATTGTGTTCTAATAGATGACTCTCACTGTTCAATGATTTTCATGTATAATTGGAAGTAAAATTATATTGAGATATTTGTGTATATTTTTAAAAAGCATCCACTTTTTAAAATGTGATTTTTGTACTCCAAATTACTGCAAGATACATCTTTCATTGCTAAATTACAATGTATAAAATGATATGCAAAGTATTAGTATTATGAGGAGTGTTTTCCATGGAATATATGCTTGTTATAACTCAATATCTAATATATTTTTAAAAATCTATTTATGGAAACAATCCTCTAAGAAACTCAGTTTTAATCAATTCCATTTCCCCTAAAATACTGTAGAATTCATATATTAAAAACTGTTATTTTTTAATGGCCTCCATGAGATTATAGTATAGGTACATCTTATTAAATGGGGTGGGTGTTAGAAATATCCTTCAATTGATAAAGAAACATAAATCATTTCTCTCCCCCTCTCCTTCTCTCTCTTTCCCAGTATCAAAGACAAATTTTTTTACACTTAAAATCAGGTACCATTTTGGCACGTTAAGAATTTATAGAGCTCTTGGAGAATTATTTCCTGGGCACATCAATTCCTCAATACGTATCTATAAGAAAAATGGATAAACAGAGGTGAACAGGTTTCCCTATTCTAATTCCTTTTAAAAAAATCAGAAATATTAAATAATTTAACTTTGGGTAAAAATCAGATCACAGATATCCCTTAAGATGTTCTCTGTAGGGATGTTTTACTCTCTAAAGGGCATCTTAGCACTTGCCTGCTAAACAATTCTGACTGTCTCAACATTGGCAGTTAGCCCAACTTCGTTTTCTTCAGATTTGAAGGGGGCAATGGGAAAGGTTGGGGGAATAAGGGAGTTAGAAGTGAATCTTTACTCCCTTATAAGACCTTCTTTATATGTCAACTTTTGCCTAGAGCAAAATTTAATAGGAGATTTGTGGATCTCTATTTCTAGAGATTTACTATGGAAACACTGACATAACCTTTAACCATAGCAAACAGTGCTACTCTAATGAGTAGGCTATACCAAACCACTTGCAAACTGAAAACTATACAAGGAACAGACAGATCCTGGCAGGAATTAATCTGCCATTTTCACACATCTGCCCAAGGGAGGTATTGTAATTGCAAAAATTTACTCTTAGACTGCTGAGACTCATAGTAATTATGTTTCTTTTTTTAATAGAAATAGCCACAGGTGGTAACAAATTGGGTTTTGAGATGGGAAACTGGGCATGCATTCTAACCCAAATTACTATGTAATTGTCTTGATTATAAAATACTGTGGAAAGCCTATTGCTCAAAATTTAAATCAGAACAAAAAAAGTATCTTTTAAATGTATTCCCCTCCTCCCCCAGCTTCTCAATATGTGGGCCTATTGCCTCATTTGTTGGTATAGCCACATCTAATGCCAGTGCAGGCAATTTACAATAGATTTGCACCAATAACTATCCCAAATTCCTGTGGTTTATATTTGTTTAACATCACAGATTCTCTATTTCCTCTCTTACTCTCATCTGGGGATAAACAGTAGCTTCACTAAGAAGGTCAAGATCTAGAAATTTAGCTAATAATTATCATGGATGCAAATGCCAAAATTCAAGGTGTAAAGTTGTATACTTTAAATATAAGTTGAAATTAAAATCCTATTTGGTCATTTGTAAGTCTGTTTGACATAAATGTGCACTTTTTCTTTATGCAATGATTCAGAAAGATATATTATATTTACATGTCTATAAAATTTATATATATACACATACATATATACATTTATATACATATACATGCATGTATATACATACTATATATACATATGCATGCATACATTTCTATGCACGTGTGATAATTTACTGTTATTAGTCATCTAAACTTGCACAGTATGTATAATATTTATAATGATGACTGATATTGATATAGTATTAATACTTTTGGTCAATTAAAAAAAAACAGCTATTTTATCCATTTGGACAACAGCATATAGAAGAGTAAATATAAATAATAATGGAATGATACTTTGCCCCAGTACCATTGTTCCATTGTAAGAAAACAAAAGGAGTGAGATTTATTTTGTTATTGTTATTATTATTTCTTAAGATCACAATTTCAATGTAATCATACCGTGCATAAAAAGAGATCAGAAGTTGGCTTAAAACTAAAATAGCCCATTTATAAAACAGACAGAAGACTGGGGGAGACTTGGAAAGAGCAATCAGAAAGCAAACAATTACCATCTTCTACCCACTGGCTAAACAGTTGACTGATTAGTACCTTACCTTAAAGCTATGTGAATTCAAGTTAATGTGTACTTTTTAATACCCACTGCCATTAATAAAAATGATGGAGGGTTGATTACTCTGCACTCCACATGAGTTACACTTTTTCTTCATCATTATTCTCAATCCTGAAGGCTGACAGTGGGACATGTAAGTTTAAGGAAGATGTATATCTATAGCTCCATAGTAGAAATTGAAGCTTTGCTGCTCTACTGCCGTCCCAAGAAAACATGACAGCAGAATTCATCTACAATTAGGTGACTTCTTCTTTTAGCTATTGGTAGGCTACTGAATATCTAATAGTGTTTTAAAGTCCATTTAGAAAATCTCTATCTGTGTGTTTACATATACATATTTGTGTGTGTATTATGTATATGTACATGTATACACACATAATATACATATATACTCAATGAAACTAATCAGAAACATATTGTTAAATATTAACCTTACTGTAGTCTTCCTTTAAAAAATAAAATCCTTTCCATTTATTTGGCTTGAAGGGCAGCATGAATATTGAAATAATTCATCAAGATTTTTACAGCAATATTTTAGGCTTTTCAACTTTTCCCCCAAATACTAAAAGTTATGCCTATTCTTCTTATTTTTGATCTACTGAAATGATAAGATCACAGTAAAAAGTGTACTGACTAGATACTGTACAGTTGGATCTAGATAATCCTGCTTATGATCATTAAAGCTGGATTGTTTTTATGATCTTCAAATCTACATATCAAATTATACAAATGTTATGCAAAATAGCAAATCTATCAAATATTCAATCATCACAATTAGCTTAATAGACTACTATCAGATGCACTATGAAGCTAAATGAAATGAACAGATTCGGGGCAATATATTTGTTTGGCCATTTGTAGAAAATGGAGAGTTACTGTTTAGGTGCAGTAAGCTATATGCTTTGAATATGAGTAGGCTCTGAGCACAACTGTTTTATGCTAAATGGGTTCAAATTTTTAGGCTTCTACGATGTTTTTACAGAATGATGTTGGAATAATTTAATAAGAAATATTCTTTGTACCTTATGGAAGTACACATCTGCATACATTTAAAAACCTGTAGCTTGACTACTTTACTGAGTTACATTATTGGCACTTGGGATGCTTCTTAATTCAATTTTGTGTACTTCAGCATGTATTATTGAACAGCAGGCCACAATTTTATGTTTAAATGGATGCTTAGTAATCTGTAATGATGCAGGTAGAAATGTTATAAGTAATGATATTGATTAATATGTCTTATATTTGAGTTACCATGTTTATTTTTGTAATTACTGACAAGAAAAGTTATGAAAAATCTTTAAAAAGGGAATACTATTGTAAGACATAGTTGGAAGGCTTCACAGTGTGATTCTTAAGTTACTTTTGAAGATGTCATTAGCTATCATTAAGAATACATTTAAATCTTTCACAATTATGACAAAGCCATTATTTACTGTTTATTTTAATTTCCTTGACAAGCATGCATGCAATGGTTTTTAAAACAGTATATATCTACAAAGCAAGTAAGAGTTTATAGCTTTGAAGACTTGAAATTGATTTTTAATGCTTCAGCTTTCAAACAGTACAAAGGCTGCTTTTAGCTGATAAAGACAGTAAACAAGAAATTGTCCCTTTAATGTTTTTCTTTAATTAAAAATCAATCAAAAAGCCATTTCAAGTTTTTAAAACGTTACATGTTTTGGACACACAATGTGTTCAAAAACTGAATGGAAACTTATGAAATGGTATTTTTGTTTACCTGAGCTGCTTCACATCGTCCTTCCACCATCAATAGTGTTCCTGGCTATTGAATTGAATAGAAATTTAAGAAGAAAAAAAAAATAAGATGGTGTAAGTCTTGATGTTATAAAAATGACTGAAGCAAAATGTTTTTAATACCACTAAATTATTTTAATATATTCCTTTCCTCTAATCAGACCAAAGCCTATTTATGTAGATTAGTTACATCTAGAGTCTCATTTTTCCAACCTGTATTTATCCTTTGATCACAAAGCTTGTTAACTTAAATGGTCTTTTATTGTTATGATTCGTTTTCCCATAATTATGCAGTTTAACTGCCTGATTTTTTTCAAATAAATATATGCAAACGCGCCAATCATATTCAGCAATGTTATGCTGGATGCTCAATGAACTGTAAGAGCCATTTCAATACAATAAAACTGCCTGGAAGAATTCCAGGGCAAGGACTGCAAATACCAGTAATCATAGTGTCACTAGGACTGAACAGACAAATAAAAGTATGTTACACATATATCAATAGATTTTCTCAAACACAGTCTGAAACTCATTTCATATGTCTATCAGTGAAAGAACTTATGGTACATCAAGGAATGATGCCACCCACACAGAAAAATGGTGCATTTAATTTTTGATCATTTTTTTTTTCATTTTACCTTGAAAATACTGGGTTTGCAGTTTTGCAATAGAAGACAGACGAGAGACTCCAGCACATTTTTGCTTAGTCACAGCAGAGATTGTTGATACCATTATAGCCTTTGCTATTAAAGGTAATTTATTTTAAGTAACTGGAAGACCATGATATGTCAATGTCAAAATCACCAGTGAGGGTTGTGAGTAACTGAAAAATACTATATTCACTGGAAAGACATACTTGTCTGTATCATCATGGCTAAAGTGGATTATCAGTGGATCAGGGAAGGACTGATTAACTATAACTGGGGGAAGGGTAAGAGTCATCCTATATTCAGAGTGACAGTGACAAGCCAATAGATCTTTGTGTTATGCTAAAATGTGAAGGCAATATTTAAGGCATACATGTTTGCATACATCCATGAATGCATCCATACATGTGTGCACCTGTGTCTGCATGTACGTATATATATGTAATGGCATTTATCTTGCTAAAACATAATTTGGTGGTAGTGTACTATGGAATTTATTAAACAACAGTATTGGGGTATAGAATGTATTCTAAAGCAATGAAAAATATAATTAGCTGGGGATTTGTAAGAATTTGCTCACTACTGAGTATATTGCACAGTTGCTAACATTCTTAAGGAGCTAAATTGTCATTTATAATTGTCAGGAGTCTATGTCTAGTGGTTTATTCCTTCTTTACTTATTCTAACAATAGTTTTATCTCCATGTATGGGAATACATACATGCATACATACAGGTATATGAATATACATATATGTGTACATGTGCTTATGGATATATACATACACGTATATTATATATGCGTATCTATAGTTGGTCTTTATGTATTTATCCTTAAGCTACTTAAAGCACATACATATTTTACCATTACATACAGAGTTCTCTTGATCTTTATAGCCTTCTCCCTTCTTCTAAGTTATCTAACTTTAGGATTTTTTAATGTCTCACATGTCATCATCACATTAAGTTACCAAACTATTTTCTGAGGTGTGTAGCCTGTGGGATGGGAAAATATCCTAGTAGCTGCAGTGATAAAATGAAATCATTTATGAAATGAAGAATAAGCATAGGAGTGTTTTCTTCCTGTAATTAATGTGTGTATGCATTATATACACACATACAAATATATACATATTATATATCAAATCAGTGCTTCATTTCCTTAAAAAGTAAAACACAATTTAATGCTTTACATTATATTTAGCAATGACTTTCTTTTTTTCACCAAACATACAAGCCATCATAAGTTTAGATGCTGTCTGTAAATATATTCTGATAATTTTTTTTGGTAATGTATATACTTACAAAAAATTGTGATGGCATATTATATAGTATATATAATTTATGCATTGCCAATAGCAAAAAATAGATTATAGTCTTGCTTAATCTGTAGAAATGAAACATGGCAAAATTGTGTTTTAAATATTGTAATTGGGAAAGTGTTAAATGTTAATTTCAGAATTTTTCCTTGAATATATGAAATTGACTTAGTCCTTTAGTCTGCTCGATAATTAAGATTGCTTTAAGAGTAATATGTTATATATGTATACAAATATATATCTTTAGTATAAGATGTGTAAACTTTAAGATTGTACCAATGTTTGCCTTTGAAATAATCCTATGCACTTACTACATGCACATTGTTGAGAAAATAATTTTTAAGTATATGTTTCTATAGCCTCTCCCAAATGAAGTCATATTTATTCACCAAGTTGTACCTCATACAACTTAAAGAATCTATGTGTTAAATTCTCAAAAATTTGAATTTTTGATAGGATTAATTGAAATTTCAAAATTCTTAAAGTGAGATTGAAAACATTTCATTTTCTTTAGAAAAAGGTTATTGTATTTTCACCTGGAGACTACATATGGTTCACATGTTAAAATATATAAAGATAGACGTAAATAATATTTTGCTAATTTTATTAAAGGCTGTACCTAATCGACAAAGAAAGTTTTTAATCATGTCAAGTCATGCTATCAATTTAAATATTTTAAAAATTAAATGTTTCTCTATAGTGTTTTACTTCCATCACAATAATTTATTTCTATAATTTCATATTGTACTAAAAATCACATTTTATAGGATTATTAAACATTTGAAAAACACTGATGCACAGTCCTGATTCTCAAATGATTAATAATAATAATAATAAATAATGATTTAGATTCACTCTAAAGTTCTTTAAGCAATTTTGCAGCTAATACAGCATTTTGCCTGAATTTTTAACCTTATAACCTTTTTCCTCTGTGCCATTTTAACTCCTTCTTTAAAAACTTATTTGTTTGAAGCACTTCATTATACCAATGACCAAGCTAGGGTCTATTTTGAGATTTATCAAAGTATATTTGCAGCTACATCAAGCCCCAGATATTCAAAATAAGAATGTACCTGAGGCTTCAGGGTTTTGGTCTAAGAAATGCTGGACTAGGAATGAATAAACTTAGGTTCTGTTCTGAGCAATGGCACCAGCTAGCAATGAAACCTTTGGCCTGTCACAACCTCCCTGGCTCTCAAGGTTTTTTGTTTGTTTTTATGAAAAATGAGGTGATTCGACTTTATTATTTTTGAGATCCATTCTATATTTCCATAATTGTTATGAGGGGGGAAAAAAAGTCAGGTTGTGCATGTCTATGCAATCTGAATATTCACCAGCATAACCAGTGAGTAAATTTTCTAGTTATCCTGTCTTTTTAACAGCCAAACGTCTGAGATATTAATTTAATGTATTGAAAAAAATGAAAAAAATATTTTACATGAATTTGGTATAATTAGCACAGTATGAATCCAGTGAATCTCCAAACTCAATCTTTATGGCTCCTGAGAATTTGGAGGGGATGAATACGTATACATGTCCAGCAAAGTTGGCTGTACAACACCAGGTTAGCTTCTAGAAACTCAAAAACATTAATTTGTCTCATGGGTTGCATTAGGCATTGTCCAATTGGATCATTAAAACATATAGGAGTTTCTCCATACCTCCTTTCACTCAAAAGTGCTAAGGCTACCTGTGAGCCTCTTCTTTCCACACATTTCATTTACCTAGTCCTCACTCATGTTATTCCATTTAGATCTTTGTGCAAGCTTTAGAGAATACCTCAGCTAAATGTCTCGTGTTTCAAGTGTGCATTATCCCTCTGAAAGCACGTACTTCACTTTCTTTGACTGAAAAGTCCATGAACATAGATCAATATGTTACTCACTTTCTGCAAAGTCTATAGTTAAAGTTAATGAGAGTTGTTTGAAATTGGAGGTTTAAAATACTGAAAAGAGAATGTTGTTGCTTTTTTTCCCTTTTAATTATTTCGGTTATACTAAAAATGTAGACTCTGCACATTTCCTTCTTTGGGTGCACATAAAAGCTACTTGTAGTAACATTATGGAAAGTCTGAAGACATTAGAGAAGCATGAAAAGTGGGGATTCCCCCAGCTACTCCAGGACTATCTTCCTCCCCCTCCCCAAATCATCTCCTGATGAAGTTATTCTGAGACTTATTACCTTTGTTGACAGAGCATGAACAGTGGCTGCTTTCAAGTAACAATAATGATTGGTGCTTCATTTTAGCATGCCACATGAGGATTCCCTAAATTATGCATATTCATCAGACTGGAGAAAAGAAGATATTTAAAGCTCCATTTTATCTTTTCTAGTAAAATTGTTATCTCAGGCCCAAATTCCTTTTCTCTCATCAATGTTTCTCAAAGGAAGTGGCCATAGTATGTTTCCTAATAACATACTTTAAATTAATGAAATATTTAAGCACATGTTAAAAAGTATCTCTGCTTCTTGTGTATGCTGGCTAATCTTTGGACTATAATTAGATAATATGGAAGCTGTATTTCAATTTATCCACCTTTAGTCGTCATACTTCTCCGTGAATAATTTGTGAGAAAATCATACCTGATAATCAAATGCTGTTCCACAAAGTCTGTTTTTTTAACTACTCTAGCTGACAAATAGATATTAGAATTTATCCTAATGTTAACAAGGGATACAAAAATACATTATTTTGGGTGTGGCATGAATAGAGTTCTTAATGTTGTGTTTGAGTTCAATTAAAGTATGGTTTTGCCGCAGATGTGCCTACAAAATATAGCCATAATTTTTGGAATCAATGAAGCTCTCATATTAGTTTTATATTATGCTCTACTTTGTACAGACATAAAAT
Source organism: Dromiciops gliroides (assembly GCF_019393635.1). Classification (NCBI taxonomy): domain Eukaryota; kingdom Metazoa; phylum Chordata; class Mammalia; order Microbiotheria; family Microbiotheriidae; genus Dromiciops; species Dromiciops gliroides. Next base: position 102,624,378 of record NC_057863.1, on the reverse strand, counting down.
GTGAGTTCTGTTAGTCCTTAATATACTCTCATGTGTACCTCAGTGCAAGTACTGAACTTCCTTTACTTTCATGAATAAATCAAAAACATATTACACATAGTTATAATATCTCCCCAGAAGTCCATGTCAAGTTTTTATTCAGAGTTGTATATTTCTGCCAGGTCAGTTTAAGAGCATACAACCAATTCATTGACCTGAAATAAGACAATGGTGTACCTAAGTGCTTAAAGTGTTATACTTCATTTTAAGGCATTTGCAAAATAATAACTAAATTAAAAGGATCACTCATTGTCCTTAATTTAATGCATCACATGCATTATATTTAGGGTTAAACCATATACATGTAGTAGTAGGTGTGCAATGAGGGCTGAAGTGTTGGATCCTGATCAGATGAGTGATAAAAAAAGGCAAGTCCCCAAGGGTGTTTTTGAAGGCATTCCAGGCTACTTATAGAAGCACCAGAGAAAGGAACACTTTGCAAAAAAAAAAAAAAATGATGAAAGTGAAGATCATGTTGACAAAAAATATTATGGGAGGATAGAGGATAGGCCTCAGAGTTCGGAAAGACCTGAAAGACTGAGTCCAAGTCTCCCATAGCATCTAACTACTTTTATTCTGACTGGGCAACTCACATAACCTCTCAGTGCCCAGTCTTCATCCTAGATAAAGTGTCAAAGTATATAAATTACTGATCTGCTTTAATGGAGGTCCCACACCAATGAAAGCTATGTTTGGACCAAAATGTATTTTAGGTTCTAAATCTAAAACTAATTCTCCACGAACAATGTCTGTTATATATTTTGCTGAAATGTATTATGATGGAAGAGGAGGGAACAAGGACAGAGCTGAGATGTTCTTTACTTTCTGCAAACTAAATATGAAAATTTCTGTGTTGGAACTGATAAAAAAAGAAAATAATTCAATCTATTAATGGCTCTAGTTTAGGACAGATCAAGGCCTTCCCAAGTGTTTATGGAAACACTCGGAACCTGTGTCTTCAAAATGGTCTGGCTGATTCAATCCCAGGTGTATCCTGCCCGTTCTGACTAATGCCTCAGACTGTTTAGGTATTCTCTTATTCCATTTCCACAGGAACTCCAATAAGAATTTGACTTGTGGAAATAGATGGTAAGAACAACCTTTTAGGCAAGGGAGTTTAAAAAAAAATAAAGGCAATGTATTTGTGCATTTATCTGGTGACTACCTACATATAATTTTTTTTTCTTTCAGCACAAAACTCTTTCTCTTAGAGATGTAGATGACCATGAAAAGCAGATATAATAGCCACAGACTTTCATAGAAACCACAAAACACCTTTTTAAGGGAGGAATTTCCTCTTTCAGTTTTATGTAGATCTCCAAAAAAAATCATGATTAAGTATACAGTAAACACTGTAAAAAAAAATCTCCAACCAGTGGGATTTAACACTACAAATGATAGCTTCATATTCAGTAGCATTAATCAGTACATGTATTGGTTACTTTATGGAGACATTACATTGATTGTGGGAAAATATAATTTTATGCTTTTTAGTAACTATTACAGTTGTATTCTGAAGCAAAAATGAGTGGACTTAGCATTTGAGCACTCAAGTTTAACAATAAATTAAAAAAAAAAAACTATCCCAAACAACTACCGTCAAAAGTTATTTGACTTTTAAAGCATATAAGTCTAAATCAGATTATCTTGATTTTACCCCCACATTGTTCATCTTCCTTAACTGTCACTTTCTGATAAGTTCAATTTTTTATTTCAAGTATTTCTCCACTAAAGTAATTGGAAGCAATTCATATGCATGATAAGCATAAAATGAAGTTGCTGCTGTGTTACAACTCCACAATGGCCTGAGGAATAGCTCCAACTGACTGGTGCAGAGGGAGTTTCCCTGCAATTATCAAAATACATACCTATGCTAGATCAAAGATCTGGATTTTCCCCTTTGCCATGTGTAAATGGCTTTTAATTTAAAGTGTAGGATATATATTTGTGTATATATGTATTTATATACACATATTTATTAAAAGTATTGGGGGATTTGAAATCTCTGTTCATATCAAATATACAGTTCATGAATTTAAATGCATTCTAAATATCTTTTTTTTTTTTGGTACATCAAGTGACTATAGTGCAACTTTTCCCTCCCATTTTCAGGGAACACAAAATGAGTCTGTCACTTCTTTCTGATACGCTCAGTTCACTTCTCCAAAGACTCAGAAGAGAATATTAATAAAACAACTGGACAACATTTCAAATATAGTAATAGTCATTATCCAGAGCCTTTCTTCATTCAAACTTTTAAAAAGTAGTTTGAAAGCATATCTGTTATTTGAAAGCTTAAACTACACTACTGAATTAAGATGTAGTTCAAGCTGAATATTAAATTAGATTCATGTATTTTTAAAATGTGCTTTGCTAAGACTATATTTAAATATATTAATGTAAACAATAGTTCACACTGATTCAGGCTACTGGAAATCTGACTGCTGTTTCTGTTGTTCCAATATGACAACATTTTCATTTTGTAGCATAACATTAAATTTTTTTTTTTTTTGCAGTGTTAACAAAGAACCACTAACAAGTCAAACTAAAGTTCCCAAAGGTGGGAGGGTTCTTTGTTGTTTGTTATAAAGTGAAATATGTACTAATAAAAAATAAAACAAACCAAGCCACAAACACTGAACACTGCTCAATGATTTTTAAATGAAGTCTATTAAAAAAAAACCACGTTAAAATAAGTCACAGAAACAAGACATTTACATCTTGTAATTTTTGTGCTGTTATTTACATACATGGATGATACTTCTGTGTATATCTTATAGTATGTACACACACAGTGTTCAGAATGTAAACCAGAGGGTTTCACTGCTGCTGGCAGTGTCTCAGTCCTGTTCGATAGGTGTCAGGACAACTCCAAAAACAAAGCTTTAAAGTCAAGTCCCAGGTTATGCTAAAAGTCTCCTACCTGAATTATGGACATCCGAGTGGAGGGGGTCTCGGTTGCATTAGTCCCTTGTCCAGTGAAGCTGGTGTGGCAGCCCCCATGCCCCTGAGGAACTGTCAGGTTGTTGGAGGCAGGTTTCAGGTACATCACCTCGGACCTGGGTGAGCTGAGGGGCAGGCGAGTCTGATAGTCAAAGTACATGGGGGAGGTGGCCAGGGAGGGGCTGCTCACCACATTCATGACATTCATGGCGTTTCTCTCCTCCACCTCGCTCTGCACTAACATGATATCGTTCTTGTTAATCTTCTTCTTTTTGCCCTTGCCCCCGCCCAGCTGAGGGTGACTGTATTCTGCGATGCGGCAGTTGTAAGTCCGGATCTCCTTGTTCTCCCTCTTGCACTTGACGGCGATGGTGATCATGGCCGCTAGGAGGATAATGGAGATGGTGCTCAGGGTGACTATCAACGGCAGGGACATGTCCCAGTGGTGCTGCTCGCCATTCACCCGGGGCACACCCTCGGGAAGAGAGCCGCTCACCGAGCGGATGATGAGCTTAGCCACGGCTGAGAGGGTGGGCTTCCCGTGATCAGTCACCTTCACCACGAGCTCCACCACCGGGGTCACGTCTTCCCAGAAGGGGTGCAGGGTGCGTATCTCGCCGCTGGACGGGTCGATCTCGAACAGGTTGTCTTCATTGCCGTCCACAATCTCATAGGTGAGCCTCCCGCTCTCCCCGAAGTCGCTGTCCAGGGCCCGCACAGTGCTCACTAGGTAGCCCAGCCCGGCATTCCGGGGCACCTGCAGCTCGGCTGTGTCGTTTTGCAGGGTGGGCAGCACAATCACAGGTGCGTTGTCGTTCACGTCCAGGACAGTCACTCGCACCGTGGCATTGCTCTCTAAGTGAGCTGGGGCGCCTGAGTCCTTAGCTAGTACTTTGAACTCGAAGGCTTTGGTCTGTTCATAGTTGAAGGAGCGCAAAGCATAGATGGCCCCGTTCGTGGGGTTCACAGAAACGTAGGTATAGATGGACACGTCCCCGATATGCGAGGGTATTATAGAGTAGGACACAGTGCCGTTTTGACCCAGGTCGGGATCGTGTGCCAGCACAGAACCCAGGTACTCACCAGGGATGTTATTCTCATGTACCTGCAGCACGTAAAGTCCCTTGGTGAAGCGGGGCGGGTTGTCATTCTCGTCCAGGATTTTCACAGAGAATGACTTCGTAGAGTTGAGAGGGGGAGAGCCTCCGTCCCGGGCCACAATGGTGACATTGTACTCATCCTGAGTCTCCCTGTCCAGCGGCCGGTCAGTCACCACGGTGTAAAAGTTGTCATAGTTCTCTTCCAGTTTGAAGGGCACTGAGCCTCCGGCCCCGCTCCCTCCAAGTCCTCCTCCCGCCCCTCCTCCGCCCAGGACGCGACACTGCAACTGCCCGTTCTTGCCTGAGTCCCTGTCAGTGACCCGCACCAGGGCGATGACAGTGCCCGGTGGGGCGGCCTCGCTCAGCGCCCCCTGGCGCACCGAGACGAAACCTATGGAGGGCGCATTGTCGTTGCGGTCTATCAGCTTGACCGTGACCTTGCAATGGGCCGGAATGGGGTTGGGCCCCAGGTCCCGGGCCTGTACGTCAATCTCCACCAGGCTGTTCTCTTCATAGTCTAGGTTACCCTTGACACGGATCAGTCCCGTTTTGGGGTCAATGGAAAAGAGGTCCCGCACCCGGTCAGGCACGTAGCTGCTAAAGGAGTACAGCACCTCGCCGTTCGGGCCCTCATCGGCGTCGGTAGCATTGAGGTCAATAACCACGGTGCCCAGAGGGGAATTCTCGGGCAGCTCCACCAGGTAGGAGGGAGCCTCGAACACCGGACTGTTGTCGTTGGAGTCGATCACCTTCACATTGATCTGCATGGTGGCGGAACGCGGAGGCTCTCCGCCGTCCAGGGCGGTCAGGACTAGGGTGTGGTGATTCTGCTGCTCACGGTCCAGTGCCTTTTGGATCACCAGCTCCGGGAACTTGGTACCATCTCCCCGGGACTTGACGTCCACGGCGAAGAGGCCGTGGTCGTCGCGGGTAAGCAGGTAAGTGCGGAGCCCGTTATCACCGGCGTCGGGGTCGTGGGCGCTGGTGAGTGGAAAGCGAGTCCCTGGAGCTGCGTTCTCTGAGATGTCCATTTCAATCTGGTCGGAGGGGAAGGAGGGTGAATTGTCGTTGATATCTTGGATTTCCACCTTGATCATGCAGATCTCTTTGTCGTTGGCGAAGACCTCTAGGGAGAGCTGGCACTTGGAGTTGTGGCGGCACAGGGACTCACGGTCAATGCGCTGCTTGGTATAGATGAGCCCGCTGTCAGCGTCCACGTCCAGTAAGTGCGGCGCCGAGTTCTCCAGGACCCGGTAGCTGCCGGATTTGCCGCGCCCGGCTCCGATGCTGACACCGCCGCCGCCTCCTCGCTCTGGGGGCAGAAGCCCCTGCTGCGGCAGCCTCGCATCTTTCCCGATGTTGCCGATCACGGTGCCGGCCCCTTGCTCCTCCGGCACCGAGTAGTTGAGGTTCTTGAGCGTGAGGGCGGGAGCCCAGAGCAAGAAGCAGCAACAGATGGAAAGGTACATCCCAGACCAACGGGGTGGGGGCAGGAGCTGCAGGACTGTGTGTGTCTGTGTGCCGCGAGCGTGCAACACAACAGGGCTCTGTGTGTGCTCCTGTGTGTGTGCGTGCGTGAGAGAGGGTCTGTCTCTCTTCTCCCTCTAGCTGCTTTTGGATTCAGGCTCTTCTTATTTCTTCCCCAAGTTCCTCGAACCTGTTGAGCTACAGCATCTGCCCAGAGCGGCGAGCAGCAAATGGACCGTAGCTTAAGGGTCACTGAGTGAAAATAAAAGCAGCTTCCGAGCGCAGGGGTAAAACGAGTCCTTCGTATCTACAGGAAAACCCCAGCTCCAGTTCAGGCTCCACAAACTTCAGCGATGAGGTGGATGATAAGAAGAAAAAATCGTCCGGGGAGGGGGGAGGCGGGGAGGGAGGAGGCAGCGTTAATGGGTTTTAAAAATACGCAGGGTTTTTCTTTTCTTTTCTTTTTTCCCCCTCCACCAGTGCGCTGAAAAGCCACTCTCACACGCAGTCTCCGAAATACTATTAAAAATAGAGGCGGAGGGAGATAAAGAGAGCGGGGAGGTGTGTCTCTAAGCAGGTTTGTAAAGTGAAATCCTTACTTGTTACTCATCTCCAGTGATGAGATTGACGGGGATAAGGGAAAGGAAACAGACGAGTCTCGGAAATAGATTTGAAGCCCTCCCTTGTGTACAGAGAAATGTCTGGTGGCCCCGCGGGCTTGTTGGTTTTCAGGGAGTGTTTTGCTGCATTTAGAGATCTAATCTTGCATTGCTTGCAGCGGCGGCGGCGGCGGCGGCGGCAGCGGCAGACTGCATCTCGCTGGCAGGCGTAGTTCTCCCTTTCCTTTCCAAGCAACCCCAGGGAGGGGGGGAAATGCAGAGCAAAGAACTAGTGTCCGGATTTGTAGTTTCCTCCCTTTACCAGCCTCCGCCCTCTCGTCTTGAAAAATGCTCCCCCGAAACCAGGAAACCCCCAACCGGATCAGCAGCAGCAGTGTGTATGCGTATGTGTGTACAGGAAAGAAAAAAAAAATCAGTCTATGTTCATTCGCATATACACTCTTGGATTTCTCTGAGACAGGCCAGTAGCAGCCGCCACCACCACATCCTCTCAGGGAACAGCACTTTGCTCGATGCAGTTTAATTCCAGTTTGCTTTCCTCTCCAATAGAAAGGAAATCAACAGGCAACCCATGGTTGAATGCTCAGAATTGGGGGAGGGGAAAAAAAAGAAGAAGAAGGAAAAGCGAGAAAATCCACCCAGTACTCACACACATACATACACTCTGTGGCTAAAAGGGAAACAGTCTCTGCATTCACAGGGCTGTGCTGTCAAGTGCTTCTTTTTTCTTTCTATTCAGCATCTCCTTCCAATGGCACTGCCGCCTCCCAATCCTCTTCATTTAGAAAAGAAAATCTTGGTGATGAATAAAAGTGGTAAATATTTTAAGCGAACAAAGTATGTCCTTTTTTGTGTTGTTTTGAAGGGGAATGGATTAAACAAATACAAATTAATGTTTGGTGTAATGCATTCTGCAGTCTCAAGCTCAAACAGTCTTTCTGGACATCTTGGTATAGGGAGTAGCAACAGCAGCAATAAACCAAGTCAGGACGATTTACCTCTCGAGGGGGGCAATTAGAAGTGTTTTTTTTTTAATTCAGGTTCTCAAAACACCCCCAAAATAAGTGAATGACACATCCAGAAATTCAGGTGTTCCAATCTGCTGGATGAGTCAGATCCAGCGGAACAAATCGCATTCACTATCGCCTCATGTACCTCCCTTCACAGACATTAGTTGCAGCTTCTTCCTAACGCTTCTCTGACTCACTCTATAGATAGAAAAATCAGATTCATGTTTTGAAGAAGAAAAAGGAGAAAGGGAGGGGGTGTTGAATCCAGCTGCACTTTTACTATACCTCTTTCTCCAGGAGGCTGAGGATCAGGAAAACAAGGCTGTTATCCACAGCACCGAGAAGGCGTCTGCTTTGCTGGGTATATATGTATTTTTTTTATCTGTCCTCTATTTTAGGCGTGAGCCACCCCGAGATCTTTCTGATTTTTAGGGAAACAAAATATACATATATAGGAGGTTTCCAGTAACTCCTCACAGCTCAGTCTCGGCTTTCAGTTCGATCCCCCCCCCCCAATTGTCCTCTATTCATAAAAGTCCAGACCCAATGTGCATAGTTAATTCTGCAATCTGTTGTAGTGGGGTATTACCCCCCCCTCTCTTATTGGTGGGTGGCCTCTTTGAATCAGGCATTCATCAGGATCAGCCAACAGCATGCAAAAGATGTGCTGATTTCAGAGAAAATAAATCCATCTCCGAAACCGAGTGAGTGAAGAAAATTAAAATTAATAATAATAAGACGAATTCAATTCAACAGTTGGAGTAGCGTCTCTTCAGGCTCCCTTCTGCTGTTGCTGCATTTGCTGGGCTCCCAGCCCTCTTGCTCTCTCCCAGTGCCTCTTGCTGACTGACTCTATTCACCTCACGCCGCTGCTTAAACATTGATACTGATTCCTTGCCAGCCAATCAGAGTTAAGAACAAGAACCTGCCTCCTTTTCCATTTTCCAATGAAAAAGAGGTAAAAGGCTTGGGTAGGCGGTGCTAGAATCCCCAATGCTTCGGTGTCATTGATTAGATCAGTTAGATTGGAGACTAACAATGTGAGAAGGGCTTGTCGCTTGTAAACTGCAGCGCCTCATTTCTACACTGCAGAGTCTCTCTGGCCTTTTAACTACATATAAAAAGCTTTCTCCATGGTCTTCCACTAGAAAACGGGAAGGGGGGAGGGTTGAAAGCAATTTAATTTTTCTCTGTGTCAAAGGCACACAGGAAAGCGGAATCCCAGGGTGTGTGTAAGATTCGGAACCTTGCAGTGGATGCTGGATTTTCTATTAGGTATCTATTTCTCTAATACACACACACACACACGCGCGCGTACACACACTCATACTCACACTCAAGGATGCACAGACGTTCTCAGAAAAAAACACATACAGACACCCTTCTTGCCCACACTTCGGTTGTTTAATGTGGCTTACTCTGAAAGCAATGCAGTTGTGTGGGGTGTGTGTGTGTGTGTGTGTGTGTGTGTGTGTGTGTGTGTGTGTGTGAGAGAGAGAGAGAGAGAGAGAGAGAGAGAGAGAGAGAGAGAGAGAGAGAGAGAGAGAGAGAGAGAGAGCGAGCGAGCGCGTGACTGCACGCGTGAACGTCTGCAGCTTGTAACAGGAATCGATATGCAACTTTCTTCAACCTCGGGGAAAATCGGCTGTCCCCATGTATCCGGGCAATGAGAGTCCCTCGATTATTAAAGTGCTTTAGAAGAAAAGCAGAACCGCAGTGATAGATATACGGTATCGGCAATGTAAAACCGCCTCTCTATTAAAGAGACACACTCATCATCGATACCAGCTTAGACTGCCACAAATTAAATCAGGTTTATAATACTCAAGGACCAACGCCCCTCGGTTACCCTTATTTCAACCCAAGGTTCAACAGTGATCTCCCTTCCTAGGTTTTCCAATGGGCAGCGCCCTCCCGGCCCCCATACGTTAACTATGGAACTTTCCCTCAACCCTCCTTTTAAAACCTTTACAACGTAATTTCAACTTCTGTCTTCGAAAGAGCATATAACCTTTGGTGCTCATTTTTGCAAGTAGCTTCTACGTTCTTCCTGCATATATATTTCAAATGATAAAAAGGAATGTAAACCCCAGTGAAAATAAGTTTCTCTGCTAGTAGCTCTCGAGTGAGAGTGCTTTGGGTTGTTTTGATATTTTCTTTAAGCCCTCTGTTTTCTAAGTAGCACCACGGTTTAAAAAAAAAAATCCTGCTTCATTTCATCTCACTTCTGTACGACTGTGCTTCATCCCCGAATCATGGAGACTGCCTCGCTTTCCAAACTCTTCGAACATCAACATGTGGGGACTGAGGGATGCTGAATTTGTTTGAGATGCTGCCATCCCGGGGAAAGGTTTAGTGCAAAAAGAAAATCGGAGTATTGAAATATAAAAAGGTGAGTGTTTTGATTGCGAGAGTATTAATCTGGATTCATAAATATAAAGTTGAGTTGCCATTTATAAATTGTGAATGACGAATGTACAAACCTGTAACACGATTCATTCAGGATACAAAGAAAAAAAATACAAACCTATTACAAGTAAGATATATATGTATATAAACACACATACACACACACATATATATACACACAAACACACACATATAAATGATTGTAGGGGTAATTGTTTCAATGTTCAGGTAAAAAGAGTTGTTTTTATTTTGCTTTGTTTTAAATTTCTCTGAGGGCTTTCCTTCCAAGGGATAACCTTTAGCCTGGAGTTAGAGTCAGCATTGTGTCCATATTTACATACTAGGGAACCAAGAGCCCCTCTTATAGTTTTATAAGTTAAAATCAGTGTTCTTTGTAGTAGGATTTCAAGTCCTAAGATGTCTGTATCTTTGAAATGGGTAGTTTCTCCTGGGGTAGGATCTCACAACAAATCATCAGGAATGCAATGCTTTGTGAAAGCTGGGCTTGTTTTGCAAATAAGTTGGATGCATGAGTTGCCTGTAAAGTATAAATGAAGGACATCAGGAACTGTAGTGCTAACGTGTACAGGGCTGTTCTTGTACCAGGAACATGGAAGATGCTGTTTTATGGATATTAAAATCACTAGATAATTTAATTATAAAAAGGGATGGACTAAATACAAATTAATTAATTAATTAGTAAGCATTCTAAACCTTTATCTTATGGGGCTACACAGTAGTTCAGAGATAGTCATATAAAACATTTTAGATATTCATACACTCCCTTGGTGTTTGTGCTCTTCCCCCTTTCTAGCAAGATATGGAGAGGCATACATGTGGTCAAAATGAGCTGTAAAATAGCTGTTAAACCCAGGAAGATTAAGTCCCTGAGAACAGCTAATAAAATGACAACCTTATGTGAACAGGCATGCATATATGTACTTATACTGATATATGTGTGTATGTAAAAGCCCTTATGTAATTATGCCCTGACTCCCTCTAGTGTATTGAGCAGGAATATTGTGTACTCATGGCATATGCTGATGGAAGTGAGGCCAACTGGAGAACAAATTAGATTTATACTAGATATGCTGTACTTTCTATCTAATCTGTATAAATGAAGAAAGTTTGTTGTGTACTGAAATGAGTTTCCTTCTTCATCTACTTGTTTTAATTTATTTTAAGTGGAAATTTTACTTTTCTGAAGTGGTAGTTGAGAATTACTGGCCTCCCTTCTGTGAGTTTTTCCTTCCCTATAGTTACTCCTTGCTTGGAAAAATCATATCTTATGCTCTGCCTTCTTTTCCCTAACAGGTAATTTCCCCCATGGGACTTTCTGGGATGATTCCTGAAGGATTACTCCTGATTACCTTAGTACTATACATTCCTCAGATTCTAAGGTTCATGAAAAATGTGTTATGAAAAATATGGGCATGTAGTCTGATTCTCTCATTCCTCCCCCACTCCTAAAAGCATAAATTAGGTTATGCTGGGGACCAAATTGCAGTATAGTGACAGTTTGCTTATGTATCTAACTCCTGATTTAACCCCATACAATCTTATGTAGCTGAATTTACAGTCAGAAAAAGAGTAGATTCAAACTGATTAGTAATAATTACAAACAAATGCTTCAGCACTCTAATGAAATTATATTACCACCATTGTTAATAAATATTTATTGAAAATCCAGAGTCCTGGGTGGTTTACAGAACAATGCATATACATGTTCACTGAGAATAAACAATTTAGGGTTTCTTAGAAGAAAACTGCTATATAAATGAAAGGGTTTTATATGTTAAAATATGCTAATCTGGGGAAATTTCAAGTATGGATTGTTGACATGTGTTAAAATTGCTTAGACCATAGAGTTAGTAAAGCTTTCTTTTTTTGTAGGCTCTTATATTTAGATAATACAATTAATACTCCTCCTAGTACTTTGATTACTGACATTAATATGGAGAATGTTAAATAAAGGAATATCCTCCCCTCCCAGGAGAAGGTAATGGGACTGTATTTCTTTACAAAATAATTTGAAAAAATGTGTTTCCTTGTGAAGGAGGGGGGAAAGATTGAAGTAATATTTCTATATAGAATTGTGTTGCTTTTCTGAGTAATTGAATTAAATGTTATGCCTCAGACAGTCACTTCATAAATACACAGTAGAGAAGTGCTGATAGTATGGTCCTTCCTAGTAGTCTTAATAGCTACAGTAGTAAATATGATTCAAAAACTTGTCCTGCTAGAGTTCTTCCGAAATAAGATGTCTTCCTTGAAAGGGAATGTTTGGTGCCAGTTTATTTTTCAAGTCAGCTAGTACCCTTTTTCCATTTAGCTGAAGCTATGAAGAGTGAAAAATAATGTTATAACTGAAATGCAGCATCTACCTTATTTCATTCCTTGCCTTTTCTCCAGTTAAAATTTCACCTCTTTAGAAGGGATTTTGGTTTTCTTTTTAAAGGAGCTTTTCCTAATACCTAAATAGTCTTGGGCTTTATAATTATCAAAATAGGTGTAATCATTTCACATCAAATATTAGAATGACTGAAATGTTTTGGTAGGCTGGCCCTGAAATTTATTAGGTTCAATATTTCCCTTTGTCCAGCATAGGCAGTTTTGAGAGCATTCCTATGCTTCCCTGATAAACATACATTTTCCATTTTTGGGGGGGAGGGGGGAGGGGGGGCAGTTAAATTAAGTTCTTTCTCCTTAGCAAGTGATCAGGTCACTGGTATCACCAGGATGACTGCTAACAGGAGTTCCTTTCTCCTTAATGTTATATTTGAATTATGACAAGAGATCACATTTGAATGCAACTTTTAAGGAAAATCATAGCACTTAAAATTTACTCTTAGAAGTATTGTCTTCTCTAAATAATTTCCTCTTTTAGCACACACACACACACACACACACACACACACACACACACACACATGCACCCCTCCTATAACCGAATTTGAGATCTCACTCTCAAAGATAAAACTATTTTTTTATATCTCAACTATACTCTGATTTTAATATTACTTCTGGTTTTTAAAGCTTTTGTTTTTAATTATTGGAATCTCAGATGAACTATGAAGGTTAGGTCAGGCTATGTCTGGCATTTCTGCTACAGAATATGCTATAATATTAGCATATACATTAACATATAAATAAAATCATTAAATTGAAGTTCTTCTATTGTGAAATTGTTCTCACAGAATTCCTAGACTAAAGGAGATTCTCTTTAAATAGCAATGAAATTTACACCTGGAAGGTATATATCTTTTATTTTATTGTAAAGATACAATCACTATGGATCCAAGATGCATATTGTTATATTAGTATTTCCAGCTTGGAAATCAGAAGTAATTTTTCCTGATTAGTTACCAGTTACTGACTCATTTAATGACTTATCTCAGGTGATGTATCCTAGAAGTCAGTTTTTAACCTTTAATAAAGTTAAGTAATCTACTAGTTGTAGGTTATTTAATAAGTAAACTATTATCACTAGATATACATATGTGTTTGGTGTGTGTATGTGTGTATTATAAGAATTTAGAAGTTGAAACTTTGGAAACAAATATATCTGTTATGTTGATGAGGATACAAAGAGGAGTTGTTTTACCTTAATTAAAATTATTATGTAGATAACTTTTTAATCCTTAGTTTTACAAAGCCTATTGACAAAGTATACAGGTTCTCCAGTGTTAGGTAGAATCCAGAAACAACTGATATTAGTCAACCCTGACTTCCTTCGGAAGATACCCAACAACAAGTTACATGTTAGCTCCCCCTTGTGGGTTGATAGTAATATGCAGATAAGGTGAGAATGGGGTGGGGTTATTTTTCAGGCAACAATCCATTTGAAAGACTTTGTGCACATCCATAAATATATTTCTTTTTAATCCAAAGGGATAGTCATGAATCAAATGCATTTATATAACAAAAATGGATTTTTACATCTTTAAAATAAGCTTTAAAAGATGGTAGGTGAGTCGTTATAATCATAATGCTGCCAGAGGTTGCTATTCTGGAAATTCTTACCAGGAAAACAGGATAGGACAGAGCTGAAATTGGAAGACCAGCCCTCATAGGCACACCCGGAAAATTTGATTCAGTAGGTGGCACTCTTCCCTCAGAGTCAGTATTGAAATGATGACCTAGCATGATATTTCCAAGGGCTGTGTCACTGGAGGTGCTGTCTTTCAGGAGAGGCAAAACCAACAACCTGACCACTTGTGATTATAACAGATCCTACATTACTTTTCACAATAAGGATGCATTTTATACTGCCTATCTGTCATATAGTTCTCTCACAGGGATAAAGGAGAAAAATATCCAAGGAGCACATTGAGCTTCTTAGGAAGCAGATGCTATAGAAAGCCATTGTACATTATTAGGGATCATAATTATTAACCCTCCCCAGTCTCAGGGATAAGGTCTCCCTTGAATAATTTTATTTTCACTGTATGAGTTCTTCTTTTTCAGGCAATTAAGCATGCTATTTTCTCATGTTATTTTTTTTCTTAAATTGCAGTTCAATTGAAAAAAAGAAAAAAAAAGATAAAAAACAAAAAAATAAAATCCAGTGGTTGGATATCAAACTAGAAAGAATAAAATTTAGTGCTACATAAAGCACTTGCTTTATCTTTCACCTAAAATACATCATAAAAAATCTTCCTTTATTATAGTGCTGTGAGAGTTGTGGCTGCAAACCCATTTCACTTTCCAAATGAAGGAAATTACAGGAAAAATATTAATTTTGCCTGTATTGATTTAAAGTTAATGGAGATTTATTTCTGTCAGGTTTGTAAACTGAGTTTGTGGTCTATATTTCCCCCTACATTAACACATGTGCACACACACAAACACACACACACACCAATTTAGAGCCCATTGACCATAATTTAAAAATATAAAAAATGCCTTACACATAATAAGTAACTTGATGCACATACTTTGCACTGAATTTAATACATAGAATAAGAAGTGAAGAACCTAAAATGTAGACAGTAATTGGGCAATGATGATTCGTCTATTCCTAAAGTAGATATAGTAGTATATTTTCACAACTTCTTCAATACATTTCACAAGAGTGTAGAATTAGGCAAACAAGGCCATTATGCCTATGATGAGAATGTACTTAACTATTGGACACCAAGTTTTATTTTAGTAAGTTAGAATTCCAGAAGATAATGTCAGTGACATATATGAGTAAAGTTTCCAATATTTACTAGGTTGAAGATTCTGGAAATTTCTTTACCCTCTCTGAGCTTCATTTTTTTCTCTGTAAAATAATAGGATCTGTGATCTTATACTAATCAAATAATTGGGGGGAAGCTTTTTGTAGGGGAGAAATATAAATTTTTAAAAACACTTTTCCATAATACAAAAAGTTTAGCCTCAGATATAAAATAGAATTTCTAAATAGCTATAGTCATTGAAAATACAGTTTTGCATATATCATTTGCATTAAATTTGTGTGTAAATGTGTGTATGTGTATATATTTGTTTATAAACACACAGATATGACAAATTAAAATTGTAAAATTTGACAAACCATTTGAAGGCTACTTTACTAACATCAGAATATTAGAACAGTAAAGGTTTACACTTTTAACTCTAGGATCCTAGCCAAAATGCCATTGAAAAAATTGAATAATGGTCATTTAAAAAACACAAAAATCTCTCTAAAATTGTAAAGAGTAGCATATAATGCTATAGTATCGAGAAGTTACAACTCAAGTAAACCTCTTAAGAATCAAAGGAAACATAAGACTGACCATGCTATAACTTATTCACTTCATTATTCAGGTCTATAGTCAACATATCCACTGAGAAATAGAGGTCTTTCTCTTTTCACCTGTTGGAAGATTGATGTGTAATTCTGTCTAGTTAGAGGTGAAGGGCAGTGTTGATGTGATCAGGGTATAGTATTCTGAGAAAGGAAGAAAAAAAAGGGGAGGAGCATAAGTTGATTATACTACACAGCAGTTTCCACACATAAGAACTAACCCTGTTGCCTAAAAGCAGATTAAAGAGAAAGGGATGGACAGTTTGAACAATGTTGTAGACCACCATGGAAACAGAGCTACAACTAATGTTGGCAACTATAGCTTTGACTCAGTGTTCTATATTTGATAGGAAAAAAGGGGGGAGCACTTACTTTCTCCTCCCAATTCCTCTCTCCATCTATCAGTCTTTGTTGAACATTCTACAGAGACAATTCTTCCCCCTTGCCACCTTCCTAAAAAACAAACTGAATTTTCCCTATGGACCAGTATCCTTAATTATAATTTTGAATGCTAGATGAGTCAAGGCTATAAATGAAAACATTCACTTGATTATTTCAAATAAACAAATATATTAATGTATTTTCCCCTTATTTAAAGAGTAGAACAATGCTTAGAATTTGGCCCCATCTGTCTTATACAAGTAAGACAGCTAGGTGGCATAATGGATAGAGCACTGGGTTTGGAATCAGGAAGATTCATCTTCATTTTCATGAGTTCAAATGCAACCACAAACACTAGCTGCGAGACCCTGGGTGAGTCACTTAACTCTGCCCCAGCTTCCTTATCTGTAAAATGACATGGAAAATGAAATGGCAAACCATTCCAGTATCTTTGCCAAAAAAAAAAAAAAAACCAAATGGGGTCATAATGAGTCATATATGATTAAAATGACTCAAAAAGGATTTATATAAATTTATTTCCCATGATTCCTCTTGTACTCTTCAAAGTGAACCTTCTACCAGAGCAGTCATTGACCTCTCTACATACAGGAAACTTGTTCTACCTTCATGGCTTTGCTCATATTGGACTGCTTCCCTCATAATTCTGTCTTCTCTCACCTATACCAGTTCAAAGCCTACAGATTGCCAAGACACAGCTGAAATGTACTTTCCTCCACAAAGACTTCTTTAGCAATTATAGCCCATATTTCTCTCTTCTCCATAAAAGCCCCTATGGTGCTGCAACAAAATTTAATATGATTATGCTGTCTAGTGTCTTTTATTATTACCTGTATATTAGACTTCTCTTCATAATTATAACTTAAGGACTCTGAGCAGGGACACTCTCCCCACCCAAACTGTACTTTCTACTTTTCCCACATCACCTACCATGGTGCTAAGAACATAAGAGATTATCATAAAAATGGTTGATAGATGCTAAAGGCACAGCACTTAGTACCATTAAATAGATTGAACTGGTTGGCTTTTACATGTCAATCCTGTGAGATCAACAAAATCTCTGCTTAGAATTTCTCTCTACATGACATCATTTCATAGATAAATTAATGTTGAAATTAAATTACATATAATGTAAAAGTCAATTATCATCATCATTGTTATCACATCCTCATCTGTTTTGATGAAATCCAGATAGATATTGTCTATTTTTCTTTTATGTTTAATATTCCGTAGACTGAATAAAATAACTGCTTTTTAAAACCAATGTTTTATTATTTTGATTATTTTATTATAATTTTCTATAGACTCATTAGAAAAGCATTTTCTGAATAATTCTAATAGAAGACAGTATGAAAGAGATGATGTTCCTTGTTCTTTCCTTAAACAATTGTAATTTCTTCCTCAAGATTTCTATATAGTGAAAGCCGTCCATTCCATGTACTGCGTAGAATATTAGTATGTTTGCGTCTATTTAAAACATTGCTCTAAGCTTTTTTTGTGGATTGTTTAACCTGAGAGTTTGAGGACAGCACTTCTGTCCTCATAATGCTTCAGTTCCTAATTAGTTTATTTGTGGTATTCTCAAGTTTACTTGAAGCTTAAATCCTTTGGCCAACTAATGAGAAGAGAAGACTCATGGGAGGCTGGGGAAGATTGAAGACAAAATGAAAAGAGGATGGCAGAGGATGAGATGGATAGATAGTGTCATGGAAGCAATGAACATGAGTTTGTACAGACTTTGGAAGATAGTGGAAGATAGAAGAACCTGGTGTACCAGGGTTCATGAAATTGCAGAAAGTCAGACATGACTATTTACTTGGTTCTTTGTATTTGGAGTGTGAGGATTATCATTGCTGTAATCCTCAATTATACTGAAAAAAACATTAATTTGTTTTTAATGTGGGTAGAATGAAGTCATACTGGCATAGTGTAGGGGAAGTTTGCCTCGGTCATCTGGATAAGTACCATAAGGGTTGCAAAATGAAAGTAGGCTATTCTTCCTATCCAAAGGTATCATTACTGACCCCTCTTCACATCATACATATTTTGTCCCTTACTATGAATCCTTCCAATTTGTACAAATGCCTCCCTTTCCTCACATTTATTCCATTTTGTCAAAAGTAGTATGCATTCATGACTGAAAGAGATGGCTAACTGGTGTTCAATAGATAGTTCTTGGCTAGTTACTTCATAGAGCCTCATAAGCACAAACTAGCATTGTGAGGACAAATTGCATATATACCCCAACCCACCTATTCTAGTAGGGGGAAAAATCATGGTATGGAGTGAGAAGATCTTTGATCAAATTTCAGATGAATAACTATATGAATTTTGACAAATCAGTTCATCTCTAATAGCTTTAGTTTCCTAGCACTAATCACTGTGTAATTTAAGATTCTAAATGTGGATTCTAATCTGTTCCCCCAGTTTTGGGGGAAACTGACTAAAATCACTGATAAAATAAGTTTAGGTTTTTAAGGGTTTATTGGAAAATAGAAAGAAAAAGATTGAGAACAGAATTCCAACAGCCTGGCATTCCTATCTTTCCTCAAATTTCCTGTGAAGTTCTCTGCCACCACCACCATCAAGTCAGGAACCCCAAAAGCGTGAGAGCTCTCCACACAGGCTCCTTTTCCTCCTTCCTTTCTCCTCCCAGAAAATAGAAGGCTCCTCAAGTTGATTGGCTGGTAGCCTTGATAGACAGCATCAATGAGCAAACATCATTTCCTGACGCCAAGGAAAAGCCACAATGCCTCTGAGGCATTTTCCTCATGGTGGAGCTTTCCCACAGCAAGTCTCCAGTAGGTGGCATCATTCCAATCATTACATCACCAAAGATCCTTCAAGACCCAAGTTTTATCATATCCCACTTTACTTTGTATATTATAGACATGATTTAGTGGCATTGGAAAGTTTTTCAAAGAAACAATGAAAGTAAAGACAGTTTTACTGAATGACTGATGGTATAGTATATTAGGTAACTGTAGTTGAATTATGGAAGGATGAACAAAATGCATCATCAGGAAACTACAAATTATTTTGCACCAGAAGAGAAAGATACTGTACTTATTTATTATTCAAATTCTTTAGTCATTCTTTTGTGCTTGCTTCAACTTCAATAGATATTACTGTCAAATATTCCTCAAATTAAAGGGTGGCTTTTTAGGCTGATAATATCTTATTTGATTAAGACTTTTGCATAGTTGGCAATCATTTCTTTCTGATTTATACATTTATCTGTTACCAGCCAATTAGGTCAGTATTTTGCTTTTGTGAACTCTTTTTTTTATTTGTGTGTTTCCAAATGTGTGGCAGCATAAACACAACTGTAAAGAACATAGATAAGCTCTCAAAATGTTATGTGGCATTTTACCCAAATCTCTGTCAAGTAAAGGTTAGGAATTTCACTTTTTAAAGGAAAACATATGCCAATTAGAAGCTGTGCTCTGCTGCCAAACGGTTGATTTGGGGAAGGGTTTGAAATGATTTTGATACAATAAAAAGGGGTCTACTCCTAAACTGATATTTCTGTGACTGATATATGGTATGTATTTTAAAATAACATCTATATAAGTTACACTTAAGGTAGGATTATTTAATAAGGCACATTATGATTCAATAAACACATAATAAATTTCACTACATATTGGACCCATTATCACACTATTTAATCGTCCACTAAATTATCATTTGACACCATAATATTTATTTTTAAAAATTTACTTATACAACAGAAACTTATTACCTATAAAGCTAGTGATCCAAATTCAATACATTTCTTCTCATGACTGTAAGGAGGCCACCTTATTAATTTATATATAACCACAACACTCAGGTGAATGCTACTTGTATACTATATTCTAAGCCCTGAATTAAAAAAATTACTCCTAAGCTTTTGAAGTAGTTCAGAAGTCACAAATTATCCAAAAGAAATAGTCTCCTAGAAGAACTGACAAATAAAGAAAACTATTAATCATCTTACCTCACTTAAGGAAGGGTTATCCTTTCCCATTCATAACCTTTAAGTTTGCTATATACTTGGATGATTATTGAATTACTAACCTATGTAATAATTCACCAAAGAGGTGTTTAGTGGATAGAAAATTGTACTGAGTGTAGAAGGCCTTGGATCAAATTTTATGTCTGAAAAAATCAGGGCTATGACCTCACACAAGTGATGGAGCACTCCACCTCCTCCACCCCTTCAAAGTAGGAGAAGATATCCAGATATCTTCTATTTTTGCCATTCTAAATGAGGAGTTTGTACTATATGGTGACCAGAAGACTTAAGCTTGGATAATACAGAATTGTAAGTGTACAATAAAATTATACCCATCTTAAAATTATATTTGAAGGATTTGATGATGAATAATTAACTCCTGCTAAGTTTCTGTTCCATTTCAAATTTGGGAGGTCTCATCAACCCTTGCACTATACTAGAAGATACTTATTAAGTCTTAAACCTTTCTTGGCTTTCTGTTCCCTATTCTGCAAAACTCTGATTCATTTTTTAAATTCTATTTAAAATTTTAAATTTAATTCAACTTCTTGTTTGAATTGGACTGTTTTGTGTCCTCTCATAGTTCTACAACCAGCATTTCTTTAAGTTCTTGTACATTCTGTGGGTGTCCTCCCTTTAGTGTACTCTAATAAAAAAAACTCTAATTACATTGATGTTTCTTCATGCTTTGCTCCTATTTATACACATATAATATAAGCATGAGGAACAGAGTCTATTTCAGATGAGTCATAACTCTCAAGAGAAGCACTACTTATTGATGTCATATTAAGCTTTAATAAATAGATATTTTTCCATCCTTACACATACTCCCTTCTTATCTTAGATTGCTATCTTCATTACACTATTGTTCTTGTATTTTTTATTCTTATTTTAGTCTACACATTTCTCAAACTGTTAAAGGTTATTTTAAAGTCCATTCAAAGGTCATAATACTATTTTTTTTTTAGTGAGGCATTTGGGGTTAAGTGACTTGCTCAGGGTCACACAGCTAGTAAGTGTCAAGTGTCTGAGGCTAGATTTGAACTCAGATACTCCTGAATCCAGGGCTGGTGCTTTATCTACTGTGCCACCTAGCTGCCCCTTATAATACTATTTCTTAAAGCTGTTTTTCAGTCATGCTCAACTCTTCATGATCCCATTTAAAGTTTTCTTGGCAAAGATAACTGGAGTGATTTGCTGTTTCCTTCTCCAGCTCATTTTATAGATGAAGAAACTGAGGCAAACAAGTTTAAGTGACTTGCACAGGGTCACACAGTGTCTGATGCCAGATTTAAACTTGGGTCTTGACTCTAAGCCCAGTACTCCTCCACAATGCCACCTAGCTTATTCATAACACTAATAATGATAATAACAACATAATTGCTAGAATTTATATAGCCCTTTAATGTTTACAAAGAACTTTCAAATATTAACTAGTTTTATCTTATAATAAACCTGCATGGTAGGTGCTATCATTATCTCCATTTTACAGATGAAGAAGTTGAGACAGACAGAAGTGACTTGCTCAGGATCACACAGGTATTAAGTTTCTGAGACTGGATTTGTACTCAGGCCTTCCATACTCCAGGTCTAACTCTCTATTTCTCTCTACTACCAAGCTACCAGTATACCTGTTCTCTATGATTAGAGAAATTGGGTATAATTAGAAAATCATATGAGAGAAACTTGTTCCCAATTTAGTATTGGTAAATTTATTTCATATAAAAGAAATACATCCACACACAAAAATATTCTCTCTCCATCGCCTTTTCCTTTTCCTCCTTTTTTCTTCTCCTTTCCTCTTCCTCTCTCATTTCCTTTTCTTCTTCCTCTTCCTCTCCCTCTCCTCTCCACATATAATACACACACATGACTAAATCAGTGGAGAAACATGGAAAATGAATACTTTCTCAATAATTAAATATATGACTACACATAATATATTTATATACACATATAGTTGGTTGGTGTTCACAGTTCTTGAAGAGGACCAAAAGGCCATACCAATGAGTCAGGTCACAATGTGGCTGACTATGGCTGATCAGAATGAATGAGCTCAGAAGGTTCTGCTACAGGCCAGGCACAAATAGTCCATGTGAACATTCAGGGTAGATTCTCTAAATTCTCTCTCTATATTTATATATAACATTTGTAAGTATATAAATATACATGTAGGGAGATTTTTCTGATTATTTTTACTTGAGTTCATCAACTTCCAGTGTTTCACAACTAATATTTACAGTCTTAGAGAAACATTTGGGAAAGTAAGAGGTAAAGTACCTTGTTCATGGCTACACAGCCAGCATGCATTAGAGACTGGATCTGAATCTAGTGTTGAATGTAAGGCTGGTCCTCTATCCATTATCCTCCCTGCTGATCCCCACCCCCCACCCCACACCCCCACCTCAATATTATCAAATGAAAATAAACTAACATATTTACCTTTAGGGCAGCTGGGTGGTACAGTGGATGGAGTAACAGGCCTGAAGTCAGGAAGACTCATCTTTCTGAGTCAAATCTGGCCTCAGATACTTACTATCTGTGTGACCCTGGGCATATCACTTAACTCTGTATCAGTTTCCTCATTTGTAAATTGAGCTGGAGAAGGAAATGGCTAACCACTCCAGTATCTTTGCCAAGAAAATCCCTAATGGGGTCATAAAGAGTTGGGCATGACTGAAATAATTGAATAATAACATCATATTTATATTTGCCTTGACAAACTTGGAATACATTTATCTGGTAAACATGAATTTTGTTTTAGTTATTCGAAAGTGTTTCTTTATGACAAATCTACTGAATTACTTTATCCATATGAAGGAAATATTTCATTTCCATTTAATAAATATTTATTATTCACCATTTATGTTCAGAGTACTTTTAAGTACTGAGTGAAATCCAGTAATTTAGATTGTGTTCTATTCTGTAACTTAGAATTGTTCTTGGCTATTGAATCAATGTATTTTAATTACTGAAATTTTACTAAAGATAATGTAACAAATAAATTGGTGTAGAAGGTCAGTATTTCAAGACTGAATTATTCAGGACATTGTAAATATAATTTATTTTGCAAACCTGAAATTCACCCAACACTTTAATGACTAACATTTATAAAGAGTTTTAAGGTTTGCAAAATGTTGTATATACGTTATCTCATTATGCAATTTTTTTTTACCATGACTAATTCAGACCATTTCTGCCTCATGTACTTGAACTAGAAATTCTGAGATTTGCTGTGGTTTGTGTTGTTGTTGTTGTTTTTAATTTACCTTAATGGAACATACAAATCGCCACATAGTAATTTTGATTCAGTTAGGTGACTGAAACTATCATTTTCTGACCCAGTTCTTTGTTTCAAGTGAACAATGGGATTGTGAAGCTGCAAGGCAATTGGTTCTATATTGCAGAGATAAGTCATTTCTTAGTCTAACATAACTAAATTCAATGTAGTGTAAGGGGCTAAAATTCTAGCTAAAATATCTAATGAGTGGTCCCAATAAATTATAAGCTTTAGCAAGAGCTAGACTTTTAAGCATATATTAAGGAGAATAAGAATTTGGTAAAGAGAGAAAGAAGGGAGAGAGCATTTCTCACTCCCTTCTCCACCTGAGGAAAGAGAACGAGAGCCAGCCTTGCCTCCTCTTCCTCTCACAAGCAAACTTCACTTCCTGATGCCAAAGAAAAGCTGCATGGCCTTATCCTCAGAGGCCTTCTCCTCATGATGGAGCTTTCCTACAGTAAGTCTCCAGCAGGTGCATTATTCCAATCTTTACAGTAGAATGATTCATTCATTTGGGTCAGATAAACATCACCACAATCTAAGTTAAATAGCAAGGTATAGCAGTTAAAATGGCAAATTCCATATAATAAGATGGAAATATAGGTATTAAAAATATAGCATAAATCTGAACCTATTTCAGATGAGACAAATCTGAATCCATAAGTAGAAAAAGGAAGTCTTCAGAAAAAGACACACAATGTTTAGTAGCAAATATTTAGCATTTAATACACTTTTTAAATTAAATAACTTAATAGGAATATGTCAATCTAAATTAAAATAAGAAATAGAGAAACAATGTTCATTTTGGTTATATGTGGGCATATTATACCAGAGATATACATATGCTTTTTTAAAAAAATCATCTCATCTTCAAAAAAATTGTTGACTTGTAAAATGTGAATTACCCTACCCATGTGTATCAACTATGTTGTCTCCTTGTTGTTTCTAATAATACATTAACCTTCTCCTGTGGACTCCATGTAATTAGATAAATTAAGCATTCTTTTTGTTTAGAATATATATTCAGAATCCCACCATAAAAGAGCAAAATATCAACTAAAATGATTATGTAGTTGAGTTACAATGCATCATATTTCATTTAAACTGGTATCTAAACACAGGTATTAATTTTTTTTGGATCTTATTTATGTAACTGGTATTTGTTGTCATTGGCCATAAAATATTTTATTCAAGAAGTTTGTCTTTTTTGGTTTGTTAACACAAAATGTATCAAGTGACATAGAATACAACAATTAGGTTAACATTTACACTAAAAACGTAATATTTTTAAAAATCAACATATATATATATATATATATATATATTTGTTGTATGATAATAATTTGACACAGATATCAAGACTTATGATTTTCTAACTGACAGATATATGAGAAATCATGTTTTCCAACATTAAAGGTAATATTATTAGAAAACTTGAGTTCCAGATGTAAGTGACTTGAAGAAGGTTCCTGTAGATGGTCAATGCAGAATCACCACTAGAGTATTAATCTGTAGTTAAAAGGCAGTATAATAGGGTGAGTAGAGAGTTGTATTTGTAGTCAATACTTGAATCAAATTCTACCTTTCATATGTAGTTGCTGTGGTCCTTGGCAAGTTATTTAATTTATTTAAACTTGTCTCCTCATCTACTTCACAAGGCTGTGGTTAGGAAAAGAAAATTGTGATAATACAGTGTAAATTGTTTGTACACCTCAAAGTACTATGAAATGTGAGTTATTTATAATAATTACTTAAATAGGTTTTTCTGTCTTGACATTAATTTTGTTTTATGTAATAATTTCCAGTTATGGTATTTAATTAAGTAGCTATTATATATATATATATATATTTGGTGAGGCAATTGGGGTTAAGTAACTTGCCCAGGGTCACACAGCTAGTAAGTGTTAAGTGTCTAAGGCCGGATTTGAACTCAGGTCCTCCTGACTCCAGGGCCAATGTTCTATCCACTGTGCCACCTAGCTGCCCCCAAATACCTATTATTTATGATATAGTATGGACTGACTCTACAATATGGAGAAATAAAAATTAATAAAATATTATTAGCATCATGTTTTGTCTTAAAAAATGTAATATTGAGGTGAATTGCTCTAAATGGCCCTAGTCATTTTGAGAATTATGAAGCCTTGAAGGCTAGTATATGTGTAAAGTTTAATTAATCTATTATACTTTTTAAAAGAGAGGTATTAAGATTCATGTTAATTTATATTTGTATTTGAATTTTCATTAGATGGTTATCAGTTTTGACTTCATATGTTAAACACTTGACAAGATTAATTTTGGTATTGTTTTATGATCTGTCTTTTAATGTGCTTTATTGTTTCAATTATCTTTATGAAGTTAATCCATTTTTTACAATAGTGTCAGATGCACAAATTTTAGCAAACTGCTTTAGTCATATAAGTCATACACATAAATGACTTGATGTTACATTTTAATCTGTGTTATTGTTAATTAATCAAATCCTTAATTGGGCTTCAAGAGGAAAACTCTAGTAGGCATTTTAATTTCCTCAGGTTAGTATGGTTCCAGTAAATTTTAAAAGGAAAAGGAAGGAAGGAAGGAAGGAAGGAAGGAAGGAAGGAAGGAAGGAAGGAAGGAAGGAAGGAAGGAAGGAAAGAAGGAAGGAAGGAAGGACCAAATATCAACCTTTTATTATCAGAAGGATTTGTTGTTGGAAGCTTGTATTTTTTCCTCAAATAGATTTTACTGTTTCAATAGAAAATAGTATTCACATATCCTTTAAGTTTACAAAATCATCAGTGATAAACATGCTATATAATTACTGAATCTATTTTCTTTTTGAATCACAGTCGCCAAATACTTTGGTGTGCTGGTTCACAAACTTCATAAGGATGAAGAAAAAGGGGTTAGGGTTCAGTGTCATTGTGCTTTCAAAGGCTTGGAAATAGTTTTTTAGATATTAGTCTAAAACATTAGACATTAGTGAAAAATCTCACTAGGAGAGAGATGGAACTTATCAAAGAATATTCTATAACTTTTATATTCATGAGGCCTTTTTAATTAAACTTGGCTTTAGAAACTTGCCATCAAAACAATGGAGAACATTGCCCTTAGCAGTCTCTGTTAACATGTACCGGGGATGTTGTTGTTATTTTTTTTCTATGAAACCATTCAGTTCTATATCTATTACCAAAAAAAAAAAATACCTCTTTAAAAAGAATTAATTTCTTTCATTCAAAACCTAGAAGTTATGCAATTACATTTAATGATATGATAAAATTTCAAGTATTAAGTGCTATAGAATTTAAAATAAAGAATAAAATTGAATTGGTAGCCAGTTATTTTAACATATTCCATATTTCTAAGGCAAAGACATATAAAAAACCCCAGCTTTAGACATAAAAACATAGAGGCATTGAAATACCCTAGTGGGTGAGCCATATATTCCTTTTCTTACCATATCAGCAAAGGAATATCTCTGGAAAATAATTATTTTTCTTCATGAAGGAAAGCTCAAGAATTTATAGCTATTTCCTATAACTTCTTAATAACCTGCTCAGGATCTGTTATTTGAAAGTATTTATGATTTAGCTACGTATGCTTGTTTGAAGAAAAAAATGACATGTTCATGTACACACAAGATATGTAAAATAACTTTCAACTTTTAAACAAAACTAAAATCATTTTACACAATTAGCAGATGTCAGTCAGGAGAAACAATAGATTATGTACCCAATTACTTTCCTATTTCAGACAACAGTTTGCAATCAGTAGAATGTGTGATGAGGTTTAATCAAAGATTAGAACTTTTTAATTAAATAGAGCCTTTTGTGACTAGTCATTTGACATTAATTACTATTTTACTTGGATTCTTTTTGATTTGCAAAGGGCCCTGAGCACTGTAAAAAATTATATTGCACCACAGAAATTATTGATAATTAAAACAAAAGCTTGTCTTCATCAGTCCGTCACACACCTTAAAAATGAACATAATTTCAGATGTTAAATTACTGCTTTGGATAAATAGACTAGTAGGTTTTAAAAGGAAAATAACAGATGGCATGGCCACATAGTTGCTTTGGATGGGCAGTCTGAAAGTATTTAATTGCAGTGATTGATAAGCTGTTTCTTAATGCTCAGCAAAACTTTTCAGGGGCCAGATATTCAGCATGAGGTATATATAGAGTTTTTACTGGCCTAATACCCACAGGGAATCTTAAAGCTAACTCATACTATTGTTATTAATAGAGGTCATCAATCAAAACATAAGACTGAAACAGTAACTGATCTAAAACTTCCACCAACAGTTTAATGTGTTGGGCCACAGAGAGGATCAATATTTAGCATCATTTGGACACTCTAAAATCAGGTACAATGACGACAATAGTCCTTGATTCTATTTTACTTTCTTTTATTGGCTAATACCGAATAGGTAATGCAAAATATCTTTAGGGTTAATGGAATTTTATATATATATACATACATACATATACATACATATACATACATACATACATATACATACATACATACATATATATATATATATACATATATATATATATATATGGAGAGAGGGAGAGGGAGAGGCAGAGGCAGAGGGAGAGGGAGAGGGAGAGGGAGAAGGAGAGGGAAAGGGAGAGAGAGAGAGAGAGAGAGAGAGAGAGAGAGAGAGAGAGAGAGAGAGAGAGAGAGAGAGAGAGAGAGGCGGGCTTTGGAAAGAAAATGAAAGTAAAATACTAGTTCTGGTGACAATTTAGAACAAATGTACTACCGTTACATAAGATTATCATGAAATTGACCCAGTATCAATAATATTGACTGAGTCATGTGAAATGACCACCATCATTGGTCCCCAGGAAAAATCAAAGTTCTTTCAGTTCAACTACTTTAAGAATAATTTAGGGGCAGCTACATGGCAAAGTGTATAGAACCCTGGGCCTGGAGTCAGGAAAACCTGAGCTCAAATCAGGCTTCAGATACTTACTATCATGTGAATCTTGACAATCCTTATAACCCTGTATGTCTCAGTTTACTCAAATGTAAAATGAGCTGGAGAAGGAAATGAGAAACTACTCTAGTATCTTTGCCAAGAAAATCCCAAATGAGGTCACAAAGAGTCAGACACAACTGAAAACAACTGAAAAACAAAAAAAAGTATACACTTTGAGTAGTTTGCCCAGTGTGGGGTGGGGAGAGGGGGGCAGATTTGCAAAATTCAGCAACAGTCTCTTTCCCAACCCTCCAAATGATGCATTTTCAAGCTAGCTACCAGGGCATCAGGGCTGGATTCTGGGGTGATGGAATAGAGTATAGTTAATTGCTCTACTTAGAGATGGAACTCATGACTGACTCTATTAGTCTTATGCTCTAACAACTGAGCTAACGAGCCATATTAGTAGTAGATGTTCATATAAAAAGTACATGACTTTGTATACAAGATGTATATTGCTTAAAGTCACTTATAAAAGCTTTATGATTTAAAATATTCTTTGTAAGGTTGACTAAATACCGTTAACTTAAAGAAATTATGTTAAGGGTAGAAATATACTGCTAATAACAGTTGTGGTCTAGTTCAATCCTCATGGGAATTGAAATCATGACTGTTAATATCATAAAATATGTCATGAGTTACCAAGAGATGTCAGTTTAGTTTGATTTTGATTAGCAAACAGTTCCCAGACAAGCTTACATTTCACTGTATTCATGCCCTATGGAGAATTCATGTGAAAACATTCAAGGCAGGATATTAATTGTTCATTATTTGGAAAGGCTGGAAGAATTTTGGAGATAAGATATTAGTGACCCTGATCCTCTTTCCCTCAGCCTTGGGGTGAAAACAGCTGGCACCTCTGCTAGAAGCCACCTGCAATGCCAATCTAGCCAGGAAAATCAGTAAAGGAATAAGCCATGCCTCGGGGTTATGCCAATTTTTTGCAAAACATACCCTAGTTGTTTTTAATGTGTCATCCAGCTGTCTAGGTAATGGCATAAAGAATAGCAGGGCTGGCTACTCCAGACCATTAGAGATTACCTAGTTTTTTCTTCAAACAGGACTATAGGTAAACATTTGGATAAAGATAAAAGTATTTTTAAAGACTTCTAAAGATTACAATCAAAATCACCACTGGGAATTTTAATCCATGGATTCTATAGCTATCTCTTACTGTAAGGTATAGAAACAAGGAGAATAAGAAAAATGTTAGAACTAAATTAGATATTTCTTTCAAATTCATTGGTGCTTAAAATGGGAATTTTTTGTCATTACTACATAATAATACTAATAAAAACAACTTCTAACATATGATACTCTAAAGTTTGTAAAGCACTTTACAAATATTATTTCATTTTATCCTCAAAAATAACCTTGTGAGGTAGGTGTTGTTATTACCCATATTTGACTGATATGAAAAGTGAGGCACAGAGAAGTTAAATGACTTGTCCAGATACACACAGTTAGGTGTCTGAAGCCAAATTAAACTCAGGTTTTCCTCATTCTAGGTTTGGTGCATTACCCACTGTGTGTCTAGCTGCTTCTAAATTTACAGGCCAAAGTTTATATCCCAATAACATCCAAAAAAAGAGAAAAGGACCTATTTGTATATAAATATTTATAGCAGCCCTTTTTATGGTGACTAAGAATTGGAAATCAAAGAAATGCCCATCAATTGGGGAATGGAAAAACAAACTGTGGTATATGATTGTAATGGAATATTATTGTGCTATAAGAAATGACAAGCAGGATGATGTCAGAAAAAACTGGAAAGACTTACATGAACTAATGTATACTTAGTGAACAGAGCCAGAATTTTGTACAAAGTAACAGCAATATTTTTCAATGAAGAACTGTGAATGACTTAGTTATTCTCAGCAATAAAATGATACAAATCAATCCTAAAGGACTAATGACAAAGTATACTATCTGCCTCCAGAGAAAGAACTGATATTGATTGAACACAGAATGAAGCATGCTATTTTTCATTTTCTTTTATTCAAGTCTTCTTATGCAAAATGACTAATATAGAAATGCTTTACATAATTTCACATATATAACTTATAATTGATTGCTTACCTCCTTAGAGAGGGTGTAGGGAAGAGAAGGAGAAATACAATTGGGAACTCAAAATTTAAAATAAAAAATAAATTTATAAGCCACATTTATGAAAATGTTAACAACAACAAGATGTGGGGTGTGAATAATCTTCCTATAAGTAAATGCTGCCTCTACTTAAACTTTGATTTTCAAATATCTATAATTTAATCAGTGTTGAGACTTCCTATACTGTTGCAAATCATGGCCTCTCTATTCCATAATATGTAATTTTTATCAGTTACTAAAGCCAAAAAATAAATTGTAACCTTTTCTGGTGGCTAAACTTTGGTCATGAGGCTCTAAATTTAGCTAGGTTTTGGATAATAGCAGTATCTTTCTGTTCTTCCTCTCATCCTTGAAATTCTTACATCTTTTCCCACAATACCAGAGGTTTTTGCTTCACTGTTAGCCTTAGAGAACCTAGGTTCAGTTCTACGCTACAGTGAGACATCAGAAAAGAATTTTAGTAGGGGATGTTGCCACTATTCTTGTTGTCTTTCAACATTTTATGTCCCACAGATACAAATCAAGGACCTTGGGAATAGAAATCTGACAGAAAGACATAAATTCCGAGGCAAAAGCAGTTGGAAATAGGTTTTAAATAGAAAGTGTTTGGTATGAACTCTGCATCTTCCCTCTCATGGGTAGTCGTGAAAGGAAGACCAACATAGTTGAGCAGGCAATAGATGCTAAATCACTTATATGGTGAAATGGGAAAAAAAAACTGGGACCAATTAGACTGAAGATGTAATCAGAAGAAAATTGCTGATCTTGGTCTTTCTTTCCTATGAGCCCTTGTTTACTTTTGGCTAAGAAAGGGGGGAAAAGCTGCTGACCTCGCTTTCTCTTACACTCCTCCCCAACAGCTGAGGAACAGCAGGGGCTAGGAAGATGAGAAGTAGGAGAGATTTCTGCTGATCCTGACTCCATATTACAACTAGATACCTTTGGGTTTTCTATACCTTAGGAGTGAAGATTGTTCCAATTACACAGGCAACATGAAAGATAGCTTCAAGTCCAATTTGAACATAAGATTTATGAAATTAAACAGAGAGTTCGAATTGAAAAGTACCAAGGTATGAAGCACCAGAGGGCATTTACATTTATAGTAAATATCTACATATGTAGATAGAATTATATATGCATATTATATATACAAATAGATATTATACACATAGATATGTTATGTAATTATATGTCTTCTTTTAATAAAAAAAGAACTTTAGGATCCATAATTAGTATGAGAATCTTGTTTATCATTGAAAGGAGTTATGATATTTGAGGAAATGCATTTGGAAAGAATATCAAATTAAGGTTGCATTCAGTATTCTTTGCATCAGTTATTTCCCAAAGAAAGCCTATCAGTTAAAATGATAAATTTTAACCTTTTCCATTTCTTCTAGAGAACATTCAATTTATATTCTTCAGGCTTTTTGGTACCAGTTCCCCATACTGATGTAGAAATTATTGTTTTTATAATATTTACTAAGGTTTGGTCACTGTGCCTTTCTCAAGGACATATTTCACAATCATTTTAATGTGTAATTCTTTGAGTATCACTTAGGAGAAGGGGGGAAAAAGCCAAGAAAGCATTATCCTATAGTCTTAATTGTGTGATTTAATGAATTATTATTGATTTATTCTATATTAAATATAATTAATCTCACCAATAGGAAATACAGAGGTCATGATACTAAAGAAAACTAAGGGATCAAAACACTTACAGAGAAATTGATCAAAAAATAGTCATATATAAAATGTTCTTTTGCTCAGTTTCTGATTTGTCCTTTTCAAACTGACTGCTCTAAAAACATTTAGGAAAGAAATTAATGTGATTTTAGAATTGTATGACTTTATGGGAGCTCAGGTTTGAAAAATAATTTGAAATATTTGATTTCCAGAAATAATTAGGAAAAATCATTTTGCCTATGGACATGCCCCAGATGCACTGATTTAGAAGTATAAATTTATGATCCCGCCACCATTTTTTCAAAAGCAGGGGAGGTTTTGAGTCACATTACTCAGAGAGGGTGTTGTCTCACTTATTCTGATTGTTTAAGTTATAGAAGGCTGGCTACCTGTGGAAGGGAGTTGATAGGCTATTTTCTTCATACTGAATTTTTTCTTGTGGTCCCTTTGACCCTTAACAACATATGGTTTTGGAATAAGAAAAAAACCATGTTTTTTAAAGCACAAACTTTATCTCCAGTACAATTTTTAATGCAGGATTTGGTCATTTTTAATGCATTTCTTGGCAAAAAGAGGATATAGGACACTTTTTAGCCTTAAATTACTTCAACAATCTTGTTATAATAACTCAATACTTTGGACTTTATATGCCACAATTTATCTGAGCACTTTACTGAAGTAAGGTTTAATTTCTGGGAGGGAGTTGCATAATAAATATTGATATTCCCATTTATAGATAAAGACTTCATGGTGATGATTTTTGGTAGTAACCCAGAATTTCTGGCCAAACACCTACTATAATATCTATTAATACATTTTCCTGTCCCTTCAATGGTGAGAAGCAGTATGGTGTAATGAAGATAGTACCAAATTTAGAGTCAAAAGGCAGAAATTCATATCCTCACTCTGCAGCTCACCACCTGCATGACCTCAAGAAGTCATTTGATTACAATGAGCCTCAGTTTCCTCATGGGAACTTTGGAAGTTTGGAAAGGTTATATTGCTCCCCAATGTAAAGGTATAATCCAGGGATTAAACCATTTTTTCCTTCAAAATCTCATATTTTTGTATTCTTATTGTTGGACTGCTAGGTGACACAGTGGACAGACTACCAGACCTGGAGACAAGATGACTCATCTTGAATGTAAATCTGGTCTTAGACACTTACTAGTTTTGTGACCTGGACAAGTCACTTAACTCTGCCTCAATTTCTTCATTTGTAAAATGAGCTGGAGAAGTAAATAGCAAACCACTATAGCATCTTTGCCAAGAATACCCCAAGTGGGATTGTGAAGAATCAGATACTACTGAATCAACTGATGAACATATATTAATTCATTTATGCGTGTATACTTATGTATACATATATGTATATGTATATCTATAATTACATACATCTATCTGTAGATATATGTATATGTCCATATATGTGCATATATAAATATAAAACTAAATAAAATATGTATGTATATAAGCATATATACACTTTTTTTTTTACATACACACATGTTTGTGTATCATATGTCTTCTTTGGTTTACTTATCACTCTAGCTTTAGTTTCTGAATTTTGGCTTTGTGTTAGGGCCTGGCTCTTTCTCTTGCTGCAAACTGGAGTGGAGTTGTTGGCTCTATATCTTCTTGCCCCAGGTCATCTGGGTTTTTGAACTGACCTCTATTTCCCAGGCTTCCTTCTTCCTGCATCTCTGAGAATCAGAGTGCTAGACATTGCCTTTTTGGGGTAACAGAAGAGAATAATAGGGGCAGCTAGGTGGCACAGTGGATAGAGCACCAGCCCTGGATTCAGGAGGACCTGAGTTCAAATACAGCCTCAGACACTTGACCCTTACTGGTGTTAAGGGCTAAAATTCTAGCTAGTCTGTCTAAAATATCTAATGAGTGGTCGCCAATAAATTATAAGCTTTAGCAAGAGTTAGACTTTTAAGCATTTATTAAGGAGAATAAGAATTTTGTAAAGTGAGAAGAAAAGGCCTAGATTCCTATCTATTAAAGAGAGAGCGCATTTCTAGCTCCCTTCTCCACCAGCGTCCCCAGGAAAAGAGAGCGAGTCAGAGCGCCCAGCTCTTCCTTCTTCCTCCCACTAGCAAACATCACTTCTTGACGCCAAAGAAAAGATGCATGTTCTTGCCCTCAAAGACCTTCCTTTCTTTGCAGTAAGTCTCCAGCAGATGGCATCATTCCAATCGTTACACTGGCTGTGTGATCCTGGGCAAGTCACTTAACCCCAATTGCCTTACCAAAAAAAAAAAAAAAAAAAAAGAAGAGAATGATGTGGACCTGGGAAACCCTGGGATACTAGGTTGTTTTACTCTGAATGCTGTCATACCTCATTTGTCACTGATACTTCCCAAGACTTCCAGGATTCCAGCTGTGGGTTTCTTATAACCATGGAATTTATGGCTGCTCTGGAGCTTTCTGACCATTTTGAACCTTTCTGAGTACCCATGGATAGTATGGAGGTAGGGTGGGGTAGAGGGGAGCGTCTAGTCTTACTGCCTCCAAATAAGTCTGGCAAACTATACATTTTTTGGTTTATCTCTGGCCATACTGCCTGGCTGGGGTTGGGGGCAGGGTCCCACTTAGTAGTACCTATTAGCCTTTGGATAATTTTCTATAGAGGTTTTTGTGCATTGAAAAAGTCAATTATTTTGATTTCTCATTAGAAATATTGATCTTATTTGATCTGTTATAAATTTCAAGTTTTTGCTAAAGTAGGAGACATGTCAGAACTAGATGGTATGCTTCCATTTAGGCAGCCATGTTATCTGCCAGGTATTTTATATTATATTTTGGTTTAGTTCTAGTTCTTCCAAAATGGTGATATTCCATAGCTTACATTAATATAATATTATTGGGATAATAATTACAATAATGAAGTGAGGGTTTTATTTTGGCAGTAATAAATTTGTGATAATTGAATACATTGTAAATTTTCCCATATATTTGACTTTTATTATCTTCCCCATACAATTTTGGATTCAGATCATTGTCTTTTTGTTATTTGTGCCTGCTTAACTCAGCAATCTGACTTCAAACTTCATATAATTTTCAGGGAAATGGGTTATTACTATTATTATTATTATTATTATTATTATTATTACTGTGGATGGTTAAACTAATAATCTCTTTCATATCAATCCACTAACCAATATTTATTGTGTTTTCCTATGGCCCCATCAATATGTTAGGTACATAAAAGCATTACAGAAGAACAGATTCTGCCCTCAGGGACCTTATATCAATGACTTTTATTTCCTAATCCTTTTTTAATTTTTTAATTTTAATTTTTATTTTTATTGAGGCAATTGGGTTTAAGTGACTTGCCCAGGGTCACACAGCTAGTAAGTGTTAAGTGTCTGAGGCCAGATTTGAACTCAGGTCCTCCTGAATCCAGGGCCGGTGCTCTATCGCTGTGCCACCTAGCTGCCCCTCCTAATCCTTTTAAAGAGCTCAGTGGAGTTAGTAAAATATTTTCTGTGAATGTGGAAAACTTCACCATTGATGGAAAATACAATTTTTATTTAAATTGGGCATAAGCCAACTTCTTTGACACTGATGAATACATTGAGTTGAGCATATGATTAGTAGTCATCAGATTACTGAGAAAAGTTAGCTGCACAGTCACATTCATTATGAAGTATTGCATAATTTTGATACATGCATTTAAGATACATTGTTGAGATATTATTTGAGTTACTCTATAATATCATTTTTGTAAATAATAATAAATAAATATTATCTTACATCATTTCTATCTCTCACTCATTTGTATGACAGTAAATATGTCATCTTGTATTGGAAGATTGTGGTGCAGACAAATCATAAGTCATCTTGATCTTATCATTCTTGTACATTTCTTTTTCAGATCTAAAGTCTAATAGTGATTTCTTTGAGAGGATATATTATCTCCCAAGTACAAAACATAACACTCTTTCTTTTCAATTTTAAGGTAAGTTAATTTTCATCTAAAGTGTCTACCCAATATATGCATACAAAGAGACTGATTCCATTGATGCTACTTTAATTAAATGCCAAAATCTAGGCAAGATTTGTTCTTTATTCCCATTTTTAGAGTACGAATAGGCTAGTTCCTTTTGATTCACCATTGATTTCAGTGAGAAAGTCTTCCAATATTCTGAATCTCAATATATTCAGGTAATTGTTTTCTGCAGGGGTATCTGGAGAACTTTCCTATCAATAAACACTCATTTTTTTGGTATTTCTGCTAGA
The DNA here is from genome assembly GCF_019393635.1 of Dromiciops gliroides. Classification (NCBI taxonomy): domain Eukaryota; kingdom Metazoa; phylum Chordata; class Mammalia; order Microbiotheria; family Microbiotheriidae; genus Dromiciops; species Dromiciops gliroides. The sequence goes on along the minus strand of NC_057863.1, from coordinate 102,588,326 downwards.
TATCCTCCTGACACTGGTGAGCATCATTGCCTATGTGCCTAACTTGATTTTAATACTTAGTAAGTTGTTAAAATTTAATTTCATGTTTTCATTGGTCATGATATCTTATATGGTCTTAGGAGTAATCTTATTAAAATCTTCATTTTCCTACACTGAAGCAAATTATTTGTTTGTTTTTTAATTGACAAATAGTAAAAATAAAAAATAAATCACATGTGCTCTATGTAGCCAATTGTGTGACTATGAAGGTACGATCTATTTTAGAACATTAAATTTGCGCTAAAGTGTACCTGTTCCCTCTCTATTCTTTCATTATAGATTTCACGAATGTATCTATAGGCACATTATTTTATATTAATTTTTTTTGGTGAGGCAATTGGGGTTAAGTGACTAGCCCAGGGTCACACAGCTAGTAAGTGTCAAGTGTCTGAGCCGGATTTGAACCTAGGTGCTCCTGGATTCAGGGCCAGTGCTTTATCCACTGTGCCACCTAGCTGCCCCCAGGCACGTTTTTTTTTAAATCCCTATATATGAGATAGAATTTATAATTTGGAGATTATTGATGTTTTATTAGTTACTTTTAAAATTTGGTCAAACCACTACATGTGGTCCTTTCCATTATTTTGTCATTCTCCATTCGTTGTACTATTTTGAAAACAAATTCCTGAGTGTCTTTCAAATTGTTTAGCCTCATGTATTTAATTAGTAAGTATTTAATCAGTATTTTTTTCTGAATTTATCTTCTTCAATTGTATAGGACAGCATGTAGTGAGGCGGTAGAGTCCCAATGTGGCATTTCCTTTTTTCATTGTTGATATAAGAAAATTGATATATCATCTTCTTTCAGAGCTGAGATTGCCTATTACTTCATATTTGAAATCTTTCATGATTCTCCAACTCCTCTGCTCTCATTACTTTTTACATACCTGTTTGTGTACATGTTACATCATAGTGGATATATGTGTGTTGAATATTTCATGACAGGTTTTTTCTTACCTCATGTTTCACATATAAATGCTCACAGAATCTTACTTAACTTGATCTCATAAAGAGATGCATGAAGGTTTGTTTTCTCCTGAACTGCTTCCTTCCCCCTCACCCTCCGCCCCATTCTGGCATCTTCTGTTATGCTCCATATTAAAATGACTTCATATTCAAAATGTAAACCATGTTTATAAAGCTCTTGCCACTCTCGTTATGGCTATTTTTACATTGCTTAAATGGCTCTAAAACACAGTACGAATGATATAAAAAGTCTTTACTTTTGCCTGTTTTCCATTTTTTTATTGATGCTATACTTAGACTTCCCTGGAGTCTTAAGATCCTTCTAATCCAAATCCCTCATTTTATAGGTGAAGAAACTGAATTCCAGAGAGATTAAATCATTTACAGAGCCTTGCAGAGGTACCTTGAATTTGAACCAATGTCTTCTTATGCCAGAGGAAGCATCTTTTACCTTGTAGTACTCTCCAAATTGTTTAAATAAATTGGAATTGCTCAAACCACATGCAATTTTGTCTAATCTTCATTCTTTTCATTTGTATTCCCTTTTAATTTTCTAACCAATGAGCAAACTTCATTCAGACAGTTGATTCTGATGGCTATAATCAATGATTTCCTTTATGTTTTCTTGTTCTTTTGTCATGTCTGACTCTTTTGTGACCCCATTTTTTTCACAAAGATACTGGAGTGGTTTGCAATTTCCTTCTCCAGATAATTTTACAGATGGGGAAACTGAGGCAAACAGGGTGAAGTGATTTGTCCAGGGTCACATGCATAGTAAATATCTAAGACCAGATTTAAACTCAGGAAGATGAGCTTTTCTGACTCCAGGCACAGTGGTCTATCCAGTATGCCACCTAGTTGCCCCTATGTTACTATGCAGTAAATTTTGTTATGAAAATTTAGTTTTTAATATAGTATATACACCAAAAATCAAGAATAAATGGCATTATGGTATATACTAAAGAAATTACCTTGAAATAAAATAAAGATTTATGCTTAGTGTAGCATAGAGCTCCAATAACTCCCCTTTTTTTTGTTGAGTATAATGATTTATAATATGTGCTTCTTCATCTGAATTAACTCATTCGATCCTCAGGGGGGGAACAAAACCTCTGTGAGGAAAGTATTATGACCTTTATTTTTCAGATGAGGAAACTGAGTCCAGGAGGGTTTAAGATATTTGTCTAAGGTCATCATATTAACTAATGGAGGAGCCCAGGCCACCATTCTGCACTTTTGTTGCTTTGAATGCATGCTTCATTATGAAATGAAGATATTTTAATGAAGTGTTCATCTTATTTAGCCCTGAAGTAAACATCTGGAATGCCTCTTTAAATGCCAAAAATAAACATTTTAACTACTGGCTAATGAAGTAAAGAATATCTTCTCCATTGAATAGGTTTAATCATATTTCATTTTTCAGTTGTTCCTGAAATGCATGTTGAAGAAAGGCAGTTTTGTAGAGCACATCAGGATTACAGACTATGAAGATAAGACAGAAGAATTAGGTAGGAAAATAAAAAACAACTAGCCCACTCAAATTGAAACTACACAACACATTTTAATTAGCAGAGAATTTGGACAGGAACTGCAGATGAACAAAAAGTTAGCCCAAAGTTGAATAGAAAAGGAAGAGTAGACTAAAAGTGATTCTACTAGCTTTCTCAGTGTCCCAAATTTGCAAAAATGTATAGTGATCCCACATTTTAGAGGTAGCTCTCATTTGTATTTAAAAACCAATATTCTCCCCATGATACTCTATTTATGTGAATTTCTATGAAGGATTAGTGAAGAATATGCACAGTATGAGAAAAAGAGGATAGCTGCTAGGTGATTCTTACATTTGGAAGAATGATTCATGCTGTGGAAATTCTGGATTCAAAGAAGAACAACACATTTTCTATCAGGCTACTATACACTGGACATTATTTGTGATTGGAAATATCAATAATTATCTTTAATTTTTCTTGTTCTTCATTATTCTCTTCCTTCTGCAGTTTGGTGAATATTTATGTGAATCTTTGAGAAACAGGAACAAAACTAATGAAATGTCTTTACAGACATAGAAATTGAGGTATATATTATTACTTCTTCAGTTGGCTTGATTGTTGCCTTTGTCTCTGTATCTCTTTATCTCCATGTATGTCTATCTCATGATGTCTCATTTTCCCCCTTTTCTAGCTCCTCTTCCTTACCACCACCACTGCCCCATTTTCTTCTTATTTCATCATTCTCTTTCCTATTTCTCCTTTTCTTTGTCTATTTCTCAACATCAGCCAATATTGACTATCTATTGATACCTGAAGAGTTTCCTTTGTTAGGTGGGAATGCTTCATGATCAAATCAATCAATCAGAACTATATATAACTGTTCTCTTCTTGCATGAAAAGCTTGTATGAAAGCAGGGACAAGTTTATAAACAGAAAAAAATGGTGAATTCCTGACAAGGGAGAAGAAGGAGGGAGCATACTAAGAGTTGAGGACAAAAGAATTGATAATGCAGAGGCAACTAGCAAAAGAAAAAAGAAAAAGTAGCACTAGGCAGCTATATAGCACAGGAGAGAGCACCAGGCCTGGTGTTAGGAAGACTCATCTTCCTGAGTTCAAATCTAATCTCAGATACTTACTAGCTGTATTACCTTGAGCAAGTGATTTAACGTTTTACTTTATTTTCCTTCTTTGTAAAATAAGGATAATAATAGCACCTACCCCCCAGGGTTGTTGTCTCAAATAAACTAATAGTAATAAAGAACTTGGCATTGTACCTGAAACATAGTAAATGCTATATAAATGTTAGCTATTATTAATAGTAGTAGTAGTAGAACTGAACTGTGGTATAAAAGGGAGGTAGATACTCTATTGAGCAATGTTGTTTGTCCTTCATTCTTAAAGAGGACCAATAACATTAGGAAGGTGAAGTCTTGATTTGCAAATGAATTGAATTTAAGTGAGTCAGAGTTGTGCAAAGCCATCAGCATCACTCTCTCCTCCAGAGTTATCAGAGTCCAGTGGCAAGACATAGGTAAAAACGACTGGACTTGGTCCAAGATGCATTGGGAAATGTTGGCCTTTTTAAGCTAAGATCTTTCCCTGATCTCAGTTTGTCTAAGATAACACCCATTCAGTAATTAAAAGCTAGGTAAGAATTGAGGCAAAAGATAGCCTCACTTGTCTTCTTCAAAGAATCAATCTGGGAGGGGTAGACCTTCAGAGTTTCTGACAGGGATTGGAAACAATTACTATTTACACTCACTCTGAGCCATTAAACCCCAAATAATGAGCTTCTTTTGAGGAAGATGTAGACTGAAGCCACCATTCATACTTACTTCCTTAAGTACTAAGAAAAGTTCCAAGAAAAGGTCTGTTCTTTCCCAAATCAAGAGACACTGTAATATATTCTGCTGCTTCTTTATCCAAACATTTCTAGTAACCTGAATTTTTATTGTAACACAAAGAGGCCAAGGGTTAACTAGAGAAAGATAAAAATGTATAAGGCAGACAGCCAAAGCTCTGAAGAAAAGGTTAGATATTCCTTACCTGGAGACTTGGAGTGTTTTTGATGGTGCCCCGAACTTTTTGTCTAATATAAATTCCCCAAAGTGGCAAGGAAGGAAACTCATGGGCTTGATGAAGATCATTATATTGCCCCAAGTGGAAAATATGCTAATTAGTCTAGCAGGGTGTTACATTTCTATACCACTCATTTAACTAAATGATTAGAGCTAAACAGACCTATGCCAATGCAAAAAAAATAGGGAATATAATGAAAAAGAATTCTCGGAAAAGTATCACAAACATACTTTTTCTATAGTCAAGTCAATTAGGCTATTATTAATAGCTAGCATTTATATTGCTCTTTATGGTTTGTAAAACTATACAAGTCTCCTTATTTTTGCCTCACAACTACACTGTGAATGAGCAGCTATTATTATAATACCCTTTTTCCCCCAGATGAGACCAAGGCTTAGAGAGATTAAATGGCTTGCTATGGTTTACATAGTCTTATATAAAGATCAGGGGCTGGATATGAAGGGAAAGGTAAATGTACTAAGGATTTACATAGTGCCTACTATCCACCCCAGACTGTACTAAGTGATCCTCACAATGACCCTGGGAAGAAGGTGCTTATTATTCCATCCATTTTACAATTGAGGAAACTCAGGCAGAGAGGAATTAAGTGATTTACCCAGGGTCACAAAGCTAGGAGGCATCTCAGGCTTGACTTGAACTCATATCTTCCTTATTTCAGACACACACACACACACACACACACACACACACACACACACACAATCTAGGTACACAGCCAAAAGAAGTACTTAAAATTAGATTAAGTGGGGACTTTCTGAGGACCACAGAGAGTAAGAATGAATAAAAATGCAAGAAGATGCTTAGAAGATCCTGTCTTGTCTGATGGTCCATATGTACAAAATGAGTAAGGGAAAGATTATTATTTAAAAGAGAGGGACTGTTTAGTTTACCAGAATTTTTTTTATTCATTCCCTACCTTGTAATTGGCATGTACTGTCATTTCTCCTCTGTGTCTTGAAACTGCTATTTAAATTAAAAGGACATTATTTCAGCTTCTTAAATATATGACAGGGTAATAATCATCACAATTTTATGTGAATAACAAACAACAATCAAGAACACCAAAATGTGTTTTAATGAAATAATTCGTCATTTAATCTGTCTAAGCATTGTGCATGACAAAGTTACCCTATCAACAGAAGAGTTAATTCAATTCACATGGATGAACAGTTTAAATATTAAGCAATCAATCAATCAATCACTTTTATCCACTGTGTCTAATGAATATGAATATTGCTTCAGTTGTTTCTCCTCCTAGCAAAAAGAAGAACATAAACAGAATGGTACTTTTTAGGGATGAGGCAAATTAACTTTTTGACTGAAATATACTCAAAGGTGAATAATAGTTTAAGAACATTATTAAGAGACCAAGAAGTATCTTTCAAATTCCAAATAATTTATTACAACAATCAGAAAGTATTTACCAATAGATAATCAATTATTTTATCTGATCACCAGTTTCTAGAATAAATTGATGTATGCATATTTCATGTTTGTAGCACTTTTCTCTCTTAGTAAATGTTTAGTGAAGTGACCTACCAGCTTAAAACAAAACATTTCATGAAAGAATTGAATGCTGCAAAAATCCTTTCCTATTGTAGATATATAATTATAGATTTGAAAATCTCATTAGTTGTTGTGTCATTTTGTATGATAGTGTAGGGGGAGGGATAATCATATCTTCAGCCAATTTTAAGCTCTTTTCCAAAACCCCTCATACTTTTTACCACATATTAGATGCCTATCCAGGGTTATATGGTTTCTCAGTGTCCTTGATTTTTCAAATTTTCAAAATTCCTTCATTTTGCCATGTATAATATGATTTTTAAAACATGATGATATTTAATATAGAATTTAATTCATCAATTGTTAATTTAGTAGATGTACATAGTTGCATTTTCTTTTAGCGAGAATTGAAGTCTATAAATGGAAACCAATTACCTCTTTCAGTACCTGCCCTGCCCTCCCACTTCCAAGGCAGGAGAGAACACCCTGTTTCCCTCTCCCTCTCCTACTTTTCCTTCCTTCCTTCCTTTTTTCATCTTTTCTGTTTCTTTCTCATCTTCTCTCCTGCTTTTCCTTCCTTCCTTCCTTCCTTCCTTCCTTCCTTCCTTCCTTCCTTCCTTCCTTCCTTCCTTCCTTCCTTCCTTCCTTCCTTCCTTCCTTCCTTCCTTCCTTCCTTCCTTCCCTCCTCTCTCTCTCTTTCTTTCTATCCTTTCCTTCCCTCCTTTTTGATTTATATATTCATGAATTCATTCTTTATTTGCCTAATAATACCCTAAGAAAGTTAATTTCACCTTGCATGTGACCAGGCCAAATCTCTATTTCCTTTCAGCCTAGATGGCAAACTCTTTTTTTTTTTTTTTTGTTGTTGTTTGTTTGTTTTTTTTAAGTGAGGCAATTGGGGTTAAGTGACTTGCCCAGGGTCACACAGCTAGTAAGTGTTAAGTGTCTGAGGCCGGATTTGAACTCAGGTACTCCTGACTCCAGGGCCGGTGCTCTATTCACTACGCCATCTAGCTGCCCCGCAAACTCTTTTTAATCAAGTATTTTCTCTTCTATTCCCTTATTATCTCATTGTGCCTAGGACAGAGATTTAAAGGCCCAGACTAAGTAGTACATAAATACTATTGATTTACAAACTGATGAATAAGATGTATGTTCAAATGAAGAAGAATACACAGGAGTGGAAAAAGTTAATATGAGGAAAATGGGAAGGGTGCCCTCACAGGGGCCTCAGGATACAGGGAAACACTAATCCAATCATTTTCATGGTCACACAGCATTACACAAAGTTCAAGGCCAATTAACCTCAAAATAAGTTGAGAAATGTGGCATCTTATGGTTCTTCTTTATTGTAGGTGCTATTTATCAATAGGCAGCCTCTTTACCTGCCAAAAAAAAACAGATGCTCTGTGGGCTTCCTAGCTCTAAAACCCTAGGAGATAAGTGGGATTCCGTCAGGTTAAATAAATAAAAAAATATATAAAATTAAACTCTTGCTTTTTGGCAGCTATAGATTGCCACATTAGGTATTCCACAGACTTTCTCTCCTCACTCAGCATGAAGATTGCAATTGGGTATAATATATCAAAAACCTTTGACTGCCAGAGGCGTTCGAAATGCTCCATAGAGTATACTTTCAGAATCCTCATGGGGTCTAATATGGGGTGAGCTCCCCTGTGGCTGATTAATAGATTTCCTCCTAGGAGAGTTTAGGGTGGGTTTACAATAGAAATCCATTGCAAGTAAATCTTTGTGGAATAGTTAGAAGTCTGCTAACAGGTGATGCATAGACTTCATAAAGTTGGTAGTGAAGAGACTTGTCTCAAGATACGGATCCCAAGAATTTGTCACAGAGAAACCTGTTAATCATCCAGCCCATGACAGGATCACAGAGTGGTCAAAATAAATAAACAAGCAAACAAGTGAATTAAAAAAAAACTTTTTAAAAAGACTTCTAAATAAAGTCTAAATTTATATTGGATTTCCCTCTCCCCTTTCTTCATTTTGCATCCTCCCTCCTCCCATCTGGTATCAATACTTCCTGGAAGTTGCTCCATTATTTGCTAGTCTTGCAAATCTTGCACCCCAATCTTGCACCTCTTTATATGTTATTCTTTAAAAATTTTATGTACATTTTTTTTGCAAGGCAATTGGGGTTAAGTGACTTGCCCAGGGTCACACAGCTAGTAGTAAGTGTCAAATGTCTGAGGCCAGATTTGAACTCAGGTACTCCTGGCTCCAGGGCCAGTCTCTATCCACTGCACCACCTAGCTGCCCCTTTTGTACATTTTAATGAAGAGAAAGTCTTAAAGTGGCACTCTTTTATTGCTCAGGCATCTAGAGGAAAAAGGGAAAGAAATATTTTTGATAATTTAGTTCTGTTTCAAGGAAGGCTTTTGAGAAGATGGTGTAGTAGTTTAGAAACTTGCAGGGTCTCCAAACTTCCTCCACAAACAGACTTAACATAGAGCAGCAAAAATAAGTGTAGAGCAGTTGTCCTCCTTAGACAACTTGAGAGGACTTCAGAAAAGATGGGACCTCCGGGGGCTGAGGTTTGGCCAGAGTGAATTGCAGACACCTCTAGGCCTACTCTACAGACACAACAAACAGCAGACCTTAGTGGCAGCTCTGTTGCAAAGCTGACTAGGCCTTAAGAACTTTCACCTCACAGACTTTCATATAATGAAAAGTGTGGGGATCAGATGGTTCAGGTGGGGTAGATTGAAGTACACCTCTCTATCTGTCTGTCTGTCTGTCTCTGTCTCTGTCTCTCTTACACACACACACACACACACACACACACACACACACACACACACACACACACACACACACACACACCCCCTGCTGTTTCAGAAGATGATACCTAGTGCCTAGTGGTGCAGACCAGATGTAATTTCAGACTGTGGCTATGGTCGAGCCAGGTTGGGCACAATCCCAGTGACAGCAGTACCACAGGGATCAAGAATATTTTCAGGACAGCATTTCAGGGGCTCTAACTGTGGCTTGAGGGAGGAGAGGAATGCCTGAGATTGAAACCCCAGACAGAATTCAGAGAATAACATTAAGGAGAACTTGAGGCCTGGGACACCATTATCCACAATTTGGGACTAAAACCTAATGAATTAATAGATAAAACTAGGAGCTAGTTTTATTTTTAAAAAAACCCGTAAAATAGATAAACCATTGTTTGATTTGAATTAAAAAAAAATGAGAGAAGCAAACCAGATCCCTAGTATTAAAAATGAAGAGTGCATATAAACACTAAAAGATGAAATTAAAGCAATTATAAGGAGTTATTTTGTCCAATTATATGCCAATAAGGTTAACAATTTAAGTGAAATGGAAGAATATTTACAAAAATATTAATTGCCTAGGTTAGCAGAAAAGGAAATAGGATATCTAAATAAACCCATTTTACAAAAAGAAATTTAAACAGGCCATACACGAGCTTCCTAAGAGAAAAGCACCAGTGAATTTTATCAAACATTTAAAGATCAACTAATTTCAATACTAAATAAATTATTTGGCATAATAGGCAAAGAAGGGATCCTACGAACCTTCTTTTATGAAACAAATATGATACTGATACCTAAAACAGCTAAAGTAAAAACAGAGAAATAAAATTATAGACTAATTTCATTAATTGATATGTATGCAATAATACTAAATAAAATACTAGCTAAAATATTATAACAATATATTACAAGGGTTATATATTATGACCACTGGGATTTATACCAAGAAAACAGGGCTGGTTTAACATAAGAACTATAAACATAATTGATTATATCAATAATACGAGTTTAAAAAAATCATATGATTATATCAATAGATGCAGAAAAAGCATTTGATAAAGTACAACATTCATTTCCATTAAAAACACTTGAAAATATAGGTATGGTTGGATTTTCCCTTAAATTGATAAAAAAAAAAAAAGCATTTATCTAAAACCATCAGTGAGCATTATTTGTAATAGGCATAAGCTAGAAGCCTCCCCAGTAAGATCAGTTGTGAAACAAGGATGCCCATTGTCATCATATCCTAGTAATAGCAATAAAAGAAGAAAAAGAAATAAAAATAATCAGAATAGAGAGTGAGGTAATAAAACTATCTCATCGCAGATGATATGATGATATACTTGGAAAATTCCAAAGATGAAAACTAAAAAGTTAGTTGAAACAATTAATAATTTAACAAAGTAGTAGGGTATGTAGTAAATCCATATAAATCATCAGAATTCCTATATATCACTAACAAAACCTTGTAAGAAGAGACAGTAAGGGATACCTCATTTAAATTAACTCTAGACAGCATAAAATACCTGGGAGTACACCTGCCAAAATAAACCCAAGAACTATATAAACAAAATTATATTAAAATATGTGCAAAAATCCAAAATAAAATACTAGCTAAAATATGATAACAATATATTACAAAAGTTGTACATTATGACCAATGGGTCATAATGTATATTTATTTATATTATTTATATGAATAAAATCAGATTAAAATAATTGTTTATAGGTAATCAGGGACAATATAATAAAATGACAGTTTTATCTAAGCTAATTTAATATATTCAACGACATCTCAATTAAATTACCACCCCCCTCACACAAAAATTTACTGAGTTAGAAAAAATAACAACAATTTATTTGGAAGAACAAAGGGTCAAGACTATCAAAGGAACTAATAAAACATATTTAAAGGAAGGAGGTTTATCAGTATCAGAATTTGAACTATATTATAAGGTAGTAATTATCAAAACTATCTGGTACTAGCTAAAAAATAGAAGGTACATCAATGAAACAGAATAGACGTACAATTTACAGCAACAAATAAATATAGTAACTTTGTATTTCACAAGTGTATAGACTTAAATCTTTGGAATAATGTTTCATTATTTGGTAAAAATTTTGGGGAAAACTGAATAGTGGTATGACAAATTGGGTATAGACAAATATCTTACATAATTTACCAAGGTCAAAATATATACATGACCTAGATATAAAAAGAAAGAATACAAGAAAAGTTGAAGTGGAACTCAAAATCTTATAAAAACGAATGATAAAAATGAAAAAACTAAAACAAAACCATGGTATAGTGAAAATGATTTTGTTACATTCAAATTCTAACTCTTTCCTAATTTTTGGGTTCTGTTTTGCTATTCAAGTCTTCACGAAAGAATAATAACTAATATCATGCAGTGAGTATAAAGGTATCTCAGGAATTTTTGTTTGTTTGGTTTTTTTTTGTTTGTTTTGGTTTTTTTAGTGAGGCAATTAGGGTTAAGTGACTTGTCCAGGGTCACAAGCTAGTAAGTGTTAAGTGTCTGAGACTGGATTTGAACTCAGGTACTCCTAACTCCAGGGCCGGTACTCTATCCACTGCACCACCTAGCTGCCCCCCTCAGGAATTTTTAAAACAAGAAGAAAAACAGAAGCAGAATCAATTCCTAATCACCTTCACATAGATAATCCATATTGAAGTTTAACCCCTTAACCTGTAAATAACTTAAATAAATCATATAGATTTTCAAGAGTTGAATATATACCCACATATATAGTACATTTCTTCAGTTAAATATTTGGAAGGAAGGGTGGAGAAGGATTGCAAAGGAAGTAGAACATAGGAAATAGGAAGTGAAAAGAGGCCTCTCCCCAAAACAGTCAAATGGTCATTACAAATGAATGTTATGTACATAACCAATATAACAAAAAGAACAAAATTTCCCTGCCCCAAAGGAAAAAAACAAATTTCTAATGAAATTACCAAGAAAAAGAACTACAGAAAACTACTCTGAAGTGATCACATGATTTGTTATATTAATATCAGATTTGTGTGTGTGTTAACATCAAATAGTTTAAAATATTTAAATTTTACAAAAGATCTTAAGCTGCAAATCATATTATGCCTGGAGCAGAGTATAGGCAAGAACCAAACTGAAAAAGTTCTACCTACCATTACAGGTTGCTCAATTCACAGATTATTAGTGGTTACTACTACATTTTACTCATTTTAATTACTTTGAAAACATTGTGGCTTTAATATCTTTTGATTTTCTTTTGCTAATAATGATATTATGAGAGATCTATCTCTCTAGGAGGCTGCTGTATTCCATTCAGTTTTGTGAGACAAACTTAATTTAAAAGAGTTCTTGATTCTACCAAGCTTTGTTCAAATTTCCAGTCTGACTAAATTATGGAGCTGGATTGTTTCAGTAAGGCTTGCCCTCTCCCAGCTATAATTGTTGTACTTTGTTACAGATGTTAGGGAAAGATAATCTCCAAGTGAGTTTTTTAAAAATATTTCTCTGCTGATAAATAATAGATTAACTTTCCAGTGAAATAATAAATGAACCTTGCCCTGCTAAATATTCATATGACCTATATGGGATCCCTTAAGCCTTTGATATGTTCTATATAGAGAAAGATGTCTTACTTTCACTGTTTCAATATACTGACCAATACCTTAAAATATATTTCTGTGGAATGCATTTATATATTTATATTGATTAGTATATCAAAATATTTTGATATACTGACTTTCATTTATAGTAGATAATCCCATCTGGGTTTTGCTTTGTCCTTTTTTGTTTGTTTTTGTTTGTTTTTTGGTAGGGCAATGAGGGTTAAGTGACTTGCCTAGGATCACACAGCTAGTAAGTGTCAAGTGTCTGAGGCTGGATTTGAACTCAGGTACTCCTGAATCCAGGGCCGGTGCTCTATCCACTGTGCCACCTAGCTGCCCCTTGCTTTGTCCTTAAAAAAATTTAAATTATAATATCAAAAGATACACAAGGAATTTCATTACACTTTCATGAAATGACATCTTTATCATAGTGTTGATGACTTCATTACTTCTAGACATTTTATAAGAGGTTAATATGAGAGAAATCAATACCTCCATTTGAGCTCTAGTGTTTTACCATTATTGTTCACTCAATGTTTGGGTAATTTTCAACTCATTGAAAACTTGTTGATAGAATAGATAGGTTGGAGAATAACTTTTTGTTTGTTTGTTTAATTTTGGCCCATCATATCTTGAAGTTTCAGCTCACTTAATAGCTTCTACTATTAAGTTTTTAACTGAAAAATACGCCATGAAAGCACTATGACATTCCTAGACATTCCTATATAGCATGTATATATGCATATATGTGAAATGTATGTATGTACACATCATACTCATTATAGGCTATTTCTCATGGAGTATTAATATTTGACATATGATGTCATAAATTCATCCAATAATTATATAAATTTGTACTTTTGTTCATTTGAAAAGAAGTGGCTTCCTATAAAAAACTATACCTTTTTGTAGGATATCTCCCATGTATGGAACACAATAGTATATGTTCAACTTTTGAAATCTTTCTCTTTCTTCCAGGTCCATCTGAGGTCTTGCATCCTTCATTGATTGCCCCAATGAAAAGCAATTTCTCCTTTCTTATATTTTCCTTGAATACTTTCTATTGTTCTCTCCTTTGACCCTGTCGAATACTGCTTTATGTCATACTTGTTCATTTATGTGCACTGTCCTCTTAGATTGTGAGCTTTTTGAGGCAGGGATGTATTACAATTTTATCTTTGGACTCCCAGTGTCTGGCACAGTAACTTCATTATATTTCTTGCATATACTCCTTGCTACTGAACTCTAAAGGACAATTGAGATTTTCTATTTGCCCTGCAGCTGAAACATGCCATATGTATTGTCTTTCCCTAATAGATTGTGAGCTCCCTGATTGCCCTTCCTTTCCTTTCCTTTCCTTTCCTTTCCTTTCCTTTCCTTTCCTTTCCTTTCCTTTCCTTTCCTTTCCTTTCCTTTCCTTTCCTTTCCTTTCCTTTCCTTTCCTTTCCTTTCCTTTCCTTTCCTTTCCTTTCCTTTCCTTTCCTTTCCTTTCCTTTCCTTTCCTTTCCTTTCCTTTCCTTTCCTTTCCTTTCCATTTAGTTTTCTTTTTGCACTGGTTCTCCCTATCTTGCCATCTATCTTTATTAACCAGATATATTAATACTACTATTAATGGATATGGGAAATTTAACCTGCTCCATTTTTTTTTTAACCAGGATTGTTTTTTTGACCTCCTAGGCATCCTGCTTCCACTCCCTGCCCTACATTGCACAAATTTCTACTGGAATTGATACAGACACACAATTGGCTTAGCACAGTGCAGATAAGAACTCCAAGGCTCAAACAATCTACCAGCCTGCTTGGCAGCAGGGATTATAGATGTACCCCAACATCACACCTGTCTTACTTTGTTTTATATATATTTGTATTGCCAGTACCTAGCATAGTGCTATGCACATTTTAAATGCTTAATAAAGTCTTTTTCATTGGTTCATTTACTCATGCCATGGATATGTAATGAATATTGTTGAAATAAAACATAGCAATTCAATTTATTTATTTTTTTTATTTTTAAAATTTTTTTAGTGAGGCAATTGGGGTTAAGTGATTTGCCCAGGGTCACACAGCTAGTAAATGTTAAGTGTCTGAGGCCAGATTTGAACTCAGGTACTCCTGACTCAAGGGCCAGTGCTCTATCCACTGCGCCACCTAGCTGCCCCGCATTTCAATTTAAAATGATTATTTTTTTCAAACTCAAATTTCAAATGAGGGAGCAGTGGATAAAACAACAGCTCTGGATTCAGGAAGATCTGAGTTCAAATCTGACCTCAGACACTTGACACTTACTAGCTATATGACCCAGGGCTAGTCACTTAACCCTCATTGCTTCGCAAAAAATAAAAAAATTAAAAAAAAATAAATTTAGAAGAGGACATTTTTTCTCTTTCCCTCTTTTCTAAAAATAGAATTCAAATGGGAAACTTTCCCTACTTTCCCCCCAAAAGACTCATAAAATATACTGTTGAGACACTGTAAAATGATTAAAATGTATACATGTATAAATGACAACACAATTTCACAATATTGAAGAGAAGCTAAGTTTTGCTCGTAGGGCAAGAGTCTGTGATTCGGCAAAACACTGAATAAGATGACCAAACCAAATATCAGCATTTTGTATGTCAGTTTTGTCTGGTTTGGGAGTTTTCTGGGAGGGAGAAGAGTAATAAAATATGGTATCAACATTTCATTGGTCAGTGCCAAATCCTCTTTAACATCATGAGACCTAAATTGGACCCTAAGTTCAGGTCAGTTGTACATGTCTTACTTATGAAGCCTCCCATCCTATCAAATGGTAAGGTAGGTTCAACAACAATGACTTCCTCAAACACCACGTAAAAGCAATTTACAACATATATTTGAATGATAATAATGTTGTTCTTCATATTTAATGTCACTACTGATCCTCTGTTAGCCCTGTGACTCCTAGATGAAAGTTGGTCATCAACTGAAGGGTAAAGAGACAGGATAGAAAGCACTTGGAACAGAATGGCAAGGAAACATAATAGATAGTCATGGGAATAGCAGAGACATGGATGAGGGAGGGTCAAAAAGTCAGTTGTCATGGTGAAGACAGGAATCTGGATCCTAGGTGAACAAATTAGAGGGGAAAGGAGGGACATACATCAGTACCATATAGTATACATACAACAGTGCTTCAATTTATTTTTGAAACCTCTCTTGTGATGCTACTCTGAGCAACCTGGGGTTTTGCAGTGATTTTGTTACCTAATCACTATTGTTTTTCCATCATCAACACCAAACATATTTTGCTTAAACAATTTTGGGGTAGATTTATTATTTCAAAAATATATAACTTCAACTCCCCCCCATAACAAACATTATGTATAACTGGTAGTTGGCAAGCATATGTTCCCCACTGGTGAGAGAAAAGCTGATTTTTAAAAATAATTTTTGCTTTAATTGAGAACCGTACTTCTCAGACTGATACTGCAATGAAATATTTGCTACTTTTCTATGGAAAGGAACCCTGCTGGCAAGTTCTAACATTGTCACTCAGTAAAAATATACAACTTTCCATTTGCATGCTTGTGTGGTATTGTTAAGTGACATTTAGCAGAGTTTACCTCTTGGCTGCCATTTCCTCATCTTATATAATATATTTTTTCTTACATTAAATACTGAAGCATAGGGAAATTTTAAAGTTGGTGCACACCTGTGGGATGACAGCATGATAGACATCTGTGTAATAAATGCAGACTTATGGTGTGCAAAATCAACCATAACTCTATACCCTGTGCATAGCTCAGGCTTATAGGATAAAATGTTCAACAATTACAGAAGAAACAATGTATCATGTAAAATGGTAGTATAAGAATAGACAATAACACTGTAGAGTTGCCATATGGTATGCCACAAACAGTAATGACACTTCTATCCCTTCTGGGAGGGCATTCAAAATATAAACTAGTGAACACAGCAATGAACAAATTTTGGGATAAATTTGTGATTCTATGAGCTTTTTGACTCTTTACTTTTATTCATCCCTCTCACTAAAATCTCATTTTAGTCATTTGGCAATTATTATATTTATAATAATGCTATCTTAATTCTTACTTGGGCAGCTAAGTGACACCATGGATAGTATTCTGGTCCAAGAATCAAGAAGACTCTTCTAGGGTTCAAATCTGACATCAGACACTTACTAAATGTGTGACCCTGGGCAAGTCACTTAATCCTATTTGACTCAGTTCCTCATCTGTAAAATGGGCTTGAGAAGGAAATGGCCAACTACTCTAGTATCTTTGCCATCAAAACCCAAATAGGATCATGAAGAGTCAGACATGACTGAAACAACCAAAGAATATTTCCTATTTGTCATTAGTTTAAATGAGATAAAATAGTGCTTTTCAAACCTTGCAATATTATGTTGTTGTTGCTGCTGGTGGTGGTGAACCAACAATGTAGACAAAAAATACACTACTTCCCTCAAATAACATTGGATTAACTCTTTTATTACTATAGGCACATGCATAATTCTAATAAATGTCTGGCACTTGTTGAACATTTGAAATAACAGCATTGTTCTCCATGACATTACCATGTATAACAAGAGAACAGTAATATTCCTTCCAGTAAATGAATACAGTGGCTAAATCTCACTAATATGAAGGTAGCAGAGGTCAATGAGGTGGTTATAACTGAGGACAGATACCTTTATCTTGTGAAGTAAAAAACTGGAACCACTAGCAGATTTTTCTTATATGTAGTAGGTCTAAATAATTGGGGGAGGGAGGAGAGGTATTGGTCCTCTTATACACGAGGAAAATGGATGATCTGAAAAATAGTATCTATTAATATGAACTATATATTTTAAATATTTTTATTTAAAGCTTTGAATTCCAAATTGTGTCATCCCTCTCTACCTTCTCTCCTCCCTCTGAGGCAGTAAATATGAAATATATTTAGAGACACAAAACTACAATGTGTTGTTTCCTGTTGATAAATTGTTAAAATAGAGAGGATATACATCTTTCTACTTAAGCAGCTTTTATTAGCTTTCAGACAAATCTATCACTATGTTGCTCAAATAATCTGAATCATATTCATATTTAGTAAAGCTAGTCCTTAAATGTTTTATATTTTTACTCTTATATAGAGTTAATTAATTCTAATGTGTTTTTGCAATTGACTGTTGATATGCCTGTCATCTTCCCCATTAAAATGTGAGCTTCTTGAGAGTAAGGATCCTGTTTTTAACTTTCTTTGTATCCATAGCCCTTAGCCCTTAGCCCATATTAAGAACTTGATGAATGATTGTTGATTGGTAAATCTGATTATTATTTATAGAAGATTCTGTATACACAGATATTCTTCTTGTTGAAAGCATGAAAAGTGAATAATTAAGTTTTTTGCAAAATATTTGCTATGGAAGGGCATATCTTTATACTTCCATATTTGACAGAAATTGGGAAAGGATGCAAGATCTCATTGTGCTTATTGCTTGGTGACGTTAAAAATGCATTTGATTTGATAGAAAAAAATCTTTCAACTTATAGAGCCTTCCATGTATATCTTAAAATAAATCTGAATTTGTTAAAAGTTTTAACAAAAGAAGTAATTTTGATAAACAACTTTCTAATGAAAAGTATTAAGCCAGGAGTGAAACTGTTAGACAGGAGTGACCACTTGTGGTGTTGAACTTATACACACACACCCACACCCACACCCCCCCACATATACATACATACATACATACATACATACATACATACATACATACATATATACTTATGGACCAGCTTCATGTATTATCCATTCAAAATCATATCACCTTAAGGACCATAGATATTCTTCATTCAATTCTTTTTTTAACACCCTCCACCCTCCCTGCAGATACTTAGACTGAAATCTTGAGCAATAAAGAATCCCATTTAGCGGCATTTACACTGTTCTAGGACTTACTGAAATAAGCACAATATCAAGAAATGATAACATAAGGAGGACTCCATCATCTATAGAAAATCCCCCTTCTATTTGGAACATACTCTTGGACAATAGTTATGTTTTTATATTTGGTCTCTCATTTTAGTCTATAAAGATATATTTGCATCTAGATTAATTTATTCAATATGTTACGTCTATCTTCTAATTGAATTTTATTTGACAATTTCACCAAGTCATTGATAAACACATGCAGTAAAAGGAATGCCATATTAGAAGCAATAGACCTGTGTTAGAAGGCTCTCCCAAATGATACCCATGTTATTTTCTCTTATTTTGATCATGATTTTCAGGTCGTCCAATAATTTTCAAATTATCTCTCCTGGACCTATTTTCCAGGTCAGCAGTTTTTCTGAGAAGATATTTCACATTGCCCTTTATTTTTTTATTCATTTGGATTTGCTTTATTGTGCCTTGGTTCCTCATAAAGTCACTAGCTTCCATTTGTTCAATGCCAATTCTTAGGCAATTATTATTATTTTTTTTTTCAGAGAGCTTTTGTATCTCTGTGTCCATTTGGCTTTTCAAGCTGTTGACTTTTTTTTTTCTCATGACTTTCCTGCATCACTTTCCATTTTTTCCTCTACCTCCCTTACTTTATCTTCAAAGTCTTTTTTGAGCAGCTCTATGCAATGAGACCAATTCATATTTTTCTTGGAAGCTTTGGATGTAGGAGCCCTGACATTGTTATCCACTTTTGAGGGTGTACCTCTTCTTTGTTGCTAAAGAAACATTCTATGTTTGCAACTTTCTCTGCTTGCTCGTCTTTTACTTGACTTTTAACTCCTTCTTAACGTGGGGTCCTGCTTCCAGGTTATACTGTCCCAAGCTTCAGGGGGTCCCAGGTGATATGATTTAAGGGGAGGCAGGTTCTTCACTTGTCTGGCCTATGCTCTGGTCTGTAAAAAACCCCAGGTCAACTTCCTGATTAACCAGGTAGCAAAATTTTGTTTGCTGTGGTTGTTAGCTCTGATGAACCTGTGCCCTTTCCCAACCTGGTCCTTCTCTGCTCAAAATTTCTTCCTGGTTCCCCACTGGAGTTGGACAGCTGAATTCCTCCTCAGCTCCTGCAGACACCCCTGTATTTGCCCTCTCCCCCCTCCCCCAACCAGCCATTCAGCCCTCTCACCAGACAGTGAGCTTAGTTCCTGCAGATGCTGGCACTGCAACTGATTCAGAAGCTCAGTGATAAATTTCTCTGGCACAGCCTACCTGGGGCTGGTTCTGTGTCAGTGCAATCACAGGCTTGGACTCCACTTTCAGCCCAAAACAGTAACCCTCTCCTGCCAAACTTCTAAGCTGTCTTTGGTTTGAAAATAATCTCAGCCCATTTTTTTCTGGGTTCTACTGCTCCAGGAGTTGTCTTATGACTGTGTTTGGGTTT
Organism: Dromiciops gliroides; assembly: GCF_019393635.1. Lineage (NCBI taxonomy): Eukaryota > Metazoa > Chordata > Mammalia > Microbiotheria > Microbiotheriidae > Dromiciops > Dromiciops gliroides. Next base: position 102,568,465 of record NC_057863.1, on the reverse strand, counting down.
TTTTTTTTTGGAGTAATTGTTTTAGAAGCTTTGAGCATTTAATACCTTTCCTCTGCCATCTTGGTTCCACCCTGAGTGTAATATTTTTAATGAAAAAATTAGAGACCACAGACCCTAGAACTCTTGGCAAGTTGTTGTGGGGGAAACTTGAAAGAGGATTAAGTACAATTTATCAATTGGAACTAGTTCATAATGTATAGAGAAAGCAGGCTCACAGAACTAACTCTGAAAATATCAGCACACACACACACACACACACACACACACACACACACACACACACACAAACCTGAAGCTTGGCACAGTGATTTCCCAGCCCTAGGATACCAGACCCAAACTTTAACATAAATTTCAAAATGAAGAAATAAGCTTAGAAAATGAACAACTAAAAAGAAAAAAAAACCCTGGTCATTAAAAAAAAAAGTTACTTTGGTGTTGGTGAAGACCAAGACATAAACTCAGAAGACAACAATGTGAAAACAGATATAAGCAAAGCCACAAAGAAAAATAATAATTGGGCACAAGGCCAGCAAAATTTCCCAAAAGAATTAAATAAAGGCATGCATATGTGATTTGTTTGAGTCCTCCACTTATCCAGAAATCAGAACAACTTATGGGGCTGGCTGCATTGGTGAACATGCCAACAATCCTTTGCAGTGAACAAAGTCAAGCTAACTGGAAAATTGGTAACTCTGAAGCCAATTAACTTCATACCAGCATTGAAGCAGATCCTGAACTATATGGTGTTGGTTACTTTTGGACCTTCAAGAGACACTCCTATCTTATCTGACTGTAAGTTGTGAGAGTATGAACATATCCCCTTTATGTTCTTATTATCTCCAGCTCTCCCCCAACACTGGTTATGAGACTCTTAGGATTATCCTGTTTTATGGGAGATCTCCTTATAATCAAGCCTTGAACTGTGAACTGCTTATCATCAAGGATGCTTTCTGATTTGTGTATCAAAGTCCACATCCTTGAGCCCTGGAATTCCTTACTCCTCCTCCCCTGCAGAATGGAACCCATTGACTAAACCCATCTTTCCCTCCAAAACTCCTTGACTGCCTTTGTTTAAAATGTATATAAATCCACATGATCTACTACCTGATGTCCTATTCAGCATAGGCTGGATAGTATCAATGCAACATGTTAAATTTCTCTTTTCTTTCCTGCTTAATATAAACATTTCTTTAATTTTACAAGCATTGTCTTTCTCTGGTTTCCTTCCCTTTTAGGAAGAAGGGAATTTAAATCTCAAGAACTGGCCTTTGCATTCTCTGGAGAACTGGGGAATGAAAGATCTAAATTCCATTAAGAGAAATTTGCCTTGGTTTACAAATAGTAGAGGAAAAATTGGAAAAAGAAATGAGAGCAATGCAAGAAAATTATGAAAAGAGAATTGACAGTTTGGTAAAAGAGGCACAAAAATACTGAAGAAAATAATACCTTAAAAAACAAGAAGAGGCACAAAAATTCACTGAAAATAACTCCTTTAAAGGCAGAATAGGCCAAATGGGAAAAAAGAAAAAGTACAAAAGCTCACTGAAGAATCTAATTCTTTAAAAAATTAGAATTGGGCAACTGGAAGTTAAGAAATATATAAGACATAAAGAAACAATAAACAAGGTTAAAATAATGAAAAAAAGAGAAAATATGAAAAATCTTCACTGGTAAAAAACAACTAACTTGGAAAATAGTTTGAGGAGAGATAAATCAAGAACTGTTGGAGACTGAAAGTCACTATCAAAAAAAGGAACCTAGACAATAAGAAAGTATTAGGGAAAACTGCCCTGATATTCTAGAACCAGAGGGTAAAATAAAAACAGAAAGAATCCACCAATTACCTCCTGAGATTCTATTTATTTATTTATTTATTCATTCATTAATTCATTTATTTATTCATTAATTCATCAATTCATTAATTTATTTTTTGGCAGGACAACGGGGTTAAGTGACTTGCCCAGTGTCACACAGCTAGTAAGTGTCAAGTGTCTGAGGCCAGATTTGAACCCAGGTACTCCTGAATCCAGGGCTGGTGCTTTATCCACTGTGCCACTTAGCTGCCCCCCTCCTGAGATTCTAAAATGAAAAAAATTGACTAAGAATATTATAGCCAAATTCCAGGGCTCCTAGGTAAGGAAAAAATATTGTAAGTACCCAGAAAGAAACAATTCAAATATTGTGTGTCCACAGTGAGGGTCACTAGATTTAGCAGCTTCCACATTAAAGAGCGAAAGGTTTGGAATATGATATTTTAAAAGGCAAAGGAACTAGGATTATAACCAAGAATCACCTACACAGAAAAGCTAAGTGTAATCCTTCAGGGGAAAAATTGAAATTTAATGTAATAGAGGACTACTAAGCAGTCCTGATGAAAAGATCAGAGCTGAATAGAAAATATGATTTTCAAACACAAGACTCAAGAGAAGCATCGGAAAGTATACATGACAGAGTAATTAATCATATGGTACTTGGTGGAGTTAAACAGGAAGATGGCATATGTAACTTTTAAGAACTTTTCCATTGCTAGGACAGTTAGAAGGAGTGTAGGGATAGAAGGTATGAATGTGAGTTGCTTGTATTGGGATGATCTTCAAAAAATGGAGGTGAGAAGAAAGTGGGAAGGGAAAGGTAGAATAGGGAATTTTTTCTAACATATAATAGGATTTGGAGAAAGAGCTTTTATAGCAGAGGGGAAAATGGTGCAGGTGCTAGGCAATGCTTGAACATCATTCTCATTGCAATTGGTTCAAAGAGGGAACAAATATCTCTCTCTCTCTCTCTCTCTCTCTCTCTCTGTATACATATATTAATATATGTATACACACAGTTGGACATAGAAATCTATCTAACCCAACAGGGAAATAGGGATGGAGATAAGACATATGGGAGGGATAACAAGGAGATAGACAGATTTGGGGAATAAAGTGGTTGGAAGCAAGACAGACTTTTGAGGAGGAAAAAGGTAAAAAGAGAGAGGGATAAAAGGAGGGAAATAGGATAAAGGGAAATTCACAGTTAGTGATCATAACTGTGAATGTGAATGGGATAAGCTAACCCATAGAACAGAGGCAGATAGAATGAACTGGAATCCAGAATTCAGCAATAAGTTGTCTGTAAGAGACACACTAGAGACAAAAAGATACACACACAGAGTTGAAATGAACCCTGGAGCAAAGTTCATTAAGCTTCAGCTGAAATGAAGAGGGCAGGAGTGGCAATCATGATCTCAGACAAAGCTGAAGCAAAAATATACCTAATTGAAAGATAATCAGGGACACTACATTTTACTAAAAGGTATGAAATAATATCAAAACACTTTTATAGCAAGGTTCTCTGATAAAGGCCTCATTTCTCATCTAGATAGGTGAGTAAATCTTTATAAATAAAAGTAATTCCTCAATTGATCAGTGGCCACAGGATATGAACAGGTAATTTTCAGAAGAAAAAATCAGTGCTATCTAACATCATATTTAAAAAATGCTCTAAATCATTATTTATTAGAGAAATTCAAATTAAAACAACTCTAAGATAACACCTCACATCTATAAAGAAAACAAATTCTATAGCGCATGAGCGAAATAGATATATTAATGAATTTTTGGTAGAGTTGTGAATAGGTTCTGGAACAGCATTCTGGAGAACAATCTGGAACTATGCCCAAAAGGCTATAAAACTGTGCATACTCTTGGATCCAGCAATACCACTACTAGGTCTGCACTACAAAATGATCAAGGAAAAAGAAAAAAAAGAACCTACATGTTCAAAAATATTTATAACAACTCATTGTGGTAGCAAACAACTGGAAATTGAGGGCATGCTCATCAATTGAGGAATTACTGAAGAAGTGGTATATTATTGTTATGGAATACTATAAGAAATAATGAAGGAGGTTACTTTAGAAAAAACAAAAACAAAAACAAAAACATGGCAAGACCTATATGAACTGATGCAATATGTAGTGAGAAGAACCAGGGGATCATTGTGCACAGTAATATCTATGTTGTAATAATGATCAACTGTGAAAGATATGGCTACTGTGATCAATACAGTGATCCAAGACAATTATAAATCACTCATGATGAAAAAATGCTATCTACTTCCAGAGGGAGAACTGATCAACTCTGAGTGCAAATTGAAGTATAATTTCCTTCCTTCCTTCCTTCCTTCCTTCCTTCCTTCCTTCCTTCCTTCCTTCCTTCCTTCCTTCCTTCCTTCCTTCCTTCCTTCCTTCCTTCCTTCCTTCTCTTTCTTTCTTTCTTTCTTTCTTTCTTTCTTTCTTTCTTTCTTTCTTTCTTCCTTCCTTCCTTCCTTCCTTCCTTCCTTCCTTCCTTCCTTCCTTCCTTCCTTCCTTCCTTCCTTCCTTCCTTCCTTTCTTTCTTTCTTTCTTTCTTTCTTTCTTTCTTTCTTTCTTTCTTTCTTTCTCTTTCTATGGCTACTATGGAAAAATGTTTTGCATGATTTTATATCTATAATTGATATCACATTGACTTTTCAGTGGATGGGGGTGGGAAGGAATGAAGGAAGAGAATCTGCAACTCAAAATGTAAAAAGAAAAGAGGGTTTAAAAGAAATAATAAATATAAAAAATAAGATATAGAAAAGACCAACTCAAAAGCTAGAGTTTGTCCTCTAAAACAGGCTCAAGAAGAAGTGATAAGGTAATTCAGACAATAGATTGAAATCTAAGGTCACTAACTCCTTATCTAATCATGACTTTGTAATTTCTTCTAATATACTTGACATATTGAGGTTCCTTCTGAGATTATCTACAATTTGTCCTGTATCTTGTTATGTTTGTATGTTGCCTTTCCCAATATAATATAAGCTCCTTCAGCTTAGGGATTGTTTTTGGTTTTCTTTGTATACCAAGAATTTAGCATAGTGCCTAGCATATATCAAGTACTTAATAAATGCTTGAAAAATAACATACCTGGCCACTAGGTGGCGCAGTGTATAAAGCACCGGCCCTGGATTCAGGAGTACCTGAGTTCAAATCCAGCCTCAGACAATTGAAACTTACTAGCTGTGTGACCCTGGGCAAGTCAATTAACCCTCATTGCCCTGCAAAAACCAGCAACAACAACAAAAACCAAACAAAAACAAACAAAACAAGCATTGTATGGTGGTGACCTAATGTGTGAGATTAGAGTGTCCTTAACTTGAAATTTTTAAAGCTAGTTATACTGGGAAATTTCCATGATATACTAATCTAGTTACCCTTCAAAAGGAAATGACATTTGCTATAACATTTCTTTTAAAACCTGCTCTTGATGAGCTTGTACTTCATCTTAGGGATCACCACTAACTTTTCTAGATAAATGAGAATAAAAACAACAATAACATTAAATATATAAAGTTGTCAAAAGATTTATTTGCACATATATGTATATAATATATATGTGGGAATATATGATACATACATGTAGATATGAAAACACATACATATATATGTAATCACATTCATTTCTGAATATTATTGCCTCATCTCTCCCTTATAACAAAGAAAAAGTAATTGGGTAAAAATGACTACAGAGATCACTGACAATATACATGCCAATATGCCTCTGCAGTCCCCTGCTTTTCTGCCAAGAAAAATTAGGCATGTTTCATTATTTAATTTTTACTTATTTATTTAGTTAGTTAGTTATGTGGGGCGATGAAGGTTAAGTGACTTGCCCAGGGTCACATAGCTAGTAAGTGTCAAGTGTCTGAGGGCAGATTTGAACTCTGTTCCTCCTAAATCCAGGGCTGGTGCTTTATCTACTGTACATACTACCTATTGAAACATTATCAGAGGTAGTTAGGTGGTACATAAAGCATTGGATCTGTAGTCAAGAAGACCTAAGTTCAAATCTGACCTTGAATAGGTGTCTGATCCTTCACAATTTGCCTAACCTATATCTGACTCTGTTTCCTCATTTGTAAAGTTTAGATACTAATAGCATCTACCCCACAGGGTTATTATGAGGATAAAATGACATAATACTGATAAACATTTTGTAAACCTCAAAGCACTGTATACATGTTACCTTCTATTATTTTTTTCAGAAAGTTGTTTTAAATACATCTATAAATCTTTTTGTTAAATTGCCCAAATACTATTGAATAGATGACAGTGTGTTGTTTTTTTATTTTTGTTTGTTTGTTGTTGTTGTTTTTTCATCCTCCCTCCCTATGAAATCAAGCAATTCAATATAAGTCATAAATGTGCAGTTATGCAAAATGTCTTCACATTAGTCAGGTTGTAAAAGAAAATAGACAAAATAATTTTAGAAAGAGGAGCTAACAAATAAAATTATACTTCAATCTGTATTCAGATACCATCAATTCTTCCTCTGTTAATGGTTTGCTTTTTTCATCTGTCCTGATACCATCCTGCTCATCATTTCTTTCACAGTTACTATTGCTAACTGTATTATACTCCATCCAGGTGCTCAGAGAGCATAAAAATCTTACACATAGTCACACTACTACTAAGAGTTTGAGAAACAATATTCAGACCTAAGTCTTCCTTATTCAACTTCAGCACTCTTCACACTAGAACTTACTACCTCTCTACTGCATAGGTGTGTATTTAATAAAAACTTATCTGTACTCCTGATGATCTGCCAGCATTAAGCAACAGGAGGTTGCTCTATGCACACTTAAGAGGGTTCAGATACTTCTCATAACTGGGAGGAGATTAAAGCTAAATCACCTGATCATATTACCATATGCCTTTCTTTTTACTAAGGTTTCTCTTCATGGGTGAGGAGGAAATTCTTCAGTAGCAAAGAAAATGTGCATCACAAAAGAATGAGATGTTCCTGTAGGATTTGTAGTATAAGGTATCCACCCATGTAATTAGGACTTTTTTCTTAATGTTATTCCCATTATTCAGAATATTGCTTTTGTTGGACTGAATGGTATCCTCTGGTGCAGTGAAATTTTATATTAACTTTCCTAGGATTTCCACACCTCAATGCATGCCTGATCTGTAGCTTTAGCTTGCTCTATTGTAATATAGTGTATTTGCCATTCAGTGGCTTCTCACTGTTTTGATCATTTTGAAGTCAAATGCTTTTCTCCCAGCAAGGACATTCCTTAGAATGTTTCATCATCAACAGTGTTTCTTCTAGTCTCAGTGAAAGCAGAATTTCCTTCTCTCTAAAATATTCTGAGCCTGTACTAACCAAGGCTAATAAAAGCTGACACTGGAGTTGTGGGGACTGCTGGGATTCCTTCCAGCATTTTTCTGGGATAGTGCACCCCTGTGAAACACTCACTCACATCAGGAAGTTACTTACTCATTTGAAGCACACCTGGATTTTAAAGTCCTAGAAGGCAGACACTGAGTATACATAGTTTTATTCGTATAGTACCTATTCCTGAACTTCACAAAATTAACTGATTAATACAATCAGTCAATTAGCAATTATCAAGTGCTCACTATGTGTCAGAAATTATGCTAATTGCTTGGCTTACAAAGAACCCCCCCCCACGCCTCGCCCCCCCAAAGTTCCCATTCTGAAGGAGTTCATTGTCTAATGGAAGAGCTCACAGTCTAATGGAGTTTTCATGATCGTGATAATAACCTCTACCAAAACATAATGGAGAAAGGAAATTGATATAATGGGGATGTTATCTACTCTGACTTATAATTGTGGAACACCAATGATTTTAACAATCATTTAACAATGATGCCTCAAGTATATTCTTTAAAATGTTATTTGTTGTATACAAAAACCCACTTTGCTCATTAAAAAAGGATACTCTGCTTGACATGATACATCTTATTTCCTACTGGACCAGGAAAATACTATTTCTAAATCAAATAGTTGTCTTCTTGAACGACCTTATATACAGTATGGATTCTCTTTACCAAGTTACAGAACTATCATAAGCTATTTGAGGCTTCATCCATGCTCTAATAGATTATTAGGGTTGACTTTGTGATTTCCATCTATTTTATTGGAGGTCGAGCTCTGCTTTTGTGAACGTGAAATCTGACATAACCTCCGGGAAAGCATTTTCATCAATTGAGAGCATGCACTTTGTCTTTTTAGCAAAAATAAGTTATGGCAACATTATTTTATTTTCATTGGGAGGTCAAAATATCACTGAAATTAAGATTACTTGAGAAATGTCCAATGGATCTGAATCCCGGCTGATTTATCAGTCATTATATCCTTATTTCATTTCAATCCAATATTCTAGCTCCCTTTTTAAGCAGTGGAATGTCCCATATTCCATAGCATTTGCTTTATCACAGTATTACTTAGTTAGAGCAGGCAGTTAGGTGGTAGAGTGGCTAGAACACTGGAGTCAGTAAGGAAGACCTGAGTGAAATTCTGTCTCAAACACTTAGTACCTGTGTGATAACTGAGCAAATTGCTTCACCTCATTGCCTCAGTTTTCTCATCTGCTCCCTATTGCCTGAAGGATAGATGTGTTAAAGTTTACCCTCCCTTAGGGTTTTCTAATATCCTTAAGCGGATTAGGTATGTCTAGGTTATCTGCAAATGGCTTTAGCACCTACTAAGGGTATTTCTTCAAATGTAAGAAGGGCCACTCAACACTCTAATTCCATTTAACCAATGATAATTACATTAACTTTTAAAAATAAATATTTCATTTGAAGATTTAAAATAAATATACCAGCAGCTTAGCTTGATATCTATAGAGCATAGTCCAAGTTCCAAGTCCAAAATTCCCCTCAAGCTGAAGTTCTATTCATTCTGGCTTCTCAGGGCTTCCATGCCAACCTAGCTGGCTGGCTGCACCATTCTACCTGCTATCCAGACTCCATAGTTGTCACTATGGCTCAAACTCGCAGAGCCAATGTGGATTACCGCTAGCACATGAAACCGAGAATAAAAATGAAACACAGTAGAAACAAATACCCTTAAGTCCATTTTCCAAACCCAAGGGTAAAAGAGGAAGTAATGAATGGAAATCTGTCTTATCTCACCAGTTCATTTCATGACATATGTGCTGCAGGTGAACTAGGATCTTCACTCTCTGATTGAGCACAGGAAAGAATATGAGCTCCTGTTGTTTGATCTTCGTAAAGGACCATGACATTGGAGTATGACTTACATGAATTAGATTTAAGTTCAGAAAGGCTGTACAAAGTCACCAACCTCACTACTCCAGAGCCATCTGGGTCCAGTGGCAAGATATGTATATGTATATGTATATGTATATGTATATGTATATGTATATGTATATGTATATGTATATGTATATGTATATGTATATGTATATGTATATGTATATGTATATGTATATGTATATGTATATGTATATGTATATGTATATGTATATGTATATGTATATGTATATGTATATGTATTTATCAGGACAACTGGAGATGGCCCCAGATGTTTAAGACAACTGGGGTTAAGTTACTTGCCAGGTAAGGTTGAGTCTTGCCAGTGTTAAAGATGTGGCCTATTCCATTTACATAGCCAATCAAAGCAGGATATTTCTCATCCATATAGCAGGGGACAATGAGTTTCTCCATTTTAGGAGATCTGAACTTGCCCAGGAAAGCTTTCATTGGGATGTCTTCATGTTAGGGAATTTGGGCATCCTCAGATAACCTTGGTTTACATCTGCAAAATGAGAATAAGAAAAGTGCCTACCTTCCAGAGTTATTGTGAGAATAAAATGAGATAATATTGGTAGAGTGTTTTGGAAGACTTAAAGCATTATGTAATTGTTAGCTGTTGTTGTTATAAAAATGTTTTCTTCTTAACTATTGTAGAATCAATCACACAGTATTGGGATTCTTTCAGAGATGCTAAATATAATTAATAAGGATTATACTCAATTTAAATGTGTCTTTGTATTCTTACTTGAAAAAGGTATTGTCAACTCATAAAATAGAATTTCATTTCTTTTAAAATATAAAACACACTCTCTGTAACCTGATTTTGTAAGTTATTTATACCATACCATTTATGTATTTGTATATTTCCATGATTAGTAGGAGACTGTATTAAAATCAAGAAATATCAGTTGAATATTCCAACATTATTGATTGAATAGCTTAGAATGTAACCAACTACTCTTCACAGTTAACATGTATTGTGCTCCCATAAGGTTCTTGATGATGTTAGTTTTCGGTATAGAGGTATTACTGTATCCATTAAAAAAAAAAAGATTCAGTTGTTTTAAGAAATTATGGAGAAGAGAGGAAATGCCAATGAACTTTCAAAATAAAAATACATAGGCAGCTAGGTGATGCAGTGGATAAAACACTGGCCCTGGATTCAGGAGGACCTGAGTTCAAATATGGCCTCAGACACTTGACACTTACAAGCTGTGTGACCCTGGGCAAGTCACTTAACCCTTATTGCCCTGCAAAACAAAACAAACAAACAAACAAACAAACAAAAAATAAAAATACATGGAATCTAGGACTAAGGTCTGTGAAGTTTGCTAATGCATAATTAAGAAGATAGTTATGGGGGCAGCTAGGTGGTTCAATGGATAAAGCACCAGCCCTGGATTCAGGAGTACCTGAGTTCAAAACCGGCCTCAGACACTTGACACTTACTAGCTGTGTGACCCTGGGCAAGTCACTTAAACCCCATTGCCCCCCCCACACACAAAAAAGAAGATAGTTATAAATATATAGAAAGAAAATGATAATGATTAGGATTCATCATAGGCTGACTAATAAAGACAATCATACCAAATTAATATAATTTAATCTTCTACTAGTCATTAGACCAATTAATCAGGAGAATACTGTAAAAATGTATATCTTAGTAAAAGAAAACCATTATTAAAATGTTAATAATAATATAATAATAATAATAATCTTAAGAAAAAAATTGAGGGGGGTATGTAGTAGAATAGTTTAATTACAGGAATCATGACTTGATTATAAAATTGCGCTTAGATAGCTAGTTAATATAAACATGTTCTTTTGGAAGAATATCCTTGCCAATTTGTCACAGTATTAAACAATTTCATCAGTTACCAGGATCAAAATAATGATACAATATTTACCAAATTTTCTTTCCTTTTCTTTCTTTCTTTCTTTCTTTCTTTCTTTCTTTCTTTCTTTCTTTCTTTCTTTCTTTCTTTCTTTCTTTCTTTCTTTCTTTCTTTCTTTCTTTCTTTCTTTCTTCCTTCCTTCCTTCCTTCCTTTCTTTCTTTCTTTCTTTCTTTCTTTCTTTCTTTCTTTCTTTCTTTCTTTCTTTCTTTCTTTCTTTCTTTCTTTCTTTTTTGTTTCTTTCTTTTTTTGTTTCTTTCTTTCTTTTTTTTTGCAGGGCAATGAGGGCTAAGTGATTTGCTCAGGGTCACACAGCTAGCAAGTGTCATGTGTCTGAGGCCAGATTCGAACTCAGGTCCTTCTGAATTCAGGGCTGGTGCTTTATCCACTGTGCCACCCAGCTGCCCCCTTTACCAAATTTTCAAAATAAATTTTTCAGGGGAATAAATGGCAATATTACGTGGTAAATTCAGTGTTCAAAAAGATGTCCCCAGACTGGAATGATAGGCCAAGCAGCAATGATCACTGTTTCCTACATTGGACAGGAATATATTCCAAAACATACATTGTGATAGAACTTTTGATTATGAAAATACAAGAAAGGGGTGACTTGGTCCATTGGCAGAGGTACAGAGTGAGGTGAAATTATAAATGCTCAGTCAGCTATGAGTTCTGATTGTATGTATGATGTTATTCCTATATGTGCTATATAATTTTGAGAGGAGCACCACAATCCTTCTGTAAAGGACAAATGAATTAAAGAGACATAGCATTATATACTTTTATACACAGTTTTCTTGGGTAAATTAGCTCAATAACTCTATCATTTGGAAAGTAAATGATACCCTAACAAAGTGAGAACATGTCTCAATCAATTAACTATTTTATGTAAAAATGAAAAGTTCCTGATCAACCAGAGTTTCCACACATAGGAAACATGTTTTGATTGGCTAATGAAACTTGGTCATTCCCTAGGGGCCATCTACAAATATCAAACAAGTTTAGGCCTGGTAGATGGTAGTAAGCATGATCCTAGAGAGAATGTTTCAGCAAACCTACAGAACAGAAATTGTTTCAGAGGATAGTGAGGGGAGTGTGTTTCAACTTGAGCTTCACCCTAAGTCTCCCCTTTCTCTCATTGGCTACATCAGAGCTTCCTAAACTTTTTCCACTTGAGACCCCTTTTTGCCTGAGAAATTTTTATGTGACCCTGGGTATATATAAGTATATAAAATGGGTATACATAATCTTTTACTGTTGCTAAATTTTTCATCACCCCCATATTCAATTATGCAACCCCATATGGGTTCACAACCCACAGTTTAAGAAGCTTTGGTTTAGAGGAGGACACTGAAAACTTCAAAGGGCTCGAGGGATTTTGGATTTCCTTTCTTCACATCTCCAGGACAGCAGCAGCTACTGACAATATCTGCAGTGCAGGCTGAGGATAGGTTGGATGTGATAGGCAAAGGCAGACAGGTACACAAGGAACCTATTTAAGAAAAGCAAAAACAAAAACCCTATAGCATTATTATTTTTTTCTTTTTTTGGTGAGGCAATTGGGGTTAAGTGACTTGCCCAGGGTCACACAGCTAGTAAGTGTTAAGAATCTAAGGCCGGATTTGAACTGAGGTCCTCCTGAATCCAGGGCCAGTGCTCTATCCACTGGGCCACCTAGCTGCCCCCCTCTATAGCATTATTATTATTTTTTTAATTTTTTGCAGGGCATCAGGGGTTAAGTGACTTGCCCAGGGTCACACAGCTAGTGTCAATTGTCTGAGGCCAGATTTGAACTCAGTTCCTCCTGAATCCAGGGCTAGTGCTTTATCCACTGCGCCACCTAGCCGTCCCCTATAGCATTATTAATGGGAGTTTTTTGAACATCTCATGTGAGGGGAGAAAAGAAAACTAGCCACTAGGAACTATGAGTTAACCCTTTCCAGAGCTCTATCATGACCTATTAGGCTGTTCCTCCTCAAACTCCTTTGCTTGATTTTCATCCAGGTCACATCCACTAACTATGGAGTTCCACACGGTTCTATCATGGGCTATCTTTTCTTCTCCTTCTATTCTTATTTATTTGGTGATCTTATCATCTCCCAGGGATTTCATTGCCATATCTGTGATGGCCATTCTCAAATCTATCTATCCTACCCTAACTTGTCTGCTGACCTCACCTGGTACCTCCAACTACCTTTCAAATATCTGACACTGAATGTCCAGTTGACATCTTAAACTCAACATGTCTAAAACTGAACTCAATCTCTTTCCCCCTAAACCCTGCCCCAAACTTTTCTATTACTATTGAGTGAACCACCATCCTCCCAGTCCCCCCAGAATCTCAATCTATGTGTCCTCCTCAACTCTTGGGTAACTCTCAAAGCCTATGTCCAGTATTTTGATAATGTCTGACAATTTCAACTTTGTAAAATCTCTTCAAATATATTCACTTTTCTCCTCTAAAACTGTTATTACCATGGTACAGACTCACCACCTCATGTTTGCCACTGTTGCCATAGCTTGCTGTCATATGCCTGCCTCATATCTCTCCTCATTGGAATTCATCTTCCATTCAGCTGCTAAAGGAATTTTTCTAAAGTCCAAGTCTGACCATGTCACTCCCTGCTCAATAACTTTCAAGGACTCACTATCACCTCCATCATCAAATACAAAATTTTCTAGCATTCAAAGCACTTCATAACCACCCTGCTTTCTAATATTCTTACATCTTATTCTCTGCTACATACTCTTTGATGTGATGACAGTGGCCTCCTAGCTATCACATAAAAATATACTCTATCTCTTAGCTCTGGAAATTTTCTCTGACTCTATCTCACACCCACAGTGTTCTCTCTCATCTACATCTCCTGACTTCCCTGGCCTCCTTCAAGTACCACATAAAATCCTATCTTCTACCAGAAGCCTTTTACAATTCCTCTTAGTTCTAGTGCTTTTCCTCTTTCAATTATTTCCTATTTATCACAAGTGTGTATGCATGTGTGTATAGATATATAATGTGTACATATATATACACATATATGTAGGCATATATATATGTGTTTATATATACATATACATACACACACACACACACACACACATATATATAATTTGTATATATTTATTTGCTTGTTGTCTTCCCTATTAGAGTGCAAGTTCCTTGAATACAGGGACTTTTTAGCCTCTTTTTTGGATTCCTCGTGCTTAATATAGTACCTGCCACATAGTTGGCACTTAATAAATGCTTATCAATTGAATGCTCTTTGAACTTGAACTCACTTTTGCCCCATTTCTGTAGGTACTTGTGGGAGAATGTGCCACATACTTGAGGGGGAGGGGATAGTTATACTAATTGATCTTTTATACCACCTAAGTAAAATACCCCTTATTATCATCTAATTGGGCTTGTCTTTCTAATTGGGATATACTGATAAACAGAGTAACAAGCATACCTGTAGGAGATTATGAGCTATACTATTAGAAATAAAACTCTCAAAGTGAGAAGGACGTATTTGTACAAAAATATTTATATTAGCTCTTTTTTGTGGTGGCAAGGAATTGGAAATTGAGGGGATGCTCATCAATTGGAGAATGGCTGAACAAATCATGGTATATGATTGTGATGGAATATTATTATGCTATTAAAATGATGAGCAGGATGGTTTCAGAAAAAACTGGGAAGTCTTATAGAAACCGATGAAAAATGACGTGAGCAGAAGCTGACAGTAACATCAATACTGTATTGATGATCAGTTGTGAAAGACTTAGCTACTCTGATAAAGATAATGATCAGGGGCAGCTAGGTGTCACAGTGGATAAAGCACTGGCCCTGGATTCAGGAGGGCCTGAGTTCAAATCCGGCCTCAGACACTTACTAGCTATGTGACCCTGGGAAAGTCACTTAACTCCAATTGCGTCACCAAAAAAAAAAAAAAAAAAAAAAAAGATAAGATCCAAGAGAATTCCAAAGGACACATGATGAAAAAGGCTATCCTCCTCCAGAGAGAGTGATGAACACATCAGTGCACATTGAGGCATACTTTTCTTCACTTTATTTTTCTTGTTTGTGTGTGCATGTTTTGGAAATTAATATGGAAATGTGTTTTGCACGACTTCACATGTACATCATCTAGCTTGCCTTCTCATGGAGTTGGGGAGGCAAGGGAAGAAAGGAGAAAATTTGGAACCTGAAATTTTAAAAACTAATGTTAATAAAAATATATATGTTTTTAAAATGAACTACAATTCCCAACATTTCAGGGCTACTCCTAGAGTCCTGAGGAGAAATGGGATGATCTGGTACCCTAATCATCAGTGTTAAGTGCAAAATGGCAGAGTTACTTCAGACCATGTGATGTATCATACATATGAGTGTATATTTATATGTACACATACACATATATTTATCATATAATGTATAGTGATACTTTTGTTTGCCTTTGTAAATAACCAAATGTGGTTATTTCCCTAAACCTCTATCTTTTGGAGCTATATGTGTGTTCATAATAAACACATATGAAGATATGAAAGTCTCCACCTTCATCTTGAGCTTTATACATGCTGGCTATAAGTTACAAGTACAAGCACAAGTTTAGTCAGGATTCCATTTATTCTTCACACAATGAAGTATGATGTCTACAGGCCTCAAGGCATAGATCTTGCAGTAGGAGATGAAATTATGTCAAAAGTAGTAGCTCAAAGGTATAAAACCATAGATATCAAACCAGTCACTTTTCTGCCTAAAGATACTTCATGCTTTGTGTCAGTGTTGGGTGTCACAGGCCCTGGGACATGTATCCCCTGTGGAGAACTGGTTATGAATAAATCTGAGGGCTGGAAGAAGCACCTCTTTTCCTAGATAGGATTGGTTGGCTTTGGGTATGTATCTGTGCAGCACTGTTGGATGAAATTGACACCAAGGACTTCTAAGTATCTTTTGATTGTATTTTTGTTCCAGGGGGAATACAGAATTTTCACTACTCTATAAACTTCATATGTAGGAGAAACTTATATTTCTTGGCAAAAAAAATAAGCATTGTACCTCATTTACTATAGTATGATAGGAGAAAGGAAGGAAATAAGCATTTTATATAGTTCCTCCTATGTGTCCAGGGGCAGCTAGGTGCTACACTGGATAGAGCACTGGCCCTGAAATTGGGAGGACCTGAGTTCAAATCTCAGCTCAACTTCATTGTGTGACCCTGGGCAAGCTACTTAACCACAGTTGCCCTAAAGAACTGGAGTCAACTCCAGTTGTCCTGATATATATCTTTCCAGGGGACCCAGATGGCTCTGGAGGAGAGAGTGAGGTTGATGACTTTGCACAGCCCTCTCTCCCTTAAATCCAATTCACTGCAAGTCATGACATTACCCTAATGTTATGGTCCTCTTCATGAATGAAGGACAAACAGCAACTATGTGCCCAGCATTGTGCTAAGTGCTTTTATTTTATTATATATTTTTTATTTTTTGGTGAGGCAATTGGGGTTAAATGACTTGCCCAGGGTCACACAGCTAGTAAGTGTCAAGTGTCTGAGGCCAGATTTGAACTCAGGTCCTCCTGAATCCAGGGTCACTAGTCTATCCACTGTGCCACCTAGCTGCCCTGTTATGTGCTTTATAAAAAAATATTATTTTATTCTATTCTTGCAACAACTTTGCAATGTAAGTGCTATTATTAGTCTCATTTTACGACTGAAGAAACTGGGGCAATTAGAGGTTAAGTGATTTCTCCAGAGTCACACAGCTAGAAAGTGTCAGAAGCCGGATCTGAACTGTCTTCCTGACTCTTGGCTCAGAACTCTATCCATTGTACTGCCAGGTGCCTAGCCATCTAAAAACACCTTTTTTTTTTTTTTTTTTTTTTTTTTTGGTGGGTGTAGTGGGAGGGGAGAAAGAAGTTCATTTCAAAAAGTTTTGGGTATTATAGAGGGCCATGAATGGAATATATACCAAAAAGAGCTGATAAAAAAATTAATGCATTCTTATACTTAAATATTTCAAGGATCTGTAAGTTTTGTGTGGGTGTTCTCTTCACTAATTTAGATCACAACCCCTCTACAACTTAGTAAATGGTCTTTGAGAATTTCTGCATTTAAGGGAATTTATCATCCTGTGGCCAGTGTGGCAATGAGATTCTCTATGCTCAGCCTCTGCTTATCTTGAGTCCAACTAAGAACCACAATTGAGGGACTTTTTGAAGAGGTGAGAATTAAAGGCTCTGAACAGTAAACAATTGCTGGGTCCACATAGGAATTATGTTATGAATACATGGGTGCTGTCATTTGGGAGATTATCTGATAGGAGCAAGAGGAAATGAGAAGCATCATGGTGGATCTTGACTTCCTGCTAACAATAAGAGGTGGCTTGTCTTCCTAGGTCATGGATCTGAGACATAACAGAGAACTCCTCAAGACATTAAAAAATACGAACAAATATGTACTCACCGCTTCTGATTATTCATCTAGGTACAAATGATAGTGCCATGAGGAACACAGAATACATTGCCAAAGATTTTGAAGTCGGGAAAGAAAGTGAATAAGATAGGGACACAGATGGCATTTGCATCCCTGCTGTCCACTGAAGGCAATGAACTTCAGAGAAAAAAAAACTGATATGGGAGATGGATGGTGGTTAAAAAGATGGTACATGAGAATGGAATCTTTATTTCTGGACCATAACTTCAGATATAGGAATGAAAGTTTCTTCAACAAGCATAGAGTATAAAAACAAAATATGAAAACAATATGTTTGTCTGGAAAATCTATTCAGAAGTGTTTTAAACTACAAAGTTTTGGGGTGGGAGAAAAATATCTGAGTACTATAGAGAGAAGATACGTTATAGGAAAAAGATCAAAGGAGAGAAAATCATAAAAACATCTATTTCTCTACATAAATGTGTAATGAAGAAGAATTCCTAATACAAAGAAGCAAAATTTTCCTCATAGAGCTTCAGACCAATTAGTGTTGGGGGCATGCCTGGAATGTCGTCTGGATTAGTCTATTTTATTTTTTGGCAGGGAAATGGGGATTAAGTGACTTGCCCAGGGTCACACAGCTAGTGTCAAGTGTCTGAGGCTGGATTTAAACTAAGGTCCTCCTGAATCCAGGGCCAGTGCTTTATCCACTGTGCCACCTAGCTACCCCCTGGATTAGTCTATTTGAAAGAAACAGAATAGGTAAAATAGGTGAGGTAGAGGTAGGGTATCCTTGTTTATTCAGATAGTATGCTCCTGAAGAAATCCAGGAACCAGTGTAGAGGAAAATGGTAGAGACCATTTCATTGAAGTTCAATAAATGGACCAAAAGAAAAAAAAAGTCACAAACATGGCATAAAGATATAATATGGTTATGATGGGAGACTTTAGCTTCTCAGACTATCTACTGGAGCTCTCTTTGCCAAAAAATAGAGGATCTACTAATCTCCTAACTTATGTCAATGATAATTTCATACTTCATTGAAGGAACAAATGAAGAGAACTTCTATTCCATATCAGATTCATGACAAAATGTAAGTAGCAGAATAAAATCTTGGGAATTCATGTACTCAATGAATAAGTTTAAATTACTTTACCTAAAACACGGTTCTCCTTTCTGTAGCAAGATACCAATAAAACATAGTTTCTCCTCTTAAAGAGCTTATGATATATCATGAGTTATTAGATATATATACACAGGTAAATATGATACAAATTAGTAGTACATTAGAGAAAAATCAAGTTCTAAGAAATTAGATGGCCCATGTTTTATTCTAGTTGGGGGAATCAAGGGTGGTTCATAAAGGACATATCATTTGAACTGCATCTTAGGAAGGGTGCTGATTTGCTCAGAACAGGGGTGGGGATGAAAGATAGGAAAAAGTTGTGATGTATGAAGTGTCAGAGTTCATTGAGAAAATGGAAAATAGAACAGTTGGTTGAAGTAGAGTGCATGAGGTGAAATTTGTTATAAATCTAGACATCACCAGAATAAGATTATGGAGGATTTTAAATGCCAAAGTAAAATACTTTCATGCATCTGAAAGTGAATATCTTTTGATGGCTGTTAAGAAGTCAGATGGATGATATGATCAACTCTGGGCAATAAAATAGTCTAGTTTTAATTGGAAGGCAACAAGCACTTTTAGAAGTTAGTTCTTTTAGGGACTATTATTATAGCTAGGGCAAGAGATGTTCAGTTCTTTAATTAACCAGTTAATTTGCAAACATTTGTTAAGTGTCTACTGTTTGCTGGGCACTATTCTAGACCCTAGGGATATGAAGACAAAGGCCCCTGTTTTCCAGCAACTTACATTTTATTAAAGATCTAGGTTAATGTCAATTGATCAGGATAGGTCATGTGAGAGATAGATTGTAGAGATAAAATCAGCAAGAGTTGACATTTTATAATTGAGACCAAAGGAATCAAAAAATTTTTAAATGATTCAATGCTTGTGAGCATGGGTGATTGGGAGAATGGTTTTGCCAGTGACAGAGAAAGAAAATAAAAACAGGTTTAAATGAAATGATAGGGAATTTATTTTCAGATGACATTGAGCTTGCGATAGTGCCAAGAAATACTGATGGAGTTATATAGTGTCATTAAAAGTGGGAAGCTGGGGGCAGCTAGGTGGCACAGTGGATAGAGCACTGGCCCTGGAGTCAGGAGGACCTGAGTTCAAATCCAGCCTCAGACGCTTGACACTTACTAGCTGTGTGACCCTGGGCAAGTCACTCAACCCCAATTGCCTCACCAAAAAAAAAAAAAGTGGGAATCTGAAACTTGGGAGAAAGGTGAGGGCTAAACATGTAGATTTATTAATCATTTACATAGATGTGCTGGTTGAGGACCAAGAGTAGATAAGATAACCAGGAGATAGGAGATAGAGATAGCAATATAAACATAGATATCTTAAGGGCAAAGCCTTGGAGAACTAGCAAATCAAGGAGACCAACTTAGCAGAAAAAGGTGAGGAGATAGAAATCAAAATAAGCCAAAAAAATAGAGAGAAAGAGAGTACAGGCTCAATGAAGCAAAAGGAAAAGAGAATGTGTGTGTATAAATATAAATACATATATATACGCATGAACATATATGTATGTGTATATGTATGAGTGTGTATGTGTGTATATGTATGATCAATTGTACCAGAGAGTCATTTAATCAATACTGATTTATTAAGCTTTTTGCCCAAGTATTGTGTTAAGCCCTGGGAATAAAAAGACAGTCCCTGTTCTCAAGGAGCTCACAATATAATGGGGGAGACAACAAGTAAACCAATATTTAGCAAATAAAGGCACCATAATAGTATAAATATGAAATAATGAATGGAGAAGAAATACTAGAATTAGAGAAATTGGGAAAGGCTTTTTATAGAATTTGGATTTTGGTGGGAACTTAAAGGAAGCCAGAGAAGTCAGTGGTGTAGATGAAGAAGAGGACATTCTAAGCATGGACTACAGCCTGAGAAAACCCTGGGGGCTGAGAGATGTAGTACCTTGTTCTTATAACAGTATGGAGGCCAGTGTAATTGGATCAAAGAGTGTAGGGGTGAAGAGGGTCTGAGGTATAAGAAGACAGAAAAGTAGGGGAAGAGACTGGGTAGTGAAGGACTTTGAATTCCAAACAGAGGTGATATTGTTTGTCCTTCATTGCCAAAGAGGACCATGACATTGGGGTAATGTCATGATTTACAGTGAATTGGATTTAAGTAAGGGAGGGCTGTGCAAAGTCACCAACCTCACTCTTTCCTCCAGAGTCATTTACGTCCATTGGAAAGATATTGATCAGAATGATTGGAGATGGCTCCATATGTCTAAGGCAATTGGGATTCAGTGACTTGACCAGGATCACACAGCTTAAGTAAATATCTTTTGAACTCAGGTCCTCCTAATTTCAGGGCCAATGTTCTATCCACTGTGCCACCTAGCTGTCCTACAAACATAGGGCTGACTAAGTAGAGACCTTGGAAGATTAAGATTGAGAAATTGCCATGGGATTTGACAATCAGGAGGACATCGGTGACTTTTTCCTTTAAAAAAATAGTTTCAGTATAGTAATGGGGAAGAAGTCCTAACTGCAAATTATTAATGAATGATAAAGAAGTGGAGACAATGACTAGCAAATGGACAGTCTCTCTAGGAGCTCTTTTTGGAAAGTGGAAAGATGCAATACTGAGGGTGACAAGGGAAATTTACATATGGTTATAAACTGATCAATTTGAGTCCTGAAGAGGGAGAGTGAGTATGCAGATTCAAGAAATGTATGAGTAATACAAAGGAAGAAGTGGGTCATAATCAGTCCTCAGATATTTGAAGGAACTTTCAGTAAGAAAGTTCCAACTTTATAAGTAAAAATTTTATCCCAATTAGAATTGTAAAGCAAACAGAAAAAGAATAGGGTTCATCTTTGGAAAAGTTCAAATAGTATAAATGACCATCTGTTAGTAACATTACAAAGGGAAGTTCTTAAAATAGGAGATTGGATAATTGGATTTTTAATGTCCCCTCTAATTATAGAATGCTTTAAGTCTATTCTTTCCAAGTGATATATACATTACAACTTCCTATGGCCAGGAGCAGGAACTTTTAGGTTTGTTTTGGATATTAGTAGGCAATAAAGGAACCCCAATTCAATTCATAATAAATATGGCTTTATTTAAATTCAACATGAGATCATACATATTATTTATAGCAATTGCCAAAAATGTTAGTGATGGAAAGAATATTAGGAATCACCTAGTCTAAACCATATGCAATGAAAATTCATTTGACTTCTGCTCAAATTTCTGCTTGAAAATCAGATATTATATTTAATTCATTTCATAGGCTTGTTTTGTTTTATTTTTGCTTTTAAACTTAGTGGTATTTTCCTTTTTGGAGTTTCATTTTAAAAATGACACTTATATTAAAGCTGTGTGGAAATGACAAAAAATAAAACCCAGGCTTTGAAAGTAGGTTTCACACACTTTGGATTCTCTTTAGAGTCCAGATCCTGATTAATAATGAAGCCTTTATTCAATAACTGGTTTCACCAGTAAAACTGAAATGGAAACTGAAGAAATGAAAAAAAAATGACTAAGCACATAAAAGAGAAGAAAGAATAGGGATAATTTTTAAAAAACATCCCAATTGTTTGAAAAGTCAAAGGTGCAGTCATACTAGCCCTAGATAATCCTACCCTGTACACCTGGCTTTTACACCATGAATGCAACATAAGCTAGTCCTGGCTTTTGTTAGCATCACATGAGCCATATTTCTAGTAAGATAAATGGTTCTGAACAATGTCTTCATTATAGTTGAGACTGAAAGGTTTCCTAGACTGAGTGCATGTGGTTTTCCTCTTTTATGCGGTAAAATAGTATTTGTTGTATCCTTTCCAAAGGAATTACCTCATCCAATTATACTTCAATTCCCCCAATAACCTTTTGTGCCTGGAGTTTATCCAATAGCATAATGCCATTTAAGAAGGGTCATGGCCAGATCTAGGTGACTATTTCTTGATCATTGGTAGTTGAAATTGGAGATGGGAGATTTTTGATGTGGAATCCTACTTCAGGAATCTGTGTCATCTTTCTATTTTTCATGAGCCATGGATATTCTGGACTTTTTTTTTTGACTGATCTCCAAATACTATCCAGTCCATTATCCCTGATGCTTAATTGCTATTGCTGTCCCAAACTGAAATTATATTCTTCAGTACACTAAGACCCAATCATGATGTTTCTAAAGGGACAGTATATCCCTTAACCTCAAAACCCTAATGATGTTTTACATTAGTAGCATTCATATTCAATTCTTGAGAATTCACTTATGATTTCCTGCTAAACACAAACACATAAGGGCAGGACAGTCTATGGTCATATTTATAGACTACCTATAAGACCTTTTTCTACCTCTCCCCCATCTTCTTTGTAAAGGAGAGAAGGAGCCATCTTATCAGCATATTCCCCTACTGAGTAGACTATTGCCTTTCCTTCTGAAGCATCGTTTCCCCTGTTGTGATATGTAACATTCTTATAACTATGTCCCTCTTTTTCCAATTATAGTAAATTTCTTTAATAAGAAGTTTTGTAAGTACAATGCTAAATCTATTAAATAACAGAGTGATACTGGAACATTTCTGTGTTACTATTATAAGATGAAAGTATGAACATTTTACAATTTTTTTTGGGGGGTGAGGCAATTGGAGTTAAGTGAATTGCTCAGAGTCACACAACTAGTAAGTGTCAAGTGTCTGAGGCTGGATTTGCACTCAGGTCCTCCTGAATCCAGAGCTAGTGTTCTATCCACTGCGCTGCCTAGTTGCCCCCATTTTACAGTTTTAATCTGTATTTGTGGTCAAAGTACAATATAGGTGTGATATCCTCCTAAGAAGAAAATGACTGGGTGAAGTAATAAGACAAAGATATAATGTAAAAGTTTTCTAATTAAATGGAACAGTAAGCTTTGAGAAAAGCAAGAGGATTAGACAGTCCCGTTCCCCCCCCCTCCCCACCCCCCCCCTGGGCCAGGAATTGAACACAGATGTATATGCTCGGCTTACAAATGCATCTATCATGGAAATTCAGGCTTTGAGTATTTTGGTAGTAGGTTCTCAAAACTGGATTAAGAATTTATTAATTAAGGATTAAGTGGATTTTATACATAAATTGTATTGATAATTGTAAAGAAAAAGAAATATTTTAAAGTATTTGTCTGATAATATTAAAAGGCAGGAGTGTTCATTTTACAGTTAGACCATCATAATTTCTCTCTCTCTTTCTCTCTCTCTCTCTCTCTCTCTCTTTTGCAGCACAATGAGGGGTAAGTGACTTTCCAAGGGTCACACAGCTAGTAAGTGTCAAGTGTCTGACGCCAGATTTGAACTCAAGTCTTTCTGAATCCAGAGCTGGTGTTTTATTCACTGGGCCACCCAGCTGCCCCTGGACCCTCATAAATTTTTATTTTTGTTTAGAATTTCATTCTCCAAATTACATGTAAAAGCAAATTTTGACATCAATTTTTTAAAACTTTGTGTTCCAAATTCTGTTCTTCCCTCCCTTCCCACCCCTACCCCAAGAACTCAAGCAATTCAATGTAAGTTATACCCTCATAACTTTTTTTTTTTGTGAGACAATTGGGGTTAAGTGACTTGCCCAGGGTCACACAGCTAGTAAGTGTATTTGAACTCGGGTCCTCCTGAATCCAGGGCTGGTGCTCTATCCACTGTGCCACCTAGCTGCCCCCCCCCCTCATAACTTTTTAAAAGCTTTGTATATCAGGTATAAGATTTAGGTAAGGATAGAAAACAGAAAATGGAATATATAGATAGAAATTCTCTGAAGTTTCAAAACTGGAGAACCAAATTTAATTGATTGTACTAGATTGTATTAAGTTTTGTTACTAGCAGAATTATCTAGGAACTTCTATATTTGGAACCAGATAAGCAGAATCCTTTCAGAGATATCCTGAGAATAAAGCTTATTGTCCAAGAAAAGGTATCTAGAGACCAGATAACTAAATGAGAAAACTGGGACTCAAACTATTCTGGTTAAATGGACATTGAGAATGGGTCACCAGAAAACAAGGAAACTTGATATTAGTTAATAGTGGTGATAATTATTGTATTGCTTTGGTCTTTTGTTTCAAGATATTTTATGTTTAAGTTTTCTTGGTTACCTTGGTGACATGCAAATCTCTGTTCTCAAAACTAGTGCACTGTGAGCCCTCTAAGTAGTTTGATCTGTCATCTGACATTAATGTAACTATGATTATTTATTTATGAAAAAACAAAAACAAAATCCTTATTGCATTGTTTGAACCTAGCTTTTTGTGGCTAGGAAACTGTATCATTTCTATGTGCAATCAATCATTGTTTCTAAGGGCTCCTACTGGGTCCTTCTGACTACTCCCACAGCTGCCAAACTTCTGAGTGTGTACTCCTAGATTATTTAAAGAGAGCCTCTGCTCCTGAGTGGATGGCAGAACTCTCCAGGGATCTCAAGGTTCATCTAGTATGGAGCGAGAAGTAGCCAACATCCAGATGAGACAGCTTTCCCAAGATTCCAGATGAGGGCTGTATATACGGTCCTAGTTTTTTTGTTTGTTTTGTTTTTTCCTCTTCCCGTTTGCTATGTTCCTAGCCATCAAGGCACTGATTCAAGTGTGTGTTGGCATTTCACTTACCACATTCTTGCCCCTCCTTTTCTACTCGCAAGTGAACAGTGGCTAGCAATGATACCTGGGACACACTTCTCCAATAGGTTTCCTCAAAGAACTGATCCCTTGGGCAACATCTTGTCATGACCCAACTGGCCTCTTTTGGTTATTGACCAGAAGGGTAGGGACTCTTTCAGACCCCCTCACTTTGGCCAAAAAGGGGGAAATGACAAAATATTTGAACCCCTATTTTCCTGACCCAAGACCAAGCAAGCTGTGCCCCGAACTTGGCAAGATGACAATCCTTTGTGATCACTTTCTGGATGATCTCACCTTTTGGCACAATCACATAATTCACCAGGTATTTTCTGAGCTGGACAAGCACAGGACAAACTCAGAAAGTCCTGCAGTGAATCCTACTTGTCACATGCTTGTTGCTTACTCATTGTCAGAGCTATAACTCACTTTTGAGGTGCCCTACAGTATCACTGAGTAATAGCTTCATTGTTGAGGGAAATTCTGTAGGCATTCATCTGTGGTCCAAAACGTAAAATGTAACAACAACAACAAAAAAAAACAACCCAAAACAACAACAAACAAACAAATAAATAAAGTTATCTACTCACTTGTAGGACAACAAATCTAAGATTGTGACCATTTTTTGACTTGGGCTCTCCTGCCACAAAAATAAAAGTTATGGATGTTTGGAAGCTTATTTTTACTTCTGGGGAGATCAGAAATAGGGAAGTTGACAAGGAAGGAATTCTGTGATTGTCCTTTCATGTACCAAAGTATTCAGCTGAGAGAGTTAATGCTCTTAATTCTGTTCTTTTAGGCTTTTTTTTTGAAAGACCAAAAGTAATACTTATTAAGAAGCAATCTACAAAATGTTAGTTATTATTGTTTTTATGGCTTTTTTCCTCCTTATTCACCTCCAGCAGTACTTAAACCCACAGAGTTTGTTTAAACTTAGTTAACAGAAATTGTTTAAACTTAGTCATCATATTGCCAGCCACAGCCCAATGCCAGGCACATATTAGGTGCCTTAATAAATGTTTGCAGAATTAAATTGAATGATCCAATTGAAAAACAGCTGGGATTAATTTAAGAGATTGTAGAATGGGAATATTGATAAGTAAAAATGTAGAGGGTGAGAAGTGCAGAAAGCTTTTTGAGTAAAAGGAAATTGTGGGGACCTGGGAGGAAGTGCAAATAATTTAAGTCTGGCCCATATCCATGAAGGAATAGTAGATAAGTGAGAACAGAGATATAAAGTTTTAGAAACAATTTTAGGAAGATTTCTCAGGCTACGACCAAGTTCATCACCTATCTGGCTCTAGAAACTATTGTTTGTCCATTAGATGTTACTTCTTTTTCCTTTTTCTAAATGGAAATGTTCCTTTTTTTTTTCTTTTTTGTTGGTTTTGCTATTGTATCATTTAATTCAAGAATGGGTAAAGCCTTTCTCCAATTGGAAAATTTAGATAATGAATACCTCACTGTGGGTATTCAATAATTACTAATAGAGAGAGTTTTCCCAAATTGTGGTGCTCTTTGATGTGCTGCTATGACTTAGCATTTTATGTTTACGTTCATCCAACTGATTGCATATCAAAGAGAGATTATGAGTTAGAGAATAATGGCAGGAAACATAGAGAAGAAAGGCAAGATAAATACTAAAAAAAATTTTCAAAAAATGTTAAGGATAAAATGTCATCAAAAACTCCTCTAAAATAAAAAAAAAGTTTTATTTTTTTAATCATTTAAAGAAAAAATGGATTTACTGGGTCTCAACAAAACTGCATGAAAACTTTTTAAAAAAAATAGAATTTATGGTAAAAAAATTCTTTATGATTAATCATATGCCAGTTAAGTCCAAATGATGTTCTCTATATAGATTCTGTTTCTGCTAAAAAAAAAAATTATACTCAGATATAAAGACACTGCAAATTAGTTTCTTTTTTTTTTTTCTTTTTTAGCGAGGCAATTGGGGTTAAGTGACTTGCCCAGGGTCACACAGCTAGTGTCAAGTGTCTGAGGCCAGATTTGAACTCAGGTACTCCTGACTCCAGAGCCGGTGCTCTATCCACTGCACCACCTAACTGCCCCTTGCAAATTAGTTTCTAATAGATTCCTCTTGAATAGAAGACAGGACTTTTAAAATCCCTTTTACATTAAGAGATAGTAGGAACATAGACAAATTCCCAAATTGCCAAGGCAGCTTGCAAATAAAAGCTACCTCCTCTGCCCGCATATCCTCCTAAAAGTATTGACTAATTATATTTAACATGAAACAGGAACATAATTTCCACTGTTTTGACAAGTAACAAATTGCACATTATTAACTTGTAAATAAAATTATTAAAAACAGTTGTCCTTGTTTGTAGTTTCTTCTTTGTAAGAGTAAAATTAATTTAAGACTCATCATTTGCCAGAAATGTATTACAGTATCAAAGCAGTAGTTATAAGGAATCAGAACACAGAGATTGAAGCATACTTTTAGTGGGAGAAATTTGATGTTGCAACAATATGAAAAGAGAAGATGTGAGATCTCCCATAGCAGCTTGGTGCCTTCTAGTAATCGGATTTTCAGTCATGATTCATTGGGCTCAGTATTTTTAGTACTAATATTATCCAGACAATAAACTAAATATAATAATGGTTTCTACCTGGGGATGTAAATTACTTATTGTTAAACATTTCTTCTTGTGTTTTTTGATTGCCAATTAATCAGTAGATATATTGGATTTTCAATTGTCTTGAATTCTAAGGGTCCTTGAAAGGTACCCAAAGAAACAAGCTTATTGCTAACATAGACCTTTATATAAGAAGATAAGAATCTAAACACTCCCACCAAGGCTGAGGCTGCACTCAGCAAAAAGCAGAGTAATTTATAAAAAAAAAAATGTTTTGATGGTATTTTTGTTTCTTTTTTATATCAAGGAGGGTGTCATATATAGGAGGGTGGGGCTAAATCACAAGATACTTTTGCAACTATAACTAGAGAAAGTTTACATCTAGAAGGGAAAATACATGCTTAGAAAGAAATGTATCTTTAGGAAATTAAGGTTAACTAAGGTTCAGTGGGGTTTGGATTTACATGGAAGGTTAATTTGGAACATCAGGGATATAAATTAATTAATATGTGCCATTATTATAACTATGATTAGAAGATAAATTCACAGCAGTCTAATATTTTGAACAGGAGTCTGAAATGTAAACAATGAAATTTGCATAAGTGGGAAGTAGGGTACTGATCAAAACAGCACAGCTTAGTGAGATGAGATAATATTGTTTATCCATTGGGAATTCTGAGAGCTAATCCTGGCTTAACATATCTATGTTATTAATTTCTTGTTCATTATTAGCCCAGGGAGCAAGTAGGTTCATAGATCATAGATTCTGGGAGAGAAGGAGACATCAGAAGCCATATGGTCCAACTTCTTCATTTTATAGATAAGGAAACTGAGGCCCAGGGAAGCTACATGACTTTCCTAAGGTCACAAAGACAGTAAGGCATTTATTTAACTGAGGTGGCCTAAGGAAGGATTGTCCTGCAGAGTGGAACCCAGTGTCATTTTCCCCAGAGTTTTAACATCAGCTTAAAACAGAAAGGAGTCAAAGGAGAGACTCTTAGGGCAATTGGTTAGGAGTGTGGTGAGCAAAGGAGACATAGACTGCAGGACAATTTCAGAGATCATTCCAGTGACAGTTAAAGTGAAATAAATTTAATAGAAGAGTTGGGATGAAAGGGAGACTGAGGGTCAAAGCTGAGGTTAGGAAGAGATTAAGTTGAGAGAGGCTTCAGGGTGAACTTGAATGGGGGAAAAAAACTTTATTTTCCCTAAGAATTAACAGAAATTTAGCATGCCTCTCAATTATGAATTAAAAACCAAAATCAAATGAATCTTTATTCTGACAAGGACTCCACAGGTTTCACCAGACAGTCAAAGGGAGAAATGAAACAAACAAAAAACCATAGTAACTCCTCCTCAAGACTAATAAAGACTTAGGCAACTCCCCTGTTCTTTTATGATAGAGAAAATGCAGCAGTCCCACCCTTCCAACATTTTCCTCTAAGGCAAGTCAGTTGCTGTCTGTTACTCATTACTTATTTGTAAAGGGAAAAATGTACTAAATTCACTGCAGTGAAGATTATATTTTGTCCACAGGCTTTAGGGTTATAGATAGTCTTTAAATCCAAAATATGGTAGACGCACAGCAAACATAAAAGCAAACACAATGTTACTGTAACAAAAATAACTATTTCTAAAAATGCAGTTTAAAAAATCATGATCAGCAAAACAATAGAAATTGACTATTTCGATAAAAGGATTTTACACAATAAAGCTAATATTTATATTTAGACATACTTCATCAGCATCATAGAAAAGGGGCAATTTTCAAGGACAAATATGTTCTTGATATCATTAGTTCTTGTAGGATGAAGGAAATTAAAAAAAGAATCAGAGCAAAACAAAATCTCTAAGTGAGACAAATAAAAATGATTATAGTCATTGGATTCTAATCCCCAAACCCAGTGATCTAAACTGACTTAGCAAGCTTGGTCTAATACAAATTAAAATATTTGTAGCCTCTAGAGTAAGAGTGTTAGGTTTGGTTTAGTACCATAGAAAATTAGGCTAATCATAGATAAATGATCCTTAACCATGGCTGAAGTATCAGATTTGCAAAATGAAAAGTGGATTCTAATACTGTTATCAAACTATACTTTATAAGAGAAAGTAGAAATTTGACAGTAAAAATCTTGAAGAAATGAGATGACAGGGGGGAAGCCGGGTGGCCCAATGGATAGAGCACTGGCCCTGGATTCAGGAGTACCTGAGTTCAAATCTGCCCTTAGGCACGTGACACTTACTAGCTATGTGACCCTGGGCAAATCACTTAACCCTCTTTGCCTCAAAAAAAAAAAAAAAAGATGTTTGGGCATTCCAGCCTCATAGCAAAGTTTATTTCTAAATCACTAAAATAGCACTTTAAGGTTTGCAAAATGCTTTCCATTAACTTATTCTCAAAACAATGTTGGGAAGTAGGTGTTATTATCACCCCAATTTTACAAATAAGAGAGGTACATAAAGGTGAAAATACTTGCCCAGAGTCACTAGCTTATAAATTTTTGAGACTAGATTTCAATTCAGATATTCCTGGAACAAGATCCAGAGCTCTATGCACTGTCAATTGTCAATAAGAATTTATTAAAGATCTACTATATGCCAACCAGGCAGTGTACTAAGTACTGGGGATACATATCCAAAAGAGAATGGTAGTCCCTGCCTTCAAGAACCTTACAAGCTAATGAAGGAAGACAACACACAAAAAGGAAGTTAAAAAGTTAAAAACTGAAAAGTTGAAGAGCTAGTTGGGGTGGGGTGGTATCTGAAGCAAGGGCATAGTGGAAAAGAAAAAAAAAGTCTAAAATGAGTGCAATTGTGTGGGAAATGAGGCAATGAAATCTTAGGAAATGACAATCCTATTGTTCCCTTCCCCCCACCTTAAATGGAAAAATTGATGCCTCTACTTTCCAGTCATAGAGGGCAGAGGGTACTGAAGAAGTGTAAGTAATAAGGCTGAATGGATTTTGAAAGATGATGAGAACTGCCAGTGATTAGTATACTGGGGGCTTGGTGGAGAAGAAAAAAGAATTTCAAAATTACTATGGCTGGGTGGGAAATGAAGATATTTCAGTGCCACCTAACTGTCCTTTCAGGTTTGATAGTCTTATTATCCCAATTCTAACTATTTAAGAAATGCAAGTACAGATATCTATTCACACCAAACAGTTGTAAATGAAAAACTACTATGGGTCACAAATAAGGAAATATGTAATACTTCTGTACCAATGGCAGATATTATTGTGGAGACAGTGTCATATAGCTAAAAACAATTATTTATTTATTTGTTCATTCATTTGTTTGTTGATATGGTAGAGAGCAAATCTCTCTGGGAAAACATTACGGCATGGGATACTTAATTATCACATATTGACATATTCATGATGAACATAATAAAAAGTCATTATGAGGATGATGAGTATAGTTTAAGCATTAATAATATTGCAAAAGAGAAAATAAAAAAAATCTATGAAGAATTAGACAAGACCCTTCAAATCAAGGTGTGTGTACACACACACACACACACACACACATATATATATATAAAACACCCACACATATATATGTGTCATGTGAAATTATATGGGGGTGCTTATCTCTGCACCAAGTTTTAGGAAACTTATCTGGAATTTCTAGTATATTACTACTTAGAAATTAGAGGCTATAGAACCAGTTTGGGGCATATATTAAAGCATATTAAATTTTAGTAAAGAGAGAGAGAGCACATTGCTCAGAAAGTTCAGAAGCCCTACATACCTAGGATAGAGGGGAGAGAGACTGGCCTGGGTGGCTGCCTCCTTCAGTGTCCTAGGCCAAGAGAGCTTAAGCTCCCTGTGGTCTGGAGGAGAGGCAGCCCTTACACACTGCTCCGAGCTAATTGGCTAGCATAATTCAAATATATTGGTTTACTGGACTTGAGGGCTGTCCATGAGCAGTACATGCTGAGGTCAGATTCCAGAGGATAGACCCTTTGGGGTGAAAGGCTTTCAGGTAGGTGTGGTTTTAATTTCTATTGTTTCCATCAAGAGTCCAACTTTACTGACTCTGGGCTGGTACTGCAAAACCAACCCGAGTTCCTGTGTGTGTGTGTGTGTGTGTGTGTGTGTGTGTGTGTGAGTGTGTGTGTGGGGTTTCTGAGTCCCCAAAATACCCCATTATTAATAATTTTTTCATAATTTGTATATATGAGTGTATATACACATACACACACCTTGGTTTGAAGGGTCTTGTTCAATTCTTCATAGATTATGTTTATATAATCTATGATTATATAAAATATATGTTGGTTTCATATATGTACATATATAAACATACATACACACATGCATATATGCATATGCATATATGTTGGTTCGGAGAAACTGGACAAAAATAAGGGGTGAAAAATATGTGAAATAAAGTGTTGCTTAATTTCAAAAAATGGTCAGAAATTATTTCTTTTATATCAGGAATGTATTCTTCCAGAAGAAAGTAAAAAGCCTTTGGACATAACTTATGCCAACCGTCATTAAAAAAATAAAATTGACTGTACCTTAATACTTAGGAAACAATTACTCACTGATGTGGAGGTCCTATTGTAATTAACAATCTTATTGCACTCAGACCATTTAACTAGTTGTTAGAACAAAGGTTAAAATCAATAACAAATTAGAAGAAAGGATAAAGATGAATAGAAGGCACTCATTATACTTGCTTTGCTTTTTAAAAAAATGAACAATAAATATAAAATGGGAAGTAGAAAAAGGCAAATATGTTGACATTGATTATTACCACTTGCTGCAAAAGTTTAACTGTTATAAACAAATCACCATAATGAGGAGGCCAAAACACCCCAGAAATTGCCTAAGCTAGCAAAAAATGTATTCTTCTTGATATGTGAAGGGATGGTAATGAAGAGCAATATTTGCTTAGAACCAATATTTATTTACAAAATACAATGAAGCAGAATGGCAGAAAATTGCATGAAGTATATCATCTTGTAAATCAGATTTAAACCTTGGTCTTCTAGGCTTTGATCTATTTGTCACTGTCTTCTGATACATAAAGGCAGCCCCCTCAATCTCTCAATGCTCTAGGCTATTCTCTAATTCTATAAGTTGTAGAGTACACATAACGCTTCAGTAGGGGGAGGTTCTTAACCTGAGAGTTCTTAATAACTAGGAAATAACAAGTCCAATCCAAAACTGAAAAAGCAGTGAAATCCAAAAAAATTCCAAAAATATCTTTACATGAAACTTAAATGCATTATATGATTCTAAGAGTATATAATGATATAAAATAGATAGATATACAATAAAAGGAATCTGTCAACATTTCTTTAATGTTCTGTTGTCATCCTCATTGCTAAAAAAAATCTACCATATTTGGGCTCTTACAGTTTATAAGAATTGGAAATAGATGTTAGGAAGATGAATTCAGGAACAATAGATGGACTAGATGAAGTACTAAGATAAATTATTATTTTCCATTATATTGATAACCCATTATTAATTAGGATCTGGGCTTTTTATTTCCTCATTCAGGGACGAGCCCCTGTAGTCAGTCTTTCTCTGAAGAACGAGATAGATAGATGATTGCTCAAATCCTGAGGGAACATGCTCCTCAATCTTGGGCAGGGTTCCACTTAATCAGAAGATCTTAGTTTTGTTAAGAATGTTAACAATCTAATCTAGGTGAATTTCAGCCCCAAAGAACTGAATCCATGTTCTTGCACCCCTCCACTGGAGTTTAGGGTAACCTGGCTCATGAAGAAGAAAACCAACCAGAGTGGTCTAGGTAGAGATGGATTCCTTTGTCTGGATTGCTGGAGGCACCTGTCTCATGATCAAGCCATATTCTCAGCAGGAAGAGCTGAAGGTTTTTAGCTCACCTCTGCATTTGAACTGCATTTAACTGTTCACTAAGCAGGGTTGATCTTCACCTGTCAAGTGTACCCTCTTTTCAAAGGTATTTAAGTATTCAGTGATCACCATGATTTTATCTTTGATTACCAAAACTAACCACGACCATCAATGTATTATTTGCTAGAATAATTAATAAATTGATTATTAATTACCTGGAAACTTTGTTTCTTGGGCTTTTAATTTGTCTCAGTTCAAACTAAAGGAATTCATCAGGGAGGTGACACAATCTTCAAAACTTTGAGAGCTTATCTTATATGACATCTCAGGAAAAGGCAGCATTTTATTGACGTGAGTAAAAAAATACAAGATTCACTATGTCTCTTGCTTACAAAAAAAGGACACATTAGAGTAAAATGCATCCTTAGTTCCTCTCTTCAAAAAAGGAGACTTTCATGCTTATGTGAAAGATCATGTAAGAATTTTTGCTAAATTAAACCATAGAGATAACTCTTTTCCTTGATACTTTGAATATTGATGTCAAATAATGTATAAAACATGTATATATATATATCTGTGTATACATATGTATATATACATAGATGATGTATATTCACTATATTATTAGCTACTTTCATGGGGAATGAAAGAATGTTTAGGTGAGGTCCTCTACATCAAAGCTTCTTAAACTATGGGTTGTAACCCCATATGGGATCTTGTATGTGAATATGGGGGTCAAAAAAATTTGGCAAAAATAAAAGGTTATGTATAACTCTTTTATATGCCTATATACCTGGGGTCATGTCACATAAAAATTTCTTGGGTGAAAAGGGGTCATGAATGGAAAAATTTTAAGAAGCAAAGTTCTAAATATTCCTCTGTTCAGTCACATATGTAATAAAGGTGTAGAAGTGAAATATGTATATTTTTCTAATTTAATTCAATGATTACCAAAGAACTATTATATTTAATTTTTCTATATTTCTATTTAGTTCTTTAATTTCTTTATTGTAAAACTTTGTTGTTATTGTTGTCCTTATATTTCTCTGAGTCTGAGAGAGCTATATTGAGATTCTCCAGTTTTTTATTTCTCCATGAAATTCATTTAAATTTCCCTTCAATTAATTTGATGCTGTGCTATTCAGTGTGTACACACACACACACACACACACACACACACACACACATATATATACATATATATGTGTACTATACATTATTGATATTACATCATTATCTCTGGTCTATGTTATATGTGTGTGTGTATAAAATCCCTATATCTATGCATATATTCATGTGTTGTGTCCATATATGCATGTATGTATGTATAAAACCTGGAATTTCTGTATTTTACTATGTCATTTATGGAGGTTTCCATTTTAGGGTTTCTTTCAGTAAATTACTAGTGTATTATTGCATTTTTTTAGTCTTTATATTTTCCCTTTGCCTCCTAATTTTTGTGAATCTGGGCAGTCCGTTAATGATGCCCTGAAATATAGTATCCTAGGTTGTTTTGAATATAAAAAAGTTTCAGTAAATCTAGCAATTCTTAAATTATCTCTTCTTGAGGTTAGCAAAGATATTAGTATAGAAGGAAGCAGTTTAGCCTAGGTGTCATGTACAATTTTCTAAAAAACAATAAAATAAAACAAAACAAACAAAAAAAAACATGGGAAAGAGCTAAATAACTGATGGCAATTTGAGGATATTCATTATCTAGGTTAAAAATAAATGTGATAAAGCAAAAAACCTGAATATCACATTATAGGAAATAATTAAGAAAATTTTCATCAGCATTGAAAATAGAAATACAGTATTGATCTATAGGCTTATTGCCAAAGATAAATTCTAAATTTAAATCACAAAGGGGTATAGTAGACAAACTTTACAATTTGAATGTTAAGTACAAAATATTGCAAGCCATCAAGACAAAAAACCCTTAACTCTAACAGATAATCAAACTGAACACTATAGTACCACTATGTCTAAGAGAAAATAAAGAAGAAATCAGAATAGAAAACTAAAAAGCCAAGACTGTTATGATACATCCCAGAATAAATATATACTAATATAAAGGGGATATCTTACCAATGAGAAGAAGGGGTTCTTTATCATTACTCCAAAAGGACCTGGAGTCAAACAAACTGTGTACCACCTAATTCTTTCAAATGATTCTGGTCCTAGACCAGGCTTATATCTCTGAGAGGGGGAAACCTTTTTTTCTGTTGATAGAAGGCCAATAAGAGATAAAAGGGCAAAGGTATAGAAGGTAAAAAACAAACAAAACAGGATATAGTCAAAGGAAAGAATTCATTTAGCAATCCAGAGGATGAAGTTGATGTTAACCCATATGTGATTTTTTTTGGAAGGTTAAGAGTTTTCATAGCAGGCTTTCAAAGCATAATTGGTTATTTTCATAGAAGGAAAGCAAATGATAAGAGGAGGAGAGAAATAAACTTGTCTACCAAAACTAAAACAGAGAATGTAAAATGATTGTAGAGTGTTCTAGGGAGGTATGGGAAAAGAGAGTAAAAACAAAACTATGGAACTATGATTTTTTTATTTTGAAAAGGTGATGGGTTAACTGTTAGTTAACTTTAAGAAAAAGGTGTGAGAAAGTGAGAGAGAAAATTCAAATGTAGTTGATTGAAAATGAACAAAGTTAATTCACAACCAAAGCTGAGGAATTACAAATAATTATCAGAAACTACTATACAAAATTACATGTGAATAAAATGAGAGTTTAAAAGACATGAATGATTCTCTACAAAAATGTAAGATATACAAATGGATAAAACAAAACAAAACATAAACACTGAACTATTGAATCTCAGAAAAATAAATTGAGCAAGATGTAAATTAACCACAAAGTAAGAAATGGGGAAACTGGTTCAGATGGCTTCACAAGTGAATTATATCGAATATTCAAAGTTGAAAACACTTATGTTACAAAAATAATTCTTGATTGCTGAGAAAGAAATTTGCCTAATAAATACCTTTAATGAGGCAGACATAGTCCTGATCCCTAAGTTGGAGGCAGGAAGGGAATGGAAGGAATGAACCAAAGAAAAAATACCTGTTTCCTCTTATTAAAGGCCTCAGTAATGAAGGACCAAACCCAGTCTGCATGGATCAAGGCTGAGGCTCCATAATGAGCAACAGCACCCATCATAGGTCACTGATTGTTAGAATGGAAAAATAGATGAACAAAACCAAATAGATAGGCAGGAGCCAAAAGTTTAAAAAAATACTTAATAAACATGGGACTTTGTTTAATAAAGAATAATATGAGGATATTCAACAAATGAAAAATATCTGAATAGTCTCTGGTAGGTGAATATTATGGAATAGAAATGAATGACAAAAATGAGGAGAAAGTTGACTTACAAAAAATGGAAAGACATATGAAATGATTCGGAGTGAAATAAGTAGAACCAGAAGAAAAAATAATATTGTAATATCAATATAATAAAGTGAACAAATTTGGAAAGTTGTATAAGCTATTAGATAATGAAATAAACACATTCAAGCAAAACCATTTATACAACAATAACAACAGTGTAAAAACAACTTTGCAAACTATAAGAGTCACGGCCAATATAATTAATGATTCCAGATTGATGATATACCATTTTATCTGTTACAGAGTTGTGATAGATTTATGGCATACAATGAGTGTGTCTATACATACACATCTATGTGTCTATGTATATATTTATATACAGATACACATATACATACATGTGTGTGTTGTTTAAGTTTATATGTATGTGTATGTTCTGGGATTGTTAAAAGGCAGATTGGAAGACATTATGTTTAGATCATCTTATACCATATTCCACAATATAATAGAAATTCATATATAATTGATATAAGGGTCTCAGCATTTAAAACAATGAACAAGGGGCAGCTAGGTGGCACAGTGGATAGACCACCGGCCCTGGAGTCAGGAAGACCTGAGTTCAAATCCGGCATCAGACACTTAACACTTACTAGCTGTGTGACCCTGGGCAAGTCACTTAACCCCAATTGCCTCACAAAAAAAACCAAAACAAACAAACAAACAAAAAACAATGAACAAATAAATACAAAATTGAATGGATAGATAATTTAACGTATGAATAAATGAATAGGTAAATAAAGGGAAATGGGACAACTCATACCTATGATTATGATTAGGGAAAGACATCTTAACCAATTAAGGGACTAAGTTCACAACAAATAAAATGTTCAATTTTGCTTGTTACACAAAAACTATCAATACAGAAACTGTCAAGTAACAATCTTTCCATCATTTATATCTACTAAAAGTCACACTGTTTTGTCATTAGAACTAACATGAAATTTTTTTCATAAAGTATGAATAAAGAGAGAAAAAAGATACAACATACTATTAAAATTACTTAATCCTCAACTGTATAAAGAAGTAACTAATGTTTTTTCAAACTGGGAAATGGACAACAGACATTACAGTGACATATAATATATGATAGAATACAATGAAAAACACAATACAGGGGCAGCTAGATGGCACAGTAGATAAAACATCAGCCCTGGATTCAAGAGGACATGAATTCAAATCTGGCCTCAGACACTTGACACTTACTAGCTGTATGACCCGGAGCAAGTCACTTAACTCTCATTGTCCCACAAAAAAACAAACAAAAAACCCACAATACAGTGTAACATGAAATATAATGGATATATTTATTTTGTAAATTAAAAAAAAATTAGGCGATTGGGGTTAAGTGACTTGCCCAGGGTCATACAGCTAGTAAGTGTCAAGTGTCTCAGGCCATATTTGAACTCAGGTCTTCCTGACTCCAGGGTTGGTGCTCTATCCACTGTACCACCTACCTGCCCCATGGATATAATATTTCAATCATAAGTTTAACAAAAGGAAATTAATTTACACAAGGAAGCCAAAAGAAGCCACAAAGTGCCTTAGTTAGTAATTCTCTTACTAACTTGCCGTATGAGGAGGGCTGATTGCCAAAGGAAATAATAAGATGAGAATTTAAGCTCATCCATAAAAGTAGGATGACGGAGAAAAACCAAGGGTGAGTCGATTTGGTTCTAAGAAAACATTGGAAATATATATAACTAGCCAAAACAGGACAATAGCATATAAAGAAGATAATAGGAGGAAGGCTATAAAAATGAAAAAAAAAAAGAAAATATTTTGCAAAACTGTTTTAGCAAATAGTTTTATCCATCAAAGTTAATGGAACTACTATCATCAGATGCTGATATCACAGTACCTAAGGTGTTTATAGAAGTATTATACAAAAAAAACCCCATCTGAAGTAAAATGATTTGTTTTTTTATACCAAATCATATACAAAATAACCACACACATATGACTATGCACACATGCACATATATATGCATATATGTACATATCTATTGCCAACAGAAAATAAGTATAATGTGCTCATATATTCTCTACATCATTCAATTAGTTGTGGCATAGTAAAATCATGGTACATTATTGAATATTGCTTGTGAAAGCTTTATTGTTTCCTATGAATATTTTCATCAAATATGACCTTGATTCATATATAGATCACTTTCATGAGGATTTTATATAGATTGTAGTATGTGAATTGTGGCCTGTAGTTATTGAAGTTCTCATGGTCCCCCCCTTTTAGGGCATATATAAGGTCTCAAATTATTATCTTTCCTTCATTATTTGTTCTTCTTTCAGATATCTTAAATATTAATCCCTCAATGTCATCATGATTATTTCACCTCAGCATTGATCTCCTATGTATATGCTGTTTTATTCTCTTTGTAATTCCCCCCAAAAAAGATTCAATGTTTAAAAAAATATCTCTTGCTAAAAGTACACATGGTGAATTTTATTTAAAATTTTAAAAGCTAAATTTAAAAGTAGAATTTCAAGGGTGAATTAAATAAAAATATGATTACATTTAAAAAAATAGTTTCCCCCCCAAAATAAATCTTAGTTTGACTAACAGGCTACTTTTATCAGAAGAACTTTATTCTTATTTTTAATTTACACATAAATTGAAAAAGAAGCTTGCCCTCATTAGTGGATTTCAAGGCAGTCTTTTCTTTTTCATAAGACTATATAGTGTACAAAGTACATGTGTACCTGGGTATTTAAGTTAAATTTCTTCTTTTCATAGACATAGAAGAAGAACAAAATGGAAGAATAAGAATATGATCTGCTACTAGTCACAACTAATTGTATTGGATCTATAAATTCTTTAGTTCTTCATATAAGAAATCATTGAAGTATCATCTTGACAGTCTGTCAGGGATGATGCTAGCTTTTAGATAGTTAAGGATGAAGTGATTGCCCACTTAAGAGCTAATTTCCTTAACCTTTGACTTGTTAACATTTCCCAAAGACCATCTGTATCTAGGGCTTCATCAGTTTCACCACTTATCTCCACTGTACCTGAATGACATGAAGTCCTAGACAGGAGGCACTAAGCTCAGGATGTAGTGAAAATCTCCGAAAAGTCATATGTAGGCTGATAAGGGAAGTAGAGAGAAAGTATCGCATGACAAGATAATTATATTTTCTGTTATAGTGACCACAGAAAGTATGCCAGATTTGAAGGGGAGAAAAATAAGTAGATGAGAAAAGTGGACTTGCCCCATGAAAGAAGGATTGTTTTTTTTCTTTTGCATCTCATGCTATATTTTGGGGAAAAACTGTTAAGAACAGTGTATTTGTATGAAAAGACAATCCTTATATTGTTGCAGAGGCTAATCAAAGTCAACAAATATTTATTAAGCATTTACTATATGCCAGGTATGGGCTGAGCATGAAGGATACAAAGAAAAGTAAAACAATATTTTCCCTCAAAGAATTCACATTTTAATAGGTGAGATGATATGTAGATACTTAGGTGTGTACAAGTTATATACAGAGGAGATGAAAGGGAACCTCCAAGGGGGAAGAGATTTTCAGCTAATATTCTATTCAAGGGCTGTTGAACAACTTGAAATGGTTAAGGAAAAAAAAAAGAAATTGTCAGAGTTGTTAAAGGAGAAATTTTTTTAAAAATTGACTTTTTTTTAATGTTCACTTTGATCAAACAAACTTTTATCAAGCAACTATTCTTTTTCAGGCTTGGATTCCAAAGATTAAAAAAAAAAAGTTGCTGACCCTGTTCTCAAGGAATTTATCTTCTAGTAGGGTATATAAGACATTTCCAGGAGGTTAGAAGGTGGCTAAGTGGAGAGAAGTTTAATAGGGTGGCCTAAGTGATTCCTTCCAAAATTGGGGGATTAGAGCAGGATTAATGGACGAAGTATCAGCATAGCTGACTCTTTTTTTTTTGTTTTTTTTTTTTAGTGAGGCAATTGGGGTTAAGTGACTTGCCCAGGGTCACACAGCTAGTAAGTATTAAGTGTCTGAGGCCGGATTTGAACTCAGGTACTCCTGAATCCAGGGCCGGTGCTCTATCCACTGCGCCACCTAGCTGCCCCATAGCTGACTCTTAAAAGAAGAGAACAATCGATTTAAAAAGAGCAACATTTTTTTTTTTTGGTTTGTTTGTTTTTGTGGGGCAATGGGGGTTAAGTGACTTGCCCAAGGTCACACAGTTAGTAAGTATCAAGTGTCTGAGGTCAGATTTGAACTCAGGTACTCCTGAATCCAGGACCAGTGCTTTATCCACTGCGCCACTTAGCTGCCCCCAGAGCAACATTTTTAAGAATCTATTTCAGTTATGGGCTTTTAGGTATACAAATACAAAACAATGGGAGTCTGTCAAGCAAAGGATATAAGGCAGGAACATGTGCAACATCACCTGCGGGATTTAGTGATACAAAGTAACTATTGGTCATAAGAGCGTTTTACAGGAATGTTTCCAAGCACAGGTAATAACTACTGCCCCAGCTATGGTTTCCCAAAGAGGAAACTATGAGTTTGCACATTTCAGATCTTTTCAAGAAAGTGACCCTGCAAGAATAAAAAGTTTTGCACAAATCAATTTATAGATTAAGAAATAAATCAATCTATGTTTGACATTGCAGGGTAATGACTGCTGCAGAAAGTGGACAATGAGCTGAAGCTTGAAGGAAGCCAAGGGAGCTAGGATTCATGGAAGGATGAAACAGTCTAGGCACCAAGGAGAGCCAGTGGAAATTCATGGACTTGCTATACCACGTGTTAGGAAAAGCAAGTAGGGCAAGTAGATCCATATTGTATACCTGGAAATCTGTCAAGTATAAGAAAAGGGGAAAGGTAGGAAAATACCAGATTGTAAAGGACTTTAAATTACAAACAGAATACACACACATGCATATATAATATATTACATACATACACAAATTTGTATGTATACATATGTACATACACCACACATATGTATACATGTATATATGTATACACACATGCAAACACACATACATACCATTGCAGCTGATAGGAGTATGGGTTTGTGTGGAAAGACATGTGATACTCATATGGCCATTACCCAAGTTAAGGCACACAACACTTCTCACCTGGACTACTGTAAAGGATTCCTAATTAGTTTTCCCATCTCAAATCTTACCTCTCTCTAAGCCATTGTCCAAGCAACTAGCAAAGTGACATTTCTAAAGTGCAAGTCTTCCTTTGTTACTCTCTTGCTTAATAAGGTCCAACAGCTTTGTTATCATTAGCAGCAAATACAATCTCCTCTGTTATTTAAAGCACTCCATCACTTTGATCTAATCTACCTTTCTACTCCCCTTCACACCCTCCACATTCTAGTCAAACTGGGCTTTTTGTCCTTCTTCCCAAAAACATTTCATTCTTTTGCCTTTAAACCAACTGCCCTCCATTCCTATAAAGCTTTTGGTCCTCACTTCTGCAGCTTAGAATCTCTAGGTTTCTTTAAAGACAGCTCACATGCCACCTTTTTGAGACTGCCTAATTCCCACTAGCTGCTAGTACCTTTTCCTAAAAATTGTATTTCCTTTGTGTATATTTTTCATATGTTTATATGTATTCGTATGATATTTTATGCTAGAGTGTAAGCTTTTTGAGGACAAGAACTTTTAAAAAATTTCTTCAACCTATTGCAGTTCCTTGTATAGAGTAGGCACTTTATTAATATTTATTTTTATTGAGCAGGTAAAACAACAGTTCAAGTTCAGTGTTGTAAGCATAAACAATGTATTATATATACATTTGAAGATAATTTAAGTACAATTTCAAACTTTTCCTTGGATTGTGTATTGAGTCCCCTACTACAGTAAGAAATGCAGTGCCTGATAGTAGATAGAGAATCAGTTTTTAAGTCAAGGAGACCACATACTGGCTGTGTGAATTTTCAGTGCTCTAGGAAACTCAGACTTCGTCTCAGAGAAGGTGCCAACGTTTACTGGTAGATGACGTCTCTTTATTGAGGAGTTCTCGAGATTAATGAAATTATAGGTGTTTTAATGTTCACAAATGAAGCAATGTTTACCTTTTAAATCAATTAGATTAATAAGCATTAGCAGGTGAGATTTGCTCTGTATGATGGCCATGTTTAAGGCCTGCACATCTGAGATGGTCTTAACAACATGTTGTA
Organism: Dromiciops gliroides; assembly: GCF_019393635.1. Taxonomy (NCBI): domain Eukaryota; kingdom Metazoa; phylum Chordata; class Mammalia; order Microbiotheria; family Microbiotheriidae; genus Dromiciops; species Dromiciops gliroides. Next base: position 102,525,343 of record NC_057863.1, on the reverse strand, counting down.
TCATGCTAAGTAGTATTTGAACTTGCTTGTAAATATATGATCAAAACATGTTTTTCATTTTAATGATACTTTAAGGTTGCTTAACCTGCTTAATCTTGCCACCTGTTATTCAAAAAACCTGGATGATTAAGTGTAATTAGTCCAAGAAACATTAATAAGTATTTATAGATCTTGTAGTTACCATGACTAAGGTACTGATTGGACTATTTTTCCAAGTAACCTGATCAGACTCAGTGAATCGCAATGTGCTGAGACTGTCTGTAAGGGGCTCCCCTTTCAGAAATAGGGTCAATTTTCATGGCTAGAGGAACCTAAGAAAACACTCCATAGTTCAGCTCCTCTACTGTATCACTTCTCCCTACTGGAATCATATTCTGTATAGGGATTATGATTGAATCATATGAAACCATTCTCTTTGGTCTTATTTATACTGATTCCATATCTCTGAGATATTGTGTCATCAAATTGGGCTCAATCCATAAGATAGGAGTAACTTTCTTTAGATGCCAAAGATCATAGTCTTTCTGTATGCAGGCCAAGATGGAGAATTTTTCCACCCCTCTTGATTCTATTTCTATCATTCATCTTCTTTCTCTTTCCTACAATGCTCCCTGAACCAATACCAATCTTTTACCCATAAATAGCTTTCCAGATTTTCTTTCTGATGCATATTGATTTGTGCATCCTGAGATGCTGATGCCTCAGTACATGGAACAGCAAATTAGGAAATAACAAAAAGGTATAAATAACAGAAATGCATAAATAACAAATATGAACCAGACTATATCACATTTTATCATCTTCCTAGGCCTTGAAGTACTCATTTTGATATCTTAGTGTGTTATATTTAATCATTTAATGTGATTTTTTAAATGAAGCAATTGGGGTTAAGTGACTTGCCCAGGGTCACACAGCTAGTAAGTGTTAAGTGTCTGAGGCTGGATTTGAACTCAGGTACTCCTGACTCCAGGGCCAGTGCTCTATCCACTGCGCCACCTATCTGCCCCACTTCATATATCTTAAAGTAAGGAATTCTAATATCTCTATAAGGTTTCTATAAGGGAAACATAACTTGATTGTTGTTTCATCAGACATGCCTTAGAATCTATGTTATGGAAAAATGTTGAACTCAGATCCTCCTGAATCCAGGGCCGGTGCTCTATCCACTGTGCCACCTAGCTGCCCCTAATGTGATATTTTTTAATATTGTTTATGCATGTAAGGATTCCTTACAGTTGTCCAGAACACAATCCATTCATACTTTCCCATACTGTACCACCCTTGTGTGTGTCAATTTCTTGACATTGCGTGGTTAGATTACCAATGTCAATTAGTTATCTCTTGCTTTCATCAGCAGCCTATCTCTTTGTATCATCACTGATTTGATGATATAATTTATGTCACTTTTCCTGTGAAATTTTTCTGTGATATCTTCTTTTAAAATTATTTTAAAAGCTGTTATCAGAATTAGAAATCTCTATTTTTTATTATAGTTCAAGCTAGTTTTGGTAGGGGTGAGGAGGAGAAAACCTAGAAATGCTGATTAAACCATTTATGAGATTGAAAATGTCACTATGTTAAAGTGGAAAAATATTGGAACTGGGAGTTAGGTGACCTGTTTTCTAGTCCCAGCTATGTTACTAGCTTTACAGGACTAGGGAAAGTTACTTGGATTTTCTGTTCCCTCATCTGTAAAATGGAAAGGTTGATTGAAAGAATATCTAAAGTCTCTTCCAGTTCTAAAATTCTCTGTTTTTCAAGAGTCATGGGGAATCTAACCCAGTGAACAGCGGAGGGGAGGGGAAGTATATAATATCAAATGCAGCAAAGATTAGATCAGGATAAGAATTGAGAAAAAGGCTATTATATGTGTAGGAGAAAGGTCACTGAAGGCTTTCAAAGAACTGTTTTCGGAGAGGAGTAAGGACAGGTTGCTGGAAGCAGAGGAACCAGTGAATGGGATGTGAAGAAATGGAAGCATTGTGTTCAGGCCCAATGTACACCTATGAAAAAAAGAAGGAAAATATGATGGTACTTTAAAGAAAGTCAGAGAAAAGTAACGTTTTATTTGTTTGTTTGTTTATTCAATTAAAGGCAAATCTGTGCATGCCTTTAGGCAGAGGGTAAAGATCCACTGGAGAGGGAGAAATTGACAGTAGGTGATAGGTTAAAAGAAGAGATTATATGTCTGTTAAGATCTGCTGAAGTCTAGTTGCCAAAAGAGAAAACAATTTTTGTATATATCCTCTCAGTCTCTAATGTCAATCCTGGGGGCAAGAAGTGTGTCTTCCCCCTTTTTGTATGCCCAGTGCATATTTAACAATGTCTTGCACAGAGTAGACATTGAATAAATGTATTGATGGTGATGACCACTGTCACTGATTAAAAACAGTTTACAATTTAATGATTTTAGCCATTTCACAGTTAGTTATTTGTTATGTTCATTCTATACGTGTATTGTTTTTAACAATTAGTTGTGGTCCTTTGTCATACTGGCCACATGACTATAAACATTTGTGCTTGGCTATTGTTCAAATTATTTACAATATTTGTAATTTGTTTACTGGTTACGTAGAGCCAGAGGGTACAAGAACGAATGCTTTTTATAAAGTTGAAAACAATTAAAGATAATAAATTCCCCAAGCCTGACAACTATTCCATCTGGCAAACCGATCTGTGCTTTTTCATCAAGGTAGTCCTCCATTAACTGCTTTATACACTGGTTCCTTTTTGTAATCCTCAAACCTGCACCTCTGCATTTTTATCAGGTTAATGTAAATGAAGCATCATTTTAAGAAATCATTTATTAATTGAAGTTGGAAATTATCTAGAATAATCCAAATGTCCCTGCAAACTATAAATACAAAAATCTCCACCTATAGCAGGCTTTTTTTTTTTCCTGCTTCGTTTTTCTTTTTGAAGGGAGAATTAACCTTATAATCTTCAGCCCTACCCAAGTGACTCCTGCTGGTTACCAGAAGGTACAGGGACTTCTGAGCTTGAAAGGTCTCATGGCTACTTTACAACAACAATATAAAAGCTTGTTTTCCCTATAGAGGAAATCTGATTTTACCGTTTTATTGGTCTAGCAAATTTCTAATGTGGAAACTCATAAATTATAATCAGAGAGCTGCTTTGGGCATGAAGTGGTTAAATGACTTGCTCAGGGTTGCAAAACTAGTTTTATCAGAAGCAAGGCTTGAACTCAACTCTTCTTGCTACTAAATCTGATTCTCGATTCATTCCACTAGACAAAACAATTTTTTGCCTTAATCTTCATTAAGAAAGTGGACTTTTTGTACTATTCATCATTAAATGCCTCTTCTCCTTTTTCTTCTTTTTTGTTTGAGGTGATCTGGGTTAAGTGACTCGTCCAGGGTCATGCAACTAGTAAGCATCTGTGATAAAGTTTGAACTCAGGTCCTATTGACTCCATGGCTGGTGCATTTTCCACTGCAGCTCTTAGCTGCCCCTCAAATACCTCTTCTCACAATTTACATTTTTCTAAAAAATAAAAAAGGACTTTAGCCCCTTCCAGTGATACATTATTTCTTCTGTTTCAGATTGGTGTCATTCTCAAAATTTGACAAAAAAGATAGGAAAGGCATCATGTTGACATAACCAACTAGAAGACCCACATGGCTTTCTACTCAATCCAAACTCTTAGTGTGTGAGTTTTCCCACCTACTTTTATAACAGCTTGTGATACTATTATATATGCTATTTGGCTGTCAATGGTCTACCTTAGAAGGCAAGCCAAGACTTAAAATACGTGAAGAAAAAAAGTATACTGTGAAGAAAGTGAATTAGTGCTAACTGAAGAAAAGCAGATTAATTAGAAACAGTGATGAAGAGATGAGTTGGAATAATGGTTTTATAAAGGATGGGGTCAGTATGGAAGGTATTCATTTTCAGAAGAGGGGGAAAAAGTCCTTAATAGACTAATTTAATGTATATAGCATTAAATCAAGAGGTTCACATTTTAATCCTAATTCTGCCATTGATTTATATAACTGTAGACTAGGCTGTTTAATCCATAAGCCTCAGTTTCCCATTTATAAAATAATGGGTTATGTTTCTTGTAAAATCTATCCACTGATAATTCTCCCAATCTACTTGTTTTGTCATTTTAAGTAAAGGGAAATTATTTTTACAAACATAAAATTGATTAATTGTTTAGAGCTATGTATTCAGTGAATATCAAATATAACTGATGTATTTTTATACCTCCCACCTGAAGAGGAAAAAAGGTGCCATCACTAAGAGAATAGCTTTTATTATATGCTTTTATTATGGAAAGGAAAGCAACTGATAGATATTAGAGGCTATTGTATAAATAAAATAATTACTACTCATATGACCTAAGACTTTGTCCTTTGCCTAGTAGCATTTCCATCTCTGATCCATTTTTGTAGGTTTATGATCATGGGAATGAAGGTCATATGTTGAGCTGAAGCAAATAAAAACAGGGGTAGCTTCTACTTGATAACTTCTTTATTTTTAGTGATGACATACACTTTTATTCTTTAGCCACCAATACTTCTAAACTTTGGATTTACCTCTTATTCTACCCTCTTCCACACCCTACTTCAAACTGTCATGTATACCCGAGGGTTCTATCTCCACAATATATTTTGCATTTTCTCATTCTTTACCATTCTAAGTCTTACTAGTTTGGGTGCCTGCATTTTTCAATTATGTTTATAACTTTCCAATTATTATTCCTACTTTTCAGTATCTTCTCCAGTCTATCCTACACTTTGTCAAGTCTCAGATTAGTCTTCTCCATACACATCATAGGATGTTCAACCATATTAAATGATTCTTCTTACCTATCACATTCCAAATTCTTCAGCTTGGCATTGAAATTCTTCCTTAATTCATAGTGTTAATATGAATATATGGATCACGTGGATTTGATGGAGGTACCTTATTTATCCAAAAGTATTTTTATGAAACCCTGGGATTAATAGGATTAATAGGAGCAAAATGTCCTTCAACTAGACTCCAGACTGAACCTAGATAGCTAGCAGATAAAAGACCCTACCTAGTGACTTCTTTTCCCTCAGGATAGTAAGTCCCTATCTTAGGGTGACATCTGAGCATCCTCATCCTTGACAAATTCTTTTTTAGAATCCTGTAATCTTATCATGATGCTTCTGTATTTCCTTCATACTTGTTATAACTGAAATTGTTAAACTGCTTTTTGCTTCTGTTCTGTATTGTACTATTGAAACTGACAATGCCCTCTAATCAGTAGAATAAAACCATATATACCCTCAGAAATGGGGAGTCCCCCAAGCTTCACTCTTAGGAGGGGAGTCTCCACATGATCATATCTTATATATTTCTTATTAGGACAAAGTATTAAATTGATATTATGTTTTTTCTGTCTGTTTCTGATCTGTTTCATAGAAGGACAGGTATGGATATCATGTTCTCTGATTTGGTTAGTAGGAGATATTATAAGATATAATTTCTCTGATCTGTTTATTAATTTTGTAGGAGAGATTAAACATTATTTCATCTGTTTGTAGGAGACAGGCAGATACAAAAACTGTATTTTAATATTCAACAATATTCTCTTCAATAGTTACCTTTTTTCTAGTGCTTTAATATTTGTAAAGTGATTTACAAATATTATTTTATCCTCACACCAACCCTAGGAGGTGGTACCACTATAAACTCCACTTTATAGTGTGATAAACTGAGGCATATAGAGGTAAAGTGACTTATCCAGGACTATACAGATATTGTGTCTAGATCTGGATTTGAACTCAGGTTTTTCTAACTCCAGGTCCAATACTCTATCCAATCTACCACCTAGCTGTTTACTATACCCTGAATATATCAGAGTCAGAGTCAATAAACATTTATTAAGTACCTACTATGTCCTGCTTTGTTGTTGTTGAGTTGTTTCAGTTGTATCTGACTCTCTATGACTCCATTTGGGGTTTTCTTAGCAAATATACTGGAGTACTTTGCCATTTCCTTCTCCAGCTCATTTTACAGGTAAGGAAACTGATGCAAAGAGGGTTAAGTGACTTGCCCAGGGTCACAAATCTAGTGTTTGAGGCTGCATTTGAACTCAGTTACTACATACTAGACACTGTGCTAAGTTCTGAGGATACAAAGAAAAGCATAAGACAGGCCTTGCCCTCAAGGAACTCACAATCGAATGGTGGAAACAAACATTAAAAAAAAAAAAGCTGAAAAGGGTAGGGCAGAGGTTACTTAGTATAAGGGGATGATGACATTAAGCTATTAGGGTGGGAAATGATTAGAGGAGGTATGAGTTTCAAAGTTGATTTGATCTTGAAGAAGGATGAGTTTCTGGGGATGAAGAAGTCCAGGAAATTAGTGAGATGGGAAATGATGAGGAATTTTCTGTGGGAGACATCCTTAAATGAAGGAACATTAGTAAGGCACTCACTCTCTACCTAGGTCTTTTCTTCTCCAGGGTATTGCTAATATGAATGTATAGATCACCTGGATTTGATCGAGGTGCCTTATTATCCAAACATATTTTTTATGAAACCCTGGGTTAATAGGAGCAAAATGTCCTTCAACTGAACTCCAAACCGAACCTAGATAGCTAGGAGATAAAAGTCTCTTCCTGGTGACTTCTTTCCTCAGGATAGTAAGTCCCTATCTTATGGGGACATCTGGGCATCCTCATCCTTGCCAAACTCCTTTTTAGAATCCTGTAATCTTATCATGCTGCTTCTATATTTCCTCCATACTTGTTATAACTGAAATTGTTAAAACTGCTTTGCATTACATCCATTTTTGTTATAGTATTGCTTTTAGGTTGATTTGTATCATGCTAATGAAACTGACAACACCCTGTAACCAGTGAACAATGACAAGAACAAAAAACCTTATATACCCTCAGAAAGAGGGAGTCCCTGAGCTCCTTCTTAGAAAGGGGTCTCCACATGATCATGTTTCTTTCTTCTTGGGACAAATAAACTGGTACTAAGTTTTTCCTGTCTGTCTCTGATCTGTTTATATTATGTTCTCTGATTTTTTTTGGTAGGAGGACAGGTAGGGAAACAAATTCTATGAGATATTATAAAATTAATTTATCTGATCTGTTTATTAGTATTTTGTAGAAGGGCAAATAAAAACTATGTTTAATTTTTTACTATATATATATATATTAAATTATAAAAGTATTTTATTATTTTCGAGTTATATGTAGCGTTAGTTTTCAACATTTGTTTTTTTTTTGTTGTTGTTGTTGTTTGTTTGTTTTGTTTTGTTTTGGTGAGGCAATTGGTGTTAAGTGACTTGCCCAGGGTCACACAGCTAGTAAGTGTTAAGTGTCTGAGGTCGGATTTGAACTCGGGTCCTCCTGACTTCAGGGCTGGTACTCTATCCACTGTGCCACCTAGCTGCCCCTCAACATTTGTTTTTATAAGATTTCTAGTTTCAATTTTTTTCCCTCCCTCACACCCTCTCCAAGACAGAAAGTAATCTGATATAGGTTATATATGTACAATAACATTAAACATATTTCTGCATTAGTCATAAGAGAAGAATCAGAACAAAAAGGAAAAACCTCAAAAAAGAAAAAACAACAGCCCCAAAACAAAAGAAATAGTATGATTCAATATTCATTGATATTCCACAGTTCTTTTTGTTTTTCTGGATTTGGAGAGCCTTTTCCATCATGAGTCCTTTGGAACTATCTTGTACCATTGTATTGCTGAGAAGAATCAATTCTATCACAGTAGAACAACACATAATGTTGATGATACTGTATACAATGTTCTCCTCATTCTGCTCATCTCACTTAACATCAGTTCATGCAGGTCCATCCAGGTTTCTCTGAAATATGGCTGCTCATCATTTCTTACAGCACAATAGAATTCCATTACATCCATATACCACAACTTGTTCAGCCATTCCCCAATTGATGGGCAGCCCCTCAATTTCCAATTCCTTACCACCACAAAAATAGCAGCTATAAATATTTTTGTACATGTGGGTTTGACAGTATATATTACAAGTTTTTCAACTAACCAAGATAAAACATGATCCAGAAGGCAGCAATCCTAGAGGTCTTCCTCTGGACATTTTATAACTTCTTCATGTCTTTCCATAAATGGGGCTCCTAGAACTGAACACAATATTCCAGTTGTTTTTGACCAGGGAAGAGTATAACAAGACTATCACTTCTCTACTCCTGAACATTATTCATCTCTTAATGCATTTGATTACATTTTCTTTTCCAGCTAATCCCCAGTGTTTTACACAGTGACTCACACTTAATAGGTACTTTATAAATGTTTGTTGAATTCAATTGAATTGAATGGGATTAGTGAATGAATGAATGCTCAGCTATTATTCTCAGTCTAGAGAGAACACCAAAGATTTATAAACCTTGGTACTGCCCTCAGGACCTTAAAATCTAGTTATGGAGATAAGACTAATATACATGAAATAATTACTAAGCCATGCAAATCTGTGAATGTGTTAGAATTGGAGATGGACTCTGTTGAATTAAACATTAAAATAATAGAATGTCCCCAGATTCACTTTAAAAAAATGCTGTAACCTTAAAGTATGGACCAATTATAGTTGTAAATGACTAGAGATGCTTAGATGAAAATCTTTAAGCATTAATAATGATCATTGCAATATTCATTATTCCATATAATGATTGCATTAGCTACAGTGTGACATCTAGAAGAGGTAAGAGGAAGATGTAGGTAAGGAAGTGGCACTGAGATAATGTCAAAATTTAGCCTTAATTCCCTTCATTATTCCATTCTCCTAAGCAGTGATCACTCCTCAGGGTTGACATTTCCTCTACAATTTAGACACCATTCTTCTATTAAAATTTATTTATTAAGTGCCCAGCATGACACATAGACCTGTACATAACAAAGAGCTAGTCTTTTCCAGAGACGGGCATGATATACAGAGGTAGGGAGTGGGGGCGGGGGGCGGGGTGGAAAGTTAGTGGGGGGAGGCATACGGATTAATGTCAAATGACAAGAGTGAGCAGTCATTGTCCTGATCACACATGGATTTTTTTTCTGGTTTTAAGAATCTTCTTTCCTTTCCAAATTTGGTTCCCTTTTAATTTTATTTCCCCTCTGTGAAGATGGTCTCTGTAATGACTATACTATCTATTAGAACTTCCCTTCTTCAGAAGGGAGGACAATGGAATTATATAACAACCAGCCAATTAGAAGGATTTTTGAGGTTCAGGCCTTGACATACCAGTGATCCTTTGTGAGTGAACTCTAGCCAAATTTGGAGATTCCTGTAGCTGCCAGAAACCATGTAACCAGCCTTGAATGGCTCAAAGGAAACCTTGAGCAGAAGCTGCAGACTCAAGACCTTGATTAGGAGTGCCTAAACATCCTGCCACCTGGCTTATTGTGTCTACAGAAGTCCCCATCCCCTTAATACCCACTCCCTGCTCAAAAGACTTTAGAAACTATTAATATCTTACCCTTTTCCTTTCCCCATTGAGCTTCTGAGAACTCTCCCTCTTAGCTCCTTTGTAAGATCTCTCCCCTGCAAGCCCTTTCTCAGACAATAAATGCTTTGTAATCTGTGATTGGACTGTTTCATTTCAGAGCCCTTTATGGGCCTGGAGGGTCATTTGTTAACACGTTCAATTATTTTGTCTTTCTTCCCCAAGTACACTGCAGCTATAACTTCTTTTTTTCAATTTGAGCCCCTTGATTCTATCATAGACATATTGTCATATTGTCATAGACAATAAGAAGACATATGTAATTTTTAGACAGCACAACCGAAGTGTTAAGGGCTAAAATTCTAGCTAAACTGTCTAAAATATCTAATGAGTGGTCGCCAATCAATTATAAGCTTTAGCAAGAGTTAGACTTTTAAGCATTTATTAAGGAGAATAAGAATTTGGTAAAGAGAGAGAAAAAGGCCTAGATTTCTATCTATTAAAGGGAGAGCACATTTCTAGCTCCCTTCTCCACCAGAGTCCAGAGGAAAAGAGAGTGAGACCGAGCGCCCGTCTCTTCCTTCCTCCTCCCACTAGTCCGCGTCACTTCCTGACTCCTGGTCTTGCCCTCAAAGACCTTCCTTTCATGGGCAGAACTCTTCTACAGTAAATATCTAGCAGGTGGCGTTATTCCAATCGTTACAGTCCCCCCTGTTGTTCCTCAAGAAACAAAATGTTTCCTTGACGGAACAGTAAAAAGAATATAATAACTATTGCTAACTAATAATATGTGAACAACAATATAGAAAAGGAAGAGAGGAAAGTTTTGTCCAGAGGGGCGATTTTTTTTGTCCTCATGAACCGACGCTTTGACATTAGTCTTGCAAAGGGAGGGCCTCTGCAGAGAATACATGTTACAGATGGTGTATATTATAACAGAAAGAGAAAAAAAACAACAAAAACAACAAATCAAAACTGTTCATTTAAAGTCTCTGAAAGTCTTTTCTTAGATGTCCTCTAGGTGTAGTCGTAGAATGGAAGTCTCTTCAGGGGTTGATGTGTGGATGCTGGTAATCAGCCAGGAAAATTTCCTACAAAATTGAGCTTAACACAACTTTAAAATAGCTTTGTCAATAATCAAATCAAACAATGAAAGTTCTCAAAAACATGTCTAAGGGAATTCAGAATCTTAGTTGTTACACATGAAACATATAATAAAACAAAAATTAAAACATTCTTTAAAATTATAATATTACTATAGTCCCCCCTCATGGAGGGTAATTGAGAAGACAATTGCTGCGATATTAATTAATAAAAATAATTTTTATCTTTGTTTTATCACTTTTTGCATCATCTGCCTAATTATCCTCATGCCATTATGAGAAATTTAAAAATCTAATATAATTGGTAACAGGTGTCAAGGCCAAATTCAACACTGTATTTATCATGACACCTGAGATAATTATGGGGGTTACCATAAAAGAACAGAGAAATGATGGGATATGAGCATTCCCACACTTGAGCAATATATACTGCCCATGCAGTATGCCAGGTTTAAAATAGGTGGATGGAATATATGTCCATGCCACCGAACATATTGGAGGAAACTGAGTCAGACTTAATCAGATGCATGGGATTGAGATGTCCATGGCATCAGGCATATAGGAGGGAGCATAGAAGCCAGGCGTAGAATAAGATGGGTGGGATGAATACTTCCAGCCATCTGTACAATATTGTGGGGAAAAATAAAATAAAATATTAAACCAAGAGAATCCAACCTCAACATTAGTCAAAAGCCGTTCCCTCGGCCATACCTTGACTTCATGCATGTCTCCCCTCATGTGACAATTCAGTGTCTGCTCTTGCATGTATTCCTCTTGTGATTGGATGGCATCTTGGCCAACTGGCATCTGATAACTCAGAATAAAGGCAATTAATGTCTTAAATGATAAGTTCCCATAATCCAAGTCTCATATGGATTTAAAAATTGAGGATAATAAATGATTGCAAAAAATGTGAATACATCTTGACTCAGAACACAATATATAATTATGCAACAATTTCAAATAATACCCCTTTTTTAACTTAGTATACAATTACTTTTTTGAAAAATCTGAACATATTTAAATACAAGTTAAAGCACAACAGAATCTCAAAGAAAACTTTTTTTTTGAAAAAAGAAAACTTTACACTTGCCATGGCAACCAATTTGCCAAAGAAATGCTTTAAAGAGTTTGATCAAATAATCAGTTGAGAAAAAATAACAAAAACAAACAACTCAGAATATGGGAGCACAATACTCCTAGAATTAACATTGTATTATGAAATCAAAACCATCTTGCAATTTTTCAAAATCAGATAGATAAACGAATAGAAGAAAATACACATGGAACAATAAAAAACAATGAAATTCAAACTAGGACTAAATGAATGTGAACTTAATATTAATAAGAGTATTATAAAATATAAACTTGATCATATGACTATAAAAAGCTTTACAAATATTCTCCTTGTTTTAAAAACTAAGTATGACACAATCTCAAAAGCATTGAAAATCTCTATGAAAATAGACCCATACCATTAATTTCAAAATGTATATGTAATAGCATAGAAATCCTATGTAACCTCTGAACTGATACTATTACTCTGAGTGAATTCAGAACACTTTTGATTCCGATATCTAAAATCCCCAATACTCATATCAATACCTTGCTGCTTACTTCTACATTTCTGTAAAATATATACCCTTCCATGGCAAAAGAAGCAGAGTCTTGAACTTTGTTGATTGTCATTCTTATTCAGCTTAAGTTTTTCTTCTTTAACCCCTCTATATTGTCTGTCGGGCTTTTCACCATACAAATGCTTTATAAGATTACTAATTAAAGACAAAAGCAGGTTAGCAAAATTATGAACAAAACGAGCATAACTGGAATTTAAAGGATTTTCTAAGGTTGTCTCAGAAGCACAGCCAGGCTGGGGAAGGACTGAGCCTAAAGCTGCAAATGTAGTTACAGAAAGTTGAGCATGCGCATCAGATCTCTGGACTTCCCAGGCAGGGGAAGCAATGGGCTTGGCCATAGAAGGAGTAGAGGGTGGGGTCTGGAGAGGAGGGGAGGGACCAGAGCAATTTGAATCAGACTTGATTTTGAACTCAGGCCTGGATTCCTCTTCCCCCACTTTGCCTCCAGGTGCTAGGGGATTAAAAGCTTCTAGAGGGTGGGTCATTGCCTCCAGGCATGCAAAATTAGAGCAACAATTAGTGTTAGAACTGGGAAAAGCTGCAGGAATCTCTTCAGGTTTCTCTGAAAAAGCATGGTTGGGAGAGGGAGAGATATTTCCTTGTGTGAGTAAGTTGCTGGCTCTTTTAACAAAAATAAAAAGAAAAATAGAAAATCCACAAAAACAAAGCATTAACATGATCTTATCTCCAATTTGTCTGGTTAAACAGACTAAAATCAAAAATAGGGTAATTAGGGAGTTTAAAAGGTCCATTCGAAAAAATTTAAAGGAAAACACAGCCAGTGCGCCAGTACTTAGCAGTTAAAGGGAGAGGGAGGGGAAATTTCTTACCCAACCGGAAGATCAGAAGTGAGGTTCAGCTTTCCTCTTCGTGGTCAGCCATCTGTTAAGGGCTAAAATTCTAGCTAAACTGTCTAAAATATCTAATGAGTGGTCGCCAATCAATTATAAGCTTTAGCAAGAGTTAGACTTTTAAGCATTTATTAAGGAGAATAAGAATTTGGTAAAGAGAGAGAAAAAGGCCTAGATTTCTATCTATTAAAGGGAGAGCACATTTCTAGCTCCCTTCTCCACCAGAGTCCAGAGGAAAAGAGAGTGAGACCGAGCGCCCGTCTCTTCCTTCCTCCTCCCACTAGTCCGCGTCACTTCCTGACTCCTGGTCTTGCCCTCAAAGACCTTCCCTTCATGGGCAGAACTCTTCTACAGTAAATATCCAGCAGGTGGCGTTATTCCAATCGTTACAGAAGCATGTGAATACAGAGTTCCTAGAATCTTTGTCTTCAGGAAAAGAAGAGGAAGCATAAAACCTTTTCTGACTCTCCAAATGAATTCATGTCTTTGATATCTTTTTACATGCTAGGAAGGAATAAAGGAAAGTTTAGTATCTCAAATCTTGGGAAAGGAAGTGACATGAAATGAAACTTTAAATCCTTAGGACCTGGGATGAGTAAAAAGCTAAACAAATGCGCATGAAAAATAATCACAAAATGCAGAAAGAAACAAATAAACAGAGCTGGGAAAACATTTATCCTGCAAAGAGAGCTTTAAGACTAGCCAATTTGTCTTCCTGTCCTCACATTTGACTTCTACCTCAGACTTTCTTTTCTTTTTTTTATTTGCTTTTTAAATAGAATTTTATTTTCCAAAATATATGTAAAAACAAAACAAAACAAAAAAACAAATTTTAACATCAATTTTTAAAAACTTTATGTTCCAACTTCTCTTCCTCCTTCCATTCCCACCCCAACCTACAAGAACTCAAGCAATTAAAAATAAGTTATACATGAATAGTCATGGAAAACATTCCCGTATTAGCTAGGTTGTGAGATAAAACAGTCAAAAAACCAAAAACTTCAGTTTAAGGAGTTGTCAAACAGGACAATTTTTTTAAAAATGTGTTTCCATCTGTTTTCAGATACTATCAGTTCTTTTTCTGCAGATGGGCTGCAATCTTCATAAGTCCTTCAGGGTTATATTGGATCATTGCCTTGCTGAAAATAACCACATGCTTACCAGTGGATCATCCCCCACTATTGCTGTTATTTTGTATAGAGTACATTTCACTCTGCTGCAGTTCATGTAGGTCTTTCCAGGTTTTTCTGATAGAACCCTGTTCATCATAATCTGTATATAGTACTTAAGCTTGACAGAGAATTTTCTTCATAATAGCCCAGCAAAGTAGGTACCATACATTTTGCCATTATAATCAATCATCATAACTATTTTCCTCCACCCCACTCCTTTCCCATGACATTTATTCTATCTTCTTTTTACCTATTCCTCCTCAAAAGTGTTTTACTTCTGACTATCCTCTCCCCCACTCTGCACTCCCTTTTTTCACCCTTCCTTCCTTATCCTCCTCCCCTCCTACTTTCCTGAAGGGTTAAATAGATTACTCCTCCCAATTGGGTATGAATGCTATTCCCTCCATGAGCCCACCCTGATGAGATCAAGGTCCCTGAGCTAATTCTGTGTTCTAAATTTTTCTTCCTCCTTCCCTCCCTCCTCAACCCTCCCTATGAGATCAAGCAATTCAATATGTCACACTTGTGCTGTAATGCAGAACATCTTCATCTTCCTTGAAAGTGTTTTGAGGAGAGGTACAAGACAGGCAAAAACAAGTGGTTCTTCCAGAAGCTATGGTTTTAGAACTACTCTGTTGGTCAATAAATAAAATGTTTATTAAAAATGAAAAAAAAAAGTGTTTTGCTTTTTACTGCTCTCTCCCCCAATTTGCAATTCCCTCCTTCCATTGTCCCCCCCAACCCCTCCTCATATGTCCCTCCCCTCCCTCAGGGCAAAAATATATTACTATACCTACTTAAGTATGTATGTCAGTCCTTCTTTGAACCAATTCTGATGATATTAAGGTTCACTCACTCCCCAACTCCTTCCCCCTCTTCTCCTCCCCTCCATAAGCTTTTTTCTTGTTTCTTTCATGTGAACTACCTCTCCCCAGACAATCTCTCCCCTTCTCCCTCCCCCAGTCTATTTTTCCTACACTTCAACCCTATTTTAAAGATGTCATCATGGGTTAGTTAGGTGGCAAGTGGACAAAGCACCAGCCCTGGACCCAGGAGGCCCCAAGCCCAAATCCGGCCACAGACATAAGACAGCCTACCTTGTCTGTCCCACAAAGAACAAAACATACATGCTTTTCAGATATCATCCCTTCATATTCAGTTCAGACCTGTGTCTTCTGTGAATTCCTTACTGAGGTAGTTCTTGTGAGTTCAGAGTATTATATTCCCATGTAGGAATGTAAACAGTTTGATGTTTTAATATCCCTCATGAAGTCTTTATCCTATTTACCTTTTTATGCTTCTCTAGGGTCTTGTATTTGAAAGTCAAATTTTCTATTCAGTTCAGGTCTTTTGATCACAAAGGCCTGAAAGACCTTTTTCTCATTGAAATCCCATTTTCTGTATTAGGCAACTTTGCTTCATAGGATTATAGGATGATAGATTTGGAACTTGAAAGGAACTTCTGAAACCATTTTGACAAAAATATAGTATCTGACCTCAAGGAGCTTACTTTTGAAAAAAAAGAGACAAAATGCAAATAGCTATGTACATGCCAGATACCCCACCTCTTTCTCTCTCTCTCTCTCTCTCTCTCTCTCTCTCTCTCTCTCTCTCTCTCTCTCTCTCTCTCTCTCTCTCTCCTAAATAGAAGTTAATTTCACAGAGAAAGAACTGACATGGGGAATACAGAAAAGGCTGCTGATAGAGGGAAAATGTGAAGCCAGAGGAGAATGCCATTCATTCTAGGCATGGGGGTAGCTAGTAAAAAGAATCCAGAAGAAAATACTACATGATTCTGAGAGGAAGAGCCCATGAATCACCAGATTCTCGAAGATGACCACCATTGCTTCCAGACTATATTGAACAGGTATAATTGAGGGAAGTTTTTTTTTTTTGGTGGATATTGGAACCAAGTGAACTGCAAACCTTGCTTCTTCAGGATCTATCACTATTGAAGACCAGGAAAAAGAAAGTTCTTACCACTGACATCTCTTGTACTTTCGAATGATTCAACATTAGAAGTGAATTTGGTTTTATCAGTAGAAATCATATTGAAGAAGATTGTTTACCATTTGCTTTGCTTCTGTTCCCAAATAACTACAAGATCATCTCAATTGTAGCTGACCTACCTATAAGTGTTGTCTATTCCTGTGAGCTGCTTGAGAGCAGGTCATAACTTGATTTTCTATATGTATCCCCAGGGCTTTGCATAGTACTTTGTACATTGTAAGTATTTAATGAATGCTTTTTCACTCATTCACCTATTCTTTAAGAACTATTATACTGGGTTGAGAGGGAGAAAAACAACAAATTTAAGTAAAAAAAAAAAAAGAACTTTTTGAAATGACCATTAAGAGCAATCTTGCCTCTGCTGTATTAGAAGGAAAACAGTTTGGCAGACAAATTATCTTTTTTGTGATAAAAGATTTTTTAAACAATTCAGATTTGCAAAAAAAAAAAAAAAAGATATCATATGGACAGGAACAGGAACTTTAAGGGATCACAAGTAAGTCCACACTTTTATCTCTTGCCTCAATCCCTTTTATTAGAGAAAAAGAGAAACCTTGAAGTAATTGGGCTAGACATTTGCTATTTTTCTCTTTTTAAAATTCATTTCAAGAGGAACATGTAGGAAGACAAACTACTGGACACTTGGTTCCCAAATACTAATACATAAAATTCATATTTAGTGCTTATCAGACATTAAAATAAACACTAAAAATGACATCATTGGCCTTACTGAGACTCATACCTAGCTTCTGAATTCAGTAAAATGCCAACATGGAAATGTCTGTGATAGTTGTTGAAGGTGACTAAGAAAGAGGCTACAAACATCAAAACCATACTTAAAAGAATTGGTTAAATTGTGTACTTGGAAATACTTGATTTAAGTAAAAAGATTACTTAAGGAAAAAGTTTGGGAAATAGAAGCACAGTGAAAGAAAAGATTTCACTTTAAAATATGTTAATTATAATTTATTTTGAAATCATGTCACCATTAAGCCCAACATTAAAAATATTAATAAAATTTGTTCTCTTGAGTTCTTTGGACTTGTATTTATGATTACTCTCTATCCCATTTACCTGACAAAATCTAGGCTTTGGTCTGTTCTATTGAATAAAAAATAACATCTAGAGGTTATCCTTTCAGACTGACCAAGAAATCACTCTGAGAAAGCACCCAGGCATTTCAGGCTATAGGATACATACAGGCAAATGCTATAATAGATCACAGTGTTCTGTGACTGTCTTTTTTTTGTGCGTGTGTGTGTGAGGCAATTGGGGTTAAGTGACTTACCCAGGGTCACACAGCTAGTATGTGTTAAGTGTCTGAGGCCAGATTTGAACCCAGGTCCTCCTGAATCCAGGGCCAGTGCTTTATCCACTGCGCCACCTAGCTGCCCTGTGACTATCTTTTAAAACAAAGCCAATTGCATTTTAAATAACAAAAGAAACCCTTCTTAAATTACATGACAAAATACATGTTTGGGATATTAGAATCTATGGAAATCTTTAAATGAGATATGAATGATTACTCCTTACATAGTCATAGTGTTATTTTTCTTTCTTTCTTTCCTTCTTTCCTTCCTCCTTTCCTTCTTTCTTTTTTTCCTTCTTTCCTTCTTTTCTTCTTTCCTTCTTCCTTCCTTTCTTTCTCTCTCTCTTTCTTTCTTTCTCTTCTTTTTTGTTTATTGAACTAGATTTCAAATTCATCAGTCTCTGATTCTAAAATAGGCAATAAGTCCAGAATGTCAATTGGTAGCCAGATTACTTAGAAACTTAAATACCAGGCTGAGTGGCTTGCATTTTATCAGAAAAGCAACAGTAAACCACTGAAGGTTTCTGAGGAGGGAAATGACATAGTCAGGCCTGTACTTTAGGAATATTAATTTTGTCAGAAAGATTAAAAACAGACCAATGTGGAAAGGATTGCAATTGTCCAAATAGAGTAAGTGGTAATTTAGGCCTGAACTAGATTATGTTCTTATGAATCGTGAGAAAGGGGATATGAGAGATATTTGGAATGTGGAATCTTTTAGACATGAATTTGAAGGTGAGAGAGAATAGACAGTCAAAGATGACTTTGAAGATATGAGTGTGGTACATGGACCAATGCGCTTAAACAATAGTTTATAGTACATGAAATGACATTGATGCCCTCAACAGAAATAGGAATTTATGGAAAAAGTACAGGTTTAGAGAAGAAGATGATGAGTGTCATTTTGGATATGTTGAGTTTGAAAGAGAAATATTTAGCAGAGTTGGTGAGGTGAAATTGAAGGTAAGAAGAAAGAGTAGGAGATCTAAATATATTATGTATGTATGTACACAATATATGTATATGTATGTACAGACATTATATGTAGGCATACATACATACATACATACATACATACATGTCATCTGCATAGTTGAAGACACTGAAACTGATGAGATCACAAGGAAAAGAGATAATAAAGAAAAGAAGAATTCCTGGAGGCTATTGGGACACATCCTTGATTAGAAAGAAATGGATAATAATCCAGCAAAAATGCCCAAAATGCCCAATCAAACAAATAGCAAGAGGAAAAAGAGAAAACTGTCATAGAGGCACAGAGAAGAAAGAACATTCAGGAAAAGGAAGTAGTCAGTGTTAAAGCTTCAGAGAGAGAATAGTGAACTTTTACTTTAGTAGTTCAGAAATTGTTGGTCATTTACAGAGTCCAATTTCAGTAGAATGTTAGGACTGAAAGCCAGATAACAAGGGGTGGAAAGTGAGCTAAGGAAATGGAGGTAAAAATGGCATACAATTCTTCCTACAAGTTTGACTGTGAAAAGGAAAAGAGGTGTAGGATTATTGTGGAAAGGTTAAATGAAGGATTTTTTTTTTTTTTGAGAAGGGGCAGAGGGGTCTGAGCATGGATAGTAGAAAAGGAACCAGTAGATAAAGAGATTGAAGATAAGAGGAAGAAAGAGGCAAGCTGCAAGAGGAGATGAGAAATTTTGAACCTAAGGAAAAATACAGGTGAAGGTCTTGTGCAGAAAGAAGTCACTTCTTCAAAGACTAAAGCAAAGGAAGAGAGAATGGGATATGATTCAGAGAAGTTTTGTTTTAATTTTTTTAAGTGTGGTAGGGGAAGGAGGGATCTTGTGTCTGATGATCTCAGTTTTCTTAGCAAAATAGGAACTGAAGTCTTTCTCTGAGAGTGAATGGTCGGAGTGTTGTGGGAGCTTTGAGATGTTGTGGTGTGATACAATGTTGCACAGTACTGAGGGATGAGTAGAAAAGAGAATAAGATTTTGAGCAATACAGCAAGCATGGCTGTATGTCACATAAAGATACACATATGCATACACGTGGTCAAAGCTACATACATATGAATATACAAATGTACCCGAACTTTCAAATAAGCCTGTGTAGCATGCTACATTTAGCCATTTATGCAGAAGTGACACCGAATCGGCAGAGAAAATGCTGAGTGGGACATTGTAGCTATATAAAGGATGAAGTTGTTTCTAGAGGTTCTTCAGAAGGAGAGATATTTGTGTTTCTAGACACTGTCTTTAGGATAAAATCAGCAGACATGTAGTGGAAATTAGCATTGTTCCTGATTTCCAGCTTGTCTCTCTTATAGAGAGTGCTAGAAAGGACTTCTTTGAATGAGGTTGTTTCCTCTTTTGTGGTTTAAGTTGAGATTTCACTTCACCTTCACCTAAAGACCTCATTAATTTATGTATTTTTCAGGATATTTTATTCTGTATAACTTCTTGGATTTTTGTTGGCTGTTTGCTTGGATAAATGGGTTTATTCACTATTTGTTATTTGTGATGGTATTTTGTATAACCAGCATTAAGTGTGAAGGAACTAAGCTCATGAATATAAAAATTACTCTCCCCATTAGGGTGGTGCCTTTCTTTCTGAACTAGATTCCTATATGAAAATTTGAAAGGACAAATAAAATTCTAGCTCAGTACCCCTCTTGGAGATAAAGTAAAGGAAGGAACAAGGAACAAGTATTGGCTACGGACCTTCTCTTTCTTATTTCAAGGCAGAAATTAGTCTTCCTTTGATATGGGTGGGCCATTTTCTGGAGACATATATCCATGCCACCCTTTTGATCTTGAGAGCAAGGACTGTCTTATCTATTTATATACCTAGCAATTTAGCACAGTGCTTTGCATATAATAACAGCTTAATTAAATATTTTCATTTATTCATTTGCTCTTTAACTCTGGACAACCTATGTGGATACACATATTGTACATGACCCACACATACATGAATATGTATGTATCTTCCTGTGTCATACAAATATGTATACATATTTGTCTCTTTGCATACATGAGTATACACACATGTATGGTGATACCTTTTATTTTTTGGTGTTTTAATGCTTCTCACCCCAGTTTCTTAGTAATTCATCTTTAGCAGTATCACAGATCTATTACTTTATTTTTCAATCTGTACTCTAATCCAGACTTTGGTCACTTCACATATAAACTGCTATAACCTCCTATTGACCTTTTTGTCTTGAGTATCTTACACTTTCAGCCAATTCTAAATATTGCTGTTAAAGGAAAAGAGAGGGGAAAAAATAAACCATAAAAATGAACACTGGCTTTCATATTCCTGATCTAAAAGAAATCAGGCCTGGAAATTTTATGGAAATCAGACAGGTCATACATGGGGAATTAAATAACCTCTTTATCTTCTTTTTGTGTGGTTTGTGGTGCTTTTCATTTTTTGTTATTTTTAGCATAAGAGGTAATGGTTGTAATGGTTAAAGGTGAATAGAAGAGAGAAAAAGCTTTAAATACCTATCTACCTGATGAATAATAGATATTTTCGTCAGGAAATCTCTCTGTCTACATGGAGATGTGACGCCAGGTTTTAATAATCAAAACAGCTGGCCACAATGATTTTTTTCCCTTCCTGATAGCCAAAGAAGGTACTGTGATCTTAGGGAAATGAATGCTCCTGTGCCAATTGTGGAGGAGGTGATAATGTTTCACTGTACTATGGATTGGTAGATGATGTCTGAAATATTTGGCTCATTTGGGGATACCACAATTTATATTATTTTAAGCTTAAAGGAGCTGTTAATATTAACTAGAGAAAAAAATAATGTTTTCTTAGTTCTGCTCATTCCATGGATGAACTCAGGACTATTTTCCTTGGTCATCATTAACTGGTGTAAGTAGAGCCAATGTACCAACATTTCTGGAATTTGGGGGATTATACTTTGTCAACTGGACAATATAGAACAGAAAGTATTTCAGGAAGTGAAGGCACAAAAGAAAGAATTGTATTCCATCAGTAAGGACTCACATCTTTATGATTACTGGAGCCATAAGTAAGGGCTTTGTTTCATTTGAACCATTATCATATTAGAGTTTTGTAATAATTATGTAAGATAAATACTACAAACATGATTATTACCATTTTACATGTGAGGAAACTGAAACTGAAAGAAGTTAAATGACTTCCTCAAGGTCATATAACTACTAAGTATTAGTCAGAATTTAGCCAAAAGTGTCTCTCACTCCAAGGCCAGTATTCTAGATCAGCAGCAAACATTTGCCAGTGGGCTTTGGCCTCCTGTGCTGGCAGAATTAGATTAAAATGTAACTGGGAAACATTTAACAAAATAAATAAAAATTCATCAGAACATAGATAAAGTTAAATTGAGGTTTTCTGAATAACATGTGTCTCACAGGAATCCTTACCATTTATGAGACCCATTTTCTATTTGAGTTGGATACTATTGTTCTAGAGACACATGGGTAGGCAATGGATAGAGATCTAGTCCTGAAATCAGGAAGACCTGATTCCAAATTCATCCTCAGATAATTACCAGCTGTGTAACCCTGGGCAAGACACTTAACTTCTGTCTTTCTCAGTTTCCTCAACTGTAAAAGGGGAAAATAATAGCACCTCCTAGAGTTGTTATAAAGATCAAATGAGATACTTTTAAAGTACTTAGATCAGTGTGTGGCACAAACTAGGTACTTAAGTCCTTCCTTCCTTCCTTCCCTCCTTCCTTCCTTCCTTCCTTCCTTCCTTCCTTCCTTCCTTCCTTCCTTCCTTCCTTCCTTCCTTCCTTCCTTCCTTCCTTCCTTCCTTCCTTCCTTCCTTCCCTCCTTCCTTCCTTTTCTCCTTCCCTCCTTCCTTTTCTCCTTCCCTCCTTCCTTCCTTTTCTCCCTCCTTCCTTCCCTCCTTCCCTCCTTCTTTCTGCCACAGTAAGCTGTTTCTTAGCCATGTTCTAGGACGTTCTAAGAAAGATTTTAAAATTATTTTTTGGCTATGAAACACAGTAAAAGGTACAAGTATGGTAAGTGGGGCTGTACCAAGAAAAGTCATGCTGCCCTATTCAATTTTCTGTGAATTTCAGTAATTAAGGAGGGGCCAGAGGTTACTGACAAGGCTGCAATGAAATTTTCCTAACTTAGCATGAAAAAACAAGATAACAAGCTAGAACAAGAAAGAACAATGTGCACTTATATACAACCAAAATTCAATGAAATTCAATCAGAGTGAGACATCACAGTTTTCATAATATGTGTTAGTGAGCAAACTGGAAAATGTTCTATGTGTCTATTTTTGTTGTAATTCTGGGAGGGCATGTGGTTATTATACAGTCTTTGCTTTCCAAGTTTTCTAAGAATTGTAGCAATTGTGCAACTGAAAAGACTCAGTGTTTTCTCCAAAGCATAACTCTTCTTCCAAGTAAAAAGTCAATGGAAAAGTTTGCATTCTTACTTCTTCAAATGAATATTTATGAGGTATCTAGCTGAAATAAAAGTTCATCATAATCTTTAAATTGATAAAATCTATTTGAGGAATATTGATATGATTATATTTTTATTTAATACATTATCATAGAAATAAGTGTCTGCCTAACAAATAATACCCAGGAAACTCAGAGGTCAGAATCTGAGTTCATTACATTCTTAACTCATGTTCTTGTGCTGAGATAGAAGGATTTGAACAACTGTTCACAATGTATAATATTGGCACCCATGTAAAGTGCTGCAATCACAGTGTGATGTGTGTGTGTGTGTATGTGTGCATGTACTTGTTTGTGTGTGCATGTGTGTAGGGGGGAGTGAAGGCAACAAACTGAAAGGATCAAATGTCATATAAATGGAAAATTGACTTTCCTTGTATAACACAATGCTGGGCACATAGTAAGCACTTAATAAATGCTTAAATCAGTCAATATGACTGACTGACTGACATAATGTTCATTGTAATCAATCACTTACTTGGCCCATGCAGATGGCAATACTCCTGGGTTGTGAACTGAGCTAGATGGTATTTTAGATTACTATTGATCTTATAGTTTATCCATATCACTTTTGGAAGCTGCTCCCTTCTTTCATCAAAATTTACTTTAGAAATTATTATGTGAGAAAGCAATAGCAAGCGTGTGGTGAAACAGACTCCTGCCTTAACTTTTCCACCTAATATCGTGGACTATTGTGTTAGTGCTAATAGATTTGAGAAATAGACTGATTTAAATTACTTAAAAATGGAAATAACATGCTATTGAAAAAATAATTTCCATTTTAATTTATGTAGAGTTATTAATGATATTTTTATTTTGAAAAATATCTACAAATTTATCTTTTTCTGCTGAAGTGATGAAATATGCATTGTGATCTGGTTAGAAGTATACAAGATGGGTAACTAAGTGGTACAGGGAATAAAGTACTGGCCCTGGAATCAGGAGGACCTGAGTTCAAATCCGACCTCAGACACTTGACACTTGCTAGCTGTGTGACCCTGGGCAAATCACTTAACCCTCATTGCCCTGCAAAACCAAAACAAAACAGAAGTATATAAGACACTTTCATCATCTAGCAATGAGTAATACAATATACTATCATATCTATGATGGCCTTTCAGTCCCTTTTTGCATATTTTCTCTATCATGCTGACAAATTTATTTAATCATTTATATTTGATATTTCCTTAGTAATTTTCATTTAGTGTGCTCTCTCATTGTGTATTGCTGGACATGGTTTGTCTTATACAACCAAACCCTTTCCACCTTGCTCTGTGAGTTGGCATAATGTACCCTTCAGAGCATGATTGGGCAGGGTAAAATCCCTCATTTTTTAACACTTCACAATTTACCAAGCAATTTCCTCACCAAAACCTAATGAGGTAGATTTCATTGTTCCCATTCTATAGCTAAGTAAACTCTTAGTCTGGTTGCTTGTCACTTACCCAGAGTCTCACAGCTAATAAGTGTCTGGTCCTGCATTCAATCCTGGTTTCCTGATTCCAAGTCCAACACAACTTTTACCATGGAAGGCTACCTTTAAAAATTCTCCATTTGTTCTTCTTTTGGTAGAGTATCTAGAGGCTTGGAGAGGAGGCAAATTCCCCAAATGCCAAATAAATTGTTATAATTTATGACAACATCCTGTACTATGTGAGGTCTTATCAAGTTCTATTGCCTTTGTACACTTATAGTAGTTATGTTTGGCACCACACAATCTATAATTTAATGGTCACGTATTAGTTCACTTACATGTATATGTATATACACACATGTATATATGTATTGTTACACATACACACACATATATGTGTATATATATGTATATATATATATATATATATATATATATATAGAGAGAGAGAGAGAGAGAGAGAGAGAGAGAGAGAGAGAGAGAGAGAGAGAGAGAGCGCTCATGTTTTATTCTCTCTCTAGTAAGAATATATGTGAGCGGGGGCAGCTAGGTGGTACAGTGGATAGAGCACCAGCCCTGGAATCAGTAGTACCCGAGTTCAAATCTGACCTCAGATACTTAACACTTAATAGCTGTGTGACCCTGGGCAAGTCATTTAACCCCAATTGCCTCACTAAGAAAAAAAAAAGAATATATATGAGCAAGAATAATGGTTTATCTTCCCATTTTTTTACAGTATTGACTGACCACTGAATTTGGTCAGTACAGAGTGATTCAAAGGTCAAAAGATCAAAGAGTATGACCTCATATTTGACTTTGAAATTCAAATGGTTTAAATTATATAGTTGATCTTATTTCATTTGGTAGCTCCTGTCATTTTGTAACTTTAACTTATTTTTCCTGTTACTCTATCTAATTATTTGCATTCTTCATCTGTGAGAGCTATTGCACTATCTCTAATAGGTGCATACTTGCCCTTTTACTCTTCATTTAGAAAATCATTTAATTGCCTTCGATATGTAAATCCTTTTGACTAACATTTTGGTTTCAAGGTTTACCTTTTCTTATAGAATATCAGATTTAATTACAACTTTATCTTTGAAAAATCAATTTTTATTTTGACTCTTTTTGTTTCAATTTTGATTTGCAAATTTTTAGGCAGGATTTGCCAACAAGAAAAAAAATCACAGATTCACAAAAGTTTAGAGTTGCAAGGGACCACAGCAGCCACCCAGTCCAATCCTTGTCTAAAAATTCTAATTATAACATTCGAACAAGTGGTGACTTGGTTCTTGTTAAAAAAAAAAAAAGAAAGAAAAAGCAAACTTCTAAGGACAGTGAACCCACCATTTCTCAAGGGAACCCATTTCATTTTTGGACAGCTCTAATTGCTAGGAAGATTTTTCTGATGTCAAGTCTAAATTTAGCTTTTTGTAGCTTTAATAATTGCACTGGGTACTGTCCTCTGAGGCCAGAAAAGAATGAGCCTAATCCCTCCTTCATAAAATATCTTTTAAAAACTTTTGTCATGACTCCTGTGAACCTTATCTTTTCTAGGCTAAACATGCCAAATCCCTCTAAGTTGTTCTTATCTGGCATGGATAGAAAGCCCTTTACTATTTCTGATTGTACTCTTCTGATTTCCTTCAACTTATCAATTTCTTAAACTTTTGTGTCTAGAATTAAACATTGGTGAGGTCTGATGACAGCGGATGACAGAGGAACTATCATCTTCTTATTACTATAACTTCTATCTCTCTTAATTAAGCCCAAGGTCACATTAACTTTCTTTGGTTGCCACATTTTACTGCTGACTCATATTGAATTTGAAATTCACTAAAATCCCAATATCTTTGTTCAGACAGACTTCTGTCTAGCCATGACCCCAGTTGATTTTATTTTGTACCCTTTATACTTATCTCTATTGAATATTGTCTTATCATCTTAATAAATTCAGCTCAAAGATCTCACCTATATATTTTTGGAAATTCAATCATCTATTGTGTTAGCTATCACTCCTAGATTTGTGTCATTTGCAAATTTAATGCACATGACATTTATGTCTCTGATAAAGACATTGATAAAAATGTTAACGACCAGTGTCAAGTCCAGATCCCTAGGGCACACCATTGGAGACTTTCTGCCATAGTGGAATCCACCATTAAACTGCTAATCTTTGAGTCTGGCCAACCAATCTTTTCTGAATACATCTAAGTTGATGACCTAGTCCACATTTCTCTATTTTCTCCACCTGAATAATTTGAAATTCTTTAATTTAAGCTTGACTAAAATCAAGGCTACCTATATCTACAGTACTCTTCTCATCTAGAGGTTTAGCAACTCTGTCAAAATTTTTTAAAAAAGGAAATATGGTTAATCTGATATAACTTGGTAAAGAGACCAGCTGGATTTTTGTAATCACCATTTTCCTTTTTCCATGTTCAATAATTTTTAAATCATCTGTTCTGGAAATTTCCTAGAAATCAAATTTAAGCTCCCTGGCTTATAGTTTGCAGACTATTTCCTTTCCTATTTTGAGAATTGAAATAGTTGTCCTTCCCCCAATCTTGTGGTACCTCTTCTGTTTTCCATAATCTTAATGACATCTATTCACCTATGGCATCATGTTTTTGTCTAACTGTATGAACCTAATGTGCATACTTGAAGGCCTAAAGAGCTGAACAGGTTTTCCTATGTGATTTAAACATATATTAGAGAAAGAATTCCCAACCATCTAGAACCCAAGGAGCATCAGTCTACAACACAAAATTCATTGATTGAATTGGGTGAGACTTAGAGACTAAGAAACTAATCTAAGGCTGATTAAATCGAGACCACACCTGGCTGGCTCTGAGTGGGGTGTTGTTCTCAGAGGCTGTGGACTACAACATCAACAGGAGACCACCCTCAACCAATCAGCTTGAAGGACCTCCCCTTCCGATGAAGGAGACAGGAAGTAGGAAGGTGAGTCTGGCTCCTGTGATCAGCCCTTTTTCATCTGGGACTGAGGTTTGTTGGCAGAGAGAGAAAAAGAGAGGAAAGTAGATAGACTTTTCTTGTGTTATGGGACCCCGTGTGTTGTCTTTATTTTTTAAATAAATGCTTAAAAGCCTAAACTCTTGCTGAATATATCAGTAAATCTTAGCCAGTTTCCCCCAAAAACTGGTTGGAGGGGGCAGATAAGGACCCACATTAGATTTTAAACATCATAAGATCAAGGTTCCTGATTCCCTTGACTCTTTCAGAATTTCAGGAATAATGCTTCCAGATGTTTTCACTACAGGAGCTGCCAAGGCCTGTGAAATAGAATTCAAGGTAACACGACCTTGCCACTAAGTCAGCCTTTTATATGATTCAAATGCATATTAAACAAGTATATTAAAAGCATCTTCTTCAATTTTTCCTATAAAATTATTTTTATATTATGTATAACATCTACATAAATGTACTTGAAAAATCCAATGATTTTAATAAATTGGGGAAAACATTATAGATCTACAGATTTAGAGTTCAAAGATGATACCTCAGAGGTCAGATGGGTTTTTACAGATGAGGAAACTGAGATTCATCTCACACAGCAATTTAGCAGAGCCAGAATTAGAACCCAGTCGACCTAATCCCTAATTCACTGCTCTATCCAGACCATATACTGCCTTTAAAACACACTTAGTCTAAACATTTCCATGCTTGAAACTATAGACTTTGCAGAGTACATTTGTGCTTTTCCATTTGATATTGTATATGTTAAATCTGGTTCTCATTTCAGATTAGAAGCTGTCCTTATTGTCTCTCACGTTATCACTTCCATAGTCACCTTATGTGGTTTTCTTTTTAGTTTCATTTCACAGACCTTCATAATGCCTACTACCACTCATTCATGTTTGTCCTATTATTATCTGGAGAATAAAGCAGAAGTGATTTACAGTGTCACAGAAAGCCTGTGTATTTGGCCTTCTTCACAGTTTTCACTGGGCTCTGCTCTGTGGGTATATATAGATCACAGTGACACTTTTACAAGGCTAGGCATTTGTTTATTAACACTATGTTCAGAATCTCCCTGTGATGGTCTTGCAGGAAGACTGAATTAATTGGATTGCCCCCACACACAGAGTTATATTTTGTTTTGTTTTGTTTTGTTTTTACTATGAGAAAAGAAAAAAAATAATCAGGAAATTTGTTAGAGTTTTTTTGTTTTTAGTAGACATACAGATGACTAGCTGCTGGGTGATAGGATTGTAACCATGAGATAACTAAATCAATTTTCATGCAACTAGATTCACTCTTTGCCCCTGCTACAATCTCATTAATTCCTTACACTTTAGTGTTTTCCTCACAATTGAAAGAAAATGTTCCATTTCTCTATGTTCGGACATCTGATGACTGTGAAATATAATTGTTTTCCTCAAAGTGTGATTTTGATTTTATCCATTACATTTACAAGAGATTGATGGAAAATGTAAGAAAAAATATTGAAAATCTTCAAATAGGTCGATAAAACTTTCTCACCTGCACAATCACCTCTCTACTGTATAAAGTTATCGAATTTTAAACAGCCATTTTATCTAACTTAAAATAATGGGAAATCAAGAAATACTATTTCTCCTTAAATTTTGTATTTTGTTGAGCTAAAAAGTTATGAATATGAGCAGAATATGAGAAAATGAGTTTGAACAGTCTGACTAAATATCTTCCCACCAATTAAAAGAGAAAAATGCCTGGATTTTCATTGTAGCTACCATGGAGTATGAATGAAAATGATTCATTTTTAAACTTAACTTGAATAATTAAAATTTACAGGTTGAAAGTATTCATATATATGTATATACACACATATATGTGTATATGTGTGTGTATGTGCATAGCTAGCTAGCTAGATTTAGATAGATAAGATTTTATATAGCCAGCCAATAAAAAAAAAAAACACTTAGTATATGCTTACGGTGTGTAAGGCACTTCACATAATCATAATGGAGTCCTTTAAGGGCAGGGGCCATATAAATTATGTTTTTTTCAAGTATAATAAAGTGCTTAATAAAATGTCTTTCTGTGGTATAGAATCAGTAAAAACATATCTAGACACCTACCTACTATGCTGTTCCAAATATAGGCCCCAATACTTCCCTCTGTCTACACCCCTGAAAAAAAATCCCTCCACCCATATAGCTTATATAATATTCAAATATGTCTGATGATCATAGATTTTTTTCAATGTATATCCATCTATTTTTCCCTTTCAAAGTTAATCCACTTAAGGTATGTGGCCTATATTCACACAAATAGATAAAAAGTAACTTCTTTTTTTAATCCAGGGATAAAGGCTTTTATGTTTTTTCTTTAGGATTTGGCCTTCTCATGCTCTATTCTAGCTAAGACTTTCTACTTGTTCTGTAGGAGCCTGGAACCTATAAACACACAGATATAACTCTTTGAACTATAAAAACTGGAACAAGCCTCTACCCAGGATTAAGAAAGGATTAAAAGAGACCAGGACCAGCTTACACTAATTCTGGTCATTAGAAGCCAGTATCTGAAAGAATCACCTGAGTTTTCTTCTATCTCTTCCCCAGCAAATATTTCATAAACTTTAAAACTTATATTTCAATGAATCTGATTTCATTGATGTGGATAACTCACTCCAACAGTTCAGACTACGATCTGTTGAGACCTATATGTGTGACTCTTGACACTGTCTTCCTATAAATTCTCTACAAATGATCTACCTAACATATCTGTAACATTCCTCTCAGACCCTTGCTACTCTACAGGGACTAACACAGTATACATGTTGCACATCTATTTTCTCTTACACTAAAACTGGCTCATTTTTTGATGATACCCATTGAGCTGCTTTTTGAATAGAGTTTTCTGCTAGCTCTATGCTATAGTCTATTAACACTGACTATGCATCTCTCCATTATCTCTGAAGTTACTTATAATTTTGATTCCTTAGACATTATAGAATTCCAAAGGTCACACCCATAAAGAACACCTAGAAGTATACTATACTGGTGTTTAAAAGATGGCTTTTTGTTATAAGAAGAAGCTTTGAATCCCTGAAAAAAGTCACAACTTCCCAAATACAACCCCAATATGCTCTCATCCTTGGACCACTTCATTATTCATCTGCCTTGTCTGGATGATTTATATATCTTCTTAGGTCAGCTCTATGAGCTACCTGGTCAAATGCATCATAGTTCTCACAATAGCTATTCTTTATCCCCTTATTTTTCCTCTGTGAATGGTTAGACTAAACTCTCTTAAATTATTATGCATCTCATATTCTAGATTCTGAATTATTTCAAAGTTATACTGCTTGTAAATAAGAGGGCAAACATTTAATCCAGAACTTCTGACTACAAATTTGGCATTCTATTATTTACACCATGTTACATATTGACTTCAAAACATACCCTTAAATATTTTATAACTTTATTTTTGACCCACTATAAAACATGATGCTAGAAATAAGGAGGGGGCAGTACTCAGTAATATCCTAGGCCAAATCCTATATGATGAATATTTGCTCATCTCTAGGCTAATGGATCACATTATAAGGCTGGTGGAGTATAACCCAAATCTTCCTGTCTGGAACTATTTCTTTATATTCATTATGAAGGCAGGAATGAATGATTACATTTTGTATGACTTTATGTAATGGGGAAGAGAATCTATCCTTCCTCATTAAAAATTATAGAGTCCAGGAAAGCCATAAATGTATAGACCTCTGAAAAGGGCCTGTTATAAAAGAGGTGAATGTGTCATAATGAATCAATCTAATTTCCTATCTGTTGGGATCTATGTTGGAACTGAGGAACTTGAAACTGGGAGGAAGGGAATGCCCTAGACATGTGTGCATACTGGTATATGATACATATATTTATATGTATAAACATATGCATGTATATATGTTTCAATATGTTTACAGCTATGTGTATGCTGACATGCATGTATATCTGTTTAAAATCCTACACTGAAACATGTATAATATGCATATAAGTATGTATAAATATAAATGTGTGCACAATTGCTACATATATTTTAGCATATTTGAACATCTACACATATATGGATATGTATGTGTGTAAGTTTCTATATAGAATAATAAATCTGGAAACAGAATATTTCAGAGGCCAGCAGAGCCAATCCTTTCATTATCCAGAGGAGATAGTGAGGTTTAGGGAGATTAGGTAATTCGCCCCAAATTACACGTGACAAATGTCAGTTCAGATCTGAAACTATTTTCTCTGACAGCAGAGCCAGTGCTTTTTTCCAACTTTAATATATTGCTTATCTAGGTATCTATGCATGTATGCATGTATGCATCCATCCATCCATCCATCCATCCATCCATCCATCCATCCATCCATCCATCCATCCATCCATCCATCCATCCATCCATCTATCTATCTATCTATCTATCTATCTATCTATCTATCTATCTATCTATCTACCTAATTGAACCTCTTTATAAAAAACAACAGGACTTCAAAAGGTAAATGTTTGTATTATAAAATACTAAAAGACGTGTATGGTGTTCAAGGAGAACTAGTACCTTTTTATGAGAGATTGCTCAGTCATTTTCAGGGTTGCTCATCTACCTTTGGTGTCCACCTATTACCCAATTCTCATCTGTGGTTCCAAGAAACTGTAGCAAGCAGTGGCCACACCCTGGCAAACCAGGTTGAAAATAACAAAAGGGCCACAAATCTATTGCAAGTTAGGGGGATGTCTACCCAAGCATGTGAAGCCTTCCCCCAAGAACGAGGACATTTTGTTACAACAGACTTGAAGGAGGCTAAAGCAGGCATTGTGGAGTGCTTAGAGCTTGGTCAGACATCAAAGATGCCAAGGTCATCCAATGCCTCTCTGGCTTTCATCAGTAGTCCTAATTTTTCTCTTGCCCTGGACTTTGATGATTCTGTAGAGACAGAGACTGAAAACTGTGAAACTCTTTCTCACTTAAATCTAATTCGTGATTGTCAAGACATTACCCTGTGATAACAGACTTGTGAATACAGTCATCCAGGATGACCAGAGTACTAGAAGCCCATGAAATGCAGCAAAGTTCTGAGTTTAGACTTTATTCTGACTCCTGTTTCCTATTCTAATGTTGTTTCCCTTCTTTTGATTTTCAGGGAGTTATACTGATAAATAGCCACCTACCTATAATATAATTAATAGCTTGGTAAAAAAAAATCAATTATTATTCAACATTAATGTATAGAAATACTGTACTCCAGATAAGTCTGCAAAGTGAATATCTGCAGCACATAGAATTTACCATTAGATGAAAATTTGGGGATAGTGTAACTATTTTTAATCTTTTAAGGTATCCAATGATTTTTAGGGTTAACATAGCTATAGAGCTATAGGATTACCCTAAAATATAATAATTCTATGATTAGTATTATAAACATATAGGCTGGTTTAGATTTCTTTAGCCAGAGTTCTTCCAGATAAATTTCTGTCCCAGTGTTCTTGTACACTAATATAGTTAACTCAATTATGGGAAATGAATAGTAAAGTGCTTTAATTTTATTCTTTACACAAATCATCTGACAAATATTCTTTTCTTATTGGTTTTATCGAATCTCATTTTCCAATGTGGGGGTCACAGTTAATGAAACAAACCATTTGGGAAGATATCTTTCACATGATATTGTCCAATTATTTATCGAAGATCTTTTACATTGAATTACCAGTTGTGAGTAGGTTTTCATGATGAAATTTTGACAGTTGGTTGACTATATTTGCTATCACTCATCTTCTGGTTGTGGTCCATATGGTCCTATCATGTAGACATTTCACTGTTACTTAATCTAATTGAATTTCACATGTCTTATGCACTTCTCACATGGCATTTAAACCCAGTTTTGGAACTATAGGGTGTTATCTGGAATGCTTTAATCCCTGGTTGAAGTTGTTGCTTCCCAATTCCTCTTTCGAATTCATTATTTTCCCCCGTACCCTATGTGGAGCTTTCTGCAGATATCTCATTATTCTTTGCAAAAAACCTTTATTTTGCTAGAAGTTTAGGTTGTTAATGGTGTTCCTTGCATTGCTGATGAACTACAGTAACACAAAGATCAGTTGTGGCATTTATTTCATGGTGAGCATTGCTAAAAAATTATCTGTTAAGGATAAAGCACTGGACCTAGATTCAGGAGGACCTGAGTTCAAATCCCGTCTCAGACACTTGACACTAGCTGTGTGACCCTGGGCAAGTCACTTAACCCACATTGCCCTGAAAAAAAAATTATCTGTTAAGAACAACAAAACTTGAGGGTCCAAGCCAAGATGGCAGAGAAAAGGCAATGACTCACCTGAGATCTCTCCCAAATGTCTCCAAATATCTTAAAGTAATGGCATAAAATAATTTCTGGAGCAGCAACCCCCCAAAAATTACAGAATGAAATAATTTTCCAGCCAAAAACTACTTAGAAAATAGGCAGGAAAGGTCTTTCGTATTGGGGTGAGAGTGGAGAACAGTCCACCATAGGACACTCCAGAACAGACCTGGCCCCAGTGAACCAGGAGTAGGCCTTGGGAGCCAATGAATCATCATCATCAGCTGCTGCTTCTAGAGCTATTAGCCCATAGAGAGTAAGGGTGTAGAATAACTGATCAGAATGAGATTATATGGGGTCTCTTTGCTGGTACTTGAGGCAGGACTCTATTGCTTTGCCCATACTTAGATCTGGGTCATAAACTTGGGTGTCAGTCCCAGGATGAGGAGCAGCAGTAGTACAGCAGAACTCGTGGCCCTAGTGTAGCAGGGACCCTCATCACAATTCCAGGGTGGAAAAGAGTGCTTATGATTGCTCAAAGATCAGAGCACAGGTCAGGGGAGTAGTAAACACACCTCTACTTAGATCATACCACCTTGGGGCAGCTAGGTGGCGCAGTGGGTAGAGCACTGGCCCTGGAGTACCTGATTTCGAATCTGGCTTCAGATACTTAACATTTACTAGCTGTGTGACCCTGGGAAAGTCACTTACCCCAATTGCCTCACTAAAAAAAAATAATAATAAAATAAAAAAATAGATCATACCACCTTGAAAAAAGTGAAAATTAAAAAAAATAAATAAAAATTAAAAAAAATACTGAAAACTTACAGGTACCTAGAAGTATCTCTGAAAACAGCTGCAGAAAAATTTTGAAGCTTCGGAGAACACACTCTCCACCACGGAAGCAGAGCCCCATTCTAACAAAGAATTAAAAGTAAAAACAATAGACTGGGAAAATGAGCAAACAACAGAAAACAGTTCTGACCATAGAAAGTTTTTATGGTGACCAGAAAGATCAAACATACACTTGGAAGAAGATAACAGTCAAAGCTCTCAAATAAAAAACATCCAAGAAAAATACGAATAGCTTCAGGTCATGGAAGATCTCAAAAAGGACTTCGAAAATCAAGTAAGAGAGATAGAAGAAAAATCTGGAAGAGGAAAGAGAGTGATGCAAGAAGAGTATGAAAAAAGTAAACAGTTTGGTAAAGGAGACACAAAGATACTGAAAAAAATGACACCTTAAAAATAGACCAGGTGAAATGGCAAAAGAGCTACAAAAAGCCAATGAAAAGAAGAATGCCTTGAAAAGCAGAATTGGTAAAATGGAAAAAAGAGGGACAAAAACTTACTGAAGACAAAAAATTCCTTAAAGTGTAGAATTGGCCAAATGGAAAAGGAGGGACAAAAGCTCACTGAAAAACTTAATTCCTTAATTACCAGAATAAAGCAATGAAAGCTAATGATTTTATGAGAAATCAAGAAAGAACAAAACAAAGCCAAAAGAATTTAAAATATTAGAATATAATGTCAAATATCTCATTGAAAAACAACTGATAAGGGAAAAAAGGCATGAGAGAGAATTTAAAAATTATTGGACTACCTAAAAGTCATGATCACGCAAAAAAAGTATAGACATAATCTTTCAAAAAAATATCAAGGAAAATTGTCCTGATATTCTAGAATGAGAGGGCATAATAGAAATTGAAAGAATCCACTTCTTACCTCCTGAAAGACATCCCCAGATGAAAACTCCCAGGGATATTAAGCCAAATTTCAGAGCTCCCAGGTCAAGGAGAAAATATTGCAAGAAGCCAGGAATAATTCAGGTATCATGGAGTCACAGTCAAGATAACATATGATTTATTAGCTTCTACATTAAAGGATTGGAGGGCTAGGAATATGATATTCTGAAGAGCAAAGGAACTGGGATTACAACCAAAAATCATCTATCCAGCAAAACTGATCATGATACTTCAGGGGAAAATAGACATTCAATGAAATAGAGGACTTTCAAGCATTTTTTATGAAAAGACTGGAGGTGAATAGAAAATTTGACTTTCAAATACAAGACTGAAGAGAAGCATGAAAAGATAAACAGAAAAGAGAAATCATAAGGGAATTAAGAAGGTTATACTGTTTATATTTCTACATGGGAAGATGATATTTGTAGCTACTGAGAAATTTTTCATTACTAGGGCAGTTACAAGAGTATATATAGACAGAGGGTATGGGTGTGAGTTGAATGTGAAGGGATGAGATTTTAAAAATAAAATTAAGGGGTGAGAGTGATGCATTGGGAGAAAGGGAATGGGAAAGGGAGAATGGGGTAAATATTCTCACATAGAAGAGGCAATAAAAAGCTTATCGTAGAGGGGAAGATGGGGGAGTTAGGGAAGAGTGAGTGAACCTTTCTCTAATTAGAATTAATTCAAAGAAGGAATAACATACATGCTGTATTGCATATAGAAATCTATCATACTCCACAAGAAAGTAATGGGGAAGGGTATAGGAGAAGGGGGATGATAGAAGGTAGGGTAGATTTGGGGGTGTTAGTCAAAAGCAGAAAAATTGAGTAGGGACAGGTGAAAGGAGAGAGAATAGAAAAAACAGAGGGCAAAATAGGATGGAGGGAAATACAAATAGCAATAATTGAAAAAAAAATTTGGAGCAAGTTTCTCTGCAAAAGGCCTAATTTATAAAACTTAAAGGGGACCTGGGTCAAATTTATAAAAATAAGAGCCATTCACCAATTGAAAAATGATCAAAAGATATAAAGTTTTCAGATGAAATAATATCTATTTATAGCATATGAAAAAGTACTCTAAATCACTATTGATTGGAGTGATGCAAAGAAAAACAATTCTGAGGCACTACCTCATCCCTAGTAGATTAACTAATAGGATAGAAAAGGAAAATGACAAATGTAGGAGGGGATGTGGGAAAAATGAGACATTAATGCACTGTTGGTGGAGTTGTGAATGGATTCAACCATTCATGAGCAATGTGGAACAATGCCCAAAAGACTATAAAACCATGGATACCCTTTGATCTAGCAATACCACTATGCACAATGTCATTCTAGTTCTGCTCACTTCACTATACATCAGTTCATATGAGTCTTTCCAGGTTTTTCTGGTATCATCCTGTTTGTCGTTTCCTATAGCACAATACCATTCCACTACAATCATATACCACAGCTTCTTCAGTCATTCCTCAATTGATGGACATTCACTATTCCATACCCTCTGGTCCTCTAATGTAGAAGCTGTTAGATCCTATGCTATCCTGACTGGAGCTCCACAGTACTTGAATTCTTTCTTTTTGGCAGCTTGCAATATTTTCTCCTTGATCTGGGAGCTCTGAAATTTGGCTATAATATTCTTGGGAGTTTTCCTGTTGGGATCTCTTTCAGGAGCTGATTGGTGGATTCTTTCAATTTCTATTTTACCTTCTGCTTCTAGAATGTCAGGGTAATTTCCCCTGATAATTTCTTGGAAGATGATGTCTAAGATCTTTCCTTAATCATGGTATTCAGGTAGACCAATAATTTTCAAGTTACATCTCCTGGCTCTATTTTCCACGTCAGCAGTTTTTCCAACAAGATATTTCACATTGCCCTCTACTTTTATATTCATTTGGATTTCCTTTATTGTGTCTTGGTTTCTCATAATGTCACTAGCTTCCATTTGTTCAATCCTAATTCTTAGGCAATTATTTTCATCAGAGAGCTTTTGTATCTCTTTTTCTATTTGGCTTTTCAAGCTGTTGACTTTATTCTCATGTCTTTCCTACATCTCCCTCATTTCTCTTTCCATTTTTTCCTCTACCTTTCTAACTTGAACTTCAAAGTCCTTTTTGAGCACCTCTATGGCCTAAGACCAATTCATATCTTTCTTGGAAGCTTTAGACATAGGGGCCCTGACGTTGACATCTTCCTCTGAGGGTGCATCTTGATCTTCCTTGTCACTAAAGAAACTTTCTATGGTCCTCACCTTTTTCTGTCTGCTCATTTTGCCTTTCTTTTACTTGACTTTTAGCTCCATAAAGTGGGGCACTGTTTTCAGGCTTCACTATCCTAAGCTTCAGGAGGACCCAGGTGGTATGATTTAAGGAGGAGCAGGTCGTTCCCTTGCCTGGCCTGTTCCCTGGTCTGTAGGTGACCCCAGACCAACTTGCTA
The DNA here is from genome assembly GCF_019393635.1 of Dromiciops gliroides. Lineage (NCBI taxonomy): Eukaryota > Metazoa > Chordata > Mammalia > Microbiotheria > Microbiotheriidae > Dromiciops > Dromiciops gliroides. The sequence continues at coordinate 102,487,494 of NC_057863.1, read as the reverse complement.
ATAAACCAGCTTTGTGTACTGTGGTTGTTAGCTCCTATGAGCCTGTGCCCCTCCTCCATCTGGGCCACTGCTACTCAAGCCTACCTCCCGGTCCCCAGCAGGGGTAAAAAACACAAGTTGTGCCTTAGCACCAGCAGAGACCCTTGTAATCTCTCCCCTGCCATGGGCTCAGTCATTTCACCAGCCTGTGGGCTTAGGTCCAGACAATACTGCCACTGCAGCTGATTCAGAGGCATTGGGGTGTCTCTTTCTTTGGTGAGGCCTTCCTGGGACTAGATCTGTGTCAGCATGACTGTGGGGTTTGGCTCCACTTCTGTCTCAGCACAGCAGCTCCCTCCTTCTGACCTTCCAAGCTGTTCTTGCCTGGGAAATGATCTTACTACATTCTTCTGTGGATTTTGCTGCTCCAGGAATTGTCCTATGGCATTATTTGGATGTTTTTTAGAGCAATCGTGTCATGTGTTCAAGAGCCTTTCCTCTGCTATCTTGGCTCCCTAAACTTTATTTTTCTTGAAGTTTGTTTGTTAGTTTGTTTTTTGTTTGTTTTGTTTTTATGTCTGTGTTTTCTTTCATGACATGACTAATATGGAAATATGTTTTATATGAATACACATGTTTAACATATATCAAATTGCTTGCCTTCTCAATGAGGGGTGTGGGGAGGGAGGAAAGAAATGAATTTAAAACTCAAAGTTTAAAAAATGAATGTTAAAAATTGTTTTTACTTGTAATTGGGGAAAAATAAAATAACAAAGAATAGCACAGTTTTTAGTTTGTTAGCCACTGTGTGTCAATAATATGGTGAAATAAAATTTCTTAAGATGGAGTCAGGTGCAGCTAGGTGGTACAGTGGATAAAGCACTGGCCCTGGATTCAGGAGGACAATCCAGTCTTAGACACTTGACCCTAGATGTGTGATCCTGGGCAAGTCACTTAACCCTCATTGCCCCACAAATAAAATAAAATGAAACAAATAAAACAAAACCAAAAAACCTCAAAATATGGTATGGAGTCTTCTTTGGTCACTGTTCATCACAATTTCAAGACCGATTATGTATTTTCTTTTGATTTTCTTAAAACAGATGTCCTAATACCATCTTCTTGTGTGATATCTTTAATCAGAACATCTCTTTCCCTCCCAAATTACATGCAATTTGCATGAATATTTATAAATATTTTTATTCTGATGCTGAAATTTAATTGAGATAGGGAAATCACAGTGACAAAACTCCATCTATTCATGCAAACAATCAACTCTTCTTCTCCTTGGAACTTTAGAGAATTCTCTGAGAATATTAAGAGGTTAAACAATTTGATCAGGCTCACATATCTAATACATTTGTGTAATACTAAAACCCAAGTCTTCTATGCCAGAGGTGTCAAACCAAAGGCCCTTCAGTGCCTGTAGCCTGGTGTGTGGGCCAAATTTAATATAGGGAGAGTTAATTGAGTGGCTCACCATAATATTGGGGTCCTGGAAATAATGAGGGACCTCTAGGTCCAAAGCTCCCTTCCCTCCAAACTGCCTTTTTAGATATTTCTCCCAGGCCATTAAGAAAGGAACCTAACAGCCTCTTTTCCACAAATGAATCAGGTTTTATTAGTGGGAATAAAATAAACAGCAAAGGTGAAATTAAAAAAATCAAAGAGAAGGGAATAGGGAAAAAGAAATATGGATAATTCCCCTAACTCTAACCTAAGTCTATACAATCCCTAAACTTGCTTCCAGTTCAGCTAATTCAAAAGAACAGGGATCGCATTTTAACTCACCACCTGGGGTCTGTAGCTTCAATGGGAACCAGCTTTGCAATTAGGGCCCGCAGGAAAAAACTGCTAAGAAAGAACCTCTTTCTCGTCTGCTCCTGTAGCTCACACCACTAGAAAGAGAGTGACTCTGGAAAGCTCCTGAGCTCCCCTCAGCGAGCGTTTACTCTCCCTCCCCCAAAAGGGGAAGTCCTTCAAACTGCCTGTGGAGAGTGGTTTCTCCTGCTGACATCAGCAGCATAAGTCACTCAGAACAGGCCAGGTGTGGCCCATCCCAATCAGTCTGCCAAATCCCATTATATTACCACACTGGCCCAGATTAAAGTGCAATTTGGAAATATTTAATAAAATAAAATTTAGAAATCATATAAATATGGTTTTCTAGCCCACATGGATCCTCAAGTATGGCTCAATGGCCTTCATTTCTATTTGAATTTGCTGTCACTACTGTAGACTATAAGGCTGGCTTGTAGTGAACACACATAGTGCTACTAATTACAATGAATAAAATGAAATGTTTTGTGCCTTTTCATATTTTACACAGTCCTATTTTAAGATCTCTTTTTGATATAGATGTAGTAGTGGTTTTATTGGGTCAAAGGGTATACATAGTTTTATAGCCGTTTGGGCATAGTTCCAAATTACTCTCCAGAATGGTTGGATCAGTTCATAACTCCACCAACAATGCATCAATATTCCAATTACAAACTTTTTTTTATGAAAATGTTTATTCTAGAGGATCTCCAAATCCAAGGGAAAAAAACAACTGTGGAGTATAGATGCTGAATGAACCATACTATTTATTTTGTTTTTGGCGCTGATTTTTCTATTTTGAGGTTTTTCATCATTGCTCTGATTTTTCTCTTATAACATGACTAACGCAGAAATAGGATTAATGTTATTTTATATATATATATATATATATATATATATATATATATATATATATATATATATAACCTATATCAGATTACCTGCTGTCTAGGGGAGGGGGGAAGGAGGGGAGGGAGGGAGAAAAATCTGTAATTGGAAAGCTTGTATAAACAAAAGTTGAGAAATATCTTTACATGTAACGGAAAAATAAATAAATAAATTAAAAAAAAAGAAAATGATTATTCTATGGTCATTTTTTGTAACATGAGAATGACCTCAATTTCCATCCTCTGACATTGCCATACAAAGAATATAGGGTATTTTAAAGATGCACAAGGACAGTGGTGGGGAGGTAAATAAAAAAAAAATCTTGTTTGAAGGTGAATAGCATTCTGTTGTGGAGTTTAGCTCTAAAAGACAGAGGGATTTTTATTAATTGGATTTTTTTTTCTAAGCAGAGAAAGTGCTTTTCTTTTCTAGGCCTGTCTCAGTGTGTCTAATCTGATAGTCCATAACATAGATTCTAAGGCATGTCTGATGAAACAACCATCAAGTTATGTTTCCCTTATAGAAATCTTATAGAGATATTAGAATTCCTTACTTTAAGATATATGAAGTGGGGCAGCTAGGTGGCACAGTGGATAGAGCACTGGCCCTGGAGTCAGGAGTACCTGAGTTCAAATCCAGCCTCAGACACTTAACACTTATTAGCTGTGTGACCCTGGGCAAGTCACTTAACCCCAATTGCCTCACTAAAAAAAAAAATAAAGAAGATATATGAAGTAATGATTTAAGCAAATATCATAGAGGTGCTCAATCTGTCTGCATAATAGATATTTGTGGACCCCAAATGGGTCTACCTTGAGTTCCTCTTCAAAGTTCCTATAATACATGGATCCTTTTCATTTCACAAAAGAAAATTCTGGCAATTAATGAATGAACTTTTCAAGCAGTTGGCATATATTGAAAACCACTACATAAAGCAGAATTTCTTTAAATTTTTAAAAATTAATTACTTAAAACTTCATAAGTCTAGGTTTTCATCTTCTATATCTCTCCAGGGGAACTGTAATTAGACTAGTTAGGCACATGCATTTCCTACTACATAGTTTATGAAAAATGAGTTAATGCTACCGGGAAAAACATTTGCAAAACCTGGAGAGATTTGTGTTTAACTTGTAACCTTAATATTACATTAATTCTTTCACATTTAATTTTGCTCTCTTTAAAAAATAATTAAGGAAAAGAAAGGAAAGCAAAGAAAGACAAGAAACTTATAAGGCCTAGAAATATTCACATTTAAATTTATGTCTCATTGTGGCAAATGGTGTGAGGGAAATTCCAGTTTATATCTATGCTATCATTGGTGAGAATTAGTTGAAGGGTTTGATTTACATACTATCTGTGGAATATTTTCAATGAGAAAATAATTAATCTCAAAAAAATACCAAGTAAAACTGGGGAAGACTTTAAAGCTTCCAAGTCTTAGGATACAAGTTCTTTTAAGTAAAACTGATCCTCCTATTTCTTCTTTCTTCTCGCCTATCCCAGTCTCTACTAAATGAAAACTTAAAAAAAAAAATGATTTATTTATTTATTTATTTTTGCAAGGCAATGAAGATTAAGTGACTTGCCCAGAGTCATACAGCTAGTAAGTGTCAAGTGTCTCAGGCCATATTTAAACTCAGGTCCTCCTGAATCCAGGGCTGTTGCTTCATTCACTGTGCCACCTAGCTGCCCAATGAAAGCTTTTTAAAGAGCATTTATCTTTTGATATTTCAATGAGTCATTTCAGAGTTATAAATTGTATGTGTAACATAAAAGTCACTCAGACTCCAACATGTTATGTAGGTATGGGATTTGATTTTGCTATAACAAAACAAAACAAACAAAAACCCCAAATAAAAGAAAACCTGGCAAAACTTTATTAGCATAATGACTCTTGTTCACGTCTTTTCATAAATTTGCCACAGCCAGGCCAGACTGAATATTGTTTGCCTTTATAAGTTAATAGTTAATGATTCAATACCAGCATTAACTAGTCATTTCATTTTGTGCTCTGAAGAAGTTTTTTAACATCTTTTTTTTTTTTTTTTGTATTACAAGTTTTGTAGATGTGGGATATTCTACAGGGAAAAAGCAATGCACTAGGAATTAGAAGACACAGGTTCTTTGTAGTCATCACTCTTGCCAGTTTGGGCAAAAAACTTCTTTTGGGGCCTCAGTTCCCTAATCAGCAGAATTAGAAAATTGTCAGGAATTATACAGAGCTAAGATTGTTTGAGTCTACAATTCTTAGGTAAATCAATCAAAATAACATTTAAGCAACAAAAAATACATCTTCTTTCTTTGTTTTAATTATAACCTACAGAAACAACTATTCGAAGCATAATTTTTTTTTCACCACAGAGAGCAAAATGCTAGTAATGAGGCTAATGATTTTTTGAATGGAGGATATATTTCATCTAAAATCCCCAAAAGGCTTAAAGAACCATTAATATTTTATATAATTTAACATTTTAAAAAGTAGATAGTGTGATGTTGTCAATATTCATGGTCTATTAATTTCATCTAGATAGACAATAACCACAATCTTCAGTTTAGAATTTCTATTCCAAAATTTATACAAAAAAAAACACACACCAAAAAAACCCCACAAAAAAACAAACCCTAAATTTGAGTGTCACTCCCCTACCTCTTTCTCATTGCAATGTAATCCTGTTGTCTGGTATGTACACTTGACTCTGGATAATGTTAGATACTAATAAATTGACTGTTTCAGATCACTAAGTCTCTAAATGTCACTTTACAATTCTTAGAACACTTCTAGAAGTTAACACCTAGTAGAATCTTGTTCAATTTGATTAATTGAACTCATCTGAGTTACTGAAATATCTACTCCTAGTCTTTAGCTCAGTTCACAAGAACATACAGGTTTCTTGGTTGTTCATAAATTATAAATAATATAATGAGAAAATATATCTGAAAGCTACTTGTAGTTAAAATGCCTAACCATTTCCATTTTAATATTTCAATAAAATAATATCGAGGTATTAAAATGTAATGCTTATTATAACCTCATTCCAGAGTCTCATCTGGATATGAATAGGATAAAGTAAATCACTAAAGTGTTTTTTCCCCTTCCTATTTAAAATATTCACACTTTGGTTCTTTTTCAAATTAAGAAATAATCCCCTCTAAGGTTACCTAGAGGGCTTTCTAACTATGAAGAGTGTGAATGACATGTTGAAGGCAAAAAGAGAAGCAGTTATCCTGAAGGGTAAATAAAAAAGTAATTAACCAAACTTGTCATATACTTTGGCAACTTGAAATTATACTGCAATTAAATGATAAATTCACAAGATTAAAAAATAATTTGGAGTAAAATGAAATCATAAATACAGCATATCAAAATAAAAAATTTACATTTGCTTGAATATTTAGATGCTTAATACAGATATTATTTTCAATAAATGCCAATAGAGAACAGAGGGATCACAGAGCATGTTGGGATCTTGAGAGAACATGTTCTTGCTCTCAGACATGTGGCATCTTACAATGCCTCTCTATAATGAATTACAAAGTTCACCCTTGTTTTCCTTTCATAGAACCCTAGAACTTCAGATTTAGAAAGGACCTCCAAGCTCAACATATACATGAATATATACATTCTGTACATACATATACATGAATCCCTTTCTCAACATCTCAAACAAGTGGCCATTTTGGCTATCTGTATCAAAGGAGAATACAATACTTCCTATGCTACCCTGCTTTGCTTTTATATATCTCATAAATATTGATCCTAAATTTACTTCTTTTCAATTTCTGTCTTCTTTTTTTTTGGACCTTCTCTCTGGTTCTGAGCAGAACAAGTCAAATTCTTCTGACAAATGATAGACTCTCAATTACTTAAAGACAACATAAGTTGAAGTTACTAGTGATTCAAGTCACCTCTTCTTCAAGCCTCCTATATACTAGCTATGTGGCTCTGGTCAAGTCTCTAAATCTCTTGATGCCCTAGGCTGCTCTCTAAGACTATAAATTCTAGAACCACTGCTGATCTTCATTGGTAAGAGCATTCTTTTACTTGGAGTTCTTTATGCCAATGAAATCACAAGTCTGGACACTAATCCAATGTGAGAAATTCCCGAAAATCAAAGAGCTTATATGCTGTTAGTGATTTGTAACACATTTGCAGGTAAATGGATATAATTGATATGAAATAAATATACAATGGTTTGGGGACAGTAACAAAGGGGGCAATCTAGAAAGGCCTTTTTGCAGAGATAGCACTGAAGCTTAGACTGGAAGATAGTTGAGGTGAAGAAAGGGGAACATTTCATGCTTGTGATGATCATGCAGGAGGGAGAATGTATTTGAAGTCTTGGGAAAAAGATAATGAGTTTTGTTTACACATGTTACATTTGGCATGCCTTGAGGACAGCCAGGTAGAAACATTAGACAGTTGAGCTGTGAAACTGCATGCAGGAGAATGGGGTCCATATGTAAATGTATATACATAAGTAAGTATCTCATAAAATCCTCACCCTCCTTCAACGATTTTTCTCAAAGATCACCTTCTTTATAAAGACTTAAAAAAATTTCCTAACTATATGTAGTCTTTCTTCTTAGCCTTTTTTATCATTTTACATATTTACATATATATGCATATATGTATGAATGTATACATACACATGCATATGTATATATGTGTATATACTTGCATAACTATATATTCGTATGTTTATGTGTATGTGTGTATATGTATGTGTGTATGTATGTATGAACTCATTATCTTTCCTCTTCAAACTCCTTCCCTCTTCCTGGTTTCTCTATTTCTGTTAAGAGCACCACAATCCTTCCAGTCATTCAGGTTGGCAGCTTTGGGGTCAATCTCAAATCCTCATTCTCTCTTACTCCTCGTATTCAAGCAATTGTCAAGTTCTGCTGTTTCTACCTTCACAACATTTCTTCTACATGCTCCCTTCTCTCCTCTGGTGAGCCTTGGTGCAGGCTCACAAAACCTCATGCCTAGACTATTAAAATGGCCTACTGATTGGTCTCCCAGCCACAGATCTCATTACTCCAGACCATACTTTAATCAATTGTCAAGCACAGGTCTAAATAGCCATTCCCTTTTAAGTAGTGTGAGAGTCAAATTAGATACAAGGAGCATTAATCTCCCCCTTTAACTTTCCTTAAGGAAAAGGAGGCACTGAGCTTTAATCCATGATGGATCAGTTTTTTTATTTTATTGCTTAGGAATTAATTAGACAACAAGAGTTGAAACCAATTAGGAAAATAAGGAAGGAGAAATACAAATGAATAATTTAGATCTAAGCTTAGTCTATTCCTTTATAAAACTCACTGAATCCCAAACTGCCCCCCAGAACTCGAATCTCTGAAAAGACTGAACACCAAACCACTGCACTCCTTTCAATCCCACTCCATCACCAGAGAGAGAGAGAGAACTACCATTCCTGCCCTCACTTTTAAGTCTGCATACCAGAAGTTCGTCGTGTTCTCCTCCCCAAAAAAGGAGGTCCTTCAAAAACCACTTCAGTAGCATGGGCAATCTCTCAACTGATTCATCTAAAACTTCTGATATTTATCTTTACCACAAATAATTTTTATCACAGTTGACTCCAGTGTCTTTTTGTTACCTCTTAGATAAAATGGAAAATTCTCTATTTGCCTTTTTAAGTCCTTCATAACCTGACCCATTCCTAAAGTACCAGTTGTTTTATATGAGGGATACTGTCCTTGCTACTCCTTACACAAAACATATTCTACTGATGGTATTTTTACCTGGATCTCCCCCATGCCTAAAATTATTTCCCTACCTGTCTTCACCCCCTGGCTTTCCTGTCTTCCTTCAAATCTCACCTAAATTCCTACCATCTACAAAAGCCTGTTAGGGCCTTCCATATGGTATTATATTTAATTTATTAAAAAATTAAACAACGCACAAATGGATTTGTATAGAGATGATAGAAATAGAGATAAACATCAATCTAAATACACATCTTTTTTTGTAAAAAGTTGCTGCATGTTGTTTCCTCTGTTGGATAGTAAGCTCCTTGAAAGCAATGATTTTTTGCATTGTTCTAGCCTTACACATACTAAGCTGTCAATAAATGCTTGTTGATTTGATATAAATAGAAGTACATGTGTCTATATTCAGTTCAAATATATCTAGGTTAGCTCTTATAAGACAGGAATTGTTTTGTTTCATTTTTGTCTTTTTTATTTTTAGTACTTAGCATAATATCTCATTTTCCCCCTTGTTTCCAATTTCACCAGTGTGGGGAACTTCCATTGTGAATATTCCACCAGATAATGTATTTTGGCAACTGGGCTATAATATATAGAACCATTCCTGGTATAAGGTGAGAAAAATTGATTTACCCATGATCATTTAACTTGTATGAATTAGATGCAAATTTTGAAACCTGTTATATCTGTCTCCAAGGTGTGATCTTTAAAATCTAAATCGTGGTCGCCTTAAATTAAAAAGCTTCAGTACCAGTCTTTGGGCATTAAACATTTATTAAAGCATACAGATATTTACAAGGAGTTCAGAAAGTTAAGAAAAAGAAGTCCTACCTAGCCTAGAGTTCCAGCTTGGTTGGGTTCTTCCTCAAGTCCTCCTCCATGAGCCTGCTTTAATCAGGAACTCTCCAGCAAGCTGTTTGTGGAAGCTTTTTATAGATCTGGAACAGAGGCAGTTCTTACACACTGCTTCAAGGTGATTGGTTGCTGTCCTCCAAATCCATTGGCTTTGAAGGTGTTCTCAATTTGAGTTCACAGTCTAGTTTCTGAGAACAATACCTTCTTAAGGCCTAGCCAGGTGTGATTACAATCCAGTTAACTTGAAGTAGGCTTAAGCAGCAGTCAATCACTCTCACTTGATTCAATCAGTATAGATTAATCTCCAGGTGGGTCTTTGAGTACCTGCTAAATCCCATTATTTCATCACAAAGGCCAGCCATTTCTATACTATGTCATGCTGGTTCTCACCTTGCTTAAAGTAGACACTTAATAAATAAATATTTGTTGAATATATAATATATGTAATGTTTACTAATGCATTTAACTATATGTCCAACTTTATATATATATGTATGTATGTATGTGTATATATATACACTTAATTATACATATGTACATATGCAATACTCTTAAACATTTATGTCTTAAAGAGACAAAGTTAGCCCTGATGGGTTTATTTTAACTATTCACAAATCTTTAAATTTTGAAGTCCCTGAACTTTTCTTGGACTTATAGGGAAAAAAGGTACATCTGGAATAATGTAGAATAATTGCTAGGAGACTAAAATTTGGTAATGGTTTTGCTATCAAAATACTCTCAATACTACAATTCATTTATACAGGCTCAGGAAAATTACACAGCTTCATTTTAGTCCCTGCTGTGTCAAAAGAAGGGGAAAAAATTAGATACAATGGTAGTTCCTTCTTCTTGTCCAAGAAAGATGATTATCTCAAGCCCTAGAGCTTGAGATTTGATTTCCCTCATTTTTATCCTTGTTATTAGATACACATATAATTAGTTGTAATAAAATTCTCTTACCAAGCTTACAAAAACACGACCATGATGATAACTTGTACTAATCACATTAATAGAACAATTTGATTGGGTAGAATAGGATGTGATATTGTATAATTCTGTATCTCATTCTGGAGAAGAATTTGGGGATATGTTAGTTTTCATAGCCCTTTTTATTTCCCATCTATCTTATAAAAATTATTGTGTATGTACTATGGTTAGGTCTTTGTAATCTATAGAGAATATGGAGGGATACTAAGGTAAGTAAGATATGTTCCTTACCCTCAAGGAGAATTATCTTATCCAATAGGTAATACTATTATACAGTGAAGTAGATTATGAAGTATATGATTAAGTTCAATAAAAGGTTAAAATTTAAAGGTTTTGGAATTGAAGGAAGATCATATCCTGGTGAGCTCAGGAAAGTCTGCATGAAAGAGGTGGCATGTGAGATCTTTTTAATGATGGATAGAACTTCATGAGAAAGGAGATGATACTCAAGGCAGATAAAGAGAACAATATGAGAGAAACCCAGAAAGATAAAAATGTAGCCCAGGTTTAGTCTAGTGGGAGTGTAGAGTATATGAAAATGACTGAGGCAAGATAAATTTTGAATAGTAGATATTTTCTGGATAACATTGAATGTCAGGCTAAGAAGTTGAAAAATAAATCTATAGATAATGAAGAATCTTTTAAAGTTATTTTTGTGAATAATATAGAGAGGCAATATTGGAGAGACTAGGCTGGGAGTGATGTGGTATAGGTTCATAAAGTTGGTTCTGATGCCAAATAGGTGAGTAAATAAGGATATCTTTTTATGTTTCTGTATCTGTTTCCTCCAATGTAAAATTATAGAATATGCATTCTAAAGTTGCCTCCAGGTTTATGACTGGATGGCATTTTATGACTGAAGTTGTGCTTTCAGAAAATTAACTTGTCAGTTATTTTATTTATGGAGATTATAGAATAAAAAAAAAAGATGACTGTGGTAATCCAGGAGATTTTATATGTATGTGTGTGTGTATATATATATATATATATATATATATATATATATATATATATATACACACACACATATAAATTAGGATGATATTGGGAATAGATAAAGTTAAAATGTTGTGAGAGACACTGAGGAGGTACAGTATAATATACAGGACTTAATAATAACTTCCTTCTTTTCCTTTGTTTCTTTCACCCTCCCCCTGTCCCCTCTACTCCTCCATCTCTTCTTCTTCTTCTTCTTTTTCTTCTTCTGTACTAAGTGCTTTGAAAACATCATCTTATTTGATCCTCATAATTACTCTATGAAGTAGTTACTATTATCCCCATTTTCCAGTTGAGGAGATTGAGGCAGACAGAGGTTAAATGACTTGCCCAGGTTCTTATAGCTATTAAGCATCTGAGGTAGGATTTAAAGTCAGGTCTTCCTGACTCCAGACCCACTGTGCCACCTTGCTGTCTCTAAGTGGAAAAATAAAATTTGAATATATCAAGTTCTAAAAGCCTTATTTATTAATGGATCTGTGTATAAATGCATATGTGTATATATTCTATAGCAACAATGTTTTTTATTTATATCCATAAAAAAGATGGATAACATTGACAATAATTTCTTGTACATATAATATGAAGGTATATAAAAAAATTTCAGAGATTGTATATCATGGAAAATATTCCAACAACTAAAGTTTTGCTGCCCTTGCCTTTAGAGAACAAACTATGGCAACAATATTGGGGAATTAAGATGTTGTGAGTAAAGGAGAGAATAAAATGTGCCAAATGGGGTGTTTTAAGAGAGATATAAAGCGACTTGAAGAACTGAAGTGATTTACACAAAGTTACATCTCTGGACAATGGGGCACAGCCCGGAAAATAGCTGAGATCTCTTAGACTTCCACTCAGTTTTCTTTCTTCTACATTATGAAACCTTGTAGTTCCAGGAAAGGGTAGAAGGAAGGAATAGGAAAGGAGAAAGAAGGATCATTAAAGGATTATAATTAAAAAAACTCAAGAAGTGGCTAAGGGTGCTGGACCTGGTATTAGGAACCTTGATCTTGAATCTAAGATCTGATGCTTACTAGGTCTTTGACCTTGAACAAGTCACTTATATTTTTTGAAGCCTCAGTTTTCACTTGTGTAAAATATTTGAATTATCTATCTCATATGCACATGCATACAGACATAAACACACTGATATGCTATATAATGCTAATGATTCTATGTGTATATTATATATTTATTATGTATATCATCAAAAAGATTAATAACATTGGCAATCATATCTCACATACTTATATATACTATATGAAAATATATAGAATTTCAGATATTAGACATTATGCAAAATGTTTCAGCAATTAAAGTTTTGTCACCCTTACCTCAAGAGGATAAACTGAGGCAAAGAGAATTAATATATCATGGGAGCAGTAGGGAGAAGAGCTATCATAAATACAAATACATATACATATATATATATATGTGTACATAGGTACATGTATATACATACACACAGACACGCACATATATATATACACACACATATATATTATATACACACTGAATACACTGAATCATTAGTATCATTTTCCTTTGAATAGAGTGTAATGGATTGACCTAATAAAAGGAGAAAAAAAACCTATACCTAAGATAATATACCAAGATCATTGCCCATCTTTCTACAAGTATCCCAAGAGGGAAACTTTCCAAAAACTTTTGTTAATAGTTCCTCAGAACTCCACATTCACAATTGCTTGTTATTCCTTGGCTGGCTCCATCTCTCAATGGGATCCTGAGTGCTTGGCAGCTCAATGGATGTAAAATAATATAGTGAAGCTCTTACAGGTCATTTGGTCAATGACCTAAGAACTTAAATCCTCCTAAGTAGTCTTGGGTAATATTGACCATCAGAGCTAAAATAAAATCTTCATTTCTAAAACACCCTAATTATATATTTATTCCTTCTAGTAAGACATTATATACACTGTTAAACTTAAAAATTTTTTTGTTAGAGTCTGTCTTATTTTGAAAGGAGTCATTATACTCTATTCAGGTCACTAGCTATAAATTTTATAACTTGGCCCTGATAAATTAACTCCCCCAAACTCATTTTGCCGTTACTCTTTGGGATTTTAAAAATCAATTTAAGGAAATAAGTATTAGACCAACAGTCTGGATGGTTTGGTTTAAAATCTTTAGTGTTTTCTGGAAGAATTCCTGGCTAAGTAATGACTTTCTCTTAGTAAGGATTGTGGTGTCAAGTTCTGAGTTTTCAAAAGCCTATATGCATTCACTCAAGGGAATCTGAAACTGAAGATACTTACTAAAACCAGTAGTTAAGCCTGAAGCTGGGGAACTTCCTAGCAGTAATTTGTGGGAATCTAATCTCTTCCAGCTGAGGGGGGACATGGATGCCCAGATTTGGACAAAGGCAGATTTTTGGCATTCTTTTTTTTGGAGGTGGGGAGTAAGAAGTACATGTTCTGAGATATGGCCTGACTCTAAGATTTCTGGTTTCTATGTGGCTAAAAGACTGGTCACTTTTATTTTGGGTGGGGAAGTGAAGGATGGATTTGGCCATAAAGTAGAAGAAAGAGGCATTAACACACTACAATTTTTCTAGGTCTCTAAAAAACACATTTTAGGACTGTGCTGTGGGTAACCTCTAAATTAATGAGTTTAGGACAAAGCTTCAGTATCTCTAACCCAGTTAGTATTGTGTGGAGACTCCTGCTATACTGGTTTTGAGCTGACAACCTATGAAAATGGTTATAAGGAAGAAATTTTAAGTTACAATCCATGATAAAACATATAGCCGGTAGACTTAGGTCTGTGTACAAATGCTCAATGGCACTTAGAATGGAAAGGGAGTTTCAGGGCACAGTGAAACTTTTTTTTTTTCAGGGCAATGAGGGTTAAGTGACTTGCCCAGGGTCACACAGCTAGTAAGTGTCAAATGTCTGAAGCTGAACCTGAACTCAGGTCCTCCTGAATTCAGGGCTGGTGCCCTAGCCACTGCGCCACTCAGCTGCCCCCCATAGTGGAACTTTTGATGGATTCCCATGGTGCTTGAGGTGTAGTTTGCTTCACTTTAATTGACAAAGGGAGAATTCAGATACCTGGTTAAGGCTGGACGTCATCCAATTATGCTAGACTTTTGTGTTATACAAATAGTATTGGTCTTTTGGGCTGCTGGTTTGAGAGTGTTGATGGGGATGGATATTCTATAATCCCAAACTGATAAACTATTTGTGTAAATAAATTATACAAAGAGTTGATTTAACTCTTGTGTTTGAGACGACTGATGTGAAGGGCTCAGGTATGCTTTGCGGACCTCTCAGTTCTATGGCTTATTGTTTGTCCTTATTTAGATCTGAAGACAGCCGACCACTGTTACATTCACACAGGTTCAAAATGTGAACCGTCTTATCTGTTAATGGAAACTGTTATAATTCTAATATGTGTTCATAGAAAATGATACCCCCAAGGAGCAATTATCCCAAGAGATCTGATTTTCATGACTTATAGTAGTAACTTTAATAGGACTCTAGCCAGAGGTGGTCAATGTTTGTTTGTTGCAATAAGATCCCCCCGTACAAATGTTCTATCTTCATTGTTTATTTACTTTCAACTATTCTTATGTCTTGATGTTGTTACCAGGTGTCAATGGTCATTGTTTTGTACTAGCTGCTCATCACTCTCTCTTCTGCTCCCAAGTGTCAACAAGGCACTCAAACTCAACAAGCATTTATTATGTAGTTACTATCTGCCAGGCATTGAGCTAGGCAGTGGAGAAAAAAATAACAAGCATAAAGACACTTTACCATCAAGAAACATATTCTAACAGAAGGGGAAATATAACAGGAAGCTAAAGAGTGGGAAGGTAGAGGGGAACAGAGAGATGGAGGTACCAGGTGAGGTGGTAGGGGGTGAGGAAAGGCATGGCAGAAAAATTCTAAAGAGTCATTAGTACTGACAGCCAAGAAATGAAGACATGGCTAGTCTGGGTGGCTTTATCAAAATGCTTTAAATGGATGTTCTGGGAGGAATCAACCCATCAGAAGGAATCACAGAAGTGATGAGTACTTCCAATGTTACAAGTTCAGAAGTGAAGTGGAACTTCAGGGCAGAAAGATTTCTGGAACATGGCAGAGAACACACAGAGGTTTGTCATTACTGTCCTCAGAAGTTCCACTATTGCTTTCCTTCAGTTGATCATGCTTATGTCAGAACCTTGCAATCTGCCTCGCTCTTCTCTACCCTAAGTTAGTCTTAGGTTTCATAAGAGTACTCCCTCCTCCCTTTTTTGCCCAATTGTCTTTTCAGTTACTCAGTGGGGGAGATTAAGCTGATTTAGTCAAATAATACAAGGCTGCTTCAGCCTTGGTAAGGGATATAGTACCCCCTCATCTCAGTGCCAGCACCTGGAACCCAGAAGAGGCAGGGATTGGTAGCCTCCATTATGTTTATTTCTTCAAGGGAAGTAGTGGATCTGAAGGGATGCCACAGTTACCTTATTCTTGACTATACTCCCAAACTTTATCTTTAAGAACTAACGTAGGCAGGGAGAGAACAAGTCTATCTTTTCACTCTAAATAGTTTCTGTCTTTCAGCCAAATATTAAGTGAGCTGAGTAAAGAAAGAAGGGGCCAACTTCTACTAGTATATTGGCAATATGTACAGCCTGCTAGAAGAGGAATTCATTTATACTACTTTATGAAAAGAACATTGAACCTTATCATTGACAATGAATAAGTCGAAGAGCCAGAAAAATAAACTCTATGGCTTTCCCCTTCATAAGCTTATTTCAGATTTAATGTAGGCCAGGCACAAATTAAGTTATGCTTAGGCAGATAAAGAATCTAATAGGAAAAGAGAGAAAGTTTTTATCTACCTGGGCTTAGGAGGGTCCATTACTAGTCACATGTCCCAAGTGCGAAGAAGAAATTTTTAATGTCTTGGTATCTGACCATTTCTCTTTTCTCAAAATAGATTTAATGAAGAATTACAGGAATAGCTAATGTTCTAAAACTATTACAGAAAATGTGTGTCAGTTGACAGATTAACAAAAACATTCTTACAAGGCAGCAATGCATGCCAGTAAGCATTAGGGTGCAGGTGCTCAAGACATTGCATCACAGTTTAATTCCAATGTGCTCTTCACAGTCAGTTTAATTTATTTTACATATAACCCACCCCACTCTGTCCCATGACTGGAGTTTATTAGGGTACATTGAAATATTATGAAAAATATCCCTTGTTTTTCAAAAGAAATTAAATGTGGTGATACAGGACCCTGTTTTTAAAAAGTTTTTCTTCATATATTGATAAAGAGAGTCCTGAATAGATTAAATTACTTACTATGAATTATTGAGATTCTAATGTCCCTTACACTGATGGTACAAAGTTGAAATATCTTATTCTATTTATTAAAAGCAATTTAGTTCTAAAATACATACTTTTTTTTTCCCTAAAGGGACTGACTGAAAACTTAAATCATGTGGTTCCAAGAATTCTAAGGGAATGGTGGTTTAAAGCTCACTGCTAATATTAGGTAGGATTTTTATAGAACTTTTGTCCTGAAGCTTTGTATTGAGAGAGATCATGTAATTCTAAAATATTCATTTCTGTTTAATATGAGACTATATTGTGACTTGTAGCAATGATGCCAAATACTGAAGAATTTTAGTGCTTTTTCACCATATGACTATTTATGGATTCTTGGAAGTTGGATACCATTCCAAATTCATAGTAGGTGTCTCTTGTTAATGTAATGATATGTTTCCGAATCGGTTTGAGGGGAAATTTACAAAGTAATTATATTTAATTGGTTTAAATGTACAAAGTAGGTGATTAGGAGTTAAGTTTCACTGGTACATACGGGTGGAATAGGAGGAGAATGGCATTTTTCTTATACACAAAATAAAATCACACTTTTGAATATGGTGAATCTCAAAAACTAAACAAAACATATTTAAAGCAAAGGTTCTTAACCATTTTGCATGTAATGAATGGACTCCTTTGTCCCATAGTCAGTCTGATGAAGATGATACCTTCTCATAATAATTTCTTAAATGTATAAAAAATATAGGAGTGGGCAGCTAGGTAGCACAGTGGATAAAGCACCAGCTCCGGATTCAAGAGTACCTGAGTTCAAATCCGGCCTCAGACACTTACTAGCTGTGTGACCCTGGGCAAGTCACTTAACCCCCATTGCCCTAACAAAAAAAAAAGACCCCCCCCCAAAAAAAACAACAAAAGAAGTTGATGGTCTTAAAATATAGTTATTTTTCTTCTTTTCTTTCTTTCTTTTTTTTTTTTTTTTTTTTTGCTGGGCAATGGGGGTTAAGTGACTTGACCAGGGTCACACAGATAGTAAGTGTTAAGTTTCTGAGGTCGGATTTGAACTCGGGTCCTCCTGAATCCAGGGCCAGTGCTCTATCCACTGCGCCACCTAGCTGCCCCATTATTATTATTTTTTAAAAAAGGTCATGGACCCCATGTTAAGAACATTGGATTAAAGGATTTTCTTATTTTAGGAAAATAACTAAACTAAAAATATGAACCAAAATACAGTTATCAGGGAAGTTATTCCAATAAGCCAATGGATCTCTGATCTTATCCATGCTGATAATCCCTGTGACAGGGTAGAACAAAGTAGGTAGACATTGGTAAGTGTCCACACCTATCTATCCTCTGTTTCTTTTATTCATGTCCTCCTATAAATTATTTTCAGGGTTTCAGAGGCCAGTCCATTTCACAAAATGATCAAGCTGTCTTCATTGTTTTTTGTTTTTTTTAAACATTGCATGCTTACTGAAAAAGTATGTGAACTTCCCATCAGCTAATCTTTTACTCTTGCTACATAAAATGTTCATTTCCCACCCTGATCATAAATTTCTCTAATCAGTTGCTTTACACTAGTGGTATCCAACTCAAGCAAAAATGGGGACCACTACTCTATACATAAGAGTCTCCGCAGACTGCATGTTTAATTAGCTTTAAAATGTAATATTAAATTAAATTAAAATATAAAATTATATTTTTATTTATTTTGTTAAATATTTCTTAATTACATTTTAATCTGGTTTGAGCCATACTCAAAAATGCTTTAGGCTTCTGGCCTGAATATTTGACACTTCAGCTTTATACCACTTCTGCTTAGTTCATCAGTTATATTGCGTTTTAAGCTTTGGGTGCTCTCTATACTATGATCTACTGCCCTTTTGATGATCTTTAAAATTCACTCTTTTGAAGAAATTTGTATTCTTTGATTTACAACTGTACAACATGACCACAGGAATACTGGTGCCTAAAAAAGTGGATTTTAATTTCAGGGAGATGCATAGAGTCATTAAAAGCATTGTGTCATTTCCTCAATGCAATCTGACTTACTCTACTACTTTTATGTAATTCTGTAACTCATCTATTTTCAGTGTTTACAAAGAAAAATGTAGTGATGGATAAGTTCTATTGAATGTACATCCTACTGATGTTGGTCAGACATCCAATAGTATCTGTTCCCTAAGTGTCTGTCCTGAGTCTTCTCTCACTCTATACTGTCTTGCTTGTTGATGTTTTCAGTTTCCATGGGTTCAATTATCATCTCTATATAAATGATTCCTAGATATATTTATTGAGCTGCAGTCTCTTATGAGTTTGGCTCTCATTGTCCTATGACTCTTAGACAACCTGACTGTCTCTTATGCCTGAAATTCTCTCTCTCCTTACCACTGTTTTTGGTTTTCTTGGCTCCTTCAAGTCTAACTCCAAATCTACTTTCTATAGGTGAACTTTCCCAGCTCCCTCCCTCAATGCCTTCCTTCTGAGAATATTTTTTCCATCTACACCGTAC
This sequence comes from Dromiciops gliroides, assembly GCF_019393635.1. Taxonomy (NCBI): domain Eukaryota; kingdom Metazoa; phylum Chordata; class Mammalia; order Microbiotheria; family Microbiotheriidae; genus Dromiciops; species Dromiciops gliroides. Next base: position 102,468,434 of record NC_057863.1, on the reverse strand, counting down.
ACATTTTTTCTTTAATGGCAGCTTGTCCTCCTTTCACCTCAGCTTGGAGTGTATGTTGAGTACAATGTGAAATTATCTAATAAGGAGTCTTTACAAGCATATGTTGATTGTCCAGATGATACAATTCCCATATATACTTTGGAGTGTGTGTAGACATTCTGGAATTGGTTCTAGTAGGCTAGCTATATGAATAGGAGCCTCTTTGATTGGTAGTGGCTATGTAGGAATGTATACAAAATGTCTTAGTTGACCTCTCCATTTCTCTCTTGGTTTGACTTCTTTCATTCTAGACGCATTCTAGTGAGAGACAAATCTATGGAGAAAAGCCTTGGACTTTCTTTTTTGAGGGTCAATATGTGGCTCATGAATTTTGATATTGGTTCTTAACCTCATTATTTATTCTTTTGGTTTAGGTGAAGGAGATTGGAGATGGAAATAAGAGATTGTGATCTTCAAGAGAAGGTGAGACCAAGGCACTGAGGAATTCTGGGAGTGGAGATTGTTTTGGGTTTTAAAGTCCACCAATTTAGTTTTCTTGTTTGTTTGTTTGTTTTGGTGAGGCGAATGGGGTTAAGTGACTTGCCCAGTGTCACACAGCTAGTAAGTGGCAAGTGTCTGAGGCTGAATTTGAACTCAGGTCCTCCGGAATCCAGGGCCAGTGCTTTATCCACTGCACCACCTAGCTGCCCCTTTACCAGCTTAGTTTGAATGCCTTCAGGAGTAGCATTAGCTGGGGCAAGGGCTATTTTAGCAACAGTGCCAAATTTGGACATGAACTTGATAGATCTACCATGTAGATGCTGCATGAAGTCCATTTATTGGAAATAAATGTGGTATTATAAAGAATGTGTTCCAGAGATATTAAGGCCAATAGGAAGAAGGAAAGTGTGAACTTCTGTTCTTCCTAAAACTTTGAAGTAAATATCCCATTGCAAAACCTAATTGATGTTATTAGGTCAATGAAATTGGGTGCTAATTCCTGGTGATTAACTCTAATGAGACAATACTAGGATGTGGGCTTGAGCCAATAGCATTAGAGTAGAGATGACCCAAGCCCTCCAGGTGATTTCCTACTATCCGGATAGTATGATATAGCATAGCTGGCTTTGACCTGGGAGAGAGTACTACTGTCATTTTTATGTACAATTTTATTTTTTGCAAGTTGTCTTCCCCATAACAGTGTGAGCACCCATTGGGAAGAAATTTTTTCCCCCTTTATTTGTATTCTCAACACTTAACGTGTTTGGCACTTAATAAATTATTGCAGCCTGACTGCCTGACATGTGCTATAGGAATCTTTTCTTGTGTGAATAGTTAGGTCAACTGTAAAATAAGTTATAAAGTAAAAATACTGAAAAGAAAATAACAGTATTAGATCAGAAAATATGTACATATGATTGCCTGCTACATCCTACCTGACATACCCTTTCCATTTTAGAGGTATCAATTCCTAAAGTTTTAGAGATTTGTCTATTTTTACAAGCCTCAAACCACTCTGTGCTTCCAAATCTGCATGCAAAGTCATTCTTCTTCTTTATTTGTAGTTTTCCCATCACTTTAAGTCATTGGCCTCTTCCCAGACAGCTCTTCTGTCACACCTATATTATCTGTCAACATATCCTTAGCTAGAGGCAGTTAACAGCAAATATAGCTGAGGAGTAAAATGTCTAATCAGTTTACAGCATTATATGCTTCTACTGGTCCCAAGTCTACTGGGCCATGTAATTGCCCCATATTCACCTAATGTTTGACAACAAACAAGCAAAAGGATAACTATTTGTTTACCCATTTAAAGGTTTGTTTAATTAACTGATGATATTTGATGTCATCATTACAGAGCTAAAAGCACACCAAAAATATTGTGTAATGGAATTCCATTTTATCACCCATGGTGTTTAACACAGAACTTGGCATGCAGTAAAGATTCAATGAAGATTATTGATTGATTGAATGAATGAATAAGGCATTTGTCAGTCCTGGGAAAGTCAGACTATTGGCTTACTCATACCTTTTAAAAGTGCTGTGTGAGTTGTAGACGTAAATAAAAGTAAAGTGGTATTATGGTATTGTTATTCTGATAATATAAACATTCTTTTAACTTCTTTGAATGTTCTGTGAATTATTCTATTCTGCAGTTATAATTCAGAACTCAAAACCTAACCCAATTTGGTGATAAAAGTCCTGTTTGGTAATTCAGAAAAACAAAAAAAAATAAGATTCATGCTGGTGAAATATTCTATATATGAATTTCTTGCATGCTGCGATGCCCCCTCCCTGCTCCTGGAACCCCAAGTCAGGGCCTAATCTTTTCTCTCCAAGCCTATTTTAATAGCCTCTTACAGTCTTCCTACTTCCACTCCAACGTCTCTCCAATCCATCTTCCACACTAATCCTTTGTATTACTTTTCCCTAGTTTGCTGCTAATGTTTCAAATCACTTCTGTGTTCTATATCCTTCAGTAGCTCCTTGTGGCCTACTGAATAAAGCATAAACTATTGATCATGGCATTTAAGGTACTGGTCTTTCTGTTCTACCTTCTCTATTGCTGTTTCACTTAGTGCGTTCATTATTCCTGCTACATTGTTTGTGTCTCAATCTTACATGACCACTATGCTTTTCCTGATATCAGTTCCCCCGCCAATGGTACTCTATCACCTCTCAGGCAATGTCCCTACCTTCAAGGCCCAACTTAGTTGCTACCTCCTTAGTTAAGTGACCCACAATCCTCTTCACATCTTAGATTAAAACAATCTCTCCCTTTTTAATTTTCTCAAAATATTTTTGCCTGGATCTTTCCTTAGGTATGTTAAAAAAACAAAAAACAAAAAACAAAAAACAAAAAACAAAAAACAAAAAACAAAAAACAAGCAAACTAGCATTTATGAAGTGCATACTATTTAACAGGCCTTCGGCTAAATTCTTTATGAATATGGTCTCATTTGTTCTTCACAGCACTGTGAGTTATGTCCTATTATTATTCTCATTTCACAGTTCAGGGAACTAAGGCAGGAAGAAGCTAAGTGATTTTCCAGGGTCACATAGTTAGCAAGTGTCTGGAACTGGATTTGAACTCAGATCTTCCTGATTCCATGCAAAAATCCAATGAATAGTAGAGTTCCAGTGTTCTATCCACAGTACAGCCTTGAATTTATTCTTCCTTGTATGAAAATAATTTTTGTACTTTCTCTGCTCCTGCCCAACTTTTTTTTTTTTTCAGCAGGGCAATGGGGGTTAAGTGACTTGCCCAGGGTCACACAGGTAGTAAGTGTCAAGTGTCAGGCTGGATTTGAACTCAGGTACTCCTGAATCCAGGGCCAGGGCTTTAACCACTGCACCATCTAGCTGCCCCCCTCTGCCCAACTTTTTGATTTTGAATGGCTTGAGAGAAAAGTTTATATCAATCTTTGCATGCCAAGTGCCTAGCCCAGTGCCTAGTACAAAGGAGGTAACTAATAAATTATTTTCTAATTAAATCACCCATCATGATATTTCCTTTTACAGATTTCAGAACATTTTCTCTGCCAGTCTATTAAAATCTCTGAAGCCTACCTAGCCTCCAAAGTGGGGCAGAATCACAGAGAAAGATTCTTATGACTAGGATCCCAAGACCTCAGAGGACTCAGTCTCCATTTTCCTCAGAGAGTACCAAAGGCTCAAGTGGGGCCCAAGTAAAAGATAATAATCTGTCAATATGTTGGGCCTATTTATTTAAATGATATAGAAACTTCTACAAATGAAGATTGTAACCTATATCTATAAATAAGTAGGTAAATTTTATTGGGTTCCTTGAGGCACAGAGAAGTTATGTGACAAGATATAACTTTGACCACATAGCCAGCAAGTGTCAGAGGTGAAATTGGAGTCTAGCTTTTCTTTTAAACTCCAGGCATAGAACTCTATGCATTATGTCAAATTGTGACGTGATATATATGATATAAAATATCTCATATTTACCTGGTGTTTTAAAATACTTGGCTCATAATAAGCCTATGAAATAAACAACATAGATATTTTGTCTCAACTTGGAAGACAAGGAAACAGATCCTGTGAGTACTTTGTCCAGGTTTGAACAGGTTATAAATCTTGGAGTTGGAACTTGGATCCTTGTATTCTGAATACAAGGCTGGTATTCCTTCGACTTCATGCAAAAAATTGTAGACAATGAGGGTCCCTGAGCAGGTGTTGGATTTTTTATATTGAGAAACAAAGTCTCTTCTATGGATCTCCATATTTCAATATACGTAGTGGAAGATTCACCAGGAAAAAAAAAAATCTCACCATAGTAGTGAAGATCCACCATGAAACAAACAAACAACAACAAACTCATCTGCCAACTATAAAAGGGCAAGAAATAATAAGCTTATTGAGAGCACTATCTGATACTTCTTAAGTATCTAGCCAAGTCTGCCTAGGCTGATATATTACTTATTTGACTAAACCTAAGTGTTATCTGTGAATCTGACCCATCAATGCTTCTACAATGCCTCTTATCTTAAATCTGCATGTATTTTTAGTTTGTTATGACTTGGTTCTTTTTGACCAAACTTCTTAAATCTTAACTAAATTTATATCCTGCTACCATTCATGTCTCTGACTAGAAAACTAGGCAAAAAACAATTACCCCACTTTGCTACATTGGCCTGCTAGGAAAAAAAAATACCATCATCTATTACTTGTTGTTATAAATGGTTCCTTATGCTTTTAAAATCTATCCTCTCTAAATCCTACTCCTTACCATTTCATATCTGATTTATCACGACAGCCTTTTCTTCAATCTCCCTGAATCTCTTTTCCCACCTAATTTATCCTACATAGACATAAAGAAACATTTTCCTCAAGCATCAGTTTGATATTATCTCTTATCTTCTCAGAGGCATACAATAGCTTCTAGCTCTCTCTTGAATTAAATTGAAATTCTTAATCATGGGCTTCAGTGTTCTATGCTTCTATTCCCCACCCTTACCCTCATGCATGTGCCTTTATGTCCCACTAAACCATGTCTCATACTTTTGATTTGACCCACATACAAATTCAATGCTCCCTGCTCACAAATCAGCAGGTCCTAACCTGAGGAGATGCCATCTTCTCTTCATCTAGTCTCCCACTTTTGTCCATTTCCTCCCCTTTATCAAGCTGTTAAAATTTTGCTTCACACATAAATCTTCCAGGTCCTAACTATCCCAGTAATTCAACTAGTTTTTCTTTGATACTAAAGCTACATTTTGCCTAAATGTTGGAAAGCATTTCTGTTTTTCAAAGGTTTACCCTCATTTCATATATTTCAGAGGAAAGGATTTAATAAGCTCCTTTGCAGATTTCCTCAGACCTGTGACAAATGAAAGACCTGAGAGACATAATTTCTGGGTAAATAACAATAATTTTATTAATTATAGATAGTGAATAATTTTTAAAAAGAGGTCAGTGGTACTCTTGGGGACCAAAGACAAACCATGGAGGCTGCTTAATACTTATATACCCTTGAAAGAGTAAATGTTTCTGACAGGTAGAAATCAAATCTGATTGGTTAACAATTAATGAGAGAATGAATATTATAATGAGAGGTAGACTTATTCTAATGAGAAGGTAGGAATATGACTGTAATTATGTTACTCTTGGACAAAAAAAATATCTCTATACCTAGACCACATCCACCTTGGATAATCTAGTCAAAGGAAATTTACCTACATGAGATTCTTTTTACTGTTTGGTCAGAACTAAGCTTCCCCAGCTGGGTGGGGTATTGCCCAAAACTGAGGAGAATGTTAATCCAACGTCATCATCAGCCCTGTCTTTAGGAGGCTGATTTTGACCTAATAGAAAATGAGGAAATAAAAAGGGAAAAAAAGACCCTGTTCCCCCAGCCCCATATTAATTGGTTACTAATGTGAGAGAAATAATCATTTCTCTCAGTCCCTACTTATCATACTTTGCATAGTGGGAATATAGTAAATATTTTAGATGGGTCAATGTTGCTTCAGCTTTACTTCAATGCCCAGTATTTTTTTAGGTTCAGATATTTTGCTGAACCTAATCCTCTATACATCTCAATCTTTCTTCTCTTTTCTTCCTTTAGACATGATTAAAGACTAGTCTGGGCGAGGTGCAGTGCTGGTGGTTTTAGTTGTAATTGTTGTTATTCCTTCAGATGTTATTATTTTAATAGGAGCATAGACTCTTAGAATTTTAGAGCTGGCATAAGGGAGAGTGAACTGAACTTGGAATCGTAGGATCATAAAGTTAGAATTGGCAAAGATCTTAAAGGCTATTTAGACCAACCCCTTGTCTTCCCCCTCCCCACCTTTTATAGATGAGGAAGTTAAGTGGCTTGCCCCAGGGTTACTTGACTAGTGAGTAAGCAGGACTTGAATCCAAGTTTTTCTGTTTTGATGTCCATCTCTCTATTCCCTCTGTTACTAGTGACCTTAGTCAACTGATTTAACCTCTATGAACTTCAATTTTGCCATCTATTGCATTAGAATGTTGGACTAGATGACATCTGGGTTCCTGTTTAGGTTCTAGATCTATGGTCCTATAACCTTAGAAATTACTACTTTCATCCTTTCATTTTACAAATGAGGAAACTGTCCCACAGGGAGCTGACCATGCCTGTACAGCCAGTGTGGTCAATGGACTAGAACACAGGTATTTCTGAATTTCAATGCAATAGTTGTTCCAACTTTTTGATGTTATATTATACTGTACCATATATTTGACTTGCTTGATTTCTCCCACTCCTTAGTAATGGCTGTGGGCAAATATGAAACCCTGTCTTTAGAGCAATTGCCATGGTAGTAAACAGGAACATTAGGCAATTAACTCTTTGCATTTGATAACACCAAAGGAAAATTTCTCTTGTATCTGGTAAGGGTTGAATTATTGTTACCTTTACTTTGTCCAGCTCCTCTCTCTTCATATTCTCTTTTCTTCTTGGTAAAATAATTCCACACAAGCAGGTAGGTAAATGAAGATGAGTAAACAGTGAGACAAATAAGATGTGAATGGTGGCAGAATGCCCTGGAACCATTGGAGTTAGAGTTAGCCTTTGGGATAGAGTTGGAAAATAGTAGACTTGGTTCCATTACAGCTTAGAGAAACACATCAAAGCTCAACTTGGCCTGGAACACTGCCATACCCTCTCCCCTTGGACCATAGGATCATAGAATCATAGAGCTAGAACCAAAAGATATCTCAGAGGCTATGAGGCCCAACCCCTTAATTTTATAAATGAGGAAACAGCTTCTGAAGTCCTGGGATAAGAAGAGAGATAGGGTGCACTAATTGTCCTACCCGTAGGTTCCTAAATTCTGGAAACTGTATTTAAATTCTGCCCTTTCTCTTTGCTTCTCCTCACCTCTTGCTCTTTCCCATGTCCAGAATACTTGATGCAGTCTTTCTGTATATATGGACTCCCCACAAGAGATTATTCCTCTTTCTTGTCCACATGGTTACTCTGTATGAAACTTCTAGAATCTGCCAGGAGCATGCCCCTAGGCATGGTTCCCTCTGAAATATCCTGCCTGCTGATGAATGTTCCATCCCACCCATGAAATAAGAAACTTTGTTGCAAAATAATAACAGCAACAATAATAAATCAGCCTGGATTTGCAGAAAAAATCAGCACATTGCATTATACTGTTTCTTCCTATTTAGCTTGTCAAACATTGCCAGATCATGAAAATATATTCAAATGTTGCTCAAATGCTTATCTGTATATGAATCTTATACCACAGCATTAATAGATAACTCTTTTGACATTGTGATTATACAAAGTTAATTATTGAAAACTCATATCTGCCTTTATTCACAGTACAATTACATACTAATCAGTATAGTATAATTAGATATATTATGAAATGGTAATTAAAGACTATAACTGAATCAATATGAATGATAAGTGAAAAATGAGATTAAAGTATAGGTTAAATCTTAAAGACGTTAAGGAAATTTGTAAATGCCTTTTTATCAGATTGAAGCATATAATGGTTATACTATACTTTCCATACCATTGTTTACATTTCTCTCTCTTTTAGCAACATACAACGAAGTGGATCTTAACTGACTTAATGTATTCAAATACCTCTAGTGGAAAACTGGATTTTAACTGCTTTGGATTACAATCAAAATGAATTTGATGGTTCAGCTCAGCTTCTAATGGATTACAGTCGGAATTTCATCAACTTCACATTACTGTAAAATTGTGATCCTTTTCCAAATTTTGAAGTCCAGAAATGAACAAACAGAATGACTAAAAATCCAGCCTTTGATCCGAGGAAGGAGCCAAAAAGAAACTTTAATGTCCTAGCTCATTCAGCTGGGGCTTTCAGTCAGCTGAGCACCTGCTATCTTGATGCTCAATGACATATATCTATTGGGAACCAAAGAAAGTGAGTATTTTGAGAAGAGGTGCAGGTCTATTCTTTCTGAATTGAGCCCATAAGAAAAAGCCTAAAATATCAACAAAACTCACTGGACTAATGTTGCTGCAGTACAGGAAGAACACAGAGATGAAATCTTGCTAGTAAAGGAATCAAACATTTGTCTGAAGTCTGACTGAGTTACTTTTTAAAAATTCTGAAATGCTCTTTAAAATCACAAGGTTACTTTTCTAAGGATTTCTTTGGAGAATCTGCTTTCATCAAAGCAATGCTAATGTCAAAGACTTAAATCTTAACCTAAAAGAAGAAAGAGAAAAAGGAAGGAAGGATGAAGGGGAGAAGGGAGGGGGAGAAGGACAGGGAGAGAGAGAGGGAGAGAGACAGAGACAGAAACAGAAGGAGGTAGAGGGAGGAAGGGGGTGACAGAAGAAGAAAGGAAGGAGAGAAAGATGGAGGAAAGGAAGGAGGAAGGTAAGAAAAAAAGAAGGAAGGAAAGAGGGGGAAGAAACAAAGAGGGGAGGAAGGAAGGGAGGGAGGAAAAAAGAAGGAAGGAAGGGAAGGACAGTTTTAATCCTCAAATTCATTGGGAACTAACCACCCCAGTGTAAAAGAAATCAATTGCTCAAAACTTTGAACTTCTAGGGGGCAGCCAGGTGGCACAGTGGATAAAACACGGGCCCTGGATTCAGGAGAACCTGATTTCAAATCTGACCTCAGACACTTGACACTTACTAGCTGTGTGACCCTGGGCAAGTCACATAACCCTCACTGCCCTGCAAAAAAACAAAAACAAAAAAACAACCAAACAAAAAACCAAAAACTTTGAACTTGCTATTAGTTGGTCAATTCCAGGGTCCATTTTAAGAAATTATTTCTTTTAGGGCATTGCATAAAACAAACAAACAAACAAACAAACCCCACATGCTTGGAAAAAAAGATCAATTGAACAAAAAGAATTTGGTGTGGAGACAGTGCTAAATGGAGAATACCAAATTGGCCTTAAAGACCTTACTTTGTTTAAAGAACTTGGCTAGGGAATCAAGACTAATAATACACAAGAAATAACAAAAACAGGCATAATCACATTCTAAAGAATGTTGAAGACTGGCATCAAGGTTCAGAAAGGAATAGATTTATTTGGGCTTGAATAATTATATTGAATATGAAGTTTGTGGGGCAGCTGGGTGGCACAGTGGATAGAGCATTGGCTCTGGATTCAGGAGGACCTGAGTTCAAATCTGGATTCAGACACTTAACATTTACTAGCTGTGTGACCCTGGGCAAGTCACTTAATCCCAATTTTCTCACCAAAACAAAAGAAAAGAATATGAAGTTTGAGTGAGGCAATAAATACTAGAGAACATTTGAATAGGAAGTCAAGGCAATATGTAGGTATGCACGCATGTATATTTATATTTGCATGTATCTGTATATATTGAGAAAATTAGCATATATAAAGTATATATTACACTATATATGGTATATTAGAATATATATGCATGTATATAGTATATTAAAATGCATATGTATGTGTACATGCATGTATACATATATAAATACACACACATATATATGGATTACATATGGATTACATATATGTGTGTGTGTGTGTTTAGTACTGGTTTTGTACTCAGGAAAATTTTGGTTCAAACACTGACTCTAATCCTTAGCACTATGTGATCTTTAGCAAATCATACCCTCTCCCTGAGTCTCAGTTTTTTCCTTTACAAACTGGCAATCATATTAAAAAAAGGGAATTTTAGGTGGGTTGAATAACAAAGAGCGGCACTCTTCAAAATAAAGCTGTATAGTATTTACTTCAAATTTTGAACTAACTCATTAAGTTTGGTCCAATATCATGGAGTTCTCAGTGGATGGACTGCTCCTCCTCAGAATTCTGCTTTGTATTTCTCTACAATGAGTAATCATGTATAACATTTTTCCCTAGTCCTTCTCCATTGATAAATTCTATAAGAAAAAAACAACACCCGATTTATCAAGTTTGCAAAAGAATTCTCTAAACATACTCAGCAAGCATGAGGCAATATGAAGTTGGCAATAATAAAGCGGAAGTAGATCATTTGAATATATCACCAAGGTCAGTGCTTTTCTTTCTCAAAAATGGATAGCCTAAATTGAATGGAAATTAACGCCATTCATAAATGTGTTAGAAAGGATCACATATCCCCACTCCCTGCTCCCTGCTCCCTTTTAAAAATCCTACTTTGTCCAAGAGGACAAAGATGTGTTCTTACTATATATATATATACTTTGTATTGCACATAGTGAACACAATAAATGCTTGTTGGTCCACTGGTCTGTCCTCTGTTAAGGACAACAAGAGGGACAGCACATCAGTTAGAGTGAAAACAGGAAATTAGCCCTTGTTTTTTGACCATAGGTCTTTAGGGTTTTTTTGTTTTGTTTTGTTTTTGTTTTCATTTCACCAGCCACAAGGGCTAGAGGGGAAGTGTATTTCTAAGATTGTGTGATAGGAAGTTTTTCTTCCTTGCAAGCAACCTCATTAAGCTGTTTGTGCTGTTACACATTCGCTGGAGACATAGCTAAAGGCCCATATAACATCAAGGAAAGCATTCTTGATTAGGTGAAATACTGCTCTCACATCATCATGTGTGTTGTAAAGCAAATGAAAAACATCTAAAAGCTCAGAGTAGGGGGGACATATTGGATATTAGGGGGGGAAGCAAATAAAAATAATGGGCTAATTCTATTACTGTAGTCTATCTCTACACTATATTTTTATATTTAAATCATTTTCATGAGTCTTGGTCTAAGTTCTTGGACTAAGACTGTGTCATTCTTGAAGCCAAGGTCCTATTGAAATGGAAAACCCTGCAGTCTGTGTGCGTGTGTGTGTGTGTGTGTGTGTGTGTGTGTGTGTGTGTGTGTGTGTGCCCCTAATGGGCCCATAGAACAAACAGTCACTCTGCTAATTGACAACTTTAACTATAATCCACCTTAGGTAAAGGGTTGGACATGTCAGAGTAGAGTGAAGAATTCAGTGTTGTCTCATAATATCAGATGTGTTCCCCACATAAGCAGAGCGAAGAAATCTTTAAGGTTCTAAATTCAATACTATTATTAATCATTCAGTCTGCTAAAAAATAATATAAAAAGAAAATTCCATGAATGCTTTTCTTGAGCTTAACCATTAATCCAGAATAAAGTACTGTGTTTATCTACCTGCTTGTTTGGAAATTGGTACAATGCTGTGATGTGCCAATTTGAGAAATAGAGTGAGAATATCACATCTGCTATAGTTTTCCCCAAGTGGGGAAAGAAATATTGTGATTTTAAAAAAGGATATATTAATACTACTGGAGTGTGGGAGATATATGTGCGTAGGAAGAATACTCATTGTTCCCTTTCCTTTATCTTGAAATTCGGCTAATTTTAAAATGGTAATTACCTGTTTGCTAGATTCATGCATGTTGTTTCCATGCAGAGAAGAAAGTAAAATCCCATCATAATGAACTCTATGGGACTTTTGAGTTCTTTCTTATAGAGGAATCTTATTTAAATAAACACATTACTAGCATTATATTCTGAATCTGATATTCAGCTACTTGGTAGCAAATTATCAACTGAAGAGAAAGATCCATGAAGGCAGAAGAAGAAAGAAGAAAAATTAATATGCATTATTATCATCACTTCTTTTTCAGTAAACCCGTTACTTCTAGCATTTGCTTTTGTGAATGAGTGAGTGGTAGAGAATTGAGCTTATTTGGATGGTTTGGGATATTTAAAAAAAACCAGTGGAGCTGAAGGATGATTGTTATGTGAGCAAATTCAATCTAACATGTGGATTAAGCACCAAATACATACAAAGCAGTATCCTAGGCACTGGGAATATAAAAATAACAATGAAAAAGACTCTCTAATCTCACAGAAGTCAGATAATCAGATCAAGAGTTCAGTTTAGTTCTTCAAATACAACTCACAATGCAAATAATTCTCAGCTTTTTTTATAGAAGGTAAAATTTATGAAAGAAACTAAAGATTTGTTCTAGTGGAATATTTTTGTGTAGAATTCCTGACAGTCAGATTGCCAATTACCTCTGTATATGGACCTATAGATATCTTTGTTATAAAGAGTGTTGTTTGTAATATTATTCTTATGCTATAGAGCTTTAACATCTTGACTATAGGCTCTCCCCTGGCCGAGCCATCTTTAGTATTGATGATCAATAATGTTTTAAGATTGTGTTTTTAATTTTTTTAATTTTTAAATTTTCTTTTTTTGGGGGGGGGGGGCAATGAGGGTTAAGTGACTCACCCAGGGTCACACAGCTAGTAAGTATCACATGTATGAGACCGGATTTGAACTCAGGTCCTCCTCAATTCAGGGCCAGTGCTTTATCTACTGCACCACCTAGCTGCCCCCTAAAATTGCGTTTTTTAAACACCACTTTTTAAAATGCTATTTCTCTGATTAGGATAATTTGATTTTCTTAAGACTGTATGTATTTTATTTATTATGTTCTCTTTCTATGTCACCCCCTACCAAACTAAGTTCCATTAGGTCCAACATAATTCTTACCTAAATTTAGTAATCTTTCCCAGAAGCTAGTATATAATATAAAACAGTTGTTGCTGAATTGTTTTCTACTTCATGACAATAAGAAGGAAAGTACTGGCTGGTCCCTTACTTCACACTATTTTACTAGATTGCACTGACCCAACCCTATCATCACCTAGGCAGCTAGAGGTCTAGAGACCTAGATAATTGTCATTAAACTCTTCAGATTCTCTTTGACCCAGTTCTTTGCCTTGCTCTTCCTGGAATAGTGAAATGGTAGAAAGTGAAAGATGAATTGGTTCCATTGAGCAGAGTCTATGCTGTTTCTTCAAAGATAACTTTTGTACAAAAAAATAATGCTCTGCAAACAAATTCTTTACAGACTATATGAATGTGCACATGAATAACTTAACAGGAGATATAGTTTGGGGAATCATTATAAACCTAGGAAGTTTCTTTCCCTTTATTTTCATTTTAAATCAGTGTTAGATATTATCTTTAGCTTTTACACAGTGGGAATTTATTGGTATTTTACAATGATGTTTCAATAAGGTGCTTAATGCAGTTCAGACCTCTCACACACAAGTTTTCTTAGGTATATATGTCTCAATTTTTAGCCTGCTCCTTTCTTAGGTATATTCCTCGGTAATCTAACAATAATGTACTAATAGTGATTATTATTGGTAGAATTATTATTATTATTATTATTGTTGTTGTTGTTGTTGTTGCTGCTGTTGTTGTTGGGCAATGAGGGTTAAGTGACTTGCCCAGGGTCACACAGCTAGTAAGTGTCATGTCAGAGTCCGGATTTGAACTCGGGTCCTCCTGAATCCAGGGCCCGTGCTGTATCTACTGTGCCACTCAGCTGCCCCTGGTAGAATTATTGTTGACAAAGAGTCAATAATAAATTAATATTGATAAAAACAAATAACAATAATAGCATCTATATAGAACTTTAATATATGAAAATATTATATATGTTTTCTCATTTGATCATTATAGCTGTAAAGGGGTGGAGGGACAGTCTTTGAAGCATTTCCAATTTGCCTAAGAAGGAGGTATGTTACTGGAGCTTGACTCAATATTCCCAAACCTTCTAAGATGTAAGCTGTTTTATGAAGCCTAATACAAGGATGCGTGGTGCCTCCTTTGTGTGTGTGTGTGTGTGTGTGTGTGTTTCCTCCTTTTGTTGGCTGTGAGAATGATGCTGTTGCTTTCTTACTTCAGGTCTCTTTTTGGTTCATATTTTCTTTTTCTTGTACACTCTTTACTGTGTGTGCCTTTATTTTTCTGTTTTCACAGGAGCCATGAATTGAACCAGTGAGAGGAGTAGGACTTCCTCCCCCAGATCTTCCTTTATTGGAACTGAGCTAAGATTGTCCCTTTTAGTCTCCTTCCCCTTCTCAGCAATTGAGGTGATGCAAGATTGAGAGTGGTATTACGCCTCCTAGTGTTGGGAGAGTAAGTTTGTATGTTTATGATTATAACTTTGAAGTAAATATTCCTTTGTAAAAGCTAATCCAACTTAATGGAACTAGAATTCAGGGGACCCACCAACTCACTATACCTTGGGCGTTGGGCATCATGTATTAGGATATGCCAATCCCATTTAATGGTATCAGAGAATCCTTGAAGAGGGGCAAAAATATAGTATATCTACCTTTAGGCAATAGGAGCCAGGGTGGGTAATGTAATTGAACAGCCCTATGAAAATGCAATTCTCCCCATTTTAGAAATGAAGTATTTGAGGTAGGGTTTGAACCATGGTCTTCCTGACTGCAAGCCAAAGACTCTATCTACTGTGCCCACTATCTAGTAAGTAACTACCCCACATTGTAATAAAAAGGATTTGCTTGCAGATTGAATTGAAAGTAATGCAGAATTCACAACTGTACATTTTCCTGAATTTAAAAAATCTAATCTACAAATATAATGCATTTATTACCACATGTGTGACTCTGGGCACGTTGCATAACCACCTGCTTTCCTCAGTTTCCTCACTTGTAAAATGGAGGTTGATTTGAGGATAAAATGAGATAATATTTGTAAAGTTTTTTGTAAATTGTAAAATGATATAAATGCTTATCATAATCATCATCATCTTATCTTGTGAACCTCATCACAACCTGATAAAGGTTGTTACTGAAGGTATTCTCATCACAGTAAGTAGGTGGATTTTATACAAGGACATATACTCAGAGAAGCAATGCTCACACAGCTAATAAATGTTGGAAGCAAGATTCAAACTCAGATCTTTCCAACTCTTGTCCAGAAATTAATCCTCTTTGCCATACTGTTACATCTAAAGCCATCTTTCTGGAAGACAAGGATTTGTAACTGATGGTGATTGTTAATAAAAATGATTCCAAAACAGTGTATATATATATATATATATATATATATATATATATATATATATATATATATATATATATATATATATACACACACACACACAAGACTTTTATTTATCTCTTGTTTCTCCTTCTTTATTGCTATAGTGCATGAGTCCATAAAATGTTTATTGAAAATAAAAATGCTTTTATACTGAACTCTCCTGATTAGGCTAGATCTCTATTAAGGAACCCAATAATTTCAACTTATTTCTTTTTCCCTATCTGTTCCATTGTTAAACCCTTCTGGAATTTTTTATTAGGCTGTAAGTATTTTTCTGGGGCAGCTAGGTGGCACAATGAAGAAAGCACTGGTTCTGGAGTCAAGAGGACCCGAGTTTAAATCTCACCTCACACACAAGCTGTATGGCCATGGGCAAGCCACTTAACCCCAATTGCCATAAACAACCAGGGGCCATCTTCACTTGCCCAGATGTATATCTTGCCACTGGACCCAGATGGCTCTCGATTGGTAATCTTACACAGCTCTCCCTCACTTAATTCAGTGCAAGTCATGACATCACCCTGATGTCAAGGTCCTCTTTGAACAAAGGACAAACAACGAGTATCTTTTTTAATGAAATGGTTAGGAATGGACCATGTTACCTTAGTATTTTTTTTTCTTTAATCATTGTGTTTAAAAATAGTTTAATTATGTTTTTTTATTCTCATTTTTTCTTTTTTTGGTTGGATTATTTCATTTTATCTAAACTTATTATTTCATTTTATCTAAACTTAAAATAAAATCTTTTACTATTTCCTAATTATTCCATCCTAACTCATTCCATTAAACATTGTTTATGTAGTAAGTATATAAAGTGTTAATGACATTGTTTCTTCCACTCTTTCACATTATATATAAAATAATCTGAGACTTCATTAAAATTTCTTTAAAGAGGACAATACATAGACATGTAGGCCCAACATTAATATGTAGATGAAGGTCTTTATGGATCTTAGTCACCCATGGCCAGCAGATGGATTTTACTGCTTTTAAAGAAGTTAGGTAAGGCCAAAACTTTTTGAGGAGGTGTGTAGAGTACTGGACTTGGGCTCAAGAAGACCCAGGATCAAACACAGCTTCAAACTTTTACTAGTTAAGTAGTCCTGAGCAAGTCACCTAACTTCTGCCTCAGTTTATTGATTGCTCCATATATCGTTCTATTTATAAGAAGCACCCATGACACATACTTTTTTAGAACTTAACTGAAATCTGAGTCTGGTTCTGACTCTTCCCAATCCTCACTTAACTCCTTGATGTAGTAATAGAAGCAGCAGCAGCATCAGCAGCATCAGCAGTAGTAGTAACAGCAGGAGTAGTAGTAGTAGCAGCAGCAGCAGCAGCTGTAGGAGCAGCAGTAGTAGCAGCTGCAGCAGCAGCAGCAGTAGTAGTAGTAGTAGCAGCAGCAGCTGCAGCAGCAGCAGTAGTAGTAGTAGTAGTAGCAGCAGCAGCAGCTGCAGCAGCAGCAGCAGTAGTAGTAGTAGTAGTAGTAGTAGTAATATCAACTCGCATTTATATAGCTCTTTATTGTTTCCAAGTGCTTTGTAATTATTATCTCAACTTATGCTCGACAAGAATAACAGGAAAGAGGTGCTATTATTATCCCCATTTTATAAATGAGGAAACAGAGACAGAGAGACAGAAGTTAAATGATTTACTCTGAATCACTCGGCTAGTATGAGTCAGAAGCTAGATCTGATCTCAGTCCTTTCTGAGTCCAGGTCTAGAGCGCTATCTGTTGTACTATTTAAGTGTTTTGGTATCAAATTTCCTATACTTTACTCTAATGGTTTCCTATATGATACATATTCCCTTAGGATATTTTGTATAATTCTGGCTAACTCACTCTGCTTCTTTATGTGATGGGTTCCTAATTGGTGTCTTTCCCCAACCCTCACTTCTCCATGCATCATTTTCTTTACTCCACCAGTTGTTTTCTTCTGGATCCTGTTTCTGGCTGTGCTTCCTTTAGATTCAGAAAATAGCTTTGTAACTAATAAAATTAGGTATAGGAGTGGACTGACTGAGTGATTTTTGTTTTTGTTTTTTTGTTTGTTGTTTTTGTTTTTTTAGTGAGGCAATTGGGGTTGTGACTTGCCCAGGGTCACACAGCTAGTAAGTGTTAAGTGTCTGAGGCCGGATTTGAACTCAGGTACTCCTGACTCTAGGGCCGGTGCTCTATCCACTGCACCACCTAGCTGCACCCTGACTGAGTGATTTCTAAGATCTCTTTTCATTCTATATTCTGTGCATTAACAGTCTCCTTGACATTGGCACAAAAGTTAGGCCTTATATCTCATGTTCTCTCCTTCATCCATGGCTGGCTTTCTTCAGCAGCCTTAACCTCACTGATTGTCTCAATGCTTCATCTGCCCCCCTCACCCCAGATTTACCCTTAGGGTGCTGATAATGTTTGCTCAGAGCTGAAATTTCAGCTGCAAAAAATATATGATCAAAATAAAAGAACAGATGAGGTCATAAAGAAAAGAAACAATGGTGTGTGATCTACTCCAGTGTAAAGTTTTAAAAAACAAAGATAAATTTCATTTATCCTTTCTGGCCTTACTTTCACTTTTTATGTGTGAGTTCAATAATTACTCAAGAGACTGCATGTTTGAACATCTGTACTTTACTTACAATTAGAGTAAACTACCACCAAGTTATAGCTATCCTCAAATTACACTGATATAAAACCTGAAGTTAAAAATAATCTCATTTTATATTAGAAATACTTTTTTAAAAGATAGAGTACTTCTGGAATTAATCATGCTAAACCAAATTTTTAAAGAAACATTATTAATACAGCTTTGAAATATAGAGATAAAGTTGTTTCATAACACCTATAGAAAATGCAAATAAGAATTTATGATCATATATGTCAAAATTGGATGGGGTCTTAGAGTTCATCTAGATCAACCCCCTGATTTTTCAGGTGAGTAAACTGAGGCCCAGATCATCTCAAATGACTTGAACATACAGATAGTAAATGACAGACCCAGAATTGAACCAATGATTCTCTGGTTCCAAATCCAGAACTCTTTCCCCTGTCCTACCACACTGAATTATATAGCTGACTAATATTGAGATCATAGTCCCTTACTATTCCTACATATTTATCAAAGAAATTATTACCTCTTACTTCATAACCTTAAACCTCTTACATTCATTTTGGAAGTTGAATTTCTTTAACCCGAGTTCATAGATGCCATTTAGAAAAACTCTAATGAAATATTATTATTTAGATCCTAAAAGACAAAAAAGCAATGGATATGGAGTAAGAAAGTCAATGCTATGCTTGACTTCCTTGGAAAAGAAAGTGAGTAAGTTTTAATATTTTAATTTTCTAAACAAACTAACCTCAAGAGCAAAATACATTGAATTTCTACTCAGGCTAGTTTTCTTCTGAGAGCTGAGGGCTGAGGCCCAGAAATGTTTCTTTTTCTTCCCCATGGCACTAAATAGAAGACAGTGGGAAATGCACAGATACATAGTACATAGGATCAAGAATATTTATCTCTAAGGTATCAGAGGAGATTGGAATTGGTATAATACCATTGCTTTCCCATAACAGATTCCTCTTTCCTAGGAAGTATCCTAAAACCTAACTCCTCATTTTAAATAAATGATCAATATAAAATGTTTAAAGTTGGGGGTGAATGAGATGATATTCAATTTTTTTGTACATAAGGGTAATAGGCTTCATCCATTGCTTCAGAGATTGCCAGAGTTTATCTGGATAATATGACTAGGTTAGTGTCCCCTTCGTCCTTGAACAGTTTTATTTAAGCCTTCCTTAAGCATTCCCCTTTGAGGAATATTGTCCAAGAATGCTTAATACTTTATTTGGTGTGTATTTTTAAGATTCAGTTTCAATTACTTCACAATAGTAGACTTCACAATGTAGACCTTAGCCAGTAAATTGCAGCATTCCCTCCCCCCTCAATGGTGAGCAGATATCTAATATATTTTTATAATGAACATGTCTGTAAGAATTAAAACCTAAGGTACTGAGGAGAAAATTTAAGCTTATATCTAATTTATAGAGATTCCCTGGATTTAGGCCCTACCTCTGACATATATTATTGTCTGTTTGATCCTGGGAATCATTTAGCCTCTAGGTAATTCTCTGATATAGTGGCAGAGAAGGTGCCAATTCATCCTGGTAAATACATTTTCTTATACTAGAGTTCTTTATGCCAATGAAAGCCAAATCAAACCTCCATTTCCATTTACTTTATGAAAGAGGAAAACACAATGAAATGTTCTAGGGTCCATATTTGGATTTCATTCCAAAATGGTCAGGTAACTAACTCATATCAGTAAAGTTTGTTAATTCTTAGGCATTAATTTAACAGAAAACCACTGATATAGGTTAAACAAATTCTTTCTAGTTCAAGATGAGAAAGAATATGAATTCTGCAATCTAAGAATTAAAAAGTTATTTGAGGAAATATAGTTCAATCTATTCCTTATTCAAAAGCCCATCTATTCTATCTCTAGCAACTGGTCAGTTAGCCTTCATTTGAAGACTTCTAATGGAGAGCCAGATCTCTCCAAAGAAAGTCAAATGTATTTCTGAATACTTCTAATTGTAAGGAAACATTTCCTTACATTGAACTGAAATCTTCCTCTTTTCAAGTTCCACCCACTGCTTTTAGTTAATCATGCCCACTGGGTCAAAAGAGAACAAGAAGACTTCTTCTTTCATATGAGCACATTTTAACTGCTTAAAAGTACCATCATGTCTCACCCCAAACCTCTCACTTTTTTCCCCTCCTGACTAAATATTCAAAGTTTGTTCAAACATTCCTCATATATGATTATTTCAAGGATCTCCATCAAATTAATTGCCTTTTTCTGGATACTTTCCAACGTATCAGTATACATCTTAAAGTAATGCCCCCAGAATTGAAGACAATATAAAAAATGTAAAATGATTTGAGACTCTGCTTTTTATAATTCTATGTTACCACTTCTTACATTATAAACTCTATACTTCAAATCAATCAGCCTAAGGTAACTAACTTTACTTCCCTCCATCACCTGAGAAACAGTGAGATATAGGAGAATATGTGCTAGATCTGGAGTTAGAAAACCTGAATTTGAATCTGGCTCTCCTTCTTATTACATTTGGGACATTGAGGAAACCTTTCATTCTCTTAGGACTTCATTTGCATTATCTATAAAATGAAGGATTAAGACTAAATTACTTCTACTGTTCCTTTCCATGCCAAATCTATGATCCTGAATTATACTGCTAACTAATATTGAGTTCGTAGTCCCCTTAGACTCCCTCCCTGCCCCTGACGGATATTTGGCAAGGAAATGACTACATGGACATTTATCCCACATTCCTTTTGGAAGTTGAATTTTCTTAAAGTTAAAAATAGTACTTTACATTTACATCTATTAAAGATTATGCTATTAAATGAAACCCATGGATGAGAGATGGAGTGATTCTCCCAGCTTTGTCCTAATTTGATATGCATTCTATATATTCCTTTTTACAAGAGATTATTTTTTAAAATCCCATCCTTATCTGTTCAAAAATAATTTTCCTTGACAAATTACAAAAGAAGCAAAATAATATGACAATTATTTTTCTTCCATAACTAGTGCCATTGTCCCATCTTACAGGAACAGTGGTTTTATTTCTTCTTCGATGGTTCTCTCCCCCTCCCCCATATAGCTAAGTAAACAAACAATAGCTTGTTTTTGTTCCCCTGTTTTTTAAAAAGAATCTCACTATGCTTCTTTATTCATCTTCCTTTACCTGCTCTTGTTTCCATCTTTTATATGTCTTTTAAAAATCTATATTGTTTGATCATTTCCCTAGCATTTATATTGGTTTCTTTTGACAAAAGCCCCTTTTTGTCAGAATTGTTTCTACTTGTGTTTTCAGAATCTCAATTCCCTTTTACCTAATATCTCCTTTAGAGTTTTAGGGCATAGAATTCTATATACCATTTTTTGAATGTGTTAAACCAGTTTTGCCCATATCTTGGTTGCATGTTATATCATGTCTAGCCTGTCTCACCTTCATCATGAATTCTAAAGTTGAATGGTAATTTCCAAAAAGGCTAAATCATAAAACAGTTTATAACATAATGACCAGTTCCTTTCTTTTGTTAAGAATTAGGTGTAGAATAACAATTCTTCACATGACTACTTCCCTCAGGGAGAATTACCTTTAAGTTAATTCAAGAGTTAATCAGCTGTCATGCCTCTGGAATAGAACAAGCTTTAGCAGAATATCCAGATATTTAGAGTCACCTATAGTCATGGTTCTAGGTCAGACTTGTGATTTGTTTCTTGAAATCTTCAATAATTTACTCCTTCAATTAAGGTAGTCTGTAGTATATTTTTATGAAAAGATTGCTCTCTTTCTTCCTCTTTTGATCTTTACCCGTATGATCGTCATCATTGGTACTTGAACTGTTACTATACACTGCTACCTAACCACCCACTCCCCTGTGTTTCTTAATCATTCTCTTCCTGTAAATGAGGTATACCATGGCAGAGACCCAAAAAGTCTCATTAATATCTATTAAGTAAAATTTTGTTAAGTTCACTTCTCTATGTGCATTAAAATATAGGATAACACTTGCACCTTGGTGAAACAGACACAGGAAGAAACTATGGTTTGGAAAAGGAAGTAACTTGGAATGTGAAATTGAAAATTTACTATTTAAAAATATTTTTGGTCTTCTCTTGAATGCTTAAACAAGACTTAATGGAAGAAGTTGAAATTGATATTAGTATTGATTTGAAGTGATGAAGAGGAGTATAGGTTCTAAGTGGGTGAGGAAATGGTTAAAACAATAACACACAAGCAAGAAAGTATGCAGCTTATAGTGGGCAGCTGTTATCATTAGGAAGATGCTGGTGTGTGTGTGTGTGTGTGTGTGTGTGTGTGTGTTTAAAATGAACAGAAATTTGCTTCCCTGTACTTTCAAATCATTGGTCTTTGAAATAGTATTAACAGTTGAATAGAAAAAGTCTAATTCTTCCATGGAATAAGTCTTCAGATATTTGCCAGTTTTTCTGTTTCTCCTGAGCTATCTGTTCTCCCAATTAAATAACTCTGTATATTCTTCTGTATATTAAATAACTCTGTATATTTTCTATAACATGTGACACCTAGACTGATTTCGTCTGATCAAGTAACTATCTTCTCCCTTGTTTTGCACATTGTACTTTAATACCAATAAGATCATTTTTGTCTTTTTTAGCTGCCATATCATATTCTAGATTCATATTGAAGTTTTAGCCCACCAAAATCCCTGGATCTCTTTCACATGAACTATAGTCTAGCAATGTCTCTTCCATTCTATACTTATGCGGTTGACTTTTTTATTTTTACCATAGGACTATATCTTTATCCATTTTAAATTTCATCTTATTCATTTTGAATCTGAAGTCTTTGTTTCTCTAGGGACTAAAGGAGTGAAGGTTAAAACTCAGTCTTGACCTAGGTATTGAAAGAGAATGAAACAGAAAGGAGGGACAGAATAGTTACAAGATTCAGTTTCAAGAGAAGCCAGGCTATCTCAAGGTGAAATATTCAAAGCATGTAAGGCTTGACCAATATCTCCTGCCCAGTAGAGTGTAAGCTCCTTATGGGAAAGGACAATTTCATTTTTATGTGCATATACTCAGCATCTTGCACAATGCCTTATACATAATGGGTATTCTTAGTAAGGACTTAATAAATCCATATTGACTTATCAACTATTCAATAAATGCTTTTTAAATTGTTGAATGTTTTAGGTTAAGGCAAATTAGTGAAATATTGAGTGGATGACCTACACAAAGTTACCTGAGCTGTAGATTTCTTCACACTGTACTAAAGTAGCTTTTCTTTAAAAGAGTGAAATGTTCTGTTGTCTTGCAGTATATGCTGTGCAAGAAACAAATTGATGTAAAGAAAAGAGAAAAATAATGAATTCTAGAGGCCATGTCTGCGAGGGAGAAAATGTCCCCTGAAACCATCTGTGGAGATAAGGAAAATTCAGTCTTCCTGGCAGATCTCAAAATGGAAGGCATGGCTCAAAATACACTTCTAGCTTTTTTCTGACTTTGTTGGACAAAAACAAAATAACCTGTTGCCCTGACCTGCAGACACATGGATGCAGACATAAGCAAGAGACAAAAGAACCTGGGGGAACATGCTTTATCACAATTGCAAAGTAGGGAAGTTTGCATATAGGTTAGCTTAACAATAAACATAGCATTTTTAAACTGTATCCAATTATCTATATACTTGTATGATTAGAATGAATCTGGCCTAAAATAAATAGAGTTAATTATTTATTCAATTAATCAGTCAACAAGCATGTATTAAGCTATTTCTATGGGCTAGGCTCTGATAAGTAGAAAGTCTTAGATCAGGCATGCTTTAGTCCAGGTGTTAGGTAATGAGGGCCTGCAGCATGTGGACAGCTTTGTGAGTGGAGTAACAAGATTATATAGTAGAGATATTGTGAAGGTAAAGGTAGAAATGACAAGACTCAACAACAGAATAGATATGCAGGTTGATTGTGAAGGGGGAGTTGAGGATGATACTGAGGTTGTAATGCTGAATGACTGAAAGGGTGACAATGCCCTTTACAGGAATAGGAAAGTCAGGAATAGGGAAGGATTTAAGGGAACACATAATAAGGTCTGTTACTGAGTAACCACTTGGTGGAAAGATAGATAAGAAATGCTAACTGCTCTCTACTTGTTACATAATAGGATTGACAAACTACATATGCAAGTGCAACAGGGTGTGTGTTTGGAGGTATTGAGGTAAGAGGAAAACTAGCTCCTCCCTCTTAGATGACCCCCCAACTCCACAGGCCCAGATCCACCCTTTTCAACTTCCCCTTTTTCCTGGTCTCAGAGACATAATGCTCACTTAGCCCCTACCTTCATTATATCTCTCACTCGTGAGCAGGCCCAGTCACAGAAAAACAAGGAGGCTAAACTTGCATGAACCATCCTCCTACTTATCAAACCTCTTCTATACTTTTAGGCCACTATTTTAACTTATTTGTTGAAGGAAAGGGTATATAGAATAATGAGTTCCAATTCAGATGATGTGTTAACGATTTGGGGAATTTATAAAGGCATTAAAAACTTACACAATTTTCTCTCTTATTGTTCTGAAGCTCCCATTTGAGATAGAATGCTGATGCATAAAGAGAGAATCCAAAATGCTGTCCCTTTCATTTTTGTCAGGACACCTTGGAAATAGTTATGATCAGTCAAATCTTTATTGAGAGCAAAAGTTCTTAATCTTTGTGTGTGTGAGTGTGTGTGTTAGATGCACTCCTTTGGCAGGCTAGTGAAGCCTATGGACTTATCAGAATATTATTTTTAAATTAATGCAACAAAATATATAGAATTACAAAAATATTATATTGAAATATTTTTATAAAAATATTTTCTTTAAAACACATTCATAGAAACCAGCTTATGAAACCCTGTTCTAGAGTTACCTGTTATTATTATTATTATTATTATTATTATTATTATTTTTTGCGGGGCAATGGGGGTTAAGTGACTTGCCCAGGGTCACACAGCTGGTAAGTGTCAAGTGTCTGAGGCCGGATTTGAACTCAGGTACTCCTGAATCCAGGGCCGGTGCTTTATCCACTGCGCCACCTAGCCGCCCCCTGTTACCTGTTATTATTAGCAATTAAAATGGAAAGTATAAATAGATTAAAAAAAAACAGTTCAAATGTGTATTTAACATGTGCCCTCTCAGACAGAAAAAAAGGCATGATGTGTCACTATCTGCCTGAGTTCTCTCACAGAAGAAGATCAGCCCTAATGGAATGCCATTCATATCAAGTCTCAGGCTGTCTCAGTTGTGCTTAGTGGATGAAGGCAGTCCAGTAATAGTGGACTCTGGTAGGTCTCAAGACCCATCCCTTAAGACCACTCTCCCTCTCCTGTAGTATTTCCTTGCCTGGCTCTCAATTTAATCAAGTACACAGGTCTCCTATGTTTAATTGTAAATTTCTTGTTCTTCCTCCTAACATTTGTATTCTTTTCATCTTTCAGCAAAAGGAAGGAATAGATTGTTATTTTCTGGGATGAGCATAATGCTGTTACAAAACACTGGCTGCCATTTCCCATGCTACACAGTTTATTTTAGAGTATATAATACATTCTACATGACAAGTTCAAGCAAAGTGTTCTTCAGTAGAGAAAAGGCTCACTTCTAACCACGATAATCAAAGAAAGTTTCATAAAGGAGACTTCATTTGTGATTGGCAGGATTTAGAGAGGCAGAAATAGACATTGGAAGAGGTGGGAATGGCTGAGTGAAGATGTGTGCTACAAGAATGATGTGAACAAGATGAAGAAAGGTGTGGAAAAGTACAAGAGAAAAAGTGAAGCACAATATTATAGTATGTGCATGGGATAGCCACTCTCACGGTTAATGCCTTGAGAGATGCAAAAACATTCATTCCTTAATTCCTGGTTTGGCTCCTTTCCCCAATTTGTCATTATGCTGGTATTTCTTTGGGTTTTCTAGAAAAGTACCACCACCTAGAAGCTATAAATCATACTCTTATGGTCCTAGGGGTAACATTGCTCTGGGATAAATACAGCCCCAGTATTTGGAGGTAGCTGTTGATACAGTGAATAGAAAGCTGGGCCTGGAATCAAGAAGACCTAAATTCAAATCTGGTCTATTACTAGACATTTATTATCTCTGTGATCCCAGACAAATAATTTAATTTCTGTTTGTCTCATTTTCCTCAACTATAAAATGGGGATAATAATACCACCTACCTCATAGGCTTACTGTGAGGATCAATGAGATAAAATTTGTAAAAAAGCATTTCACACAGTGCCTGACATACAGTAGGTACTATATAAATAAATATTTATCCTCTTACTTTCACACTACTTGACACTGTAACTCATGAGCCTACAACAGTCTGCTTCTCCTCTACACAGAATCAGTTATTCACAATGAAAGCATCATTAACTCTCAATATTAAAAAAAAATATTTAACAAGGGAAAATTATAATACAATCACATAAAAAGTATTCAATATAAATCAAATGTAGGA
The DNA here is from genome assembly GCF_019393635.1 of Dromiciops gliroides. Classification (NCBI taxonomy): domain Eukaryota; kingdom Metazoa; phylum Chordata; class Mammalia; order Microbiotheria; family Microbiotheriidae; genus Dromiciops; species Dromiciops gliroides. The sequence continues at coordinate 102,442,053 of NC_057863.1, read as the reverse complement.
ATAATATGTCAGAGTTTACATATAACCCTAGGTAATAAATTTTCATCATTCAATACACAAATAACATGGAGAGGGAGGTAAAAGGGAGAGTGGTCACATACCTACAAAAGCCTAGGAGAGACACGCATGAGTTAGCACAATCCATATGGTCAGGGAAATTCAGCTCTGAATTGGATGCCTTGATGTTTGTGTTTCCTTCATAAGTGATATCCACCATATAAGACTTCTCTATTAACTATGCCCTTTGGGTCTTTCCTACTCCTTTTCTTAACATACCGCTAAAGCAGTGGCAAACTCTTTTAACTGACAACCACCCTCAAAAAGATGCTGAAAAAGTGTTACTCTATTGCAACAACAAATTGTTCCCTTAAGCCAGAGAACTTATATAAAGCTACTCAGCTAGGCTTACTTGGCAAGACAGAAATTGCCAGCTAACCTTCTACTCAACAAGGTGCTGGTTTATTCAATAAGCTTTCAGCCTCTTTCTATAAGAAAGCAGAAATTTTAGCATAACCCTTTACTTTGGCACATTTGCACTGCAAACAACTCAGCTAGCTCTTCACTCAGCAGTTTGTTGTGCTATCCAATCAGTTTTCAGCCAATGTTTATAGCAAAGGAGCTGCAAAGCCTATGTTTCTCCTTTTCCTTTTCCCTCTTAAACAAGAGGAGCAGAAGAGCCTTTGAGATGTTTGAAATCTCTTAAATGGTAAATGGTGCTAAAGGGTAATAACTGAACTCAGCTCTCTTCCAATGAATTTCAGCTTTTCCCCCAGTTAATCAACAATTCCCAACACAGCAGCAGAAGCCTTCCTGTCAACTCTCTATCATCCTAACTGCTTCCTTTATCTTCTAAGCTTTACTTCATTTAGTTGGTTTCTTCAATACTCATGCTGTCAAATCAAAACATCCTGGTGCTCAATGACTCACCTTTCTTTTACAAAGTAAATCTCACAAGATCAATCTTTATGCTAGTTAAAAAATCAACAGTCTTTATTTCACCATCCTATAGTCTCCAAAATGTTATAGATTCACCACTTTTGTGAGTTGTGATCTCTCAAAATTTAAAAGCAACCCCCTGTGTGAGAAAATAATGGGATTTGGCAGATGCCCAGGGGCCCCACGTGGAGATTGATTTGGAATTGATTGAATTGGGTGAGACTAAGAGACTGAGAACTTACTTAAGGTTGATTAAATCAAGACCACACCTGTTCTTAGAAGCTGAGGACTTTGAACTCAGCAAGAGACCACCCTTAGGTCCAGTAAACCAATCTAGCCATTGGACTTGAAGGATGGCCCCTTTTGGGGGAGGGAGACAGGAAGTAGGAAATGAGGCTGGCTCCCTGGCTCTGTCTCTTTCTTTCCAGAACCTCGTGTTAGTGGCTGAGGAGAAAGAGGAGTCCAATCTGAACCCTAGTGAAGATACGTTTCTTTTCTTAATTTTCTGAACTCCACGTGTTCTCTCTTTACTAACCTCTAATATACTTTAATAAATAGTTGCTGAAGCTTCTAATTTATAAGTAAATCCTAGCTAGTTTCCACCCCACACTCGGGGTAGATTTTAAATGTCTCACATATAAATGAACTATGAGACTTTGGTGTCCTGTAGGCTCATGTATTTCTCTGTCTTCAAACATGCCTTAAAAGGCTTTCTTTGGATCTCATAATGGTCTATCTTTGTCACATTTTATCTGAAAACTACCTTTCTTCACACTTGAATTTTATCAGTTTCCCTTAAACAAATGCAATTTTTCTGCCCCTTTTCATAACCAAATTACCAAAGGGTCCATAATTGACATTTTTCACCAGGTGATTTAATAGATCATTTTATACTCCTTTTTAATAATTAAAATGCTCATATGTGAGCATTCAAGAAGAAGGAAAATCATAGCATGAGGAAGTATAAAATGGATTCTCCTATGAATAGCTGTTCTTGAACAAGTTATTAGATAACATGAACTATAGGTGAGCAATATTGTCCATAATGAATCAAACTTTTAAAAAGTAGATTGTAACACATATTCCATACTCTTGAGACTGGTACTATGAAGAGCTTTTATCCTACTCTGAAACTGCTGAGATTATGAAATGAATAAATAGTTTATTTTGAAAAATAATACCTTCTATAAACTTTTGGGAATTCATACCTGAATACTATCAGTGGGTATCTAACATCACTTACAAACACTTCAGCATTCAATTTGAAGAACAAACTCTAGCAAAATAGAAAACACGTATATGAATGATAAACTGTGATTTCTTCACTTGAGTAAACCAATTGGAGACATGCCTAAGAACAAAGTCTAACTGTTATTTTCCATTATTATACCTCTTGAAAATGAAAAACAAATAAATAACTTAGGAGGAGAATTGTTTTTCTCATTTTTAAAAAGCAGCTGGATTTGTTGTTGTTGTTGCTGCTGCTGCTAATTGTAGTTGTTTCAGGTTTTTTTTCCCCCTCTGAGGAAACAATATCAATGGAGAAAGTGACAGAAGTAAAAAAAATAGAATAAAAGAAACTTCTGATTAGCTTTTGGAGAGGACTACATAAGTCCTGAATTTCCTTTTGCTGTCTCCCCTTTCCATCTCTATTCTCCTAAAAATGCCTGTGCTCCAAAAACACACACATAGAGAATAATTCCTAAAGTGCTTGCACCTGACAGAAAATGTTCTTTGACCCTGGAATATATGAAAAGGGTGATATTCACCAACACGACCTGAAAAATCTTTGATTTTGACTCTTGACCTAAATTTTTTGATATGGAAAAAGAATATATTATACACATTGATGAATATGAAAATAATGATGAGAGTGTTATAGGTTAGCAATGATGTTAAATAAGAGGCTGGCTAGTGCTAATTAGTTCTATGATGGCATTTAAAATTCTAGAGCCCCATCAAACAAAATGTCTGTAGTTTCTCTTAGATATGGAAGGTGAGCAATGAAGGAATGTAATACACTTTTTGGCATCTGTTAAATAAAAAGTGCCTAAAAATGAAACCATAGCTTGGACTGAAAACTTATTTTTTTGTTATATACTTGAATGGTTTTTCCAACCCCCTATTGTTCAAGAATAAGGTTTTCCTGATGGAAAATCCCTTTGTTCATTTCCCTACACTAAGCTGCACCCTCCTCCTCCAGGAATAACAAGAATAAAATATAGACATTACTTTATGGTTGCAAAGCTTTTTCATGGATATCATTGCTTTTAATTTTTACAATGGATCTGAGAGTTAGGAAGCAAAAGTATTACCATTCTCATTTTTCAGAGTAGGAAACAGGCTAAGAGAGCTTAAATGACTTTAAAGGTCACCCATTTAGTAAGTAGCAAAAGCATAGCTAAACTCTAGTGCTACAAGTACGTTATTTTTTCCTTAAAAAATTTTGAGTACTTTTTCCTACATAACATGTTGGTATGTGATACGAAACTCAGTGTTATAATTGATAGGTAACTGTCAAATGATTTTTAGGGAATAATTTATTTTGTGAAATCTTTCCTCTCTCAAGTAATTTTTCCCTGCATCTTCAACATTTTCTATGTTCTATCCTTTTATATTGAATGTCTATTTTAAATTTCTATGTAAAATTATCAGGAAAGGTTTTGTCATTGCAATTATTGCACACCCTTAAAATGTCAATCATCAAAAGTCAATCAAAACCCATTCATTAAATACTTCTTATGTGCCAGGCATTGTGTTGATTTTGGGCAGATATAAAGAAAGACCAAAACAGAAAACAAAAACAAAAACAAAAAATGGTCCCTTCCTTCAATGAGACTGAGGCTCACAGATATTAAGTGACTTCCCCAAGGTCAACTATTACATATTAGAGACAGGACCTGAACTCAAGTCTGTGTGACTCTTAAAGTCAGCATTCCATGCCACTGTGCAATACTGACCCCCAATCATTGGTTCTTCCTGTCTACTCAGGAATCTTTAATTAAAATACTTGTAAATATTCATTTAACATACTCTATTAGCATTTATTACCTTTCCCTTTATCAAGGAAATATCTTTAAGGATGCATTGAAATTATGTTTGCTGTGTTAAACTATGATTAAGATTGAGTGAAATAATACATTAAATTCATTACTACACAATGCCATTGGCAAGACAGGAAGAAACTCTTAACAGTAAGACCAGAAGGACAGTGGCAAACACGGAAAGGATTACGATTTCCTCTCTTGAGTCCTGAAAAGAAAGTTGGACTGGGAAGCAAATACAAAGAGGCTCTGATATCTATTGTGAGATATTCATTTAACAATCCCAACAAATACCAATTCTTATTCACATTGTGAGCCAGTATCCTGAAAGTGCTCTGAGAAGGCAGCCATGGGGAGGCATGTTTTGATCAAGTCTGCTGCTTTTCCTTTCAAAGTGAATGAGATAATGCAGCTGTGGAACAGCACTTTTTAATCAGATCAGCAGGATCCCATTGAAACAGAGTACAATGCAGCTGTAAGTTGGTGTTTCCTTAAAACAGGTGCCCTACTCTCCTTTCCTTTTCAAAAAATGAAAATAGATAGCTCTCCTGGTGTGTCCAAATTAAGGATTCAAGGACTGGGCAAGACATATTTCCCCCATGACTTTGTAATAGTTCGACTAGTTATAGAGCAAGCTGAGGTACTCCTTCAAAAGAATATCCACATATGTTTGTGCATACATACATTTGTATATGGGTATTGGTATGTGAATGCATATGCATAGGTGAATACACACTTATATGCACATACATATATACACAAAAATATAGACATACAGATTTGGATGTCTGTCTGTCTATTGACATGGAATTTATAAATTATAGTCAGAGACTGGTTTGAAGGTTAGACAATTAGAGCGATTCTTCCAAGGTCACAGAAGACAGTAAAGTGTCCATCACATCCCTTTCCCCCCAAACCAATTACCATACACACATGTGTTTAGTATATATATATATATATATATATATATATATATATATATATATATATATGTTTGCATAGACAAATAGTATATAAGCATGCATTCATATGATATGAGTGTAAGCACACAAATATGCATATGTGTATGAAATTATGCTTGTGTATATATATATATGTATGTGTATATACTATGTATATAGTATATATTCAAACACAGAATAAAATCATCAAGAACCTAACTGTCAGAGATTCTGGGAAACAGGGTTTCAAAAAGATAGCATAATGTTTTCCCTATATCAGAATGAAAAAACTTTCAAGGTAGTTGAAGTAGTAGCAATAGCGGTGATGGATTTAATTAATCAAATTGATCAGGAGCTGTCTCAAAAGAATTACAAGACTTAGTGACTCAGTTTCCTAAGTTTTATTAGAATACTATGAAGCCACAGGGAGAATACCATAGGAGAAAAGAAAAGGTATCTCAAATAGGGGGAAGAAATATGGTTATATTTATACTAATAAAAAGTAGGTTCTCGCCTCAGTATCTTAATCTCCTTAAGAAGGTACATTGGAAGGCTTATCCTAATTTGGAATTCTTGGGGTCTTAAACCAATCTCCTTTTTCCTTTTGTTTTTGGGGTTTACATGTCATGAGGTAACCTTAAGGACACATTTGATCTTTTCTGTGCATGTTCATAAAGCCATGCTTAGACTTGTCAGAGCCAGAGAGTCTCTCTGTTTATGGTATCTCTTTACTTTAATATCTGGTTTCTATGTGTCCTATGACCTAGGAATATTAATGGCTTTTAATGGTTAATACTCCCTGGTTACTATCTAAACTTCTGTTGCTAGTATTAATTGGTAGGGCCTGAACCCTCTGGTTACAGCTCTGTTCATAAGAACCCAAATCTTAGTTTCTCTGTTAACCCTTTTTAGGTACTATTGATAAGGACTCAAGCCTCAGTTTATCTGTTAAACCCTTTTAGAACTCGAGTCTTTAGGTTATCTTAATAGATATAATAGCCCTTTTCAGAGCTCGGGTCTTAGGTTTGTACATTCATCGTTTTTAGCCTCCTCCATCAGTAGTGATGCATAAGATACAGTGTGGTTTTTGACCTCAGTATGGCTGGTGGCAGAGAGCCGTGACATGGGGATTTGAAGGAAGCTAAGGAAGAGAGGAGGCTAGCAAGAATTCTGTGATGAGGTTAGAGACTGGGAAGGTTAATCCTGAGGTACTCTAGCTGCCAAAGTGCTGGGTCCTGCCTCTCTCAGTTGTCAGAATGGGCCAATTGAAGGCACCTAGGAGTGGATGTCTGAATTATGAACAGCTGCCAAATTCCCGCCAAAGAATATATGTATCACAATGAAATTTAGTCTCTCCTTTACCTTTCCTTTCTGTTCAACTGGGACAGTTTGTTGTCACTTTACGTGATGTTTCAGATATCTGTTTAGGTATTTTTTGCTAGGGGCAGCTAGGGGGCGCACTGGCCCTGAATTCCGGAGGACCAGAGTTCAAATGTGACATCAGACACTTAACACTTACTAGCTATGTGACCCTGGTCAAGTCACTTAACCCCAACTGCCTCACCAAAAAAACCCACAAATAAGTAATTTTTGTTGGCTATTTCAAATCTGGTAAATCTTAATTGCTTTGACCTGTATGTTATGTATTATTTGTGAAAAGGGAATTAGAAAAGAGACATCTGGTGACTGGGATTCTTATAGAGACACAATAAGGATTGGAATTCAAATCTCAGTTTAAAGTGCCAGGTTTTAGGAACCTCTGGATTAATGAAAGAGAATCTCAATGAGTTTTCAAATTATTAATCGCTATAAAAGCTCCAAATTGAGTACAGCTAGATTATTTCTTTTTAAAAACTGCCCATCAAGTTGAAGGGTGTGGAGGTCATTGCTTAGGAAAGGAGATGAGCAAGGTAGAGTTAATCACTCCTCTCTATGACTCAAAAAGTCCTCCAGGGGGCAGCTAGGTGGCACAGTGGATAAAGCACTGGCTTTGGATTCGGGAGTACCTGAGTTCAAATCTGGCCTCAGACCCTTGACACTTACTAGCAAGTCACTTAACCCTCATTGCCCTGCAAAAAAAAAAAAAAAATTAAGTCCTCCTTTCTCTCTTTTTTTTACACTATGTGACTTGCTCAGGGTCACATAGTTAGTAAATGTCAAGTGTCTGAATCCAGTACTAATTTATGACTAAAAGAATCAATTTTTTTTTTTTGTGCTTTCCTCATGTTCAACCAGAATTCATTTCTACCTCTATTTGAAGGTTCTTTTAGAAGGAGACTGATGAAATTGTGTTTGGTATCCAAATGAAATTATGAATTAAATAATTTTTATTTCTCTTTTTTGTCCCAACTAATCTGTTTGGTCATCTCTCTCCCTCAAACTTTCATTCCCCTGGCTCCCAACTCCACTGCCCCTCATCCCTTTTCCTATATTTATTGTCCTTCCTGCTCTTCCTTCTTTTTGGATAGGATCAGTTAATATTCTTCTGCTGGCTCTCTTTCTGATTCATATTGCTACCACTCCCCAGCTTCCTCATCACCCTGGAAGTTCCCTCTGAATTTGTGGTCTTCTCCCTCTGGAACAGTTCTCTATATCTGCAGGCCCCCTTCTCCCTGTGCTGAGTTTTATTATACTTCTGTGGCAGCTAGATTGCACAGTGGATAGAGCACCAAACCTAGAGTCAGGAAGACCAGAATTAAAATGTACCCTCAGACACTCAAAAGCTGTGTGACACTAGGCAAGACACTTAACATCTCTTTGCCTCAGCTTCCTTATCTGTAAAATGGGGATAATAATAGCACCAATTGTCCAGGGATTTTGTGAGGATCGATATGACAATAATTTTAAAGCCTTTAGCACAGTGCTTGGCACATAGTAACACTATGTAAATATTAGCTATTGATATTATTTTCATCTTACAAACAAGCCATTATATTGTTCAATGGAAATTACATAGGAATAGTCTTGGACAAGTCACTATCTACCATCATTCATTTATATTTAATGCTCAATAAAGTGTAACATAGGAGGAAAAAAGTAACTGCTGTCTTGTAATAAGAAAATATTAGCATTTAAGTTCATATTTTATAAGCTCCTAGAAAGAATCCTTAGTATAACTCTGGTAGCAGAGATGATGGAAGAGATAACATATACCTCATCCTATTCCTATATGATTTTGATTTCTTTTACTTGGCCTCTGTATTTTAAGAGCCTTTCTTGCCAGGTGTTTTGGAGTTAATGAATATATGGTGTATTGATATTTATCAAAATAATTTTTTTTAGCAGGCAAGGTTTACTGGCTTCTTAAAAAAACACAAATATTGTATGGGACATAGATTTTCATTTTTTCTTTCATTGTTGTTAAGCATTATTTTTTTAATGATCAATGCTATATCAGATAATTGTGGGCAATAGTTCACTCTGTGATAATGTACCAATTTTGGTAAAGTTTATTTGTTGAGTTCTCTAGGATATTTTGAAGTTTGTATTTGTCATGTGAAGATTTGTCATGACTTAATACCTAAAATAAAGATTTTGGGGTTTTTTAAAAAAATTATTACGTGGGTTAACAGGCCACATCTTACAGTGTATTTTGTGGGTGCTAAATTTTTATAACATACTACCATTCAATAAACATTTGTGACAGGCAATGCACTAAACACTAGAAATACAAAGAAGGGTAAAAAAAAATAGTCCTTGTTCTCAAGGAACAAATATTTTAATGGGGAAATAACATGTTACAACTATGTGCAAACAAGCTATATACAGGATAAATTGGAAACAGTCAACAGCCCTAGAATTAAAAGAAATTGTGAAAGGCTTCCTGGAGAAGGTAGAATTTTAGCTGAAAATTAAAGGAAGTAAAGGAAGCCAGGAAACAGAGTAGCATGGGGGTGGGGTGGGGCTGGGGTGGGGACTTTCACTGAAAATGCCTGGAGCTGGGAGGTGAAATCTTGTACAGGGAATCAAATGGAGGCCAATATCACTGGATCTCAAAGTAAAGGAGGGGAGAATAAAAAGAATAGAATGGATATAAGAAGATGAAAGGTGGGGGAGGGTAAAAAGGGCTTCGGATGTCCAATAGGGGATTCTATGTTTGTTCCTAGAAGTGATAAGAAACAACTGAGCTTTATTGAATACCATGATGTATTATAGTTTCTATCATGTCTTTGCATAATTTGCATTGATCACTAAGTCAGGGCATATTATGGCCAAATCTTTTTTAATTTCCAGTGGTGAAAACCTGGTCCTGAATTGCCAACACAAACCTCTAATTTTCCATAAACAAACTTGAATGACTCAGCCATTTGGTAGATGATTTTTTCCCCCCAACATTATGCTAGCTGGGTTAATGGGAATTTCATTATTGGGGAAACTTTGAGTTCCATTCTTGTTCCTTAGACATTTCATGGGTTCCATCTGGAGGTAAACCATTTTCAGGCACATGCAACAAATACAATGGTGTATACCTACCACCATCCTTACCTTGGTAATATGATGCCTGCTAGTTAGAAGGGAGTTGTTTTTGACCTGTTTATCTTTAAGAAGATTTATCAATCTCTTTCCTCCTTTTTTGCAATGAAGTTGCTTCTATTATAGCTGTCTAAGGGTAATGGGTTCTATGTTTTGATATAGTATCTCAGATTTTGTAAGAACAACTGGCAAGTGTATAATAATACATTTTTTATAGTTCCAAAAATGTACATTAAGATTTTTCATATGTCCTTTAAAAGTGTTCATTCTACCTAGCTTTGATTTCAACTGCTAATAAGACTCAACATATTCAATTAAAGTATTCTATTTGATATTCCTAGGCTTGATGTGTCTTGCCTGAAGGAAACTAATTTGTAGGTATGAACATCATTCATTAGTTCAATCTGAACTCTAGATTCAAACTTGAAGCCTTCAGTTTGTATTTTTTCTTTAAGTACATTAAGGACTTTATGCTTATGGTGTCCAAATGACATTTTAACATTATGGAAGAATGATTCTACCAGAAACAGTTGCTATATAATGTGATTTTCTATGGTGCTTTAGAAATGGATGTTACCTAAGACCATCAAGTGATTAATAGGATATTTTGTTTTGACTCTCTCTTCTATTTGGAGGCCATAGTTAGTTCTATTTAGGAGAGATGATTATAAATTTAAGGCTAGACAGAACTATGAAGGACCCAAATTGTCTCCCCAAAATCAATTTAAAATTTATTATAAATCAATTGTTCATGACATCTCATGAATGGGGGTGTTTTTTTAGTGCCTCCATTTTGATATAGGGCTTATTATCGTAATAGAACCAATAGGGACCTCAGAGGCCATCCAATCTAATCCAATTTAATAGGTGAGGAAACCGGTTCAGTAAGGTGAAATGAGTTGACCTAAGTCACACAGGTAGTGGTACCAGAGTTAGGATTTATACCTAGGTCCTCTGAATCCTGAATCAGTGCTTTTTGTCTTATAATGGACTGCCTCATGTTATTAGTTTAATGGGCGCTATTAAACTAAAAAAAGAAAAAAAATTAAGAATTCCATTCGACATATACCTATCTCTCTTCAAAATCATTTGAGACAATGCAATTGTTTTTGCCATCTATTTCATCATTAGTTGGTACTTTTAGAGTTTGTGGTAAGTGAAAATTTCTACTGCCTTCAGGTTCTTCAGTTTTTCCTCTTCATATGTGAGTAAATTTTCAATTTTCACTTTTATTTCATCTAATTTATTAGTGGAATTATAGCCCTTTGGATGTAGTTCCAAATTGTTCTCCAGAATGGTTGGATAAGTTCATAACTCCACCAAAAATTCATTAGTATTCCATTTTTTCCACATCCCCTCCAGCATTTATTTTTCTTATTTGTCATGTTAGCTAATCTGATAGGTAAGAGGTAGTATCTCAGAGTTGTTTTAATTGACATTTCTATAATCAGTAGTGAGCAGTGAGGTGGCACAGTGGAAAAAACACCAGGCCTGGAATCAGGAAGACTCTTCTGTGTGAGTTCAAATGTGGCCTCAGACACATATTAGCTCTGTGATATTGGGCAAATCATTTAACCATGTTTGCCTCAGTTTCTTAATTTGTAAAGTGGGCTGGAGAAGGAAATGGCAAATGACTCTAGTATCTCTGAAAAGAAAACCCCAAATGGGGTCACAAAGAATCTGTCACAACTGAAAACAACTAAACAGCAACAAATCAATAGTGAGGTAGAACATTTAAAAAAAATATGACAATTGACAGTTTTGATTTCTTCTTCTGAAAATTTTTTCTTTGTATCTTTGACTTGTGTCATTTAAAATATTGGGGACTAGCCTGTTTCTTTCCTAAATTACTGGGGAACCAGGCTGGGGTTTTTAAGATATTGCTACTTGTAAGTTAATGGCTATTGAACTCATTTAGGTAGTAGTAGGCTTCCGCTGCGCAGACCAATACGGAGCCGAAGCTACTGCCACACCGAGGACATCGGAAAACCGCTCTCTCTGTTGCCTATTGGTTCCCGTGTCTCATTTGTTTTTCTTCCTCCAGAGCTTGGAGGCCCATCTCACCTGTGTGCAAGCTGCTCCTGAATACTGAATTCCATCGGGCATGGTCCTTGGCCATCTCCTCCCAGCTGCTGGTGTCTATGCCCAGAGCCCTCAAGTCTCCCTTGCATACATCTCTGTAGTGAAGCTGGGGGTGTCCAGCAGGTCTTTGGCCTGAGGCTAACTTGCCATAGAGTAGGTCTTTAGGAACGTGCCTGTCTTGCATGCGGTGCACATGACTGAGCCAGCACAGCCATCTTTGTTTCAGTAGTGTGTAGATGCTCGGAAGTTGCTCACGTTGGAGCACTTCTGTGTTGGTGATCCTATCTGACTAAGATATGCCAAGGATGCACTGAAGGCAGCACATGTGGAAGCTGTTAAGCTTCTATTGTCTAGTGTATGTAGTCCATGTTTCACTGCCATATAGTAAGGTACTCAGGACGCATGCTCTATAGATGGCAAATTTGGTTTGTCTTGTCAGTTTACTGTTTGCCTAGACATGCTTGGCAAGCTTAGACATATTTTAAGTAGCTTTCCCAATCCTCTGATTCTGAGACCATTTAGGTAGTAAGCATATATTAAATCATATTAAATGTTAGGAGAGCATTGATCATATTTAATAGAAGTTGAAAACCCCCAGCACCATATTGTTTAAGAGTTCAGAAACTCTACATTACCTAGAGAGGGAGAGCTCAACCTTCCTCAGCTAGCATCCCCCCCAGAATGGTGTTCCCCTCATGATCTCAGTATCTTTTCTTCTTCCAACAGAGAAGCCTCTTATATACTGATCAAAGTTAATTCGCTGGAATCATTCAATTACATTGGTTGATGTGACCTGAGGGTGGCCCATATTAAAATAATTTTTACCTATGACCAAATGATGTAACAACTTAAGGGAGAAGTGTGGAAAAAGATCATCTCTGAAGGGCAAGGCAGATGAAGTCTAGGTGTGGCTTATGTCATGTAGTCAGTCTTGGTTTCTATTGATCCACCCATGGGCTCCTGGGCTGGTCCCAAAAGAGATGAGCTGAAGTACCTGAGCTAAGCCTTTTCATGGGGGGAGGGTCCCTCTGTCCCCAAAAAGTTCATTATTAATAATTATTTTCTCACAGACTGGAGAATTTATCAAATGTAGAATGACTCCTATTTTTATAAATTTGGCCCGTTTCCCTATATGCTTGAGAAATGAGGTTTTTATCAGAGAATTTGCTATAACAACAACAACAACCCCCCCACTACCCCTAACCCCCATTTCCTCTTTTCCTTCTAATTTTGTCTGCATTACTTTTTCTTGTGCAAAAGCTTTTTAATTTCATGAAATCAAAATTATCTATTTTATTACCTGCAATCCCCTCTATCTCTTGTTTAGTTATAAACCCTTCCCTTATCTATAGATCTGATACAACTTTTCATGTCCCCCCTAATTTAATTATGATATCACCTTTTATATATAAATAATTTGTCCATTTTGACCCTATCTTGGTATATGATGTGAAATGTTGTTCTATGGCTAATCTCTGCCAAACTGTTTTCCAGGTTTCCCAGAACTTTTTGTCAAATGTTGGATTTTTATGCAAAAAACTTGCATCTTTGGATTTATGAAAAGCTAGATCACTATCATCTGATAGTGAACCTAATGTGTATTTTTATTGTGTACCTAATTGATTCAACCAAGCTACCATTATATTTCTTAGCTATCACCTGCTTGTTTTGATATTTATCGCTTTGTTATATAATTTAAAATCTGGAAGTGATAGGCTGCCTTTCTTAACTTGTTCCCCATTGATTCCCTTTAAATTCTTGACCTCTTGTTCTTGTTTCTATTTTTTCTAGCTGTAAAAAAATGTAGTTTGGTAAAGCACAGAGTAAGTAAAGAAACTTAAATGGAACTGTCATTTTCATTAATTTGCTTGACCTACTCATGAATAATAAGATTTTTTTCCAGTTGTTTAGATCTGTCTTAATTTGTGTGAAAACTGTGTTATAATTGTGTTCATATAATCCCTGAGTTTGTCTTTGGATGTGTTATATTGCCTACAGTTATTTTGTTTTTGTTTTTTGTCTTTTTTTGTTGTTTTGGGTTTTGGTTTTTTGGTTTTTTTTGGTGAGGCAATTGGGGTTAAGTGACTTGTCCAGGGTCACACAGCTAGTAAGTGTCAAGTGCCTGAGGCCACATTTGAACTCAGGTCCTCTTGAATCCAGGGCTGGTACTCTATCCACTGTGCCATCTAGCTGCCTCATACAATTATTTTAAATGGAATTTCTCTTTGTAGTTCTTGCTGCTGGGTTTTGTTGGTAATATATAAGATTACTGATTACTTATTTGTACTTATTTTATATCCTTCAACTTTTCTGAAATTGTTAATTGTTTCAAATAGTTCTTAAGTTGATTATCTAGGATTGTCTAAATATACCATCATATCATCTACATGTTGATAGTTTTGTTTCCCCATTGCTTATTTTTATTCCTTCAATTTCTTTTTCTATTCTTTTTTGCTATTGCTAGCATTTCTCATACAATATTGAATTATAGTGGCGATAATGGATATTTTTGTTTTAATCCTGATCTTATTGGGAAGGATTAAAGTTTATTCCTGTTATAAATTAAGCTTGCTCTTGGTTTTAAATACTTATTTTTTAAAAAAGTTTTCTTTATTCCTATGATTTCTCATGTTTTGAGGCTTTTTCTTCATTTATTGACACAATTGTATGATTTTTTGTTACTGACTTGATCAGTTATGCTGATATTTTCCCCAATATTGAACCAGCATAACATTCCTGGCATAAATCTCAACTTGTCATAGCATATGATCTTTGTGATATATTCCTGTTATCTCCTTGGTAGTATTTTATTTTAAATGTTCACATCATTATTCATAAAGAAAATTGTCCTATAGTTTTCTTTTTCTGTTTTTTTCCCCCTGGTTTAGGTATTAAAACCATATTTGTCTTATAAAGGAATTTGGTAGGACTTCTTTACCATTTTTCAGCAAATAGTTTCTATATGATTGGGATTAATTTTTCCTTAAATGCTTGGTAGAACTCATTTGTAAACCCATTTGACCCTGAAAATTTTTTTCTTAGGGAACTCATTAATGGCTTGTTTGATTTATTTTTCTATGTTAGGGTAGTGACTATTCCATTTTTTTCTTTTGATCCTAGCAATGTATATTTTTGTAAATATCCATTTCATTTACATGATCAGTTTTGCTGACATGTAATTGGGCAAAATAAGTCCTAGTAATTGTTTTAATTTCATCTTCATTGGTGATGCTTTTACCCTTTTCATTTTTCAATTTAGTTTCTTCTTTTAAAAAATAAAATTAACCAAATGATTTATTTTTTCCATAAAACCAATGTCCTTGTTTTATTTTTTAGTTTTTTTCAATTTTGTTCATCTCTCTTTTGATTTTCAGGGTTTCTATTTTGATGTTTAATTGGAAAATTTTAATTTGTTTTTTTTTCTAGTTTGTTTTTTAATTTTCTCACTCAATTTATTGATGTGCTTTTAAAAATTGATGTACACATTAAGAAATATAAATTTTATTCTAAATTCTCCTTTGGCTATGTGGCATAAATTTTGGAATGTTGTCACATTGTTGTCATTGTTTTACTTAAATTGTTTCTTGGCTTTCTCCTTTGACCCACTCATTTTTAGGATTATCTTCTTTCCTTCTTTCTTTTTTTTTTTTCAGGGAAATGAGGATTAAGTGACTTGCTGAGGGTCACACAACTAGTAAGTGTAAAATGTCTGAGGTCATATTCAAACTCAGGTCCTCCTGAATCCAAGGCTGGTGTTTTATCCACTGTACCACCTAGCTGACCTCAAATTATTATTATTATTATTATTATTATTATTATTATTATTATTATTATTATTATTATTATTATTATTATTATGGCAATGAGGGTTAAGTGACCTTCCCAGGGTAACACATCTAGAAAGTGTCAAGTGTCTGAGGCCAGATTTGAACTCAGGTCCTCCTGAATCCAGGGCTGGTGCGTTATCTACTCTGCCACCTCACTGCCCCTCATTTTCTTTCTTTTTGTTTGTTTGTTTTTTGCAGGCAATGGGGGTTAAGTGACTTGCCCAGGGTCACACAGCTAGTAAGTGTCAAGTGTCTGAGGCCGGATTTGAACTAAGGTACTCCTGAATCCAGGGCCAGTGCTTTAACCACTGCGCCATCTAGCTGCCCCACCCCTATTTTCAATTAACTTTTAATCTATGCTTCCATAGATCATAATTAAATGTGCATTTTATTGTATTATGGTCTAAAAAGAATGCATTTAATATTTCTGCTTTTCTGCATTTGTTTGTGAGGTTTTTATGTCCTAAGACATGGCCAGGTTTTGTGAAGGTGTCATGTACAGCTGAAAAAGGTATACTCATTTCTTTCCTGATTCAGTTTTCAGAGGTCTATCTTATTTACCTTTTCTTTTTATTCTTTTCTTTTCTCTTTTTTTTTGGTGAGGCAATTAGGGTTAAGTGACTTGCTGAGGGTCACACAGCTAGTAAGTGTTAAGTGTCTGAGGCTGGATTTGAACTCAGGTCCTCCTAACTCCAGGACCAGTGCTCTATTTACTGCGCCACCTAGCTGCCCCTTATTTAACTTTTCTAAGACTCTATTCTCGGGGGCGGCTAGGTGGCGCAGTGGATAAAGCACCGGCCCTGCATTCAGGAATACCTGAGTTCAAATCCGGCCTCAGACACTTGACACTTACTAGCTGTGTGACCCTGGGCAAGTCACTTAACCCCCATTGCCCTGCAAACCCCCCCCCCAAAAAAAAGACTCTATTCTCCTTGACTTCTTTCTTAGAGTTAGTTATATAAGCTCTGATAGGCAACGGTTGAAGTTCCCCACTAATATAAATCCCCATCAATATAATGAAATCAGTTCAACTTTTTCTTAAAGAATTTTAATGCTATGCCATTTGGTGCATAGAGGTGAGTACTGATATTACTTCATTGTTGATGGTGCCCCCCCTCCCCTTTTTGTTTTAGCAAGAAGTAGTTTCTCTACTTATCTAATGCTTTTTTCTGAGATAATGATTGCTATCCCTGTTTTTTTTTTTTAACTTCAACTAAAACACAATAGATTCTGCTCCTACCCCTTCTTTTAACACCGTGTTTCTCTGTTTCAAGTGTGTCACTGGTAAAATACACATTGTTTGATTCTGCATTCTAATCTTTTCTGCTATCTTATTCTAATTTATGGGTGAGTTCATATTATTCACATTAACAGTTATGTTTATTATCATGCATTTCCCTCTATCCTATTTTCTTCTGCTTCTTCTCTCTTTTTTTTATCCTGTCCCTACTCTCAAGTCTCTTTTGCTTTTGACCACTTCCTTCTTTTATCTGCCCTCCTTTTAACTCCCCCTTTCCTTTCATATTCCCTTTTCTTTCTATTTCCCTGTTAGATAAGATAGATTTCCATTACCAATTGATTATGCATATCTATCTATCTATCTATCTATCTATCTATCTATCTATCTATCTATCTATCTATCTATCTATCTATCTATCCTCTCTCTATTCTTTTTTGAACCAATTTATATGTGAATGAGGTTCAAGTTTTGCCTCTTCCCCACAGACACACTGTAAAAGCTCTTCCTTGTGTGCTTGGCTTCTGTGAGATTATTTTCTCTATTCTTTCTCTCCCTTCTCCCTTCTCCTAGAGCAGCCCTCATTCTTCCCTATCCATTTTACATCATTTCAACATAATTGACTCACGCCTGCACCCTCATTCTATGTAGAATCCTTCTAATTGCCCTAAAAATGATAAAGTTCTTTGAAGATACATGTATCATTTTCCCATATAGAAAGGTAAACAGTTTAATCTTATTTAGTTCCATATGATTCCTGTTGTAAGTTTACCTCTTAATGTTTCTTTTGAGTCTTGCATTTAAGAGTCAAATTTTCTATCAAGCTCTTTTCATCAGGAATTCTTGAAAGTCTTCTCATTAAATATCTTTTTTTCCCTTGAAGAATTATACTTAGTTTTGATGTATAGGTTACTCTTGGGGTAATCTCAGAACTTTTAATGGGAGGAGCTCTTTCTCAAGCTTCAAGCTTTTTTTGCAGCACTGTTATCAAAGCTAGTTCTAGAGGTTTGGAAACTTGGTGAATCCAAGTTGTTATGATCTGGGGAGAGATGTGGTCATTGTTCTCTTGGTCTCTACTATGATAGTCACTCAGGAAGGACCCTTATTTCTTGGAATTACAATCATTACTATTCCTCAGGTTCCCTGTTTCCTTGGGACTAGAAATGATATTGACCCTCAAGGCTTCCACTCCCTTAACTAAAAGTGCTCCTCTCTGCCCTTGACCTATTACCCAGATATGGGTCCCTTTCAGCTTATGCAAGCCTTTATGCATTAATCATTAAAAAATTATGAGCTTTGGGGGCAGCTAGGTGGCGCAGTGGATAAAGCACCGGTCCTGGATTCAGGAGTTCCTGAGTTCAAATCCGGCCTCAGACACTTGACGCTTACTAGCTGTGTGACCCTGGGCAAGTCACTTAACCCCCATTGCCCTGCAAAAAAACAAAACAAACAAAAAAAAATTATGAGCTTTGAGGAAAGCTTGGGAAGTCGTTCTATATTTCCTTACTATTCATTTGTGGAAAAGGAAGAAAATGCCATGAAGAATATTTGAAATTGCAATAATATTTTTAAATAGCCTCTTATAAAAGAGGATTAAAATAGTGTGGTGCGAACAAGTTATGTGTTACTATTTTAAACAATAAAACATGTGCTTAGAACACCATCCTTCCTTCCTAAAGCTCTCGGATTTCCTGATTTTTTCAGTTTTGCAGAAATTACCACCTCCTTCAAGGAGATCAAAGTCATCAAGTCTAAGCTTCCTTGCAAGACCTGCTCTATCCCCACACGAATGGCCACCCTTTCAGGGTTTCTACATTCCATTCTTCAATAACTATGATACTAAGTTGAATGTAATATTTTTGTTTATTGTCACAAATTTGTAATAATGAACATCACAATAGTACATCATGAAGTGAAATTAGCATAATGGCTTCAAGAAGTAGGTCAGCAGGGGTAGCTAGGTGGCGCAGTGGATAAAGCACCGGCCCTGGATTCAGGAGGACCTGAGTTCAAATCCGGCCTCAGACATTTGACACTTACTAGCTGTGTGACCCTGGGCAAGTCACTTAACCCCGATTGCCCTGCAAAAACAAAAACAAAAACAAGAAGTAGGTCAGCAGCAGATAGTTTATTGAAGGCAAATTTATTATGATGCTTTTAGTACTAGAGTTTGGCCTTTTCAAGATCAGAGTTGTGAAAAGAATTTTATTCATAAGCACTATAGAAATAGTCATGGAGCTCATAAACTGTCCCTATATATTGCAGTTTATGGGAGGTGGAGGAAACCACTTCCTCTCTCTTTTTTGGTCTAGTTTTTGCCTCTTTAATAATAGCTGAGAAATAGATTAATCACCAGTAGGTCAATCTCTTATAGCCTGGGTTGTTTGCTATTTTATGGCTGACTGAACTTATGCTTGTTGACAGTTCAGCTAAAGTACTAAGACCTGAAGAAATACCACCTTATTTTCCCTTCTGATGAGTCAACAAAAGAAGATGGTTATGACCACTGGAATTCAGGTTACTGACTGTGCAAGGATCTTCCAGGAAAAAAAAAGGGGCGGGGGGAGTGTGTGTGTGTGGACTCCTCCTTCAAAAGTAAATGCCATAGGGGCAGCTAGGTGGTGCAGTGGATAAAGCATCAGCCCTGGATTCAGGAGTACCTGAGTTCAAATCCGGCCTCAGACACTTGACACTATCTGTGTGACCCTGGGCAAGTCACTTAACCCTCATTGCCCCGCAACAACAAAAAAAAAGTAAATGCCATGGAATTGTTCAAATGCCACTTAGTGATTCTCTCACTTCATTTATAAGAAGTAAGCAGAATGAGGGACTTCTAGCTGGGATAAAACCATTCCCACATAAGATGATGACTAAGTATAATTATGGAAATCTTCAAAGTATATTTAAATGTGAATGTGGATAATAAAGAAAAACATTACTATATAATACTTCTGGTTTCCGAGTCAATAAATATTTATTAAGCACCTATAATGTGATAAGTGCAAGCTCTGAGGATACAAAGAAAGGCAAAAGATAGTCCCTATTCCCCAAAAGCTCATAGTCTAATGTTCAAACAACTATGGACAAATAAGATATATACAGGACACTTTTGAGCTGTCCTCAGAGAAGAAGCACCAAGAAAAATTAGTAAAAAAAACCACTCAGAAATATATTAGCACTCAGGGATAGGCAAAGACTTCTTGCTAAATGAGGGATTTTAATGATACAGACATCCAGGGAAGACAGGAGGCTGAGACAAGTAGGGAGAACATTTGGTTAAGGGGAACAACCAATTTCTCAAAATTGGGACCACCTAGATTCCTGTTGCAAGTTCTCTCTCTAGGGTCAATTGTCATTCTACAGAAATGGATAAGTAATAGACTAAAATCTATTACATCAAAAACTGGAAGATCTAAATAAGAAAAAGCAGAGGATCCATCCAGAGGCCAATAGGAGGAACCATCCTATTTCAGGGTAGTATTTTTTTCAAATGAATATCATCTTCCTCTATGAGGAAAAGTGTCTAAACAAAATGCTGAATTAAACAATTCAGACCATAAAAAATCAGACATTATGTAAACAATAGAATTTCCATATGAACTCTTTTTCTAGGATCACATTATGTAGAACTCTCCAAGAGATATATAAAATCATTTAGTAGATACAATCAAGTATTACCTATGGCTATTGTTGTTGTATTTGCTATTATCAAAATATATCATCCTTCATGAAAACCCTCCCTCAATACCTCATTGTGGCATAAAAAGCTAACAAAACTTTGTCAGTGGCTCTTCTGTAAGCTTTGTCATGTTCTATTGGATTGGAAAGCCTTCAAGTATATTCCTAATAACAAACTGTTTCTGCTGTGTAAGGACCAGCCTAGGTAAATGTGATCAAACAATTCACCAATATGCTGGCAACTAGATGATTATTTATGTACGTGTGGTATGTGTGTGCACAAACACATATATGGATACACACAAGTATACATACATATATACACATACATAGACATATATATCATATATATGAAACATATTTTCATATATCTGTGTTCTTAGTGTGCATACTCTTTCTAAAGCTACAAGTCTTCTATATTACCCCATTTTTGTAACATATAGCATCACCAGAAGAATATTTCTATTAAAAATATGAACTTTTTCCCAAGAGATGTTTCCTTGTTTCCCGTTATTCACAGCATTATACAATTTGACAAAGATAATCTATGCTTCTCTCTTATTCTCTCTCAGTTCTTGACTCAGTTTATTGCTGATCTACAGGGTCTCTCCAACATTTAAACCTCTGAGAGTGATTTATGTATCTTGTTTGGAAGATTTGACAGTATTCTAAAGCTTGTTGAAATCAGTACAATGTCACATATAAAAATTACCATCTGAAGTGCATCAACTTCTATAGGGAATTCCTCTTCCATTTCTACATTGTATCAGACATACTCCATGCTAGTATTAAATTTATTTGGCCATCACATGTTTCCAAGTTTTATATAGCCCTTTTTATTTATAATCAGAAGCTCTTCTATGATTTTAACATGTGCATGAATCACACAATGAGAAATTATGAAGCACTATGTGACAAACACTACGCTGTAATAATAAGAACAACAACAACAATAACGATGATAATGTTGATAAACAACTTATATAACACTTTAAATTTTACATGGTATTTTACCCAAATTTGATCCAAACAACCACCTTGGGAAGTAAGTGAAATTCTATTCTATTTTACAGATAAGGAAACTGAGTCATAAATAAAAGTATCAATACATTAAAAAAACTTCCCACATTCTATTTTGCTTCTGGCACCTTATTTCTTGTATTAAAATGGTTTGGAAAGAAAAAAGAGTTAATACTTGGCTTTGTTAATAATTGTGTCCATTTTGGTGATATCTTTTGTAAAGTATTTTAATTTTTACTTAATGTTGTAATAGGGAGAGAACAACTCATAGGATATAAGACTTAGATGGATAGAGGAGGATAGTTATTTTATTTGTAGCTGAATTAGGGAATGTGATATCCCAGATCTCTTTTAGCTCTAACATTCTATGATCATATGAAGGTAGTGGCATAAACATGACATTCTTTCCTTATAGAATTAAACAAGGTCAAGTGAGAGGAAGCTAAAAGATCATACTATTGATTGAGATGTATTATGCCTCTATTCCAGAAAACTAGCCATCTAAAGAGATTTGAGGACACAGACCGTGGTGTTCTTTAGCCATAACAGTAGTTTAGCTTATATTTCTAAAATATTTTGTTTACAGTTTCACTTTTGAATCTGACAGCCACCACATAAGGCAAGGAATGCAAGTATTATTATCCCTACTTTACAGATTACACAAACTGACACTGGGGGAAGTTACATGGTTTAAGTAAGAATCTTACAACTAGCAGTTGGCAGAGTCTAGAGCAAACAAATGTTACTAATGTCAAATCTAGTATTCTTTCCATTTCCTTTAAACCATGAGCTTGCTAAGAGCATTGACTGTCTTTTGTCATTCTTTGATTACTCAACACTTAGCACAGCACAGTGTCAGGCACATAGTAAATGCTTAATAAATCTTTATTGATGGACTGCTTTATGCTAAGGGAATTATACCAATAAATCACAATGTTCATAAATAGAAAGGAATAGGGATATTAAGACATATCCAGTGAAGCAAAAGGCAATGAGAAATGGTATAGAATAATAAATGTTAGTATCATGTCTTGAAATTTGCTTTCTGTCTTTATTGGTTTTATGTTTGTATACCTTTCACTGGTAGAATGATTCTGAGAAATTTCAGTACTTAGTACAGCAGAAGTAGAGATTTTATTTTCCATGCTCCTCTACTAGTAGAAGTATATGCCTCCAGTCTTTCATTCCTGAGATATCTGCTGCAATCTGGTGCTTTCTATGTGAACCAAGTACAACAAGAACTTGTTTGTTGAAGAATAATTAGATATAGGAGAATGTATTTCATCTTTATAATAAAAAGAATAAAGATGTTGGTTAAAATGTTTCTATGATGATACTTGATTATAAAGGGTTGGCTCAGATGTCTATACATTTCCAGCCAGTAGCAAGTGGTGGTATATGCTTGTGATGGAATACTACTGTATTCTAAGAAATGATGAGCTCGATGATCTTAGAAATATATGAATAGACCTACACAAAATGAAGAGTGAAATGAGCAGAACCAAGAGAAAATGGTATACAGTAACAGCAATATTGTCATTCTGAATATTATAAATACCCAAATTAACTACAAAGGACATATGAATAAAGACACTATCTGCATCCAGAGAAAGAACTGAGAAATAGAAGCATGTATAGCATGATTTTACATATATATATATATATATATATATGTGTGTGTGTGTGTGTGTGTGTGTGTGTGTGTGTGTGTGTTTTGTGTATACGTATATATGTGTATGTGTAATTGTAGCCATCTACAAAGCAGGGAGAAAGGAAGGAAAAAAAGAAATCTCCATGATAACTTTATTATATATTTAAAACGAATAACAAATTGTACATAATAGATTTGCAGTTTCATGTGAAGTCATCTTTTTATTGTTATTATATTATATTATAGAAATGCTTGTTTTATTCCATAAATTAAAAACAAAATAAATACAAATTTAAAAAAGAAAGGCATATATTGATATCAACCATGCTTTATTACATGTTTACTTATTTTTTTAACTATTTCTCAATTATATTTTAATGTAGTTCAGGACATACTCACAAGTGTTATGGGCCCATGTTTGATACCTGTGCTCTAATCTACTAATGTAAGCACAATGGTTCAGAAAAGTAGAACTGACTTCAACGAGATAGGAAGGCCTTTTGTGCTATAATTTGAGAAGTGCTGGGGAAGTCATTCATCAAAATAAGCTATTCCACCAAAATAATATGGTGCCTGAAACCCAACTACTAGAAATTTACTCTTTATCTCCTTTCAATTTTCATATCTTTTTGTAGCTCTTTTAATGCATTTTCATGCTCTATTTTTAATATGGTTTTTCAACTGACATATATCAAGGAAACATGGCAAGCTTGCTAAAAATTGCATGCCTATCAGTATATAATTTGTTTTGAATTAAAGGTTGAAAGTGATTGGGAAGAAAGAAAGGACACATATCAGCCAGATTACATCGAGATTTTCCTTGCCTTGGTCTTGTTACAAAATGTCTCTTGCATATGCTTCCATCTCTAATTCCTTTTGTTAAGAAGCAGTAAAGCAGACTATCCAAGTTCAATTCTCTGTTGATATGTTTTCTTAACAGATTAGAAGTTTAGTTGGATATTTTGATTTACATAATATTGAACAGTAAAGCACATGTTGCATATTATTTTTTCTTGACTTTCCCATTTCCTACTATAATTTAAAATGAATTATGTCAAAATCCTCAAAGAAAAAATAATTGCAAGAAAATCCAGAAAGCTTTAAAAAAAAAACCTTTAAATTGGATAAATTCTCATTAATCTCAAATATTTGGCACTCTGAATTTCGTTTGAAGGAAGCCAAAGTTGGAAGTAGATATTTTGCAATCTGGCTTCCTTAACTAAATTGTTTATTTTAGTTATATTGATTTTTAAATTTCTTGATCCTTGTGTATACATTCAATGGTAAAGTAAAAAGTCTTGATTATTTTTTTTTACTACTTTAAAATAATATATTCTTTTTTTTTTTAGTGAGGTAATTGGGGTTAAGTGACTTGCCCAGGGTCACATGGCTAGTAAGTGTGTGTTAAGTGTCTGAGGCCGGATTTGAACTCAGGTACTCCTGACTCCAGGGTCAGTGCTCTATCCTAATATATGCTTTAAATTATTTTTCTAATGAAATGTTTTATGCAGCATATCTCTAATCTTTATAGAATATTTTTTTTCCTTTTTTCTTCTCATTCTGTTTTCACTATCCCTAAAAATCTTTAAATTTTTCCTTTGTAGAACTATTTGGATCAGCTATTATCCAACAACTGATTTTTCCACCTTTACTATAAATACTTTGCCATTCTCTGTTTCAACTCTCAGCTTCTTGCTATTTGCTTCTATTTTCCTCTGTCTCCTTGTTCCAGAGGACCATTTCATATAGCAAATAATCTCTTACAAAAATAAAAAAGAGATAAAGAAAAATGTAATAAAGCAAAATCAATTCATCAATAAATTGTGAGCAATTTTCTACACCTATGGACCAAACCTTTGCAAAGAGAGTAAATGGAGGTATAAAGAAGTGAAAGTAAGAATATTATTCTAAAACTATTTAATTATTAATGTTATGCAGCAACACTTGTTATATTTCTCTTAACTAATTAATATCCTCTGTGATTAATTATTTGAAGGTGAATAAAATAAGCATATTTTATCAAGGTTAAACTTAAAGCCTTTTCTCTCCATCTTGAATATCTCAAATAAATGTAACATTTCCTAAGTAGATTGGGTTTTTTTTGGGGGGGCAGGGTTCTGGATAGATTGGATACTTTTATTCATCTTCTTGAAGCAAAATGGCTGATTCACTTATTTCAAAATCAAAAGAATTTACTTTAGAAAATAATGAGTTATAATGGAAATACTGCAATGTAATGAAACCTGGCAAGTTGAATTCTAGTTGAAGGAAATGCATGGAATGAAAGTTAACCTACAAACTTTGTGCATTATCTTCTATAATATCTGATTCTATAATTTATATGCAGACCTAATCTCTACTTAAGATTACAAAACTTTATGAAGGATACTATGGATTTTCTTTTGGGATTCATGTAGAATGAATTGAGAAAATGGAGTGATGCTAGGGGTCATCCTGCTAGGTAATAATTTGTAATAAATAAAATATATATGCAATTTGCCTTGATTATACAATTTTCTTCCATATTATATCCATACTACATAACCTTGTCTTCAAGACCAATGTGCAAACTTTTGACATAAAACTTTCCCTTTACCTCCTAGAGAAAGTAGTTTATTATAATGTATCTATTTTAAGTGGATTTATTTAATTATTTATAAAATATCCACTCAGCATGCCATCTAGACGCCATACAAAGCGAAAAATCATATATAATTCAGAGCAGCAAATTGCCTACAAAATAGATAGACTTTAATAGAGGAAATCCTTATTCAAACTTCCTTTACTATTCTTTCTTCTGGCAAGAAGAGAATGCCTAGCAATCTCATTCTATTTTACATAAACTTCTCAATACCTTCCAGATAAAAATCTTTTAATTTTATGCTTAAGGTATCCAAATCATTCTCTGCATTCCAAATAGTCAAAGAAAAGAGAATTGTTGTTTCATCCAGATTTTTAATACATCAATTTATAAGTTAGTAATGCTATAATATGAATATTGTTTGTATTTTGTGGTTACAGATTTGAATGAGTATATCCATCTGAAAACTTAGATATCTTTAATTTTTCTAAACAAGAAACAGAAATTATCTATCACTGTAATACAGTATTTTGTCACATAAAATATTCAGGTGAGTTTTATACTAGCAAAGTAAAAGTAACAATTGAAGCAGTTTTAAAGATAATTCAAACAAAAAGGCATTTGGGCCAATTGTCAGAATGTTTCTTGGTGAAACCACTTTAGAGGGTAATTTATCTGGATAATTATATCATTTTCTCATTTCCCACATCTGGTGTAGACCTGGCCTTGATATTTTCCTACTTGAAAAAGACTGGCTTTTTGTTCAAAAGGTTTTATTTCCCCTCTCCCCAATAAATTTGGCCAAAATTCATGTTGCTTAAAATGAGAAATTAATAGCATTGGCAGAAGCCAAGTGGAAAGGCCAAATATGCCTGCTGTTTAGAAACCCCGCTATTCTAGTCATAGGTTTCCTCTGAGCATGGGCTGCCAATTCTGTTTTATTGCCAAAATGTTTGTAGTCTAGTGATGTGGACAAATGGGCTAATTTGAAACCATTAAATTCATTTCACTTATGATCTGAGCCAGATTAAAACCCAAACCTCTAAAGGTGAAAGCCGTGTATATTAATTCACCGTATCATGAAGCCCTAGGGCAAGATGTTTCCAATAACATTAAAAATCAGTTAAAATTGAAATATGAATAATTTACCAAACAAGAAACCTCAACAAATAGTCTATAACATGTTCAATTTCAATAGCTCTGTGATCTGTAGCCTCCATCAATGTAATGCTTTTCATTTGTGACTACCCTTGCTACCATTTGTAGATTGCAAGACTTTCAGATGATAATGGTGTGCTTAAGCTTTGCCAGGAAAGCTAGAATGGCTGATTGCTATTCAATGCATGTACTTTAATATCTAAGAACAACACATGTATTTGAAATTTGAAGCTAGTACAATTAGAAATAGTTACTCTATCTATATCCAGTGGCCAACTATTAAGTGCTTATTTTGGTGGAGAAGAAGGAACCTAAGACCTGTCTTTATTTAATGTCTTCCCCATTCCATTCTCCCCACATAAGTTTAAGTTATGGAAGCATATAAGGCACTGCATACACTGAGATGTCTGTCTTAGGAAGCCATATCTCATCAGATGTCGGGGTAAAGGCTAGCAAAGGACTCACTGGATTGGTGTGAAAAACATTAATTCGTACTAGAAATATAGCAATTAGACAGACGCACTTTACCACACCCTATTTTAAGCAATCCCTTGAAGAATTCAGGAACTCCTACTCAAAAGATGGTAGTCAAAAAAAAAAAGATGTGATACTTTACGATTATATGGATTAGTGGCTCCTCTTACCCTTCAGATCTTCTGTAAATAAAGTTTAGCCAAATTATGGGGAATGTTAATAATATTGGTTTTAATGTTTAGGTGAATATTGTATCACAATATTGTGGTTTTCAAATATTTTTCCAGTATTTCTTAGAACTGAACTATGAATTAAATAAGCTATTTTTCAAATGTGTCATTACTAAAAGTATAATCCAGAAGTCAAAGAAAGAATAAAGAAATTATTTGGGAGATATTTTCATTCACAACATTAAATTTATTAGTCTAAGCATGGAGAGAGACAGTCATCAGAAAAAGTATTTTTTGAAATATTAATCTTTTATTTACTTCTAGTTTCAGATTAGGAACATAGGGATTTTATTACTAAGAAAAATTACTTATTTTTGAACTGTAGCATCAAATGACCAGTGTAAAGCTTATAAAGTAATCTGGTATAGCATAATACCTAAAGACAAATCCTCACCTAAAATATCCTGGACAGATAGATCTCTATCCTATTTTATAAAGTCTACAAAACAAGGTATTTTAACAATATTAATTTAGCTTTGTACAATATTGATTACCAAATATGTCATCCCAAATACTTACTTTAAGAGATTTCTATGAAATAGATACTTGGCTTGCTCTGACAAACAAATGTACAGCCATTTTCAAACATGAGCTAATTCTATTTTTGAAAGATTTAAATCAAAGAAAATGTTTAAAGAACAAGTGGTAACAAATATAATCTGTATCTTTTTTTCCTGTTTTCAAAGTATTACCATGGAAAAATATAATGTTTCATGACTGAATGATATCTACCAGGTTGAGGGCCTTTGTTAGTTATAGATTAAAAAAAGATCTTATTTGCCACCATTGTTAAAGTACTACATCTTTTAATTGATGTTGAATTTATTTTGTTCTGTAAAGCAAACATGAACACATGAATAATTTCTGATCTAATGCTTGAAATGAGTAAAAATCAAAACTTTGTATATTTTATTAATGTTATTCATTTGGTCTAAAACTTGGGTTCCAATTTCTTTTTAATGTTGTAGTATGAACTAATTATTTTGTTTGCATGATTAAAACAGTACTTCTATATGAAAAATAATGTAAAATCAATATTTTGAAAATTCCATAGTAACTTAATTACTTTGCCACTCAAGGGTTATAAATGTCAATTTAAATTGGGACTTATTAAAATATTAACATAATATTTACTACATCTGGATTAGGTATTCTTTCAAAAATTATATTTTTTTCTAGAACACAATGTATCAAATAATTATTTTATTTGTAAAACATTAAAAAACATACAAACTAAAAAACTTACTCTTTGTTAAACTTTCAAAACATTAGTCCCTGAAATGCTCAAAATTCACTAGCAATGACAGACAGAGTCAACTTGACCCCAAATTTTCCAGAGTTAATTGAAGTTTGACAGGTTATTAAGGATGACAACTTCAATTTCCTTTTTTTTCTTTCTTTGGAATATTACAAACTGACCAGAGCAAAGTGGTCTTCTTCCATGAATGTTACTGTAAATTTTATTTTTTCCCTATAAATACTAAGAAATAATGATCAGAAGGAAATCTAATGGCCATACAGAGAGCCAGCTTCAGTTACAATGGGCTTTTCAACTTTATTTTTATGCTCACTTATGTTGGATTACACTCATTTTTATCTTCTTTTAATTGATAGGTCAGTTTCATTATTATAATAAAAGAAAACCTTTTGCTGTGATCTAATAAGAACATGAAAGTTCATACGATATAAATATTCAAAGAAAATGCATTTTACTATGATAAGACTTATAATGAATACTAACAAAAGGGAATGCAATGCTAATTAAAAATTGAAAATTATTTTACTCATAAGGGTCAGCTTTTTTCAGATGTATAAACAGATGGATAATAACAGTAGTTAAAAATGTCAAATTTGAAAGCTTTTCAAACCCCCTTATTTATTGCCTTTCCATAGAAATACAGACATATGAAATATAAAAGACCTGAGAGGTCAATAAGTCCAACCCACTTCCTTGGCCTTCAAGTGACACAAATCTCCTTTTGGTTTGAGATAGATGGGTTGGGGGTATATGAAAGTATGTAAGGAAAAAAAAACAAGATAAAAAACAAAACTCTATGTGTATAAGTCATGTATACAGGCAGAGAAAAGAGAATGAGGCAGAGAATTTTATACAGGTCATTATTTTGACTTTTCTCAGTATTTAGACATGTATTTATCCCCAATCCACCCTAGGATTTTCCCCCATTCATTGTCATTTTTCTCTTCCAAAAGTATTGTTATTTTCATTTTTATGGGATCATAGAAGATATCTTATAAAATCTCTTCTAATTCTTAAGTTCTTTGATTTGGTTAAAATGTGGCAGACTTGCCTTAAGTTGAGAGCAAAGGATAACAAAAGGATTGACAGAGTGCTACCTACACTTGTACCTACGACATTATATTATATTATACCTATTGGAAACCTGGATAAGTACAATACAGAGTAAGATTCTATGGATTTATCATTACCTGCACCAGTAGAATACTTAAATCTGAGATCATGGATCTGCTGAAGTAAAAAAAAGTAAATATTGGTAGAGGATCAGTGTGAAAGAAGGGGTAAAATAATTATTTAGATGGCAAAGAGAAATGCAGCAGCACCAGACTTTTATTTTGTATTTATTAATCCAAGAAGAAGAATCTTTGGATGAGAATGAACAGAAGAAAAATCGACAATACAGAGATTAAGCAAAGAGAAGTAATGCTAGATGAAGCAAGCATTTGCCTGTCCACAATGAGTTCAAGCTACCATGTCCAGAGGAATTACATTTTAGAGTAATCCAAGAAATGGCAGATAGTATTAGTGAACCACTATCAGTAATCTCAGAAAGATTTTGAGAATGTTAGAGATGATAAGATTGAGGAAAGGGATGGACCTGTTAATTCATTGGTACAAGTAACTCCAGGATGAGAAAACTGGCTCTAGCAAAACAGGTCAGCACCTTTTCTCTAACTTATAATCTTAACCCTCTTAAGTTAAGTGATTTGCTTAGGATCACACAGTCAGTATGTGTCAGAAGAAGAATTTCAATCCAGGGCCAACTAACCTAGGTTGTCTCAGCACAAGATTAATGAAAAGCAAATGTCTTTATTTTCAAAACAGGGCAGAGAATGGAGATTATAGGCTAATTTGGTTTTGATTCTTGGTACAATTCTGTAATGTCTTATTATAGTCAATGGTAAAGAATATCAAGAAAAGGAAGCAATGGTAAAAAAAATGCAATATGACTTCAAAAGGAGTAGCATGTTCTATATTAACAATATCTACCTATTTAACAGGGTTTCCAGATTTCCTGCTTAGGACAATGATATTGATATAATATTCCTAGACTTCAGAAAACCATTTTGCATAGTCTTTCATCCATAATTAAAACTTCTTTTTATAGACAGAATGGAGATATATTGATAGCATGATAGCATGACTAGATAGATTAAAAACTGGTTAAATGAATAGACTCCAAAATTAGTCATTAATAGAATCATGGAGGCCTTAAAGAAAGTCTTTATGGAGTCTTTCTATACTTGGCCCTGCTCTATTCAACATTATTTTTGTTGTTGTTGTGTTTTTTTTTTGTGAGGCAATTGGGGGGTTACATGACTTGCCCAGGGTCACACAGCTAGTAAGTGTCAAGTGTCTGAGGCCAGGTTTGAACTCAGGTCCTCCTGACTCCAGGGCTGGTGCTCTATCCACTGTACCACTTAGCTGCCCCTCAACATTATTTTTAATCAATGACTTTGATGAGGCCTGACTAACAAGCTTATCAAATTTGTAGATGGCACAACGTTGGGAATGATAACTATTGTGTATTGGATAACAGAGTCAAGATGAAATATTGAACTAAATTTTGTTAAGGTGAAACTTTGTAATTTTAATGTAGTTTGAAAGAAATTGGATTTGAAAATTCAATTTCAAAAGTATAAAAAGGAGAGGTGTTGGTAGACAGCAATTCATCTAATAAAGTTCTAAGGATTTAAATAAGTCAACAGTATGATATGACAACTGAAAAATTGAATATGACTAGTTTGAATTAAGAGAGGAAGAATACTCTAAACATGAGAGTTGACAGTACTTCTGTACTCTGCTGTGGTCATTTCTATAGCAAGATTTTATTCAATTCTAGGTTTGCCATTTTAGGAATGACATTGGATTACTAAGAGAGTGTCCAGGGGCAACTAGGTGGCACAATGGATAGAGCACAAGCCCTGGAGTCAGGAGGACTTGAGATCAAATCTGGCCTCAGACACTTGACACTTACTAACTGGGTGATCCTAGGCAAGTCACTTAACCCCAACTGCCTCACAAAAAAAAGAAAAAAGAAAAAAAAGTCCAGAAGAGTATATCTAGTATGGCAAAGGCTGCTACGATCATGATATATGAAGATTCACATGGAACTTCCAGTTAAGATTGCTGAATAAAAGTGCTCAGAGAAGACTGGTTATCTCATGTATGTTCTAATAGAAATCTAAAAATGAAACAAGCCCACACAAAGCCCCCCAAAATACCCCCACCAAAACTTCCAAAGAGAAATAGCTAGAAAACTTTGTGACTCTTCTGCTGGAGAAGCCTATGCAAGCATGAGTAAACAAGCTAGAAACCCATCAGTACTAGAACAAGGAATTGTCAAGGGACAGCTAAAGTTTACAAAATTGTATCAAAAGGGCAAATAGGTGTGGCAGCTAGGTGGCACAGTGGATAGAGCACCGGCCCTGGAGTCAGGAGGACCTGAGTTCAAATATGGCCTCAGACACTTGACACTTATTAGCTGTGTGACCCTGAGCAAGTCAACCCCAATTGCCTCGCCCCCCCCCAAAAAAAAGGCAAATAGGAAAACCTTTGTGAGCAGATAAACTCCAGGATCTTACAAACCTGAAGCGTTCTGACTGCTCTGGACTATTTCTTTTGAGAATATAGGGCTGGGAACCATAAATATTGTAACTTAGAAACTCTGAACTAGCTAGAAATCCACAGCAATCAAACTTGAGATCCCCTGAAAACTAGAGTTTTCTGATCCAGTTGGGGTGCAGAGAGTAGGGTGCTGAAATCTTCCAGCATTCTGAGAACAAGTACATAAGCAAAGTTAGAAATCATTAGTAGAAACCCAGAAAATTGATTTCAGAGCCAGAGAGGTCCTGACACTCCCATCCAAAAGTCAGGGAGGACACAAAACCTGACCCTGGAAGTCCCAAATTGGGAACTGAGGCCAGAGGTATGAGTAAACAGAAGATGACACTGATCATCATAAAGGATTATTCCATGTCAAGAGATTCACCAGAGACACATCCAGAAGAGGCAAGTAGATTCACAACAAGCAAAATCAGAGCTTCAGAGAAAAGAATGAATCACTTGGCTACAAAGACTAACTACTATAGAGAAGAAATAAAGCAAGATATTGCAAAAGAGTGACTCGGCCACAGGGACTAAATACTTCCTGAAGAAATTAAGCAAAACATTACAGGTTGAAATTGTAAGTGAAATAACAGTTTTGGATTGAAAATGATTAGCTTCTGGGGGCAGCTAGGTGGCACAGTGGATAGAGCACTGGCCCTGGAGTCAGGAGTACCTGAGTTCAAATCCAGACTCAGACACATAACACTTACTAGCTGTGTGACCCTGGGCAAGTCACTTAACCCCAATTGCCTCACTAAACAAAAAAAAAAAAAGAAAATGATTAGCTTTTTAAAAACATAGAAAAAACAAACTCAAGTAACAGACTGCTTGAATATGAAAAGGGAAGATTTGATTGAAGGAACTGTTGGAATTTAGGAAAGAGAAGATTTAGTAAATTTACAATAACTATCTTCAAGCATTTGCAGAGCTTCCATGTGGGAGAAGTCTTGTTTTCTTGTTTTCAGAGTGTATCATTACAAGCAAATGGTGAGTTATAGAAAGAGTATGTTTGAGGTTCAATTTAAGAACACATTTACTAACACTTAGAACTATCTAATTATAGAAAAGGCTGCTTTGGGAAGCAGTAAATTCTGCCTCACTTTAGTTCCTTAAGCACAGGTTGAATAACCACTTACAAAGGATGATCTGGGGCTAATTCATGTACAAGTATATTTTGGGTCATCTGCATTTGATTCCAGTTCTAGATTTTATGAGCTTATTGTCTGCCTTTGAATTATTATGTTTTGATGTTCAAGGATCTCATATACTCAAAAGTTGACTTCATTCATATCTTTGCTATGGATGAATAGAAGAGAACATCTATCACTCATTATGGAAAGCTTGAATCTAGAGTGAAGCCATTTGATCTGGCTAGCATTCATATGAATTTCCCATAATTTACAGATGAGCTGCCAGCATTCTCTTAGATAAATACTCAGTGCCATTTAAATATTTTATCAGCAAATACAGAACCATTTTTACCAATAGTTGGTTGGTAACATATTAAGTATGCTTCTTCAGAAAATATTATTTTGTGAATGCCATCCTATCATACCCCCCAAATAAAAGGCTATTCTATCAATATCTGTGTTTAGCCTTAATGTATTAAAATTTTAAATTATTATATGAATATCATCAAGAATTGGTAACATTACAATGGGTCAAGGTCTTTCAATGATCTTAAAACAGACAACTCTGAAGTCATTTGACTATAGTACATTCCCAGCTCACCATGCTTCTCATGTAACTATTTTTTTAGCAAGGCAATGAGGGTTAAGTGACTTGCTCAGGGTCACACAGCTAGTAAATGTCAAGTGTCTGAGGCTGGATTTGAACTCAGGTCTTCCTGAATCCAGAGCTGGTGCTTTATCCTAGCTGTGTCACCTAGCTGATCCTTCTCACACAACTATTAAAGAAAACACATGCATATACCTGGAGACCAAAGTGGTAGGAGGACTTTTGCCCATGGAATAAAACTTTTTGTCAGTCCCACTGATGTCAAAATAAGACTGGAGTCAGTACTTATTTGGAGATTGATAACTTGAGAATTATGGTAGGAATGATATTGAACAAACTGTAGACAGGAATAATGAAACCTTTGAGTGAGAGAGTGCCAAGAGCTTGATATTCCTAATAACTAAACCTGGTGGAGAACAAATTATACAATTTTAGACTGAATTCTCCTTCCCATCAAGATTGTACTAAGGGATTTGGTCTCAAAATGGGTAAGATTTATTTCAGAAATTTTTATATTTAAAAGAAGCCTGAATTTTGTCTGATTGGCACGAATAGCCCTTATTCTCTCATTGTCATTCTGTAGATGGTACTACAACTAGTAATCAAAAACACATTTGTGGTTGCCCTTATTATAGGATGGAGTCATAGGAACCACTGAGTCCATTGGAAACCAAGCATTTGTTTGCTTAAATAATTTTCATGGCTTGGTCAGGGGGATTGAAAGAAAATTTTTATTTTTTATTACCAAGGGTATGTGGTGATTTTACTAGCCTACTGATAAGCTAGTACACAGAGACACTCTATTAGTAGGACACCCAGATCTGACACGAACATCAGCTCTCAAAAGTTAATTTATTGATAGTTAGATAGTCTGGAATGTGTGATTTAGAATGGATACCAGAGAAACAGTAGGCCTTGGAGCAAACCACAGGTCCTGTTGCAGCTGTTGTTTTTTTGTGTGCCCTTGGTAGTAGTTGGTAATGGATTTTATCATAAACTTGTCAGCATTGTGAAGGTACATCACAATAATTGTGACAGTTTATCATTTCTCTATGCTGAGCCTTCTAATTCTTTACCCAAAGCTCTATTGTTAGCACTCTGCTGTGTGAGACATCTTTTACTAGGTGGTATCCATAACTGTAATGAAAAGATAAAATGATAAATTGGTGTAAGATCCTCTTTGTTTTTTGTTTTTTGACTTGTTAATCTCCCCATGACAGTTATGTATGTACATGGTTATACCAGAGGTTAAAGTAAGATTAAGAGGGTGACTTTTTTTTTGTGGGGCAATGAGGGTTAAGTGACTTGCCCAGGGTCATACAGCTAGTAAGTGTGACATTCCTGAGGCCAGATTTGAACTCCTGTCCTCCTGAATCCAGGGCTGGTGCTTTATCCACTGTGCCACCTAGCTGCCCCCTGAGAGGGTGACTTTCAACCTAGTTTAAGAAAACCATCTCAGATATTGAAACTATACTAGAAATGAAGAGATAATTACTATATAATCAATAACTCTCTATTTGGTTAGATATATAAAAAGAACTGTCATTAGAATTGCCCCATGAGTTGATATATAACATTGTTAAATTGTATTGATAAATGAATTTGACCAAGGATTTCCCTCTTTTACTTAAGCATATATTTCAGGAGAAATGACCCGTAAGGAAACTTTGGTGAAACTATTATCAGCCCTGGAAATCATCTCCTAAAATTATGTCTGCTAATGTTTATTGAGAAAATAAAAGATACAGAAGGCTGATCAAGTATTTATAGGCATCTAGAAGAGCTGTATATATTGATAGGAAGGAATATTAAGCCACACCTGATCATGTTTTTCAGAAAGTTGGATGAGGTTTATGAGAAATAAATATATGTTATGTAGGAAGAAGTTTATATGCTAAGCCTCTTCTGTCAACTGGAATCACTATGATCAGGCCTGACTTGTCTCTACTGAAATTATTTTGCAAGAAGACTGAGTGATAAATGAATCTAGGATATAGTGGACTTCTTTAAAAACTGAAGAGGACAAAGCCTCCAAGTAATGTCAAAAAGTCAAAATCCATGCATTTCCTTTCCTTTCCTTCCCCATTCCAGGACAGGACCTTTGGTCATCAGGAAGTATGTTTCCTGAGACCTTCGACAGAGAGCTGTACAGATTTGCTTCTTGGGGTTTGTGTTACATGATGCTACAGTCAGTGAATTACAAACATGATGGGAGTTGGAAGGTTCTAACTTATTTAGGCAGAAGATAATGTGATAGTCTACTTCTATGTAATGAAGAAATCAACATGCTTTGTAATCTAGCCCATCTTATGGGAGGTATGGCTCTTTAATAGGAGGTATTCATCACTTGGGCCTCTCTTCTCTCCCTATACTATTAACTTGGAATTCTGCAATCACTTGGTAAATCGTAGGGATTTTCCCTCAGTAATCTATCCAATTTGCCCCCTTTTCTCATCTGACACTGCTGCCAATCTACTGCAGGCCCTCATCACCTTGTGCCTGAGATATTGCTATAGACTGATTGTTTGTCTTATGTCTCACCCCACTCTAATTCATCTTCTGTTCAACCACCAAAGTGATTTTCCTAAAGTGCAGATCTGATAATGTCATTCCTCTACTCAGTAAACTACAGTGTCTCTCTATCACCTCCATGATCAAATATAAAAGACTTGTTTGGCATTCGAAGCTCTTTGTAGCTCAACCCCCTGCTACTTTTTACAGTCCTTTTATACTTTACTTCTCTACATAGATGTTTTGATCCAGTGAAACTGGCCTCCTAATTATTCCATGACCAAGACAGTCTATCTCTCAGCTCTGGGCATTTTCTCTTGCTGGCCACTGTGCCTAGAAAGTTCTCTCTTCTTAAATCCATCTACTTACTTCTCTGGCTTCTTTTAAAGCCCAACTAAAAACCTATCTTTTACAGGAAAGCTTTCCCAATACCCTTTAATTCTAATGCCTTCTCTCTGTTAATTATTTCCCTTTTATTCAGTATATAGCATGCTTTGTATAGATTTGTTTGCTTGTTGTGCCTGTCATTAGATTGTGAATTCCTGGAGGGCAGGAAAAGTTCTGCCCCTTTTTTATCTTTAGCACTTATCATAGTACCTGGCACATATCAGGTACTTCAATGTTTATTGATTAATGGCTCATAAAATTATAAGAATACAGAATCTAGGGTTAAACAAAATCTTAAAAATCATTGACTGCAAAAACTAACTAATGCCTGGATGACCCAGGCATTTTCCCCAAATTATTCATCTCCTAATGCTTCTAGTGACAGGAAACTCACTACCTCATTAGGCAATCTGTTTTATTTTCAGATGTTTTTGTCTATCTCTATTTCTTTGTATTGAATCCAAATCTGTCTTCCTACAATTTCCACACATTGATACTATTTTTGCTTTCTAGGTCATACAGAATAAACCCTTCAACTATTTCAAGACAGATATTATGCCCCCTCTAATTTTTCTCTTCAGGCTAAATATTTTCAGTTCCTTCAATCATCGCTCATATGGCATGCTTTCAAATCCTTTCACTGTCCTAGTCACCTTTCTTTAGACCTACCCGTTCAATGCCACTGACTGGCTTAAAATTTTAAATTTAAAGCTTAGCATAATACTCCAAATGATCAAATCTACATTTTTCTGAGTATATTTCAATTAATGTAGCTCAAAAATGGTTTTGGCCTTTTGGGTAGCCATATCACATAGTTTAATCATACTGATACTTTAAATCCATTATAACACCCATGATTTTTTCAGGTGTACGCTATCTATCCATTTCTACCTCTATGCAATTCTAGTGCAGTTGAATGTTTCAAACAAATGCAAAACTTTGCAATATCACTTTTAAGTATCTTCTATGGAGCATTGTTTCAGATATTGAAATTTTTTGGTATCTTGTTTCTATCATTTAATAATTAGCTATTTGTCCAAACTTCTGTCAACCACAAAAATGAGCTTATTATGCATTTTATCTGTCTTTTTTGAATAATGAACATTTACCCCCCCCACACACACACACACACGACTCCTTGAAATTCCATTCCTTCCATTAAAAAAGAAAGGGGAAGGGTCAGCTAGGTGGTGCAGTGGATAAAGCACTGGCCTTGGATTCAGGAGGACCTGAGTTAAAATCTGACTGTAGACACTTGACACTTACTAGCTGTGTAGCCCTGGGCAAGTCACTTGACCTTCATTGCCCTGCCCCCCAAAAAAAAGTGGAAAAAGAAAAGGAAAAAAGAAAACTCATAATGAATACACATAGTCAAACAAAACAAATTCTAATATTGGTTACATTAAAAATGTATCTCAAATTCTGCCTCGTGTATCCATCTTGTATGTCATGAACTGAATAGGTATTATGATTCACCATGGGTTCTCTTGAATTATCATTGGTCATTGCATTAATCCTATTTCTTATGTCTTTAAAAAAAATTGCTTGTCATTACAATGTTGTTGGCATTGTATAAATTTTTTACCTAGATCTGTTCACTTTGTATCACTTGAGACAAGTCTTAGGTGTCTCTGAAGCCATCCCTTTTACCATTTCTTACTCTATATCAGCATTCCATTTTGTTCATATAAGACAATTTGTTTAGCCATTCCTCAAATAATAGGCACCTCTTTTACTTTCAAATTCTTTGCCTTTATAAAAAAAAGAGCTGCTGTAAATATTTTCACATACATAGATCCTTTTTCTTTCTGGTCCATAAGCACAAGGAAATAATGTCATACTGAAATCTTCATATACCTTGTCAATGGTATTTTTCTCATGTCCCAATTTAATAACTCTGTAAAAAGAAATGAGGTAAATCTTATGTGATTTTATGAGGTCAGGTAGCATAGTTCATACAGTGCTGGATTCAGTATCTCAAACACTTGATTTTACATTCTCCCTCAGAAAATAGAGTTGTAACCCTGGATACATCACTAAACTTCTCTTTGCCTCAGTTTCCTCATCTATGAAATGGGGAGAATAATAGCACATACCTCACAGGTTGCTGTAAGAATCAAATTATATAACATATAAAGCAATTTTTCAAAATGTAAACATTATATAAATGTTAGCTGTTAGTATCATTAGCATTTTAGTATTTTTATGATGATTATTATTTATTAAACCCATGTTTAGTAAGCACTCTCTGTGCTTATGATTAACTATTATCAAATAATCTAATTATGCATTCTAGAATTTTGCTAAAGTTCAATATCCTTCTTACAAAGTTATAATGTTCTGATTTCACCTCCTTCCCATTTGTGAAAATACTAACTGAAAATTTTTAATACACTAGGATATAATTTATTTATGTCAAGATAATTGAGTTAATTAAAAATATCTTTGGACTCCCTTCTAACTATTTATCTAACTTTGGCTCCAATTCTCCTTTAACTATATTTGTTCAAACCTTTCCAGAATAAAGATAATTTTCTGTAACAGACATTAAAGCAAAATATATATCGAATAGTTCTACTCTTTAAGGCTGTCATTTTCTCATAATAAGTATCTGCCCCTAGCAAAAGACTTATCTCTTTCCTTTCTTATTGCCCTCAACAAAACATAAAAAGCTCTGTTATATCTCTAGCACTAAGCACAGGATATGGCACATAGTAGGTACTTAATGAATGTTTATTGGATTATTGGATTGTGTGAAATTCAGTATAAAGAAAGTTAAAGTTAATCAAGTAGTCAACAAGTAATCAGTAAATGCTTACTAATTGTCAGGCACTCTTCTAAATGGTGAGAAGTAGAAAGGAAGGAAACAAACATTCATTAAGTGTCTATTATGTGCCTAGTACTGGGTTAAGAGCCTTACAACCTGCACAACCTTGGGAGGTAAGTGCTATTATTGTCCTCATTTAACAGTTGAGGAAATTGAGGCAGGTTAATTGACTTGCCCTAGGTCACACAGTAAGTGTCTGAGGCCAGTTTGGACTCAGGTTTTCTTGACTCCAGGCCCATAAATCTGTCCTTTTTGCTACATTGGTGCCTCTGGGGGCACAAACAAAACAAAACAAAACAAAAACTAGTCCCTGTCCTCAAAGAGCTTACATTCTTATCAAAAGAAATAACATGAATATATAGAAGTAAATACACAATATATGCAAAGTAAATATATTGTCACTTGGGGAGGGGACTAGTTCATGGAGAAGACTTAAAGGAGTTGGCACCCAATGTGAACTTTGAAAGAAGTAGAGATTCTAAGAGGAGGGTGTGAGGTAGGAATGCAATTCAGATGGGTAAACTTACTTTGAATTGTTTCAAGTCTGCCCACCAGAGCATCATCCATATTTAAGAGGAAGGAGATTTTTTAAAAAGCAAAAAAAACCCCAAAAACCAACACCAGCAACAATTCAATATTTTTGTTTTCTGGCTCCCAGTACTCAAGAAACTCCTTTATGAGTTTGGAGCCATGCATTGTCAGGGTGTGTATAGTGTAGGACCTATTCTAGAAGGACTCTAACTTTATAGGTATAGTACACATCATTCCTCTTTATGCGTCTTATGGTCCACCCAAACTTACTTTCTTGCTGCCCTTCATTCATGATATTCCATTGACTATTTCTTCATTCTCGTATGCTTTTACATAGGGATGCCTTATCTTCTAGCCTTAGCATTTTTAACTTCCTTGATTAGGCCCTCTTTCATGTACCCAGCTGCTAATACCTTGCCCCTGGAAAATATCTTGTATTCACTCTCTATATATCATGTATCTTTTTATATATGAGTTGTTTCTCCTGATAACATGTAAGCTCCTCAAAGGAAGGGAATGATTTTTTTTTAACCTTTGTATATGGAGAATTTACTAGAGTGTCTGGAGTGTGGTAGATGCTTAATGAGTACTTGTTCATTGATGAATTCAAGGAAGGCATTGTCAATGGAGGTTCTGTCTTTTGAAAAGTAGGAAAACTTACTTTCTAAAACTGTTGGAAATGATACTAATCCTAGCCAAACTACCCTTAGCCTTTATAATGAATTGGGGTAAAAGATTTTAGAAGAACTGAACAAAAAGAAAATCCTTTTGAAATCTATCTTGATGAAAAATGGTTGTATATATTCAGGTCTACTCTAGAGGTAGTCAAGTAAATAGGGAGTCTAACACCATACTCTAGGATCTTCTCTTTTGCTACACTATGAAATCCCATTCAGGAAGCCTCAGGGCCACCTGAATGTTTACTAAAATTAAACATATGAAATTATTCCACTAGTTTGCTGATAGGAGAAGAGGATTGGGTTAAGGGATAACTTCCTTCCCATAACCTTTTTTTGTATAGAGTATGGCCAGAGTATAGGAAGACCTGGATAATTCCAGATAATGACTTAGTTTTAAGGCCATGCTTTTGTTTTCTGATATCCTCATACAGGACTGAACGGTCCTAGATTTAAGAAAACAGCCAGGTTGTAGTAGTTTTCCTGAGCTATCTTTGGGACTGATGTTATTGTTCTCAGAGGGGGAAATTATAGACTGCAACTACTGAGTTTTGAGAGCAGTGATTTTTAGAGATGGAGCTGTCAAATTTCCCCAGAAGGCAGTCCTTTATTTAGGTCAGGGTGTCCAGCTGGGACTGGAGAAAGAGGTCTCTTTTAGGGTGCTAAATAAACTACTGTGATGCTAACTGGGGAAAATAATTACCTGCCCTTCCTTGTTTAGGAAAGGGAATATTCACAGCCCTGTCCCTTTTCTAATTGCACTTCTTGCTTCCCACTTAAAAAAATGATAAATTAATAAAATAAATGGCATTAGAAAATAGATAAAGGTGTAAAAAAGATTTAAAAAGCAAAAAAAAAATTAAGGTAAAGATAAAAGGTAAAAATAAGGTAAAAAGGCCAAGCGAGTTGCTTGGTCATAACTAAAAAGACCAATAACTGCTCTTAGATGCCCTGGGGCAAAAGAAGAGGACAAAGCTGAGGACATTTCTTCATTTACTTCCTAAAAGAGGCTTGGTCAAAGGTTAAGGTTCCCAGTCTCAGTGCCAGGGGCAGAGAGCCTTAGGGGGTCACAATATGCTCCTGACTTGAATTAGATGTTTGCCCTTGGACCGAAGAAATAGACTATAATCGGGCAAGATCAGACTTAAATGTGTCCCAGGTAAGCTCCTTAAGGATCCAGGAGAGACACCAAACAACAGTTCCCTCATTCTTATTATCTCTATTTAGCTGTTTGACAATAAAATGTGATAACTTATTTCTCTAAGAAAAGAATGGTTATTTTAAAGAGTGGGTCACTTCTCTTGGAAAGGAAATCTTTCTTAATTTAAGTTCTATCTAAAATTTATATAAGTTCACTAATGATAAAT
Source organism: Dromiciops gliroides (assembly GCF_019393635.1). Classification (NCBI taxonomy): domain Eukaryota; kingdom Metazoa; phylum Chordata; class Mammalia; order Microbiotheria; family Microbiotheriidae; genus Dromiciops; species Dromiciops gliroides. The sequence goes on along the minus strand of NC_057863.1, from coordinate 102,399,817 downwards.
GAATCAAACCAGTGATTGGGTAAGGAAGTTCAACAGACTGGGATTCCTGGTGTTCACCTTGACTTAATGGTTTGGGGCAAGTTATTTCACCATTTTGCATCTGTCACACATTTGTAACATAACAATAAAACCAGTTTTGTTAGAACTGGTAAATTGTATAATGCCCTTTAAAGGATTGTTAGGTTCTTAGATTATATACATATATATGTATACACACATACATATTGGAAGAGAACTTAGAGATCATCTAATCTAACTACATTTTGCAAATTAGGAAATTGAGTTCCATGAAGTGAAATAATTTGTCAAAGGTCATACAGGAATATGGGAAAACCCCATATTTGAATTCCAATTCTCATGACTAATCTTGAGTCTTGTATATGGAGATCAAATTTTTTGTTCAGTTCTAGTCTTTTTCTCAGGAAGCCTTGGAAGTCCCCTATTTCATTGAAGTCCATCTTTTCCTCTGAAAGAGAATGATTAGTTTTGCTGGGTAGGTGATTATGAGTTGTAATCCAGGCTCCTTTGCCTTCCTGAATATCATATTCCAAGCCCTGTGATTCTTTAATGTTGAAATTGCCAGGTCCTGTGCAATCCTGACTGTGGCTCCATGATATTTAAATAGTTTCTTTCTGGCTGTTTGGAATATTTTCTCCTTCACCTGATAATTCTGGAGTTTGGCTACAATATTCCTTAAAGTTTTCCTTCTGTGATCTCTTTCAGGAGGTGATTGGTGTATTCTTTCAATGACTAATTTCTCCTCTGATTCTACAATTTCAGGGTAGTTTTCATTGATAACTTCCTGGAATATTGAGTCTAGACTTTTTCTTGATGATGGCTTTTAGGAAGTCCAATAATTCTCAGATTACCTCTCCTGGATCTATTTTCCATGTCAGTTGTTTCTCCAATGAGGTATTTCACATTTCCTTCTATTTTTTCAGTCTTTTGATTCTGCTCGACAGATTCTTGGTGTCTCTTGGAGTTATTAGCTTCCATCTGCCCAATTTGAATTTTTAAGTCATTATTTTCCTCAGTAAGCTTTTGACCTTTTTCCATTTGACCAATATTTTCTCCCATATGGACAACTTTTTCTCCCATTTGAACATTTTTTTTCTCTCATTTGGCCAATTGTATTTTTTTTAGGAATTGTATTCTTCAGTCAATTTTTGTGCTTTTTGTTGCAGTGTAACTCTCATTTATCTCATTTCTTTTTCCATTTCTTCTTCTACCTCTCTCATTTGTTTTTTTTTGTTTTTTTTTTTTTTTTTTTTTTTTGCGGGGCAATGGGGGTTAAGTGACTTGCCCAGGGTCACACAGCTAGTAAGTGTTAAGTATCTGAGGCCGGATTTGAACTCAGGTACTCCTGAATCCAGGGCCGGTGCTTTAACCACTGCACCATCTAGCTGCCCCTCTCATTTGGTTTTTAAAAGCCTTTTTGAGCTCTTCAAAGAAGGCTTTTTGGTCTTGAGACAAGATAATTTTCCCACTTCAGTTTTCACTTGTAGGCATTTTGAGAAACTTATCTGAGTTTGAGTTTTGGTCTTCCCTTTCACCATAGAAGCTGTCAATGATAAGGGTCCTTTCTTGTTTCTTGCTTATGTTGTAGCCTATATTTTTAAATTTATACAGTTGAAGTCTGGTCCTGGGGCACAGGGTTCACTGTTGCAAGCTTCTTACTGTTCGCAGCTGCACCATTCTCAGCTGCCCCATTGTCAGCTGTTTTGAGTTTCCATTTTAGCTCCAACCCCAGAACTCTCTTGACTAATCTAATGTTATTTTCAATGCTCCAGACAAATTTGAGAACTTGTTTTTATTTGTATAGGTTCTGATGATTCAGTTCCAATCACTTTTATTAAGCAACTACTCTATGCAAGGCACTATGCTGGGTGATTAAGATATAGAAGAAAAATGCAAACACTCCTAGACTTTAAGGAGAAAATATCAAAGAGGGTCATTAGTGGCTATATACACAGAAAAGCCAATAAAAAGAGTACTAAAAGGAGGGTCAGATAAGGTTTCCATTGGAAGGTCTTATTTTACATGAACCTCCAAGGAAGGCAAGGATTTTAAGAAGTAGAAGCGAGGAGACAGTTCATTACAAGAATACAGAAAAAAGCCCAGAATGGAATAAATATACCAAATGGGCTTGTTGGATGTATGAAAGGCATTGTATTCCCTTTCTTCAAAATGTACCACAAAGACCTAAAATCACCCAAATATCGTATTATTCTTCTGATTATCTACACTCCTCCTCTTAATACTAATCTAAATTATTCTTTCTCTTCTGGTATTTAAACCAAATTTAACAATATTTTCATGTTTCTTGCTAGTTGTCACTTAGCCAAACCATTCATCTTTTCTTCCTTTAATCTTTCCTTATAAGTCAGTTGATCTATTCCCTTAGTCATTTTTGTCTCTTCTCTCTGAACTTCTTACAATCTGTCTCTATTCCTCTGCTTCAGAGGCAACCAAAATGAAATGTAGCTTTGATGCTGTTCATCAGAATTGCATGGAGAAGGTTATCATCCATGTGTTCCATGATGTCATGATTCTTTGCCTGGGGCTCCAAGTAGTACTGGACTTTTATATATGTTATTGAAATATTGGCCAGATACTTCTAGTGCAGAAGTAACTTCCTGCTAGGGAATAACAGTCATGATTAATGAAAATCAGGCAGACAGCCTAAAAGAAATTACACATATTAAAGTTTTGCTTTACAGTCGTTTTCTGTTAGGGTTTCATAAGACACTGTGTTTGAAGTTAATTTGCTACAGGTAGGCATGTGTTTCTAACACCTATTGACAGGAGATGAAGCAGGTGAAGATGGCAAAGGTATTTTAAAATGTGGTCAGTAATATAAAGTTTTTCAGGCCTAATGGACTCTGAGAAAACCCACTTTGTAAATTTGGTAGTATGCAGAAAACCCTGTTTTATCTCTTTTCATTCTATTATTGCGATGGAATAGAGAACAATGAAAAAGGACTTGTTCTGGAGTCAGAGGATCTAGATTCAAATTCTGCCTCTGATTCATATTGTGTACCACACAGGAAGTTATTTAATATCCCTGGACATTTTTAATCTGTAAAATGAGGGGGGTGGTCACAGGGAAGTAGAATGATATGGTAGAAAAACTGCCAACTTTAGAGTGAAAGGGCTCTAATTTACTTCCTTGCTCTGCCTCCTGATCCTTTTGTATTGTTGGTAAAGTCCATTAACCTTTGTGTTCCTCAATTTCCCCATCTGTAAAATGAGAGATTGGACTAGATGTCCTTTGAAATCCATTCCAGCTCTGACTATAATCCAATGATTTTATGGGTGATTTCTGCAGTTACTAACACTGAGAGACTCCAGGCATACACACACACACACACACACACACATTTACACATGTATTATGCATGTATCTATACATATATAAACACATACATGTATGTGTATACATATACACATATATAATGTTAAGGTTATATATAATATAATATAGTCCTATTGATTAAAATGCTCTTGTTTGTTCTGGTTTGTTTATTTTTCATTCAAATTGTTATTTGTATGTTCTGGAAGTTAGGAAAGAGAATGATACACATATTATTTTTAACCTATAGTTGGCTACAAAATTAAAAAAAATGTTTTTGTTGCTGTTTGGTTGTTTTATTCATGTCTAACTCTTTATGACCTCATCTGGGGTTTTCTTGGCAAAAAAAAAACTAGAGTGGTTTGCCATTTTCTCCTTCAGCTCATTTTGTAGTTGAGGAAACTGAAGCAAATAGTTTTAAGTGACTTGTTTAGGGTCACACAGTAAGTACATGTCTGAGGCTGGATTTGAAAACTCAGGTCTTCATTACTCTAGGACTAGCACACCATCCACTGTGCCATGTAGTTGTCTTTTTAAAAAAATGTACATTATTTTTTTAAAATAGCTGCAAATATTTATGTTATCCCTTTCATTCATTCTTCTTCTTTTTTAGCAGGGCAATGAGAGTTAAGTGACTTGCCCAGGGTGACACAGCTAGTAAGTGTCAAGTGTCTGAGGCCAGATTTGAACTCGGGTCCTCCTGAATACAGAGCTGGTGCTTTATCTACTGTGCAATCTAGCTGCCTCCATCCCTTTCATTCTTAAGTGTACAACAAATATTTATTAAACTTACACAGAACAACTTCCTCCATAATATTATATTTTTCATCATTGTCAGACAGTATGGTGCCGTGAATAGAGTACTGGGCTTAAAATTTGGAATATCTGGGTGCAAATCCTGACTTTTCTTTTTACTAATCAATGCATGGCAAACATTTACTTATATGTGTCCTATGCAGTTCCCTATTAATTTTTAGATGAGTTGAGGAATATGTTAGTTGAAAGAGCTTCCTATATTGACAAATTGATAGATCCTTCATGGATGAGAATGAGCAGGATAAATAGTAAGAAATAAAATGAATGAAATAGAAAGTCATGTTTTCAAGTATGAAAGCATGTAAAATTGGTCAATATTTTGAAGATTTGTGAATGCATCTATTTCTTTCACTGGGGCAGATCATAGCTCTTTCATGCCATCATAGAGAATCTTCATGAATTATAAAGTAATTATAAGGATGAGACTCCAAATTTTGCTGCTTACAGTGTACCACCAGGCTTGCACTCAAATTCTCTCTAGGCTGTCAGGTTCTTTTAGGGCAGAGGAGAGGTGTGCATGCAAACAAATGTTCTCTCTCTCTCTCTCTGTATGTGTGTGTGTGTATGCTTGTGGCAGAGGAAGGGGGGGACTTGAGGCCATAGTGAGGAATGAGAGGAAGATTTAAGTGAAGGTATAATAGAATAACATCAGGGGATGAAAGAAAATTTTGAATCTGTAATCAAACAAACAAAGTGCAGTGAAGGGAAGAGTAATATTCAGGCTATGAATTATATTGGCCCTCCCCCCCCCCAACTCTTGCCAGAGAAGTGCTGGAGTTAAATTCCAGAATGAAACACTAGTTTTTGGACAGGACTATTATTGGAATTGTTTTACTGGACTGTGCATTCTGTGGTAAAGACTTTTTGGTTTTTGTATTTAATTCCTCCCCCTGCCCCACCCCCATTATACAGTGGGGAAGAGAATGCCAATTGTAGAGTGAGAAAAAAAATGTTTTCCTCTTTCCTCTTTCTCACTTACCTAATCCAATGAGAGGTCAAATCCTGTCATTTCCACTTTTGTAATATATCTTGTATCTGCTCCTTTCTTTCTTCTGACATAATAACCCCCCCATTACCTCATTTCTGGATTAATTCAATAGTTTACTAATTGATCTCCCCACCCCAAATCTTTCCTCACTCTAGTACATCTTCCATTCAGCCTTCAAATTAATCTCCCTTAAGCACAAATCTAACTATATAATTATGCTATTCAAAGATTTCCAGCGGTTCCCTATCATCTTTAGGATCAATTATAAAATCCTCTGTTTGGCATTCAAAGCCTTTCACAGCTTGCTTCCCTTTTCCAGTACTCTTTCCCTGTAGTCTGTGATCCAATAACACTCACCTCCTTTATGTTCCTTATATAAAACACTCCATTTTCCAGATTGCTCGTATTTTCTCTGGATATCCCCATGCCTGGAATACTCTTCTTCCTCATCTCTATCTCATGACCTACCTGGCTTCCTTCAAGGCCCTGTTAAAAGCCTACCTTTCATGGGATGCCTTTTCTTATATCCCTTAAGCTTTATGCCTTCTCTCTTTGATTATCTCTATTTTAGCTTGTATATAGTTTGTTTTTCCATTAGACTCTGAGGTTATTGAGAGCAGAGATAATGATTTGCTTTTCTTTCTATCCCCAGTGCTTGGTACATAAATGATTGACCAACCAATCAACTGACTGGATGAATGAATAGAATCAAAGAGTAATCTTTAATAGCTAGGTATCAGCTTGGAAGGAGGAGTGGAGTAGCTCAGGGGTTTTAGGTAAGCTTCAACAAAGTATCTCTTGCTAATCTGGTGGAACATAAGAGATATATGTATTTTACAACAATTTTAAATAAATTCAGAATTGATTGATTAATTGGTCTCAAAGAGTAGTTCTTAACCATTTAGTGGCCATGTAGTATGAAGTCTCCAGTGGAGTATCTTAGGGATCTCTGCTTGACTGTTCCTTTTTAACATTAGTGACTCATATAAATACATATATAACATGCTCTCAATGCTAAGAGGTGTGGTGAATGGACTCCATTACAGAGTCAGGGTCCAAAAGTGTTTTGTCAGATTTTGTTATTGTTGTTGTTAAGTCTTTTCAGTTGTGTCTGACTCATCATGAAGCCATTTGTTTGTTTGTTTTTTCTTGGCAAAGAGACTGGAGTGGTTTGCCATTTCTTTCTCTAGCTCATTTTACAGAAGAGGAAGTGAGGCAAACATGCTTATGTGACTTCCCCAGGGTCACACAGTCAGTAAACATCTGATGTCAGACTTGAATTCAGGAAGATGAGTCTCTCTGACACTAGGACCCAAACTCCATCCACTGTGCCACCTGTTATGTCTCAAGGGCCAAATATAGCTATTCCTTGTTTTTGCACAAGAGCTAACAATGCTTTCTCCCTTGCATTTTAAAATACAATACAATAAATAGAACTTTAAATAAAACTTTATTTAAACTATTTTAAAAAGCAAGAATAATTCTTATCTAGTGAGTTGTACAAAGACAGGTCATGTTAGGGTGTAGTTTGACTACCTTTGGAATAGAGCCATTGGATTGAATAAGAGGGAAAAATTCAGTAGGGAAAAATGTTATCTTATACCTGAGTATTTTAAAATATCAACATCATAAGGACAAACTGAGGAGGTATAGTTAGACCAAAATTGATCTAAGAAAGATTTGGGAATTTTGGACAGCAACCTCAATATGATTCATCAGTGCAATGTGGTAGCCAAAAGAGCTAATGTGATCTTGGGCTGCCATAAAGTAAGGAGATAGTGCCATTTGACTCTTTAAATAATAAGAGAATATGCTCAAACAGGACGACCAGAACATTGGAGAGGCTCAAACCCATGTCATATTAGGACTAATTGAAAGAACTTTGCATGTGCAGGAAGAAGAAGAAAATACTGTCTTCAAGTGTTCTAAGACCTATTGCTTAGAAGCAAGCGTTTGTAGAATCTGGAGCAATGGACAGAAATTGAAAAGAGATGAATTTAGGCATAATCTATTGTCCTATGATTTTTTTAAAATTGTGCCATAGACATAGCAGTTGCTTAAATAAAGTTTAAATATTAAATTTAAATCCAAGTTTCATAGTGAAGGAACTATAAAATTCCACATCTAATAGCATTGCTGAATGGGAATTAAGTACTTTTGTAGGTGTTTGAGCCTTTCTACCCCCTTAACTTTACTATATGAACTACTAAGCACATAAAATTGAATTCCTTTCAAAAAATTATATCTTAAAATATTAAAATCAAGAAGAAGAGTCCATTGAACACATTGTCAATGAGTCAAATTTGGATTTTTAAAGGCTGTGCTAAATTTTAAAAGTATTTTAACAGAAATGGCAGGTTGTCAGACATTTTATCCCTAATAAATCCAAGTTAATTTAACTTACAGGTAAGGTAACGTGGGAGTAGTATCTAGATGGCTTAGTGTTGACTCAGGAAGACCCAGGCACAGGTCCAATCTTTAACACTTGCTGGCTGTGGAATAACAGTCAAATCACTAAACCTCTCAGTGCTTCCAGACAACTAAGACTCTTTTAATAGAGAGCTACCTATTTGCATCAGCAAAAGTTTTTCTACATTGGAAAGTTCACCTTATGAACTAAATTTGGTATATGAAATAATATATCCATAAGCAACAGAGCTTTTCATGATTCTCAGTGTAATTATCAGGCTCAGATAAAATTTTAAAGTGAAACCTCCAAACTTAGGATTTCTAGAATGTTTATCTGTACCCTCAATTTTATAACCCTACAGACAGAATTGAGACAACAGAAGTATGTATTTGCTCAATTCAGTCATCTGCTTTTAATTTTTTCATGCCTAAGACCCAGGTGTGGGATGAAAATGTACTTCTTCCATTTAAAAATTTTAACTTACAATTTCACATTATAATCCAAACTAAAATGTATTTTAATGTGATATGGGGAAATGGCTATATGCTTTGTTCTTATGGGAAAAAGAAATGAGTATTTCATGACTATTAAAATAATATTCTTATGATATGGGAGAAAAAAATCTCATTTTTTTATATATTACCTATAAACATAAAGGAAATTTTTCTTTTGTTTTTAGTACTTTTGAGGAGCAATTTATATTTTCCTATAATGGATATCTTCTCATTTTTTGTCTAAAGCTACTATATGAAATTATATAAGGGGTATTTGGTTTTGCAGTATTTTCCAAGAAGATATTTCACATTACCCTCTATTTTTTATTCCTTTGGATTTGCTTTATTATATCCTGGTTTCTCATAAAATCACTAGCTTCCATTTGTGCAATCCTAATTCTTAGGCAATTACTTTCATCAGAGAGCTTTTGTATCTCCTTTTCCATTTTGCTTCAAGCTGTTGACTTTTTTCATGACTTTCCTGCATCACTCTTATTTCTCTTTCCATTTTTTTCCTCCACCTCTCCAACTTTATCTTCAAAGTCCTTTTTGAGCACCTCTATGGCCTGAGACAAATTCATATTTGTCTTGGAACCTTTAGATGTAGGGTCCCTGACATTGCTATCCTCTTCTGAGGGTGCATCTTGATCTTTCTTGTCACTAAAGAAGCTTTCTATGGTTTGCAACTTTCTCTGCCTGCTCATCTTGCCTATCTTTTTCTTGCCTTTTAACTCCTTCTTAGTGTGGAGTCCTGCTTCCAGCTGATACTGTCTCAAACTTCAGAGGGTCTCTAGTATTATGATTTAATGAGGGACAGTTTCTTCACTCACCTGGCCCTTTCTCTGGTTTGTAGATAATCCCAGGACGACTTGCTAATTAACCAGGCAGCAAAACTTTGAGTGCTGTTGGTTGTTAGCTCTGAGGAGCCTACACCCCTCCCCCACCTGGGCTGCCACTGCTCAAGTTTTCTTCCTGATTCTCAGTAGGGTAGGACATCCAAATCTCCCCTTAGCTCCTGCATACACGCACATAGACTCCCTTCTCCCCCCCACCAGCCTTTCAGTCCTCTCAACAAACAGTAAGTTTCTCTGGTGCAGCGTGCCTGGGGCTGTATCTATGTCAGTGCAATCAAAGGGCTAGACTGCTCTGCCAGCATGGCTCCCCCTCCTGCTGAACTTCCAAGGTATCTTTAGCTGGAAAATAATCTCAGCTGTCTTTTTGTGGGCTCTGTTGCTCCAGGAGTTGTTTTCTGGGTGTGTTTGGAGGCTTTTTTTGTTTGTTTGTTTTGTTTTGTTTTGTTTTTTTGGAGTAATTTTGTCAGAAAGTCTGAGTAGTTACTGCCTTTCCTCCACCATCTTGGCTTCTCCCTTATCTGTACCATTCTTAAGACCCTTCTTTCTTTTCTTTTATCCTGTGAGTTGCTGATATACTTATTTATTTCTTCTCAAATAAATCAAGAATCACTTATTAAGGGATTACTGGGGACTACAAACTATGTTAAGTATTAGAGAACCAGGAGGTAGTGTGACATCTCAATAATCTATGCCTTTCCTCTGCCATTTTGGCTCCCGGTTGCACACTATTTTCAAAGATACAGGTTCTTTAAGTGAATAATACCAAGGGGAATTTCTACTTGCCTATCACTAAAAGTCTAATCCAAAATTTAACAATTTCATACTCAATAGCTTATTTATTTACTTATTCATTCATTCATTCATTTGTTTGTTTATTTATTTATTTGGTGGGGCAATGAGGGTTAAGTGATTTGCCTAGGGTCACACAGCTAGCACGTGTCAAGTGTCTGAGGCCAGATTTTAACTCAGGTCCTCCTGAATACAGGGCCAGTGCTTTATCCACTGCACCACCTAGCTGCCCCCATACATATTCAACAGTTTAAAGAGAACTTGCATATGGCTGGAGTGGAACAGAAGGGGTGCAGGGGAGAAAAGACAAAAAAAATCCATATTTCCTTTTATTTGTATTCACTATTAAAGCTACAAAGCTTCACAAATATGTGTAACAAGGAGGAAACTCATGCATATGTTTGGTCTAAGTTATTATCATCTACTGTGGAAAAAAAAACCTTTTAGAAATTTATAGTACAGTATCAATGAAAGGTTTTACAGAAAAACATTTACTTGCTGTCAGACATCTAGCCCAAACATAATTCATGGAGCATTTACATATCAAGGTAGCCACAGTTGTATAACAACTTTCTTGGGGCTTTTCCTATCCAGAAAAAAAAAATGTAACCACTCTTAGAATTCTCTACAGGCAAACAGCAGTGGAACTTTCTTCTATTACCTGTGGTCTAGTCCTCATTCACCTGTAATTCAAACTCTGGGGCCATGGGGGTTATGTGACTTGCCCAGGGTCACACAGATAGTAAGTGTCAAGTGTCTGAGGCCGGATTTGAACTCAGGTTCTCCTGAATCCAGGGCTGTTGCTTTATCCACTGTGCCTCCTAGCTTCCCCCATTAAATTTTTTTAAATATAACTCCTTTCCCCCCCCCCCCCCACCAAAATAAGGCAGCCAAGTAGTATAGAGCATGGAAGACCAGCCCTGGACATAAGAGGAACTGAGATCAAATCCAGGCTTAGACATTCACTAGTTATGTGACTCTGGACAAGTCTGTTAATCCCAAATGCCACACCCCCCCAAAAAAAAGAATAAAAAAAGGGTCTCCTGAATTTGTTTCTATTCTAATTAAACATGATTGATTAGATATCTTCAGCTTTCCTGGAGCCTCCCCACTTATAGCTTTTCAGAAATTAATTCCAGATTATTCTATAGAAGAACTGGAATTTTGTAGCCCTTCATATTTACCCAACTGTTTTGCTGCTTATTTTGTATTGTAAAGAAGTAATAGTCTAGAGAGAAAAAATGTTTTTGTCCAAAAGATAAAGCAGGGGCAGGTAAACCTAGGTTATGTGGACACATGTTAAGTTTTTTTTTTTTTAAATCTCTTGATACTTTATATAGATCTGGTCATGTCACAACTGTGGTCACAAATTTTCAATTGTCTATAACCTACCAAGTAATGTTCAGTTTTCTAGGCCTGGCATTTAAGATTCACACCTACTTTTTGAGTCTTATTTCATTACTCCCTTGTCCACCATTCTTCTTATCCAGACACACAAGACATTGGTCCTTTTGGTTCCATGCTGTAATTCCCTACTTTCTCTAGCTGAATTCCTACTGATTTTTAAATGTCCAGTACAAATACCAGATCCTTAGAAAGCCTTCTCTACCCCAAGAATTTGGGCAATTTTGAGTACCACGAGCTTGCTGGTGTGAAGATATTTCCTGTCAGTTATCCATGAGTATAGGGGTTACAGAAAATACAGGAGAGGGGGGCAGCTAGGTGGTGGAGTGGATAGAGCACCGCCCCTGGAGTCAGGAGTACCTGAGTTCAAATTGAGCCTCAGACACTTAACACTTACTAGCTGTGTGACCCTGGGAAAGTCACTTAACCCCAATTGCCTCACTAAAAAACTACAGTAGAGAGAGACAGAGATTGAGGGTCAGAGACAGAGAGAGACAGGGATAGAGACTGAGATAGACAGAGTGAGTAAAGAGACAGAGAGAGAGGGAGAGAGACAGACACAGAGAGAGGAAGACAGACATAGACATAAACAGAGACAGAGACAGAGACCAAGAGACAGAGACAGAAAGACAGAGAGACAGAGTGAGACACTGTATGTGTGTGTGAGAGAGAGACAGAGACAGAGAGTAAGAGACACTGAGGTAAAGAGCAACAGACAGAGACAGAGACCGAGAAAACAATCTTTCTTACACAAGAATACAAAAGCAAGATTAAAAGGACTACATTAATGGAAAGCAGAATCCAGGCCAATGTTTAATGAACTAAAGAATTAAGAAAATTCATTCAATTCTTGTAAATGTAGACCACAGCCTTATTTTCCCAACCTTACTTTCACTCTCCAGTCAGTTCCTCAAAAGGCAGCAATTGTTTATACCCTTGCTGTTGTTCTTATTTATTCTTCTAAAAGATGACCATGACATTGGGAGGTGATGTCATGGGTAATCTAGGGCTAATCCTGATCTCTTATATTACTCACATGCCCTCATTCAGTGTGTTCCCTCATATCACTTAACCAGTTGATCTCTTGAAATCTCTCCATAGCAATTAACCAATTAACACCAACTAGCTTTTACAAAGGAATATTTACTAAGAATGTATAACAAGGACAAAACTAAATTACCTTCTTCCCAACTCTCAATTAGGTATGTACATTCTTATTTCTTTATAACCTTTGATCTCTTTTGGGAATGGACTCAAACTGGTTACTACACAACATTTCCTTCCCCAAAGGGTGAGGATGTTGTACTTCTTGTACTTGGAAGTCTTTTTATTTCTTCCCCAAATGGCCACTTCTGAGTGTCTCAGAACTGATTGGATGACTTACTTCTTTGCTATGCTGGGCTGGTTCCTCTCTAAAATGGGTCAAGCAGGTCACTTGACTGCTTCACAATCTCCCAGACTCCTCACAAGACTCCTGAACTTAGATATTGTAACCACCACCAGATTTTGTTACTGACTCCAATTGCTGGACCTTTTGAATTTCACAAGTTTGTAACTTAATCTGATCTGTCTCTGGATATACATACATTCACCTAAATTTAAAAAAGTAAAGTCAAGACACAAAAGAGAGGAACTACACCTTAGTAATAGGGAGAGAGATGGTACCTAATGCCCCTCTTCCCACGTAGAAGCCCTTGGTAACTCTTTCTCTTCAGTTGAAAGCGACCAGGGAAGAGAGCATCTTATCAATACTTTTGTATGCTCACTAAGTTTTGTCTCAGTAGATAATTAATAAGGCTTTTGTCACTATGAACTAAGCTAACAGACATTATTATGCATTTCTGAAAGCAGGTTTACCAAGTCTAAGTATATGTTCATAATAAGTAGGGCATATTATACATGCTTATGTTGATTCCTCACTGGTTAGTTCAGCCCTCCCACTTACATAAAGTATCTGTAGTTTTTTTTTAATTTGATGAAAAATTCAATGTTAATAAAATAGAATTGCCTTTAAAAAAAAGAAAAAAAAACACAAGGAAGTAAGCCTGCAGTGACATCCTGAAATAATATTAACATCCTGCCTCAAGCTTCACTAAGCACTTTGTTTCATAATTATCTAATACGATATGGAATAGTGCTATATTGTAAACTCATTTAGGTTCTAATGACTTAATTTCTTATCAATAGTACTATTTTTAACATAGGATGTCTACAAAGTATTTACCATGGTGCTCTGAATACAATAAGTAATTAATACATTTTCTTATTGGTGTGGTTTTCCTAAAGAAAGAGACCAGTGGTGTAAGAATTAGGGAAATATCAGGGAATGAATAGTAGGTTTAGTGTCAGGGGATGTTGGTTCCAATTCTGGCTGTGCTAATAAATGATTTATATGAATTTGATTAAGTAACTAAACTATTCTGAGTCTTAATTTCCTAATTTATCAACTGTTGGGGGCAGACTAAATAATCTTAAAGGTCCCTTCCAGAAAATAAAATGTGCCTTTATATTATCTTACAAAAAAACAAAAACAAAAAACAACCAACTGGGTCAGGTTACAAATTAATTTTTATCCAAATGATACATTAAATGTATTTCATTGATACTTCTTTATAGCACTATCATTTCTATTTTAAAAAAGCAACAACAATAACAAAAACAATAATTGAACTCGTTCCAGTAACAAAACCAGTAAAAGGAAAAAAATGCATCATATACTTTTATCCAACAATTTACATATAACATACTATCCAAGTAGTACCCCATTTCTCTGAATAAAAGGTACATTTCATTTTCTATTTTCCAGGATTACCAAAGGTTTTTTCAATAACTAATTTTCATTTTCTAATCAGCTTTCTATGTAGGTTTCATAGACAATGACAAATTTCTTTGGCATAGGTAGCTTCATAAACAAGGAGTTCCCTATACTAATGAAAATACACATCAAGTCACTATATCTTTCTTTTAGTATCAATAATTTAGAGTATGTTTTCATTTATTTGGCCATTTATAATTTGCGACTTTTTTGAAGACTTTGTTCACATCTTTTGGCCATTAAATACTGGGGAATAGTTCTTGGTATTCATATGTGTGTGTGTGTGTGTGTGTGTGTGTGTGTGTGTGTGTATGGTATCAAACTTTTATAAAATATATTTGCTGAAAATATTTTTTACTTCACAAGTTTTCATAAACTTAATTAATTGTGTTTGTATAGAACTCCTTTTCTCTCTTTCTTTTTTTTCCCCTTCCACGTAGGTTTTGTCAAATGGGAAGGTCCTGAACAAGGAATTTATATTCTTCAGCTTTTATAATCTTAGAATTTGATGAATTACAATGGAACTCAATAGCCATCTAGTCCAACCCATAAACAAAAGGAATCTCCACCATAACAAAACTGATAAGCTTTCATTCCTCCGTTCCTTGAAGTATCCTTGAAGGCTTCCAAGGATCAATAATCCACTATCTCATCAACACAGTTTATTCCATTAAAACACACACAAAAACCAGGTTATTCAATTCATTTCCCCCACCCCAATTAGTTTATGTTTAACTTTTTGAAATTTAAATTTTTAATGAAAATATGCTTCACTACTTCAAATAATAAGTATATCCAAAGATGTAAATAAATAGTTTGTCATTTATGCATATTTGGCAGACTGAAGAGCAAAAATCTTTAGACCTTGGCCTGAAGCTCTTATTGCCATCCTTTATAGAGGCAGAAGCTAGAATTTTCAGTTTACTCTACTCTGCATCAGTTGCTTTTCCTGGTTTCAACTCCACAAAAGAGGCCATCTAGCCTGCTATGTATCCCCTAGTGTCTACTTCCCCTTTTCTTTCCCCATCTACTTCCTTGCTTCCTTTTGTGTGTTGTTTCCCACATTAGATTGAATACTCCTTGAGGGTAGAGACTGTCTTTCTTTTGCCAACTGGGACATAAAGAACTCCAAGATAAAATATGCAATATACATCTACTTATGAAAAACCAAATACTTAAGAGTTGTTGCAAATTCTGTAATTTGAGGGATTTGGGGTTTACTAAAAAGAAGAATGTGGAAGAAAAGCAGGGAAATAAAACATGGTTTTCAATGCTTCAATGATGCATATACAGTTTTAGTCTTAATGCTTTAATAAAGAAACCTGAGTTGTTCCTTACAAATTAAAATGCAAATTCTAAACAATTACAAAATAAACTTTCCCCCCATACTTATATGGACTCTGTTGGGGGATTTGGAGGAGGGGTAGAAAAAAGGGAGAAATAACCCAAGTTATTTCAACACTAAGGATAAGAAATTCTTACAATTCTTACGTATGTTGGATGTTTTGAAAGTCAAATTGAGTCACAAAGGACTTTGCATTCTTCTTTTACATAAAGAAATGGAAGGCTAGGATCTTTCATCCTATTCTGCTTCTATCAAACTTTGTATTAATATATGAGCATGAACAATGGCTTATTTTTCATATCTTCATGGTACTTTTATTCCTTACATGTATGTCATATTTTTTATTTCCTTTAAGCTCCTTCAATGATGGTTAAAAGTTTTGCATATTTCTTTTGGAATAATCTGACTTCTCCCTGATCCCTGGATGTAGTCTTGGGATACAGATTCAAAATCACTTATAAAAGGCTTGTGGCCCTAAGTGGATTTTGCCATTCTCATAGACTGAGAATGGATGGTCTTCTCCAGTTTCTGGAAAGCACCCTTCACATGAGTATTTAAATAGAATATGAAAGACATGCTGAAGGAAGCAAGGAACTATAGAGTAAGAACTGAGTAATCTTAAAGAAATAACTCAAATTGTTCCTTTTTGCCAAATGTTTAATTGTTTTCTTTCATTCATAATCTCAGCTTTCATGGCTATGTTAATATTGATGTAAACAATCTTTTTTTGATTGGAATATCATATCCCAATCATTTTGTTGATTTCTTTTTTGTGTGAATAAGGAGTAATCTTATCTTGTTCTATTTTATTGTTCTTTAAGGTATGAAAGGTTAAATACTTGCTATCTATAATCTTTTGAAAATCATAATTGTGATTAAATGGTTTGTGAGTTGATTGTTTTTCTTCATTAGTTAAGCTTCTGGTTTCTTCTGTTGTTATTCTGTGTATTCTTTCAATTGAGCCTTTGTTGTCTATTTCATATATTGGGTGGAAGCTACATTTCTTGTATCCCCAACCTCCTAAATATAGTATTAAGGTTTTATTTTTCACATTTTTTTTTCTGGAATGTCTGTAATACTTATGTCTCTTCAGATCCTACCTTCAAGTGTCATATTTTTGTTTTGTAGAGTTCTCATATGGTCTTCTAATCTTATCATCTTTTTATTTCATTCAATTTATTTTCCTTTGATTAAGCATTTGATGCTTTATATTTTTTTATTCTCTTTTTCTGGAAATCTACAGAGGAGGCACAAAAGAGGGGTGTTCACTCATTGGGAAAAAAGGATATCATTAAAAAATAGACTGACAAGATCACTGAAATAAGACATAAATTCAAATTCCAGCTCTGCTATTTGCTACCTCCATTACTTCTGGACCTAAGAGTTTTGACAATTAAAATGAGGGAGTTGTAATACAAGACCTCTAAGGCCCTTCCCCAGGTCTTTGTCTATGATGCAAGGGTTTTCAAGTTCAAACAACAAACTGTCTAGAATTCAGGATACCCTGAGTTCAGGAAATGAAGGATATGTGAATGATTAGATTTGGAGAGTATTGACCAGGACTTTTTCCATCATGTCTGAAGATTCTGATAAATGATAGAGTCATTCTGGACATCCTTATAATAAAGGTGTCCTACTATAAGTCATGATTAATTCATGTGTTTTCATTTCAGAGAACCCTCAAAAGTACTAATGCCTGAACACCATATAAAAGTTCTGAGGCATATGTATTGCTAACTTGGTGGAAGCTTATTCTTTAAAAGTTAAAATTCTGTTTTCTGGGGGTGGCCTAAATAAGGTAATTTAGAATTATAAAAGGGGAATTGGGAAAAGACTAGCCAAAATGAAACACAATACTCAAATGTATCTGTAATCACATGGATTGAGTTTTCTCCAATTTTGAACATTATTGCAACCTGCTCAATTCTGTGGGAAGCTTGTCCATGTCCTCCCACAGATTCACCAACATTATGGGGGCCATACTTTTTTATCTTGACAACATGAAGGTACCACTGGAATATTCTGTATGTCCACCTGAATTTTGTCCTTGTCACATGACCAACTCATTTCTTCTAAATGTATAATTTCTTTTCTTTTCTTTCTTTCCTTTTTTTTTTTTGTGAGGCAATTGGGGTTAAGTGACTTGCCCAGGGTCACACAGTTAGTAAGTGTTAAGTGCCTGAGGCCATATTTGAACTCAGGTCCTCCTGAATCCAGGGCTGGTGCTCTATCCACTGTGCCACCTAGCTGCCCTAAATGTATAATTTCTTAATGAAATCTTTTACTTCTATTCCTCTTTGGAGATCTTCATTATTTGTATATTTATTCTAGCCTGTTCATGCTGACTTATCATCTTTCTTTTTCCCTCTGCATGATATTAATTTTTAATTCCTTTGAGATTATTTTACTCCATGTCTTATTTGCATAATGTAATACTAATTGGATGTAGTATTAAACTCGTCCATAGCATTCATATACATTTATAAAGTTTGCAAAGCATTTAAAATAGATCATGTAACTTGTTCCTTCCAACAATCCTGTGAGATAGATAGTTATTATCCACATTTTACAGATGAGAAAGGTTAACTGACTTATCCAGGGCAAATGCATGAATTAGGCAGGATTAAAACACAGGTTTTCCTGACTTCCAGGATAGAACTCTTAACCACTGTATATTGTTGCCCTATAAAATAGGTTTTTGCTTTTATGGAAAGCTTAGGGTCAGTAAAGGTGCTTTTTTTTTCTTTTTTTTTTAATGAGATATTTTATTTTTTCCATTACATGTAAAGATAGTTCTCAACTTTTGTTTATACATGCTTTACAATTTCAGATTTTTCTCCCTCCCTCCCCTCCCTCCCCCCTCCCCTAGACAGCAGGTAATCTGGTATAGGTTGTATCTATATATCTCTATACGTATACATATAGATATATATATATACACACACACACACACACACACACACACATATATATATATATATATATATATACATAATAACATTAATCCTATTTCTGCATTAATCCTGTTACAAGAGAAAGAATCAGAGCAGTGATGCGAAACCTCAAAATAGAGAAAAAAAAAAACAACAGCACCCAAAACAAAAGAAATAATATGGTTCAATCAGCATCTATAATCCACAGTTCTTTCTTTCTTTTTTTTTCTTGGATTTGGAGATCCTCTTCTATCATGAGTTCCCTGGAACTCTTCTGTACCATTGCATTGGTGAGAAGAATATAGTCCATCACAGAAGGTCAACACTCAATGTTGATGATACTGTATACAATGTTCTTCTGGTTCTGCTCATCTCACTCATCATCAGCTCATGTAAGACCCTCCAGGTTTCTCTGAACTCTTCCTGCTCATCATTTCTTACAGCACAATAGTATTCCATTGTATTCATATACCACAACTTGTCCAGCCATTCCCCAATTGATGGGCACCCCCTCAACTTCCAATTCCTTGCTACCACGTAAAGAGCAGCTATAAATATTTTTGTACATGTGGGTCCCTTTCCCCCTTCCATGATTTCTTTGGGCAAAAGATCTAAAAGTGGGATTGCTGGGTCAAAGGGTATGCACAGCTTTATCGCCCTTTGGGCATAATTCCAAATTGCTCTCCAGAATGGTTGGATCAGCTCACAGCTCCACCAACAATGTATTAGTGTTCCTATTTTCCCACAGCCTCTCCAACATTTATTATCTTCCTTTTTTGTCATTTTAGCCAATCTGATAGGTGTCAGGTGGTACCTCAGAGTTGTTTTAATTTGCATCTCTCTAATCATTAGAGATTTAGAGCATTTTTTCATATGGGAATAGATAGCTTTGGTTTCTTCATCAGAAAACTGCCTGTTCATATCCTTTGACCATTTCTCAACTGGGGAATGACTTGGATTCTTATAAATTTGATTTAATTCCCTATATATTTTAGAGATGAGGCCTTTATCAGAAGCACTGGCCTCAAAAATTGTTTCCCAGCTTTCTGCCTCCCTTCCAATTTTGGATGCATTGCTTCTGTTTGTACAAAAATTTTTTAATTTAATAAAATCAAAATCATCCACTTTGCATTTTATAATATACTCTATCTCATGTTTGGTCAAAAACTGTTCTCCTTTCCAAAGATCTGATAGGTACACTATTCCTTTCTCTCCTAATTTACCTATGGTATCACCTCTTATGTTTAAATCATGTATCCATTTTGACCTTATTTTAGTATAAGGTGTAAGATGTTGGTCTAAGCCTAATTTCTGCCATACTATCTTCCAGTTTTCCCAGCAGTTTTTGTCAAATACTGAGTTCCTATCCCAGAAGCTGGAGTCTTTGGGTTTATCAAACACTACATTACTAGTGTCATTTACTACTGCATTTCCTGAGCCTAGCCTATTCCATTGATCTACCACTCTATTTTTTAGCCAGCACCAGATAGTTTTGATGACTGCCGCTTTATAGTAAAGCTCCAGGTTTGGTACCGCTAACCCACCTTCCTGTGAATTTTTTTTCATTATTTCCCTGGATATTCTTGATTTTTTGTTTTTCCAGATGAATTTTGTTATTATTTTTTCTAGCTGTATAAAATAATTTTTAGGTAGCCTGATTGGTATGGCACTGAATAAGTAAATTAATTTAGGCAGTATTGTCATTTTTACTACATTAGCTCTGCCTATCCATGAGCAATTGATATCTTTCCAATTATTTAGATCTGATTTGATTTGTGTGAAGAGTGTTTGGTAGTTGTGTTCATAGAGTTCCTGGGTTTGTCTTGGCAAGTAGACTCCCAGGTATTTTATATTACCTACCGTTACGTTAAATGGAATTTCTCTTTCTATCTCTTGCTGCTGGACTTTGTTGGTCATGTATAGAAATGCTGATGATTTATGTGGATTTATTTTATATCCTGCTACTTTGCTAAAGTTGTTAATTGTTTCAAGTAATTTTTCACTTGATTCTCGAGGATTCCTTAAGTATACCATCATATCATCTGCAAAGAGTGATAGTTTTGTTTCCTCCTTGCCTATTCTAATTCCTTTAATTCCTTTCTCTTCTCTGATTGCTAAAGCTAACATTTCTAGAACAATATTAAATAATAGGGGTGATAATGGACATCCCTGTTTCACCCCTGATCTTATTGGGAAGGCCTCTAATTTATCTCCATTGCATATAATACTTGCTGATGGCTTTAGGTAGATACTGTTTATTATTCTAAGGAAAGCTCCCCCTATTCCTAAACTCTCTAGTGTTTTTATTAGGAATGGGTGCTGTACTTTGTCAAAAGCTTTCTCTGCATCTATTGAGATAATCATATGATTTTGGTTGGTTTTCTTATTGATGTGGTTGATTATGTTAATAGTTTTCCTAATGTTGAACCAGCCCTGCATTCCTGGTATAAATCCCACCTGGTCATAGTGTATTATCCTGGTGATCACTTGCTGTAATCTCCTTGCTAATATCTTATTTAAGATTTTAGCATCAATATTCATTAGGGAAATTGGTCTATAATTTTCTTTCTCTGTTTTTGCTTTGCCTGGTTTTGGTATCACCACCATATTTGTGTCATAAAACGAATTTGGTAGAACTCCTTCTTCACCTATTTTTCCAAATAATTTGTATAATATTGGAATTAATTGTTCTTTAAATGTTTGGTAAAATTCACCCGTAAACCCATCTGGCCCTGGGGATTTTTTCTTAGGGAGTTCATTAATAGCTTGTTCAATTTCTTTTTCTAATATGGGTTTATTTAAGGATTTTATTTCCTCTTCAGTTAACCTGGGCAGTTTGTATTTTTGTAAATATTCATCCATTTCATTTAGATTGTCAAATTTATTGGCATACAGTTGGGCAAAATATTTCCTAATTATTGCTTTAATTTCCACTTCATTGGTGGTAACATCACCCTTTTCATTTTTGATACTGGTAATTTGGTTTTCTTCTTTCTTTTTTTTAATCAAATTAACCAATATTTTATCTATTTTATTGGTTTTTTCATCAAACCAGCTCTTAGTTTTATTGATTAATTCTATAGTTTTTTTGCTTTCAATCTTATTGATTTCTCCTTTAATTTTCAGGATCTCTAATTTAGTGTCTAATTGGGGATTTCTAATTTGTTCTTTTTCTAGCTTTTTAAGTTGCATGCCCAATTCATTAATCTCCTCTTTCTCTTTCTTATTCATGTAAGCATTTAGAGCTATAAATTTTCCCCTAAGCACTACTTTGGCTGCATCCCATAGATTTTGGTATGTTGTCTCACTATTGTCATTCTCTTGTATAAAGTTATTGATTGTTTCTATGATTTCTTGTTTGGCCCATTCATTCTTTAGAATGAAATTATTTAGTTTCCAATTGATTTTCATTCTACTTTTCCCTGGCTCTTTCTTACATGTAATTTTTATTGCATCATGATCTGAGAAGGATGCATTTACTATTTCTGCCTTTCTACATTTGACTATGATGTTTTTGTGCCCTAATACATGGTCAATTTTTGAAAATGTGCCATGTACTGCTGAGAAAAAGGTATATTCCTTTCTATCCCCATTCAATTTTCTCCAGACATCTATCATGTCTAACCTTTCTAGTAATCTATTCACCTCTTTCACTTCTTTCTTATTTATTTTTTGGCTAGATTTATCTAATTCTGAGAGGGGGAGATTCAGATCCCCCACTAGTATAGTATTACTATCTAATTCCTCTTGTAACTCATTTAACTTCTCCTCTAAGAACTTGGATGCTATACCACTTGGCACATACATATTCAATATTGATATTACTTCATTATCTATAGTACCTTTAAGTAAGATGTAATTTCCTTCCTTATCTCTTGTAATGAGATCTATTTTTGCCTGCACTTTGTCTGAGATAAGGATTGCTACCCCTGCCTTTTTTACTTTAGCTGAGGCATAATATATTCTGCTCCAGCCTTTTACCTTTACTCTGTGTGTATCTCTCTGCTTCAAATGTGTTTCTTGTAAACAGCATATTGTAGGGTTCTGGTTTTTAATCCACTCTGCAATTCGCTTCCATTTAATAGCAGAGTTCATCCCATTCACATTTACAGTTATTATTACTGACTGTCTATTCCCCTCCATTCTATTTACCCCCTTTGTACTTTCCCCCCCTTCTTTCACCCTATTCCTCCTCACCGACGTTTTACTTCTTACCCCTGCGTCCCCCGATCTGCCCTCCCTTTTTATCACCCCCCTCTCTTTTCTTTACCCTTTTCTCCCTTGCTTTTGTCCTCCCTTCTATCAGTCCCCCCCTTTCCCTTCCCCTTTTGTTTCCCTAAAGAATGAGTTAAGTTTCTTTATCCCAATGAACGTATATGTTATTCCCTCTTTGAGTCAAATCTAATGAGAATAGGGTTGAAACCATGTTCCCCCCTCCTTTCTTTCCCTCTGTTATAATAGGTTTTTTTCCACCTCTTCATATGATATAATTCATCCCATTCCACCTCCCCTTTCCTCTCCTCCCCATAGACTCCCTTTTTATCCCCTTAATTCTTTTGTATCATCACATCAAAGACAATTTATATTTATACCCTCTATATAAAGTCCTTCTCTCTGCCCAAATACATTTACAGTTCTTAAGAGTTATGAGTATTATCTTCCTGTGTAGGGATATAAACAGTTTAACCTAATAGGGTAACTTTTTTTTTCCCCTCTGTTTACCTTTTTAAACTTCTCTTGAGTCTTGTATGTTGAGATCAAATTTTCTATTCAGTTCTGGTCTTTTCACCAGGAAAGATTGAAAGTCCCCAATGTCATTAAATGTCCATCTTTTCCCCTGAAAGAAAATGCACATTTTTGCTGGGTAATAGATTCTCGGCTTCCATCCAATCTCCTTTGCCTTCCGGAATATCATATTCCAAGCCTTGCGGTCCTTTAATGTTGAAGCTGCCAGGTCCTGAGCAATCCTGACTGTGGCTCCATGATATTTAAATTGCTTCTTTCTGGCTGCTTGGAGTATTTTCTCCTTCACCTGATAATTCTGGAATTTGGCTACAATATTCCTTGGAGTTTTCCTTTTGGGGTCTCTTTCAGGAGGTGATCGGTGGATTCTTTCAATGATGATTTTATCCTCTGATTCTATGATATCAGGGCAGTTCTCCTTAATAATTTCCTGGAATATGGTATCTAGATTCTTTTTCTGGTCATGGCTTTCAGGCAGTCCAATGATTCTCAAATTGTCTCTCCTCGATCTGTTTTCCATATCAGTTGTCTTTCCAATGAGGTATTTCACATTTTCTTCTATTTTTTCATTTTTTTTATTCTGCTTGACTGATTCTTGGTGTCTCATGGATTCCTTATCTTCCAACTGTCCCACTTTAATTTTTAAGGCATTGTTTTCTTCAGTGAGATTATGCACCTTTTTTTCCATTTGGCTAAGTGAATTTTTTAAGGTACTGTTTTCTTCAGTGAGATTATGCAGCTTTTTTTCCATTTGGCTAAGTGAATTTTTTAAGGTATTGTTTTCTTCAGTGAGATTATGCAGCTTTTTTTCCATTTGGCCAAATGAATTTTTTAAGGCTTTGTTTTCTTCAGCTTCCTTTTCCAAGCTGCTGATTCTTTTTTCATAGTTTTTTTGTTTTGCTTTCATTTCTCTCCCCATTTTTTCTTCTACCTCTTGCAATTGATTTTTAAAATCCTTTTTGAGCTCTTCCAGGAAGGCTTTTTGTTCTTGCGACCAATCCACCTTCCCTTGTGAGGCTTCAGATGTAGACAATTTGAGGCTATTGTCCTCATCTGAGTTTGTGTTGGCTTCTTCCCTATTGATACAGAAGCTCTCAATGGAGAGGGCTCTTTTTTGCTTCTTACTCATTATTGCAGCTTATTTATTTATTCTTTAAGTTGAGGTCTGCTCTGGGGGCACCAGGGTCCCTGTTTTGGGCTTCTTGTGCAGGTGTATAGGTGCTGTGTGACCGGGCTTTTACTCTGAGGCCTTTATGGTGTGTGGAGATGCTCCGCCCTGCACTTCCTGTCTGACTGTGCTCGGCCAGCCAGGCGCCAGACCCCGGCGTCTGATCCCGCCGTTCGTGGCCCTCTCGGCCAGTGCAGGTAAGTTTTTCCACTGTCCTTCTTGGCCACCAGATTTTTGAACCAGGTTCTGGGAGCCTCAGTTGTTCGGCTGTGGCCCGCAGCTCCTGCTGACTTGCCCCGACCCCCTTGGCGCTGGGTTGCTGCCCTGCACTGGGTCTCCCTTTTGCCCGAGTCAGACCGACCTTTTCCTGAAGTCTTCTAAATTATCTCTGGTTGGAGGACTGTGTCTCTCTGTCTCTTTGCAGGTTCTGTAGTTTCAGAATCCGTCCAGAGGCTTGATTTAATGTTCGTTTTGAGGGAACAGAAGGAGAGCTCAGGCAGCTTGCTGCTTCCTCTCCGCCATCTTGGCTCCGCCCCCAGTAAAGGTGCTTTGATGTTTCCTGAACGCAATCCAGCCTTCTCAAGTCCCATTTAACTTTAGAACCCACCAAGGAAAATGATGCTCTTATAAATATGAAAAAGTACACCAAATATAAATTTATAGAAATCTTAATGTTAATGTAAAAGCATGCTATGTTGATTTTATTCATTGTATGACTAATTGACTGACGATAGATTTTCATGGCTACCTAATTTTCATGTTTTCTTTTTTTGTTTTTTTTTTAGTCTGCCCTAGTAAGGTGGCTACTTTGAAACATTGGCAAGGAAAGTTGTCATTCCTACATACCCTATAAATAAAATGTTTTCACATGCTGTCAATTCTATATGATTATACACCCATGACATTGGAGGGATTAACCAACATCGTGGTTCATTTACTGGTAGGCCTATATATAAAATCATTTTTACACAGCATCATGGACAAACATAATACTGCAGAACACAGTTCACAGTATTTCTGCATAGGTAATTTGGGCAGTCACAACATTGCTCAGTCAGTAAGTTTATTATGCAAGTAATCTGGCACTGCCTTGTAATCACCATACAGGAAAGGTACCATGGAGAACATTTACAAATATCTGCTATCACTCTAAAGAAAGTTTATATTCAAGCACAATTTGAAAATTCACTATTTTGTTGTTGCCTATACTGTTTCTTCCTCTAAATTCATACTCACATCTGGTTTTCTTTGCAAGGAAATAACCTTCATTGCTACTGAAAGCCTGAGTAAGCATTTCCTATAAATTGGGGGTTTCTAACCATTTTGGATTGGTTGTTTCCATGGGGAATTTCAGCATTTCAAGTTCGGTGTGTGCAAGTACAAACAAGGTTCCTGACTTCTGAATTTGAGGAATAAATGGTGAAAATTACATTGTTTAAAAGAATCATTAAGGGAGGAAGTATATTTTTAAAAGATTGCAAATTTGAGATAGCCTTCACATACATTATATTATGGACTTCTGTGCTGCAAGATGACAGAATTGACCTGAAACAGCTGGTGACCCTATTTACAAATAAAGCAGCTGTCTCAACTGTTTCCCTGGGAACACCATAGAATTCACTTTCTATTCCTAAAGTATGTAATCCACACATGGGTAGTGGTGTGCATTTCACCAACACTTCCTAAGGGGTCAGTGGTCTTCAAGTGATTTGTTTATTACGTAGTGGAATGTTAATTAGCAACATCTAGGTGACATAGTAGATAGAGTACCAGGTCTGGTGTCAGGAAGACCTGAATTCAAATTTGGTCTCAGACACTTACTAGCTCTTTGACCCTGTTTGCCTCAGTTTTCTCATATATCAAATGAACTAGAGAAGGAAAGGACAAACCACTCCAGTATCTTTGCCAAAAAAATCCCAAAAGGGGCCACAAAGACTAAAACCAATCAAACAACAAGAAAATCTAGTAACTGAAGCTGAAAGCAATGTCATCTTATTCTGTGTATCTTCCTAGCACATTGTCTGATAAACAGCAATTAATAAATGCTTATGGAATAAATGGAGTGAATTAATTTATCCTGAAAACCTAGAGAAAACATGTTATTCATTTTAGTATTAAATATGAGATGGTGTTTAATAATTCTTTTTTTTCTGAAAGAATTGTAATGTAGAATTGTTTTTTTCAATATTGTGGAAAGTATAGGAGTGTAAATGCTTTCATCAGGTAGGTTCACACAGGCTTTCTTCTTGTTCAGTACCTATAGGATTCTCAATTCTTCATTTCCAATATCTTTTGTGTCTCTTCCATGGTGGTGGCATTTGCTTCATACAGTATTATGAATTAGATGGCCTAGCTGTGAACTGCTAGGAAACAACAACAGCAGATAGGCTTGTCTGATGTGTAGCTGTAAAAATAGGTGTCTTGGGGAGAATTAGACTCGCTGAAGTAGCAAAGTCAAGATTCCTGAGCCTTAGGCTTATACCCATACCAATAGATCATAGTACCTCACAGGAACATGTATATTGCATTTTCTCAGGTATGACCTATTAAGATGTGTGTAGTGAGTATAAAAGAAAAAAATCCAGTTTTTTAACTACTCATCTCTAAGAAGTCTAATTTTCAAGGAAGGCTTCTTTGAACCCTCTGCTAAAACAGCTATAATTGTATTCTAATTGGATGATATCACTTTAAGAAAAATACCACTGAGGCATTTGAAGTTAAAGGTTATGCTTTTTAGCTGGAAATGAATGGCTTCAAAGAAAAATCACCTCATGTTCCTTGTTTGCTATGAAGTGAAACATCTCAAACAATTAAACAAAATAGAGATCTGGCATTTGTACTGCATAAGAAAATTATTTTTTAAATGATAACATTACTTATATTCCTTATCATGTTGGCCATCATACAATCATCCTGTTAATCTAAATGCTACCTTCCTAGTGGGATAATGAATGGATTTCATTTCCTATGATAATGCCATTGTCATTGACCTACTCTTGTAGATTGCATTCTTCAAATATATGTGCTTCTAGCATTTTCTTGCCTCCAAAATGAATGTGCAATATTTCCTCAAGTTTTAAAAACTCAGACTTCTTATTCTTTATAATAAGTAGGAGAATAAGAATTATATAGGTTTTTTAATTATATAGTTTTTAATTTAAAAATTTTTTTTTTGCAGGGCAATGAGGGTTAAGTGACTTGCCCAGGGTCACAAAGCTAGTAAGTATCAAGTGTCTGAGGCTGGCTTTGAACTCAGGTCCTCCTGAATCCAGGCTGGTGCTTTATCCACTGCACCACCTAGCTACTCCAATTATATAGTTTTTACTGAAGATTTTATAACAAATGAGAATGAGTAACATTTTATTCAAAAGGAAATAATTTACCTTTCTTCTGCATAATCACTGAGAAAAAGAGAGTATCTGAGAAAGCCTATATATTACATAGAATTGTTGGGAAGATCAGCTGTGAGAATTGAATTATTCTAATATTGAAAATTTTAATCAAATAAAATACATATTGTTTTTTCTCATATAGGGAGACAACATTTGTCTTTTTTCTTTAGTACTTTAAAGAATCTTTTATAATGTTGAACTTGGCATGACTGACACCTTGTAGGAAGAAAGTCTTCAAGAGATCATATTTTTCTCTATGCAGAAACAAAATGAAAAACACTATACTTTCAATAGTCATGGTTTATCTCTCATTGACCTCTAACTGAGCACAGGCCAAATAGAGTAAGATTCCTCACAGCAGCACTTAACATCTGGGTCAAGTAGAGGTATTTTCCAATGTCCAAGACATTTTAATGACAATCTGTTCCATTGTCCTAGAGTGGAGATGTGGGAAAGGGAGGATTCCAACTGAATTTTATATGTTCCTAGCTACTTTTGTTAAGGACCTAGGATTTTATTGCTATAGGGAACCTCTAGGGACAAAACTATCTCTGCTAAATTGCATTTCATACTCATAATCCTTCTTGCATATGTCCCTTTTTCCTATTGTCTACTCTCATAATTACTATCCTACTTCAGCCTCTCATATTATCTAACTTAGTGCGTTGTAATAGCCTCTTATTTGCAAAATGCTTCTATCTTCACACTCCTAATTGTGGTCTACAGAGGTGTCAAGGTGATTTCCCCAAAGTCTAGGTCTGACCATGTCAACTCCCCGCAGTTAACATTTGTGGTGCCCTAGAAGCTTTAGAAGCAAATATAGTGGCAACTAGGTGGTGCAGTGGATAAAGCAAAAGCCCTGGATTAAGGAGGACCTGAGTTCAAATCCTATCTCAGACACTTGACACTTACTACCTGTGTGACCCTGGGCAAGTCACTTAACCCTAATTGCCTCACCAAAAAAAAAAGAAGCAAATATAAACTCAACTGCTTGAGATTTAAAATTTTCGACATCCTGGCTATAATCTACTTTTACTGACTTTTTTTCTTTTTCTCATATTCTTTGGTACAGTACTTTTTTTTTTTTTTTTTTTTTTTTTTAGTGAGGCAATTGGGGTTAAGTGACTTGCCCAGGATCACACAGCTAGTAAGTGTTAAGTGTCTGAGGCGGGATTTGAACCCAGGTACTCCTGACTCCAGGGCCGGTGCTCTATCCACTGCACCACCTAGCTGCCCCGGTACAGTACTTTTGATCTCTAAGGTAAAACAGAACTTGTCTGATCCCTTTGTTAGACAAACACACACACACACACACACACACATACACACACACAAAACTAAATATGCTGAATAAAAAACACTATAGACATTTAATTCCAGCTGTTACATCATCCTTAGGTCTTCTCTCCTCTATACTAGATATCCACATTTGTTTCAGTACATATGTAAGTGACACAATCTCAAAATTCCGTGCCATTCTTGTCACTCTTCTCTGTACATTCTGCATTTCATCAGTGTCCTTCCTAAAATTCGGTGCATAGTAATGAACCCAATATGCCAGAAGTAGAAAGAATGCTGTGAGTCTATTACTTCCTGAGCTCTGAGTGTTTAATCGGTAAAGCATCACATTCATGGGATGGCATTATTTTTTTTCCTATAAGAATTGTATTTCATTAGGTTTTTTTTTGTTCAATGCAGTCTAAACTTTAGCAGTGTAA
The DNA here is from genome assembly GCF_019393635.1 of Dromiciops gliroides. Taxonomy (NCBI): domain Eukaryota; kingdom Metazoa; phylum Chordata; class Mammalia; order Microbiotheria; family Microbiotheriidae; genus Dromiciops; species Dromiciops gliroides. Next base: position 102,370,596 of record NC_057863.1, on the reverse strand, counting down.
ATACTTGCATCAGGTAGATTCACATAGACCTCCTTCTTATTCAGTGCCTATACCATTCTCAATTCTTCACTCCTAATCTCTTTTGACTCTCTTCCACTGAGGTAGCATTTGGTTTATGCAGTATTATGAATTACCTGGCCTAGCCCATGACATAACATCATTCAGCTAGTTGTAATTTCACCTAACTTTATTGTTATCTTATCTATTTCTCATAGAGAAAAATAGCATAAAACTCTATATTAAATGCTTTGATGAAATCTATAGAAATAACTGTATTTATTCCCCTTATCTACTAGAAGGAGAACCTATCAAAAATGAAGGAAGTTTATTCTTACACATCTTTTTTCTAGTTCTGTGGTTAACCTGGGACCTATGAACTTGTCTGAATATGTATATGCATATGTGTATGTATTTTTTTATTGTTATATTTCAAAAGAATTGGTTTCCTTTTTCATCTAAGGAGGGACCCTTAGGCTTTTCCACATTGCCAAAGGGATCCATGAAATGCACACACAATAAGAACCCTGGTCTCTTTATAAATCTGTACTGGTTCTTGGAGACAATTGATTCCCTTTCTACCTGAATATGAATCATATTTTTCATATTAACTTGCTGAAACATGCCAGGAATCAAAGCCATGTTCATGGCCCATTGTTTGCTGATTCTATTCTGCCCCTTTAAATAAAAATGGGGATTCAATTTGTGTTTTCCAGGTCATTATTCACTTTCTTTTAAGGGCCACTAACTGGCTCAGCAATCATGTTAGATAGTTTATAGTTCTTTGAAAACATTGGGATGTGTTTCATATAATCCCAGTGACTTGAGCTGATTGAAAAAAAAGTGATATATTCTTTTACTATCTTCTTTCTAATGTTGGGATTTAATTACATTTTAATCATTTTTCATTTGTACTCTCTTTTCCAGTGAAATGTTCATTCTCATTGGAAGAGAAACAAATTAGATTTGAAAATTTCTGATTTCTTTCAACTGATCATTACCATCATCCTAGAAGTCTTATTTTTTATTCTTTGTTCATTTTCTTGTCTCCAACATAGTGAAAAAACAAAAACAAACAAAAAAGTTCACTATTTGTCCACCATCGTTCTTAGTACTAATCACTAATCTCATTCTGAGACCTAGTTGTCTTGACATTATTGTTACAGGATTATATTATACTTTTGCACTCATCTTCAGTTACCTATTTCTTCATCTGTCTTCTATAAAAAGCATTTTATGAATCTATATTGGTAAATATATATATTTTTTGCATTCACATATGGGATAGTAACACTAGCCTTCTTGGTGTTCTTTGTTTCAGACACTGCATTTCCTAGCTCTGATCATTTTGAATGGATGTCCCCATTCCTGGAATTCTCTTCCTCCTCATCACCATCTTCTGGCTTTCTTGCTTCTTTCAAGTTTCAGCTAAGATCCAACTTTCTAAAAGGAGCACTTCACAATTTTCTCTATTATTAGTGCCTTCTTTTTATTAGTTATCTTCAATTATTCCTTCTGTAAGGGCCAAATTTAGTATGGGGAGAGTTAACTGGGCAGCTTGCCATTATACTGGGGTAAGAAAGGAGATTAACAGCCTCTTTTAAAAAGAACAAAACAAGGGGCAGCTAGATGGCACAGTGGATAGAGCACCGGCCCTGGAATCAGGAGTACCTGAGTTCAAATCCGGCCTCAGACACTTAACACTTAACTAGCTGTGTGACCCTGGGCAAGTCACTTAACCCCAATTGCCTCACTAAAAAAAAAAAAAAAAAAAAAATAAGAACAAAACAGGTTTTGTTAATGGGAACAAATTTACTATACTGGTGAAGTTAATAGAGTTAGGGATAATGAAAAAGGGGATAGATAAACTCACCACCACACCAGTGTCTTTCTCCCTCTCCCTCATGCACAGGAGTCAGTCCTCTCCACCCTTCTCTCTCCCAGAAACCCTCTCTCCCACAGGAACCGGGGTCATTCACTCACACAGCCCCAAGTTAATTGGCTGGCAGCCTGATTGACAGGACTAACAAGCAGCTCTACAAATGCAAGCCAGCCAGCTTCCAGATGCTGAAGACCACCTGACTTGTCCTCACCAGGCTTCTTATTGTGGCAGGGCTTCCCTACAGTATAATTTGGCCAGCTCCATGGAAGCGTATGGGTGTTCGGCGTGAGGCCAGTGGACCTCCAACCTTAACCAAAGATGGGGCCACAGAAACCCCAAATCACAATCAATTCCTCACATGTCTAAATTTACATAGTTATGTTCATGTTGTCTCTCATTCAATTGTGAGCTTCTATTTTGTTTATTTGGTGCTGTTTAGTTTTACACTTCATGCCTTACCTTTTCAGGACTTAGCACAGTGCCTATCACATAACCGCTTGCTATAGGACTGACAAAATGAGATCTATGCAGCAACTGAAAATAGTACTTTTGTTAAGGAATCAGATAGTTTGCTGTCCTTAATTTTACAGATGGAGAATCAATTGGAGAACAGAATGTATTAGTGGAATGAAGGCCAGGATGTGGTGCTACTATGGAATTCTTGGACAACCAGAAGGCAGGCAAACTGAGAACATGATAAGCTGAAAGGAAAGGGTGCACTTGGGTGAATGAGGACCACGGAAAAGAAGCATAAAAAGATGCTGTGCCAATTTTGAGATTTTGCTTTGAGTTTTAGAAGCAGCAATTTCCTGTGTTCTCCAGAAATTTATTTCTATGTCCTATGGCCCTGCTGCTACAACTGTTATATATACCCCGAATCCTAACTTACCTTGGAAGCATGAAGCAGAGAATACAATGAACTGAAACATTAGTAATACTTGTGAAATGTGTGTTCATTGTTCAGGAAAATTCAAACCGATTTAATTTGGGGTTTCTCAGTGTTTACTTATCTTTCCTTTAGTTAGCTTGTTGTGATTATATTTCCTTAAACTACTTATTTTGTGGCCTTTCTCTAATGACTCATGACATACATCATACCACACCACCTTCTCCTTACAATTTCTATCATCTCCCCTTTCAAGGGACCTTAGAGATATCATGTTATGAAATTTTCTTAACTTGTCTAGGATGACAATAGGTCACTGTTTTTTAAAAAATTTTATTTGTGATATATAATTAAATTTTACACAGATATCAAACATAGATATAATATATACATATACCCATATGACATGTATAATGTATATTTTCTATGTTAATACATTTAGATATACCTAGATATATTATACTACACATAACTTAGTATTTTAAATCCTTTTCATTTTTTTTTATAAACAGGCAGTTTTCTTTCTTTTTTATATGGGCAAATAACTGTTTTACAAATAACATACACATAAATATATAAACAATATATGCATATCAATTTATATAAATAATATATGACAAATTTATTTAAATATAATTACTATATAAATAAGACCTCAATAATTGCAATTGTTTATGCATATTTAGAATTCAAAGAAGTATTTTTATGTGTTTAATCTCATTCTGAATTATTTTTTCTAATTAAAAAAATCAATAGCTAATAAGGTGAGAGACTTTTGATAATACATATCAATTTCTCACTTATTTATTTCTTATTTCTTATCACTATGAGTCTTTATGTCTATCTTGAGTTACTTCTATTCTCTGAACTACTGGTAGGAGGGGTGGTCCACAAAAAGCTTACATGAATTTGAGGTCATCTAGTAGAGATATGACCCCAAGAGGAAATTTAGGTTGTTCTCTATCTCTCTGCCTTATTGTCCTCACCCAAACTCTGGAGATATCTCTAAAACAAAATTGTTCTAACTGTGAGTATCAATCTAGAGTCAAGAAAGTTGCTTGAATTATTTCAGTCTTATGGAACTCTTCATGACCTGGGTTTATTTTTGGCAGAGATACTGGAATGGTTTGTCATTTCCTTCTCCAACTCATTTTACAGCTGAGTAACTAAGGCAAACAGAATTAAGTGATTGCCTACGGTCATATAGGTAGTGTCTGAGGGCAGATTTGAACTCAGAAAGTTGAATACTTCCTTCCTTTCTTTTTTCCTTCATTCCTTTGTTCATTTATTTGTTCATTCATTTATTCTTTCCTTCTTCTTTTGCATTTTTCCTTCCTTCTTCCTTCATTCATCATCAAGCAGAATGGGAAACACACACACATACATACACACATATGTACACACACACACACACACACACACACACATGCATATACTAGATAGGCCCTGTGTGGAAGTCTCTAATATTAGAGTGTTGACGTGCAAGAGATTTAGGATTATACATTTAGAAGCAACTTTAAAGATGATCTCGTAGTCCCCAAGGTCAGTTTCATAATAAGGAGACTCAGGCACAGAGAAGCTAATTTGCCAAGGTTACACAGGTAGCAATTGTCAGAGAAGATACTTGAACTCAAATTCTCTGATTCTAAATCCAGCACTGCTTCTGCTAAAATCCACTAGTTCTTTCTTTAAAAAAAAAAATGATGCTTTGCTTCTGCATTATAAACATTTACAGAAACTTCCCTATTCAGTAAGTAGTCTCCTATAATAAAATGAAATAAATAAAACTAACAATATAGGGAAGTTATCTGAATGAGCATTCAGCATCCAATATCTCTAGCACACCCATCTCTCTTTATTAAAACACACACACATACACACACACACACAATAGAAATTTATTTTCTCTCCCTCCTACCTCTGCAAACATTGAGGAAAAAAAGAAAAATGCATTGCAATTAATAAGTATAGCTAAGCAAAATAAACTCTCCAAAATACATTATATATGATTTATTACATGGTACATTAATAATATATTAGTTATCCCTTCCACATCATGACTTTCCCCAATGCAGTTTCGATATATCATAGGTTGGCATGATAAATTAAATGGGAATCTTGGTGGGGGTGGGGAGGTGGGGTTGTGGAAACTGCAGACAACCCACAAGGGCAAGCAGATGACACAGAAAAAGTTTGGAAACTCAGAAATGCATAAAATCTATGCCTAGTATTGCATTATATGAACATATTTTATCTTTTAATACCATAATAATTCAGACTTTTTCTTTGATATGAATGGAGGACCAATAAATTTTATTCAGATTTTATAGATTGCCTCTAACCCCTGTAATCTAGAAAGAATAACTGTATATATTTGTGTATTATACACACATGTGTATATATGTATATGTATATATATATGTTATAAGTTAAATGTATGTATTACATAAATATATAATACTGAGATAAATGATTTTGGATAACCAATGATTTTGGGAGATCCACAATCCCCCTTTTTCAAAAGTCCTCATTTCAAATGCGCAGTCTCATAACATTGAACTATCCTGGTCAGATCTTACCTAATCTTAGAAGAAATCTAATCTAAGGTGAATTCCTGCCCATTGTGTTCTACTTCAGCAAGTTTGGGTGGAGGTAGATACTTTGTCTAGATCAAAGCTTCTTAAACTGTGAGACACAACTCTTGTAACTGAATGTGGAGTTGTGAAAAATTTGGCAATTTTAAAAAGTTATGTATAACTATTAAATATATGTATAAACCTAGGGTTTGTAAAAATTTCTTGGGCAAAAAGATTTTTTTCTACGAGTGGAAAAAGTGTTAAGAAGCCCTAGGCTAGGTTGGGACTGGACTGGGTGTAGTGTTCGACAAAGTGAAGGGGGCTTGGAGTTAGAAGAAAGGAGCCGAGCAGTGAAAGAGAAGCAGGGGAACTACAATGAAGGAGAAAAAGAATGAAAGTTGGAGAGGACTGAAAGCGAACTGGTCCAAGCAGAGGCAGCATACCCATAGACAAGAGGCGGCAAAAAGTTTAAAAAACTGACAGGTTGTATTTTACTTTTTTTATCCTTGTTTCTACATTTAACTCTAAATTTATTTACCTAAATAAACCCCATATTTGCTTTAATTAAAAGAGGGATTTTAATCCTTTTTTTCTTATCAATTTCAGAGGAGCAGTGTGGAAAATTATAAAGGGCCCTAACAGACTGGTTTAGAAAATCAATAGCAGTCAGATAGCCAGCCAGTCAAAAGTCAACAGATTAGGCCCCCCAGTCAGCAAAATAATCTTTACACTGGAGTGAACCTACTTCTCTTTGTAAAGTCTACCTATCATTAATTATTAACCAATCAGAGTTGATTGTCACAATCAGGAATACCCACTTTTCCAAGGGCATATAAACTGTAAGCCTAATGTCAGGAGTTATCTTTGGTCTAAGAGATTCAGCTAAATGATTCCAAAATGCTAGTATTATTAATAAAGCAATTACCCAGAAATTGTGTCTCTCAAACTTTTAAAATGTCATGATACATTTCTAAGAATACTGTCTAATTGTATATGCTATACATTTATATATATATATATGTGTGTGTGTGTGTGTGTGTGTATATGTATATATGTATATATATGTGCATTTGTGCATTTCTGTTGTGTGCCTTTGCGTGTATATTTACATTTTGTTCTTGTCTTTGTTTTTTAGTCATTTCAGTTTTGTGTCCAATTTGATGACCCCACCTGGGTGTTTCTTTATTTGTTTGTTTTTTATCATAAAAGTAATTTATTATTTTCTAGTTACATGTATAGATAGTTTTCAACATTTGTTTTTATAAGATTGCTAGTTCTAAACTTTTTTCCCTCCCTCCCTTCCCTCCCCCCTCCCTAAGACAGCAAGCAATCTGATAAAGGTTATATATGTACAATCACATTAAACATATTTCTGCATTGTCATGTTGTGAAAGAAGAATCAGAACAAAAGGGAAAAAACCTGAAAAAGAAAAAACAAAAGCAAAAAAGTAGAAACAGTATGGTGAAATCTCCATCTAGATTTCACAGTTCTTTTTTTCTGGACATGAAAAACATTTTCCATCATGAGTCCTTTGGAATTATTTTGGATCATTGTATTGATGAAAAGAGTTAAGTCTTTCACAGTTGATCATCAAACAATGTGCTTCATAATGTGTACAATGTTCTCTTTGTTCTGCTCATTCCCCTCAGCATCAGATCATGTAAGTCTTTCCAAGTTTTTCTGAAATCTGCTCGTTGTTTCTTACAGCACAATAGTATTTCATTACATTAATATACCACCTATATACCTGGCCATGTAAATATATATGATACCTTAATTCTATCACTACATTAACAGGATGTAGATAGTATTTTTCAACATTTGTCCTCTGGAATCATAAATGGTCAATGTATTGAGCACTGATCTTACACCTATCAAAGTATTCATTAAAATATTGTTGGTTATTAACAATTTTTATCTGTTTCTCCTCATTTCATTCTTCATGAACTTATAAAATCTTCAAAATTATTTGTTCTTATAATTTGAAGTGAAAATATAAATTGTTCCTTTTCTTCATTATGCATCAGTTTTATTAAATCTTTCCACATCCTTTGAAATAATTTATTTCTTCATTTCTTACAACAAATTCATAAACCACAATTTATGTAACCACTTCTTCATTGATGCACATTTCTTTAGCTTTCAGGTTTTTTGCTATTATTAAAAGAGATACTATAAATATTTTTGTACATTTAAGACCTTTTCCAATTTTTCTGAACTTTGGTGCGTATAGGCCTAGCAGTGGTATATCTGGGTTTCAAAGAGCATGCAACTGATCAGCCATTTTTTTTTTTTTTGTATTCAACTCTACATTGCGTTTCAGATGATTGTTTCCATTCAGATTCATCAGCAGTGAATCAATGCATTTCTTTTCCAACAGTTCCTCTAATAATTCTCATTTTCCTTTTTTATCATTTTTACCAAACCCATGGGTATGAAGTAGAATCTCAGAACTGCTTTATTTTGCATTTCTCTAATTAGTATTGTTTTGGAGCATCTCCTCTTCCCCTTCTGCATGGCAACAAATTCCGTTGGTAAAGGGAACTTACAACTTGCAACTTATTTGGTAAAGGGAACTTACAAAGGGGACTTTACAACTACCTGTTCATATGCTTAGACCATATTTCACAAGAGCAATTGCCCTCATGAATTTCAGTCATGATTTCTTATTAGTTTCTTGACCTTTTCTGATTTTTCTACTTCTATAGAGGAATCCTTTAGTATTATGATTGGTATGGCATTGATTTATTAAATTAGGTATTATTATTTTAATTATATTGACTTGTCCTAACTATAGGCAATTATTATTTTTTCTACTTATATCAATCTTTATTCTTGTAAAGAGTGAATTGTAGTTTTATTTGTGAAGTTCTTGTATGTGTCTTACTATGTAATTTCCTAAGCACTTAATGCATTTTGTAGTTATTTTAAATTAAAATTTGTTTTTTCTTCCTTCCTGCTGGGTTTTATTGATAATATAGAGAAAATACTGAAGAATTGTGTGGATTTACTTTATATTCTATATCTTTGCTAAACTTATTGTTTCAATTAACTTTACATGCCTCTTTAGGGAGTTTTAAGTATATGATAATAACATTTGGAATAATATGTATATATATGTATATATATGTACATATAATGTGTGTATGTATATACATATGTGTTTATATATATTTATATATATATATAATTTTGTTTCTTCCTTATTCTCCCAACTTATTTTTCTTGTCTTATTGCTATAATTAGCATTTCTACTACTCTATCAAATAGAAATGGTAACAGTAGACATCCTTATTTCAACCCATATGTTATTGTAAAGACTTCTACTTCATATCCATTATATATAACAGAAGCTCTTTGTAGATATACACTTTTGATCATTTTGGCAGAAAGCTAACTTATTCCTGTATTTTCTAGGGTTTTTAATAGAAATGCATGTTGTATTTTGTCAAAATCTCTGCATCTAATGATTTAATTATGATTTTTTGATATTTTACTTATTTATATAGTTTGTAATTTTCTTTATGTTAAACCAATCCTTTATTACTGGTTACAAGGGGCAACAGCTCATAGCAGTCACAAAAATAGTAATGGATATAATATATAGAGCACTGGACTTGCAATTAGGGAAATTTGAGTTCAAATCTGGGCTCAGGTACTTCCTAGCTATGTGACCCTGAACAAGTCCCATAACTTCTTTCTGTCACATTTTTTTTTCAACTATAAAATGGGAAAATAAGGATCTACCTTACAGAGTTATTGTGAGAATGAATTGAGATAATTATAAAGTTCTTTCCAAAACTATATATGTTACTAGTTAGCTAGTTGGTTGTAGTAATAAAACATGTTTTTGACTGCTTTAAGCTTTAGAAAGTGCTCTTCTATGAAGAAAATAGAACAAATACTACACTTTTTAAAAACAGATTTAAGAAACTATAATTCAGGAACAGGTTATATAACTTTCGCCAAATCACATAGCTATCTAGTAATCATCTGAAGAGTAATTTGAACCCCTGTTTTAAGATTCCAAATCCCTTTTTTAAAATTTTAATTATCTTATACTGTCTTGTCATCAACAAAGAAACAATTGTGCTGAAAGATGTTTTCCCCTCCATTGTTATTTTATGACACTTTTAAAATCAGATTTTAAAATCCACACTTTACAGATAAATACATTGTTTCTCACAGAAAATCTGAGGGTCATCTCTTTTCTTGTCACGACAGGGTTGTCATTCTTGATATGTTTTACTTTTTTACCGATTTAATGTTTAGAATGTGGCTTCCAGCTGAGGAACACACAAAAGCAGGATTTCCAATTCTCAGCTCATCCTTAACTCTAGTTTATTCTTTCTCTGGTCTTTCTCTTTGTTTATTGCTCAGCTTTTGCTAATCAGAAACTTACAGTCTGCCTGGAGGTGTCCAGAGATTACTGAGAAACTAATTTTTTCTTGTTATATATTTTTTCCTGATTCAGGTGCCCCAGGGCAGAAACCCACCCAAGGGAAAATTCAAAGGTAGCCTTTGAACTAAAAGAAGAAAGGATAAATGGTCCTTCTGGGTTAGGATATGCCTTGGGACAATATGCTTTCCTGGTATCTATAGAAGATCTTATCTGATAAAATGAGGAAGAGGTTTTATCAGGAAGGTCCAAACTGAAAAAAACTCTCTGGGAACATCAGCTTCTCTCATTTTGATTGATGGAGAAAGGAGACCTAAACCTGCCATATTCATTGCTGCAGTTTAGATCTTAGAAAACATTTGACAGACACATTATAATAAAATAAAAATAAAAGACACAGGGGTCTTTTATTATTATACCTCTTTCCTTTGAGTGCAAATGTAACTCAGGCTTGATGAACTATAGATTGGAAAGTATGAGGTTGGGAGTTTTAATCTGTCTTCTGTCACTAATTTGCTGTGTGACCTTAGGCAAGTCACTTAATCTCAGTTAGCTGTCTTAGTTTCTTCAGAAATGAAACAGAAAGACACAGAAGCACAGGATATTACGCTAAGTGAAAAAAGTGAATTATTTACTTTTCCATGTCTTTTTTTGCGTGTGTGGCAATATAATTGGAGTTACTAAAGGGGCAATCAAGGGAAAAAAATGAAGCTATTGTACATTACAAGTATCCAAAGGGTTTTCTTTAAGAAGAATTTCAAGTTTCAGTGTATTCCAAAGTGGATTAAATTAATCCACATAGAAAAGGTCAGGGAAAGGGAGGGAAAAAATGATGAATAAAAGGATTTAGTGTAAGGAAGCAACAATTTATCATTTAAAAGAATTGCAGAGAAAGAAGTGATGGCAGGTTTTTAAAGCGGCAAATGGTTCCCAGGGAAGAAAGGGAATGGAATAGATTATAGAATTTCAGACTTGGACAAGGCCACAGAGGCCATCTAGTATTTTCTCAACATTCTTAAAAAGTGGTTATCCAGGTTTTTACTTGACATCGTCCTGGAAAAGGAATATACCCTCTCCACCCCTCCTTCAAGGTAAACCATTCCATTTAGAGATAGTTCTAATAGGTAGGAATGCTTCTGTCTTTCTCCCATTTAGGCATCTAGGTAAAACAGTAGAGATTGAATTCTGGGACTGGAATCAGGAATGCTTAAATTTAAATCCATTCTCAGGTGCTTAATAGCTGTGTGACATTAGGCAAGTCAATTAACCTCTTTTTTCCTCATTTTCTTCAACTGGAAAATGGGAAAAATAATAATACCTACTGCCCAGAGTTATTGTGAGGATCAAATGAGATAAAAATTATAAAATACTTAGCATAGTGCCTGGACTATAGCATATATGCTATTGCTGTTACTACTTTTACTACTACAACTATGACTACTATAACTACTACCATTACTACTACTACTACTACTACTACTACTACTACTACTACTTTTATATCAAACCTAAATTGGCTTTTTTGCCATTTTCTCACTCTTCTATTTTTGCTCTATGGGACTCAGCTGAACAAGTCTAAACTTTTAAACAATGTTTTTTTCCTTCTTTTTCTTTTCCTCTCCCTAATATGTGTAGAGAGCTCTCATGGTGCTTTAAGTCCTGTCTTCTTCAGACCAAATGTCACCATGCCCTTCAATGAATTTTCATGTGGCTTTAGAGGAGACCTTCACCTTGTTGATCTACACTCCTTACTCAATAACCCTCATAAAATATTAGGACAAGAATATAATTCAGAAGTTTATAAAAAGACAATTATTATTCCTGTAGTCCTGGACACTACTTGTCTTGTTTAGTTGTTTCTGATTCTTCATGATTCTGTAGATTATATTGTTTAATGGGTTTTCTTGGCAAAAGTAATTGAGAGGTTTTCTATTTTCTTATCCAGTGAATTAAGGCAAACAGAGGTCAAACAACTTGCCCAAGGTCTTATAGCTCATAAATGCCTGAGACCTGATTTGAACTTAGGTCTTCCTGACTCCAGGCCCAGTGTTCCTTCCAGTGAGCCACCTAACTGCTTCCTATACTAGCTGTCATATGAGCCTTTTTGATTGTCAAGCCATACTGTTGACTCACATTAAACTTGCAATCCATTAAGATTCTAGATTTTTTTTTTCCTAGACAAAAGGCTCTGGTGTTATACCACAATATTGACTTTTTTGGAAAGCATATATAAGGACTTACATTTATCCTTATCAAATTCCATTGCATTAGATTTGTCCTAATGCTCTACCCTGTAAAGATCTTTTTGAATTCTGACTTCATTAGTTATCTCTCTCAGCTTTGTGACACATACAAATCTGATAACTATGCTATTCATTCCTTTATACAAATATCTGATAACAATGTTAAACACCACAGATTATTGGACTGCTACACTTCAGACTTCATTCAGATTGAATTCAAGACTATTCAAATATTTTTCAATCCACCCCATTTTATTATTGTCCACATAAATCTATCTCTTCCATAAAATCACATCAAAAAATTCCTTAAATGCTTTGATAAAATCTTGGTAAACTATATCCATAGTATTTTAATTTCTATCTACATTTCCGGCATCCAAATTTATTGTGCCCCAGTATATATTGTCACAAACCACAGATTTTCCCACTTGGTATGTTCAATTGAGCTCAGATATTCCAACATCCTTTATCTGGGTTGTCTTTCCTTTATCCATTAGTCAGCCTCTGGGTTATATTGGCTTTTTAAAGTTATATACATGTCAAGTGTCATAGTTTTTTTATAAAAGAAACATTATAACTTTGAATGGGTTGTCCTTAATACATATGATAATTTCCTAAGTCACTAACAAAGTCCAAACTTCCTGAATATCTGCTTCATAGGTTGGTATTCAAATATGTGGGTAAGGAGGAGGAATGACTTGATTTTTTGTTAATGACATATAGGTATTTATTAGAAACTTGTTTTAACCAAAATGCTACTGCCAATGGTAGCCTATAGATGGGTTATATATGAATAAGGAAAGAAAAGAACTTTGTTGTTATTTGGTTGACATTAATCTCACAATTTAAATGCAGTATCTCTTTAGTGAAAAATAATAGAAATTTTCTGTCTTATAAATGAATCCAATTCTTGTATACATCAAGGAAGTGTCCAGAAATTTCCTCTGATTTCTTCAAAGTTAGTAAGCTTAGTTGTTATTAGGCTAACAAATTGTGTGGCTTTAGTGTTTTGGAACATGTATTCTCTTCTTATACCATGATAATATCTCCCTTATTCTCCCTCAAATCTTCCAAATGGATCAAAACTAATCAAAGGTATCCTCCACCATATTAATAGTGAGGTTCTCCAAATGTTCCTTTTTTTCTTTTTGCTTGTTGATACTACATTGTCAGTCTTTTCAAAGAAATTCTTAGCAATGTGAAAGAAATGGGTTTGCCATTGATACTACAAAACAATGTGTTTGAAAAACACATTGTTCAGATTGACATTATTCCATTATACAGTCTATTAAATTTATCCCTTAATATGTACATTTTAAACAGATTTGAATTGCAGGACATTATCATGGGGTGGGGAGTGATCACATTTGGAGAAATTTTTTGAGCTTTTAATGATCACAAATACAAGTCCAATGTCATTTACACCAATATTTCCACAATGATATGCTATACAGTAAAAATATGTAAAAGAGAAGAATTAAAATCATAATTAAGATAAAGGTCAATGGTCAAATAGTGTGGGTTACATGTCACTAAGGACAATTTATATAAAAATTACATAAAAGGAATAATTGAGGAAATATATGACTAGAGTAGTAGAAAATATGTTGATCATACAGAAAAGAGATACAAGACATTCCTCATAATATATACATTGTAAAAGCTAAAATTCTAGCTAGTCTGTCTAAAATATCTAATGAGTGGTTGCCAATAAATTATAAGCTTTAGCAAGAGTTAGACTTTCAAGCATTTATTAAGGAGAATAAGAATTTGGTGAGGAGAAAGAGAAAGGCCTAGATTCCTATCTATTAAAAGGAGAGAGCATTCCTAGCTCAGCTCTCCGCCAGAGTCCACAGGAAAGAGAGTGAGTCAGAGTGCCAGCCTCCCCCTTCTTCCTCCCACTAGCAAACTTCACTTCCTGATGCCAAAGAAAAGACACATGGTCTTGCCCTCAGAGACCTTCACCTGATGGCAGAGCTTTTCTACAGTAAGTATCCAGCTGGTGGCATCATTCCAATTATTACAACATATATATAGTTGATAAAATATATATCTATATATGTATGTGTGTATATAGATGTGGGTTTATATGTACATACATATATAAACACACATCTATATATATGCACATATATATGGTTTTCAAAAGGAGATTCACAAACTATTGAAAACCATATGAAAGCTCTCTCCACAGCATTAGCAAAAATGGGATTGTTAATCAAAACATAATTTCATATCAAGAAAATTACCAATGAAGATGAAAACTAGAAATAGCTATTATTGGATGTGGAAAGACCAAAATACTAATATACTGTTGTAGATCTGTGAATTGAAGCAATTTTGAATTATCTGAGGAAGCACTAAAATCTTTTTTTTTATTCTTAATAATATTTTATTTTTTCCAATTACATAAAAAGATAGTTGTAAACATTTGTTTTTGTAGGATTTTGATTTCCAAATTTTTTCTCCCTCCCCTCCCTGCCTCCCCCAGATAGCAACCAATCTGAAAAAGTTTATATATGTACAATCAGGTAAAACATTTCCACATTTGTCATGTTCTGAAAGAAAAATCAGAACAAAAGGGAAATGCACTAATCAAGAATTTTTTTTTTAAATTAAAATAGCATCCTTAGATCTGCATTTAGATTCCACAATTCTTTTTTTTTTTCTGAATGTGGAGAGCATTTTCCATCATGAGGCTTTTGAATTGTCTTGGATCATTGTATTTCTGTAAAGAGCTAAATCTATCACAGTTGATTATCACAAAATTTTGCTGTTACTACGTACAATATTATCCTGGTTCTGCTCACTTCACTCAACATCAGATCATGTGAGTCTTTCCAGGTTTTGCTGAAATCTACCTGCTCATCATTTCTTATAGCACAATAGTATTCCATTACATTCAATACCACAACTTATTGATTCATTGCCCAATTGATGGGCATCCCTTCAATTTTCAATTCTTTGTCACAGCAAAAAGAGCTATTATAAATATTTTTGGTACTTGTAGGTCTCTCCCCCCCTACTTTCAATGATCACTTTGGGATACAGAACTAGTAGTGGTATTTCTGTGTCAACGAGTTTGCACAGTTTTTTGTTTTGTTTTGTTTTCATTGTTTGTTTGTTTTTTTTTTTTTTTTGCGGGGCAATGAGGATTACATGACTTGCCCAGGTCACACAGCTAGTAAGTATCAAATGTCTGAGGCCAGCTTTGAACTTAGGTCCTCCTGAATCCAGGGCCAGTGCTTTATCCACTGCAACACCTAGCTGCCCTTGGTTTGCAAAGTTTTATAGCCCTTTGGGCATAATTCCAAATTGCTCTCTAGAATGGTTGGATGAGTTCACGACTCCAACAATTCATTGGTGGTCCAATATTCCCACATCTTCTACAAACATTTATTATTTTCCTTTTTTGTTAATTTCTTCATCTGAAAACTTCCTATTCATATCTTTTGACAATTTCTCAGTTGGGGAATGAATCGGATTCTTAAATATTTGATTCAGTTGTCTATGTATTTTAGGAATGAGGCCTGTATCTGAAACATTGGCTATAAAATTGTTTCCCAGCTTTCTGCTTTCCTTCTAACATTGACTTTATTTGTACAAAACCTTTTTAAATTAATGTAATGAAAATGATCCATTTTGCATTTCATAATATTCTCTATCTCTTGTTTGGTCATCAATTCTCTCCATAGACCTGAAAGGTAAATTCTCCCAATTTCCCTTTGGTATAACCCTTTGTGTATAAATCATGTGTCCATTTTTGCCTTATTTTATAAATGGTGTAAAATGTTGGTCTTTTGCTATAGTATTTCCAGGTTTCCCCAAAGTGTTTTGTCATATAGTGAGTTCTATCCTAGTCAAATATTCAGTTCTATCCCAGAAGATGGAGTTTTTGGGTTTATCAAACAGTAGATGTGTTTGATACTACTGTGTCTCTTTTGCTTAACCTATTCAACAGATTCACCGCTCTTTCTTAGACAATACCAAAGAGTTTTGATGACTGCCACTTTATAATATACTTTTAGATCTGATACAGCCAAGCCATTTTCCTTTGCATTTTTTTTTCTTTTTTGGGGGGGAAATGAGGGTTAAGTGACTTGTCCAGGGTCACAGGTAGTAAATATCAAGTGTCTGAGGTCAGATTTGAACTCAGGCCCTCCTGATTAAAGGGCTGGTGCTTTATCCACTATGCCTCCTGGTTGCCCTTGTTACTTTGCATTTTAATTTTCATTAATTCCCTTCATATTCATGACCCTTTGTTCTTCCAGATGAATTTTATTATTTTTCAAGTTCTAAAAAACAAGTTTGCATAGTTTGATTGGTATGACACTGAATAAGTAAATTAATTTAGGTAGAATTGTCATTTTTATTATATTAGCTCAACCTATTCATGAGCAATTAAGGTTTTTCCAATTCTTTAGGTCTCATTTTATTTGTTTGAAAAAATGTTTTGTAATTGTGTTCATATAGTTCCTGGGTTTGTCATGGCAGGTGGACTCCCAAATATTTTATAATTTTTACAGTTATTTTAAATGCAATTTCTCTTTCTATCTCTTGCTGCTAGGCTTTATTCATCATATATAGACATGACGATGACATACATGATTTTATTTTATATTTTGCAACTTTACTAAAGTTGTTAATTGTTTCAAGGAGTTTTTTACTTGCTTCTTTAGGATTTTGTAAGTATACCATAATATCATCTGCAAATAGTGATAGTTTTATTTCCTCCTTGCCTATTCTAATTCCTTCAATTTCTTTTTCTTCTCTTATTGCTAAGGCTAACATTTCTAGTACAATAATAGAGGTGATAATGGACATGCCTGCTTTACTCCTGATCTTATTGGGAATGCCTCCAATTTATTCCCATTTCATAAAATGTTTGTTGATCATTTAGGTAGATACTGCTTATCATTTTAAGGAAAGCTCCATTTATTTCTATGCTCTCTAGTGTTTTCACTAAGAATGGGTACTGCATTTTGTCAAAAACTTTCTCTATATCTATTGAGATAATAATATGATTTCACTTAGTTTTGTTATTGATGTAGTTAGTTATATTGATAGTTTCCCTAATATTGAAACAGTCCTGTATTCCTGGTGTAAATACCACCTGGTCATAGTGTATTATCTTGGGGATAAATTGCTATTATCTCTTGGCTAATATTATTTTTAGAATTTTTACATCAATTTTCATTAAGAAAGTTGGTCTGGGGCAGCTAGGTGGCACAGTGGATAGAGCATTGGCCCTGGAGTCGGGAGGACCTGAATTCAAATCCAGCCTTGGACACTTGACACTGTGTCTGTGACTTGACACTGTGACTTGTCCAGGCTATGTGAGCCTGGGCAAGTCACTTAACCCCAATTGCCTCACCAAAAAAAAAAAAAAAAAGGAAGTTGGTCTGTAATTTTCTTTCTCTCTTTTCTCTTCCTGGTTTAGGTATCAGCACCATATTTGTCTCATAAATGGAACTGGGTAAGACTCCTTCATCTATTTTTTTCCAAATAGTTTATATAGTATTGGGATTAATTGTTTTTTAAATGCTTGGTAGAATTCACTTGTGATATCCTCTGGCCCTGGAGAATTTTTCTTACATAGTTCATTGATGGCTTGTTCAATTTTGTTTTATAAAATGGGGCTATTCAAATATTTTATTACCTTTTTCATTAATCTACACAATTTATATTTTTGTAAACATCCTTCCATTTCCTTCACATTGTCAAATTTATTGTCATACAAATGAGCAAAATAGCTCCTATTTATTACTTTAATTTCCTTTTCATTGTTGGTAAATGCACCTTTTTCATTTTTGATACTGATAATTTAGTTTTCTTCTGTCTTTTTAAAAATCAATTTAAACAAAGGTTTATGTATTTATTGTTTTTTCATAAAACCTGCTTTTAATTTTATTTATTAATTCATTAGTTTCCTTACTTTCAATTTCATTAATCACTCTTTTGATTTTCAGAATTTTTAATTTGGTATTTATTTAGGGATTTAAAATTTTTTTCTAGGTTTTTTTTAGTTTTATGCCTGATTAATTGGTCTCCTCTTTATTTTATTCACACAAGCATTTAGAGATATAAAATTATTTTTTAATAACTGCTTTGGCTGTATCCCATAGGTTTTGCTATGTTACATCATTATTGCCATTCTCTTTGATGAAGCTATTGTTTGTATCATTTCTTTGACCCACTAAGGTTTAGGATATTATTTAATTTCCAATTAAATTTTAGTCTATTTTTCCAAGGCATAAAATCTTAATGTTATTTGCCTCTAAAATGTTATAATTGGGAATATACTTCAGGAAGGTAAAATATAATAATATTATTATCTAAAATGTGCCAAAATATTAATAACATCACCTTTTAAAATATAATAAACATTTGTATTTATAGTTTGGGGTCCCAATTTTTATCCCTCCTTCCCTCCCTCCCCTCTTCCCTTCCTGAGGCAAGAAACAATCAGATAGGGATTATACATGTACAATTACATAAACCATTACCATATTAGCATCAGTTCTTAAGTTGCCAAAGTAGTAGAAAAAAAAATTAGATTAACAACACCTGGGAACAACTAAACAAATAGTACTATGTAGATATAATGAAATGTTATGGCAATATAAGAAATTATGAATATAAAGAATTCAGATATGCATGAGAATCCTTACATGCACATATGCAGTATGAAGTATGTAGAACTAGAAAAATGATTTAATTAATGGCTAAAATTTTAAATAAAGAAAGAATAAAAGATAGATGGACTCTTTAATTATAACAAAAATTCTTGTCCTTGGAGAAGGCAATGAAAAAATATATTATCTTTATTTGACTGGAAAGGAAGAAGACCATATTTTTCATTCAAGGACCTTTATTTCATTGGAGAGGTGGAGGACAAGCTACTTTCTTCAATGGCTGTTCCAAACCTTTGTACTTCTTAAAGATCATTCTTCAAAGCTCAGCTCAGGTGCTACATTCTCCATGAAGCATGTCCTTATTTCTTCTAATTGTTAATGCTCTGTATTTCCTCAAATGTATGTTATAGTCTTCTAAATAGAAAAGAAGTGTCTGGAGGACAGGGGCTATTTCTTTTTTTGTCATCTTACCCTTATTATCTAGCACAGTATGTATTACAATATCTACCTACCTACCCATCCATCCATCCATCCATCCATCTATCTATCTATCTATCTATCTATCTATCTATCTATCTATCTATCTATCTATCTATCTATCTATCTATCTATCTAATCACCTATTTTATCAATCTATTCTATACATTCATTCATTCATTTACTTATTATGGTTCATCTTTCTGATTTTATTGATATAGGGAACTTTCTCCACCAATTGAGATTACCAACACTTTTACTTATAGCCTTAGAAAGGGCAAGCCATTTAGTGACTTGTCCACATTCATACAGTTAGTATGTATGAGAGTAAAATTTGAAATGAAGTCTCTATGATGATGAGGCTGCCTTGATATCTGCTACAATATGCTGTCTCTGGTCCTGTAATATTACACACTCACTAAGTGTTTGTTGAATTGAAATGAATGTTAATTGACTAACTAATGGCATGAATTGTTTTAATATCAGTGGAAATTTCAAAGGGCTTTGCAGAAACTATTTATGACAACAATTTTTTACAAACAATTTTTTACAAAGCATTTCATCTTTGAAATTACATCATGGATTTACCTATTAAAATTGTGACTGAAATGATATGGGGAATTGAGTTGATTATTTCAATTTTATAAAAAAGAATTATTCTGAATTGATGAAAGAAGTTTGAGGCCCATATTTCCAAATAATTACTTCTATTCTCTATGTCACCTTCATAGAGAAAAGCAGGTCTAAATGATACATTTAATTCTTTTGTCACTGTGTAGAGGTTTTATGCTGATCTCATTTCTACAAAATATTAAAATAAGTATTGCTATTTTCCTCCTTCATTTTAGTTTAAGAAGAAGGTGATTGGGTCACAGATAGCAGAAGGCATTTAGTGTAAGATTTTTCCTCCCAATTTTTTCATTGTCAAAAACTGATTGCATCATAGGTAGAGAAACAACTATTTCTCTAGGCTGTTCGCTTCCTGAACCACATTTATTTTTCTGAATAAAACTAGATGTATTGCTTTCTATAAAGAAAATTTTCTCCTGAAATTCTCTTTGAGTCCTTTTACTTAGAATCTATTTAAATCATACTGTTAGAAAAATAAAAATCCATCTGCCCCCTTGTCCAATTCTAATAATATCATATAGCTGATACTTGAATTTTATTGCAATTAATAGCAATTAATTTGTTCTTGAGCATTCTTGTCATCCAGGGGACAAGACTATTTATGATGGCAAGGGTTGTGCACATGGGTAAATATTGTGGATACAGAAGGATCAATGGTCCTACAAATAATACAGGCATTGATCAGCAAAACAAGTGAATAATCTACAGTTTTGGAAGCACTCAATTTTAAGATCTTTTGAATATAACATTAATCCATTTATATGAGAAACAATTCAGGTAAAATTTTGATAACTAGAATTTATACATGCTTGAATATCTGGCCATAGTATCTCTGTCTGTCTGTTTGTCTCTCTCTCTTAGCTTTTATTCAATAAAAGTTCACCATAATTATTTCAACTCATACCTACCATGCGATACCTACTCATACCTACTCCACAGCGATATTCATGCCTTGGTACCATGTATATATCTCACTCCCTTGCTTTCCATCTTTTACTCTGACAATAGTGATTAATAATGAATTAATTACTATTCCCAGAGTAAAAGATGGAAATTATTATAATCCTTGGAAAGGTTATATCAATCATTTCATTCACTCACATCCCTGTGGATTTCTTAGCCAAAATACCCCCTTTTTTGACTACTACTCCCTTCTATTCACTATCTTCCTCTATTGGAATGTAAGTTTCTTGAAGACAGGGGGCATCTTAATTTTGTATTTGTTTCTCCAGTGCTTTGTATAACACCTACTAGAGTCAATACTTTGTTGATTTTTTTATTCATTCATATAAATTTAGAAATATTAAGTAGCTAACATATATTCTATCTTTTACAAAACATTCTCTTGTATTGACATTTAATTTTAGGAAGAAATTGCTAGGTGGCTAAACAAAAATAAAACTAAAAGAGATAAAGAAACTGGTATATTCTTTAGGGGGAAAATGATAGCTAATACAGAAGTATTTGCAAAAAGGTAAATTCTGAAAAGGTAGAAGCAAACTTGGCTGTTTAAAAAAAAGTCACTGTCATTTGTTCATTTTGTATGGCCTTAGAGTAATCTCTATTTAAATTAGGCCTTTTCCTCAGTAATTTTTACTGTTTGCTCCATGTTCATCATGAGTCCCTGGAAGCAGTTTCTGAAAGTATAATTTTGGTTTGATCCTGTGTGTAATTGGATGTCTACATGTTGCTAGGATACCATTTTGGTGGTCATCTGCCTCCAGCAATGCCTCACTGAGATTATTTTCTTTTATATTTCTAAATACTTGAACAAAAGTTTCTTCTCTCTCTCCCTCCCTCCCTCCTTCCCTCCCTCTCTCTCTCTCTCCCTCCCTCCCTCCCTCCCCCCCCCTCTTGCATTTTAGAAATAGTTTTGGATGCTTACTTTTAAAAGTACATTCAAGTAGCAAACATATATTCCTCTGTTCATATTGCTTATTTGTCTTTAGAGTGTAAATCAGATGAAATAAATTGAAATAATTACTGTTAGCATCATTTTTATTGATAGACTTTGTTTTACAAGGAAAATTCAAACAAATTATCAATTATCCTCCCTTGGCTTCCTTTGCACCACTCCCTTCCTGTTCTCTTTTTGTTTGACAGATTTTTCTCATTCTAATTTGCTGGATCATAATCCCAATCCTGAGAAGTCTGTTGTCAGAAAAAATGTCAGGTGACTGTAGGAGAGCTATCTAGAATGTTCAAAAAGGAGCATTAGTACCTCTCAGGCTTCTTCCTTTGCAACTTCATTGTGAGGAAGTATAGTACTCACAGTCATCTGTGTTAATGTGGGATCATGGCTCATGAAACACCAAAGACCCCACACATGATGTAGCAGAAATGGAAGAAGATACTAAGATGAAATCTAGTGGTATATATAGCCTAATGCTGCCTATGTAAATTGTACTGGGGGCACACATGTAGAATTTCCCATCATCAGAAAAAAGTACCTTCTGACAAAAAGCAAAAATTACACAGTACATTTCTGAGTATTTGACAGCTTTTCAAAATAATAAATGGCAGAACATGTATATGATACTTGTAACATTTTTAGTGTAATTTGTTAATTAGGGCTTTTAATATCTCCACTGTATTCTTATTTATTACTAAAGGTAAAAAGCACTAACACTAGTATATTTTATTTTCTGTTATGGGGTTTTTGTAGTGTTGCTCAGTAGAAATGGATAAGTTATAATTCTTTGGAAATCTTTTTTTTTAATAACTTTGATCTTGACCTAATCTTTCCAAATGTGATTTAATTTCAATTGTAATATTTTCACAGCTAATCTCTGCTTTATAAGATCAAAGCTTAGATTTGTTTTTTTAATTTTTTAAATTAAAAAAATAATAAACATTTTATTTTTAGTTTTTAATTCCAAATTTTATCCTTTTTTCCCTCCCCTCCCCTCTCCCCAAGGTGGTAAGCAATCAGATATGGGCTATACATGTGCAATTATGCAAATCATTACCATATTATTCATTTTGTGCAAGAAAACTTGAATAAAAGAAAAAATTAAAGGGAAAAATACCATGTTTTAGTCTGTGTTTAATCAATATCAGTTCTTTCTTTGGAGGTGGATAATGTTTCATCATTGGTCCTTTGTGATTGTCTTGGATCATTGTACTGCCAAGAATAGTTAAGTCATTCACAGTTCTTCAGCAAACAATATTGTTTTCTCTGTGCACAATGTTCTTTTGGGTCTGCTCATTTAACTATACATCAGTTCATACAAGTCTTTCCAGGACTTTATGTAATCACCCTGCTTATCTTTTCTTATAGAACAATAATATTCCATCACTATCATATATCACAACTTGTTTAGCCATTCCCCAATTGATGGGCATTCCTTTGATTTCCAATTCTTAGCCTCCACAAAAGAGCTGCTATGTTTTTGTACAAATAGGTCTTTTTCTCTTTTGGGGGATGTCTTTGAGATATAAACCTAGCATTGGTATTACTGGGTCATAGGGTTATGCACACATATAGTCCTTTGGGCATAGCTCCAAATTCATAGCTTAGATCTGGAAGAAATATTGGAACTCAACTATTCTAACTTACTCATTTTTCAGTAGAAGAAACTGAAACCAAGTGAGTTTAAGGGACTTGATCCATAATATACTAATAGTAAATGGCAGAATTGAGATGAAAAAATAGGTAACTCCAAAGCCAGCATTCCTTCTACTACACCATAAAGCTTATCCAAATGTTATTTCCTTCAATGCTTCAAAGAATTTGTGATATCATCAATGTGGACACCACTTCCAACAGTGTAGATCACAATTGATCTTTCCTTCCTTACCTTGTGTAACTCTTGTCCATATTCTCCCCAAAATTTGAAATGACAGGGAGGAATAGAAAGATATCATGCCATCTTCCCATTTTTCCAACATTTTCAAAATCTCTTAATTTCTTGTTGTTACATGAGTGTGAGTGGAGTACATTTATGGTCTCTTAGTTATCTATCAAAGTCATTATATAATCAACCCACATCCTTTTGGCTATACAACTCTCTAATGAGGTATTGTTCCCTACACTAATTTATTGATAAATTGTGGCTGTCTATTCATTCCCACCATTCATCTCTAAATTACCCTTTGGGTATCCTCATAAAACATCTCTGATATTACTCAAAACTCCCTCTCAACCTCCACTAGATCATTTGACATTTATACATTGTAGGTATGAGTGCCCTGCTTTATACTGGCCATCTATTATCCCTCTTTTGCTTTATTGACAAATCACCTTTTTATCCAAATACATATTTCCTTGATAACATATTATATAACTCTTCTTGTATGCAAGTCATTGGTAATAGGCTATAGGCAACTGTGTCAATGTCAAATAAAACTGTTATTATATATTGTGATAAACATTTCCAAATTATGTTTTAATCTGGTCTAGGCTCAAATTACTTTTCATTAATTCTTTGAGTGTTAATATGTTCTTGTGTTCTTCTCTCAAACAACCTGCTTATTATGGTTCTTATGTTTTCATCAAGGATATCTTCATAGGAATATAAATAGTTCACATAAAACTTTTTTATAGAGATGAGGCAGTTTCTTACCTCCACATCCAGGAACTTTTGACTTTTTTTCTTTTTCCCTTCCTTTCTTCCTTCCTTCCTTCCTTCCTTCCTTCCTTCCTTCCTTCCTTCCTTCCTTCCTTCCTTCCTTCCTTCCTTCCTTCCTTCCTTCCTTCCTTCCTTCTTTCCTTCCTTTCTTTCTCTCTTTCTTTCTTTTTTGCAGGGCAATTAGGGTTAAAGGACTTGCCCAGGGTCACAAGCTAGTAAGTATCAAGTGTGTGAGTCTAGATTTGAACTCAGGTTGTCCTGAATCAAGGGCCAGTGCTTGATCTACTGCAACACCTAAGTGTCCCCTATTTTTAACATCCATTTTTTGTTTTTGTTTGTGTTTTTTTTTTTTTTGGGCAATGAGGGTTAAGTGACTTGTCGAGGGTCACTCAGCTAGTAAGTGTCAACTGTCTGAGGCCAGATTTGAACTCAGGTCTTCCTGAATCCAGGGCTGGTGATTTATCCACTGCACCATCTAGCTGCCTGCCCCTTGACTTTTTTCAAAGAAGCTATCCAACCTAATACAATTCATCAAGTGTTTAGTACATGCCTTTCATGTACAAGCCATCATGTAATGCATTGCTAATTCAAAAAGTAGAAAAAAAGATTCCTATGTTCCAAGTTAAATATAATAGGCTAAGAGAATAAAACATCTATACAAATAATTTGTACATCATAATTTGAGAGAAAGGGAGAGAGGGGGAGAGAGAGAGAGAGGGAGAGAGAGGGAAGGAGAAGGAGGAAGGAAGGAATGGGGGAAAAGAGAGGAGAGACAGAGACAGAGAAAGAGACAAGAGAGAGAAAAAATGAAAGTATATTAATAATGTGGAAGGTTAGAAAGTTTTAAAAATATATTTTATTTAAATGTGTTTAATGAAAGTAGCACATGAGAAAAAACTTGGAGAAAGCTAATGTTTCTTAAACATGTAGATGAAACAAAAGTGTATTCCAAGCATGAAGAATATTCTGTGCAAAGTCATAGGGAAAAGAGAAGGACTATCGACTTCAGCAGAGAGGAACTATGATAATTTGACTGGAAAATAGTACAATAAGGGTAGTTGGGTGAAATAAGCCTGGGAAGTTATACTGGAGGCCGAATGATGTAAAATGTAAGAATGAGGAGTTAATATTTTATTCTAGCTGCAATGGAAACCATTGTTCACTCATTAGTGGGGGAAAAAGCATATTTTGATTTGTTTTAGAGACTAATAGTCTACAAGTGTTTGGCTTGTAGACTATTTGCATCTTTGTCAATTCAGATTCATTTTTTTTCACATAGGTAGGTGTTAGATGATAGATTGATATGTAGAGAGAATAATAACTAAATCCAGAGACTAGAGGCCTTGAAAATTAAGTGCACACATCCCAGGAAATATATGAAACAATAGATTGGGATAAGGGAAGAAATATTAAAAATTTTTGTTTATATGTATTTTATACCAAAAATTTAAAAATAAGGTCTATTAATATTTATTATATTGATTGGGACTGACATGCTTATGCAATCCATATCAGAAAGGCATGCATGGGTCATGGAGAATACGAGATCTAGAAATTAGAGGGGTTGACAGTTGTGCCCTCATTTGTTTTTCACTTTTAACATATTGTAAGATAATGTAATTTAGGTATGCCCTGTTAAACATATTTATAGTTTGTATTATCTGGATTTTAACTAAAGTAATCTTCAAACAAAATGGACAAGTGACAAAGAAATTTCAGCAAAAAACAAAAACAGCAGCTTACATTTTGAGTATGATCTTAATGAATGTGAGCACAAGTGAACTACAGGAAAACATCAGGGGTGAAACTTCTATTCCTAGTACAGCCTGTTTATCTGCCACATTACAAGTTAAAAAAAAATCACAGTCTAATCAGACCTGACAAGAGTGCCTTAGTGAAATAAGAGATGGTAACAAGTGCTACAGGAACGTCAATAAAAATGTTTTGCATAGTTTATGGATGGAACTGAATAATGAGTATTTTGTGTGATTTAGTGCAAGCTACTTACCCAGGCAAATGCTCATAGAGTGGCTTTAATCTGTATCCAGAACCACACTAGAAAACTTACAATGTTGGTAGAATTTGTTGTCTGCTAAAACAGTCAAGAGGATGAGACATTAGGTAGGGTTTTTGTGATCAATAAATTCCTGGTTATTTCTCTGGACTAAAGTATAGCATCAAAGAAGAAAACACCTGGCAGTGACCATTGTCTATTATTTATGTAACAAAAGGAAAGTGTGCTGTTTTAGAATGGAATTCTAAAATTACAGTGGAGGGGAAAGCATGTTTTGATTTCTGTATGAAACTGCTAATAGTCTACAAGTGTTTGGCTTGTAGACTATTTGCATCTTTCTGACCTTTTAACGTAAGTCCTTTATTTGACAATTGAGGAAACAAGCTGTGAGGGGCATTTGCTTGGGTTAGAAGGATCGGTTCATTAATTTTAGAAATAATAATGATTAACTGGATCAAATTAATGGGAGAGGGGAGGGATTAGACTTGTGATTTTTTTCAGTGTTAGGAAATCTGTGTGGAAATAATAAATCAGCAAATATTTGTTAAATACCTACTGTATGCCAAGCACACTAATGCATATTGCCAACTCCTTTTAACTTATAATATTAGAGAATTACCTGGGATGATTGAGGGCTTCGGTGATTTGCCCATTGTTACAAAGATGATGTGTCAGAGGAAGCACTTAAATCAAGTCTTTATAATTCCAAACATAGTCCTCTTTTTACTATCTTGTACAACCTCTGAATCAAATTATCAAAGGAGAAAGAAATTATATTTCTTTTTCAGAGTACAGAAATTTTATATGCTGGTGAATGCATCAATCTTGTCTTTCTACATTGTAGCATAGTACACACAGAGTACAGAAATAGCATATACATGTGTATGTATATATGTGTGTATATATTTTACATGCACATATCATTCATGCATAAGAAAATGGGTAACTGAAGATTAAGGAGAATGTATTTTGATTAAATGGTTAGTCAAATGCTCTCATGAGAACCGATAAGAAGAATGGAGATCACCAAACCTATGAAAGAGAAATCTAAGAAGTGATAATGATTTCAGGGCATCACAGAATAAGCATAGGAACTAACCAAGTTGTCCTAAATCAGTCACATTTGATTAATCTGGCAATGGAAGTTGTTGGACTAAGAGGTAACACAGAAGTGGATACTGTAATTGCTGTCCAAAGATCAAAATGTTGACTGTCAAACTTAGTTAAGTACTGAGGTAGGCATGGAAGGCTAACCTGAATGTCCAGCCACTGTGTGGAATTTGGACCTGTAGGTTCTATCAAATGCAAACTCCTAAGAGGCGCCCTAGGTGGTCCCTATATTACTTAAAATATGCTTTAAATGTTTTATTTTATTTTAGATATAGATCTATATGCATATACATATGCATGTATATAAAACACATATATAATAATGCATACACATATGTATAAAATACATATATAAATCATTCTTCAGTGGGAATCTCAATATGGCAGAAGGTCTGAATCTGAATATTAATTGGAAAGTTATTAGGAAAGGGAAGGATTTTTGCTCTGTATGCCTTAGGTCAGTAGGTACAATATTATTATTTTCAATATTAAAAACGGAAAACATTGAAAATACTGTATAATGCCAGAGAAATGAGAAAATTCACTTCCTTCACTAGAATGGAGAGGAGGATTACACATTTGTAACACTGCATATATCAAAGTATTCAGTTATGTGTTGATTAGCTTTGCTCATATGTTTTCTTCCTCACCTCTCCCTTATTTTTCTTTTTCAGTTTGGAATACAAGAGTAAGAAAGGATGAATATTATATTTGGAAATGAAGCTGATGTAAAAATGAAAATTTAATAGGAATTTAAAAGAAAAAAGAAAAGGCATCTTTGGCAATCACATGCAATTTTGTTTGAATGGATAGTATGAATTCAGTCAATCATTTTTCATCCCTATGGATAATTCTTATGGTCCTACCCCAGATATTTCACACACTTCTCTTAGCTCTTCACCTGCCCTGGCCTTCAAAGGAGCTCATTCAGGTATAGAAAATATGTGGTTATAGCAACAACCATTGTTACTAATTGATCAAAGTGGTTATCAACTGATTACCCACTGTATGGGCAGCTGATCACATGGTCACATCATTTCTGACTTCACTTTGTTCATGCTATTTGATAACAATTGTGGGAATACCCCTCATATGTGTTGATAGCATCCATTCTATTCCTAAACTCAGGAGCCATTAGAAAGGCTATAAGTTTTATTCATGAATGTCTGTAAAAGCATCCAAGAACTGCATTGCCGCTACTAAAAATGTCAAGTACCATATGTGAAGTGTTAGAAGAAGAATTAAAGGCTGAGTTTCCCCCTGGGAAAACAAACATGACATTGACCAATATGTGATATGGATAACACATTATCAGATCCCTTGCAAACATGGTAAGGTAAAAATAGCCATAAGCCTTAAAATAATCACAATACCGTCATGCTTTCTGAAGTTCTAGGCCCAGGTGGGTCAGAGTATGATATTAAGCTTTGTTCTATTATGTATGGAAAAAGCAGAAAATATCAAAGGTATACTGAATAGTACTAGCTTTCAAAGGAACAGGAAGCATACAGAATTTTGGAGCTAATCCCCTGTCAACTGCAGAGTTTACACGCATGATTTCAAAATTTTTATGTAACTCCACCTTTCCTTAAAAAACTGGTCCTTTTTGCTTGATGTTTTGCTCTCAGATTTTCTGAGGTGACTCTTGTAGACCTCAGTTTCAGCCTGTTGTAGGTGTGGATTTTTGCTGACTAAAAAGAAAACAAACCAAAACAACAAGAATAATAACAAAAACTATGAGAGTAACATGAGGAGTTTCTTCATAGAGATAAAAGTTTTCTGAATAGCCACTATACTCATTGGGATAGGTAATTGATCAGGGAGGGGGAAAATGATTGTCTTGCTTCAGGGAGTGCCTAGTTGACGTTTTGTAACATAAATCTACAGTGGACCCAGATAGCCTAGTTTACTAGCAGATGAACAAAAGCAAGAGTGACAAATGGTGAGAACACTCAGTTTGGTGGGTGAAGAGGCTTAATCAATTATAAGGGGGAAAGGAACCTGAGTACAGAGAATAGCATATAGTTGCTCAGTATCACCAATTAGTCAAGGTAGGGAAAGAAGAATAGTGTGGTTTGTGCAATGGTGATTGCAGAGGGGAGAAGAGAGCTAAGGACAAAGAACTAGAGGCAACAATGAAAACCAAGAGGAAGCTTAGGAGGTCACTGTGGTCTTCTGGTGGTTATGGTGAAAGAATTAATTCAGATTGCCCCTGAGCTCCTTGGGAAGACTCAGGTGTGAAGCCAAGGGCTACAGGTAGGAGGGCTATCCAAAGCACCTGATTGATCATGCTCTCTTAAAGTTGTAGATTGATCTCCTAATTGTCAAAGGCAATGATATTTTTGTGATTTTTCTTTTTTTGCCTCAATATCTTTTTTCTTCTTGTTATATTAATACTGTTGCCATCCTAATTATTGAAAAAATATCCTACCTTGAAGTTTTCTGATCCAGAGTTCTCCTGGTTCATCTCATTTCTTTAACAATAAGTCCTCAAATAAAGCCCTCATTTGTAAAATATGTAGGAAACTAAATCAAATTTATATAAATACAAGTCATTCCCCAATTGAGAAATGGTCAAAGGATATGGACAGACAGTTCTCAGATGAAGAAATCAAAGTTATCTATTGCCATATGAAAAAAAATTGCTCTAAATCACTATTGATTAGAGAAATGCAAATTAAAACAACTCTGAGGTACCACCTGACACCTATCAGATTGACTAAGATGACAAAAAAGGAAAATAATAAATGTTGGAGAAGCTGTAGAAAAATTGGAATATTAATGCATTGTTGATGGAGTTGTGAACTGATCCAACCATTCTGGAGAACAATTTGGAACTATGCTCAAAGGTCTACAAAACTGTGAATACCCTTTGACCCAGTAATACCATTACTCAGTCTGTATTGCAAAGAGATCATAAAAAAGGGAAAAGGACCCAGATGTAAAAAATATTTATAGCAGCTCTCTTTTTGGTGACAAAGAATTGGAAATTGAGGGAATTCCCATCAGTTGAGGAATGGCCGAACAAGTTGTGGTATATGAATGCAATGGAATACTATTGTTCCATAGAAACAATGAGCAGGCAGATTTCAGAAAAACTTGGGAAGACTTAAGTGGGCTGATTCTGAGTGAAGCGAGCAGAACCAAGAGAACATTGTATACAGTAGTACCAACACTGTGAGGTGATCAACTGTGATAGATTTAGCTCTTTTCAGCAATATGATATAAGATACAAGACAATTCCAAAAGGCTCATGCTCTTCACAAAGGAAAATGCTCTCCACATCTAGAAAAAGGAACTTTGGAATCTGAATGCATATTGAACCATACTCTTTCTACATTTTTTGTTGTTGTTTTTTTGAAGTTTTTCCCTTTTGTTCTGATTCTTTTTTCACAATGTGACTAATGCAGAAATATATTTAAAGTGATTGTACATATGTAACAGATCAGACTGCTTTCTGTCTTGAGGAGGGGGAAGGGAAGAGAGGAAGGGAGAAAAATTTGGAATTCAAAATCTTATAAAAACAAATGTTGAAAATTATCTTTACATGTAACTGGAAAATAATAAAATACATTTATGACTTAAACAATTAACTAACTAAATAAAAAAGCAAAAAACAAGAAAACCAATAACCCCCCTCTCTCTCTTTAATGTATTTCTCTTTCTCCTCCCATCCCAAATGTAGACATTTCTATAGGTTGGATGTTTGAGTTCTTCCTTTTGTGCACTCTCTTCCTTCTAAAATGCCTATAATGACATATTTCCTATTATCACTTTTATAGAATTTTAATTCACTCCAAGAAATATATATTAAGCCCTAAGATATTACACCCAATTATATTTATATAACCATGATTATTTCCTAATGCTTCAAAATCAAAATAATTTCAATGATTTACATTAATATTTAATATTTTTTATAATATATACAGGAGACAGTATTGTGTAGTGAATGGAAAACTGGTCTTTCAGTAAGTAAGATATATGTTGAAGTCTTCCCTCAATGCATACTGTGACTTAAGAGTAAGTCACTTAACTTTTTAGTGTTTCAGGAAACTCTAGAATTCTATAAATTGCAGATCATGTCCTTCTGTATTGGTAGAGAAGATTTGTCACCAGGAGTTTCCTAAAATTACAAAATTTCAAATCTCGATCCAAAAACATAAATTAAAACAAAAAAGATTAAAAATTAATGACAATTTCATAATGAAGTTCCCGAACAATCATTAAGATTTAGAAAATGTTTATTCTTATTGCTACATGCTACAGAACATGTTTTGAAGGAGATGATAAATATAGAATAACATTTTAGTAACCATAATGAGCCATCACAGTTTCAATTAGGAACACATTATATATCTGTCCTCTTGGAAGAAAGGCAAGGGACTATTAGAGCAGAATGTTATATGTATATATTTGTATATGTGCGCATGTATGTATAAACACATACACAGATACATATACATGTATATGCATGCATGTGGGTGGGGATGAAAAGGTTTTGCTTAATTGATTTATTTTGTTACAAAGAAAGTTTTAATTACAGGGTGAATAGAGAAAGGTGGTAAATTTAGAAATGACTAGGTGTAAACTCAAAAACCAAAAATTGAATAGAAAGATGAAGAAGTAAGAGGAGGAGGAAGAGGAAGAGGAGGAGGAGGAAGAGCAGGAGGAGAAGATGAAGTGGAAGCAGAAGAGGAGGAGGAAGAGGTGGTAAAGGAAGAAACCATATTTTCATGTGTAAATTACTTAGCACAAAATAAAAAACTGCATTTATTGATATACAATAAACTCTTAAAATTATTTTATATGTAATATGTCCTTTTTAGATGAAATCACTTGTCTACCTGATTTAACAGAGTTTATAAGATTTTTGACTCCTTTAATTTATTCCTTTAATCTCATTTGATATCAAGTTTATCCTGATCAATAATTCATTTTTCTAAAGCCTTGATTACAGTACATAGGTGTAAAGTCAGGTTGGAGTCAGGAAAGTTCCCAGGCCATGGAATCCTATTTGTCTTTATTTCCTGGATAAATTTCTTAACATTTTGTGACATGTAGCAAGCATAGTGAAAGATCATGTTATATTCTACTTTAGTTGGTAATTTCTGTAATGCCAGAACAATTCTGCTTATCAGTATACTGAAATGCCTTTCAGAGTTCATTATTTCTTCAACTGGGGCATAACTTCCAGGACCAATGGAAGTCAAAACAAAACAAAACAAAACAAAACCTACTACACAAATTTTTTATGGCAAACGTTTTGTTGCATAACAAAGATCCCCAGATTTATAAGTTTATATTGAATGGTTCTGATTACAATTTTAGTTCAGCATCAAAAATGAAAGTGAGTTTAATCAGTAAAAAAAAAAAAATACCCTTTCCCCCTCCAATCATTGGTATTCTAGTCTCTGGATTGTCTTAGATAAAATGGTCTTTGAGGTCATTTCTAGCTATAAATCTATGACTCTATGATCAAATGAAATAATATGTATAAAGTACTTTGCCAACCTTAAAGTCCTATTTGAGTATGGATAATTATCACCATCCTTTGATCTTATGAACATCAATTTGTACTGAACAGTTCCAGAAGCATTGTTGTATGACTTTCTTCATGTCATTTGGAGCAAGTAGGAGGGGTAGAATTTATACCTTCTTTTTCAAATTGCTCATCTTTCTCTGTTAGACCATAATTATATACTTATTTCTAATATTTGTATTATATTTATTTATTCAAAATATCTTATCTACTTATTGACATGGATTGTATCCCTTTTCATTTCTGAATTTCCAGAGGAAAATCACAAAATCACAAACTTTCAATGATTCAAAGGACCTTGGCAGTCATTTCATTTTTTGGATATTCAACATGTTCTCAATTCCTAAGCCTCCTCTCCCCTCTAATTACAGGACTGGAGGGGTGGTACACTAAAATCTTCCCAAACCTATTCTTTATAAGGGGGCTGAGATTTCAACTTTTTAAGTAACTCTACATTTTCTATCAGCCACTCTGTTTAGCTGCATAGTTTCACTCCAGGTAACCCCATGCTCCTTGGTTCCCCCCTGAAACCCCACTTCTTTTTCAACTTCTTTTACAGCTTCCCCTCATTAGACTATAAGCCCCTAGATGGTATTTGTATCCCAGACACTTAGCACCTTGCCTGGCACAGAATACGTGTTTTTAAAAGTTTATTCAATTGAAAGGAATCATCCAGCTTCAGCTTGAAAAATTCCAGAGTGGATAATCTATTACATCTAGAAACCATAAATTCCACTTTTCTTTTCTTTTTTTTTTTAGTTTTTTTTTAGTCCACTTTTCAATTAACTTTTGGGATATCAATCCTGAAATCAAGCTTCAATTTGCCTCTTCATAACTTCTATTCAGTTGTCCTGGTCTTGCTCTAATCCTAGAAATGATAGAAAACCAAAGGATTTTATTGATCAGGGTGTGAAGTAGTCGTTTGTGCTTTAGGGTTCAATAATACAATCTTACATCCCCTTTTGTTATTCATTTTCCCCTTCTGTGGATGTATCAATTCTCCTTTGTTACCTATAAGCATCTTTTAATGCACCCAGTTAGCACTATAATGGTAAATGTTTAACAACTGACTTTTTGGTAAAAAATACTAATGTCCTTAAATATAATCTGCATTATTACTATTTTCTCCATTACTTTCTTAAGTCTAGTCAATCAAGCAAAAAATAAATTAAGCTTTAATTTATAGGATTTGCTTATTTCTGAGGTGTAAATGTTCACATTGAAAATTTAACAATTTACTCTCATAAATCCGTTTGAGCTGGCTCCATCACATTCCTCCTCCCATCTGCCTAAATCCTTTACTGGTATGCCCTGTATTAGATTGCCCTAATTCAAAAATTCCTACCCTTCAGATCTTCTTACTCAGCTTCTGTATTTTTCTGTTTTAATTCCCCAGGGCTCTGCTGATTGTTCTGTGATATGATAAACTGATCTGTAGCTAAGTGCTAATAGATGTTAATGAGTTAATGTGTTAGCCTTTCTAGATAATATATTTGCATTTTAATAGGACCTTCTGGAGACATAATTATTTAAGCCAAATTGATAAATCTAAAAGTGCCAGGCCAGGAAAGATCTGGCTTAGATCTATTCATTTGTATTTTGAATACTCAATTCACCTTTCTGTCTTCTCAATAAACAGTTGTATATGATGATTCAGTAACTGTTCAAAAGATTATTTTATCTATCTATATTTCTATCAATCTATCTATCATTTATCTATCATCTATGTATCTATCTATTATCTATCTCTCTCTCATCTCATCTCTCTCTCTCTCTCTCTGCAGGTTGGTATCCCTGATTTAAGTCTCTTTTCTTACTCCATTTCATTCTCAGATTAGCTACTAAAGGGATCTTGCAGGTCCAATCATGTCACACAAACACCCCACCACACCCAACTCAATAAACTCCACTGGCTCCATAACACCAAAGTTTGGTGTTCAGGCACTTTCATAAGCTACCCTACTAAAATTCTCATTTACCTTCCCCCTTTTCCCTCTATTCTCCAAGTATCCTATGAACCAATAACACTGTTCTCCTTTTATTCCTTAAACAAGATACTCGGTCTTCTGACCTCGGGGAATTTTCACTGGCTGTATCCCATGCCTGGAATGCTCTCCCTCCTCATCTCTGCCTCTTGACTTCCCTGGCATCCTTCAAGTCCTGGCTATAATCTCACCTGCCAGAAGCCTTTCCTAATCCCCCTTAATTCTAGTGCCTGTCCCTCTGTTGATTATTTGCAAGTTATATTGCATATACTTTGGATATAGTTGTTTATATATTGTTCCCCCATTTGATTCTGAAGTCCTGAGAGCAAGCACTATACTTTGTCATTCTTTGGGTCCCCCAATACTTAGCTCATTGCCTGGCACATAGTAGGTGCTTAATAAATGTTTGTTAATTTACTGATTGACAAGTCTAGACATGTGCTTTTTGTTGATTAAAGAGTCTATTATGTATGGATGATTCCTTTACCAATATAGAAAAGAGAATTATTTTAACTTATAATTTTATAGAAATACCTACAGCAATGAGGCTTTTCATTGTCACAGAGTTGGTATATGTTAGAATCAGTCCTTAATTCCTATAGCATTAGCCTAAATCTCAGAAGAAAATGTAAAGACTTTTATTTAGGCTCCAAACAATTAAATTCAAAAGTGCAGAATAGAGCAGGCATGGTGGGCCAAGATTCTGTCTGATAAAAAGTCTAGGGGTTTTGGTGAACTTCAGGCTTCAAATGAGATAGCAGTATGAGATATCCAAACAGTTAATATAAATTGAGAGGCATAGCTCCAAAGACTAAGAGAGCAGTGGTCCTTCTGTACCCTCTCCTAAGCAAATCTTTCTACATGTTGTGTTCAGTTCTGAATGTCCAAATCAAGAATACTGACAACCCAAGGAGCATACAGAACAAGCCCACAAGGTTAGTGAATGTCTTGAGTCCATGTCCTGTGAGAATCTTTTGAAGAAACTGGAGACATTTAGTTTGGAGGGACTTACAGGGACATGACAACTTTCTTCCAGTATCTCAAGAAACATCATGTACAAGAGGGATTCAATTTGCTTTTTTGGCCCAAGAGGGAAGAACTAAGAAAAAGTCCAGGACATGGTAAAGAGACAAATTAATGTTTGGTGTTAGGGAAAAAAAATCCCCAGATTATCACTGTCCAGAAGTACAATGAGATGCCTTGAGAAGGAACCTCCTTGGAGGGTTTCAAGTAATGCTAGATGACCACTTGCAAAGTACATTATAGTGGGTGATTCTTTTAGGTGTGAGCTGAAAGAGTTAGCTTCTTGGGTCTCATCTAAATATGAAAATCTATGATTCTGGAAACACAGATCTCAAGGCTAGCCATCTAGACATACAAGTCACCCTCTATTATCTAGTATATGATATTTTATCCTAATCTTGCACTGGGCACATTACCTCTAAAAAAGCTTCAGCTCACCGATTCTACTAGGCATTGGGCTTTGCACTTTAAAATTGGAGCAGCTAGCAGATGGGACCCCATGTGTCTGAAACCCATTTTCTGAACTTGTGAATGCTTTTTTTGTTCCTAAAGGATTGCTATAATTATATATGCTATTTTGGTTACTTTTATGGGAGAAAAATCTCCAAGTTATGTCAAGAAGCTAGTTCTAATTTTATTTAGTTATTCATTAAAGTGACACTCATGCAAGTACCTGACTATTCAGTGTTTATGAAATAATTTCAATATCCATAATTGAACTTTTCATGCTAAACTTAAGCGATGAGTCAAATGAACTTTAAGGACATCAAGGATATCAATGTATAGCAGTCTTGTTGAATATCAATCTATTGGTGTTATGGAAACCTGATGATGGTGGTCTCTGAACTACACAGATGGGTGAATTTAAATGCAACATAAACATAAGATGAAAATATTCAAGATGCCTGGTGTATGGTTTTGTTTATGTTATAACCAACTAAAATGTTAAATAGTTTTCTAGGTTAAAATATGGGTAGTTTTCATATTCAAAGTATTTTCAGTTTATTTCTCTCATAATTGAAAATTTGGAGCCAGATTCTCTTTTTTCAAATGAAATGCAAATTTACATCTGGAAAGTTTTAGGTATATAGGTATTGAATGCACAGAAATCACCCATTTATTTGTTGGTGAAACATTAGTTCCACAGGTACGCCTGAATGTAAACATCTTAGAAATTATAGAGGAACTGGGGTCATTGTTTCCTATGTTATATAGACCTAACTAAATTTCAAAAAGAAGAAAATTCAAGGTAAGAGAAATAAACTTATATAAGGGATGGAAAAGTCATCATTCTATTATCTAAAGGCAGAGAGATATTTTCTATGTCACTTCTATTGCTTGTCACTAAATGAAATTTTAGCCTCCTCAAAATATGAGTTTATCACATTGAGTTTCTTTGCATTTTGTAGCTTTGTCATGCCTATTTTGAGTTTGTAAAAATGCATTTTTGAAGTGTATTTTCCTATTTTAACCTACATTAATATAACTCCCTACTATTAATAATAATAATATTAATTTGTCATTGGCATTTTCACATTTTGTCAATAGTATGAAAATATTGTGACAAATTATTATTAATATTATTATTATTATTGTCTGAGTTTGCAAGGTGATTAATATACAGTACCTCCCTTGTTCCTCACATTAGTCCAATTAGGGAGCCACTCAAGTCGCATAACCCTCATTTTACAGATTGAAGACACTAGGGCTTAGACTGCTTGCAACTTTCTCCCAGTCACTCAGCTAATAGATACTGCAGCTAAAACAATTGTTTGAATCTCAGACCAGTAGCCTTTCCACTATATGATAAAACATGTAGACATGATATTCATGTATAGTATGGGATTAATAAAATTCAGCACCCTCTTCAGCAGGACTCTTAAATTCATATGCAAATAGATGGGGAACAGGCACAAATAGTCAAGGTCACACAGTTATTAAGTATTAAAGCCAGGCCAAGAATTCAGCCTACAATTCTGACTCTAAGATCCATGCTGTTTTTATTACAGAGGGTCATAAAACTAATACACAAATGTATTCAATTACTTTTCCTAATCTATGATTTCATAACTTCTGATGATATAATTTCTTTGCAGTTTCCTATAAAGAAATCATTCAGGGTGTGTTTTTTAGATATATGTTACATAGTATTTTATAATTTAACACAATTTCAGTCATGCATATTTTGCCTTGACTTATGATTTCATTGGTATAAAAATAGTGAGGAAACTCCCTATATAAATCCAGGTTATCAGCGGTCACGTGTCTTAGAAAATCATCTGAGGGTCTAGAAAGGTAATGTCACAGTGTCAGGGATGGAAGATGAACTCAGGTCTTTCTGACTTTCGTCTAACTTACTGTGGTCTAGAATCTTTAAATACTCACCACCTTGTGGGAAAGAGAACAGGTATATGAAATGACTGCTTTATTTTAAATCCTTCTGTTCATTTCACTTTTTGACTGAGTCCTGTGAACTCTCAATCAGGTCATGACTTCCAGGAGGAGTTCGCATACAAGTGTTAAAGGATGTTACAGACTATACAGCTCTCACAAAGTCTCTGATACAAGAAGAGTTTTTAAACAAGCTAAAAATTAAGTTCTTCCTAGTCCCTGCCCTTCACCCCAAAATGTGACTTAGCTAAGAAGCTTGACTAAAGAGAACATCTCTATTTAAACTTAGCCAATAGCACAAAATAAAGGTTAATATTGAGCATTCCCAACATTAATTAGAAATGAGAACGTAGTCATTTCAAAAGGAGTGTAGTAAGATAAGAAATAATCTCTTGTGAAATGTGTGCAGAAGTAGATTTTTTAAAAGCAAGCTTGGTTTATCTCAATAGAACATCAATTTCAGAATAATATATAAAGCAAACTTTCCTTTTGTAACATTTCTAGAAAAGACATTTGTTCATTGGTGTGCCTTAACCAGATTAAAATGAAGGAGCTGATTTTTATTTTGTTTTGTTTTTGTTTTTGTTTTTTGTGGGGCAATGAGGTTTAAGTGACTTGCCCAGGGTCACACAGCTAGTAAGTGTCAAATGTCTGAGGTCGGATTTGAACTCAGGTCCTCCTGAATCCAGGGCCAGTGCTTTATCCACCTCGCCACCTATTTGCCTGGAGATGATTTTTAAAAAGTGAAAAAGTGTGGTTAGTGATAAGAGAGTTGGGCTCAGAGTCAGGAAGTACTGGGTTCAAAGTGAATTTCTGCCACCTATTATATAACAGTGGACAAGTCACTTAACCTTTCACTGCTCAGGTAGGATAATCATTGCAAAGCTGCATTGATGGGAGAATTCACCAGGAAGTCCTTACTACAACAAAATAACCAGTATGGATTTTCCCCTCCACAGCTCTGCAACCTCTACCCACAAAAGGGATAAAATCATTTTTTTTTAACTAAAAGTTCTCAATCCAAAACAAAGGCAGAACAGATGTAAAAAATGAACTAACTGGGTAGACTTGCAAGTTATTTGTGGAAAGATCATTTAGAATGTTGCATTATAAATATTTCTAAGGGAATCATTGAAGAAAGATACTTCAAGTCACTTAGAAAATAAAATTGGCATTTGCAAGAATGTCTCATTTGAAAAACCCAAATAAAAATAATCAGCAAATGCTGTTGCTCAAGGCAAATGTTATTGCTCTAGGGCCTGCCGGTTCAGGCATGATAGATGAAAAAGGACATTAGATTATGCTTGATCGCTTTTTGTTGGATTGGGTTGGTTCTGAAGTCAGAAGATCTAGTCTTGAATTCTTGTTGCTCTGCTTCTACTGCCTGTTTGTCCTTGGGCAAATCACCTGAGCTCTATGGGTAGCAGTTTCTCCAATTAAAAATTGAAGGAAATGTCCCAATCATTTTCTAAGGAAGCTGTAGATACTCCGATCCCCATTTTATGTGGGTGAATGAAACTTTCTCCCATTTCTTGGGTGAATCAATTAAAAAAGGATACTAGATAACTCTGTAGAAGTCAGACAAATTGTAGTAAACTGTAATCATTTATTTTATTAGTTTGATGAGATCCTAACATTCATGCATTGAAAAAAAATACCCTAAACCACAGTGGGAGGATATATACTGAGGAGAGAAGTATTTCCCAGTTTGATTAAGGGGACATATTGAGTGATAAGGGAACACCAGATTCTATTGTATAGTGACTAGCCAGGGTAGTTAGCTCTGCTCACTTTCCTTGACCACAAAGGCACAGGGAAATGACTAAATGGGGATTTTAAGCAGGGCATGATATATAGAATAGTGAAATAGGCACTAGACTTGGAGAGAGAAACCCGGGATTTCAAAATGCCATTTATGAACAATGTGACCCTAAGTCATTTAACCTTTTTAAACCTCTGTAAAGTGAAAATAATAATACTTATTTCCAGGAAATGAGAAAAACCACTTTATAAATCTTAAATCATTATTTAAATATGAACTAGTATTATTAATAATAATTTCTGCTCTTTTCAGCTTAAGACTTATCATAACAGCAAATGCCATCTGTGTCATCTAATGGAGTACAATGTGTGCCTTGTATGTCAAAAGAAGAAAAAAATGAGTCCATTACAGGATACAGTTTTGGGCAGAACAAGCTGCTCTGGCATTTGGGTTTGATGTAGTTCATTCTTGTTATTATTATCGAATAAACATGATTTTCTAAGTATAATTTGTATGGGAAATATACTAGAGTGTATATTAAGCTCTTTTTACAAATGGGATGTCAAAGTTACATTGAAATAATATTATTTGGGAAAAAACCCTAAATTTGAAAGCAAATTAATGCATTATTTGTTTCTATTTTAATGGCCATGTGGCCAAGCTGATTTTAAACTGTTTAAACAGTTTAAAAATTAACTTCCAAATTAGCTAATCTACATCATGTAGTTCTTTAGTGGAAACTTTTTGTATGATATGCATCATATTCAATCCTAGGGATTCAATGTTTGAAACAAGACTAAAGGAAAGGATTATTACCTATACCAAATCAAATGAGTGATTTGAAGAGAAATCACAAGCATGGAGCATCTTTGTCATTACATAGTCTTGGCTGAACTCATAAAATTTACTTCTCTTTGAAAGTTCTATAATACATAAGAAAATCATGGTAATAGACAAACAAATTATATGATATTGTAATGTCTCCCCTGGACTGTTTTCCCTTTCTTTGTTCAGGACTATATTGACTACTCCTTTACTAGGCTGATATCAATTTTCTCCTTGTAACATGAAAGGAAGCCATGAGAAACCATGAGAAATTATAGCATCATTCAGTTGTAATGTGTATTGCCATTTAAATCTGTCATTTTATGTACCTGACTCATGTACACAATCATTGGAAAATAAGGTGAGGAAAAATCAGAGGGTAATTTTTTTTAAACATGTCCTAAATCATTGTCTCTGTCTCCTTGTTTAGAGACTCATTCCTCAGTGCCTCCCTCTACTCTTATGTTTGTCAGAAAGTGACCATGCAGAGCCCACATGGGTTGATGAGTGCATGGCATAGTTGGCCTCATCTGTCTCATTTATGACCTCCCTGCCAAGACTGAACTTGACAAAGGCTAGTGTCACTAATAACATATATAAGGTTCTCACCTAGTCTTCTTACCATTGAGAAGTTTACTGGGGCAGACATAACTGAGAGCAGAAAGGTCATTAGTCCTATTGGCACAGTATTTGCTTTTATGCAAAAAGATAAGCTTTCTACAGCATGTGATTTTACACGAAAACATTTCTGGGGTTTTAAAGGAGCTACATGAGCTGCAGGTAAGCTAGAAAAGAAAATCATCTGTAGAATAAAATCTATAATTTGAATAATCTGAGTGGTGCAATTAGACTGGGGACTTTGTGTTTATTTCAAGAGATTTTTATAATACCTCTATTTCATAAAGTAATTGAAATTATGTCTCAAACAGCAATTACCTTGGGATTAAATATTGAAGTTATACAGTGAAGGCTCAGAACAAGCAGGGTACTCTGCTATGAACAAAATACAGCATGCTGTATCTGAAAACCTGGTATTTTGTATTGAGGAGTAAAAATGTTAATAACCAAAGATGATGGCCACATTTATCATGACTTTATCCTAGAGAAATATTCAAAGGAATTGTAATTTCTGGGTTGGGGTAATGTCTATAGGGTACATTCCCTCTGCTAAAACATGAACTACAAGTCATCTGTTACTTAGTAGGCCAATCCTGGGGAACTGGCTAGGGTATACAGAAATCATATGATTTTCCCAGGGTCACCTAGTTAGTGTCAGAATTTCATCTTGTACTCAGATCTTCCTGATGCCAAACCTAGCATATCACAATGAAGTAGAGAGAGTTGGATTACACCCAGAAAGATCTAGCTTTGAATCCTGGCTGAAACACTTACTAGTTTTATACTCTGTGTAAGTCCTTAACTGAGCTTATTTTATCTTATCTGACCTTGTTCTCTCATCTTATCAAATGATATGAAGGCTACTCCCCCACAACTTTGTTATGAGGATCAAATGAGATATGATATGTAATGAACTTTTGTAAACCTTAATGAACATAGATAAATATCAGTTACTAAGCTGTGTGGCCTGTCATATTAGGCTCAAAAACCTTTCTCGTGTTAGAAATAATGTTTGATCGTTTGATTGGACGTGTATGTTCTTTACCACAAAACAATGAGAATTCTTTATAAAAATTCCCAGAGACCCTTTATTTTTTAGAAATATTTATACACTTGTAATTTAAATGATGTAAAGGTCCAACTAGATTCCTCCCTCTCCTGGGGGAAACCCCATTTTTCATTTCAGAAAAGATACTTCCAAAATCCAGGAGTCATTTTCTATTTAGAGAGTCTTCAATGTTCTAATCTCTAGTGACAGACAATAGAAGGTTTAAATAAGCAACTTTGTTTGTAGTCATTTGCAGTGTACCCAACTATGGGTAACACATTTTACATTGCTTTCTGCTGTAATTATAAAGAAGATGCTTAACCCTCTCTGTGCTCATAATTTATCCACTTCAATGGATAGCCATATTAATTTTCCTTCTGAGTAATTTCCATATAAT
Source organism: Dromiciops gliroides (assembly GCF_019393635.1). Taxonomy (NCBI): domain Eukaryota; kingdom Metazoa; phylum Chordata; class Mammalia; order Microbiotheria; family Microbiotheriidae; genus Dromiciops; species Dromiciops gliroides. The sequence continues at coordinate 102,327,584 of NC_057863.1, read as the reverse complement.
TATGTTTATGCTTATTTTACATCAGTATTTGTAATTAAGCGCCAACTTACAAGTGCATGATTCTAGTGAAAATACACTCAATAAAATATAGGGAGCTCTGTACCTGATTAATATTTCGGTGATAAATATGGCTCCATTTGATGAGAAACAAAAAAGGAAAATGAAAGAAGATAATTTAAAAAATACACTCTTTTTGTAAATGCTGAATCTCATTAATTTTTTAATGTCTATGCTGTATCAACTACTATAGACCTATAATGAATAATAAAATCTTTGTTCCCATGCCACACTACAAAGATACCCAAAGCTACTCTTTATTTCTTCTTTTAATTTTTCTTCTTCTTTTTGGCTAGAAGCATGTAGTAGCTATAAGATTTAAGTCATTTCTTGGTAAAGAAGAAGTTAATGAGTGACGATTTTCCTATCATGCCATTGAAAAGGAGAAAATTTTCAGGGAAATACATTAACAGATTAATTGCAGTTTCCATGATTTATCAAATAAAATATCAGGTTTTTCTACAGTTAATTAAGTTATATCAGCTAAATTTTCCCATCTGTTCTGGGAAAATGCATTCCCTGCTCACTAAGAGAAGTGAAGGCAATTATTTTGTATCTTCCTTCCCTATTTATTTTATCAACCTTCTTCTGACCAGGTGAAGGCAGATGATCAGGTCACATTGAGAACTATAGTTAACTTGGTATTTTCAGTTTTAACAACTTATATCACCTGCTGAGTAGACTAATGCTCTAATGAATGGCAGGAGTGTGAACCTAACTCTCAGTGTTTATGGGTATATGCTCATATTAATTGGTTGTAGCAGTTCATTCTGATGTCATTATCAAAGAATGTTGTAATGTTGGAAAGTTCAAGGTCATTGGAGTCCTTGCCTGGATCTTCTGAATAATGAATTCCATCTTACCATTACAGAGGTACTTTCTCTAAGTCCCTCAGCTTAGACAACTGCCTTCCCAGGATGCTTGAACATTCACTGTACTACTAAAAGACTTACTTTCAATTTATATTCCGTACAAATGGGATGTGCAGTCTGACCATCAAATACCCCTTGTCCTTATTATAGGACCAGTTAATTTCCTTTTGCAGTAATATTTTTGATCATGCGATATTAGCCGTCCCCTCTTTTTTGGCTTCAATAACTTACTGAACTAGATCACAGTAGTGTTTCATCAAGTGTGTTCTCTATCTTCTTATTTGTAATTTTTCTGTAAATTTAGTTTGAAGGATCATATTTACTTCTTTATATAAAATCTATCTCTTAATCCTCTGCCACAGAGGTTGACAGACAAATTGTAATTATTCTCATGGAGGATCTCTTTACAAATGTTTATCATGATCACTGCAATATTGGATGAACAAGAATTGTATGAAATATTTTTTCTTGTGGTCTTTTGATACACAAAGCCAACTTTTTGCCTCTCTTGTGAATAATTATATTATTTAGCTTCAACTTTATTTTATTTTCAGTTTTAATTTGTAATGAGAATTTCATATTTATTCCATTCCTCTAACAATATCTCCACATGTTGGTCACTGGGCAAGAATCTCACATTTGGAGTGAGACCAGATACATTAAAGTTTATATATGATCTAGAACTGTGATTCTTTGAAATTCCTCTTCCATTCTTCTACCACAGTCACTGTAGAAGCAGAAGGAGCACACAGGATGGAGAACTAGCTTGTAAACTTCTGTTTTATGAATTGACAAAGAGCTGATCATCAAGTGACTAGAATAATGGTGATAAAGATCTCCCTAAAAAATTATACTCAAAACAGACATAATCTGTCGCTGAGAATATATTCAAAGCTTCTTAATAAGGGTAGAACTTGATGGTGTTCTGCTATTATAACTTTCATGAATTCACTTCCATCCTATGATGAAATACCAGAAGACTTACTTTGTATAAATTCAAATATAGAATGATATCATTATCAGCAGGAGTAACAGTATTAGCACTGTATGCCAGGGACTCTAATATAGCATTTGGTAAATAGACAACTTAGTTATACTTATGAATAAGTGAATGACAGATTTCCAAAGGTTACTGATAAGGGAGATAAAGTGGTGCAGGCTCATCACTAGTTAGTTGGACACTATGTGATGAATTTTTTGTCATGGTAAAATAAAAATACAAAACAACCTCTAGTCTCATATAGTTCCCTCCTCTTCTGTGATGAAGCTGGTAGAGTGATGGAAACTATGACCTAGAGTATACAGAATCACAGAAATTTAAGCATTCTCTATTCAATTAACTATTATAATTCTACCCAGAAGATTCCATGTAGTGTCCAGGGATGTACATTCTATTGAAGGAACTGAATTATTGTAATCTTTACTTTTTACTAAAATGAAACCAGATTTAAAAAAGGAAGTTAAAAATGACAAGCAAATAAAGGCTGTTAAGTGGTGTAAATAGAGTTCTATATCTGGAGTCAGGAAGAAGTAAGTTCAAATCTAACCTCAGCCATTTACTAATTGTTTAGCCATTGGCAAGTTATTTAGCCTCTCCTTTCCTCAGTTTCTTCAACTATAAAATTAATATAATAATTAGACTTACCTCCCAGCATGGTTATGAGGATCAAATGGCATAATATTTGTAAAGTGCCTAGCACAGTTTCTGGCACACAGTAGGTGCTTGATAAATGCTTTTCCCCTAATGGCAGAGGGAGAAAAAGATTTTGGAAAACTTAACTCTAGAGTAAAAATAAAAAAGGCAATTGCTATAAAATACTGTATAAATATAAGCTACTATTATTACAGAATTAATATTACATCATACTACATTAATATTAAAATATATATCATTTCTTCACCACCCTTTTATTCCCCTGGCCCTGATCTGAGTTTTATTTCTTCCACTCTACTAAAACACCTATTTACAATATAACTAATATTGTCAAATACAAGTTCAGTGGTAGGTCATGTGAAGAAAGATTTCAAGTTTTATTTTTATTTATTTATTTATTTATTTATTTTTTAGTGAGGCAATTGGGGTTAAGTGACTTGCCCAGGGTCACACAGCTAGTTAGTGTTAAGTGTCTGAGGCCGGATTTGAACTCAGGTATTCCCGACTGCAGGGCCGGTGCTCTATCCGCTGTGCCACCTAGCTGCCCCAAGATTTCAAGTTTTAATTGACCACAAGCTCAATGTAAATTAAAAATATGATGTTGAAAGAACAGATGTGACTAGTGTCAAGATCAAGAAAATCACTTAATATTTTGAACTAATTAAATCATATATAGAGTATTGTGTTCAGTTCCTGCCATAAAACTTCAAGAGTCACAGTGGCCAGGTGGAGATTGTCCAGAAGTAGCTTCCCAAGATTATTATTATTATGAAACCTTAGTACTTAATGCAATGTCTCATTGATCTTGGTACTTCATCCTATTATCCCTCTCAGAAGATTACAACCTGTCAATTTATTTCTGTAGGACTGCATGATTCTTGCCCTTTTCTCCATAGATGTGTGTATATCTACTTATCTATCTACCTACCCACCTATCTACCATCATCCATCCATCTATCTATCTATCTATCTATCTATCTATCTATCTATCTATCTATCTATCTATCTATCTATCTATCTATCTATCTACCTAGGGTTTGCCCATCTAATATACTTTGTTCTTATTTCAAGAACAGAGCAATTGTTTTTCTAATTATATGATGATGACATCTTCTGTGTAATTTCTTAGGACCCTCAAATCCAACATGTATTTTTCCATTGCTCCCTAGTTTACCTACAATTTTAATTCTTCAAAGATTGTGGCATTCCATGAATCACAGCTATATTAGTATCATTGAGAGAAAATTTGTATAAAAAATGCAGGTGTAATCATTCAACATTAAACAAATACTAAAATCCTAATAGATATGCTAATGGAGAGTGGGGAGTAAGATAGATAAAAAAAATAAATTCTACTTATTGTACAGTAAAAATGTGTCATATACAGAGATAAAAAAATTCAAATTGGAAATAGGATCAAAAGATCAAAGTATAACATGCCATGATAATTAAAGAAGAAACTACTTATATCTAAGGGAATTTGATGTTAAATGGATGATTAGACATTTAAACTTAATGGTGGAAATGCAAGTAGGTAATCTTAGGAACAGTGTGAGCAAAGATGTGGAGAGAGAAAAATATAGGTTGTATTTAGGAGCAAAAAAGCAAGTTACATAAGAAATGGCTGAGAGAATTGGAGATATTTTAGTTGAAGAAAGAAAGATTTCAGGGGGCATGACACCAGTGTTCATAGATAAGTAAGACTAACATATAGAAGGGGAGGTATATTATTTATATTATTCCTGAGAGTAGAATTTAAAATTAATGGATAGAAAATTCTATAAATTCTATCAGTCTAAGTTGAAGGAAGTAAACTTTAGGTCAATATGCAGAATAACTTTTTTTAAAATCATTACTTTTCCAACTTGTAAAAGGATGCTTTTTGGAGTAATGCATACTGAATTACCTCAAGGGTCACTTCCAATTACTCATTCAAAATAATTGATGTTACTGATATATTGTATCAAGCAGTTGCTGCCAATTTATGCAAATTATGAAGTGAAGCAATAAAGGTGCTGGGTTTTTTCCATACAAAATTTCTCTAAAAAGTAGACCACTTCTTCCATAATTATTATGCAAACTTCATTATAATTGTTGTTTTTAATAATTTTTTAGAATTAAGGACTTTGAGATTAGAATAAATTTTTCCTTCTTTCCTTTCTTTTTTCTTTCTTTCTCTCTCTCTCTCCTTCCTTCCTTCTTTCTTTCTCTTTCTTTCTTTCTTTCTTCATGTGCCTGGAATTTACTAAGCATTTAATAAGTGGTGTTGTTTGATTAATTGTGATGTATTTTATTATTAAGTTTCCATCTTTTTGTTCAATATTTGTGGAACATTCAACAAGTTTACCGCAGAGTTAGACATTATATTTGCTCTGGGACCAAGACGGCAAGATTAATGAAATAAACACTCCAACAAACATTTTGAAACCATATTGTTTCATGTTAGATGAACCAAAACATCTCCTTCCTTCTCTGCACTCTAAGTCCACAGAGAATTAGAGCAGGACTGAAAGTTGAAGCAGAATTTGAACTTGACCTGATGGAGTCTATGGTCAGCTAACCATAAAGCTACCTTCCTCCCCTGCGCCTCAAAAAGTGTCCTTCAGCATCAGAGCATGTTAAGTTAAAGAAAATTTTTCTTTTATTTCTTTTTTAGACATTTTCTGAGGCAGAAACCAAGGACCCCTTTTGAAACCTGATACCCATGCCAATATGTAATAGTCAACTTTATCCTACAATATCTTTATACTGTCATATAGATATGTGCTTAGGGAGTATGTGAGCAAGCTTCTTGGGAAGCTATTGTTGTAATATAATGGGCAAATGGTATCCTTACAAACTATTGCATCCTGAAGAATAACCTCAGTAAGGAACTTTTCAGGATTATAACCAGTTACACAAGTTCAACATGGTCCATATGATCATACAACATGCAAAGGTGATATGTTTAGCATAGCATTTCTGGAAAAAGGAAGACTGACTAAGTAAATAAGTGAGAAGAAGGAAAAACTTTAGTTTTCTCAAGAAGATGAGTTACTGTTTTCAATTTTCATTCTAAAAAGTGATGTTTACAAATAAGAATATCATTTTACTATGGATAAAATTTTCTAAAATCTCACTTAGTATCTGTTAGCCTTATTATCACATGTATATGAAAGTAATACATTTTTGTAGCATCTTCCATAATTTCTATTAATTCACCTGCAAAGTAGTCTTAAAGAAATTTTAGTGCTGAGCCAATTTTTCCCCAAATTTAAATTTATTCCTATAGTCATTTTTTCATTACCCCTTTTCTCTTTCCTCATTTTAACCCCCCCCAATATTCTATACATATATTAAAATATCCCCACAATACTCTAATACTAAGCATATAGTGGAATGCCCATTCCAGGAACCAGAAACTTAGTGATGATCTTAAGCAACAGAAATTTTTGGCAGTCCTCACTTTGTTCTTAGACCTCAGGTTGGAGAGTAATGTGGTAGAATATAGAGGATTCGATATACTGGGCTAGCAAGAATAGTTTAAACAAATATTTTGTTGGACTGAAATGTGTTTCAGGTAGAAGAAATGAAATCAAATGATGGAAGACTATTTTAGCTAAGAGAAGGGACTAAGGCCAAGCATTAAGGAAAGTGGTGTGAGGATCAACCACTGAAGTTCCACTGTATTGCCTCTGTTTATTTGTTTATACATATCACTTGTCTTCTCTTTTAGACGTAGTTATTTGCTCATAGGGATTGTTCCATTTCTTGTACTTGCATCTGCAGTGATTAACATAGTACCTGGCAAAAAGTAGGCACTTTAAAAATACTTGTTTGATTGATTGTGGTGAGGAAATGACCAGGGCTCTTTGAAGACTAAACTCTGATAGGTCTTACCAAACTGGAAAGTCTTTGAATTATGGGCCAGATTGTAAACTGTATGATGACATGTGTCTGAGTATCAATCTTGCTAAATTTGGAAAGGTTCATTACCAGGCTGGAAAAATAGTAGATAACTTTTCCATCACAGCAATTTTCAAAGACAATTTTAGATCAGTTGCCATCTCCATACCTGGATGGAGAAGTACTTCCATTAATGAAATCACAACTCCTTGAAGTATTGAGGTAATTCTCAGTAATAGGAAATTAAAACAGAAAACCAACCAAGCAATAACAACAAAACAAAAACAACCACCACAAAAGAAACCTGCCAGATATGAAAGCTTTTGGAATTAGTTTTAAAAGAATCTACAAAAAGAAGGTGATTCTGGCAGGAGAGTGGTTAATCAAATAGAACGGAAGCTTCAGCATTCTAGTTAGTAAATAAACAAGATGGAGAGTTATGTTTGAAGTAGTGATAAGAAGGATGGGATACACTTTCAAGATGCTGTAACAGTAGTGGTATTTAATGGTAGCTAAGATTTATTTGCCTTTCTTCTTCATCTTTTACCCTTAGCAATACTGCTGTGGCATGCTAAATAATAAATGTTCCTATAGTGATAACTACCACGATATGGAATAATCTCTCAAGGGTAAATGTAAACTCCAGAAGTTGGATTTTATAAAGCAGGCCAGACCAACCATAAAAAAGGATATGGTAGGAAGCCGAAACCAGAACGTCGCCCTCTGGCAATCTTTGCAGAGCTGATGACTTTTGAATCTTTGCCTGTAGAAAATGTGAGATGATGAAATGATCAGAGGTCAACACATGGGGATGGGTCCCTTGGCTCACATCATTCACAGAGTATCATATTTTATGACCCCTTAAGAGTGTAAGGGAGGAAATACTACACATTCATACGTATATAACATTTTCTATCCTAGGGATTTTAAAATAGGATTTCTTTATGTGAATTTATTAACCTTCCAAACACTTTTGTGAGAGAAGTATTGGGTGAATACTGCTTTGCTTGTTTCCCTGAGCTACAGAGTGGAGACCAGGGTAATATAAATAAGCAGAGGGATGGTTGTGGGTTTATGTGTGTAGGGCAGAAAGATTCTCCATGACATCAATGGTCAGTGTGTATGTGTGCAGGTACGTGTGCATGTGCGTGTGCACATGCGTGCGCGCGTGTGTGTGTGTGTGTGTGTGTGTGTGTGTGTGTGTACTCATGCAGGTATTCAAGTTTATGCTATTAAGTAAATTAAGATGAATTTTTGTACCTTGTAAAACTGGGATGGGAGAATAGGGTTGATTATCTCCACTTGAAAAAAATATAGAAAATGAGGCAAAGTAAGAATTTGAGGATTTTTTTCCCCCCTAAGTGCACTCTAAAAACCTATACTAAAATGTGAAATTTCATGAACTTTATATCAATTTTGAGGCTCAAAAGACTGCTAACACTCTGGTCAATTTGTGCCGGGATAATGTTCATTTGCTCTAAGCTCCAATCTAAACCCAACTGAAAGTCAATAAAAGCTCTTTGATAAATAAAGTTCAAGAGTTAGTCAAGTTTTTAACTAGTCTAGAACCTACTCAGAATATCACTGTCTTTTGATTTAGCAGGAAGTAAGAAAAAAAGACAACTCCATAACTTTCCACAGAATGAGAAAGTGAGAGATAGATTAGCAATTGCATTGCAGCTTCAGGAAATGGTTACTTGACATGAGGGCAGACCATTAAATGAGTGAAAATGGAGAATCAGAACACTTGGCACCTACAGGATCTATCCCATGAAAAGCTGAGTGATGATTCCAAAGCTTGTAGAATTTTGACAAGATTGATTGTCTAAGTGATTAAGAAGCATCTTCATATGATTCAGAGTGGATTTGACTTGTGCCTACTGATTGTACCTTTATGTAGTGGGATGAGTGTACTGGAGCTTGGACAGAGAGATGTGTGCTTTTTATTTTTAATTTTTTAAAGAGGCAGATGGCCAGTGAGAAGACAAATGACTGGGCTTTAAGAGATTCAAGAAAGGGGTGATCCATCTTAGCGTGCCACCATAAAAACAGATTCTAGAAAACAGTACGGATTTTGCTCTTCAAATAATCTTCAAATAGCTAATAAAATTTGTTTTTCATGATTTGTAGTGTCATTTGTGTTTATGATGCTACAGTTGCCATGTCTTATAAAACATAATTGAAATACATATGTATGATTTACGTATAACAATGAATATATTTTATTCATGTAAGGGAAGAGAAACTGTGTTCTATATATGCTACATTGAAATGTTTACTGCATATTCAGTAATAAACTGCAGCATAGGATGCCCTTAGACTGTTTAATTCCATGTACCAAATCTAAGTCATGATAACTCTAGAAGGAAATATAATAAATGAACTTTATTTTTCCCTACACTAAACAGAAATTTTGATGGAAGTATCATATTTCAAATTTGATTGAAATTTTTTCTCTTTCTTTCTCCTTCCATTTCTCCCTCCCTTCCCCCCCACCTTTCTCTCTCTCTGTGTCTCTCTTTCTCTCTCTCCAACATGCACCATAGATGCTTAAAAATAATGTCTTTTGATGATAAAAAGTCATTTTAATGGTAAGGACTGGTCCATGTGCCCAGAAATTCACATCAATAATTTCAATGAATGATTTAGACATTTGTAAATTGTTACTATATTTTAAGGAGGAAAATAGAAGAGTAAAGATAAGTGAAAGAAAGCTTTAAAAAAAAAGCATTATTATTTAGCATGTAGTTCCAAGTTTGCAGGCTCTATAAGGGTCTTGGGTCATCTCCTGAGATTCATAATAACTATATAAAATGTTATGGTACATCAAGGTATATAAATTTTAAACAATTCCAATTGACCTCAGGAATGAATGTTTTTGATATTCCTTTGTCAATGAAAAGATTCCTCTCAACACTAAAGAAAATGATATGTAGGAATTTATAGTTTTGAGATCAATTTCAGTATGTGCTCATAAAAAATAAACAAAACCACAAAAACAAAGTGGAAAATATTCCATTTACTTGTCCTTCATTTGCACTGAGGAAAGAAATATTTTTATATTCTTTCCCAAGTAATGAAATTACAAACACTATACTCAGAACTATTACCCTTAATACATGCTTAATATTTCTTCTTACTAGAAAAACATGCCACAGAACTGAAACACTTTTTGAGTCAGACTGGATTTTATTGTTAACTGGGTCCATAGGGAGGGAAAATTGTTTAAATGATGTCGGATGGATCAGTTTTTTCCTCCTCATAAAGTTGTGATGGAACATTTTGGAAGTAAGGGCAGTGGGAGTCATAATAATATAGAATTATTATCCAATTTTTCACAATTCTTAAAAAATTGGGTGACTTCGGGTAAATCCAAATCATAGCAACATTCATAAAGAAAAACCTTTTTTGATGATTGTTATCCTTCCTCAAAGATTTTTAACATCGAATGTTGATGTGTGTTTATGTGCATGTATCTGTGTGTACATGTAGTCAAGTCAACAAGCATTTATAGAATACTTATTATGTTCTGAACACATGCTAAACTCTCCTAATGTAAAAACAAAAGGAAAAACATTGTTACTGCCATCAAAGAACTCACATCCTAATTGGCTGAAAAGCAGGCAGAGTCATAGTGGCAGGGCCAATGATAGTGGTAGAATAATATAAATTCCACTGAGACAAAAGTTAAGCCAGGAGAGAGAGAAGGATGTGTGACTGACTTGGGCTTTTCCTCAAAATGGAGATTATGGGAAGGATTCATCAATGGAAGGAGAGGGGTACAGTTTTGAAGTCATCTTCCAGAAGGCTTCAGAAGGCAGTAGAGATATGGAAGCATATTTGGAAACAGTGCTGGGAAAGTAGTGAAAATAAGAAAAACAAACAACTAATAAAAACTTCATGGAAATGCGAGGTGTCTATTTCAATCACAATCATATTATTTGAGGAATTGTAATTTTCACCTGATGATAGAGAGGGATGCCATCAATGTTTCACACTTGTTCCATAAGACTGTTAAATGTTTAACCGAGAATTCAGTACTAATGCAAAAATTTTTGAGCTCTGACTAGATTTTAATACAAGTTTAAATAATAAAAAAGAAAATTCCATTTCCCTCTTTCTCAGTGTCAGTGGATATTAGAAGAAGTAGCACTCTGTGATAATGCTGGTCTCAGGGGATAAGGGCAGCACCTGGGTTAGAAATGCATCTGTGTTATAATGAGAAAGATGCTTTATATATTCCTGTGTACCCAGGGGATGTGCAATGATCCCAATAAAATCAAATTCTTACTTTAGAAATGCTCCATAATGGGTTTTTTACTGTACTTACCAATGTCTCATCTATGCTAACATGAAAGAAAGTATATATAAGACTTTTTAAATGTTATTTATTTTTAGAGATATATTTATGAAAAGGAAGCAATACAACTAACTCACCTCTTGCTTTTGGCTTCCACATACATAAAAAGAAAAACTCAAAAAGAATAGCTTAACAATTTCCAGAAAAGCATCATATTAAAAATTCTGGGAAATTTGAATGGCAATTAGCCAAATTATATAATTTAAAAGTATTCTTGGGGCACCTAGGTGGCACAGTGGATAAAGTAGTGGCCCTGGATTCAGGAGTATCTGAGTCCAAATCCGGCCTCAGACACTTGTCATTTACGAGCTGTGTGTCCCTGGACAACTCACTTAACCCTCATTGCTCTACCAAAAAAAAAAAAAGTATTTTTGATGCTGGATCAAAATATGTCAAGATTGTATATTCTAAAAGGCTGTGTCCAAAGATCAGCAGGGGCCCCTGTAAGTTCTGTTGAAAGCCACAACATTAAGTGTGCTATTCAAGGATCAGCATAGCTAACTTTGAGGATGTTTCTTAACAGAAGGTGAGTTATCTGTGAGGAGGTTTACCAAACCATAGCAAGTTGTGAAACCTACGTTAAGGAATTAAGGGGCTGCAATTGACTATGATGGGGAAAATTCTTATTTTGATCACTGACTTTTTAAACCATTGAAATAGGAAGAGAAAAGATATGTAAAAATTCATATTTGAAAAAAATAATTTATGGACTTCCCTAATTTATTCCAACTTTCAAAATACATGTTTTGGAGGGGTTTTTTTTTGTAAATTATTTTTAACTTTGGAGAAAATATCCTTATTCTTATTACTGTTAATCTTTCTGTATCACACAGGGTTGTTTACTGGAATAATTAATTCCCTAATTGAATTTTTAACAGAGCTGAAGTGAGGGAAAAGATTATTAGATAAATATTATAAAATATAAAGACATTTTAATTCTCCCCATTGTTACTGTTGTCTCTGAACTTATTGTTTTTAATATAATTTCCTATCTGGTATCAGTTGGAGTTATAGGATGGGCCAATTAAAAGAATCATCTTTAATGCAATATGGCTTAAATTTAGTTTCTTAATGGGTTGTTCTCTTTAATAGCTTCTAAGTATGGGAAATTCTTACCAATTCCTGGAGTATGTGTTCTAAAGAGCTCTGTAAATAGGGTAATATAGGAACATTTTCCTGCATTGCTAATAGATTCTCTTTAGACTTCCTTTTAGTCCTTTGGACATTTACTACATTCTAATCCACTTCTTTTTAAGGTGCCATGATTAAAGGAATATATTAATGTTTGAAAAATGGACTTCAACAGGTTAAATGAGAATGTATACTGAAAGTCCAGCAATGAAACATTTCTATGCTATGTGGGAAGACAGCACAGCATCAGTCAATATTTAAAACTATGAACAGTGAATCCTCAAAGAATGAGGGTACATGAAAATACCAATCTTGTACTTTAAGTGGTAACTAAAATTCTTAAATACCAATTAACTCTGTTTTCCCATAAAGTCATGCCTTGGTAATTAATTAGGTGCTCTGATAAATTAATTCATGCTTTCATTCCTCTAGTGGACCATTTAGTGCAATGTATTTCATATAAGCAGGTAGGTGGCACAGTAGATAGAATGTCTAACCTGAAGTCAGGAAGATTCACCGTCCTGAGTTTAAATATAGCTTCATACACTTGCTAGTTGAATGATGCTGCTCAAGTCACTTAACCCCTTTTACCTCACTTCCTCATCTATAAAATGAGCTGAAGAAAGAAATGGCAAACCATGTCATTATCTTTGTCAAGAAAACCCCAAATGGAATCAAGAAGAGTCAGACACAACTGAAATAACAGAACAACAACTGCATAGAAGACTTTAGATCAAAAAGACTAGATTATACCTTGAGGACATTTACACCACACAAAATGGGCCCATAGTGGCTGAAAAGAGTTAATATTGTTCTTCAAATAGACAACAAATGAGCTGAAGATGGTATGGTAATTTAGCCATTGGTTTAAATTGTCTGGTAGGCAGGTGAGTCTGGTTAGATACTACATTGCCTTCCAAGCTACTTTATCCTCCTATTTTGCTATCTCCCTATGCCAACTACTTCATTGCCTTCCAAGCTACTTTCTCCTACTATTTTGCTATCTCCCTATGCCAACTACTTCCTTTCCATATTCAATAATTTAGTTGTTGTGCCCCATACCTCATGAAATCTTAGATACATATTTATTGTCTCTACCAACTGCCTTTACTTAACCAGACTAATAGGGTTTCTTTTTTGACATTGGGTGTTTGTTTCTTTCTAAAATACATCCCTGGGGTAAAGCATTGGCCCTGGATTCAGGAGGACCTGAGTTCAAATTCAGTCTCAAACACTTAGCACTTAACAGCTGCATGACACTGGGCATATCACTTAACTCTCATTGCCCTGCAAAACAAAACAAAAGATAAAGTAGGAAATGCAATAGAGGTGGGCTTGCATCATTGTTTAGGGGGCATTAAGATCATGATAGAAAATAAATGAATAATATTTTGTGTTCATAGAAAACTTGGATTATAATGTATATGATCAAACACATTGGAACTAAAAATAATATGAGTGATTTCAGAGAATATGGAAAAATGTTGTTTAGTTGGGAAAGGATTTAAAACTACATGTAGATACATCTCCACCATTCTAATACTGTCTATGCTCTGCTGTCTCTTTCTAGACTTTGGAATTAGTAGTGTCCTGTAATAAGTGATTTACCTGGCCTCTATTCTGTCTCAGAGGTGTCGTAAATGAAAGCTTCCACATAATTAAAAGCCCAAGGAGATTCCACCACCTGCAAACAAATATGGGAAATCAGGAAAGACAGAAATAGAGGTATTTTCAGTCCAGGCACACAGTCTTAGCTGCTAATTTCCATACTGTTCTCCACTTCTACCTTAGTGAAACTAAGAGAAAAAACCCAATGTAAAAAATGTATTATTTCAGAGTTTGAGAAGACTGAATAGAGTAAGATATAAGTAATAATAAAGCTACAAAATTTTAAATAATATTTCTTTAATTCAGAAGACACTTCTTTATGTTGTAGGGCCTCAGCATTATTCATTCATTCAGTAATCACTCATAAATACCTACTCTGTGTAAGGCACTCTCATCATTATGAACATCTATTACCATTACAATGACAATGCAGGAAATGCCAGTGAATAGTTTTCCACTTTAACAAAAGACAGATAACAGAAAGCTGAATTTGATCCATCTTGTTGAAATTATTTAGTAGAGGTTCTTTATCTTTCTAGATAATAAAGGGGGGGGAGTCCCTGAAAGATAAGTTGCATATTGATGGTGGATTTGTGATCTTATCAATATGTTTATTCTATTCAACAATGCTGATCAAACTTCTTATCCTATGCAATTGTCATAAATGGAAGGGGGGGGGAGAAGGGGTGGAAGCAGTGTCTACCTGGTATCTTAGGGAGGGGTTTTTCTCCAGATATATTGATATTACATGGATAGTAAGGGAGTTTGTGAGCTATCTATAAATTACCAATGTATAGCTCTAATAAAAATATAAATTGCCCTTACGTATTCATTTAAAAATACTTACATAGTAGTTATGTGTTGAAATGTAATGATTTTGAATTCATAAATATATGTATAATATTTTAGATAAGAAATATATCCCTGAAATATTATGTATAAACTATTCTCTACCTAGGTATTTAAAAATCTCTACACTGAATATTTTTGCTTCTTGTTCAATTGTTTCAGTCACATCTAACTCTTTGTGACCCCATTTGGGTTTATTTTTTGGCAATGATACTGGAGTGGTTTGCAATTTCCTTCTCCAGCTCATTTTAGAGATGAGGAAAATAGGGTCACATAACTAGTAAATGTCTGAGGCTGATTTTGAACTCGGGAAGATGAGTCTTCCTGACTCCAGGCCCATGACTCTATCCACTGCACTACCTAGCTGCCCTCTTTATTTCTCACCCACATACACACAAAAAAAACTCATTTAAAAATCTTGGTTTTATTGCACTTGGGGTAGGGATAGGATAAGCCTATATTTTTCTTCTAATAGAGAGAAACAGTATCCATTTATTAATATGCTAGTAACTTATGTACTTTTTATGATAAGTAAGTTAACAATGTCAACTATTTGATGACAGTACCAGTATAGTAATGATGTGTTTTTTTTTACCTGTTTGAGGGTGATTTCTTATCTTTCTGTGTTTCCCTAGTATCTAGTATGTGCCTTAATAATGCTTTATGTGGGGGCAGCTAGTTGGAGCAGTAGATAAAGCACTGACCCTGGATTCAGGAGGACCTGAGTTCAAATCCAGCCTCGGACACTTGATACTTACTGTGTGACCCTGGGCAAGTCACTTAACCCCCATTTCCCCGCAAAAAAAAAATGCCTTATGTGTATGTGTGTATGTGCTGAATAAAACAAAAATTGCCTGAAAAAGCTGTAATATAACTACCACAAACTCCTATTTTATGAAGAGAGAATAATTTAAACTCAGAGAATGGTGTTTACTGTGTTCTTAGTTTAAGATTTTTTTAATCCTCAATTAAAAAAAAAAGAAAATCTTGAAAATGTTTGCCCTTTTTACATGTAAGGGCAAAGATAATACTAACTACTGCATACCATTTCTGAAAGAGAAAATAAGAGTAAAACTATTCCTTACTTGGCAAGAGAAAATGTAACAACTTCTTGAAACAAGGAAAGTAATAGATAATGCATTATTTTGGAAAGAAATTAGCAAAATGATATTGATTATTGGCAGAAGCAAATTAGAAGAAAGGATAAAACTGAAGGGAAGTCATTTCAGGCTAGACCTGAATTGTTTACACAAACAACTGAAAAATAGGATATGAACATAAATAAAACCAGTAACTTCAACTATCATCGTTTTCTAGAGACTAATCAAAGAAGAATAAAAAGAAGAGTTATGAGGAAGAAAAAGTACAGTAATCATATCATCAATTAGGCACACAAAAAATCTTGTTTAGCAGAAGACATAGAAGGGATGGGAAACAGTCATTTTGAGAAAAAGTTGAGTAGTCATAGTAGAAGCCTATAAGGATTCTTTTGTCTCACAAAAGGAATGAAAATAATTCAAGAAAAATAACAAGTTTGACAGAAAAATGGCACAAGATCTAGCTAGTAGCATCATTTGGGGGAGAATTTTTATATTTAACTGGAAATAAATATAAAACATCATTGCAAAAATAGGTACTTATTTTCATGTGCAATTATATTAGACAAATCACTTCTGAATGCCTGTCCCACTCTGGTGTCATTTTCAGTCCTGTCTGACTTTTTGCGACCCCATATGAGATTTTCTTTGCAAAGACTGGAGTGGTTTGTCATTTCCTTCTTCAGTACATTTTGCAGATGAGGAAGGTGAAGCAAACAGGGTTAAGTGACTTGCCAGGGTCATACTACTAGTGTTTGAGGCTGGATTGGACTAATGAAGATGAGTCTTCCTTATTTCAAACCCAGTGCTCTATCCACTGTACCATGCAGCTGCACCACTCTAACAAAAAATTTAATTCTTCAATGGATGTTGTCAACATTGATACTCCTCCCAATGTTACAGATTACAACCAAGTTATGTCAGTAAAACGTGCTAGAGGAAAATACAAACTTACTGTAGATGTGGCAAGTGACTCCTTTAAGTAAAATCACCTCAGAGGAATTCAAGAATGGATATAAAAACAGGACAAAAAAACAAAAAAATGCAAAAAAAATCTGTCAAGATTTCATCAATATGCTATATCCTCTACCAATTTCTGAAAAATCATAGATCACATTTGGAATCACCAAATCACTATTCCACTATATTTGGGATCGAATGTTCTCGTAACTAGTGTGGAATGTGGAGAAGTATCATTTAATGAAATAAACAGAAGAAGAATCAGATGATGGAATATAAAGAGAGGAAGTGTATAATTTTGATCAGTATGATAGATAGATAGATAGATAGATAGGTAGGTAGATCTACTAACAAATTAAATTGTGCTGAATGCAAAACATCTAAATATTGTGGAACCTTCAAAATCCAGTTTTGGTTGCATATCAGAACCAACCATCCAATCGTCTACCTAGGCTATTTCACCATCTACTTACCCCTACTGACCTGCAACTCTTAAAGGGAGGACAATATAACCAAGCATCTTATCTAAATAATAATAATAATAATAATAATAAATATCGACAGCAATAGTAATAAATGTTAACAATAATAGCTAGCATTTAGATAGTGTTTTGAGGTTTGCAAACTACCTTACATATGTTATCACAGTTGATTCTCACAACAACCTTGTAAGGTAGTGCCTGTAAAATCTGTATTACTGATATAATTTGGTTGTACTCTTCAAAACCCAATCGCCATGAAATTTTATAAATAACTTTACTCTTCGCTGGCATTCCATTGCCTACCTTGTCTTAGTGGTTTATAAGATCAAAATTCAGACCAAAATAATGAATATAATATTGAACTTGAAATCAGGAAGACCTAGGTTCAAATTTTACCCAAGTCTAGCTTCTCTATAATCTAAGCATTTGACCCCTCTCATTTTTTTCTCCCAATCTTTTATTGCATCATTTTTTACATATTATTTGCCTTCTACCACCAAAGCCTTGAAGTCACCAAGTATTAAAGTTTGTGATGATTTGATAGTGGTTAATTAATTTTTGCACATAATTTTACTAACATTCTCTGCAACAAATGTTGGTATATGGGTTGCTACTATTTTCATGGTGCTTCTTTTGAAAATGATGTTAATTTCTACTTGATTATATGATTAAAGTGTTTCCTAAAATGACTTTTTTTGTTCTCTCTGGCTACATGGCAAAATAAATTACAATAGATCCTGTATTTATTTACCCAATCAGAACATGAGAGCCAAGCTTCCATTTACCTGAAACTTTGATTCTAGTGATTTTTACTGTGTGGATATTAAGATTTATTATGATTCAGTTTCTCTAATATATACACTCAACTAACATTATACCCATTTTATCCACTGGATAAACTTCTTACATTTCTAATACTAACAGCTAAGTTCATGTTTTAGACTGTCTAAAACCTCCAGGATTTTAAGCCCCCCCTATTTCCTTTTTGGCCCCTCTTTTACTGTCACTAAAAAAGCATAAGGAAGACACTAAGAAATGAGTACCATATTACATTTTGTATATTTCATGCACAACCATAAATTTGTCAGTAGTTAGGTCTTCCATAGGGCCAGACTGATGATAGGTTTCTCTATACTTAGATATGCTGGGTCTTGGAAAACATACATAAATTGATATGTGAGCCATACTGAAAGCCTTACCTAGATGCTAAAGTTTTTTTTCCCCCCTAGAGACAGTATATGAAAACATGAGACACTGAAATATAACTGTTGAAGAAGATAAAACAAATCCAGAAAAATTCTAAATATTACTAATCCCAAATTGGATAAATTGTCAGCAATATAAATAGAATTTAATTATAACTAATAAAATATTTAATGCCTACAAAAATGCCAAACTCGTGTAAATACAAATAAATAATCAATATATAAAAGATAATATTAATTGTGGGAAAATTCAACATTAATGCCTACATTATACTAGTCTGGGGAAGATAACAGTACTACTCACATAATTCTAAAGATTTATTAACATAGAGAGAAGCCCAAATGATACTTTAGAGAATTAGAGAAGATAGTATAAAAATTAAATAGAAGAGAAAAAACTCAAAAGTATTAAATATAACCATAAAAAATAAGAAGAAAGGAATTATAATATCAACAGATAAATTTTTATTTTATTGTCATTACTTTTTTACATTGGATAAAATTATCAAAACTATTACTAATAAAAACAAAAATGCTATAAAGACTAAAGAACTAGACATTACAGGATATATAAGTAAATTCAGATGGTCATGTAATGATTTATGAATTCAGAAAAACAAATTATTCAATAAATGCTGGTAGAAAAACTGTGTTATTTTGGTTGAAAATGTTATACTAGCATTGTTCTCAACATAACACATCAAGTTACAAATGTAGAACTGATCTAAAAAAAATACAACAAAGAGATATATCATTTCAAAAAGTATTAGAGGATGGAATCTTTCTAAGTCCATGAATAGGGGTAAAATTCACCACTAATTATGCTATAGAAATTTTTTTTTTTTTAGTGAGGCAATTGGGTTTAAGTGACTTGCCCAAGGTCACACAGCTAGTAAGTGTGTGTTAAGTGTCTGAGGCCGGATTTGAACTCAGTTACTCCCGACTCCAGGGTCGGTGCTCTATCCACTGCGCCACCTAGCTGCCCCTGGTATAGAAAATTATGAAAGATAAAATTAATTATTTCACACACACACACACACACACACACACACACACACATATTTTTGGTGGGGCAATGAGGGTTAAGTGACTTGCCCAGGGTCACACAGCTAGTAAGCTTCAAGTGTCTGAGGCCGGATTTGAACTCAGGTCCTCCTGAATCCAAAGCCAGTGGTTTATCCACTGTGCTACCTAGCTGCCCCCAATTTCACATATATTTTTAAAGAAACTATACATAAGATGGCAGAGGAAAGACATTAAACACAAAGCTCCTGTCACAATTACCCCCAAAACAGCAACAAAACAAGCCCTGGAGTGGCAAAACCCACAAAAAGACACTGAGATTATTTTCCAGATTAAAGGGGGCCTTACTGGGCTATAAGCAGAATCCGACGCCCAACCCCCAATCATGCTGACACAGACCCCAAACACACTGCACAAGGGGAATTTACCCTCAGCCTCCAAATCAGCTGCAGCACCCATGTCTTCTGAAACTAAGCTTACCATCAGGTGAGAGGGCTGAACAGCTTGCCCGGGGGTGCAAAACACAGGGGTGTCTGCGGGACCTGAGGAGGAGTTCAGATATTCCACTCCAGCAGGGAACCAGAAAGAAAACTTGAGCTGCAGGAGGCAGAGGTGGGGGAAGGGCACAGGCTCCTCAAAGCTAAAAACCACCACAGCACTCTGCTAGCTGGTTAACTAGCAATTTGGCTTGAGGTTACCTTCAGAGCAGAGAAGAGGCCAGGTGAGAGCAAAACCTGCCTTCCCTCAAACTGAAACACCTGGGACCCTATGGATCTTGGGACAATGTAGCTTGCAAGTAGGGCCCCACCATAAGAGGGAGCTAAAAAGTCAAGCAAAGAAAGTTGAGAAAAATAGAAAGATTCTTTAGCAACAATGAGGATCTCAGTGCATCCTCAGAAGAAGATAACAACCTCATGGTCCTTACATCCAAAGCTTCCAAGAAAAATATGAATTGGTCTCAGGCTATGGAATTGCTCAAAATGAACTCTGAAGAGAAGTAGGAGAGATAGAAGGAAGATTTAGAGAGGTGGAGGAAAGAATGGAAAGAGAAATGAGAACAATGCAGGAGAGGAATGAGAAAAAAAGTCAACAGCTAGAAAAGCCAAATGGAAAAGGAGATAAAAAAACTATCTGATGAAAATTATTGCCTAAAACCTAGTGACTTTATGAGAAACCAAGACACAGAAAAGCAAATCCAAATGAATAAAAAAATAGAGGGCAATATGAAATATCTCCTTGTGTACAAAAATTAATTATTCATAACTATAACTAACCTGGAAATTATATATAATTGAATTTATGAAAAATTATGATTATATGAAAAACGATAAGTTTAGAGAATTTATAATTGGTCCGTAAATCCCTTCGTGGTCACCATTCAAATGTTAGAATATTTTTGAGTTGACTAGGCCTAATTTGGGGGGCTAATCTGACTGGAGGACTAAACTGGGGACTTTTGACTATTTGGCTATCTGACTGTGTTTAATTTAACATGGGCCATTTATAAAGTTCCACCACACTGCTCCCAAACTGATAGACTAAAGATTAAGAAGCCTCTGAACTAAACAATCAAAGCAGAGTTTATTTATGAGATACAATTTCAAATTAGGAATACAGGGAAATAAAGTACAACCTGACTGCTTTCCTGTGGTCTCTTTCCCACCTGCTGCACCTCGAAGAACTTCTTGAATACAATAAGGGCCTTAGCAGCCTCCTGCCTCAGGGCACGTTACACTTTCCCTGGTTTGTATTAAGGCCTGTAACCTTGTCAGCTTCATCTCTCCTTTTCTGAACCAAACTCTCCTCCATCCTTGTCCGGGCTCCCCTCTAGTCAGCCCCCTCCTAGTCCGTTCTCCTCTAGTCAGCCCCCCTCCTTAATCTTGTCTCTATCTAGTCCGTCCTCTCCTCTAGTCAGAGCCTTCTAGTCTGTCCTCCTGGTCTATATATACCTTTTCTTCTCTCCACTCAAATCTCGGGGCTTCTTTCACCCCCACAGACCAAGCTAATCCACCAGCCAGGGCTGCGGCTGGTTGGAGGGGGGGAATGCTCCAAGTTTCACGTGCCTCAGCACAGGCTATCTTTCAGATAACTCTGCTCAGGTCGGAGGGAGCTGGGGGCTTTTTTTCCCCCCCCAGCTGTCTGATCTGGTGTCTTGTATAGCTCACGGGGCTTTTTCACTCAGCTGAAGCTGAGGAGGAGGGGGAGAGACCCTGAGGGCCTAAGGCTTTCTAATCTCAGCCTAAAGGTAGGGTCCCCAAATCAAAACAAATTTCCACACTTGGAAAAAACAACTGGCCTGGAAAATAGATAAAGGAGAGATAATTTGGAAATCACTAGACTACCTGAAAGCCCTGACGAAAGTAAGAGTTTAGATAGCATCTTCCAAGAGATTCTCAGGGAAAATTGCCCTTATGTTCTAGAAACATAAGGCAAAATAGAAATTGAAAGAATCTACTGATCACCTACTGAAAGAGATCCCAAAAGGAAAACCTCCAGGAATATTATAGCCAAATTCCAGAGCTCCCAGGTAAAGGAGAAAATATTGCAAGCTAGAAAAAAGTAATTAAACTACTGTGGAGCTCCAATAAGTCTAAAACAAGTAACCCATGATGACATCTTTAAAATAGGGTTGAGTGGTAGGAGGAATAGAATGGGGGAGGGGGACGAGGAGAGATGCTCTGGGGAGAGGTAGTTCACATGAAGCAAACAAGAAAAACTCTTATGGAGGGGAGGGAAAGAGGAGGAAGGAGTGGGTGAGTGAGTGAACCTTAATATCATCAGATTTGGATCAAAGAGGGACTAACATACATACTCAAGTGGGTATAGTAATATATTTTTGCTCTGTAGGAAAGTGGTAGGGGGGGAGATAAGTGGGGGGGAAGAAGAGGGGAAGGAAGGAAGGGCAGATTGGGGAGAGTGAAGTGAAAAACGAAACACTTTTGAGGAAGGTGAAGATGTTCTGCATGACTGCACAAGTATGACATATTGAATTGTTTGATTTCATAGGGAGGGTTGAGGGGGAAGGTAGGAAGAAAAATTTAGAATACAGAATTAGCTCCTTAAATAAGACCTTAAATAAATAAAAAAAACTATACAAATAAAAGCAATATAGAAAAGAATTTGAAATTATATGTATTTACGAAAAAATGTTCACCCCAAAATTGCTGGTCTTCCATACATGTAGTGTTTTTCCCCACCTCTCTACACATAACATAGGGAAGAATATTTTAAGAGATCTTTGTTTATCATGTCAACATGTAGAAATTATATAGTGGTTCTCCTGTTCAATTCTAGGCTTAAATCATTGTTCCTTTACTATGTTTGTCAGTAATTTATGCACAGACAGACAAGCTTGTCATTCTATCTGGATAATTGCAAAGTAGTCCAACATTCTTCATTTATTTTCC
Organism: Dromiciops gliroides; assembly: GCF_019393635.1. Classification (NCBI taxonomy): domain Eukaryota; kingdom Metazoa; phylum Chordata; class Mammalia; order Microbiotheria; family Microbiotheriidae; genus Dromiciops; species Dromiciops gliroides. The sequence continues at coordinate 102,304,994 of NC_057863.1, read as the reverse complement.
CCCCTGTTTTTACACTTGGATCAAATGCTTCAGAGTAATTTTGGATTTCATTTAAGAGGTTGAAATATTTTGGGTGTGATAAAACAATAACAATGACCATCACAAAGAGGCACAGTGGAATACCTTACCATTTATAGTGGCAATGGAGAAGTGGATGGATATAAGCAGGATACAAGACATTACAAACAAGTATTTATGCATGTACAGGGAAGTGGTATGATATCAATTAAATATACAAGCACCATGAAAGAGAGATGAAACATTAAAGATAACCAATGGAGAACCCACATATTTGTCGGGAAAATTTTTTAAGTCTGACGGAAGAACGAAAATAACAAAGTTTCCAGGCTGAAGCAAATAGGTTTATTGAGAGAGGGTTAGTCCCCCAACAAAGCCAATAGGTTTATTGAGAGGGTTTTAGCCTCCCAATAAATCTGGTCATCCAGGCATTGGGCCTGAAAGACCCAGAATTACACAATCCATGGGTTTATATACCCTTCCAAAGTCACACTTGTACAGCATTATATCATTAGTTGTACTTCTAAAATTAAAACATATTCTTAGGAAATATGAGGAACTACCTAAATGACTATAAATGTCAGCATTATGATGACAATAAGGTGGGTCATTGTTAGGCCACTGGTCAGCAGCGTGAACTCTCTATAGGAAACTATGTCACTCGTGATTATTAAAATATAGCATTGCTGACTGCTAGATCTTGTGATATTACCTAATGCTTGACATTGGAAAATTAGGAAATATGAGAAAGGACTTAACCTTTTGACCTTATGTAATCTATATTAAATAGAATAAATCATAATTTTTTAGTTAATATATTGATTATTATCTTAATCAAATCACTTATAACTATAGTAAATCTCTTATGACTAAGGGATGGGGAAAATCTCACTCACACATTTTATTGTTACCCTCATGATATTAAGAGAAAGAAGCATTAGATTAATAACCTACTTCATTCCAGGTACTAAGTGTTTTAAAAATAGCTCATTTAGGGGCAGCTAGGTGTCACAGTGAATAAAACACAGGCCCTGGATTCAGGAGTACCTGATTTCAAATCTGGCCTTAGACATTTGACACTTACTAGCTGTGTGACCCTGGGCAAGTCAACCCCAATTGCCCCACAAAACAAAACAAACAAACAAAAACAAAAAAAGCTCATTTAACTTTCATAACAACTCTGTAAAGTAGGTTCTATCATCATTATCATCATTCCCCTTTTACAGTTGAGGAAATGGGCAAACAAAGGTTAAATGACTTATCTAGGACCACACAGCTAGTAACTGTCTAAAGTGAGATTTGAACTCAAGTCTTCCTGACTCCAGGGTCAGGACACTCCTTCAATAAAAACTTGAGGCCATCTATCATGACCTCCTCTTCCTGCCCAATTCCACACATTATATCAGCTCAACACGTTCTCTAATTTTCTCCTTTGCGACATTTTTGCCAACACTTCTGCTTGTAACTCATGGTCTCATAGGTTTCCTTGAACCTTATTCCTTTGATAATAAACTCTCTTGCCATAACTTTCAAGTTCTTCTTATTTGTGTTTTCTTTCTTACAATCATGCCCCCATCTCTCCAAAATTTAAGAAATCTCAATTTTACTATATCACACATATGTTATCATTTATTCCCTCCTTTCATAGACTCATTTCTAGAAAAAGCCATCTCCTCTCATTGTTTTCTCATTATTATCTTTGATTCACTTCTCAACTCCTTATCATGCTTTATTTCTACCACCTGACTGAAACTATCTTTTACAAGGCCCTAAATAAATTATATATTACTGACTCCAATGGTCTTTTCTCATTTTTTTATCCTTTTAAATTTCGTAGCATTTGATAGTGCTGACCACCAACCTCTTAGTCACCTTTTCTGCATGGGTTTGTGTGAATATACCTTTTCCTTGTCCTATTTCTACCTGTTTCATTATTGATTTGTAATGTAATTTGAGATATGGTGCTCTTAGGCCTCCTTCTTTCCGTTTTCTGCCTCTCCCAATTCACTAGATATTATTGATCATATATTTCTCCATATAAACTTTGTTATCATTTTTATAGTTCTATAAAAGTATCCTTTGGTAGTTGCATTTTTCTTATTATTAGTGATTTAACAAATTTTCATATGTTTGTTGATAATTTGTGTGCTTTTTAAAAAAATATTCATATCTATAATGGTTTTGGATTTCTGGTTTGTGAGCAGCATCTGACTTTTACAAAAGCCAATGTTGTATCATGAAAGAACAGGGGATTTAGATTCAGCGTTCTGAGTTCATATCCAAGCTCTGTGAGTTATACCTATATGACTTTGGAAGAATTACTACACCTTTCTGAACTTCAGTTTTCTCTATTATAAAATGAGGGCATTGAATGGCATGATCATTATGGTTCTTTCAAACTCTAAATTAATAATAGAAATTGTAGAGTTCTTTAACGACTCTACACTTGTCCCTACAAAAGGCCCATAAAATACTAATATTCATCCAGTGAAGAACATTAATACTAATATTTTTTCCAACAGTTTTGAGTCATAAAACACTGTCCTTGAAAATATGATTAAAGGATCTGAAAATAAATTCATTGCATTAAAACTTCAAGCACATGAGATTTTCCAACAAGGGGATGAGAAAATTGACATATGACTTAATCATGATCTTTAAGTAAATAAATGTCTTTCACAGAAAAGATAATAAACAACTCCTCTTAATTCCTCCTGAGGAGAGAACAAGATACTTCATCATAGGATTTTGCCATATAGTCTTTCCTTATGAAAGAAGATTGTTAAGATATTGTGTTGGGCCAGTAGTGCAACTTATCCTGTATGCTTCAGCTGAAATTCTTTACAAAAAAAAAAAAGATTTCTCTTTAGTATGAAACATATTTAATCTTGTTCTCCTTCCATAAAATGTGGGAGGATGAACTAGATGTTCGATTTCCACTCTTAATATATGTGATAGGAGTTTGTTTAACTTAGAAAGTGACAACCCTCCATCATTCTGCCACATTTCTAATATCCTCATGAGAGCTTCAGATTATGAAACTATGAATGTTTTCTATTAATTGCTTCAGCACAATGATTAGTTTAATATCAAACTGAAATCTGTAACTCACAAACAAATTATTATTGTAATTACCTCATATAAATATTCATTAATTAATCTTCCCCCCACCAACTTATTGCACTCATTTAAACAATGCAGGCTCAATAACAATTTGTGAAAAGGCTGTTAATTATTTTTCTGCAGCCTCTTAGGAGTTATGAAATTTATGTAATAATACCTAGGTTATACCTTTAAAAAATGTCAGGAGTAATCCAAAACTGAATGGCTTTTTCTTCCTCATACAGTTATGAGCACTACTTAGTCAGTAGTTAACTTTCGACAATAGAAGATATGGATTTTCTTATGAATTGGAATATTTTCATGGGAACAATGGATAAATGATGATAGTAGTAGGAAAAGGCTGAGGTATTTGGTTTTAACAAGAAAATTTGGAACTTTCAACAGATAAGAAAAGAATATAGAGAAATATGTGCTCTGAGTTTACACTTGGACTATATTTTTAGTGATCAAGAAGAAAGAGCAAAAGGGAAAATAACTAAGGTGAGATTAGGTCGGGCACAATAATATGTCAGGCATAATTGATAAGGATTGTGGAATGTATCTCATTTTTACCTCATGATTGAATATGAAATCCTTCATCTGAGATCATCCAAAAGCAGCACCATGTAATACCAAAAAAAATCTTAGTAGTTTTATGAGTTTTGCTTTCTGTATTATGTTCTATTGAGTAAGTGTGGCTGATTATGGCAGAGGGAAGGATTTGATTCTTCAACTTGGTTTTAATTTGGATTTTTGGCGTTATTTTTATTGTTAGTGATGGTACTACATACCTAGTTTGATAAGCATTATAACGTTTTTTTTTTCTTTCTCTTTCTTCAGTGTCTTCAGACTGGACATCCATTTAGTAATATGTTGTTTGTGTTTGATGAACACTTCAGTGTCAATGTTTCTACTGACCTGATGGTTGAAGGCTATCTGCACAGTCACCTCAGATAGAAAGAAATCTCCTCCCAATCTATGCTGGTAAGAGATAATGTAAGAATCCTGGGTAAATGAAAAATAAATCTGTTTATTGTTACTATAGTACTTGATATCCAGAATCTATAACCATATTTCCTGAAAAAAGTAAGATGATATAAGACAGACAAGAGGGGGATGAAAAATGACATACAAGGCTGGATTTTGGAGATTCCAGATTTTTTTTGTTGGTTTTGTCACCTCAGATGTTTGGTGCTGTTAAGAAATATGTTGTGACTCTACATTGTAGGTAATACTTATAGCCATTGCAGAAATTTATAGAGAGCTCTTTTTTACCTTCCTTTCTGGGAAAAGTCAATTCAGAATGTATGTTTCTTTTACACCTTACTGAAGTAATGAAGCCCTGTCTACTGAGCCAGTTGGGACATACTAATATTTAGCTTGGAGTGCAAATACCTAATGCCTGGCATAAAACAAATAATAATTTTGTTGTCTAGGTCTTCAAAACATGCCAACTGACATAGGGTAATAAAGGAAAGAAATGTGCGCTACCGTGTCTGGGTCTGCTTCCTTTCAATATAGGAATATTCTTCTCTTTGCACCAAGCTTCTGGTAAATTTGTCTAGTTCTACAAATTAGTCAAAGTGAGTTCTCATCTATGACAAAGTTGAAGACTACTAGGGGAGTAGAAATATTATTTTTGCTATTCAGATGCAAGCTTGATCTTAAGCATTCTCTAGTCATACCTCCTAGCAGAGTTAACCTGATCCCAGGACACTGATGGAACATTTGCCATCAAAAATTCTCTGTCTATATAATAAAATAGACAATATGTCCTAAAAGCATATCTCATCTCTATGCTTTCCCACTGCCTAACTTCCTTGTCTAGATTGCTATCCCTCTAAAGTTCTGTCTCATAGAATCCCATATTTCCTTAAGTCTCAACTCAAATACTACATCTTTTTTATTTTTTTATTTTTTTATTTAAGGGAGACAATTGGGGTTAAGTGACTTGCCCAGGGTCACACAGCTTGTAAGTGTTAAGTGTTTGAGGCCGGATTTGAACTCAGGTACTCCTGAATCCAGGGCCGGTGCTCTATCCACTGTGCCACCTAGCTGCCCCAAATACTACATCTTTTAAGAGACCTTCCCTACCTGGTCCAGCTCCCAGCTTGCTATTACCTTTCCCTCTGAGGCTGCTTTCCATCTATTCTATGTTGTATATACCAATTCTGTATATTATCTCCTCAATAAAAAGTAAGGTCTTGGAAGGCTAAATGCATTTTTACATTTTTTATCCCAACACTTAGTACCATTTCTGCACATAGAGACCACATAATAAGTGCTTCTTGATCTATTGTTTTACTGACTAACTGGTACCTGTGTGGTCCCTACCAGTTGACCACACTGACTATTTTTTTTTTTTGCAGGGCAATGAGGGTTAAGTGACTTGTCCAGGGTAACACAGCTAATAAGTGTCAAGTGTCTGAGGCCAGATTTGAACTCAGGTCCTCCTGAATCCAGTGCTGGTGCTTTATCCACCACACCACCCAGCTGCCCTACATTGACTCTTTAAGAAAAAAATGGAGCATGGCTATCCTAAGCAGAGCCATTTTTATAAAAAGAATATGATGAAAAAGGCAAAAATGAGACAGCATGTAGAAATAAAAAGACTGTTCAATTTGGAGTTAGGAATAAATTTCTAAACATTAGAAATAAATGACTTCATTTATTTGAGCCTCACTATTTTCATTTGCAAAATGGGGGTAATAGTACTTATTAAAACTCATCTTAATATAACATTTTAAGGTTTACAAAGCATTTTGTAAACCAGTTCAAATACAAATATTCCTATTTCACAAATGTGATAACTGATGCTTTTAAACAAGGAATCATTAGAATTGGAACTCCAAACCAAATCATTTGCCTGTAAGATTTGTGTTCTTCCTACTACTGATTAAGAGAATCATGGAATGCCAGAATTGGAACAGACCTTAAAGGTTATCTAGTCTCAGGTAGCTGTACGTAATCATAAATCAACTCTATCACATATTAGATATATAGTTATCTACCTGCAGTCTGGGGACTTTCAATAAGAAGAAACTCCCCATCTCTTTCCTGACATAGAATTTAATCCTGATTCTCGGAAATTTCTATCAATTGTTCTTTGGTCTGTCTTCCGACTCCATTAAGAGTTAAGTCCATGTCCCTTTCCATGTGAAAAATCACCGGATATTTTCAGATAGCTTTCATGTTCCTGCTAAGCCTTTTCTTCTAAACATCCTCAATACCTTGAACAGATTATCTTATTATGTTATTTTTCCTCAAAAACTATTAGAAGGGAAATGTTGGAGGGAATTGATTTCAATTCAAATACTTTTTGTTCAAGTTTAAGTCTTGCTTATGTCATAATTTTATATCAAGTTAAATATTTGATTGTTTTATGTAAAGGATTTTAGATTACCTGGATAAGTTATATAAAATTAGTGATATAGCTTCTCAATAATCTCTAGGAAACCAATGTTAATGAACTAACACCTTGATGATCTGACACATAGATGACATGACATAAGCTCACATAATGAAGCTATCCAGGTGTTGACAGGAGAATCAGAGAATTTGGTTTTTTATATGATAGAAACAGCAAAAGAAGACCACTTTCCTGTGGATTTCAGCAACTATGTTGTGACATTCTGTGAAGAAAGCAGAGAGCACTAGACTATGTCTTGCATCAATCCTTTTATTCATTAACTCAATTTTCAGCAAAGCTTTTTGAGTGCTCACTTCAATTATAGCAAAAAAAATGATAGAAAGGACTGCCCTCAAAGATATATTTTTCAATATTTTAGGATTTGTAATATTTTATATAAGAAACTTTTCAAAGATTTTGAAGACCCTTTCTTAACTATTATATTTAATTTATTTCCCACATAATTCCCTTTAAATATTTGTGTAGTTATGCCACTCACTTGTTTTCACTTCCCTTTTAAGAGAAATGTTCTAAATTGTTCTATTCTTACTAAGGGCAGTAGAAGCCCCATATTTTAATTTTAACCTTAATACTCACAGTGGTGCATGAAGAAGTGGAATGTTTCTTAAAAGATGGACATTGGGGCAGCTAGGTGGTACAGTGGATAGAGCAATGGCTTTGGATTCAGGAGGACCTGAATTCAAATCCAGCCTCAGACACTTGACACTTACTAGATGTATGACCCTGGGCAAGTCACTTAACCCCAATTGCCTCATGTAAATAAGTAAGTAAGTAAGTAAATAAATGAATGAATGAGTGAATGAATAAATTAATAAATAAATATATAAATTTTTAAAAAAGATGGACATTGGGAAAAGTGACAGGAACCAAGAAAGTACATATTAAGAAAACTGCACAACAAGAAAAACAATTTTAAAGACATTCAGGAATAAACCTTAAAAATCTCTTAAAGCAAGGATAACAACTCAATTATAAGCTTTACAAGGATTTTTGACCATAACAGATCTACAACTACATTATAAAGTGGCAATCATCAAAACTATTTGGTACTGACTAAGAAATAGAGTGGTGGCTCACTGACATAGATTATGTACATAAGACACAGTAGTAAGTGACTACAGCAATCTACTATTTGATAAACCCTGAAAGACTCCAGATTTTGGAATAAGAACTTACTAACTGACAAAAACCATTAGGATAACTTGAAAATAGTGTATCAGAAACTAGGTATAGAACAAAATCTCACATGATATACCAAGATAAGGTCAAAATTGATACACAATTTAGATATAAAGGGTGATACCATAACCAAATTAGGAGAGCAAGGGATAATTCCTCTGTCAGATTGATGCAGAAGGGAAGAATTTATAACCAAACAAGATATAAAGTGTATTAGAAATTCAAAAATGAATAATTTTGATTATATCAAAATAAAAGGTTTGTATCCACAATACCAATGCAACCTTAATTAGAAGCAAAGCAGAAAGTTGGGAAATAATTTCTATAGCAAATGCTTCTGATAAAGGCCATATGTCTGAAATATATAGAGAAATGAGTCAAATTTATAAGAATGCAAGTCATTCCCTAATTGAAAAATGATCAAAGGCTATGAACAGGCAGTTTTCAGATGAAGAAATCAAACCTATTCATAGTCAATTTTTTTAAAATGCTCTAAATCAGTATTTATTAGAGAAATGCCAAATAAAACATCTCTGAGGTACCACCTCACAACTATCAGATTGGCTAACTTGCCAGAAAATGATAAATGTTGGATAAGATATGGGGAAGGTGTGACACTGACGCATTGTTGGTGGAGTTGTAAACTTATCTAACTATTCTGCACAAAGCAATTTGGAACCATGTCCAAAGGGCCACCAAACTGCATATCCTTTAATCCTGCAATACCATTTCTATGTCTATACTTCAAAGAGATCATAAAAAGGGGGAAACAAATCTACATGTACAAAAATTTTATAGCAGCCTTTTTCTTTTAGTAAAGAATTAGTATTATATGAATGTAGATGAATGCTATTTTGCTATGATAAATGATGAGTAGGAAGATTTCAGAAAACAACAACAACTGGAAAGACATGAATTTATGTTGGAGGAAGTGAGCAAAAGCAAGAGAACATTGTACACAGTAACAGTAACACTGTGTGGTGATCGACTATGATTGACCTAACCCTTCTTATCAATACAGTGATGCAAGATAATTCTAAAAGGCTTATGATGGAAAATGCTATCCATACCCAGAGAAAGAACTGATGGATTCTGAACATATATTGAAGCATACCTTTTTCACTTTTTTATATTTTCCCCCTTTTGTTCTGTTTCTTTTCTTTCATATCATGCCTAATGCAAAAATATGTTTTACATGATTGCACATGTATAACCTATATCAGACTGCTTGCTATTTTAGGGAGGAGAGAGGGAGAAAAATATAGAACTCAATCTTTCAAAAAATTAATGTTGAAAATTGTGGTTGCATGTAATTGGAAAATTAAAATTGTTAAATTAAAATAAATTGATCTTATTAAAGAGCATTTCTCTAGTGAGAGCTTGTTATAAAAAAAATCAAACACAAATTCAGACCCTTCATTCTGCCCTCTCCTTCCCCTCTCCAAGAAAGGTAAATTACTAAATTGTGGGGAAATTATGTCAAAATAATTATTAACAAAAAACCTATGAGGGAAAATCCACAATAGCAGAATAGAGGTATCAATCCAGCAGAAATTTCCCAACATTCCTCTCCAAAGAACTTTAAAATAACACCTCAAATTGAATTTTAGAGCAGCAGAGACAGCAAAAGTTATGGTAAGACTTTTTTTTAGCCTGATACAACTTAGGAGGTTGGAAGCAGAGGTCTGTGACACCAGAGTGTGGGGACTTCAAGGGTACACTGAAACAATACCAACACTGGGTCCTGAAGGCAGCTGAGACAAAGGAAGCAGCAACTACAGGAGCTCTCAATCCAGAGTTGGTAAAGTGCTAAGTCAACCTGTAAGAAAAAGGTTACACGGGACCCTTTGTTGGCACAGGTGTAGCTGACACTGATTAGAAACTCTAGTATGAGTATAAGCAGCTCTGGGTCACAGTTCTCTGGGGAAAACTTTTGATCATGTGGTCACAAGGGAGCAGGATCCTTAGCTGAAGTCTGGGGATAAATAGCAATACCAGTGCTTGCTGCTGAAGGAGATCAGGGGAGCAGGGGAGCAGGGAAGCAGGGGAGCTGGTCACAGTTTCAGGACTAAGAGTACTATTAGCAGTTGTGACTGTGGAGAAATAGGGGCCTTTCCCATTTAAAAAAACAGAGAACACGTCAGGAGAGAAGTGACCAGACACATTGTTGTGAACAGAACTTAGCAAAGGACAACTGAGGCAATTCTCTGAGCAAGATATATTTTATTAGCAGGGCCATGCAATGTGATAACAAAGGGGCCTTAGACTCCATTTGTGTAAAAGATATGGAGTGAAGACTGACAACATCTTTTATATCTAGGTGTTTCTTCTGATTGGCCTGACAGTACATCATTTGAACCTCCCCTGACAAATGTAAGGCAATCCTGATAGGTAGACATTTTTAATGAAGAGGTAGGTTAATGGTTCTTAGTTCTTCCCTGTTACTTCATTGTTAGATTAGTCCTTAGTATCAGTCTGCAGCTAGGAAAAGGGGGCTGGCTTTTAGATGTGACTGATCACACCCCTCTCTGACACCTAAGGAATACCAGTTGCTTTATGAGGGATAGCTGCCTCCAAAATTATTGGTTAGAAAAAATAAGCCATCCCAAACAGGATCTTACTGGCTCAGACTCCCCCATTTTTAGACCAGGTCACCCCAAACTTTGATTAAGGGAGGCAAGTACACAAGTCATCCTCCTATGAGTAAGAGACTTAGCTCAAGCTGGCTTCTATTTATGGGGTAAATAAAAGTGAGGGTCCCTGATTATGCAGATGCCATAGGGGCTGGGAATAATTACCTTACTCAGTTATGCCCTTCATGAGCTGCCTGATGTTCACAGGTTGGGACCTTAGGAATAGATGGATTCAGAAGGAAATATTGGGAATGTTAACACAAACTTTAATTTTTCACAACACTCCCTTGGAAGCACCAAAAACTTGTAGACCCCTAGAATTTGCTCCAAAAACAGCAACATGAAAAAGCCTGAAACTTAGCACAATGCCTCCCCACCCCTATGTAAGCAGAGCTGAAGTTAAACATGAAGCTTAAGGTCAAGAAATAGGCTGGAAAAATGAGCAAATAGAAAAAATGTAACTTGAACATAAAAAAAAAATTACTACCATAGCAAGAAAGACCAAGAACAAACTCAGTAGAAGACAACAATTTGAAAAAAACCACAAACAAAGCCTCAAGGAAAAATATTAGCTGGACACAAGACCAACAAGAATTCAGAAGAGCTTTTACAATGGTGGGAAAAATGGAAGAAAGAAGTGGCAGCAATGCTTGAAGCTCACTCTCATGAGATTTTGTTCAAAGAGGAAATTTCAAATAAATAATTATATATATATATATATATTTAGTTATATATAAATAATTATATAATATAATTTTATATATAAAATTTCCTCTTTGAACAAAATCTGATGAGAATGAGAGCTCATATATATATATACATATATACACACATATATACATATTCATACATGTATGTATACACATATGTATATGTGTATATGTAAATATATATGTATGTACACTCAGTTGGGTAAAGAAATTTATCATATCCAACAGGTAACTGTGAGGGTAAAGTGATAAGAAAAAGGAAGTACAAAAGCAGGGGTAGCAATCATAATCTTAAACCAAAAACAGAAATAGACTATATTATAAGAGATAATCAGGGAAACTTTATTTTGCTAAAAGGTATCAGACAATGAAATAATATAAAAAATAGAAAGTTTCTCCGATAAAGGCACCATTTCTCAAATATATAGGCAATAGAGTCAAATTTATAAAAATAAGGGCTATTCCCCAATTGATAAAGGGTCAAATGTTATGAACAGTAAGTTTTCAGAAGAAGAAATGAGGGATATCTGTGGTCATATAAAAATGCTGTTAAGCACTATTGGTTAGAGAAATGCAAGTTAAAGCAACTCTAAGATACCACCTTATACCCAACAGTAATGACAAATACTGGAGGGGATAAGGGATGAGGGGAAATAGTCATACTAGTGAACTACTGATGGAGTTATAAACTAGTCCAAGCATTCTGCATGATGGTTTGTAACTGTACTCAAAGGGATATAGAAAAACTGTGTATACTCTGAGCCAGATATATCACTGCAGATTCTGTATACCAAGAAGGTCACCGAAAAATAAAAGGAATAGTTGTAGCAGCTCTTTTTGTGGTGGCAAAGAATTGGGAATTGCAAGGATGCTCATGAACTGGGGAATGGATGAATAATTTGTTTCATATGATTGTAGACTACTATTGTATTATATGAAACGAGAAGTTGGATTTCAGAAAAACCTGAAAAGACATATACAAACTGATACTGAATGAAGTAAATAGATCTATGAAGAGTATACACAATAACAGCAACATTGTATAATGATCAAATAAAAGACATAGCTCTTCTCAGCTTTATAATGATACAAGAAAATTGCAAAAGACTCAGGATGGAAAATGCTATCCAAGGGGAATGGTTTCAGAAAAAAATATGGGAATATATATGAACTTACTGTAAGGTGAAGTGAGCAGAACCAGGAGACCATTGTACACTGTAAGAGCTATATTTTAATGATGAACAGCTTTGAAGGACAGATACTCTTATGGGTTCAGTGATCCAAAATAATTAAAAGGAATTACAATAAAAAATGCTATCCATCAGGGGCAGCTAGGTGGTACAGTGGATAGAGCACTGGCCCTGGAGTCAGGAGTACCTGAGTTCAAATCCAGCCTCAGACACTTAACACTTACTAGCTGTGTGACCCTGGGCAAGTCACTTAACCCCAATTGCCTCACTTAAAAAAATGCTATTCATCTCCAGAAAGAAAACTAATGAACACGATCAAAATTAAAGTTATAATTTTCTCACTTTACTTTTCTTGATTTTTTGATATGGTTAATAGAGAAATATTTTGTTCATAATTTCACATGTATAATTGATACTATGTTGTTTGCATTTTCAGTGGGTTTGGGAGAGTCAGGAGGGAGGGAAAAATTTGGAATTATTTTTTATTTTAAAAATAAATAATAAATTAAAAGTTTGTAAATAATGCTTAATTATGAGTTAATATACGCATGTTTTTAGCTCTACTAAAATTTTATGAAATATAACCTAGACATATGTTAAGAATATGAGAAAATAAGCAATTTTTTAACCTTCCTATCTATTAAACTGAATAGGAGGCATACATAATACAACACTCCATCATTGATTGATTGGGGGAAAAAGTATTTGCATCCATAGGGTTAAATGAAGCCTTAAAGGTTGTCTTCTATCAATATAACTCCCACAGATATTTTAAGATCCTACCAGATTCCTTGGTAGGTGAAACGTCCTAGAAAACTTTGTTAAATGATCCTGTAACTGTCAATATTAAATCATGCATAAAATAATGAGAAATATGCACACTAGAATTATTCACCACTGTCAAAGATCTTCTGTACAATGTTCAGTAAGAAGAGAAATTTCATATTAAGACTTCTTAACCAGGCATCTGTGAACTTTTAAAATATACTGATGACTGTATGTTGATATAATTATTTTCTTTTATAATCTTATGCAATATATTTTCTGTATTTAAAATTATCATTGTGAGAAGGTATCCATAGACTTCCAAATGGCTCCAAGATACAAAAAGGTAAATGATCCCTGCTATAGATGGGGAAATTATCCAGGATATTTGGATGGCATCATGCAACTGCATCAAGTCTCTAAATATTACACTTTTTCCTCAACAAATTTCATGACTACTCAAAAGAGTTTGATATAATAATCTATTCATAGAAAACACAAGTGAATGAATAATGTATTTGGATCATAAAATTAATTGAGATATAAAATCCACAAAATTACTCTATCAGATCCTCAGTTCTGCCTCAAAGAATCCCTACTTTCCTAAGAGTTTCAGCATGTGTTAACTACTACAAGAGAACTATCCCGATTCTCCTATCTGTGTCATCATTACACAAATTATATTATTTCTTAATTTATATATAAATAAATATAGTGAATATTATTTTATATTAATATATTTATTAATATATCAAATATATTATACAATCTATTTGTGCATATGCATATGTATAGTTTTTACCTATCTATGAACAGCCCCTTTCCCCTTCTCCAGTAGAAATTAAACTCCTTAAAAATAGGGAAATTTTCACTTTTGTATTTGCATCCTCAGTACCTATACCACCGTTTCGATCATGGTGTGTGTTTAATAAATTTTTGTGGGAAAAAAGAAAGGAAGGAAGAGAGGGAAAAGAGAGAGAGAGAGAGAGAGAGAGAGAGAGAGAGAGAGAGAGAGAGAGAGAAAGAGAGAGAAAGAGAGAGACACAGACACAGACAGAGATAGAGACACACAAACCAAGAGACACACAGAGAGATAGAGACAGAGAAAGTTGCAGAGAGAGAGAGGCAGAGAGAGAGAGGCAGAGAGAGACAGAGAGAGTGGCAGCAAAGGACAGAGAGAGAGAGAGGGAGAGACAGAGAGAGTGGCAGAGACAGAGAGAGAGGGGGAGAAAGGAAGGAAGGAAGGAAGAAAGGAAGGAAGGAAGGAAGGAAGGAAGGAAGGAAGGAAGGAAGGAAGGAAGGAAGGAAGGAAGGAAGGAAGGAAGGAAGGAAGGAAGGAAGAAAAGGAAGAATGAAAGAAAAAGAAAAAAAAGGAAGAATTATAAAAGACACTAAATATACTGAGCTGGTACCAGAGCTTAATAAGAAGGGGAAAGTGCAATACATTGGAAACTGAGCAGCATGTTCAGTGTTCCATAACTGTTCTTTGCTGCCTCAGCCCATCTTTTAAAAACTAATATTCTCCCAGTGGTGCTATATGGCTGTGAATCATGGAACATCATGTTCTCAGAAGAAAGAAAATCATAGGCAGTGGGAAATGGAAAAATGAATGGTGGGTTGTAGCATATTAGCAGCAATGACTTACACATGAGAAGTGGCATAAAAGACATCAACCATGACATATATGACTAGAAAAGGTCATGTAGCATGAACAGGGGATAATAGATAGACAGCTTGAATGTTATACTGGTATCCATGGAATATTAAAAGACCCAGAGGAAGGCCCCTAGTGTATTGGCTGGGTCTACTATGGTAAATTTAAAGAAGGCCATGAACTAGAATTCTACATTATGAGGAAAAATTGGATGGCCTGCTTACTGTACAGGTGTAAGGAGTATTTATGCCGATAGTATCAAAGATAAATTTAAAATACTAGTTATCATGATCTCTGTACATATATTAGTACCTGGAAAACTATTAAAGATACTTGGTTTTCCTGTTTTTTCCTTGATTTTTCTTAAATGTTTTGGAACTAATTTTTAAAATTTAAACATAGCATTTCAAGTTTGCACTTCTTTTGATTGAAAAAATGAGGGAATTTTTACAAAACTACATTTAGTATATATATGTGTGTGTGTGTGTGTGTTTGTGTGTGTGTGTGTGTGTGTTCTTTTGCATTTTATTTGATCTATTTGAGGCTACAGACCTAATAATGGCATCATTAGGTCAAAACCCATGCACAATTTAGTATCTTTTTGAGCATAATTCTAAATTCCTTTCTAGAATGAGTAATTCATTTCACAGTTCCACCAAAGGTAAAATGATGTGCTTGTTTTCCTGAAGCATCTTCAACATTTCTGACTTTTTAAAAAAAAATTGCCATTCAGATGGGTCTAAGGTAAAACTTCAGAATTTATTTAATTTTAATTTCTATAATTATTAATAATTTGGAATATAGCTATATCTTAATGATGTCAAGAAAAAGTGGTCGAGTCCAATGTTTTTATGGACCTAGATCATAATTTATTATGAGAATCAAGTCTTAAATGTTGTGTGAATATTTATACCTTAGAAATAGGCAAATACTATAAATAAAGGATTGTGTTGTGGATCACCAGAGACAAAAAATGTGTTGCATGTACATTTTTTTGAAGAGATGGTTGTTAATTTGTCAGCACACAAATTAGGAATACTTTGTATGTTTGGTGAAGCCTTTATAGCAATCTTATTAGAACACATGGAGAAAGTCCCAAAAGGATGTCCAGGCATGGATATGATATGATCTCATCAGAAAAGATAGGGCCATCATCAAGGAGATTATATAGCTCTTTCAGTCTTAAATATTTCTACTAATTATGGTAAAAATTAATATTACTGTATAAAACATGTCGAATTTATTTGGAATCCTATAACAATGTATTCCATGTGGAGGAAAATACCAAACGAAAAAAGAAATCTCAACATTTGTTTAGCATTTATAATCAATATATTTGGAAGTTATACACCAATAATTCACAAAGCCCATCTTAAGAAGGAAATCAGGAACTTTTGAAAACTCTCAACTCTTAAAAATCAATATGATATCATTTTCTGGTAAAATTTAGTCCAAATATAATTAATATTTAAGTGACATTTTGTTATTTGTTATCTACCCTTTTCACTTATTGCTGCTAATTAGAAAGACAATGACTATGCATATGGTGTATGGGGTATTCAGGGAGGAATACCACTTCTGGTGTAAGGGCTTGCAGAGCCCTTTTTTGGTCTACTCAGCTACCATTGGTGTCTACCTTCGACTAATTCTTAGCTATATCTCCAAAAAGCTATAGCATGAACAGCAGCCAATCCCAGTAAACTGTCTCAACAGATGGGCAGGCCTCAAACCTCTCAGTAAGTTAGAGGGATGTTTACTCAAAGCAAGCATAGATTTTCCTTGGCAGAATGGGTGGTTGGGAAAAATTTATTTCAATGGTTATGAAGGCAGCTGAAGCAGGTGCTTTGGAGCTCTTAGAGCCTGGTCAAGCATTAAAGATGCCAAACTCATTCACTGCATCTCAGGCCGTTGACAGTCATCCTGACATTTGCCCTGCCACTGGACTTCAATGACTCAGGAAGAGAGAGTGAGGTTCATGATTCTGTGCAACTCTGCTTCACTTAAATTTAATTCATGCACAAGTCATTACCCTTGATGTCATTGGTCCTCTTTGAAAAAGAAAGTCAAACAACAACAACATGAAGATACATGTATACATTCACATATATTTATTATATAAATGAATGTCTTAATTTGTATATATGAAAGCTACATGAAAAGTTTTAAATTGTAAAAATCTGTGTTGGGTATTAAAGAGAGGATTGGGGGCAGCTGGCTTTGAACAAATTTGGTATTGGACGATAGGCCAATTTGGTTAATGTAGTATACTTCTTTTTCAGAATATGTTGAGGATATGAGGTGTTATGGAAATTGGTATTTTTCTCTGTGTGTTTTTAATATTTGTTTTTTATCATAGATTAACCTAACCAGTGGGATAAGGTACCAAGTTAGGCTACATTTTTTGCTGAAGTGTATTGACTTTTAGATGTTTGTGTAATGAATCGTGGGAAATCTTTCCAATGATTTTTTAAAGCCCCTAGATAACATACAATATGAATCCTAAAAAAGAGAACGTTTTGCTATTAAACATACTTATGAAGGCATTCCTACAGAGACATTCCTCAAGGCTAATATGCTACATAAATATTATTTGTTGGGTCAATCCTCTCTCTATGTGGTGATGTATCAAATTCTGGAAGCATAGAAGGCTAATTAGAAGAAACTTAATCTAAGATTCATATTTTAGAGGTCAGAAAATTGAGGCCCAGATGAGTAGACTGACTTACTCACAGGCATAGATTTGAGTTATATGGTAAGAGGATAATGCTGATATAAACAGGGCTTTTTCTGTTAAATATTTAACAATAAGTTCTCAAAATAAGTAATTAATGCATTTATGATATACTTTAAAGTTTAATCTGTATTGTTAATATTTTTCTATCACTTTCTTAAATATAGACAATCAAAAGAACAATGAATTAAGCTCTGATTCATAGCATTCTTTTATTTTAAAAGTGTAAATGGTCATGTTGAAAATTTAGCAATCAGCTCTTCTGAGTCAGTTCCAGTTTCAATTGTAAGGGTGCTTTTAGTCTTGTACTCTTAGAGAGCTCTTATTCTACATAACTAATTCATAAAGATGTTACTGTATCCTAGAATGTTTTATGAAATAAGAGGGGCAGTTAGGTGGTTCAGTAAATAAAGCACTGGCCCTAGAGTCACGAGGACCTGAGTTCAAATGTCACCTCAGATATTTATTGGCAGTGTGACCCTGGGACAGTCACTTAATTCTAATTAAATATAAGGAGCCATCTCTAATTATCCTGATACATATCTTGCCACTAGACTCAGATGGCTCTGTAGGAAAAAGTAAGGTTGGTGTCCTTGCATAGCCTTCCCTCACTTAAATTCAACTGAGTCCATGTCATGACATCACCCACATGTCATGGTCCTCTTCAGAATAAAGGACAAACAATAACAATAAAATTAGATGAGGGAATGAGTTCTGAGCTAGATCATGCACTAAAGGCAGATGAGTCAGAGGCAGGTACATAGGCTATATTACTGCCTGTAGGACTCTTCAAGTCACTTGATCTTTGAATTTTAGTTTCCTCATTTTAAAAATAGATATAATTTAGAACTATTGCAGGAACAACTTCAGAGGGGTCTTGTAAGGATTAAATTTTACATTTATATATGTACTTACAGAGAAATATATTATTTATTATGTATTGTTATATATGGTAACCTATCATATATAGTACATTAAATACATTAAAATTCTATCTAAATATCAATTATTGTGATGATGATGGTGATGGCGGTGGTGATGAGGATGATGATGAAGATTATAGGCTAGTGTGTATGGTGGGGAGAAGAATTTAGGAGAGGATAGAGAAGAGTAAGGCAATAGGGACAAAAAAAAATTGATCAAAATCAAGTCTTACCTGATCCATGAAAGGGAAAATGTTATCTTATTAAATGATGATAAATGTATGTAAATAATTATGACATTTATTCATGGGTGTCAATACAAAGAGGAAGTTTATAATTGCTATAGGTATATATAATTTGGAATCTTGCACACTTTCAAGGACAGTAGAAAGACCATGTTGGCACTGCCTGTAGATAGGTAGAATGCCAACCTACCAAATTTGGAAGGTTTCTCCTCTGGTCTTTAAGAAGGTTATAATGCTCTGTCTATATCTACATATGGTTATATATCAAGATCTCTACATCAAATATTTCCTTTCTGGTGGTATAATGCTATGTGGTTAAGAATAAGATATACTTCTCTATTCTCTCAAAGTGATACCATAGTTCTAGTTCTTAGCTTGCTCTTGCTAGCTTAGAACCTTCCCACCAAATGCTAGTTTTATATACATACAGACACACACACACACACACACACACACACACACACACAAACCACAAATAGCTTGTAATCATCTTTAGTAAAGAAAGCATCCAACAGAAAGTAGAGAAGCTATTAATATTGTAATATAACAAAGAACACAGAAGAGTATTGAGCCCTTCAGCTGGGAGTGAGACAAAATACTTTACCTTAGCCAAGGAGGGAAGGAATGATATCAAGGTAAGTGTTTACATTCTAGTTTTCAAATGTCAGAAGTTAAAAGCCATGAAAGTGTACAGGTTCCCAATAATGTTGGTGATCCTAAGAACTTTTCTTGGGCTTTGCACCTGACTTCTCTGGCTGGACCTTATCCTACCTATTAGGTTCTTTGCTTAATTTTGACTCCAGGAACATCATACCTCCTCAGAAGAAGCTCATGATGAAATTCCATCATAATGGAGACTGATTAAGCTTCAGATACTGAAAACCTCCCATATATATTTAATTACCTCTCTCCTCTGATTAGAGGGCTTGATCATTAACCTCTTTCCAAAGCCTCCTTTTGTAGTGGACTCAGAATTTTCTAGCTAACTTTGTCATTATCTGCTCTGCTTGGTTTTAATTCTTTGAACATGCCTCTGTGTGTCACCCTGTGGTATCCAGTCCTCTTCCCTCCCCAGCTTTTCAGCTTCCTTTTGTATATTTTCTTCACTCATTGGATTGGATTGTCTTTCTTTTTCTCACTTTTCTGCCCAGAACTGTGCCTAACATATAACAGGTAATGAATATTTATTGACTATTGAATTGCATCTCCAACAAAATGAAATTTCTCTTATGCAGATACAAAGAATTGTGCTCAGCTTTCTCTCAGCCAATCAGTAGTCATATTTCTTTAAAGGTACACAACACAGGACATAAGCCTTTCATTTTAAAATTTTTGATATTTAAGTAAACATGTTTTTTTAAATGTCTTATCATTCAAGCGTGACGGGGAGACCAACATGATGTACCCGTCATTCCTTTGGACGTGGTTGATCATCATGCTGACAAGGAGGGTGTCAATGAAACAGAAATAGATGCAGCGTCTGTTTACACTCTCCCTGCTGGAGCTGACTTCCCCATGTGCTACTCTGTTGCAGAATGTTATTATTCTCACCATGAAACAGTGCATGGTTCCTGGTACATTCAAGATTTGTGTGAGATACTGAGAAAATATAGCTCCTCCTTGGGGTTTACAAAACTTCTGATCCTAGTAAACAGGAAGGTTTCTCATCGCAGAGTGGACTTCTGCAAAGACCCAATGGCATTGGGAAAAAGCAAATGTTTTGTTTTGCCTCCATGATGACCAAAAAGTTCTACCTCTTTCCGCTTCTCTAATCCTGGGCCTTCATGGTAGTGGCTGCGGACACTCCCTCCATGGGTCTCTGTCTCTTCCTGGCCGATAGTGGCAGCCCCCGCCTCTTCCTCCGTGGCTCCAATGGTTTCCTCCTGCTCCTCCTTCTCACCCGCCCTTGGTAAGCCCATAGGCCTTTCATTAAAAAACAAACACACATACACCCCACGATTGGGCAGAAACAGAAATATGTAATTATCAAACCATATCTTTATTATGTTACATTTAATTATCTCTTGCATCATTGCGTTTTTAATTATAAAATCTTGAAAACCTTTTTTATGTATGTATACATGTATATACATTCATATATTTATAAATTAGGTCACAGATGTAGAAGTAAGTGAAACCTTAGAAAACATCTACTGTAAAACTTTCATTTATGAACAAGTAAACTTGGGCCCAGGGAGGATAAAACTTGTCCAAGATTTTTTTTTTTTTTCAGGGCAATGAGGGTTAAGTGACTTGCCCAACTTCACACAGCTAGTAAGTGTCAAGTGTCTGAGGCCAGATTTGAACTCAGGTCCCTTGAATCCAGGGCTGGTGCTTTATCTACTGCAACAACTAGCTGCCCCCAACTTGTCCACGATTACCCACATACTAAACAACAGGGGTAAAATTTTAGCTTAGTCACCTCAAAACTCAATATGATTTCCATTGCAAAAATCTGTCTGATTATACCTTATCTTCTTAACTAGATCATTTGAAAGGGAATGTGTAGTAGAATAGAAAAAGCAATGACTGAAATAAGAGAATTTTATTTCAAATCTTGCCTGTCACACTATTTATGTGGTCTTAACCTTTCTGGGCCAATGTATAAAATGAAGGTCTTGGACTATATAGCAACTAACATTCCCTTGCATCTCAAGATTTATGATCCTAGGAAGTTTTGTTGTTGTTGTTGGTGGTGGGTTTTTTTTGTTTGTTTTTTGAAAATAGAATTGTGTAGAATCCTTTGTTTTAAGAGGCAGCTCTTTGCATGGACCCATACAAAGAATAGTGAGCAAATGGTTGTTTGTTGAATGAATGATAGATGGTGAAATCACCATCTCAGATTCTAAATTTAAACACTCACATAGAATGTCAAGTATTTCTTCCTATTGATTCTACATGGTTTAGTTTTCAGGCAAAGAAATGTACATTCTAATATCTTACAGGTATGTTTTACAGCCAAACATTCAAATTAAACATCAGAGGAAACAGAAGTCATCCTCTGGAGAATTGGCTGACAACGACTTTTATGAATTTTGCTACTCCTGGGGAAGTGCATTATAATGCAGTGCATTGCTCCACCAGATCTGTTGTAAAGAACATTTGGAATTTTGAAGATATGTTTTTATCCCAGACACATCTGTTCAAGCCCTTCAACTTTTCCCAGGGCAAAGAGCGCCTCATGTTTATGATGTTATGCATGCTTCAGAACTTGGCTGTAACAAACCAGTTCCTTTTAAGGAAGAAGAAAGGGAAGAAGATGATTAGGCGCATAACACTGAATAGATGCAGCAGCAGAAACAGCAAGCCAAGCAATGTATGTGTTAGAATGAGAAGAGAATCACATAAAAGAAGCAATTTGGTTTTGGCTAAAGATATTAAAATATAAACTTAAAATCCCAACAACAAAAAAAGATCAACACACAAGCTATACAACATTCAGTCCATGTCTACACACAAATATTTTGGGAAGGAGTCAATCAATGTAAATTGGGCAATAGTTTCTTAAAAACAAAAATATGCCTTCCATATATTCCAGCCCAAACAGTTTACAAGTGTCTGATCAATAAAGCTCTTGCCTTTATTCTATCTCCAGGAATTGACTTGTAAAGAGTCTATGTTCAAGGGCAGCTAGGTGGCACAGTAGATAAAGCACTAGTCCTGGATTCAGGAGGACCTGAGTTCAAATGCGACCTCAGACACTTGACAATTACTAGCTTTCTTACCCTGGGCAAATCACTTAACCCTCATTGTCCCACCCCCCCAAAAAAAAACAACCCACCACCACCAACAATAGTCTATGTTCATTCCAAAAAGCCTTTATTAA
This sequence comes from Dromiciops gliroides, assembly GCF_019393635.1. Classification (NCBI taxonomy): domain Eukaryota; kingdom Metazoa; phylum Chordata; class Mammalia; order Microbiotheria; family Microbiotheriidae; genus Dromiciops; species Dromiciops gliroides. The sequence continues at coordinate 102,282,588 of NC_057863.1, read as the reverse complement.
GCACCTGCTATATTGCAGGAATAAGTTTTAGTGCTAGGGAAATAAAACCCAAACAGTCCCTGCCCTTAAGAAGCTTTCATTTTAAATATGGTGAAATAACATACGCATATATAAATGAATACAGAATCCTCATGACACAAATAGTAAATATTTACCAGACCAACAGAAACTAAGGCGATTATTATAAGTGTTACTTAAGAGTTGACATTCAAGGGGGAAGCTAAGTAGTGCACTGAATAAAGTACCGGCCCTGGATTCACAAGGGCCTGAGTTCAAATCTGGCCTCGGACACTTGACACTTACTAGCTGTGTGACCCTGGGCCAGTCACTTAACCCTCATTACCCTGTGGGGGAGGGAGAGTTGACATTCAAACTCAATTTTGAAGGAAGTTGGGGGTCTACAACAGGGAGGTAAGCAGGAATGCATGTTAGGAAAGGGAGACGTTACAAAGTCAAACAGGTGGGTCATAGAACATCATGTGAAAAGAACAGCCATTAGGCTATTTTGGTTGGAATATGGATTGCATGAAGGAGGAACCTATAAAAACTCAGCCTGGAAAGGTGGGTTGGAGCCAGATTTCACAGGATTTCAATGCCAAATGGATGAGACTGTATTTTATGTTAGAGGCAAGAGGGAATAACTTGAACTTCTTGGGCAGTGGAATGACATGTTCATAAATATGATTTGGCAGCTGCTCAGTCAGTGTAATGGAGAGAAGGAATATTATTAGTTAAATGGCTATATAGGCAATGGATTGAAGAGAAAAGAAGTCAGAGTGGTTTATTAGCATCCTTTTGCAATAATTCAGGCCAAAGATAATGAGTACCTGAAAGAAGGGCATGGCTGTAACTGATGTTGTATAGACAGATGCTACAAGTAGTCATTTGGTAATTGATTGGAGAAAAGGTTGGGGTGAGGGAGAGGGATAAGTTAAAGATGATTCTGGGACTGCGAACGTGAGTAACCGAAAGGATGTTGTACTACAGAACAGAAATGAGTATGTTAGGAAGGTTTGGGAGGAGGTAGTGGAGAGGTTTAAGTCTCTTTTGGATATGTTGAATTTTATTTACCTATAATAAATGCCTATATGTGGGTGATACATATCAGTTAGTTTGTCATGCATGATATAAGCTTAGAAAAGAACATAGGGTATGATAGGTTCATGTTGAATAAAATGGATAATTTGAAGAAAAAAATACCTACAGATTGTCTTAAATATGTAACATGTCTTTGTGGGGGGAGGAAAAATATAGTTCACCAATAGATCCTTGACATAAGAACATTGGTCTAGTTAACTTTGGACTGAAATACAAGATAAAGATTTTTTTAAATTTCCTGTTTCCAGACATCTTCCTCTCTTATTCTGGTCTCTCTAGTTCACATACTGCTTGTTTGTGGTGTCTACTAAATTAAAGATGTCAAAGATCTGAGTACTGGGGACAGGGTGATTAGAATTTTGTCTGGAGGGGCCAAACTTGAAATAACCAAACTTAGCACCAAGTTATTCTTTTAAAAAAACAAGCTACCAAAAGGCCTACTCCTTCTCGCTCATATGACATTGTGTTACCTGCTTTCCCTTAAAAGTTTGTTTTGTTTTTTTTTTTCTCCAGAAATAGTCTCTGCCAAATGGTAATGGTGTTCTGAGATTTCTGTCTCCTGGTTTTCTGTATCCAAAGCAAGCATCACAAAATGAGGGTACATTTTGTGCTGCTTGCTCTGGAAGGCCTTGCCTTACCTTTAACAATTACTAGTAGGGGCAGCTGGGTGGCGCAGTGGATAGAGTACTGGCCCTGGAGTCAGGAGAACCAGAGTTCAAATCTGACCTCAGACACTTGACACATACTAGCTGTGTGACCCTGAGCAAGTCATTTAACCCCAATTGCCTCACCAAAAAACATACAAACAGACAAACAACAACAAAAACCCTTTAATTAAAAAATAAGTAAATAAAATGACTAGTTATGGCATTGTAACAAATTAATCTGAGATTAAACCAATTGGGTCTGTTTATAAACCACCAATTAAGAAGAATGCTTTTTTGGGAAAACAAACCAACAAATAAATGAAACTACACTTGATTAGACATGTGATACCATATTCCCTGGCAAAATTGTATTCAAGCTAGACAAGTTCCTTGCTGAAAAGTTAGCAACTATACAGTAAAATTAGAAATTCTACAAAAGCATATTTCCCCATTTTTTCTTTATTTTTTAATTTATGGAATAAAACAAGCACTTCCACAGCATGGTACAATAAAAAACAAATAAATAAACAAATGAATGAATAAATAAATTAATAAATGAATGAATGAATATATGAATAAATAGGCAAATAAATAAATGGCTTAATGAATACATAAGTAAATAAGTAAATAAATGAATGAATGAATGAATGAAAAATGTGCACGAAATGACAAATTGATTATGAACAACTTGTTATTCCTTTTAAATACATAAAAAGTCATGTTATAAATTTCATTTCCCCACTTTTATTTTCCTTCCTCCTACCTCAGAAATGGCTACCATTAGATGGAAATAGATGTGTGTTTGTGTACACATATATAACGAATGTGTATATATATGTATAAACATATATAGGTACATACATATATTTATGTAAAATTATTCTATATTCTACTTATCAGTTCTTTTTCTGGATGCAGATAACATCTATCTTCATCTGTCCTTTACAGTTAATTTCATTATTTACTATGGCAAAAATGACTTATGTGCTCAAAGTTATTGTTCCAACAATATTGCTGTTATTGAATACAATGCCCTCTTGGTTCTGCTGATTTCATTCTTCATTATTTCATTATGTTCTTCTAAGATCATTGAGCTTATCATTTCTTTTAGAACAATAATATTCCATCACAGTTATATATCACAACTTGTTCAGCCATTCTGCAGTTGTTGGGTATCCCCACAATTTTCAGTTCTTTGCCACCACAGAGAGAGATACTATACACTTTTTGGAACATACAGGTTCTTTTCCTAATTATCTTTGGAAATAAACATACTAGTGGTATTGCTGTGTCAAAGCATATAGGCAGTTTAATAACTCTTTGGGCATAATGCCAGTTTGCTCTCCAAAATGCTTGGATCACTTCACAATTCCACTGACAATGAATGTATCCCAATTTTTTCACATCCCCTCCAACATTTATCATTTTCCCCTTCAATCATTTTAGCCAGTTTGATAGGTGCAAAATGATAGTTTAAGGTTCTTTTAATTTACAATTCTCTAATCAATAATGATTTGGAGCATTTTATTTTATATGACTATAAATTGTTTTGATTTCTTCATTAAAAAATGACTATTCATATCCTTTGGCCATTTTTCAACTGGAGAATGATTCATATTCTTATAGATTTGACAAAGTTCTTTATATATTTGGGATATAAGTCCTTTATCTTAGAAATTGTATACAAATCCCCCCCCCAATCTTCTGCTATCCTGATCTTAGCTATTTTTGTTTTATTTTAACAAAACCTTTTTTTTTTAATTAATGGAATCAGAATTATCCATTTTATAATTAAAGTTGTCCTATCATAAATTATTTACCTATTCATAAGTTTGATAAGTATTATATTCCATGTTCCTCTCATTTTCTTGTAATATTTCTTTATATCACATCCATTAAGTAAATTCACTTTATTTTCTAGCGTTGGTGATACTTCATATTCAAAACAAATAACTAAGATTCTCACACACCCAGGTATTACAGAAAATGTTCAGGTTGGTAAAATAGTATTTTGTGTGGCAGAGGGAAGTGTTAGAGGATTTATCATTTATTGAGAGTTTTCTCATATATCAGTAAGTCAGTTAGACTCAGTGGTAATACCGAATTTAGTGATGATAAATAAGACAAGTTTGCACCATGAACCTTCAAGCCTGCATCGAGGTCTGTTAAGACTATTCAATGACAAAAAAAAAGACTATTCAATGACACTGATAGGTTTAACAAAGGGAAAGGTACTGAATTCTTGTCCCTGCATCTTTTTTCAAGAACCCTTGAGCCCCTGCTGCCTCTGCCTAATACACCCTTCTACGTGATGCAGTTAACCAAATGTTTTTTTTTTTAACATATCAAACTCAAGAAAAATAGGAAATTATACCAACATTTTCTGAAGTACCTAAAATGCAGTAAATATTCATGAGAAAAGTGAAATATTTTCTGAGATGGCAACAGAATGCATTTTTTTTTTGGTGGGGCAATGAGGATTAAGTGTCTTGCCTAGGGTCACAGAGCTAGTAAGTTTCAAGTGTCTGAGGCTGGATTTGAACTCAGGTCTTCCTGAATCCAGGGCCAGTGCTTTATCCACTGTACCATCTATCTGCCCAAAAGAATTCACTTTTTTATGAAAAAGAGGAACCATTTCTGTTTTTACCCCCTTTTCATTTAATATTTTTAATGCCACAACAATTTAGACTAAGACATTTCTGAAAGTAAATGGGAAAGAACATGTTATTCTCTTCACTGGACTGATTATGATTCTATTTCAAAATAAAATAATATTTTTACTTACTCTTTAATAAAGAAGGGGAGATTATATGAAGCAAACATTCCAAGAAAGAAGACTGTCAATCACAAAAATGTATCTACTGCTACATTGCCTTGATAACCTTTTTTCTTACACATCCATGCATGTATATATGTATATGTATTGTGTTGTTTAAAATCTAAATTGGGGATTCTAATCTGCCCTCCCTTAGTCTTGGGGGGAAGGTGGCTAAAATCACTGATAAATTCAGCAAGAGTTTAGGCCTTTAAAGATTTATTAAAATATATATTATAAGTTAGTGAAGAGAGATTGAGAACAGATTCCTTATTGCATGAAAATCCTAGCTCAGATCTAATTCAGTATAGCCAGAGAGAAAGAAAGTAATTTTCTTTCCTAGCAGCCCATGTGAAATCTCTCACCACCACTCTGGTGTCTGAATGACTAAGAGGGCCCCCCTCCTCCCCAACCCATTCTTCATCTGTCGCCACACTGGCCTTCCTCACCAAAAACAGTTCTTCTATGAGCAAGTGTCCACTTCCTCATTCCTCTTTCTCAGAAACCTCCTCCCCTACAGGAAACAGGGCCATCCATACACACACAGCTCCAAGATAATTGGCTGGTAGCTCCCACTGACAAGTCCCACAGGTGGTCCTATATATGTAACTTCTAGACTCTAAAGTTGCATGGTCTCTAAATCACATGTATTGTCCTCATGGTGGAGCTTCCCTACAGTATCTCTCCAGCAGGGGTGCCATTCCAATTCTCACAGTATATACATATATATATATATATGTATGTATGTGTATATATATATATATATATATATATATGTGTGTGTGTGTGTGTGTGTGTGTGTATATATAGGTATAGGTATAGGTATAGGTATAGGTATAGGTATAGGTATAGGTATAGGTATAGGTATAGGTATAGGTATAGGTATAGGTATAGGTATGTATACATTCCATACGTGGTATGTATATATATTTGTGTTTGTATACATACATATACACAAACATATACATATTAAGAAATTGAACCCAAAAGAATGATATTCTTATACTTTTATATATATAATTGGGGGGGGCGGGGCCATGAAGGTGAAGTGAATTGCCCAGGGTCACACAGCTATTAAGTGTCTTGTCTGAGGGTGAATTTTAACTCAGGGCCTGCTGAATCCAGGGCCAGTGCTTTATCCACTGTGCCACCTAGCTGCCCTGATATTCATATACTTTTAAGAATCCTTTCACAGTTTGTCTGTTACTTAGAATATTAACCATCTCTGAAATCATGTATCTGAAGTGTAAGAGGCATTGTGATTTTGGAAGTTTCTAAAGGAAATCAGATCCAGTGGGTAATAATAAAATGTGGAGTCAGTGATTTCTCTTTTCTCTGTTATTCTATGAACAAGCACATTTACTTAACTGGCACTTATGATACTTTCAGGGTATATCTATCAATAATTGATGACAATGACCTGGAGATACTATAGGATGTTGAAGTGTCTTAGAAATCATCAAAGAAAGACTAAATTGTGTTTTGAGTGGTTTTAATTTAAACTTTTATTTTGTTTAATTCTTTGAAAACATACATATAGTAACATATACATGGTTATTTTACAATAAACCTAATACTCATTCATACTGTATATTAGAGAAATTAAATAGATATTAAGTGAATGGATGAAAGAATGGTGTGCCAAGCTGGAAAATATATTGTTTCTCCAATTTACTGTATTTTTGTGAAATGGCTCTGTCATGCCAAGAAGATTTAGCTATCTCCATATGACTTCCAAATAAAATATAAAATCCTTTGTTTGGAATTAAAAAACATTCACAATCTTCATTGAGCCTATCTTCTAAGACAAATTACACATAGTAATGCCTCCCTCCAACATGTAATATACATTCTGTTCTCCAGTCAAATTAGACCTTTTGGTGTGCCTTCCAAATAATATTCTATCACTTGTCCCCATACCTTTGCTTTTCTTTCTAAGGCCATCCTATCTCCTGGTGCCCTTTAAATATATTTTGCATTTACTTATTATTGTATAAATTTTTCATTTACTTCTCTATGTATATATATATATATATATATATATTTCACCACAAGAGTTGGGGGTGATGATATTTTATTTTGACTTTGTATGCACAGTGATAATGCCCACAGTAAACAATTTGATATAGGTTATATATGTGCAATTATGTAAAATATATTTCCATATTAGTCATATTGTGAGAAAAGAAACAGATTGGAATAGAAAATATAGAAAGTGAAAACAGTGTGTTTTAATCTCCATTCAGCCAATATTAGTTTTTTTTTTCCCCCCTGATACTGGGAAAAATTGAAGGCAAAAGCAGAAGGGGATTACTGAGGATGAGATGGATAGATAATATCAGGGAAACAATCAAAATGAGTTTAGACAGACTTTGGGAGGTAGTAGAGAATAGAAGAGCCTGGGATGTTATGGCCCATGGGGTCATGGAGAATTGGCCATGAACAAAAAAATCTTGAAATGTATAACGTACTTCCAGATATTGTCTGACCCATCAATAATTTGTTCTACATATTGTCTTTTTGTCAGTGTTGCCTGAGGCTGTGTTGTTCTTTATTTACAATATAAATCTACACTTCTCTATATACTTCCTTTTACCCAGGTCCATACATCTATCAAAATAATTTCACTCCAAATTCTATCAGCCCAAGAATCGACAAAGCATTATTGTTATATCTATTCTTGAAATATGTAACAATGGAAAACTCCAACAGGGATCAAAAAGTCTCTGTGATACATTTTTTTCATATTCTATAATACTTTAGCCTCATATATTCCTTACAGTAACTTATTATAAAATCTCAATTCATTTATGAATTTTATTATCTTCATTTTTATCTCCACATGTAAAAATTAATGCATGCTGAAATTATATGATCTCTCTATATAATAAAACTAGGAAGAGACAGAAGAATTGAGAATTCAAGAGTCTTACTTATTACATTGAGTAAAAATTCCCTGCAAGATTTTAGATATAATAAACACTAGTGATAACATAGAGTAGAAGAGCAAAAATGTACTGGAGATGTGACATTATGTACTTAAGGAGTAGGCAGAATCTACTTATAAATTAAAAGAAGAAGAAAAACAATAAGAAGAATGAGAAAAAATAAAAAGAAGCAGAACAAGAAGACCAAGAACAACAAGAATAAGGAAGAGAGAAAGAAGGAAGAAAGAGGAAGAGATGGTCAAGTTGTTGATGATGATGGTGGTGATGACATTCAAATAAACCAAAGGTTGAATCTAAGAATTTAAATGCCTGGGATACAGACATCAGTATCAACATCACATAAAGTAGAATTTAACAGAGTAAAAATAACAAAACTATTTTGTAGTATATGTGAATGAACATTAAATGAAAACCCCAGTCATCATGTAGCTATGTGGCAGCAAAATTTGAAGTAATGAATGTTATTTAGTTCTGGTGACAATGACCTCCATCACAGAAATGAATAATCCAGAATAGGAAGGGACCTTGGAGGCCCTTAGTCCAACACACAACCACATCACATCGACATCATCTTTACAATGATGAAAAGATTACAATTTATTATCCAGATACAACCTGAAGACTTCCAGTGACAGGGCCTCCATTATCTCTGGACATGGGCCATTCTAGTACCACGCAAGTCTAACTACTAATAATGTTTTTCATGACATTGCTCTCTTTAGCTTCCATTCTTTTTTAGTGTATATCAGAGGCAATACTTTAGTCACAAAAGTCACAATCACAACACTTAAGCTTCCCTTCTTCTTGATAGCTTCTTTTCCCTTGATTTGACAGTACATTTCGTCGGCCTTCTATTTCTCTGAAAATGGCTTCATTGCCTTTTTACCAAGGTATCATCTCTTTATATATGTTTTCCCTTGATGATTTCAGCACTGAACATACAATCATAAAACCTGAATGAAAAAAATCTAGCTCTTCCGCTTACTAACTGTATGCTCTTTGGCAAGTCACATGGCCTCTGGGACTTAGTGCTATCCTGTATAAAATGAAGGATTTGGTTTAAATGTCTTCTAACATCTATTTAAGCTCTATATGAATGGTTCTATGTCCTTCAAATAAACTATACTCTAGCCAAATTGGTGAAATCACCATTTCTTTAACATGTTCATAGATTTCCTACCATCATAGGCTTGTTACTTCTTTCTATGCTTGAGTGTCTTTCTTCTGATATTAACTATTGAAATACTACCCACAATTTAAATAGCATATCCCCTCCATAAAGCCGCATATAAAACAATCATTATATATGTATGTGTCTGTATGCACATGAGTGTGAGTGATTATTTTGGGGCATTCAGTATATTTCACCTTATATTTATTACAGTTCATTTTATTTCTTACTTGCAAGGTTTTTTAGGACAGAGGTTACTTATTTATATTTTGTTGTTTGTTGTTGTTATTGTTATTATATTCATTTCTGTACCTAGCAGAATGCTTTGCACATGGTATACCAATAAATGTTCGTTTTTTGAATAAATAAGTAGCACTATATTAATTTAGAACAGTAAACATGTTCTTCAAATATGTTTAAATAGTGTAATAGACTAATAAAAAGCTAATGAACCAATCATTAGAACAAGGAGAGATTATAATGGTGAAAAGTCTATGAACAATATCTGAAAATTATGAGGCTAAGTAATTATTTAACATAATTTAAACAAGGGGCAAAGTTAGATTTTTACACACACACACACACACACCCCTCTTTGCTGCTTGAGAATTCTGAAATTTGATATACCACTGGCATAAATTCATGATAAAAACCAATTTTATATTGACAGGGCATTAGATCAGATTAATTAAATGTTAATTTTGAGTTCTAATTTTTCAATTCATTAGAAAAATAGAAAAGTCTAAAGTATGGAGGACATAAAAATAACCAAAACACAGATAGAATATTCTAAAGGAGGTATTCCAAAATCTGAATTTGTTAAACAAAATGATTTCTGAGTTTTCAAGAGTTGTTTTCTTATATAAATGACTTTTAAATGCTCATCTCATTTTTATTTTACTTTAAAATGTAAGTTTTTATCCTTATAATAGTGTACTTAATATATGATGTTTCAGGGCAGCTAGGTGGCACACTGGATAGAGCACTGGCCCTGGATTCAGGAGTACCTAAGTTCAAATCCAGCTTCAGACTCTTTATACACTTACTAGCTGTGTGACCCTGGGCAAGTCACTTAACCCCAATTGCCTCACCAAAAAACAAAGCAAACAAACAAAAATATGATGTTTCTATAGCATTTTTATATGTCTGAAACATTTTATGTACATTTTCACATCTATAAACTATTGTCATAATATCTATTTTACTCATGAGAAGACTGAAGGTAAGGTAAGTGACTTGACCAGGGTCACAAAGCTACCAAATGAAGTCAAATTTGAACTCAATACTTTATGACTACAATTCAGGGACTATATCCATTGTACTTTTACACCTGAAAAATATTTATCAGCCATGTAATTTCAAACAGGAACTTAAAACACACACACACACACACACACACACACACACACATACTGAAGAAAGATTTAAACTCAGTATAACTGCCTTAAAATATACAAGAGGCCTTCCTTTATGTGTCATCATGCAATGGAAGAAATCCTAGGTTACTGAAAACTCTTGTAGTGGACTATAAAATCTGGTGGGTCTTTTGAGATTGAGAGGAGGTATTTAATGAGAAAATCATAAGAATTCATGTTGTCTTCAGTTCATAAGAGGGTTGGCCACCATAAGATGAAGTTTGATTAGCTATAGTAATTCATCTTACCATAATGAGTTACAACTTACAGTGGTGCAGAAGGCATCCTGTGCTGTTAAACATTTTTAGTGTTTATCATGTAGAATCACAGAATTTGAAACCTTGCTATCCATGTAGCCCAACCCAAAGAGGAAATTATCCATCCACATGAAAACATCCTTGATAAGTACACATAAAATCTCCAAGGTGGGATGAATTTTCACTTCTTGAGAAAAAACATTCCATTTTGATGCAACTCTAATTATTAGGAAGTTGTGTATTTTGTCATTTGTTTTCCCCTAACATAAAGCCTAAAACCCTCATTTCAATTTGCAACCATTAATTGATACTACTCTTGGGCCACTTAGAACAATTTTGATCACTCTTCTGCATGTCTTTCAAAAACTAAGTATAAGTGAGTAGAACTCAATAAAAATCCCATTCTGATGCATCATCATGGAGTGGAATAATATTGAATAGTCATGTCCAAAGACTCACTAATGATATTGGATTGAGAGCCTATGATTGGCATAAGAAAGCTAACAGTACATTTTAAAATGATTTATTCAGAACACCTAGACAGAGGGGTAAATTAATTGCTTGAGGAAGTTTTTATTGTGTTTCTTTGTGGAAGAGTTTATATTAATATGTAGAATCATTTATTCAAGAAATTGTTTTATATATCTCAAGACTAAACACTATAGAAAATCATTTATTGTTGGGAAGATTTGTAATTTTAGGAACTCTTCAACTAATTATCAAGGGATACCATTATAGAAAACTTGACTGTAAAGAAGAGACCACTACAGTTTGAGTCAGGAAGACTTGTGTTTTAATCCTGACTCAAACAATCATTTACTAGACATGCTGCCTTGGTCAAATCTTTAATCACTAATTTCCTCATCTATAAAATGGGGATAATTATAACCTTAGCTACTTCATAGAATTGTTGTTAGGATCAAATGAAAGAATATATGTAAAATTCTTTGCAGACCTTAAAGTGCTCAAGGTTTTTTATCAATACTTTCAAATTGTGTTGCTGAAGATTTTGGAAAGTCTCTTGGACAGGAAGAAGATCTAATCAATCAATGCTTTAAAAAAGTCATTCAGGCTATTCACTGGAAGACCAAATATTAAAGAAAAAATACTTTGACCACATGATGAGAAGATGGGACTTGTTGGGAAATACCTAGATGTTGGGAAAGATTGAGGGAAAAATGAAAAGGGGATAGCAGAGGATGAGATGGATATGTAGTATCATAGAAATTACGATCATGAACTTAGGCAGATTTTGAGAGAAAGTGAAGGGCAGAGGGACCTGGTATGCTGTGATCCATGAGGTCAGGAGGAGTTGGACATGACTGAAAGAGGGAACAACAACAACTTCCTTACTCTAATTCCAGAACTCTACCCATTATACCATGTTGCTGCCTCTCTATAAATGTTGATAAAGTGATAAATCAGGAGTCCCTATGAGCCTTTGGCAACCACTCTTAGTTTTCCTATGGAGCCTGGATGGTGAGAGAGTAAACTTTTTCTATGCACTTCTTTTTCTTTTATTTCCTTTTTTAATCAAATGATGTAGAAAACCCATAAAAACATACATACATAATATTTTTTGATTTGCTTGGCCTGGAAAGATATAATTATTAGGATATATACATATATAAACTTTCACTTTGATGCATGAACACCAAGCACCTGAAGAATTTCCAAAAGAATACAAAGAACAGAGGTCATTAGTTCAGAAATTCAAGAATTTGAGTGAAGAGTTCAAGCCATACGAATTTTATAAATGGTTGCCCGAATGCTTCTTCCTCAGCCATTCAACTTGGAATGGTGGCAAGCTTCACTGATTAATACACTTGACACAATGCTACCTCTTGGGCAATACTGAATAAAAGAAAGGACTTATGACCTTATAGAAATCAATAGCCATGTTTTTATTAAAATGGGTCCTACTGTTATAACTTTGGCCTTCAGGTGGTAACCACACATAGTAGTCTGGATTGTCTTCTGTATACTAAGAGGAACAAGTTTGTGGCAATATACTTGGACCCTTTCTTCAATACTTTGCTCTATTTTCAGTTATTCTTTGACTCTGACAACTCCCATTTTACCACGGCCACTTCCTTACGCTCTGGGCATCCTTTATTCTGCCCTTCTTAGCTGTGTTGAGTCAGAGGCCCTGATTCATGTCTGGTGTCCATCAGTTTATTTGGACTTGAAAGACTTGGAGTTAGACAGGTTTCTTACATTGCTTCCTTCTGACTTCATCGCCATTTTAAGAGGTCTACCTCCTCCTCTTCCTATTCTTCATTCTCATCTTTCAATCTTATTAACATTGGAGAGAGTGCTAGAAACAGGATGCAGCTTCCCTACGTTTCCAGGTTTTAATTTAAATTTGCTTCCTCCTTTTATGGTACCAAAAAGAGGTAATATTAGCCATATAGGATTGTTTTTCAAATTTTCAGCCTGGTTTTCATTCTTTTTAAGTTCTAGCATCGCTGCTGGCTTGACAAGTTTAATCATCCCTTTGTCTGTGCCTTACTTACTTCAGCTCAAAGATTCTTAAATGAAGGTTCCCTATCCTCTAGATCCACAGTCTAATGTGTTCACTGATTTGATTTCTGTTATGAAGCACCCAAAGAATCATGAGGCATAGACTGACAAGGCTGTGCTCGAAACTTTCAACTTCTCTGAAATCTCAGTAAATTCTTCCTCTGCTTTCTTTCACTTCTCAATCAGTACATCGTAGTTCTCTAGTTTATCATTAATCTTTCTAGTTTTTTTTCATCCAGTTAATATGCTTTTTCTCAACCAACCCAGTTGATCAAGGAATATGTCATCATCACTGTCGTAATAATCTTCTTTTTCCCAGTCCTTAGTTTTCCTTTTTTTGTGATACTGCCTCCTGATGCAGCATACCCAAGGCATGGAGCATCTGACAGGTTTCCAGAAAGCACTAGATCATTGCTTCCTTTTTTTCCTAAGTGAAATGTCCTAGACAATAGTTGCTTTCCTACTGAATCATCCACAGGCAACCTAGCTCTACAAAGCCAAGTGCTATGTCACTGTTTATCATTTTGATATTATTCTAATTCTTCTCCTCCTTCGAAAAAAAAAAAAACCCACCACCACCTTTTCAGGGCTTTTTGGACATCCTTTATAGTGTGAGATTTAAAATTGGATATTAGATTATAAATCTCCCCTCTTTAACCTTTCCCTTAATCTATCTCCCAGACTAGTAAATGGAAGAAGCTTCTGGTTTTCTAGTTAGAGCTTTAGTGTGTGGTAGTTACCAGGTGATGTTGATTAGAGGGATAGGAAAGTAGAAATACAAAACAAATAGTCTTAAGTCTAAGCTTAGTCTATATTCCATATAAAACTCACCAAAAGCCCAAGGCCACCTTTGGGGAGAGAGAGAGACCAAGTCAAGCGTGTGCTGCTAACCACAAGCCGGGCCTAGTCAAATTCCAGTCAGTGTCTGTCTGTGCAGCGCAGCCAGGGGACCAGCAGAGCAGGAAAAAAAGATCCCACTTCCGTTCTCTCCTTGCCTTTTAAGCTTGCACCCCGGAAGTGGAGTGCTAACAGGCAGTCTGATGTGCGCAGCAGGCGGACTGGCGTGCGTAGCTCATGCCGTTGGTCTCTTCCCCGAAAGGGTGGTCCTTAAAAAAACTGGCATCTCTCCATTATCGCTAACTGACTGTTAAAACTTTTTACCACAATAGATAATGTCTCATATTCCTAATAAAACTCTTCTTCACTGGCATCTTCTCCCATTCCCCAAGTATAACACATTTCAATATCCTGATTACTCGTACTTCTCTTCCGTGGCATGTCTCTTCTTCTTCATCTGAGTCTTCATCCAACATCTTGATATATAATTTCATCTCCCACTGCTTGTGCAAAGATTTCAGTTGAGTTACCGTTAGCCCGGTTTCTGCTTCCTTATTATCTTCTGGTCACCAAAGGAAAAAGAGCCAGGTGCTACCTCAGAAGCTGAGAATGTGAACCATGAGGAGTTGGCTGCTGATGTGGGTGACACTTGGATGTTGTTTCAGGAAGTTGCTGTGGGTGTTCCCCAGGTCGTATTGGTATGAGCTGGTCCCCCACTCAGGTGCTGTACATGAACACAACTGGGCAGTTCCTGAACACTCAGTGGCTCAGGCCCTCTAGGCTGTGGCTGCTCAGGATGACCTCAACCTTCAGTTCATCCAAGCTGGGGTAGGCAGTGGGGAAGCACAGACTCTCCCGATACAGGGAAGCCTTCTGCTGGAGGAGCTTCAGCCAGTGCAACTGCCACAGCTTCTTCTTGGTAGGTACTTTGGCTCAGGCCTGCTCCTAGAAGTCTTGCTGACTGACCAACCTGGCTCTGGCTCCCTGATCGCCATGACCACCAGCCAGCAGTAGCTTCTTCTCTTTCTCTTTCTCCTTCTACTCCAGGAAAGGGATAGTAGAATAGTCTATCAAGCATTTCATTTGATATAATAGTTTCCTCTAAACATCTGAAGATCTATTATTTCAAAGAGAAAGTTAATATAATATGATGTTGAAGCAATTAATAACAATGATGATGTTAATAATGATGATTATTAATGATAAATATTTAATTAATGTTGATATTTATAAATAATAATCACATTTATGTAAGGTTTGCAAAGTGCTTTACATGTATTGTCTTCATATAATTGAAAGACAACCAAGAATCAAAAGACCTGGGTTTCATTTGTCCTTGTTCTATCACTTATTAATTGTGTTATGGAACAAGTCTTAGTTTCCATTATCCTTAAAATGAAGAGATGCTATAACCCTAATAAAAAAATCTATGATTCTGTAAAGTAAGTTTTTACATATATTTGTTATGTCATTAAATGGGGATAGGAAATAATTTAATGATTAGAAGTTCTTTCCTCTGAAATAAAGCCATTTACTTGTGTTTTTACATATAGAGAATTACAGAACTATTTTCTGGGATGAACAGAGGGATCAAGCTTATGAAGTAAGGTATCAGCTTTATTTTCTTTTAATTATATTCACCTAAATTGTCTTTCATAGTGGTGCCTAGAATCAACCTTTGGCTTTGTAATATACTCCTGGGATAGTAACAAAAGAACATTGGTTTCATGTGTGGTGAATTTGTTGATTATAAGGTTTATCAAATAAATCAGTTCCTTGGACACTTGAGTTGAAGAATCCTTAAATTCTTGCCTGCTGTAAAAGGTTATTTTAAAATTTCCATTTGCACAAGTATTCTTCAGGAGAATAGAACTACCCAATATTAGAAAGATCTGGTCATAAATCTATTTAGTCGATTAGCAACAAAAAATTTGTTTAATGTTCTTTTATAAAAGGGTTATTCACATTTTTTAACAAATGCCCTAAGACCTTCTCTGAGAATGTTTGGATCAAAGCAACCTTAGATACAACTTTTAGATAAAACTTACATGGCTTTCATCATCAGCTACTTTTCTGAATTCTCTAAAAGTTATTGACTTTTAAATTACTGTGTAATTTGATCCTGATTGAAATTATGATTTCTGAAGAAAATTAAACTATAATTTGTTATAAATAGATTCAGGTCTTGATCCAACTTTAAAGGAAAAAAATCAGTAACTCAAATGACAGAAATGATCATTTTTCTTTTTTTCTTTTTTCTTTAGTCAGTTATGACATTGTATCATGCAGTGTGGAAAAATATATTCTAATTTTATTTCAGAACTATGTATAGATGAAGTTAATAGAACAGTCACAAAACAATAAGTAAAAATATATTCATAAAGGAAAAGCAAGAGAAAAGCAGTTTCCCAAAGATAACAAGAGAAAAGAAATCCTAATTTTATAGCCACAAATTTTCAATGTTGTACTGGAGGTTTCAAAGACCTTGCACATATTTTACAATAGTTTTCTTATAAATATCATTCACTCCCCCACTTCCCAGTCCCCACATCCTAATGAAATCAGCATCTTGAAGTACCAGTCCTGTAATTTAGTGATCTACTATCTCTAGTGTTTTGAGCCTTTGAGAATTAAACCAGCTGTATCCTACTTAAGAAAGTGTTATTGGATAGAGTGCTGACTTTGGAGTCAGGAAGACTAGGGTTGATACCTTATTTTTCTCACTAAATGTGTGACCACAGCCCAGTTACCTAATTTTTCAATACCTCAGGCAACTATGACTCCATCTGTGGAGTTTCCACACTGGCAGTTACCTACACAAATTAAATTGCAGGTCTGAAAATGTACAAATACAAGAGCGTACATCTGAGGCAAACACATAGATAAAAGCTAAGGGGATATAAGCATCATGAAGAGACAACAAACCTTGAGTTCATCAAGTACAATATGCTCATTTTTGCAAAGAAAATGGGGTGTAGTACTAAAGGTCACAAAGTGGCAGTAACAGGACTAGAATTTGGTCTACTGAAACCTAAAATGAGTTCACTTCAGCACACCACAAATTCTACAATTATTGTGATGAAACCTGGACATTATTTGCATTAGATAATTTGCCTCCAGAAAGATCAGAGCAGAGTCTAGATTATGCAGTCAGAATATTTTTGTTTGTTTCACAAATTAAAAAAAATGTTCTTCTATAAGCCTAGTTCTTGGACAGATTTCTCTAGTCAAAATGTTTTAAATCATTCACAGAAATAATCCTCAAGTTCCTGGTGGCAGGAATATGTATAATTTGGTAATTTTTTTATTATTTTTATTTGGTTAATTCAAAATAATTAATAATAGTCTATCAACATCCTCCTTATCCCCAAGAAAATAAGAATGAATATTTGCTTATCTTTTAAAACAAAATAACTTGTATCCCCCTATTTTATGGAATGCAATATAAACCTAATAATAAAGGAAATATGGAGAAGCAAATTTGATATTTCCATTAAATTAAAGAATAATAGAGATGATGATTGCATTTCTATAGAGAAATGTATAGCTTCCAAAACACTTCCATCACAATACAGCTAAGAGGGAGGATGGGCAAATAGTATTATTCTCAATTTACAAATGATACCACTTGGGCTTAGGGAGTTTAAATGACTTGCCTATAATTACATGCCTAGTAAATCACAGGGCCAAGTACCCAAACACAATTCTATTGAATCTAAATCCACTCTTCTTTTCCTTATACTTTTTTTCAGTTTCTCAACCACTTATGAAATGTCTACCATGTGAAAAACCAGAATGTCCCAAGGAACCAAATAAAAAGAATAAGGGGAGCATTCTAGCCAAACTCTTCCAATAACCCCCTATAAACAACTTTAAAATAATGTGGCAAATCAAATTTTAAAGCTCTGGATGAGAAAAATTTTCATCATAGAACAACTTAGGAGGTCAGAATGAGTGGTTTGTGACACTGAGTTGGGGCTAGCCTGGGGTGCAGCACAGTAGCAACACCACCTATGGGTGTTGGTGGCAGCGCTGACAGAAGCAGCAACCATACCAGAATCTTTCACTGACCAGATATGGGAAGGGAATTGAACACCTAGTCAGAAAGGGATTAGAGGGCTAGCACTGGACATAAGACCATGTACTATTTGGCAACTCTGTTGGGCATTACCTATTTCCAAGGTACAGTCTGAGGACAGAGAAGAGAGCTTATGATTTCAAGGGAGTAGGGGCTCTTGTTCTGAGTTTTCAGGTCCAGGGAGGATAGGAGTTCTTATGACAGGGGATTTCAATCTGGCTGGTCCTTCCAGGGCAGAGAGGAGCACTTGTGATCCCAAGGGAGTAGGTATCCCAGTGCCAGGTTGCAGTTCCAAGGAGAAGATGAGTTGTGGTCTCAAGAGAGCAAGAACTTTACCTGTGTAAAGATCAGAATGCAGACTAGGACAGTAGTGACCACACCTCTACCCAGATCACACCATCTTGGAAATAATTAAAACTTACAGGTCCCCAGAACTGCTATGAAAACAGGAGGGCAAAAAAAAAAATTAAAAAACAAACAAACCCTGAAATATGAGACAGTGGCCTCCCCTGGCAAAGTGAGCATAGCTTATATTTTTTGCTCCTTTAAAATCATCTTTTTATTGATGCATTTTGTATTTTGTATTACATTACCATAATTTCCCCCAGAATCTCTTCCACTCCCCTTTCAGAGTAATATCTCATAAAAATAATATTTTAATTAAAATTTTATTTTCCCAATTACATATAAAGTCAATTTTTGACATTCATTTGAAAAAAATGGAGTTCCACATTCCCCCCCCAACCATAACTTCCTTTCTCCATCAGAGATAAGCAATTTCATGTAGGTTATATATGTGGAACCTGTAAAACATTTCCATATTAGTCATGTTGTGAGAGAACAAAACAGATCAAAAGAAAAAAATGAACAAAAATAAAGTGAAAATTATGTGCTTTACTATTTTTAACTTTCATTTTTTTCTCTTTTATTCAAGCTTTTATGCAACATTATTAATATGGTAATGTTTTGCATTATTGTACATATATAACCTATACCTGATTGCTTACTGCCTCAGGGAGAGGAAGGGGAGAGAGGGTAGGAGGGATAAAATTTGGAACTCAAAACTTTAAATAAAAATGTTTATTATTTGGTGAAAATAAAAGTTCTGATACAAAAAATAATATCCTTTAGTATGCACTCAGACCCCTCAATTATTTCTCTGGATATGAATGGCATTTTTCAACATGAGTGTTGTGGGATTGTCTTGGATCATTGTGGTGCTGACAAGAGAAGTTATTTATTGTTGATCATCATACAATAATGCTGCTATTGTGTGCAATGTTCCCTTGGTTCTGCTCACTTCACTTTGCATCAGTTCATGGAAGTCCAAGTTTTTCTGAAATCAGCCTGATCATAATTTATTATAGTACAGTACTATTCCATTACTATCATATACCACAATTTATTTATCCATTAATCAATTGATGAAGATTCCCTCAATTTTTAATTATTTGCCCCCCCACACACCAAAAAACAAAAAACCAAACCAAAATTTCTATTTTTGTATAAATAGGTCCTTTCCCCCTTTTTTTCCTGTAAGCTCTTTGGGATACAGACCTAGTAGTGATATTGCTGCATCAAAAGGTACACAATGTTTGATTGCCCTTTGAGCATAGTTCCAAATTGTTCTCCAGAATGTTTGTATCAGTTCCCAACTCCATCAACAATACATTGATGTCCCAATTTTCTCACATACCCTCCAACATTTATCATTTTCTTTTTTCTGTCATGTTAGTCAATCTGTAGATGTGAGGTGACACCTCAGAGTTGAAACTATTCCTTGTTTACCTAATTTGCTTATGTTATTACCCTTTATTTCTAAGTCATGTACACATTTTGACCTTATCTTGTTATATAGTATAAGATGTTGGTTTATATCTAATTTCTATAAGAATCTTTTCTAGTTTTCCCAGCAGTTTTTGTCAAATAGTGTTATTGTCCCAAAATTGGAGAGCTTGGGTTTATCATTTAGTTCTGTGTTTTGTGTACCTAATCTATTCCACTGATCAACCACCCACTTTCTTAACAAGTAGGAGATTGTTTTGGTGATTACTGCTTAATAATACAGTTTGAGATATGGTATGGGTAGGTCACCCTACTTAACTTTTAAAATTCACTAAGTCTGTTGATGTTTTTGGTGTTTTAATCTTCCTGATGAATTTTGTTATTTTTTCTAACTCTATAAAGTTATTTTTGGGTAGTTTGACTGTTATGGTACTGAATAAATAAATTAATTTAGGTAAAATTGTCATTTTTATTTTCTTGGCTTAGTCTACCCATGAGCAATTGATATTTTCCTAGCCCTTTAGATCTGATTCTATTAGTGTGAAAAGTGTTTTGTCATTGTATTAATATAGCCCCTGGCTTTGTCTTGGCAGATAGACTCTCAAGTATTTTATATTGTCTAAAGTTATTTTAAAAGGAATTTCTCTTTACATTTCTTGCTGATAGGCTTTGTTGGTAATACCTTTATTTTTTGTTTTTAATTTATAATACCATAGCATCATATCCAGTTTAAATAGGAAATGGATTTATATTATGTGTGAAAAATCAAATCTCATAAATGCTAAAAAATAAAGAAAAAAATAATTTTCAAAATGTTAGTAAAACATCAGACCCCATCATGACTTTTGGTCGACCCTGTGTATAGAAATGTTGATGATTTATGTGTGTTTATTTTATATCTTGCAACTTCGTTAAAGTTAATTATTTCAGCTAGCTTTTAGTTTATACTCTAGGATTCTCTAAGTAATCCATCATATCATCTATAAGGAGCAATTGTTTTATTTACTCATTGCCTATTCTAATTCATTCAATTTATTTTTCTTATTGCTATAGTTAATATTTCTAATACAATACTGTATAATAGTGGTGATAATGGGCATCTTTGCTTCACAACTGATCTTATTTGGAAGGCTTTTAGTTTGCCTCCATTACAGATGATATTTGTTGGTGGTTTTAGATGGATATTACTTATCATTATATAGATAGATATAGACATAGACATATACTGATAGTTTTCCTAATATTGAATAAGCCCTACATTCCCAATATAAATTCCACCTGCTCATAGTGTATGATTCTTGTCATGTATTGTTGTAAGCTACTTTCAAGTGTTTTATTTTTTAAAACTACATCATATTCATTAGGGAAATTGGTCTATAGTTTTCTTTCACTGTGTTACCTCTTCTTGATTTATGTATCAACACCATATTTGTGTGATAAAAGATATTTGGTAAGAGTCCATCTATATTTACTCAAATAATTTATATAATATTGGGCTTAATTATTTTAAAACATTTGGTAGAATTCACTTCTGAATACAACTGGCCCTGGGGATTCTTCTTTTCTTGGGAAGTTCATTGATGTTTTTTTCAAGGTTTTTTTGTGTGTGTCTTTTTAAAAATAAGGTTTTTATGTATTCTGTTAATCTGAAAATTTATATTTTTGTAAATATTCATCCATTTCACTAAGGTTGTCTGATTTATTTTTGTATAATTGGGCAAAATAGCTCTGAATCATTGTTTTAATTTCCTATTCATTGGTGGTGAATCCACCCCTTTCATTTTTATTTTGATAAATTAGTTTTCTGCTTTCCTTTTTAAAAATCAAATTAACCGGGGCATCTAGGTGGCACAGTGGATAGAGCACTGGCCCTGGAGTCAAGAGGACCTGAGTTCAAATCCGACCTCAGACACTTGATACTTACCAGGTGTGTGACCCTGAGCAAGTTACTTAACCGCAATTGCCACACACACACACACACACACACACACACACACACAAATAAAATTAACCAATGGTTTATCTTTTTTTAAATATAAAACCAGCTACTAGTTTTATTTATTAATTCAATGGTTTTCCTACTGGCAATTAAATTAATTTCTCCTTTGATTTTTAGGATTTGTAATTTTGTGTTTAATTGGGAATTTTTAATTTATGAATTTTCTATTCCTTTTAGTAGCACACCCAATTCATTAATATGCTTTTTATTTTATCGATGTAAACGTTTAGGAATATAAAAGTTCTCCATATACAGTTCTGACTGAATCACACAATTTTAATGTGTTGTCACATTGTTATCGTCTTTAAAAAAATATTTATTGTTTCTATGACTTGTTCTTCAGAGGTCAATCATATCTAAGTTTTCCAAAATTTTATTTATTTCTGTAATTTCTTTCTTGTTTATTTTGTGGTTGGATTTAACCAGCTCTGTTAGGAGAAAGTTGAGGTCCAGCATCCCAGCATAGTTATACTTTCTATTTCCTCCTGTAACTCATTTAATTTTTCCTTTAAAAATTTGGATGCTATATCATTTGGTGCATATATGTATATTATTGATATTACTTCATTGTCTATGGTAACTTTTGGCAAGATGCAGTTTCCTTCTTTATCTCTTTTAATAGATCTATTTTTGCTTTTGAATTTTCTGAGATGATTGCTACCCTTGTTTTTTTTATTAACTTCAGCTGAAGCATTACAGATTTTGTTCCAGTCTCTTACCTTTACTCTGTGTGTCTCTCTGCTTCCTGTGTTTCTTATCAACAACATATTGTAAGATTGTGTTTTTTTTAATCCACACTGCTATCTGCTTCCATTTTATGAATGAGTTAATCTCATTCCCATTTGTAGTCATGATTACCAGCTGTTTTCTTTTCCTCTGTCAAATTCTTATTCTGCTTTATCTTCTTCTTCATCTTCCCCTTCCCCTTCTTCCTTCCTCTTCCTTTCTCCTCCTCCTTCTTGTCCTTTCTTCCTGCTACTTCTTTCTCTTGTGTCTCTTTCTGTCTCACTCTGTGTCTCTAGCTGTCTCTGTCTCTCTCTCTGTCTCTCTCTGTCTCTGTCTCTCCATCTTGTCCTTTCTCCCCAGTGTTTAGCTTCTTACCACACCCTCCCCCCAATCTGCTTTTGCTTCTATCAGTCCCTCTCCTTTTTTTTATTTCCTTCTCTTCCTACTTCCCTATAGGGTAAGATAGATTTATATAACACTCTAACTGTGTTTGTCATTCCCTCTTTGAGCCAATGCTGATGTGAGTAAAGTTCAAGTGATGCCTCCACCTCCATCTGTCCCCCACTATAATAGGTCTTTCAAAGCTCCTTATGTGAGATAATTTACCCCATTCTACCTCTCCATTCCTTTTCTAAATGCAACCCTCTTTCTCACCCCTTAATTTTGTTCTCTCTCCCTTTGGATATCATCCCATCAAAGTCAATTTACATGTAAAATCTCTGTTCCTTCTACGTGCTCTAATACTGATAAATTATAAATATAATTTTAAAAGTTACAAATACCATTTTCCTGTGTAGGGATGTGAATAGTTTATTCTTATTGAATCCTTTATGTTTTCTATTCCCTGTCTACTTTTTTATGCTTCTCTTGAGTGTTGTGTTTCCAAATTAAATTTTTTGTTCAGCTATGGTTTTTCATCAGGAATGCTTGAAAGCCCTCTATTTCATTGAATATCCAATTTTTTCTACTTAAAGATTATAATCAGTTTAACTGGCTATAATCTTATATCTTTGCCTTCTGGAATATCATATTCTAAGATGTTTTATCCCTTAATTTAGAAGCTGCCAAGTCCTATGTAACCTTGACTACAATTCCACAATACTTAACTTGTTTCTTTTTGGATGTTTCCAGTATTTTCTCCTTGATCTGTGAGCTCCTGGGGGTTTTCATTTTGGGATCTCTTTCATGGGATCATTATTGGGTTCTTTCCATTTTTATTTTCCCCTCTTTCTCTAGGACATCAGGGCAGTTTTCCTTAATAGGTTCTTGAAGTATGATGCCCATGCTCCATTTATTCTGAAACTATCTCTTCTGTATCTATTTTCAAGGTCAGTTGTTTTTCCAATAAAATTCATACACACATGCGTAGGTGTGTAATTTTGTTTGATTATATTTTGCTATCTCATTTGCTTCTACTTGTCCAATTCTAATTTTTAACGAATCGTTTTTCATTGCATTTTTTCCCCTCTTCAATTTGGTCGGTCCTCTTTTTTAGGGAATTGTTTTCATTGGTGGGTTTTTGTACATCTTTTCCCAGTATTTGGTTTCCTTGACCAAACTGTTGACTATCTTTTTCTTTATTCTCTTGCATAACTCTCATTTCTTTTCCCAAGTTTTCTTCTACCTCTCTTAATTGATTTTAGTCTCTTTTTTGGCTCTCCAGAGAATTAATTTTGGTTTTGAGACTAATTTACATTTTTCTTGAAGGTTTCAGATGTTGGCATTTTGTTGTTGTTGTCCTTTGCTGAGTTTACGGTTTGGTCTTCCTTGTCACCATAGTAACTTTTTATGTTCGTTATTTGTTGTTTTTGTTTTTGCTAATTTTTATAACTTATTTCATTTCTTTTGATGATAAGCCCTGTTCCTGGGGTCAAGGAGACCCTGTCTCATACTTCTTGTATCATGAGGCTATGGGCCCTGCCTGACTCCTTACCTGTTACTGCACCAGGGCCACATGGCTTGCCTGCTCTTGGACCAAATCTGTGGAGTGGTAGGGCATCTTGTGACTTGCCTGTTACTGTACTGGGGCCAGGGAAGGACTGGCCTCTCACCTGCTGCTATGCTGGGGCTGTGAGAGACCTTAGTCTCTGACCTCTGCAAGGAATGCGGCCTTTTGCTGGCTTACTGAACAGTCTGTTGCTGGCATTCCAGGACACTGCCTGCTCTAGGATTTGCTCCCCTTTTTACCCAAGTGAGAAATACTTTTCATGCTAACCTTCTAAATTGTCTTGGGCTAGAAAAGTAATCACTCTTTTTATTGGTTCTGACACTTTAGAATTCACTTTGAAACATTATTTGGTATATGTTTTGAGGTGGATTTGGGGAAAGTTAAAATGTTTCTATTGTATTCTGTGATCTTGCCTCCCAAAAATCAGAGTTCATCTTTAACATGAAATTCAAAATCAAGAAATAGGTGAGAAAAACTATCAAACAGAAAAAACTTTCTGACCATAAAAAGCTACTGTTGTGACAGGGAAGCTCAATACACAAACGTAGAAGGCAATGATGCATAAAAATTTACAAGCAAAGCCTCTAAGAAAAATCATATTGGACTGAAGTCAAAAAGAATTCCTAGAAGAGCTAAAAAGAGAGATTTAAAAAAAGTAGTAGAAGAAAATTAAGAAAAATAAATGAAAAGAACAATTCAAGAAAATTATGAAAAGGGAAATCATAGCTTGGTTAAAGCAGCATAAAAGTGCTCAAGAAAAGTTCTTAGAATGGAAAAAGAGGTACAAAATCTAATTGAATGAGTTAACTCCTTAAAAATTTGAATTGCAAGTGAAAGCTAACGACCTAATGAGACATCAATAAAGAATAACTAAGTAAAAAGAATGAAAAAATGTGAAATATTTCATTTAAAAATGACTGATCTAGAACATAGTTCAAGAAGAGACTAAGAATTCTTAGACTATCTGAAGTCCATGATCAATAATAGAGACTAGACATCTATTTCAAGAAACTATAAAGAAAAAAACTGCCTTGATATCTTAGATCCAGAGGACAAAAGAAAAAGAAATTTTTAAAAATCTATTGCTCTTGGGGCAGCTAGGTGGTACAGTGGATAAAGTACCAGCCCTGGAGTCAGGAGGACCTGAGTTCAAATCTGGACTCAGACACTTGACACTTACTAGCTGTGTGACCCTGGGCAAGTCACTTAACCCCCATTGCCTTGCAAAAAAAAATCTATTGCTCTTCTCATTAAAGAAATACCAAAATGAAAAGTCACAGGAATATTATAGCCAAATTATAGAGCTACAAGGCTGAAAATAAAATATTTCAAGTCACTAGACAGAAAGAATTAAAATACCAAGTAACCACAGTTAGGATCACACAAGATTTAACAACTGCCATGATAAATCATTAGAAGTTTTGGAATATAACATTCTAGAAGGCAAAGAAACTATGATTACAAGAAAGGATAACCTATCCAGTAAAGATGTGTATAAATATTTAGGGGAGAAATGGATATTTAATGAAATAGGATATTTCAAAGCATTTTTGATGAAAATACCAGAACTGAACAGAAAATGTTCATTTAAACCCAAGAATTAAAAAAGGCGTTAAAAGATAAACACAAATGAAAAATAATAAAGAATTTAATAAAGATAAGCTGTGCAAATTCCCAGGTAGAAAACTGTTATGTGTAGTCTCTAAGAACATTGTAATCATTAGGGAAAATTAGAAAGAGGGGATGAGTGTGAGTCTATTGTCTTAGAATGGTATCAAAAGAAAAATGGAAGCTAGTGAAAGAGGGACATACTGGGAGAGGAGACAAAGGAGGAAGGATGGGGAACATTATCTTATATAAAAGGGGCAGGAAAGGAAAATTTCGTATAATAGAGATAACAAGAAGAACAAATAGGCAATACTTGAACCTCATCTGTACTGCTCCAAATAGGAAAGAATAAAAACTGAATTGGGCATAGAAATATGTCTTACCCAATGGGAAAGGATCTTAGAGAAAGGGTGGATGTAATAAGAGTGAAGTCAGA
The DNA here is from genome assembly GCF_019393635.1 of Dromiciops gliroides. Lineage (NCBI taxonomy): Eukaryota > Metazoa > Chordata > Mammalia > Microbiotheria > Microbiotheriidae > Dromiciops > Dromiciops gliroides. Next base: position 102,256,297 of record NC_057863.1, on the reverse strand, counting down.
TTAAGGGAGGCAGTGGTCAGAAGCAAAATAGGGTTTTGGGAAGTATGAGGTTAAAAAAGTATAAATAAAAGCAAATAAGATGGAGAAAATTAGCAAACAGAACTTAAATGTGAATGGGATAAAATCATCCATGAAATGGAAGTAGATAGCAGAATGGAGTAAAAACCAGACTCCAAAAATATGCTGTTTAGAAGAAACATACTTGAAACAGAAATATCCACACAAATTTGCAATAATTGACTGAAAAAGATCCATTATTCTTCAGTTGGAAAAATGCAAAGGTTGGAAACATGATCTTAGGTAAAGAAAAGCAAAAAAAAACTGATTAAAAGAAATAATCAAGGAAACTACATATTGCAAAAGAGTACTATAGATAATGAACACCACTACTAAATGTGTATGCAGCAAAAAACATAGCATCAAAATTATTAAGGGAAATAGTGTAAAGTTGCTCTATGTATGCTGGCTAAGATTCTAGCCACCACTGTCTCAAAATCTAAAGAGTGGGGGCAGCTAGGTGGCGCAGTGGATAAAGCACCGGCCCTGGATCCAGGAGTACGTGGGTTCAGATCTGGCCTCAGACACTTGGCACTTACTGGCTGTGTGACCCTGGGCAAGTCACTTAACCCATTGCCCCACAAAAAAACAAAAAATAATCTAAAGAGTGATAACCAATAAATTAGAAGCTTTAGCAAGAGTTTAGACTTTTAAGCATTTATTAAGGAGCATAAGAATTTGGTGAAGAGAGAGAAAGAGGCTGAGATTCAGCTATCTATTTCAGGAAGCCTGCATTTCTGCTCCACTCTTCATCACAAAAGTCCTGAAAGAGAGAGAGAGAGAGAGAGAGAGAGAGAGAGAGAGAGAGAGAGAGAGAGAGAGAAAGAGAGAGCCTTTCCCCTTCTTCATCCCACATGCCTCCTGTGAAACCAAGATCATCCCATCCACATGCACACATAGCTCCAAACTAATTGGTTGGTAGCTTTGAGTGATAGTACCCATGAGCAAACGTCACTTCCTGACACCAAGGAACTGACCTTCCAAGCCACATGGCTTTCCCTCAGATACCTTCTCCTCATGGCAGACCTTTCCTGCAGTAACTCTCCAGCAGGTGGCATCACTCCAATTGTTACATTAGAGTAACTAAGGAAGAAATAGATAATAAAACTATAGTAGTAAAGGAATTTAATTTACCTCTCAGAACTAGATTAATCTAACCATAGATAAATAATGAATAATAAAGAAGTTAAGGAGATGGAGAGAATTTTAGCAAAGTTAAATGGGATAGACTTCTAAGAAAATTAAATGGAAACAGAAAGGAATATACCTTTTCCCTCATGTATACATAGTATTTTCACATAAATTGACTATCTATTAGGACATTAAGACATCACAAATAAATGCATAAAAACAGAGATATTAAATGTATACTTTTCATTCTATGATGCAATACAATTACATTCCATAAAGGGTATAAGAAAAAGGTATAAAAAGCATGGATTAAAATTATTTGAAAAGAATATATTCTCATCCTTTAATTTTTTTCCTTTATTTAAGTTCTCTTGTACAAAATAACAAATATGGTAATGTTTTACATAATTGTACATGTATAACCCATAGCTGATTATTTGCCACCCCAGGGAAGGGGGGGGGATAGGAGGGAAGAAGGGATAAAAATTTGAACACAAAAATATAAACAAAAATATTTATTACATTTTAAAAAAAATTTAGAAATAAAATTAAAAACAAACAAAAAAGAATTAGTGGTAAAGAAAAATCATAGAAAAAATCAAGATTAATTAAAGATAATGACAACAAAAGAACAACAAACTAAAATTTGTAGGATGTAGCCAAAGATGTACTTAGGTGAAAGTTGTATTTCTAAATGCTCACATCAATAAGCTAACCATGCAACTAAAAATTATATTTAAAAAATCCCCAATTAAATAATAAAATGTAAACTTTGAAAATCAAAGGAGAGATAAATTGAAAGTTAAAAATAAATATTGAACAATTAAGTAAGAACTGGGTTTATGAAAAAAAAAACAAATGGATAAACCACTGGTTAATTTGATTTAAAAATTGAAAGAACACAAAAGAACCAATATAAAGAAAAATCAGTGTGAATTCATTACCTTTTATGAAGAAAATAAAGCAATTATTAGGTGATACTTTTGCCAATTACCTTCATTAAAATTGACAATATTAATGAAATGTATAAATGTTTTAAAATATATAAATTTCCCAGATTAATAGAAGAGGAAATAAAAATAACAAACCATAAGTGAGCTCTATCAGAAAAAATCTTGAGGATCTGATGTATTTACAAGTTAATTCTACCAAACATTTGAATAACAAGTAATCCCAATTCTATATAAACTGTTTGAAAAAAAATGGGTGAAGATTGAGTCCTACCAAATTAATTTTATATCATAAATGTGATGCTGATACCTAAACCAGGAAGATCTAAAACAGAGAAAGAAAATTGTAGACTGATTAGCCTGATGATGGTTGAAGCAAAAATTTTAAAGAAAATACTAGCAAGGAGACTATAGCAATATATCACAAGGATCACACATTATGTCCAAGTGGGATTTATGCCAAGTCAGAATGTAGGCCTAGTTTAATCTTAGGAAAATTAAAAAATAAAAATTGACCACATCAATAACAAAAATAAGAATCTCATAACTATATCAATATATATATATAAATTTTTTGATAAAATAAATTGATATTAAAAACATTAAAAAGAATAGAAATAAATTGAACTTTTCTTAAAATAATAAGTAGTATCATTTTAAAACCAAGAGTAAGCATTCATTGTAAGAGGGATAAATTAAAAGCCTTACCAAAAAGGTCAGCAGTGATGTCCACTATCAACACTATGGCAAAATATTCTATTAGACATGCTGGCTATAACAATAAATAAATAAATAAAAAGATACTGAAAGAATAATAATAGTCAATGAGGAAATAAAACTACCACTCTTTGCAGATCATGTGCTGGTGTTCATACAGAAATTCACAAAGTCAACTAAAAATTTATTGAAACTATTAATGACTTTAGCAACATTACAGAACATAAAATAAAACCATATAAATTATTAGCATTTTTATATATCACCAAGAAAGCCCAAAGGGAAGAGATAGAAAGATAAATTATGTTTAAAATCATTGCAGATGGCATAAAATACTTCAGAATTTGTGGGGTTTACAGTGATTTTCTTTATATAGGTTTTATTACACAAATATATAGTGAACTGAATCAAATTTATAAAAATAATAGTCATTCTGCAATTGATAAGTGGTCAAAACATATGAATAGATGGATTTTAGAAGATATCAAAGCTATCAATATTAATATAAAATGCTCTAGATTACTAATATTTAGAAAAATGGAAGTTAAAACAATTCACAGGTCTCTGGTTGAACATGACAGAAAAGAAAACTGACAAATACTGGAGGTGATGCAGAATATTAGGTACACTTATGTATTGTTGGTGAAGTTGTGAACTGATCTATCCATTCTGGAGAAGAATTTGGTACAATACCCAAAAGGTTATCAAACTGTGCATCAAACTTTGACCTAGAAATATCACTACATGGTCTGTGTCCCAAAGAAATCAAAGAAAAGGGACTCCTATTCAAATATATTTATATTAACTCTTTGTAGTCGCAAAGAATTAGAAATCGAGCAGTTGCCTACCATGTGGAGAAAAACTGAACAAGTTTTGGTATGTTATTATGATGGAATACAATTATGTAGTAAGAAATGATGAAGGGGATACTTTTAGAAAAATCTGGGAAGGCATATGAATTGACACAAAGAGAAGTTAGAACAACCAGGAGGATATCATGCACAATGACAGCAATATTATAACAATAATAAAGTGTGAAAAACTTAGCTACTCTGCTCAATACAATGATTCATGACAGTGATCCATAACAATTCAAAAGGACTCAAGATGAAAAATGTTTTCTATCTCCAGAGAGACAACTGATGAACTCTGAGTGCAGATTGAAGCATATTTATTTTCACATTATTTTTCTTGCCATACAATGTGGGTAATATGGAAACATGTTTCACATTACTTCACATATATCATGGATATCATATTGCTAAACTTCTTTAAAGGTGGCCAAGGGGCTAGAGAGAAAGAGAAAGAATTTGGAACTGAAAAATTAAAACTGAATTAAAAATGTCTAGTGTTTGTAACAATTAATACCAATAATAGTAGCTAACATTTCTATCATGCCTACTATATTCCAGCCCCTGTGCTAAAACTCTGCAAGTATTATATCATTTGGTCATCATAATAACTCTGGGAGATAGATTCTATTATTAATCTTATTTTATAGATATGGAAACTAAGGCAGAGGTTAAGTGACTTGCCCAAGGTCACATAGATAATATGAGTCTGGAACTTGATATGAACTCATGGTTTCTTGACTCTTGGCCAAGTTTTCTATTCCCTGAGTCACCCAGCTTCTTCATGTTGAGTCAGTGCAACTTAAAGTAAAGAGTGTTAGGTATAGACTCAAGAATTTTTGTTGTCATTTCAGTCATGTTTGATCCTCTGTGACCCCATTTGGGGTTTTCTTGCAAAGATATTGGAGTTGTTTGCCATTTGCTTCACCAGTCAGGTTTATAGATGTGGAACAGAGGCAAACAGGGTTAAGTGACTTGCTAGTATATGTCTGTCTGAACACAAATTTGAATGCCAGTCCTCTTGACTCCAGGGTCAGTACTCTTTCCACTGCACCACCTAGCTCCTCCAGAGTCAGAAATACCTCTGAGGAAATCTTCTCTCTGTCATTTATGATCTGTATAGTCATGAGCAAGTCACTTCAACTTTGTGAGCCCCAGGCAACTCTGGGACTATAAATTTTACATGGATTGTAATCTGCATTAGTGGAAGGTGTGAAAACCCTGGTGAAATCAAAAGGTCTTAATTTTGTTCTAGGTACCATACTCTGTACTAGCTGTGCACCGCAAAATACATAATGACAACTAAAGTGTGGTCCTGCTATTAGATATCATTTTGTTCAATTTGTAGATCAAGAATCCAAATCTTGAGTGATTAAGGCACTGGATTAAAACCCCATTAATATTCAGGAGGGTAACTGGCAATAAAGCCTATATCTATTCACTGCTATAGCAGGCTGTTCCCCCAAAAGACATTCTTCTCTGTAGTCTATACTAATAAAATAAGGAAATATGCTTCTGTATGCTGTAGTGTTAGATGTACTTCTAGTTCTTACCAACAGATTTCACTTTTTTCGAAGCATTTTTTTCTTGAATCCAGAATCTATTATCCATTGCTTGAAGATGCTGTGAAAATAGAACGCAGAAATTTCTTCCATTATTTAGCTCCTGTAAAACAACCAACCATTAGTTACCTCCTGTTTCTACACTAATGGGTCCAAAATTTTTCCCACCTCTTTGTTTTGCCTGGCTCTGTATAGTAGCTGATAATATCTAACACATGTTAGGGGCTAAATTTCTAGCTAGTCTGTCTAAAATATCTAACGAGTGGTTGCCAATAAATTAGAAGCTTTAGCAAGAGTTAGACTTTTAAGCATTTATTAAGGAGAATAAGAATTTGGTGAAGAGAAACAGAAAGGTCTAGATTCATCTATCTATTAAAGGGAGAGCACATTTCTAGCTCCACTCTCCACCAGTGTCCTAAGGAAAGAGAGCAAAAGAAAGCCAGCCTCTCCCACTCTTCCTCCCACAAGCAAATGTCACTTCCTGACACCAAAGAAAAGCTGCATGGCCTTGCCCTCAGAGGCCTTCTGCTCATGGTGGAGCTTTACTACAGTAAGTCTCCAGCAGGTGGCATCATTCCATTTGTTACACACATAATAAATGAAATAACATATTAAAAACTTCAAATAACCTCAAAAAAATAAAAAAACACAATATATTTGGTGAAATTACCATGAGAAAAGTTAAGCTCTTTGGCCTTTTTGTTATGCCATAAAGAAGCAATTAATTTTCAACACTCCTCAATCTTTTTCATTTTGAACATTTCAACAATCATCTCCAATTCTGAAAATTATCATTTTCAAAAATAATTATTCCAGCAGACTTTTCCATTTCATCATTGCTCAAAAACTATAGCTCCTTACTCACCTATTTTAGCTGATTATCATCTGATTCTTTTCTTCCTAATAATTTAACAGTCTTCAGATGTGTCTCATTCTTCAATAAGGATGATGCCTGTCTCATGTTGAAGTCTCACAGTTGGGAATAAAGACTTAATCATTTGTTTTGACCAAAACTGATTGTTGTTTCTTTCTTTTTCTTTTTTTTTTTTACAACAAAGATTTATTTAATTTTTCCAGTTACATGTAAGGATAGTTTTCAACATTCATTTTCACAAGATTTAGAGTTCCAAATATTTCTCCCTCCCTCCCTTTCCTCCCCCTCAACAAGACAGCAACCAGGTTATGTATGTACAATCCACAAGTGCCCTTTTTATCAGTTCTTTCTATGGGGGTGGATAGTAAGCTTTGTCATTAGTCCCTTGGGATTGTCTTGGATCATTGCATTGCTGAGAGTAATTAAGTCATTCACAATTTTAACAATACTGCTGTTACTATGTACAATGTCCTCCCAGCTCTGCTCACTTCACTATACATCAGTTCATGAGTCTTTCCATGTTTTTTCTGGGATCATCCTGTTTGTCATTTCCTATACCAGAATACCATTCTACCACAATCATATACCACAGCTTCTTCAGTCATTCCTCAATTGATGGACATTCCCTTGATTCTCAATTCTTAGCCATCCCAGAGTTGCGATAAATAATTTTTGTACAATATTCCCCCTTTTCTCTTTTTCATGATTACTACTGTTAACTATTTCCCTTCCATGCTATTCCCTTCCCATGATATTTATTCTATTATCCATCTTCTTTCACCCTATCCCTCTTCAAAAGGGAGTTGCTTCTGTCTGTCCCCTCCCCCAATCTGCCCTACCTTCTTTTTCCCCTCTCTCTTTATTCCTTTCCCCTCCTATTTTCCTGCAGGGTTAGAGAGATTACTTCACCCAATTAAGTGTGTATGCTATTCCCTTGTTGATCCAATTCTGATTAGATTGAGGTCTTTGAGCCATTTCTGATGAGTGTTAGGCTCATTCACTGGCCATCTTAAATAGAATAGTCCACCCAGTTGGGTGTGTGTGTTAATCCCTCCTTGAGGCAACTCTGATGAGTTTAAGGTCTTTGAGCCTTTTCTGATGAGTGTAAAATTCATTGCTCCTGTCTTATCTCTCCCCCCACTCCACAAGCCTTTTCCTGTTTCTTTCATGTAGGATTTCACCTTTGCCTTTCCCCCTCCAGTGCATTTCCCTCACCCCTCAATTTAAACCTAACGGTGTCATCATGGAGCAGCTAGGTAATACTGGGGGCAAAGCATCCACCCTGGACCCAGGGGGATCCCAGGCAAAACCCAGTCTCAGACACAAGACAGTCACCCACTGCACAAACCCAGGTATGTCCTCCAACTCCAATTTTTTTATGGTTCTCTAGTGTCTTGTATTTGAAACTCAAATTTGCCTTTCAGTTCAGGTCATTTCATCATGAATACCTGAACGTCCTCCTTTTCATTAAAGTCCCATTTTTTCCTCTGAAAGATTATGCTCAGTTTTTCTGTGTAGGTGCTTCTTGGTTGTAATCCCAATTGCTTTGCCTTCTGGAATATCATATTCCATGTCCTCTGGTCCTTTAATGTAGAAGCTGCTAGATCTTGTGCTATCCTGACTGGGGCTCCACAGTACTTGAATTCTTTATTTTTGGCAGCTTGAAATATTTTCTCCTTGACCTGAGAGTTTTGGAATTGGGCTATAATATTCTTGGTAGTTTTCCTGTTGGGATCTCTTTCAGGAGGCGATTGGTGGATTCTTTCAATTCCTATTTTACCTTCTGCTTCTAGAATATCAGGGTAATTTTCCTTGACAATTTCTTGGAAGATGATGTTCTTTTCTTTTTTGTTTATTTGTTTTTTATTTTAATTAAAAAAGTATTTTATTTTTTCCCCTTACATGTAAAGATAGTTCTCAACTTTTGTTTATATAAGCTTTACAATTTCAGATTTTTCTCCCTCCCTCCTCTCCCTCCCCTCTCCCCCCTCCCTCCCCCCTCCCCTAGACAGTAGGTAATCTGATATAGATTTTATATATATATATATATATATATATATATATGTGTGTATATATATATATATACATAATAACATTAATCCTATTTCTGCATTAGTCATGTTATAAGACAAAAAATCAGAGCAATGATGAAAAACCTCAAAATAGAAAAAAAAACAACAGCACCAAAAACAAAAGAAATAGTATGTTTCATTCAGCATCTATACTCCACAGTTCTTTTTTTTTTTTTTTGATTTGGAGATCCTCTTCTATCATGAGTTCCCTGGAACTCTTCTGTACCATTGTATTGGTGAGAAGAATATAGTCCATCACGGTAGATCAATACTCAATGTTGATGATACTGTGTACAATGTTCTTCTGGTTCTGCTCATGTCATACATCATCAGCCCATGTAAGACCCTCCAGGGTGCTCTGAACTCCTCCTGCTCATCGTTTATTACAGCACGATAGTATTCCATTGTATTCATATACCACAAAATGGCCAGCCATTCCCCAATTGATGGGCACCTCCTCAACTTCCAATTCCTTGCCACCACATAAAGAGCAGCTATAAATATTTTTGTATATGTGGGTCCCTTTCCCCTTTCCATGATTTCTTTGGGAAAAAGAGCCCAAAATGGTATTGCTGGGCCAAAGGGTATGCATAACTTTATTGCCTTTTGGGCATAATTCCAAATTGCTCTCCAAAATGGTTTGATCAGTTCACAGCTCCACCAACAATGCATTAGTGTTCCAATTTTCCCACAGCTTCTGCAACATTTATTATCTTCCCTTTTTGTCATTTTAGCCAATCTGATAGGTGTCAGGTGGTACCTCAGAGTTGTTTTAATTTGCATCTCTCTAATCATTAGTGATTTAGAGCATTTTTTCATATGGAATAGATAGCTTTGGTTTCTTCATTAGAAAAGTGCCTGTTCATATTTTTGATCATTTCTCAATTGGGGAATGAATTGGATTCTTATAAATTTGATTTAGTTCCCTATATATTTTAGAGATGAGGCCTTTATCAGAAGTACTGGCCTCAAAAATTTTTTCCCAGCTTTCTGCCTCCCTTCCAATTTTGGATGCATTGCTTCTGTTTGTACAAAAATTTTTTAATTTAATGTAACGAAAATCATCCATTTTGCATTTTATAATATACTCTATCTCTTGTTTGGTCATAAATTGTTTTCCTTTCCAAAGATCTGATAGGTAGACTATTCCTTTCTCTGCTAATTGCCCTATGGAATCACCTCTTATGTCTAAATCATGTATCCATTTTGACCTTATTTTAGTATAAGGTGTAAGATGTTGGTCTATGCCTAATTTCTGCCATACTATCTTCCAGTTTTCCCAGCAGTTTTTATCGAATACTGAGTTCCTATCCCAGAAGCTGGAGTCTTTGGGTTTATCAAACACTACATTACTAGTGTCATTTACTACTGCATTTCCTGAGCCTAGCCTATTCCATTGATCTACCACTCTATTTTTTAGCCAGTACCAGATAGTTTTGATGACTGCCACTTTATACTAAAGCTCCAGGTTTGGTACTGCTAACCCACCTTCCTGTGAATTTTTTTTTTCATTATTTTCCTGGATATTCTTGATTTCTTATTTTTCCAGATGAATTTTGTTATTATTTTTTCTAGCTCTATAAAACAATTTTTAGGTAGTCTGATTGGTATGGCACTGAATAAGTAAATTAATTTAGGCAGTATTGTCATTTTTACTATATTAGCTCTGCCTATCCATGAGCAATTGATATCTTTCCAATTATTTAGATCTCATCTGATTTGTATGAAGAGTGTTTGGTAGTTGTGTTCATAGAGTTCCTGGGTTTGTCTTGGAAAGTAGACTCCCAAGTATTTTATATTATCTACCATTAATTTAAATGGAATTTCTCCTTCTAGCTCTTGCTGCTGGACTTTGTTGGTCATGTATAGAAATGCTGATGATTTATGTGGATTTATTTTACATCCTGCTACTTTGCTAAAGTTGTTAATTGTTTCAAGTAATTTTTGAGTTGATTTTCTAGGATTCTTTAAGTATACCATCATATCATCTCCAAAGACTGATAGTTTTGTTTCCTCCTTACCTATTCTAATTCCTTGAATTCCTTTCTCTTCTCTGATTGCTAAAGCTAACATTTCTAGGACAATATTAAATAATAGGGGTGATAATGGACATCCCTGTTTCACCCCTGATCTTATTGGGAAGGCCTCTAATTAATATCCATTGCATATAATACTTGCTGATGGTTTTAGGTAGATACTGTTTATTATTTTAAGGAAAGCTCGACATATTTCTAAATTCTCTAGTGTTTTTATTAGGAATGGGTGCTGTATTTTGTCAAAAGGTTTCTCTGCATCTATTGAGATAATCCTATGATTTTGGTTGGTTTTCTTATTGATGTGGTTGATTATGTTAATAGATTTCCTAATGTTGAACCAGCCCTGCATTCCTGGTATATAAATCCCACCTGGTCATAGTGTATTATCCTGGTGATCACTTGCTGTAATCTCCTTGCTAACATCTTATTTAAGATTTTAGCATCAATATTCATTAGGGAAATTGGTCTATAATTTTCTTTCTCTGTTTTTTTTTTTTGCCTGGTTTTGGTATCACCACCATATTTGTGTCATAAAATGAATTTGGTAGAACTCCTTCTTCACCTATTTTTCCAAATAATTTGTATAATATTGGAATTAATTGTTCTTTAAATGTTTGGTAAAATTCACCCGTAAACCCATCTGGCCCTGGGGATTTTTTCTTAGGGAGGTCATTAATGGCTTGTTCAATTTCTTTTTCTAATATGGGTTTATTTAAGGATTTTATTTCTTCTTCAGTTAACCTGGGCAGTTTGCATTTTTGTAAATATTCCTCCATTTCATTTAGATTGTCAAATTTATTGGCATACAGTTGGGCAGAATAATTCCTAATTATTGATTTAATTTCCACTTCATTGGTGGTAATTACACCCTTTTCATTTTTGATACTGGTAATTTGGTTTTCTTCTTTCTTTTTTTAATCAAATTAACAAATATTTTATCTATTTTATTGGTTTTTTCATAAAACCAGCTCTTAATTTTATTGATTAATTCTATAGTTTCTTTGCTTTCAATCTTATTAATTTCTCCTTTGATTTTCAGGATCTCTAGTTTAGTATCTAATTGGGGATTTCTAATTTGTTCTTTTTCTAGCTTTTAAAGTTGCATTCCCAATTCATTAATCTCCTCTCTCTTTTTTATTTATGTAAGCAGTTAGATCTAGAAATTTTCCCTTATGTACTGCTTTGGCTGCATCCCATAGATTTTGGTATGTTGTCTCATTATTGTCATTCTCTTGGATATAGTAATTGATTGTTTCTATGATTTGTTGTTTGGCCCATTCATTCTTTAGAATGAAATTATTTAGTTTCCAACTTATTTTATTTCTACTTTTCACTGGCTCTTTCTTACTTGTAATTTTTATTGCATCATGATCTGAGAAGGGTGTATTTACTATTTCTGCCTTTCTACATTTGACTATGATGTTTTTGTGCCCTAGTACATGGTCAATTTTTGAAAATGTGCCATGTAGTGCTGAGAAAAAGGTATATTCCTTTCTATCCCCATTCAATTTTCTCCAGACATCTATCTTGCCTAACTTTTCTAGTAATCTATTCACCTTTTTCACTTCTTTCTTATTTATTTTTTGGCTAGATTTATCTAATTCTGCGAGGGGGGGATTCAGATCCCCCATTAGTATAGTATTACTGTCTAATTCCTCCTGTAACTCATTTAACTTCTCCTCTAAGAATTTGGATGCTATACCACTTGGTGCATACATATTTAATATTGATATTACTTCATTATCTATAGTACCTTTTAGCAAGATGTAGTTTCCTTCCTTATCTCTTTTAATGAGATCTATTTTTGCCTGTGCTTTGTCTGAGATAAGGATTGCTACCCCTGCTTTTTTTTTTACTTTAGCTGAAGCATATTATATTCTGCTCCAGCCTTTTACCTTTACTCTGTGTGTATCTCTCTGCTTCAAATGTGTTTCTTGTAAACAGAATATTGTAGGATTATGTTTTTTAATCCACTCTACAATTCACTTCCATTTTATTGCAAAGTTCATCCCATTCACATTCACAGTTATTATTACTGACTGTCTATTCCCCTCCATTCTATTTACCCCCTTTGTACTTTTCCCCCCTTCTTTCACCCTATTCCTCCTCACCAATGTTTTACTTCTTACCCCTGCCTCCCCCAATCTGCCCTCCCTTTTTATCACCCCCCCTTTTCTTTACCCTTTTCTCCCTTGCTTTTGTCCTCCCTTTTATCAGCCCCACCCCTTCCTTTCCCCTTTTGCTTCCCTAAAGAATGAGCTAAGTTTCTGTATCCCAATGAACGTATATGTTATTCCCTCTTTGAATCAAATCTAATGAGAGTAGGGTTGAAACAATGTTCATACCTCCTTTCTTTCCCTCTATTGTAATAGTTTTTTTTCACCTCTTCATATGATATAATTCACCCCATTCCACCTCCCCTTTCCTCTCCTCTCCATAGACTCCCTTTTTAACCCCTTAGTTTTCTTTGTATCATCCCATGAAAGACAATTTATATTTATACCCTCTGTCTAAAGTCCTTCTCTCTGCCCAAATACATTTACAATTCTTAAGAGTTATGAGTATTATCTTCCTGTGTAGGGATATAAACAGTTTAACCTAATAGGGTAACCTTTTTTTTCCCCCTCTGTTTACCTTTTTAAACTTCTCTTGAGTCTTGTATGTTAAGATCAAATTTTTTATTCTGTTCTGGTCTTTTTACCAGGAAAGATTGAAAGTCCCCAATGTCATTAAATGTCCATCTTTTCCCTTGAAAGAGAATGCACATTTTTGCTGGGTAATAGATTCTTGGTTGCAATACAAGCTCCTTTGCCTTCTGGAATATCATATTCCAAGCCTTGTGGTCCTTTAATGTTGAAGCTGCCAGGGCCTGAGAAATCCTGACTGTGGCTCCATGATATTTAAATTTCTTCTTTCTGCCTCCTTGGAGTATTTTCTGTTTCACCTGATAATTCTGAAATTTGGCTACAATATTCCTTGGAGTTTTCCTTTTGGGGTCTCTTTCAGGAGGTGATGGGTGGATTCTTTCAATGATGATTTTATCCTCTGATTCTATGATATCAGAGAAGTTCTCCTTAATAATTTCCTGGAATATGGTGTCTAGATTCTTTTTCTGGTCATGGCTTTCTGGCAGTCCAGTGATTCTCAAATTGTCTCTCCTCAATCTGTTTTCCAGATCAGTTGTCTTTCCAATGCGGTATTTCACATTTTCTTCTATTTTTTCATTCCTTTGATTCTGCTTCACTGATTCCCGGTGTCTCATGGATTCCTTATCTTCCAACTGTCCAAATTTAATTTTTAAGGCACTGTTTTCTTCAGTGAGATTATGCACCTTTTTTTTATTTGGCCAAATGAATTTTTTAAGGCATTGTTTTCTTCAGTGAAATTATGCACTTTTTTTTCCATTTGGCCAGATGAATTTTTTAAGGAATTGTTTTCTGCAGTCAATCTTTTTGCTTCCTGTTCCAAGCTGCTGATTCTTTTTTCATGGTTTTCTTGTTTTGCTTTCATTTCTCTCCCCATTTTTTCTTCTACCTCTCTCAATTGATTTTTGAAATCCTTTTTGAGCTCTTCCAGGAAGGCTTTTTGTTCTTGAGACCAACTCACCTTCCCTCGGGAGGCTTCACATGTAGGCACTTTGAGGATATTGTCCTCATCTGAGTTTGCATTGGCTTCTTCCCTATTGATACAGAAGCTCTTTTTTGCTTCTTACTCATTATTGCAGTTTATTTATTAATTTTTTAAGTTGTGGTCTGCTCTGGGGGCACCAGGGTCCCTGTTTTGGGCTTCTTGTGTAGGGGTATAGGTGCTGTGTGACCAGCTTTTTACTCTGAGGCCTTTATAGTGTGTGCAGTTTGACACCCTGCATTTCCTGTCTAAGTGCTCTGCATCTGTGTGCCTGGTCGCGCCTATCCTGTTCGTGGTCCTACAACTGGTGACTTGCCCTCTTGGCTGGTACAGGTAGGTTTTTCCACTGTCCTTCTTGGCCACCAGATTTTTTGAGCCAGGTTCCAGGGCCCTCAGTTGTTCGGCTGTGGCCCCCAGCTCCTGCTGACTTGCCCCGACCCCCTTGCCACTGGGCTACTGCCCTGCGCTGGGTCTCCCTTTTGCCAGAGTCAGAGCGACCTTTTCCTGAAGTCTTCTCAATTATCTCTGGTTGGAAGACTATGTCTCTCTGTCTCTTTGTAGGTTCTGTAGTTTCAGAATCCATCCAAAGGCTTGATTTAATGTTCTTTTTGAGGAACAGAAGGAGAGCTCAGGCAGCTTGCTGTTTTCTCTTCGCCATCTTGGCTCTGCCCCTCTAAGTTCTTTTCTTGATCATGGTTTTCAGGTAGACCAATAATTTTCAGACTATCTTTCCTGGATCTATTTTCCAGGTCAGCAGTTTTTCCAAGAAGATATTTCACATTGTCCTCTATTTTTTTTTTATTCATTTGGATTTCCTTTATTGTGTCTTAGTTTCTCATAAAGTCACTAGCTTTCATTGTTTCAATCCTAATTCTTAGGCAATTATTTTCATCAGAGAACTTTTTTACCTCCTTTTCCATTTGGCTAATTTGACTTTTCAAGCTGTTGACTTTTTTCTCATGTCTTTCCTACATCACCCTCATTTCTCTTTTCATTTTTTTCCTGTACCTCTCTAACTTTATCTTCAAAGTCCTTTTTGAGTGACTCTATGGCCTGAGACCAATTAATATTTTTCTTGGAATCTTTAGAGATATGGGCCCAGACATTGACATCTTCCTATGATGGTGCACCTTGATCTTCCTTGTCACTAAAGAAACTTTCTATGGTCCTCACCTTTCTCTGTCTGCTCATCTTGCCTTTCTTCTCTTTGAATTTTAGTTCCTTAAAATGGGGCACTGTTTCCAGACTGCACTATCTCAAGTTTCAGAAATCCCAAGTGGTATGAGTTAAGGAGGAGCAGGTTTTTCACTCACATGGCCTGTTCCCTGGTCTGTAGATGACCACAGACAAATTTGCTAATAAACCAGCTTTGTGTGTTGTGGTTGTCAGCTCCAACAAGCCTGTGTCCCTACCCAACCTAGGCCATTGCTACTGAAGCCTACCTCCTGGTTCCCAGCAGGGGTGAAAAACCCAAGTTATGCCTCACCACCAGCATAGACCCTTATAGTCTCTCCCCTGCCCAGGGCTCAGCCCTCTCACTAGACTGTAAGTTTAGTTACAGATTACCCTGGCACTTGAGCTGATTAAGAAGCTCTGGGGGTCTCTTTCTCTGGTGAGGCCTTCCTGGGACTGGACCTGTATTAGCAACAGAAATATATGTCTTCAATCTAGACATATGAATTATACTATCCCCTGTTTTGAAGTCTATTTTTTCCTTAGGAAAGAGTGGGGGTAGTTAGGAGACTGGATAACATAGTCAACAATGGGATATCAACCAAACCAACTATTGTGGCAAAAGGCTGCAATCTCTGTCATTTCATTGCAGACCATAAAGGCTTTGATCATGGGTCTATGAAATGACTGTCATCCAATGGCTAACTTAGCTAAATTTTTATCAGTTCAATAAAATAAACAGATATTGGATTTTCCTCACTTCAGAAATGTATGAAATAAATTATATTCTAAGACATGGAGGGTTCTAAACTTCATTAGTTGAGGCCTGAATCATGCTGATAAAATCATGAATTCTTAAAGAATTGAAATATGTAAATCTATGCATTATTGCTAAAACTGTGGTCTAGTCAATGCTTTTGTGGACTACAAAAAATTTGCTGATTTTTTTTATTAAAACCAATCTGTTAACTGTGGAATGGAATAGGTTCATAGAAGGAGATAATCTGAAATTTTATTTGGATTTAGCATTTGGTTGAAACATATTGTGGAATTCTGGCACAGAGGATTTAAATTCTCATAAACTCTTACTTTCAAAGGGTAAGGATGTCCATGGTTTTGGCAGATCATCATAATCAATAGCATAATACCATCATGCAAGAAGTTGCAAAATTATATTTGTCTTCTTTGCAATATGAAGTTAATTTTCTATGGAGAAATAATGGATGTATTGAAATCACCAGGGCATTATAATATGCAGTTCAGGTTACCTTAGAAATTGATAAACACTGTTACAGAGGCATTAGTTCTTGTTTTTAAAACTGATAGAAGGCAGAAGTCTGGTGACTTGAAAAGGATATATATATAATGCCAATTGCTCTTAAAGACCTTTTATAAGGGGAATCAGATAACCTTGATAATTATATGCTGCTCAGTTTAGTTTTTGTACCTGGAAAGATACATGTACCTGGAAAGGCATGAAATTATCAATTTGCAATTACCTAAAAGAGCAAAAGGTACTGGGTTGAAATCAACATGGCTTTGTGAGGAACAAACCAAGCCAGTTCAATTTAATTTACTTCTATAATAGAATGACATTCAATTTGGATAAAGGAATAGCAATAAACAAAATTTATTCAGACAAGTTAAGTTCGAGATTCTACACAATATTATATTTTTCTTATTAATCAATGATGATGTTATTTAGTTCGTATTTTATTTAATTAATTTCAGGAGAGCTCCATCCCAATGGTTTTAAGTTTCTTTGCATAAACTTAGAAGGATGTATTATTGAGGGGTTTCTCAGAGTTATGAGTCCAGAAGTTGGCATGAATATTTTTATTGATGTTCTATGACATTTGCACAGCTTGTTTTGCATTGCTTATCCTACGCAATAGCAAAAAGAACATTATTTAAATAAATGAAGCTTATGTGCCACTCTGTTGCCAAAAAATGAAGAATAATTATATAAAGGACTTAATTTCATCAAACTAAGTCAATGCATACATTGATGCTTTATGATTTTATAGCAGAAATGGACACAAATGAAGATGGCAACAAAAGTTGCAATCTTTGTTGTGGAATGTTGAAATGATAGAAACTAGAGATTTATATTTTAAGAAGTCTTTCAGACCTTACATATAATAAATAAATTTTTAAGAAGACAGTGGGATAAGATAAAAAAATAACAAAAATTGATCACAATCAATTTATTACAAATTGATGATGAATCTCAATAAATGTGACTAGATTTAAGGAAATTTAAGATGTTCAATAAACCACTTATTTTAGAATTGTGCGTTTCTCTTAATAAGACCAAAAAATGAAAATGTGAACTGCAAGGAAAGAAATAAGAAAGCACCAGATGCAATCATATCAACTCTAACATGATCTGTTTAAACAAGCTATTACAAAAAACAAAGAAAAAAAGAAAAAAACAGACAAAAGTAAAGCCATTGATTCTATCACAATTTCCTTGTTAAGAGAAGATTGGTAGATTCAAAGCAGTTGCTTTCACAAAGAGGCCAAAAAACAAACAGACCCTCAAACCACCTCAGCCAGAAATCTTTAAAAATATTGTCAGGTAAAGAGACACAATTGAGTATGAGATGCAAAGAATAAGATCCCACTATGTCTGTTGCTTAAAACAAAACAAACAAAAACCTTGATGACAGAATTAAAAGTAGCCCTAGAGCTACTTCATAAATGAGTGTCTCCCATAAATGTTATAAACATACAAATTTTCTTTGACAGATGCAATTGCAGAAATGTTTTTGTTTAATGATAAACATTTAGGGATAAATATAAATAAATTCACAGAAAGTATCAGCATTTTTAAATTGTAAGAAAAAATGCTGGAGGAAATAAGACATGGTGAAATTCCAATCAAAAATCACAAAATGCAAAAAATATCAATTTAGAGTGAATCTAAAACAACATACTCAACATATAAAAACAATTAAAATATTCTCAAAAGAAAAAAATGACAAATAATTGAAGGGATATCCACTGCTAATGTTAGGGCCCCATTAGAATAATAAAAATAAATATAAGACCTAAATTATTACATACACTTAATGATAAATCAATGAAATTATCAGGTTATTTTATGGAATGAGACAAAAATAATATATTCATTTAAAGAAATAAAAGATTTAGTATTGCAAGAGAAACTATTATAAACAGGAATGAACAGCACTTAAAGAATCAAATTATAATATAAAGCATTAATAATCATAAACATTTAATACTGGTTAAAAATGATTTGGTATTTAATAGCCAACAACATAAATTACTTGGGTAAGACCTATGTATTTAACAGGAACTGTTATGGAAAGTGGAAAAAAAGATGGTGAAAAATATATTTATATTAATATTTTATTTTATTTTATTTTTTTAGTGAGGCAATTGGGGTTAAGTGACTTGCCTAGGGTCACACAGCTAGTAAGTGTTAAGTGTCTGAGGCCGGATTTGAACTCAGGTACTCCTGACTCCAGGGCCGGTGCTCCATCCACTGTGCCATCTAGCTGCCCCTATATTAATATTTTATAAACTATGCAACAAATAGCTTAAAATTCTTAAAGAACCTAAAAACTAAAGTTCATACTTTAAAAAGCATAAAGAATAAAAAACTAGGTAACTTTCACAACTATGACTACAGAGTCTGTCTCTCTCATCATAAAGAGATTGCTTACTGGATAAGGCAAGACAGAAGGATATGTGTCATTTACTAACATAAGGCATCAATAAACACAAAAGATCAAAATATTATATAACATATAAAGACAGAAAGATAGTATTGTCTGAGTTGTTGATTCTTGTTGTGGAAGATATTTTATCCAGAGTACAGTTTTTCATGAGATTCTTCAGAGGTTTCTGGTCATGGTTGACATTATGTTGATTATAATATTAAAACTTCTTCACTGAGACTCATTTTCATCTTTGAGAGTAGGCATGTTTTTCATTTTCATACTTTTATTCCCAGAAGCTAATGTAGTTTCTTTCTTTCTTTCTTTCTTTCTTTCTTTCTTTCTTTCTTTCTTTCTTTCTTTCTTTCTTTCTTTCTTTCTTTCTTTCTTTCTTTCTTTCTTTCTTTCTTTCTTTCTTTTCTTTCTTTCTTATTTATTTATTTTTGCTTGGAACAATGAGGGTTAAGTGACTTGCCCAGTGTCACACAGTTAGTAAGAGTTAAGTGTCTGAGGTCTGATTTGAACTCAGGTCCTCCTGAATCTAGGGTCGGTGCTTTATCCATTGTGCTACCTAGCTGCCCCAGAAGCTAATGTGGTTTTTCTGCCATATGTTCTTTAAAAAGACTTGATGATTGATAGCTAAGAAATATACTTTGTCATAAACACTGTAGTAAAAGGAGCAAGGAATGAGAATATTGTGTGGATTTCAACATGGATTTCAATAAATAACACATTTAGATAGTGAATAGGTATATGTACTTTTAAACGAAACTGAAGTTGGAGTGGGAAATGGACTCTTATTTCAATAGGAGGAGAACAGGTTAGAATATATTTGGGAAAATATGTTGCTCTTTCAATGATCATAACTAGTTCCTTTGCCATAAAAGCCATTCTCAAAAGAACTCTTATTTAGTGATGCTATATGTTCTGAATAATGGAACACTATAATTTTAGAAAAATAAGAATAATGGTAATGCCGAGAGAGGCAGATTACAACAATTTGCCTAAAATTATTTATGCTCAAAATGTAGTGTAGATTTTGTCATCTGGGACATGAATGACTTGGAAAGATAGTGGTCTAGTGATGTAAAAATTGAAAGAGAATATATAGAAAGCACTGTAGATATTAAAAATTAACAGAGGAAAAAAGTCTATCCCACTACTGTTCAGCCTTTCTTCACCATATACACTTTAGATAGTTCCTCTGTGAAGAAATTAAACAAAAAGAAAACCAAGAATAGGATAGAATGAAACAAGTAAGAAGGAGCTGACTGTAGCTTTGGTAAAAGGAATGAACTTTAAAGTAAAAAGAACTTTGATTTCTTACATTTATAAATTGAGGGTGTGGTTATTAAGTTTTTAGGAGTAACTTGGATGGATCAGCAAATTTCATGGATATAAGATGGAGAAAGGTTGAGCAGGGGCAAGTGTAAAATTACACAGAACAACAATAACTGGAATTTAATGTGGATCAGGATATAGTAGACAGTCCAAGATTTTATTCTTATAGGTATTCCTCTCACTGATGCAAATCACAACCTACCCTTACATTATCATCTTATGTTTAATATTACCTATTGTCTCTAATTTTGTCATTTGGGGCAGTGTAATTTATGAAGTGAACATGGGTCAGAATTGGAAATCTTTCACTGAAAAGCTAAACTAATGCTGAACTTTATTATTTGGAGTCTTAAATGCAGGGCTATGAGTTTAATCAGCTTATTTTGTTCAGCAGAGATTAGTCCTTAATTAAAACTTAGGCATGATTTCTTTAAGGAAATCAGATATATGAAAATTCAAACCTACATATAAATTAAGGAATGAGTATTAGCAGCACTTACATATATTTTCCTTTACAAAAATAGCTGTTTTAGAACTTTTAAAAACAGAACTGTAAATGCTAATGATGTATTGAAATATTATTTAATTTGATTTCTTAGGAAAAATGTATTTTTAAGTGAAATACATAAAGTTTGAGTTTTGATCCTTTAGGAAAATATGAGAACTATAGATGATTCTAAGTGGCATAGTAGATAGAGCACTGGCCCTGGATTCAAGAGGACCTGAGTTCAAATGTGACCTCAGACACTTAACACTTATTAGCTGTGTGACCCTGGGCAAGTCACTTAACCCCAACTACCTCACCAAAAAAAAAAAAAGTTAGGAAATTTATTTTTAAAACATAGACGATAGATTCTATTTGGGGAAAAAAAAGGAAAGTATGAACATTAGAATATAAGACATTTTAAGGATGCTTCAGGGGATTCCTTTACAGAGGGCTAAATAGGAGTTGAGACAAATGACTTTGGCAGAATACATTTAGAAAAAGGACTTATTTATAACAAGGGTGATTAAGCACTGTGGTTTATTAAATCAAATAAGATATTGTCATTGATTAGATTAGATGTTGATTCTCTGTTGCCTGTAGGTTGAACCTGGTGCCATCTTGATATATCTTTCCACCTTTAATAAGTTGCTAGTTAAGGTTTATACAATAACTCTCTGAGGGAATCTTTCTTTTTTAAAATAAATTTCAATTATCAGATAGCCTTGTTCTAGCTAGAGAAGGGTAAGAATAAGCTGTCAACTTCCATAATGCTAACTTAAGTAATTTTGTGGAACATTCTAAGCATTTCTTTGAAAAAGAAAACATAATAATGTTTAGGAAGAATATATTCATCAAAGTGTAAGATGCCAACTACTTCTCTATAATTCTTTATTGTATGAGAACAGAAGGGCCAGCACAGTAGTAGCTCATTATCACTATTGGTCTCTATTCTTGGTCATGGAATGGTACTTTTTCCCTTTGTGTTTCTAAGAACAATCATTAGGTTCTTTCCTCCAGCTGTTAGCTCAACTGAATGACCTAGCAAGTCCCCTTTAAGCAATTCCTCTTTTTAATCCTTAAGTCATGGAGTGTGATCAAAGTGGTCTTAATGCCTAAGCAAATAAAAGGAGAAAAGTGGGTAATATACTATAAATCTTGAGTTCTCAGTAGGCTTGCCTTTCCCATCACTCTACCTGAATAGGCTTTAATATGCCTGGTAGACTTCATACATACTTGTGAATGGAACATTTTAAAAGTTTCTCAGAAATTTTCCATAATGTTTGAGAAACCTTCACTCTTCAGTCTGTCAAAGATGGGTATAAAATAATCTATTCTTACATTGATCACTTCAATGCAATATTTTCAATATTGTCTAAATATAATTTCTGATCCATTTTTTGTTTTTAATTAATATATAATCAGTAGTTTAGACTTACATAAAACATGAATTAAAGTATTTTAATGCCATATTTAGTTATAAGTTATTAGAATGATTTCTAACCTCAGATGCAAAGAACTTTCCTGGCATGGTTTAAGGGAACAAATTCCAAGTTTGTATGTTTCAAGGTAAAATTAATAAAAATGAAAAAAAGAAGCACTGCTCTAGATCACATGGCACATTAAAATTCCAATGTCTATTTGATAGATTTTAGGAAACAAAGGTACTATAAGAGGTACAAGGAACACACATTCATGAGAGTGTAATCCAAGGTAAAATTCCAATTTCATTTCATTAATTCAGGTGCTAGGTAGTTACAATATTTGATACTAAGCATTTAATAGTGTGTTCATTGATTGTTTGGTTGATTTACACATGAGATTCTTGTCCATACTTTTTTCAAAAATCCTACAAAGAGAATCCACCAAATGTGGCCTTTTTATTTTAGTATTTTAGGATAACCAATGTACCGTTTAACTTTTCCTCTTCTTGCTACAGTTTTTATCCACCTTAATTGCTAATTTGAAGATGCATCTGTAACACTGACCCTATCAAAGATCTGTCTAGTCTTATGATCTTCACATTTATATAGTTAAAGCACAAAATCTGATCCTTTGTTGTCTTAAGAAGATCAGTAAGGTAAATAGTAGGAGACATTCAGGAGCAATGGTTATAACATCATTCACTTTCTGTTATGTTGTTTCACTTGACCATTACATTGCATGGTGATTATGTACTTTCATAGGTAGAAATCAGGAGGAGAATATTGTTTTAATGAGCTCTTTTTAATTAACATGTTTTCTTCCTCATGTAAATGAACTTAAATGTTCACAAATGGAATTTGGCTTCAAGTTTACTCTATCAAGTATAGTGATTTTTAAAATATGAGGAAGCAAATAAAAATGGTTAATGAGGAATTGACACCAACAATATGTGACGGAGATAATAAATGTCACATACTTTTCTTCAATGAGTTAAAGTCATTAGGTTATACCCTTAAAACAGGTAGATTTTATATTGAAAAGATTCTCCATGCTTTTAGAAAAAGAGAGAAGCTGGAGGACTGGAGATGAACAAATGGTATTCTAATTTTTAGAAAATGGGAAGAGTGAGTTTGAGGCAAGGATACAGGACTACCAGTTGAATCCCTACATCTGACACAAATTGACTCTTTGAACCTGCACAAGTCACTTAATCTTGACATGTTTTCAGCAACTTTTTAATATCAGAAACAGTTTAACGAACGTGCTGACCAGAATTGAGAAAGGGAGTTTTCTCAGCTGGGAATTAAATTAGATATCAGGTTTCTATTACTTGTAATAAGGAAAATCTGAACCCCAAACCTCCAGGGACAAGATAGAAAAATAAAGGTTGCTTAAGAACTGTTTTAACGATTAGACTCCAAAAGACTGATTAATAAATTGATGTCAACATAAAAGTGTCTAGTAAAATGACATGTGGACCTGGCTTTGGCTAATGATTATAAATGAATATATATATACAAAATGCATATGTGTGTTTATGAACATACACATATACATGTGTGCATAGATTATGTGATATATTTGCATATATACATAAGCATATTTGGATCCTTTCTCACTTCAATCTAAGAACCCATATTTGAGGGCTATGCCCTCTCTGTTGTGACTCTAAACTAAAGAGATATTCTTATGTATTTTGTAACTATCCAAAAAGGGGAGCACAGTGTTTTATATTATGCCATTATTAGAATAAGTAGTGCTACTATGAAAATCAAAGTTCACTTAAAGTTATAAGTTCTGATATTTGCCAGAACATGTCAGTCTTATATTTATAGTAATTCTTCACATTCATGTGTGAGTATATTTGTTGTTTATGTGACCATACACATAATACATAGACACAAATACACATTTCCCATCCCAGCTATTTGAACCCCTTAAAATATGAATTTCACAGATATTTTAAAATGTAATTTTCCTAACAATAATATGCTTTTAGTATCTATGTAATTCATGCTAAAATACTGATTATGCATAAATCAATTTCAAGAAGCAATTTACAGCTAGAATTTTAAGAAATATTTTGGAGGAAGTTTTACACACTCTAACAAGAACCTTTTGTTGTTGGTCAGTGATAAAGGTGACACTTTAGAAAATATGGATACCATACTACTTGAAAACATTTTTATAAGACATTCATGAGGTAGCTAGGTGGCATAGTGCATAAAACACTGGCCCTGGATTCAGGAGTACCTGAGTTCAAATCTGGCCTCAGACACTTTACATTCACTAGCTGTGTGACCCTGGGGAAGTCACTTAACCCTCATTGTCCCACAATAAATAAACAGATAGATGGATGGATGGATGGATGAATGAATGAATAAGTGAATAAAGCAATAAAAAAGGAATAAATGAAATTCAATAAACATTTGTTAAGCATCAAAGAGCCATGGAGTAGAAGGTAAAAATGTTTACCTGTGACTCTCCTTTGTGTTTTATGCTATCTATCTGCATAAACTATTCATCTTTAAAGTGTCAGCTAGAAAAATAAATTATGTATCATGAGGATTAGAGGAACAAAACTGGGTGAGTATATTACTTATAGTTTTCCAAATTACTTAGGAGGAAGTTTATATAGTGTATTTTGAGCTACCTTCAAGAGTAATGGCAATTAGACACATAATCATAAAATCATGGAATTATCTAGTAAGGATCTGAGAGAGAAGAGGATATTCCTTGGAATTCCTTGGAAACAAGGAATATCAGGGAAGAAATTTGTGTATCATATATTAACTAAGAGAGGCCTATATATAAATTATGCTGTAGATTTATCAAACACAAAGAATACTACCCTCTTTTGATATTCCTGTGAATATGAATGATACTACCAGAAGGATACAACAGTCATCATGATCTTTTATATTTACATGTCCACGCATGAGACTGTACGTAAGGTAGCTGAAATCTAACTTGATTGACAAAGAAATACCTTTGATTTACTTGATTGTTGCATTTAACACAGTATTTCATTTGAACATATTGATCTTAATTACAGGAAGTTTTACAGGAAAAACCTTGCAGAGGAAGTTGAAGCTAGTACATGATATTTAAAATATTATTTTCAATATGTTTTCCTCAAAATGTCCTGAATTAGAAAATGTAACATCTCCCTTAAAGACTATGTCTTCTTACCTCCAACTCTCGCTGGTAGATTGGGTTCCCAAGAATAAAGTAACCCACATTGAAGGTACTCTGTAGATCTATACTCCCAAAACCACAGCACAATCCCCTGCTGGTGTATTTATCTTTATTCAGCCAGAGGAAACAATTACCTCAAGTCAACTACTTGAAATAGCATTGGAAAAAGTATCATGACAAAAAAAAATTATCCCATGAACCCAGGCCACACTTAACAAATACATTCCATGTCAGTAGAAGAGTGGATACTTATTGAGTTTACAAGATGAGAGTCACTGAAAGAGGGAACACACACAGACAATGTAAACATGAGGAAGGGAAAATATCACTTGCTGTTCTACAGGGTTTCAGAGCTACTGATGTCATTACAATGGTCCCAACAATTTTGTTCTCGGTGTCTCTGATGGGTATTGCTTCACTGCTTGGCTGAAGTCCCCATTGCTTTGAGCTTTGGGGTCACCTAACATACAAACCTCAGTTGCTGCTTGGTACTTTGGGAAAGAACAATGGCGCATAATCCAGAATCAGGAGGAGTTGGCTTTAAAATTTTTGATTTCCTAGGCAGGAGCAGTCTCTCCTCTCATCAACTTCCCTTGACTCAAATCTGTAGTTAAAGTTCCACTCTGAACTTTTGCTATATTATGCATTGTTGATGGCAAGAAAAAAAAATCACAAAAAAGACCTCCTGCAACTGATCAATATTTTCTTCACCCTGCAAATTCAAGAGGAAGATTTACAAAGTGGAGGGGGAGGGGGAGGAAGTGAAGAATTTAAGTTCTTCCTCCAAAATTTCTGTTATCACTGTAGATAATTTCTCTGCCTTTAAACACTTAGCCACTATGGGGCTTGTTACATTGTCTCTGTCAATGTAGAGTCCTGTTTCTGAGCCTTTTAATATGGAAACAAGACAAAGAACGCAAGCACATACCAACTAGAATTTTATCACCTTCATAAACTGGTAATGTGAAGACTTAAAATCTGAAAGTCTGACATAGGCTACCTTTAGACTTCATTTTCTCTGTTACCTGCCCCTTTCATCCTAATGGATAAAATCATTCAAAGTCATTCAAATGAGCATAGTTTTGTACTTTATTTTTTCTGTTACCTTCCCCTTATGCCATGAAACTTCATTAAAATAGATTAGGGATTAGATTAGATGAGGAGTCCCCTGATCAACTCTATAGTACAAAAGGAGTAGACTATTAACATTTTGTTTTCAAATTTCACTGACAACAATGTATAAGCAGAGAAATGTTGATTAACTGTTTTTCTAGCTAACCAAGGCTCACTAATTTCTGGAGAAAATACTGGCTAGTCTGATAGTAATTGATGCATTATAGACACAATTTGTGACACAAAGTAGGCACTAAATAGGTACTTTTGTACAGATAGATTGATTCATATAAGAAAAAGAGTGAAAAGAAAATTGAATACATGAGAATGTTAGGAAAGGGAATAGAGAGCAAATGAGGTGTAAAAAATTATTTATTAACTAACTGGTGGGCCTAACCTGTGAACTCCTGGCTGGCTATCTGACTGCTTTTAATTTAGTATGGAAGGAATTATCATCACTCATCCCATCTGAGAGGGAAATAAGGTAAGTCAGAATCATGGATAACTCACAACATTAAAGATACTCTGCAGAACATATAAAAAGAATTAATTGCATACACTATAAGTAGTAACCTCCTTAAACCAGTTTTCTCACTTGATAAATGAGGCTAAAAATACCCTTAATACCTATTTCATGGGATTGTTGTTTTGATTCTCAAATAAGAGAAAGTTTTTGAAGCACATTGTAAAATTTGAAGCACTATTAAATATCAGTAATTATTATTATGATTATTAATCAACCACCAAACACTTATTAAGTGATGTATACTAGATACTATGGCATACTTATGTATAAGGCATATGAAAAACTGAAAATATAATTTTTCAAGGGACGAGTGTGATCAGAAAAAAATGTGCATTAGGATTTGCATTTTAAAAGAAGTGACATATTCTAATGGATGGAAATGTGGGAAAAGAGGTGCATTCTTGGTATGGAAAAATCTCAGGCATGAAAAATCTTGGCATGTGCAAAATCTCAGAGATGGGAGATGGAGTTGTGTATGAGAAGCCACAAATAGATCAATTTAACATGACTTTAAGGGGAAATAACATAATAGTCAAATCATTGTGTGCAGCCAGCTTGTGAGAGACTTTAAATGCCAAGCATAAGAATTTGTATTCCATCCTGTAGATAGTAAGGAGGAGGGTGTAGTGAGTAGGGCAATGATATTTTCAAAGCTTTACTTCAAGAGTGTCATTGTGGAAGCCTTATGAAGGTGAAAAGAGAGAAGGGACCTAGAGAGACCGATTAGGAAACTATAACAATAGTTTAGATCAGAAGGGGATGAGGGTTTCACATATGTAGATGGTCAAAGTCAAATTTTTTCTGACAATTTTATCACCAAACACCAATATTTTATGCAATGATTTGAAATTATGGACATGTTTTTTTAAAATTCCCCTTTTATTGGAGATTACTTTGGTTTATTATTAATATTATTATTATTAATAATTTTTTATCATTAGCCTAACTCTAGAGAAATGGATTTATTCAAGTTGTTGGGATAAAATTGGCAAGCGAAGTTGTCATAAAAAATGTATAGCTGCAACGCAGTATGATTGGTCATATATTTTAGCCTTCTTTTTCTTATTCTCCATCTTAGGTATGTCTGGCCCTGCATCACTCAGAAAGCACAAAAAATACCAGTAATACCTGTAATCCATACTTCTACCTCATTCCAACTTAGGTGCCAGGGGAAATCATTTTACTGAAACACTCAGCTATGTAAACCCATAATGTCAGATTAGTGCCATTACATAAGGCCAGCTTCCTTTTTTCTATGGAGTACAAGTAAGGAGAAATGAAATATGCCTTCAAATACAATTAATATTTGAAAAAAATCACAATTTCCTCAAT
Source organism: Dromiciops gliroides (assembly GCF_019393635.1). NCBI lineage: Eukaryota > Metazoa > Chordata > Mammalia > Microbiotheria > Microbiotheriidae > Dromiciops > Dromiciops gliroides. Next base: position 102,228,142 of record NC_057863.1, on the reverse strand, counting down.
TTCATGTTAATAGATATTGTAATATTTATACCATGGTACATTGTCTTATTGAATTATGGTGGCCAAAAAGAAAATTATCATCTGATGGTTAATTGCCTGGTTAATGATGCTGTTGTTCAGTCCTGTCCAATTCTAAATAACCCCATGTGGGGTTTTATTGGCAGAGATACTGGAATGGTATGCTATTTCCTTTTCCAGTTCATTTTACAGGTGAGAACCTGAGGCAGAAATAAGTGACTTGCCCAGAGTCATATAGCTAGCAAGTATCTGAAGCCATATTTGAACTCAGGAAGATGAATCCTGTCCATTGTACTATCTGGTAGTGAACTTCTTCAGATATTTAGGCTAGTCCTCAGGTGACATACTTTGTATTCTACTGTCCCTTAATTACTGTACCCTGGATTGATAAGATCTGTCAGAGCTTGGGATTCACCACAAGGAAACAGAATAATTGTGTTTTGGTGGAAGACGAAGATTGCTAAACTTTTGAAGACTAAGATTACTAAATAATATTTGTCCCCAGTAGCTAGTGAAAAAAATAAAAGAGGAAAATGTATTTGAATTTTTCTTATATTTTCTCCCCTTAAAATACCCTTAGGGTAAAGAATGGGAAAAATCAATTCAATAAATATGTGTTCTACATATAGAATTTGTTAAATTATATAGTATGTGCTTTTTCATGCCACCAATAGTGTAAGATATAATTATTTACCAAAAGGAATATAAATATAAATAATTACATGATAATGCTGGAAATAAACATGATGTCATCATCACCCATAAGTGCTCCGTTATTAAGATTTTTTTTAAAGAAAATTTCTTCATATAAAAATGGCTTCCTAGCATTCTATATCTCACTATGCTTTGTTTAACCTACACCTATTCATCATCCACGCAAATGCATCTAGGGCCTTGACTACTTTGTACTCTACTAGACCATGAACACTACCCTGGCTTCACTTCCTAATCATATATTCAACCAGTTCATGATTTCATTTCACTATCTTCTTCTTTTTAATCTTTTGTCTCTTGTCTATTCATACCTTGTCAATTTCCCACCTTGGATTAAACCTATAATCCACCACTGTTGCTCCTATTTAGCTATTACCAAATGGTGTTGATTATAGTCACACATAATTATGCTTACTAGCATCTGATGAAGTAGCCCCTTCTTTCCAAAGCCAGCTCCTCTCCCTTCTTCTTTTGTTTCCATCTACTCCCATTTCCTTGAACAACTTGCCTACCATCCACCACCTTCCCCCAATCTTCAGTCTTTCCCTATATGCTATCTCAGTATCTGCTGCATATACACAAAATCTGGTCTTCACCATACGAGACAGACAACACACATACACAAACACAAGTCATTTGTCCCTACCATCCCCACCATATCTCTCCTCGTTATCATAGAGAGACTCCATTAAAAGTGTGCATACTTGGGGCAGCTGGGTGGCGCAGTGGATAAAGCACTGGTCCTGGATTCATGAGGACCTGAGTTCATATCCAGCCTCAGACCCTTGACACTTGCTAGCTGTGTGACCCTGGGCAAGTCACTTAACCCCAATTGCCTCAACAACAACAACAAAAGTGTTCATACTTGTTGGATTCACTTCCTTTCTGCTCACTTCTTAAATGCTTTACATCTGGCTTCCAACTTCTAACTCAACTCAAACTACTCTAAAGATTCCAATGATTTCTTAAGTGACAAACACAATGGCCTTTTCTCAGTTCTCATCTTTCTTTAAATTTATACAAAATTTGACATTAATAATCACCATCTCCTCCCTAATACTCTCTCCTGTATGGATTTTATGGTAATACTTTCTGTTTCATCTCCTCTTGCATTTCTCTTTTGGTTTTGCTTTATTGTTTCTTGATTTATCATGAAGTCATTCGCTTCCCTTTGTTCAATTCTAATTTTTAAGGAGTTATTTTCTTCAGACAACTTTTGTGCCTCCTTTTCTATTCCACCAATTTGGCTTTTCAAGGCATTTTTTTCTCATTGGCTTTTTGTACATCTTTTACCATTTGGCCTAGTCCATTTTTTAAGATGTTATTTTCTTCAGCATTTTTTGTGTCTCCTTTACCAAGCTGTTGAGTTTTTTCCATGATTTTCTTGCATCACTGTCATTTCTCTTTCCTTTTTTTCCTCTACCTCTCTTACTTTATTTTCAAAGTCCTTTTTGAGAGCTTCTATGGCATGAGACCAATTCATATTTCTTGGAAGCTTTTGATCAAAGAGCTTTGACTTTGTCTTCTTCTTCTGAGGGTGTATCATGATCTTCTTTATCACCATAGAAACTTTCTATGGTAAGCATTTTTTTTCTGTTTGCTCATTTCCCCAGCTTATTTCTTGACTTTTAACTCTTTGTTAAAGTGGGGCAGTGCTTCCAGGATGGAGGGTGCACTATCTCAAGCCTCAAGGGATTTGTGCAACTTTTTTCAGAGATACTTCTAGGAATTTGCATGTTTTTAGTTTTTCCACAGTGGTATGATTTAAGGAGAGGTATGTTTACAACTCTACTGACCTGTCCTCTGGTTTGCCAGCAATGACAGGCCTGCTTTTCTGCCCTGCAATTATAAACACTCAGATTTCACTGTGGCTTCAAGTTCCTGTTTGCTTGTGTTCCTCCCCAACCTGGGACCAACACCCAAGCCTGTGACCTAGATCTCAGTATGTGCAAAACAACAGAGTCCTGCCTTGGTGCTAGCAAAGAAATGCTTGTTATCTCCTTCTGGCCAACTGTTTGACCCCCTTACTATCTGTGGGCTGAGAGTTCTAGAGGCAGTGGCTGTTGCTACTGTTTCAGAGATGCCCGAGGCCTTTCCTGATTTGTTTGTGCTAGGTCTGCTCTTGGACTGGGTCTGGACTGGTGCTGCTTGTGCTGGACTGTGTTCCACTCTCACCCTGATAGAAAAGACCTTTCCTGCCAACCTTCTAACTTGTATTTGGCTGGAAAAGTATTTCACCCTGTCCTTTTGTGGGTTGTGCTGCTCCAGGAATTTTTTTTGGCATTATTTGAAGGGATTTGGAGGGATCTTGGAAAGCTCACACAGGGCACTGCCTTTCCTCTGCTCCCCTGAATATTTGTTCTCAATCTCCTTTGCTGGACCGTCATGCATAGTAACTGTGTATACGCTATAACCATTTTACTTCTCTGCTTTACCTATACTCCCTTTGGGAAATCATATCTTGTCAGATAAATTCAATATAGTCTCTCTGTGAATATGACCGAGATATATATGAAAGAGTAGGGTTGAAGTGTTCAGATTGTGGTGCTCCTTAAGAGTAGTATGGTATTGTCCTAAACTACTTGATAAAGGCAAAAATAGTATACTTTCATTTAAAAACTAAACTTTATTGATATAATTTGTTTTGGCATTCTCAAATTCTCCTTATTATCCTTCTCTCTTTCTAAGACTTCCCATAGAACATTTTTAGATGAAAAAGAAAGAAAAAATAGCAAAAATGATCCAAAAGTTTAAAAAGTCTTAAGCTATATGCAATATTTCATACTTGTGGACCTCCTGCCTCTGCAAAGGAATGAAGATATATAGGTCCTCATCATATTTTTGCTCTAATGCTATGTTATTCTTTTTTTATCCTGTAAAATCCACTTTTCCTTGTTTTGTGGTTATTTTTTTTTCTCTTTTGAAGTCATTGTGTATATTAATTTCTTGGTTCTACTTCAACTTGTTCATGTAAGACTTTCCATGCTTTTCTCTATTCATCTATGTATATCAATATTTGCAAGTAGTTCATGTCTCCCATTAAATTCATCAGTCTTTGGAAAGTAGTAATTATCAGATGCTTTTGGGTATGTGTTTAAGCTGTTAAAATCTTTCTAAGCAAATGAAAAGTATTCTTGTCATCATGAAAGAGAATTGGTAGTAGTTACTTTACATTACCTCCAATACAGAAAACCATTGGATACCTATTAGACAATACAGGACATGTTGAATACATGCTCAAGGTATGGTAGTTAGTACATAAATATATATCTTTCCATTCTTCTTTGGTACAACAAATATTCGGAGTGTATTTGGGCTATTGGATTGTATGATGGGGCCATTTTCCAATAGGTTCTAGAGATATTTTCCAAAATCATTAAGCACAGATGAATTAATTTTTCTAGATCTTTTACAGAAGTGTTAGGAGTTGGTGGGTTGGATCTTACTGGTCATTCCATTGACACATTACATATTTAATTTATCCAACTGAAAACATGACTTCTTCTTATATTTCTCATGAATCTTCTGTATCAGATTTCTCAGCATCTTCTTCAAAGATGGAAAGGCTAAGTATAGTATGCTGTTCAATTGCATTGACTCTATTTTCCTGTATTCTTCTGTGCAAGCTACATAGATTGACAAAATATGCAGGTATTGAGTCCCTATATTTTGATAGTATCCCAAATAGATTGCAATTTACTCCAATAAATCCTGTACTTTTTATGCAGTTTAGATTTTAGCATATGATGGCTAGAAGTTCCATTGCTTTGTTGGCACTATTAGGGAATTTAAAAGTTATTTCAATGTATTCTTGTTGTTTAATTGCATTTTTGTGTTATTCATTAATTATGTTTAAGTTGTTAGCAAATTGATCTGGATATTTGACATAGCCTACCAATGTTATCATTACATGAATGTAATGTATCAAGGCTTGGATTGGCTTTCTTAAAAGTGGGGCCTTGGTCACTGTAGGCCCTGGAAATTTTGTTTCTTTATAACTCTATAAAAAAGAAAACTATCTCAGGATCAGAAGTGCAGGGTAATAAGATTTGTTTGTTTGTTGTTGGTTTTTATTTTATTTTTATAGCTGAATTTAAATCATCTTGAGAGCAAGGACTCCTAATTACTAAATTTCATTATGAACTATGTCACATATACTTTTCTTAAAACACTTTAGAACAAAGTACTGAGGAAGGTCTTCAAAATAAAAAAAAATATTAAGAACCTCAAGTCACTAAAAAGCTATTTTAGAATTTGAACTATGTGAAACAAACTCCCTAAGATTTGCTGAGGAGACATTAAAACTGTGGGGGAAATGTAAGTGTGTGGTTGAAACTATTGCTACCCCATTTTAGCTCTGATACTTTAACTAGGTGAGAACAAGTCTCAAATAATCAAAAAATCTTAGCCTAAGTGTGAAAAGTCTTTGGAAGCTATTGGATAAAGTGAAATCACACTAGACAACAGGTCTATTTCAATTGGCTGAGGGATTTTGTTATATCGTCTGGGTATTATATATAGGGATCATGTTAGTTAGAGTAAGGAATTCCAGAAACTGCAACATGTGGCTTTCCAGTATATCTTTGAGTATTAAAAGTAGGATAGAGATAAGGCAGATAAAGGAGACCTCAAAGAGAATCACTGATTCTATCGCTGTTTTGTAACAGAAAAATAAAGCAGAGGGAGATCCAAAGAATAGGTTAGCATTTTTTCCTTAACTTCTCACAGTGCCTGTCTATCCACATACACTATATGATAATCTGCAGTTTCATTTCCCAAATATTTCTGAAAACTGAATTTTGCCTCAACCACAAAGAAGCCAAGGGTTAACAAGAGATAGATACAAATGTAAAGGTAAGGGAAAAAACAACAGCAATATTTGTCTAAATATTAGGTATTTTCCTAACTAGGGGCTTGGAGCAATTCATAATGACTTTTCCAGGGTTCTTACGCTTTACTTTCTTGTATATATTTTACAATCCAGTGACATTGATCTCCTTGCTTCTCCTTAAATAAGATACTCTAGTCCTATATTCTGTGAGAATTAGAGTGCCACCAACCAAAGCTCTGACCTGAGAAAAAAAGTATCTTCTCTCTCTCTTTGAAAACCCATAATATTGTTTAATAAATGTTTAATGCCTAGAGACTGGTGCTAAAGCTTTTCTAATTTAAAGTAGCCATACATTAGATTTTAGACATTACATTGAGAATTTTAGCCTTTACAATGCTGGGAATTTTCATGGGCTCTCCCTGTTTCCTACAATGTTTTCTCCTTGTCTTCCTGTTTTGTCTTCCCCTGCTCCCTTTAAATCTCAGCTAAAATATTACCTTATGTAAGAAGTCTTTCCCCAGTACCCCCTCAATACTAATGACTTCCTTCTGAGATTACTTCCATTTTTTCCTTTGTATATAGATTGTTTATATATTGTATATACATAATTGTTTACATGTCGTCTGCCCTTTGAGGGCATGGACTGTTTATGCCTTTTTTTTTTGTATCCCCAGTACTTAACACAGCTCCTGGTAGATAGTGACCACCTAATAAACGATTGTTGCTTTGTTTCGTTTTCACTTGTTTCTATGGAATAAAGTTCCTATAGCAGAAAAGAACCACATGGATCATTGGTGCCATCATCTTTTTTTCTATTGGCTTAAAATCATTTAATTATTGTAATAGGGTATAATATATAGATAAAGATAGATAGGCTTAGATACAGTTATAAAGCTACAGATATAAGCATGCACAATAGACATGAAACTCGACTTGTACAAAATTTACATTTCTCCCCAATTTTGCTACTTCTGGGTACCACTACCTCATAGGTAGAAATTTTCATATCCTCATTGTCATCTTCAACTCCTTATTATTCCTTATATAATGCTTCCAATTTGCTTTCAGTTAGTTTTAGACCTTTCCCATATTTCCCTTTGTCTCCAGACACATGGACACCATTGAAGTTCATATGCTCATCACATCTTCCTTAAGTCTGACTCATCTTCTTCATAGTTATCAAAGTGATATTACTAAAACATAGACTTTTGTTGTGTGTGTGTGTGTGGGGGGGGATTGGCATTCTTCTGATACAAATCACTCAAATGGCTATCTATTGACTTCCAGGTTGGAGCCAAGACTCATGACTTGATTGTACCAAAAAACATACAAATAATGCCATAGGACAATTACTGGAGCAGCAAACCCCACAGAAGTATGTGCTGAAATCAACTTCTAAATAAGAACAGCTTGGATGTTCAGAAGGAGGGAGCTGCTGTGTTGAGACAAGAGTGGAACCCAACCCTACAGTCACCCTGATACAGATCTAATCCCAGGAAGGCCTCACCAGAGAAAGAGACACCCCAGAGCCTCTGAATTAGCTGAAGCACCAGTGTCACCTGGAACTAAGCTCACAGTCTGGTGAGAGGGCTGAGCCCTTGGCAGGGGGAAGATTACAGGGGTCTATGCTGGTGCTGAGGCAGAACTTGAGTTTTTCACCCCTGCTGGGAACCAGGGGGTAGGCTTGGATAGCAGTGGCCCAGATGCAGGAGAGGTACAGGCTCATCAGGGCTGACAACCACAACACAGAAAGCTGGTTGAGTAGCAAGTTGGTCTGGGGTCATCTACAGACTAGGGAACAGGCCAGGTGAGTGAAAAACCTACTTCTCCTTAAATCATACCTGCTGGGACCTTATGAAGCTTGGGATAGTGCAGTCTGGAAATAGTGCCCCACTTTAAGGGGCTAAAAGTCAAGTAAAAGAAAGGCAAGATGAGCCGACAGAGAAAGGTGAGGACCATAGAAAGTTTCTTCAATGACAAGGAAGATCGAGGTTCACCCTCAGAGGAAGATGTCAATGTCAGTGCCCCTATATCTAAAGCTTCCAAGAAGACCATGAATTGGACTCAGGCCATAGAGGCACTTGAAAAGGACTTTGAAGATAAAGTTGGAGATGTAGAGGACAAAATGGAAACAGAAATGAGGATTATGCAGGAAAGACATGAGAAAAAAGTCAACAGCTTGAAAAGCCAAATGGAAAAACTCTCTGATGAAAATAATTGCCTAAGAATTAGGATTGAACAAATGGAATCTAGTGACCTTATGAAAAAACAAGACAAAATAAAGAGAATCCAAATGAATAAAAAAATAGAGGGCAATGCAAAATAAGTTCTTGGAAAAAATGCTCACCTGGAAAATAGGTCCAGGAGAGTTAATCTGAAAATTATTGGTCTACCTGAAAACCATGATCAAGGAAAAAGCTTAGACATCATCTTCCAAGAAATTGTCAGGGAAAATTGTCCTGATATTCTAGAAGCAGAAGATAAAATAGAAATTGAAAGAATCCACAAATCACCTCCAGAAAGAGATCCCCAAAGGAAAACTCCCAGCAATATTATAGCCAAATTTCAGAGCTCCCAGGTCAAGGAGAAAATATTGCAAGCTGCCAAAAAGAAAGAATTCAAGTACCGTGGAGCCCCAGTGAAGATAGCACAAGATATAACAGCTTCTATGTTAAAGGACAGAAGGGCATGGGATATGATATTCTAGAGGGCAAAACCAAGTATCACATATACAGCAAAACTGACCATAATCTTTCAGAGGAAAAAATAGGACTTCAATGAAAAAGAGGACTTTTAGGTATTCATGATGAACAGACCTGAACTGAATGGAACATTTGACTTTCAAATACAAGACCCTAGAGAACCATAAAAAGTTGGTGTTGGGGGACATACCTGGGGTCATACAGTGGGTAACCGTCTTGTGTCTGAGGCTGGGTTTTGCCTGGGATCCCCCTGGGTCCAGGGTGGATGCTTTGCCCACAGTGTCACCTAGTTGACCCATGATGACATCTTTATGGTTAAATTGAGGGGAGAGGGGATGTACTGGGGGAGCAGGAAGGGAAATCCTTCATGAAAGAAATAGGAAAATTATGGAGTGGGGGAAAAAGATGGTGGAGGAGCAGGGCAGTAAATGAATTTACACTCATCAGAAAAGGCTCAAAGACCTTAAACTCATCAGAGTGGCCTCAAGGAGTGATTAACACACACACTCAATTGGGTGGAGTGATCTATTTAATGTGGGCAGTAAATGAGCCATCTGAATTGGTTCAAAGAGAGAATAACATATACACTCAATTGGTTAGAGTAATCTATCTAACCCTGCAGGAAAATAGGAGGGGAAGGGGATAAAGAGAGAGGGGCAAAAGAAGGGAGGAGAGATTAGGGCAGGGGACAGACAGAATCAAATCCCTTTTGAAGAGGGATAGGGTGAAAGAAGATTGATAATAGAGTGAATATCATGGTAAAGGGAATAGGATGGAAGGAATCAGTTAACAATAGTAATCATGAAAAAGAGAAAAGGGGCAAAATTGTACAAAAAATATTTATAGCAACTCTTTGTGGTGGCTAAGAATTGAGAACTGTGAGATTTAAAATTGGATACTAGAGCATTAACCTCCCCTTTGAAACCTTTCCCTTATTTATCTCCCAGACTAGTAAATGGAAGAAGCTTCTGATCTCTAGTTAGAGCTTTTATTGTTTGGAAATTACAAAGTGATGTTGATTAGAGGGATAGGAAAGTAGAAATAGAAACAAATAGTCTTAAGTCCAAGTTTAGTCTATATTCCATATAAAACTCACAAAAAACCCAAGGCCACCTTTGAGAGGGAGAGCTGTGTAAAGCACGTGCTGCTATGGCGAGCCGGGCCGAGTCCAACCTCTGTCAGCATCTGTGTGTGCAGTGCAGCCAGCGAACAAAGAGGGCCGAGAAGAGATCTCACTTCCGTTCTCTCCTTGCCTTTTAAGCTTGCACCCAGGAAGTGGAGTGCTTAGCAGCCAGACTGGCATGCATAGCCCATGCACGGCCATTGGTCTCCTCCCCGAAAGGGTGGTCCTTCAAAAACTGGCATACTTTTTACCACAGAACCAAGGGAATGTCCATCAATTGAGGAATGACTGAAGAAGCTGTGGTATATGATTATAATGTAATGGTATTGTGCTATAGGAAATGACAAATAGGATGATCCCAGAAAAACCTGAAAAGACTCATATGAACTGATGCATAGTGACATAAGCAGAACTGGGAGGACATTTTGCATAGTGACAGCAGTATTGTTGAATGAGCAATTATGAATGCCTTAACTACTGTCAGTGATACAATGATCCAATACAATCCCAAGCCACTAATTATGGAAGCATACTACCCACCCCCATAGAAAGAACAGATTTTTAAAAAGCACTTGTGAATTGTTAAAAAAAAAAGGCTATCTATTTCCTCTAAGATTAAAAACAAACTCTTCTTTTTGCCATTTAAGGCCCTTTACAACCTGGATTGAGTTGCCTTTCTAAGCTTATTAAAATTCTCCCACTTTACACACACACACACACACACACACATATCCCTTGGTCCAGTCAAACTAGCTTTCTTCCTTTTCCTTACACACAGCATTCTATTACCTATTTATTTGCTTTTGCTCATTTTGTTCCCCCTGCCTATAATTATGTATTCTATCTTCACCTCCACCTTTTAGAAGCCCTAATTTCTATCAAATCTCAGTTCAACCCTTATTTCCTACATGAGGACTTTCATGGTTCCCCCAGCTTCAAGTTTCTCTCTACCAAAACTACCTTTTATTTATTTTATATATACTCATAGGTTTTCATGCTGTTTTCTTGGACAGAATGTAAGCTCATTGGAAACAAGGACTGTTTCATTTTTTCTGTTTCATTTTTTAGTCTATGTATTAATAGCACCTGGTAGAGTGTATGATATATTAAAAAAAACAACTACAACAATAACAATGTTTATTAGTTCATGGTTTGATTGAGCCTAGCTATGAACTCTGGTATTTGTACTTCTGTTATTCTTGTTTGTTTAAAAAAAATAATTTTCTTTTCCTACATTCTATGTCAGTGAATGAACTTGTTTTAACAGAGGGTCAGTTACTAATTACATTTTGACATTATGAAATGGGGAAAATGGGGACAGGTAAGGGAAGTTCTTTGGGTACTCACCAGGAAAAATTGTGGTGCCAGCAATGAATAATGATTAAATCATACTCAATAAACCACAGAGGGTACAGGGGCAAACTTCACAGAAAGTACAGAAAGAAATGGTGGAAATGAAGGAGGTATAGAGGTAAATGGCATGGGGTGAGAATGAGGTGGTGAAGGAAGGTAGACAGTGTGGGGAAGTGAATGGGGAAGGGGAAAGACACAGGGTCACTCATGTAACCATATATTGGAATTGGGAGCACCATAAACCCAGGTGGTGATGGAATAGGTTTCAAGGTCAGAAGTTTGAAGTCTTATTTTTGTAGGATTATGGTAAGGGACAAACTTTTATCTATGAGACCTTGGGGTTAGTTCATTAACATATAATCTCTTTTGGTGTTCTGCTGGTCTTGGTAACAATGTTTGGAGCTTATTGGAGGTTTTCAGATAAATAGGACCAAAAGCAAAGCCTAGCTGGCTTCCCCTGACTAAGTGCATAGTAACAGGATGTGATTTTTAGTTAATATATGATGGAGTTTGCAAAGTATGTTTCGTTAATTTATGGAACAGTTTATAAGTGACTTCTAGGTTCCCCTTGGCAATTTTATTTCTGGTTATATGCTGATTACTTATAAACTACTTAAACAGGGTGGGCCAAAAGTCATGATGTTTTAATAATTTTTTTTCTTTTGCAGGGTAATGGGGGTTAAGTGACTTGCCCAGGGTCACACAGACAGTAAGTGTCAAATGTGTGAGGCCCTATTTGAACTCAGGTCCTCCTGAATCCAGTTCCAGTGCTTTATCCACTGCTCCACCTAGCTACCCCCTTTTAATAACATTTTGAAATTGATTTTTAAAATTTTTCATCATTTACAAGATTTGATTTTTCACACATAATATAAATTCATTTCTTACATATACTAATATGATGTTATGGTATTGCAAATTAAAAATAAAGGAGTTATTAAATATTGAATTCCCTTTGTGACTTTTGGCCCACCCTATATAAACTACAAGAAGTGGATGAGTGGTTGGGGCACCAGAACAAAATATTACTTTAACCCACTAGGTGACTCACTAATGCTGCCAATGGAATTCATCCTATTTTGTAAAAAGCTAAGCCAAGTAATATCAACTAGCATTCATTAAACACTCACTATGTGTTAAGGCAACATATAATAGGAACATAAAAGGAGTGGGGTAAGGGATATATTCAGCAAGAGTATGGTAAAAACGGGGCAGCTAGGTGGCACAGTGGATAGAGCACCGGCCCTGGAGTCAGTAGTACCTGAGTTCAAATCCGGCCTCAGACACTTAACACTTACTAGCTGTGTGACCCTGGGCAAGTCACTTAACCCCAATTGTCTCACCAAAAAAAAAAGAGTATGGTAAAAACAAAAATGTTTGGAGAGTTAGGAATTTAGCCTGCAGAAGAATGAAGACATGGAGAAGAAGCAGTCAATATGAGGAAGAGGCTGAAGGGCAGAGGGCATTTTCACTGTGAGAAATCCAGGGTAGAGGAAACTTTAAGGGTGAACAAGTTTCTTTGGCATGTTGGAGAAAATCTAGAGTTAGGACTACAGCCTAGAGAGAAAAATGACTAGTTTTCCATTTTGTTTGTTAAGAAAAAGGACACGTGGAGTTAAGGTACATTAAAATAGACATGGGCAAATCCTTATGCTTACGATGCAGTGCATCAGACTCTGGAATGTTGCATATTCTTTTTTCATATAAAAGATGCTGAATATTTTGATTTTCTGTAATTTAGAGAAAGCTCTACTCCTTAACAGAAGGACTTTTAATTTTTCTTCTTTAATGGTCTTCTCTGGATATCAGTCAAATATACTCTTTATTTGTAGCTAGTGGTTCTAAATTTAACCTTTTCAGAAGTACTCACATTCAGAAAACTTTATTTTAAACAATAAGTATATTTTAAGGGGAACAGCTAGATATATAGTCATTCACATTTCTTCTTAATATGTTCCTGAGGACTAATGCTCTTTTCAAAAGTCTGGGAGTGAGATACAATGGTCTTAAAAAGCAACATTCTATAGAACTGCAGGTCATACTTTCTACTGGTGGAGACAAGAGGGCACACAAATGATGTTGCATAGGGCATTCAGAAGAGAGCACTAAGGGCTTTATTTTATCTTACTGGAATTTGCAATTGGAAATGTTCATTTTGCTGCAAAAATGTTTTGGAAATGTATGGCACTCTCTGTTTCTACCGGCTAAATTATCTTCAATCACTTTAGGCTAAACTGTTGTCTGGGTAAAGCATATAAAGAGAAGCACTATCATGGAAAAAGATACTAGAAAGGGTCTTGAAATTAAGTGAAAGGAGATGTATGAAAAATGATTTTGTGTAGGAGATAAGAATGACAGATTTTATTAATTTTGGATGTTATACATTTTATAAGAGAAATAATAAAATAATTCATCAAAAAATTTTTTCCCCTCTCACAAATGATCTTTTAGATAAAACAAAAATCCTGTGACTATATTGCCCAACTGACATAGCCTATGGGACTGGTTACATTAGTATTGGTAAGAAGTATTTTTTAAAAAGAATGAAACCCATTTGTTTCATTTTCCTGAACATATCAACAAAGCTAACTTAATAGAATTGAGCATAGAAGACTCTTTTTTATGCTGTCACAGTTTCAAATACATTTCTTTATGTGTACATGAATTTTTTTTTGCAAATACAGTACTGTAATTGGTGAAATGCAGCTTCTGGGTTAAATAAAGGCCTCCAGTACCAAGATTCTCATTAAACTGATATTTGACATTGCTCAGCAAGAAATGATAGGGTGTGTGAAGGAAGAAAATAATAAATATCTAGGGTACTGTAACCTTTCTTACTCAGAAATGGGGAAAAGATTAGTCAACAAGTCTAAAATAATCACTGATTTTCAAAAGAATTACCCGAAAAAGGGAATATAAGATAATGGGTAATAAGTAGAATGTGATTTTTTTTTGTTACTAAGTGTAGCTGAGTTAGCACCTAATACCTAAAAATATCTTGGATAACATTTTTTGAGTTGATTTTTTTCCAGCACATAAAAGAATGTTTGCTGAATGTTGTTGAATGAAATGAGGTTTGTGTTAACTTCATTTATTCTTGTATTCTTTTAGAGACCAATTTGTCAAATTCCTGCTTTAAAACATTAAAAGTACCCTCTACCCACTACCCATTGCCTGAAGCTTTGAACAGAGAATGTACCCCAGAAATTCTAACTTCACTGACTAGGCAAAAGCTTCATTTGCAGAATCTGACTTAAATGAATAATATTCAGTTGAATTTGTTTATAAAAGTGTCTAGTAACTTGTGTTCCTAAAATAATTTCTTGAATATACTAGAGCTAAATTCATCTGTATTTAATTGAATTGAATAAAAGCTCATGGACTAAGCACTCAGGACTAGACACTGCTTCACATATAGGACAACATAAACTGTGACTATTTCTTCCTCCACTCTCTCTAAGATGAAGAGTGAATAAAATCCTTCCTGTGCTTGGGAATGTCATCAGGGTGAAAACAGTAAATTTTGGTCCCTTTAGAGTTCTCTACTGAGAGGTTACTCCTTTCCTCTGTGGTCACCGAATGAAGACCTCCTTTTGTGTTCATTCGGGGACTCAAGATTAATTCTGAGTTAGCTAAAGAATCCCTTTTCTTCCAAGTAAAGCCCAGATCAACATGATCATAAAAAGAAAATGTCATGTATGTACTATTTCCATATTGTTAAAAAGGAAAACATTTTACAATTATTAAACTCTTTATTGTCCCTAACCATTTCTAGGAAAGGAAATCTAAGGCTAGCTGAGCTATTTCAGAAGGTTATACAGAATCTTCATGGGGGCAGAATCCTCAAAGTCTGGGATATACTTCACAAAGTATACAACTCGGAAAGGTGTTAGAGGGTCAACTGAACATAAATGTCAAATAGTCCATCTTAATGAGATAAGTACTCTTGAAGACTGGATCCAAGAAACTGTCCAGTGGAGATCAACCACAAAATTATTTCAAAAGTTTCTCTAAGCAGTGATAAAAATGCACCAATTAATCAATCAACCAAACATTTATTAAGTACCTGCTATGTTCCAGGCACTATGCTAAGCATTGGGAATACAAAAAGAAGCAAAAGACAGTTCCTGGCCTTTAAGGATTTAGTATGGTGACAATGACAGAAGAGAAATGTAGGCATATATAAGTGATTGTGAATAGAGAATAAATAGACCCTGTCAAGTAATTGGATATGGGGCAGGGAGGAGTTGAGGATAACACCTAAGTTTTTAGCCTGAGTGACAGAGAATATAGTGGTACCCTCAATAATAAAATGGTTAGTTAGGAAAAGGGGAAGGATTGAGAGGGATAGGAGTTAATGAGTTCCTTTTTTTCTTGCATATGTTGAGTACAAGATGTCTTTGGGTCATGCAAGTTAGACATTCTTCAGTTGGAGATGCAAAATTGAAGGTTAGGAGAAAGGGCTGGTTGTATAGCTCTGAGAATTATCTGGATAGTGACAATAATTGAATCAATGGGAGTTGATGATATCATGAGGTGAAAAGAAATAGGAGAAAAAAGGGGTGGGGCTAAGATAGTGCCCTGGGGAATACCCATGGTCAATAGATTTCATCTAATTTTTATTCCTGGTAAACTATGACACCACCAAACACAAATTCTACTGACAGCCTAGTAAGTCCAAGAGCTTCAGGAAGAATGCTCTCAAGAACACTAATTCTGTTCTATCTTGGCTCCTGAAGTCATTGCCTAGAGGAGCAACATTTGTGGAAATGTAAACTGTAAATTTCATCCACAGGCTCTGCAACCGCTGTCTTCTCAGGAGCAATATTTCCAAAGACGTTGACACTGTCAATGGTTAAAGATCAGAAAAAGGTATAGTACTGTATTTAAAACAAAACAAAACATTAATTATAATATGATTTGTTGCTATATTCTAAGGACCACTAGGACTTTCTATGTGATTTGAAGTTGAAACCTCCTTTATGTGTTGTTCTGCCCAATTAAAAAGTGAATTTCTTGCTTTTATTTTTGTAACCCCAGTATTTAGGAAGGGACTGAGAGAGGGAATAAGAATTTATATACTGACTACTATGTGTCAAGCATTTTTTGTTAACAATTATATCATTTGATCTTTGTAACAACCATGAGAGGCAAGTGTTACTAAATTTTTTTTTACATTTGAGGAAACTGAGGCAAACAAGTTAAGTGACTTGCCTAGTGTCACACAGCTAGTAAATATTGGAGGCTTGATTTGAAAACAGGTCTTCCTGACTGAAGGCCCAGCACTCTGTCTAGTGGGACAACTAGCTTCCTCTATGCTTAGCATAATGGGTTTTTGTTTGTTTAGTTTTAGTTTTTTGGTTTTTTGTTTTTGTGTGTGTGTATTGTTTTGCTTTTTATTTGTTTGCTTTGTTTTTGAGAATTAGTGTACTGCTAGGCCCTAGTCAACAAAGTGACTCCATGTCTGACCACTGATTGGTCTCCTTGTACTAGGAAGTTCCTCTGTATACAGTTTTGGTTTAATCAACTTCATATAGAAAAGTAATTCAAATCTCTCCTGATTATAATTAGCTTATCAAATTTCATCTAATTCAAGTACTCAAGGTTAACAAATTTTTCCTATCAACCTTGTGGTTGTTAAACCGGTTTTCAATCTAAACCAGCTGATGATGATGATTGTCTGCCTTTCAGGTCTTCTTTCTACTTAGTAACTGTAAATCTGTCCAGCAAAATATATATATATATATATATATATATATATATATATATATGGGAAAGGACTCATATATAAGGGAAAGGACTCAGAACTGAGCTCTCCATCATGGTATATATCTCACTATATATTTTGGTCACTATTTTGTTTCTGTGGGATTGTAGTGGTGGGGAAAAGGGGGTGGAATGGTGCACTTTAATTCATTTAAGTAATAAATTGCTTGTTTTGTGGTCCTCTAAATGTTCTTTCATGGTGCCACACTCACCAACTCCTCACAGTTTTGTCATAGTATACACTTGATAAATAAATACTTTTCTCCTCATTTATTTATTCTTCCATGAAATCCTAAATGTACTTTACCTCACTGAAGCACTATCCTGTTTGCATGACAGCTGTGAGAGAAAACTATCTTTACCCACTTTATTTTTGACAATAAAATAGGAAACATGCTCAAACTTAGTAACATTAAGTAAAAATGATTCCATTTTAGATAAAAGGAAAGTAAGCACCAGGAATCAGTGTCTCAGGTAAGTTAAAGTAAAGATACTCTATCTTTTTTTTTTTTTGAAACAAACATAATGCAGATGACAAAAGTAGTGAGGAATGTGCTTTGAGTAGTTTTTGACATTGCTGATTGAGTTGAAGTACATTCTTTCAAAAAATATCTTTCAATAAGGAAAAAAAGACTAATTGGCTGAAAATGAGGGTGTCTAAGGTGACCAAGAATATGGAAAAAAAAACCTAAAACTATTGCATTATGTAAATTAATCATTTGACTTCAAATACCTTAATTTACCTCAAGATCACAAATTCACAGAATTACTAGAGACCTCTGAGATTATCCTTCCCAACCTATTCGTCAATACAATGCCCCCTTCAGTGTCACTGAGCATTGTTTATCTAGCCTCTACATCTGGGTGTACCTGCACACCCTTCAATGATACTAGTTTAAAACTAGCAAATGACTGACTGTTGTAGGCATGACTCCAAAGCTAGTGTCCTCTTAGTTCAGGTTCAGTGTTGGGATGAAAAGTGAGTCACTTATGAGTCACTGGATATGGAACCAAGGAGGAAGTGTACTTTGCCCTTATACAGTGAAAGGCAGTTATCAAGGTGTAATGATTTGCGTGGAGTCAGCACTCATCAACTCTGAGTGGTATTGAGTCCTCATGACTAGGGCCTTTAGCCCTCTGCAAGGAAGTTGTGTCTGAGAAGCTAAAACTAATCTGGGTTTCTGGGGCTGTGAGGAAGCTCCACAAAGAAGTCTCTAGGGAAATTGGGGCCAGAGGAAATTGTGTGGGAATTGTTTGTGGGGAAGTCTATGTTAGGATAAGGAGAGCTGCTTCAGGAAACGACTGTACTATGTACACTATTCCTTGGTGGTATGATACTAATGACATTCCAGAGAACCTTTCATCATTTAAATAACCAGACAATCATCATGTCATGACTAGTATTAATGTAGAAAAAAGGGAGAATGGGAAAAAACAAAACAAAACAAAAAACAACCAATATAAAAAAATATGAATACTAAAATGAGAAGTCCTAAAGGCCTTTCCTTCCTCCTTCAAAAAGACAAAGTTTCAGAGTCTCACAGGTTGGTCCATGTGATGGGATATGACCCATCTTTGAAGTTCACAGTGGTTCTCCTGATTCAAAGTGGTGATTGAGCAAAGTGTTCTAGAGCAGCACTAAGAACATCAAAGCAAAACAAAGGTGATTTCTTCTCCTGATTTGAGGTGGTGATGATGAACAGGAGTAGCTCCAGGAACATCAGGGCTTGTGCATGAACATTTCTGACAGAGTCAACACTCCTTCATCCTGCATCAAGGTCATCTGAAGTAGAGTGGTAAAGAGGTCATATGACATTTATATGAGAACTATTTCAGGATCTAAGTTGATACTGAGGTTCTCTCTATACCACCACCCATTCAGTGTTATCTGGAACATTTGCCAAAACATCTCCTTCACTGAGTGCTTTATCAGGAGAAAGATACAAATTATTTTACATCACTACGGGCCTCTGTGTAATAGCTACCATAATCCTCCAAAGTGACTAAATATGGATTTTTCCTCACCCTCATCCAGTGACTCAGAATTACTAAATCAACCAAGGGATCTCCTTCCTTCCAGGTATATAAGCACTCACCATATTTATATAGCAACAGCTTTATCTCTCTTAAGCCATTAGAAAGGAAGGTGTTTCCCAACAATACCACCCCATGATCTCCAAGACTTTTCTGGGAAGGAGATCTCTGAATCATACTAAAAGAAAGGAAATCTATCGATTGAGGGGGACCTGAGGTATTCTCTTAGATATATGGAGTCCTCAGAGGACAAGAACTTTAAGGCTGAGGAAAGACCAGAGAGGATAAGCCTAAGCAATGATCTAAAACTGTCTATTCTTCTCAGGTAATGTCTTTCTGGGCAATGCATCCAAGAAACCACTGGACAAAGGAGCCCTTCTAGGACAGCATCAATTTGTTGTAAGGGGATTTGGTATTGTTAAAGCTAAAATTCTAGCTAATCTGTCTAAAATATTTAATGAGTGGTCGCCAATAAATTATAAACTTTAGCAAGAGTTAGGCTTTTAAGCATTTATTAAGGAGAATAAAAATTTGGTAAAGAGAAAGAGAAAGGCCTACATTCATCTAGCTATTAAAGGGAGAGCGCATTTCTAGCTCCACTCTCTGCCAGAATCCACAGGAAAAAGAGACTCAATCAGAGTGCCAGGCTCCCCCTTCTTCCTCCCACCAGCAAACTTCACTTCCTGACGCCAAAGAAAAGACGAATGGTCTTGCCCTCAAAGACCTTCACCTCATGGCGGAGCTTTTCTACAGTAAGTCTCCAGCAAGTGGTGTCATTCCAATCCTTACAGTATAAAGAGGTACTATAGCTTCCTTCATCTCCACCACTAGAGAAGAAATATCTTTTACCTCCACTGGCTCCTGGATGCAGTATTTTACAGGGTTAACTGCATGGGTTTCCGTTTGCTCCTACAAATGTTTGCATAAATACTGATGCCACAGCTCCCCTTGTCTCCTTGAACTGACTTTTGTAGCCTTCTCTCAATGACCCAAAAGTAGCAGAGGCTTTGGAAGATACTTCAGACTTTGGTGGGATTGAAGGGCCCCTAATACCCTGGTGCTTGATTATCCTGTAGTATCTTCTGTGGCATGGCCATCAGTTGCTTTCTTGTCATTCCCATGTTTTAGAAACTTCAGTCAGAACTCCCTCCATGGTTTGGTATCATCTCCTTCTATCCATATGGCAGGGAAACACTGGCAGTGTAAATTCTTCCTCCATTCCCTAAGTGACATTTATACAATGATAGTCATGCTTTCCCAAGCCAACATTCTGTTCAGATTTCACCAACTGATCTGCCAACACCTGTATGATTACATGGGGAGACCAATAGCTAAAGTTTAAGCCATTCTGATGGGGCTTCACCTGGAGCTCAGCATCTAATTGCCCTAGAGACACATCATAGGATGTGGAAGTCCTGGAATTGGGGTACCAAAGACATCTAACCTATCAAACCCATTTCTTTTAGGAACTTCACTCCCTCCCTTGGAGATCTCCATGGGCAAGATGACTACAAGGAGAATTCATCTTTAAAAAGCCAAGTGTCAATAACTCTGGATCTGAGCCACCAACAAAGGGACAAAAGTATATTCCATCTGGAGAGTATACCATATTGTCTCTGTAAAAGGATGTCCTCTAGACTTCTCCCAATCCTTGTAAATCTAAAGCAGAGAAGCTTTCCACTCTAACTCCTTCAGATCACAACATGAGAAGCTATTCTTACAAGGACTCCTCCAGTTTCTATAAGAAGTTCTCTTCCAACCAATATTTCTCTTGGGTGGAGAATCCACCCACATTTTGTTTCTTCAGGGCAGGGAGTCAATTCCTTCTTAGATCAGTGCTAGGAAAAGCCTGAGACTGTCTAATTAGTGGTGGGAATTCCCTATTGTTGTTCAACTGTTTCAGTACTGTACTATTCTTGGTGACTCAATTTGTGGTTTCCCCTAGTCTCTGCCAAATCTGTTCCCCTCTCCATTTTCATAATTCCTACCTCACCAGTAATCAGAGGCTCTGGGTAAGAGACATTAGGGTGGGTTCCTAGTTGGGGCTGTTCATTTTCCAATTCAAATTACCACCTCCAACCCCCAATCAGGAGAGATCTCTTCATTTTGTTTAGCTATCAGATGTACTCATTGCTGCTCAGGTTTCATTGCTTGACCACTGAAAGCCCAGAGCTCTGTCTCTAGCTACTTAAATGCTCTGACCTAGTTTATTATCAATCTAACTTCACTGGCAGTCCAATTTATGCAGTACCTTCAACAATAAATAACCAAGGAATGCTGGCCCTGGTACTTTCTTATATTCCTGGGCAGCTTCCTTTCAGCAACCACCTAAGCTAATCCATCTGCTTGAGTGGGAACCAAAGAGAGGGTTCCCCATATACAATCAGGAGAACTTGGGAGGTTGGTATCCAGGTATTGTTTTTCTAGGTGTTCACAGCACTTCTTCCTTCAACCATGATATGAGCCCTGAAGCCATCTGTTCCCAACCGGCCTGCTACACCAAATTTTGTAGCCAAGACTCTAAAGCTAGCCAGTATCCTCAGTTCAGGTTGATGATGGGATGTAATGAGGCACTCATGAGTCACAGAACATTTTTCACCCCCGCCAAATAGTATGAGAGTCCTAATGACTAGGGTCAATCAGGTTATTTTTTGGCGGGGCAGGGTTCACCAAGGAAACAGCTATGGGAAATTGTATTTGAAGAAATGTGGGATTGAAATTGTGTCAGGGTAAGGAAAACTGTCAGAAAATTGTTGTCCTACCATAAAGAATTAGGTTATGAATCCAGATCTTCTGACTCGAAGTCTAGGACACTTTGTAGGATATTACACTTCATCAGAGTGCCTGTTTTGTTTACCTTAGGAAAATTCATTAAGACTCATTCACTTGGTATATGCCAAAACCCAAATCTGAGTACTCTTTCTAATGAATGAATAGCTTTTAGCAAATCCATTAATTAATATGGTATTTGTGGTTCTATTGTGAAAGCTATCTTTTATCTGTTTAATAAAGATCCTGTTGTTTCAAAATGGTTATTCATTAAGACTATCAATTGGTGAAGGCTTCTTATAGGAAATTAAAAATGTGCTCAATCCACATGCGCTTGTGAAATTTAACTATCTTAGAACATATTGACAGTCCAGGATATAGTGATAAAAACTTTAAGAAAAAAAGTTAATAGGATTATTAACAATATTAATCAAATGGCTAGTAAGTAGCTATTCAATCTCTATGGTCATTAGTGAAAATATGGTCTTTAGCAATAATGCATTTTTAAAGCTTAATATTCATAATATTTAAAGTTATACAAATTTAAACAAGGCAGTTGTATCAGTAGCTTTTGGGTGAAAAGTTATTACTTAAAATATCAGAAAAGATATACAATTAGGTTTAATAAACATTCTTTTCATTTTTCCTGTGTTATATAAGTACACATGTGATATCATTCACTTTTAAATACAGATCGATATATAGAGACTGAATGAGCAAGCTCCATCAATGTATAATATTGATATATCTATTTTTGTATAAAACATTATGAATATGCTAGAATTCTAGACTGTATAGCTTAATAGTCTTGATATGAAATGTTATGATGTGTTCTATGTACTCTTTTGTTATTATCAGGAACAACTAAGACCTCATGATATTCTTTGATAAATTACTTTTGTAATTCCATTTATTTATACAACATCTCACTAAATATATATAATTATGGTAATATCCAAGGGTGAATGAGCCTTTAAAAATATGCAGATATTAGATTGAAATACATTGACATTTGCTTTTTGTGTTGATCTTAACATAAGAATCCTGAAAATAATAAATAGGGCATATTTATTCACTTGAATATTTTAAAACCATCAATTAAAATTTTTCCATTTATTGATGTCTTCTCCACAATATTCTTTTATCTATTTTGTTTATCTTCCTACTTGAATCATACAATTGCCTTAGTCTTTTAAGATTACAGTGACTATGTTTATAAATTTAAAATTGATGTGATTTCTCAAAAACTATAATACACCTGTATGTCAATTAAATAGCACTTTCATTTAAGGAAATAAGGCTTTTAATATTCACACATAGGTCACAAAATCAAAGAATATCAGACCTAAAATGAACCTCAGAGACCATCTATTCTAGCCCATAAATGACCGAGAATGTCCTCCTTTATGGTATAATGAAGAGCTTGTCTTGTACTCTTGTCTTAAAGTCAAAAAAAAAAATTGTGCTTTCATAGGAATTTTTCTAGTTTTGTAAAGTAATCCTTTGACAGTTTGATTAGTATATCTCAGATAAACAAGCTAATTGGCTAGTATCACCCAAATCCATTTGTTCACTAGACTTGAGGGCAGTTCATAAAAACAATGTGCCGAGGTCAGAACGCATTATTTTCTCACACTGTTTTATTATATTGGCATGACTTAGCCATGAACAATGAATATTTCTCAAATAATTTGGGTCTGTATTCCTATAAAGAGTTGTTTGTAGTTGTGTATACACACACACACACACACACACACACACACACACATATATATATATATATATCTTATTCCATCTAAGCTCATCATTTCTTATAGCACAGTATTTCTTCACAGTATTATGCCAAAACTTTTTAAGCCTTTCCCCAACTGCAGGGCATCCTTCAAATTTCCAGTACTTTTCCACTGTGTCATTTGAAATATTGGGGGAAAGCTTGTCTCTGTTATAAGCTATTGGGGAATTTAGTTGGGGTTTCTAATATATTGCTTTTTATAAATTAGAGGCTATTGCACCAGTTTGGGCAGCAAGAATTTATTATTAAATCATATTAAATGTTACTAAAGATTTGACTGTATTTAAGGCAAGCCAAAAGCCCCCATCATTGTAGAGAGAGAGTGAGCACATGGCTCCAAAGTAGAATTCAGAAGCCCTCCATTACCTAGGTAGAGAAAATCCCAGCAAGGAGGCTAGAGAGAGAACTCATGGCTAGTTCAGCTGGGGTTCCAAGGCAAGAGAGCATAAGCCCGTTGTGGACCAGATGAGAAGTGGCCCTTATACATTGTTCAAAGCTCATTGGCTAGCATCATTAAATTCTGTTGGTTGATGGGACCTGACAGTAGTACATATTACCTACCTGCTGAAGTCAAGGTCCAGTAGAAGACAGACCCTCTGAGGGCAAAGGCTTTCAGGTAGTTGTGGTTTCTATCATTACTATTGAGTTAGTCTGATCTCTAATGCACCTTTGGGGCTGCCCCTGAGAAACCAACCAGAGTTCCTGAGTTGGGGCGGTTTCACTAGTTTTCCCCCCAAACCCATTATTAATAATTATTTTCTGACACCACCACAAAAAGAGCTCCTATAAAGATTTCAGAAGATATAGGTTCTTTTCCCTAATTATCTTTGGAAATAGACCTAGTAGTGGTATTGCTGGGTAAAAGGACATAGGTAGTTTAATAACTATTTGGGCATAATCCCAGAGTGCTCTCCAAAATGATTGGATTAGTTCACAATTCTGACAACAGTGAATTAGTGAACCAAATTTTTTCAAATCCCCTCTAACATTTGTTGCTTTCCTCTTCAGTCATTTTAGCCAATCTTGCAAGTGTAAAATGATATCTCAAGTTTGTTTTAATTTGCATTTATCTAATGAAAAATAATTTAGAGCATTTTTTCATATAACTATAAGCTATTTTGATTTCTTCATAGGAAAATTATATCTTTATATCATTTGAGCATTTATCAATTGGGGAATGACTCCTGTTATATAGATTTGACATTTTTATTTTTATTTTTAATCTGAGAAAGTATATTTTTCCACCAATTTTCTGCTATCCTTCTTGTCTTGGCTATATGTTTTATTTATATAAAACCCTTTTTAATTTAATGTAATCAAAATTATCCATTTTATAACTAATTTTGTTCTCTATCCTAGTTTTTTCACCAATTGTTTGCCTGTTCATAGGTTTGGCATGTCGTTCTAATTTTCTTATATCTCTCTTTATGTCTAAGTCATGTGACTTTATCTTGGTAAATGCTATAAGATACTGGTCTATGTCCAGTTTATGCCATTCTACTTTCCAATTTTCCTAACAATTTTTGAAAAATAATGAATTCTTATAACAAAATTTTAAGTGTTCACACTTGTCAAATACAAGATTATAATGTTTATTATCTGCTGTAAGTTGTATATCTACTCTATTCCATTGATCTATCTATTTCTTAGCCAGTACCAGATAGTTTTTATAATTACTACTTTATAATATAGATTAAGATCTGAAATTGATAAACCACCTTCCCTTATGTTTATTATTATAATTATTATTAACTTTGATACTGGAGTTTTTGTTCATCCAAATGAATTTTATTATTATTTTTTCTAATTCAGGAAAAACATTTTGGCAAATTAATTTGGATGACATTAAATATGTAAATTAGTTTGGAAAAAATGGTCATTTTTATTATATTTCCCCTGACTACCCATGAACAATTACTCTTTCTCCAGTTATTTAAATCTTATTTTTTGTATAATTTTTTAAATATGTATTTGTTTATATAGTTCCTGGCTTTGTTTTGGCAGGTATACTCCTAAGTATTTTATACTGTCTAGAATTATTTTAAATGGGTTGTCTTTTAATATTTCTTCTTACAGGGCTCTGTTTTTATATATGTAGGCTAATGATTTTTATGGATTTACTTTATATCCTTCTACTTTGCTAAAATTATTAATTGTTTCAACTAACTTTTTAGTTAAGTATTTGGGATTTTCAAGGTATAACAACACATAAACTGAAAAAAGAGATAGTTTTATTATCTCATTCCCTATTCTTATTCCTTCTTTTTTCTTCTCTTATTGCTAGTATTTTCAATACATTATTGAATAATTAATAATAATTGGGCAGCTAGGTGGCACAGTGGATAAAGCACTCGCCTTGGATTCAGGAGAACCTGAGTTCAAATCCAGCCTCAGACACCTGGCACTTACTAGCAGTGTGACCCTGGGCAAGTCACTTAACCCTCATTGCCCCACCCAAAAAATAATAATAAAAAAATAGTAATTGAATAAATTCCTATATGAAACACTTTGTGTGTGTGTGAATCTTCTAGCCTCTTTTGATAAGTTTAGATGAAAATGTTTCAAGTTTCCTTCATTTCCTCCATATTTATATATACTTTTCTTTTTACATACCAGTTACGTGATGAGTTTCCTTATCATTCTTTCTTTCTTTTCTCTTAGTGCTTCTTTTATTCCACCTTTTTCTTTCTCTGTTAGCATCATAAGAATATGACAAAACCATTTCTTGGGCTTCTTTTCATTTGACTATCTCTCTGATCCCATATGACAGAAGGGTTCAGAAAGGACCCTTTTATCATCCCCCTGTAATAGATTGTAAAATGAAACTTCAATAAAGGAGAGGAGTTTCAAACATTTCCGTTAAAAAAACAACAACAACAACAACAACAACACAGAGCTGAATAGGAACTTTGAAATACCAGTATAGGAAGCAAGTGTAAAATAAAGACAAACACAAATGAATAATTAGAAAGGACTATATAAGAGATATACAAAATAAAGTGACTCACACATTTAAGTTTCCATCCTGTAAATTGGCAAAGATGATATAAATGGAAAGATAACATTGTTGGAGTTATTAAAGAGAGACACACTAATAAACTCTTGGTATATACATATATGCATGCATACTGACATAGGTTTTATTTTATTTCTTTTTCTTACTTATTTAAAAATATTTGGTTTCTCTGAAGGGCTTTCATTTGTGAGAATTCTTTCTCTTACTCTCTTTTTGCTCTCATGGTTCTTTTACTATCATTGGGAGCCGAGTGTATGTAGGATGCTTCCATAGACCATCTTCTCAGAAATCCTCCCATGAAATTTACGTGTCCCAGCAGGCATGGTTCTCCAGGTGGTCCACATAACTAACTGGAAAAGCCATATAGAACCATTCTTGTAGCCAAAGGTAGAACAAAACAATACAAATATTTTGGGTGCTATGGCACCCTTTTTAGATTTCAGATACTCACACACAAACATATATATATATATGAAATCTAAAAGAAACAATGCCAAATATACATATATATCAAATGAACACCAATAAAACATTTACAGAAATTAATGTTCCTAAGCAATTTTTGAAGCTGTCCTCTTTTTTCTACTTTCCAGTTTGCTTTAGGTTTTGGTTATATGGTGGCTTGGAAAGAACAGTAGACATGAATTCTTTTCAATTCAACCAGCATTTATTAAGTATTTTATGTGCTATATATTGATGCTTTAAGAACAAAAATATCTTTTATTTTGCTGGGTTAGGGGGTGCATAGAGAATACTTCATGCCAAGGAAGGTGAATGAGTGAGAAATCATTTCCTATGCGTAAACAATGTGTGAGTGCTGGGAATATAAAGGGAAAAGGAGAGACAGTTTCTGCTTTCAAGGAGTCCATAATCGAATTGTGGATGACAATATGTATAAGAGGTTTCGACTGAAAGTTAGATAAAAAATCTCATGGTCATTGGGAATGCAACAGCAAAGCAGATGGCAAGACATCATCTTAATGTTATTCAGAACATATTCGTTAGTTTTAGAGACAGTTTTATGTAGAAGGTAAATGGCCAAACTTAGAGTTAGGAAGACCTGGGCTCACATACTATTTCTGGTGGATGAAAGATGAAATGATTGAGGAAACAAAGGTTTGATTTTCTGAGCATATTGATTTTTTAAGCAATACCTGGCAATTGCCCAAAAAACTGGGACTAGGCTACTTCAACTTAGTTCTATATGCCAAGTGTAGGGGGAGGCAGACCTTTAAATATTAAAAACAAAGAAAGACCAATTAATTAAAATGAAACAATAAAAGATTAGGCAATCCAACTTATTAACTAGAGGAAACATTAGGGACTTTCCAAATTGGTAAGGGGAGAGCAAACAGGAGCTATTCCCTGAATTGAAAAAAGGGATGTTCCATTCTCCCCAAGTATCTGCAAACAACAACTGCTTGATGACTATGGGGAGAGATTTCAATTAAGATATATAGGTTGGGGGCAGCTAGGTGGTGCAGTGGATAAAGCACCAGCCCTGGATTCAGGAGGACCTGAGTTCAAATCCGACCTCAGATACTTAACACTGTGTGACCCAGGGAAAGTCACTTAACCCTCATTGCCTCTCAAAAAAAAAAGATATCTAGGTTGATTGTGATGTACAGTTGTGAGAAAACTCCTCGGGTCAATCTTTGGATCTGACTTGGTTTCTGGTCAGCATAACATAAGATCTTAATTAAGGGTATCTAAACAGGTCTAGGTGATCTAGTTTCCCAGACATGTAGGGCTAGGTTCAAACAATACAATAATCTTTTCTCCTAATTTCTACAACTGAATAGTTTTCTTACAAGACAGAAATTGGACCCAACCCATAATAAGTGGTAAATGGAGCATGTTTAGAGGCAAGTGACTATAATAGTGGATGAATTTAGAATCATGATATATAAGGATAGATTTAAACAACTGGAGAGAGTCTGGCAATGAAATTTGAAGGGGATGTGGAGGGAATTGAGAGTTTTCTTTAAATGTTTAAATGGTTGACAAGTGGAAAAAGCATGTTTCCAAAGCATGAAACTAGGGCCAAAATGTCAAATGTATAGGGAGTTATATTTCAGCTCAATACAAAGAAATACTTTCTAACAATAACAAACTGTATAAAATAGAATAACCACCTCACAGTATAATGAATTAGTCATTACTTGAAATCTACAAGCAGAGGCTGAGTGACCACTCACAGAGGATATTGTTGCAGATAGGATTAATGATTTAGACAGTTTGGGATTAGATTACTTTAAATATTTCAAACTAGATGTTCCACAAAGATCTCAAACCCACCACAACACAAAAGAAACTCATTAGGATTGTCCCCAAACAGAGCCTCATCCAACTTCTAAGATGTTCCATAGGAACTCCTTGAATCATCCAAGTTTTCAAACTTGGTGTTTTCCTCCATGCCTCACTTTCCCTCATTCCCTGAAATCCTCTTGATTCTTCCCATGGTATCACCCACATTCATCCCCTTCTCTCTACTCACAAATCCACCACTATAATTCAGTC
This sequence comes from Dromiciops gliroides, assembly GCF_019393635.1. Taxonomy (NCBI): domain Eukaryota; kingdom Metazoa; phylum Chordata; class Mammalia; order Microbiotheria; family Microbiotheriidae; genus Dromiciops; species Dromiciops gliroides. The sequence continues at coordinate 102,199,504 of NC_057863.1, read as the reverse complement.
CTTCATCATCTCTCAACTTGATTGTTTTTATGATTGCTTCCTATTTGGCCTCCATAACTGATCTCTCCTTTCCAGTCCACCCTCCACACAAACACCAAAGTGATTATCCCCAAAATAATAGTCTGAATATGTCACTCCAATACTCAACAAACTCCAATAGTTTTTTATTGCCTCTAGAACAAAATATAACCTTTCCTTTCCATTTTTCAAGCTCTTCACAAAATAATCCCAACTTAATATTCCAACCTTTTTATACTTTTCATACTCATAATACTTTATCACTCTTTCCATATTCTATGTCAAGTAGAAGGTGTTTGCACTGTTCCTTTATATAATACTCCATCCCTTATTAGAATGCCTTATTTCCTTGAAAATGTTGGTGAAGCATTTCAGGGTTCCTTAGCTAATGCCCTCTTCCTCATGAAGGAATTATTTTGTCTTACGTAGAAATGGATGTCCAGATAGATATAGATATTTATAGAGATATAAATCTAGAAATCTATGTCTGCATTCATATATATATATATATATGTATGTATATACATATATACATATATATACACAAAAATACACAGACACAAATATACACTATAGGGTCTATTTTTCATATATACATATACACGCATACATACACACAGGTGTGTTGTCTCCCCCCAAGGGAATGTAAACTACTAGAACTCAGAGAGCATTTTATTTTAAACAATCCTACCCATTATGTCAAAAAATTAAGACTATATTTTGCCCAATAGATGAAAACACTTTCAGAAGCCTCTGGAGGAATTTGTGATTTTTCATGAGATTTAATTTAATCCAAAGACTTTGTTGCCAAAGATCAATCCCACCCCACATTTATTTTGGTCAATGTGGAAGAAAGCACCTCCTGGAAGGCAGGACTGCCTGGTTTTTGTTTCCTTCAATGTTCTGCATATATTAAGCAATAAGAAATTTTTAATGAATTGAATTGAATAGACCTGTCTGTCAGGTGCTGTTTTCCAGCATTGCTAAATTAAGCCATATTATTTGAAATTGTACATTTGGATATAAATAACATATTTTTTCTACTTCTTTTGCTTTTTGTTACCTATCCCAGGGTGCTTGACAATATAGTAGTTTCTGTCCTCATATTTTAGGATTCCTAGCTTCCTTCAAAGAATAATATAGGTGTTAATTCATCTTCAAGGCTTTTCTAATATTCTTAGTTTTTAGGTCCCTTACCCTCTTGAAATGATTTTGCATGCCTTTTTATAATTTATTTTTCATTTACTGAGCTATACATGATAACCTTCACCACCCAATCCACGAGGTAAAGAAAGGGGTGGGGTCAGGTAAGCTTCTTTAGGGAAAGGACAATTAGGTGATACAAAAACAAAACCTAATTTTCTTTTCCCTCAGGAAGCCTAGACTTTCTGTTCCTAGCACTTCTTATGAAACTTTGATTGGTGAATGACAATATGTCAAAATAAATGAAACCTGATGTATAAGCTGAGACAATTTTGCTTGAGACAGGGAGAAAGATACTTAGCCTGGCTGTATAAATGTAATCATCTGCTAGCTAATTACAAATAGACAATTTCTTCAAAAATGACTTCTATAAACTGAGGATCTAAATCTTATCAGCCCAGATACCCAGATATACAAACATTCCTGCTTTGAGGATGATATTGAATAAGTCTACTTTTACTAGTCCTATTTAGACATGTTTTAACAAGAAGCCATATTGGTCTCTAAGAAAGAGATCAAAAGGAGAAGGAACAAGAGATAGAAGAGTTTTTGGAGAAGAGAGATAAGGAAAATGAAAAAAGAAAGAGAATGAGAAAAATGGAATAAAAAGGGGAGAAGAAGAAAAAGAGAAGAAAGTCAAGGAAAGAATGAGAAGGAATTAGGCAGGGAAAAGAGGAGTTGAAAAGGAGAATGAAGAGGAAGAGAAAAAGTGAAAGGAGATAAAGAAAAAGCAGAAATAGAAGAGAATGAGATGGAGAAGGAAGATCTGAAGGACAAAGGTAGAGAAGAGATCATTTGTTTTCCAGGGAGAAGAAAGACCTGAAGAAAATATTAGAAGATGTGTGTTCTTTTAACTTTCTTACTCATTTCAATTTAGTCCAGGTATACTTCACTTCTTTTTAGAGTCACTGTAGGTTGCTTCTTAGAAATCCTTGAAGATAAGAGCCAAAATCAGAGTTTCCACATTCTAAGCTCTTTGCCATGTCTGAACTTTATGGAGGCTGCTTTTTCATTTAACAGACAAATAATTTTGAATCAAAGAAGTCCAGGGATGTTGTTTTTTTAATGAACCTTTTTATTTTATTTTATTTTATTTCTTGAGGGCAATAAGGATTAAGTGACTTGCCCAATGTCACACAGCTAATAAGTGTCAAGTGTCTGAGATCAGATTTGAACTCAGGTCCTCCTGAATCCAGGGCTGGTGTTTTATCCACTGCACTACCTAGCTGCCCCCCAAGGATGTTTTAATGGTAGAAATATGACCTGTAATTCAGTAACATGCAAGTTTCCCCTTTCTTCCTGAAACATATTTGACTTGGTGAGATTGAATCTTGGAATATGTGTGTGTAAATAGAGCATGTATAGATGGGAGTGGGGGATGCTGTATCATTTTCCAAATACCTAGAAGTTAAGGAATCATCAACTGATGGTTACAATATGGTGCTGATAAATCCAACATTGTCTGAGATATATCATGTAAGCACATTTTTTAAACTAACTAAATAATCATGTGCCAACTAAATGAGAGGCTGGCTTAGGAATGGAGTATATGTTGATTGTCAGTGGGTTAACCTAACAAACTCTGATTAGTCTATCAACAGGAGGTTAGTTACTAGGGGTTTATTTTTCTTGGCAACAACAACACTTGAGCCTTTTAAGACAGGTTGTAGAATGTATTTTAAATAATGCAGATTAGTAAGTGTTGGATGGATGACAGTGAAGGAATGAGGGATTTTTTTCATTTTCAAGAAAGTAAGTATACACACAGATGTGTGTACACTGAAACGTAAGATTTATTATTTAATGCTCAGGAATAATGCTTCTTAAAATTGGTAAGTATTGTAATAGCTTTTAGCACTCAAAATTATTTGGTATGCTTTTACATCAAAGATAAGTTGATTCAAATGAATGTACTGTATTGTAACATAAGTTTATTAAAATTAGAATTGATAGTAGCTTAAAAAATTAAATGCCTTTATCCAGTGGAAAACCTTTGAATTCTCACTAAATGCAGCTGGTTGGATGGAGAAAAATCTGGCTTTGACAACAATTCAGCTGCTGTATTTTTCATATAGAGAACTCATAATTTAAATGGCTTCCAGACCACCTGTGAAGACTGGAAAATTGCATTTTCAACTGCTTCTGGAATATTCATGAGGATATTTCTAAGAACAACGGGCCATTTCTTGATATTACCATTTTAGATATTGTCACACATGATTACTTTTTAAAATGTACAATCATTGCTATTATATCAAACAAATAGTTCTTATACCTACATTCTTCATGGTGATGGGTTAATATGAATTTCAATGTGAACTGTCATCTAAGAAAGGGCTCTCATCTAATCTAAGCAGTGATTATAATTTCCAAAATAATATGTTGAACCATGTTTTCCAGATATCCAAACTATTTCCTGTGAATTTGAGTTCAATACCTTTATAAAGTTTATTAATTTCTTAGGTTGCCAAATTATGTAATCCTCCTTTAATGATAGAGGGTTATGTATCTGAAACCCAAACTAATTGGCTAGTTTACTCATTGATCAATGAAAACAAAAAAAGAAAACAAAAGAGAAAAAAAAAGCTAGCCTTACTGTTACAACAAATAAAAGAATAGAGGTTGAAATTCTATCACCCTCATTTTATAGTGTAAATGTGTGGTCTAGATGTTAATTCAAAATTAGGTTCCTCTTAGCACTGGGAGAAGTTGAGCACATAATTCCACACTGTTTCTAGAGAGACAATGGGCCTGCCTACAAACATGTTGGTGTTTGAGAGAAAGTTATTGAGTCTAAAAGTCTAAAATCTATACCTTAACATCTATAATCTCATTCATGTGGGTTTTCCTTCCAATGCTGTAGCTCAAATTCATGTTTGCATTCCCACCCTATCTTACTTTTGTCTCTTCCCTCTTGTAAATCCTCTACAGGTTATTATCCTAACATCCTGGTTGTCTTCCTCATATTCTCTTTATATTGTCTGGATAATAGTGAAATACATATTGTGTTTATCACTTAGTGCTTTATGCATGAATGACCCATCTATCATATAGACCTCTTATGATCCTCTCTGTTAGACTTTTGTTTGGACATACATTTGCAATGTGCCTACCACATAGCTTTCAATGGCCCTTGGCAAAATTATAGGAAAATAAAACACATAAATCTCACTAATTTTTAAGGAAATTTTTTGTGGCATTTGGTGTCTTCACAGAAGTTACAGTATTTATTTGCTTGTAAATACATTTATGATGCCCAGAAATCTCTAGACATCTTGCTTTTTGTAAATTTAGAATCCCAGTTATACTGAAATAACTTTAAAATTCCATAATTTCAACAAACATGCTTTTTGCTAAGCATATTTAAATGTATTTAAAATTTATAATTTTTAATATTGATGCATTGTATTTTGACATAAACACATCTCAGTAAAAAACTCATTCACTAATATCTTCCTGTAAAAAATAAGGAGTATAGGAATTTTGAGTTATAGAGCAGATGAAAATGAACATCACATAATTTACCATTTCATTCAGGAAAAAAAGGAAATGACTTTTCATCAACTATCTGGAACTATCTTTGGTTATTATATTTGATCAAAATTCCTTTATTTAATTTTTGTCTTCAGATTCTATTTTTTTCAGCCATTATATGAATTGTTCTTTTGATTCTTCTTTTTATTACTCTCCATTAGTTAATGCACCTTAATAAGTTTTCCTCATTTTCTGTAGTCATAGTTCTTTAAAATTCAATGATATTCCATTACATTGATATACAATTCTTTGTTCAGTAATTCATCAATCATGGGGAAAATAATTTGTGTCTGTTTTATGCAAATGTTCTACTCATTGATTGAGGATTGTTAGGAATTATTCAAATTTTTACCATTTGTGAAAAAAATCTATCTTCTTTCATTAATGATTAAGTTTAGCTTTGCAGGATGTTACTGTAGGTATTCTGTTTCTTTCAATGTCATATTCTGACAATACTTTTGACTTATGTAGAATGAAGAATGCAGTTTATATGATACAGTTTTCCTTAATTTACAAGCCTTCTTTTAATTTTTTTTCAGGTATTAGATGATGTGGAAGCTTTTGTGTTTAACCAAGATGGTTGCTCTTATGAACATTATTTAATCAAACATTGTATACCTAATAATGGGTTAGTGTTACTTGATCACTATTAATCAAGTGGCACATGAAGGAAGAAAAGGACAGTTTTAAAAGAAAGATTTGACTTCTGCATTTAAACTTTGAATTGAAGCTTCCATTTGAGATTAAATCCAGGAAATTTTTCATTAACATTGACAACAAATGAGTTTGGCTTAAGGCAAAGTGCAAGGTGAAAATCTGAATCTTTTTTTTTTTTAATTGTACCAAGTATATGCACCCTTCCTTTATGGAGAAACAATCAAACAAAGGAAATTCACAAGGTATATTTTTGAAAGTTTCCTAAAAGACATGTGGTTAAGTGCCAATGTACTCTGTCTGCTGTTGTTTTATGTGTTAAATGTTAATTACAGCCCAGAGGTTACTGCGTACTTTTATATTTAGATTATTCCCATTTTAGTCTACCTCCTTCTAAGACATTTTAATCACTTAGTAACACTTCTCAAAAAAAGGTGTCAGATGGTACAATTTGAAAACAAAAAGGGTATTTGAAGAATATGAATAATATTTGCAGTCCAAAATACCTGCTAAGCAAAGCTCTAAAAGACAAAATATTCCAATACATATTAATTCTGTGACTAGTATACAATATGACAGCATAAGTGATTGGGTTATGGGTAGTAGGGGGGAAAAAATTCAGACACTGTAAATTTTTAACATTTTGAACAGGTGGCCAACTTATAAAAACAACTTAAACTTTTATGACACCTTATCATGCTGAGGCAGCTCACAGTGTTTTACAGTGACATTAAAATTAAAATTTAATTCTTCCTGCAGAGTTAATAATTAGCCAATGTCAGTGAAACATTAGTGAGAATAAATCCATCTTTGAATGTGGTATTGAAGACAGGAGGGATGGAGATAAGCAGGACACAAAGGACTGCAGAGCTTCATGGGAAAATTGTTTTAACCAAAGTGAAAAGTGGTCAGTTTGGAGGATCAAAAAACTCAAAATTCCCTCTGATCATTTTTAAGCTGAGAAAAGAACATCCCTCTTTATGTTTTGGGAACATCGAGAACTAACTAGATGAATCCAGGGGTTTACTTAATTTTGCTACTTTTCATTTTCAAAGAGCAGGGTTCTAGTATCAGTTCACTAAACAGACAAATATCATGGAAAATGGTGACAGTGGTATTGCCAATAATGGTAAATTATTTTAACAATGCTTCTCATAATGTGGGTGTGCTTTTCAATTGCCTCTCAGAATTTTTCCCTCTTTAGATAAGGCTTATTCCTACATGTCTAATCAACTATTTATTGTAATTTAAGAGCTACTATGGAATAGTGGAAAGGATATGGATCTGAGGTCAGATCTGATTTTAAATTTTGGTTGCAAAACCTTAAAGGTCTATGTAAGGGGCTAAAATTCTAGCTAGTCTGTCCAAAATATCTAATGAGTGGTCGCTAATAAATTATAAGCTTCAGCAAGAATTAGACTTTTAATCATTCATTAAGGAGAATAAGAATTTGGTGAAGAGAGAGAAAGAGGCGTAGATTCAGCTAATGTATCTCAGGAAACCTGCATTTCTGCTCCACTCTCCACAAGAGTCCTGACGAAAACAGAGCGAACCACCCCTTCTTCATCCCACAAGCCTCCTGTGAAACTGCTAACATCCGGGTCCACACGCACACAAAGCTCCAAGCTAATTGGCTGGTAGCTTTGATATACAGTACCCACAAGCAAACATCACTTCCTAATGCCAAAGAAAAACCACATGGCTTTCCCTTAGACTCCTTCTCCTCATGGTGGAGCTTTCCTACAGTAACTCTCCAGCAGGTGGGGTCACTCCAATCATTACATCTATAACTGTGGAGAATTCACTGGACATCTCTAGACCTCAGTGTCTTCATCTTTAAAACTTAGGTATTAGAGTAGATTCATTCCAGACCATAGAATTACCACTTTATATATATATATATATATAAATGTGTGTGTGTGTGTGTGTATATATATATATATATATATATATATATAAATGTGTGTGTGTGTATATATATATATATATATATATATATATATATATAAATGTGTGTGTGTATAGATATATATGTAGATATATGTATAGGTATATATATAGGTATATGTATATATATATATCATTTCTATTAGATTTATGAAATATTTTGTTTTCTATGTAAAGGTGATTATGGTTAAAAAAAAATCAATACTTTGTGTCCAGACTTCAAGAAATAAAACCAACCCATTAGCCTCATGAAAGTGATCAAATATATTAAGGAGAAATCTGTTCAGGAATTAACATAATTTTCAACATACTCAGAATTGGATTTTCAAGATACTACATATAGGGAGTATTCTAAAAGATTGGAAAAATTCAGACAGTTCTTTTAGCTGTACTCCCCCAATATGTAACAGAGAAGATAAGCAAATACAAACCCTATGCCAAATTTCTTATAAGAGATCTTAGTGAACAAGATTCATATTTGCCTTAAATGTATACTTGATTAAAATATAATGGAATGCAAAGGTCATTTTCTATAATGTCACACTGTAACATTATTATAAAGAAAGATATAAAAATATGGTGTTTTTACTGTAATAGAGGTGAAGAAAATGTAAAAGAAGACATTTTTATTTAAATGGTTTGTTAGGAGAAAATAATGTCTAAAAATTTCTCCTCAAATATGTTACAATTTGTGAATATCAGTGCATTGCATAAACTATGTATTATCTTTCTCTTGTGACCAACCCAACTTGTTTTCCTCTCATACATTTCATTTATTATATTACACCTGCCACTCCTTGCCAATAAAACAGCACTGGGGATATGTTGCAGTGTACACAAATTCACCATGTATCTCTTGATTTCCCTTAAAAATCTAACAGTCATCATTTGGAGATGTGGTGTTACAAGTTTCACTATTATACTAAATTATATAGAAAGCATTTTTGTTTAAAATGTGAATTTTTGTGCTTTTTAATTTTGTAAAAGCCCTGAGCATTTTGGTAGAGAAATTTCCTCAATGGCAGCTATTTTCACTGATGAAATCACAGGTCTGCTAAAACAAACCAAAAAAAAAAAATCCGTAACAAAATCTCAAGGATCAATTTTCAACATTTCTAAAAAGATATGATGATGCCCAAAAATAGATCATAGATGATGCTTTTCAGAGTATGAAATAAGGAAGGGGATAATTAAAAAGAAAGAAACCAAAGCCTTTAAAAAAGGAAAGCAAGGGGAAGAAAAAAGGCAACAGTGCATAGGGAAAGGAGAAATGCATAATCAAATCACTTTAAGAGTAGATCAAAAGTGTTTAACTTCTTGTCCACCATTTTTTTCCCAAAGAGAGGCTGTAAGAGGGGGGTGGCTGAGTTAAAATATTTCAAGAAGGGAGTTTATATATATATATTAACGATTAGAATGACGCCACCTGCTGGAGACTTACTGTAGAAGAGTTCCGCCCATGAAGCAAAGGTCTTTGAGGGCAAGACCAGGAGTCTTTTCTTTGGGTGTCAGTAAGTGACGTTGGCTAGTGAGAGGAAGAAGGAAGGGACTAGCGCTCTGTCTTGCTCTTTCCTGAGGACGCTGGCGGAGAAGGGAGCTAGAAATGTGCTCTCCCTTTAATAGATAGGAATCTAGGCCTTTCCTTCTCTCTTTACCAAATTCTTATTCTCCTTAATAAATGCCTAAAAGTCTAACTCTTACTAAAGCTTATAATTTATTGGCGACCACTCATTAGATTTTAGACAGTCTAACTAGAATTTTAGCCCTTAACAATATATATGCATGTGTGTGTGTGTGTGTATAAGTATATATATATATATACATACACATACACACATATGGAGAGAGAGAGAGAGAAAGAGAGAGTTGTTTATCACTGGGAACTGAATTTTTTTAAATCATCTAACATTGTTATAATCAATACTATTAGGGATGATATGAATACCACAAGATTGGTTTTGAGTGATAGTAAAGAGGTCTATTCATGAAACCATGTAGTACTTAACAAAAATAAAAATTTCATATTATCATTGCTTCTTCAAGTTGCAAAAGACCTTAGAATTTACTTTTCACCTAATGGAAGAAAGTATCTTCAGTATCTCTAACCAATTGTCTTTCTGTCTTTGTTCATATGCCTCTCATTATTTGAAGTCCACTCTCCTTCCTCTTTATACATTAATCATAGATACTCTTCTATTCACAGTATTTGATCATAATGTCATGATTAATAATTATTAATTTAAAAAGCTGATGGTTATTAACATTGATCTGTAAAATGTATTTTGATTACATGATAGATTAATTAATTTTATAAAAGATGCCCATAAAATTATCTTTTCTTTTTCACAATGGCTGAGATGACTTTTATCAAAGATTGTTTCAATTCTCTCCTTAAATAATATCCTAAAGAAAAACCAAACATAAAGCAATTTTTTTCTGCCTTCTTTATATTCAAATAATGTTTTTACTTACATTTAAATATTCAAATGGATCTAAGATCTCATTGAATTAGAAACTCCCTCCAGCCATGCAATGCCCATTCATCATGTGTAGTTCTTCTCCACAAAGAAACAGGGGGTACTAGAGGCCTATTTCCCCCTATTATTGGGAGTGTGTTGGTGAAGCTCTTTGTCTGTCACCCTTTGTCCTTGTCATGTGTCCATCCAATCACCTCCTCCTACCTTGTATTTCCTTGATGATATGTTCCCAGTCATCTAGACTCACAACGACATGTTCACAACCACAACCATGGCTCATCACTCTCATTTACCCAAAATAGATAATCAGTTTCCAAAGCTTGATCTTTCTAGCTCTACATTTCTCTTATCTGTTCCTGTCTCTCCATTTACAAAGGAACTACCCTATTTCTGGTCCTCCTCACTTTTTCCTAGACTAATGCAATAACCTAAGTGCATTCAGTCTTAATCTGCTCCAATTCATTCTCCACAATGTTGCCAAAGTGGATTTCTTACAGTGCATGTCTGACTATGTCACTCTTCTATTCAATAACTTCCAATGGCTCCCTTCTTGGATCAAATATAAACTCCTCTGTTTTGCATTCAAAACATTTCACAACTAGGCCCAAACTTACCTTTTCAGCTTCGTCACACAATATCCCCTTTCATATCTACTACACTTAATCTAAATTAGCATTCTTGTTATTCTCTCATCTTCAGACCTTTGCAATAGCTGTTTCCTTTTTCATCCACCTCATCTTTGCCTCTCAGAATGCCTAGTTTCTTTCAAGGATTATCTCCAGTGCCATGTTCTACATGAAAGATTTCCTGATTTCTCCTGGTGCACCTGCTCCCATGTCCTACCTCCCCCAAGTCCCCATCAATTTCATTTTTGGGGGGTAGACTTAGACAGGGGGTACCATATTTGACAGCTTAAAATTGTTCTAAGGCTTTGGAAATTTCCATTTTCACTGCCTAGATGACGAACACTTAAAAGGCATAACATCTTCACTTTAGTCTTTAAAGCTGAATAACCAGCACAGTGCCAGGAATCTAGAAGGTGCTTAATAAATGGTGGTTGATTGATTGCCTGAGTCCTAATTGGTTATATATTGTAATCTACTCTTTGTGTGATATTCATTTTCTTTCTTCAGTAACTTTTTTTATTCCATATTTTGCTGCATTATAGCATTGCCATTAGAGTTCTTGTATTTTAAGCAGTAGGACTTCATTTCTATTAAAATAGATTTGTAATTTTCTGAAAGCAATCATGTGTACTGTGAATCATCTCTTCAAATTTTATTATATATTGCTGATAAATCTAATTATCCTGTCTTTATACTTTATACTTTAAACATTAAAAAAAAAGAACTAATGATGACAATGACAACAAAGAAAACAGTATTATTTATAGTGAAATGTTCTTCCTGGTTCTCTGATGCTCTGAGGCTACTTAACTACTCTCTTCTCCAAGTCTAACTTCAGTTCCAAATCTTGGGAACACTTGTGCTCATCCATTGCAAAGTGACTATAGAAACTTTTATGCACCTAGCTCATTAGTTTAACATTAACTTATTCTTACTGGCTATTTATTTCCTTCTTTTGTATTCAAATACCTTAGAGTGTTGCTGCTTTGCTCTACAATGACTGATTTCCTTGTACTGAGTCCAAGTTACTGAGTAATTGGGTTTCTTCCTTCTTTATGCTTCTAATAATCCCATTGACTGTGTTCTTATTTACCTCCAAAATACCCTCTTATGGACAGTTTTCTTGAATTTTCAGTGTTTTCTGCTTTCCTGCTTGGAATTCCCTGAACTGCTTAATTCATGTCACCCCATCTTCAACTTTATCCCTACAAAAATACATATACTTACATAAATGCATGTATGCATATGCATACATGTATGCATATGCATGTGTATGTATGATATATGCATGCATGCATGCACACATACATCCTGGAAGGAGAACTTCAGTTTGCACTTTCACTGCTTTTTTTGTGCCCTATTTCTCTCCTTGAATAATCTTCTAATTCAAGATCTTCTTCCCAGACTCATAATGCTGGATCTTCATCCTTTGGGAAAAACAACAACAACAACAACAACAGCTATTACCCTATGTCCATTTTTTCAAACATGTAAATATGTGCATATGCATATAATCATGAATGCATGTACACACACAAATGTGTATAACTGCATGCATGTGTATTCACATGTATTCACATGTGTATTCACATTTATACACATATGTGTGGGTGGCTATACTATACAAATACTATACAAATCCAACTGTACTGCTAGACACCAGGGCCCCAGTCTAGATTGTCCCAAAGCATCAAAGACCCAGTCATGGTAATTGATAAATGAAATCATATGGAAGCATGAGGAGGCAAATGGATCATAGGAGCATTGTTTTAGAGCTGGAAAGGAACCTTAGAAGTTATCTAGCCTAACATCCTCATTTTAGGCATAAGAACATAGAGGTTACAGAAAAAATTAAATACTTTGTTTGAAGTTATACAACACTGATTTCCAGTATCTTGAATTTGAACCTGAATCTTCCAAGTCTAAGAAAAGCTCTCTTATACTTCACCACACCACCTTACAAAAAGCTAATCATCAAGAGATTGTAATGACAATTGAGTCACAGAGAGAGTGGTCAAGGGAATAGGAAGGAATACAAGGAGACTAATTAGATGGCTGGCAGAGAAAGAGAATGATCATAAACCAAATTGAAAAGCACTAGGGAGGTCCTTTTCTTTTGTAAAGATTCTCAAACACGGCAGCAAGAATTATCTGTTTCAAGTATAATTTTGTTTATGTCACTCCCCTACACAGATCCCAGCAGTACCTCTTAATTATGTCTTAATTGAAAATAAAACTCCTGAACTTGGGCTTTTGCCTTCTCAGCCAGACAGCTCTCCTTTCCCTTGCTGTCTTCTTCCCCTGTTCTAGCTATGATATCTTTTTCAATTCTCCTATGTCCAGGATGCTTCCAATCACTTCAGTAAAGCCTTCCTTCCCTTCAAAAACAAAGAAAAACAAAAATAAGATAAAAGAAATGAATGAATGACTTCACATTTTTACAAAATCATTCAGGAGTTTGGGTTAAGTTTGTTTTATAGAAATGCTCTCTTTAGCCTCATTTTTCTGCATAAAAACACGTGTTTTTTTTAAACTTTGAAAGATGCATTACCCAAGAAAAACAAACAAGACATTTCTTGACAATTTATAGGACTCTAGTATTTTGAATTTTTACAGAAAGTGATTTGCCAAGTTAGTGATTTTATTAAATTTATTAGGATATTTTTCATTATAATGAATTCCCATATCTTTATCTCTTTATATTTTCTTTGATAGAATGGTATTTTAATATTGCCTTCTAACTGTATGAATGTCTTTATAATTATGTATTCCCTGGGTATATGATATCTTTAGATTCAAAATGCTTGGTTGCCAAAATAAGGCGCAATTTTCTTAATTTATTTTTTGGGGGGAGAATTGTTTTTTCTCATCTGAAAAAACACATACAGTATTACACCTACCTGCATGAAAAAAACCAAAACCTTGTTTTCGAGTCACACTAAAAAGAAAAGAGAGAATAAAATGAACTGTTTGAGGACCATTTTTAGCAAATGTAGCAAAATTGATTTTTGCATTTGAATGCATTGTATGGGAATTACAAATTGAGCTAATCTGACAACATGAAAAATAGCAGGTTCTTTTTTTTTTTTTTAGGTCACCCCTCCCATTCCCACCCCATACTCATATCCTAGGAGTCATGACCTTGTGGCACCAAAAATGAGCTTTGAGCAGTGTCAGTGACTTGTTCTGGCAGGGCTCCACTATGAAGAATCATAAGCAGCGGGAACAGCCTTAGGTGTCATAGCCTGTAATGCAAATCAATGCCAAAAGACTGCAGAAGAACCCAACACACAGCCTGGGTGAATGGCAGAAAACCTGTCAATTCAAAATAATAAGAGTTAATTTGACTCTGAGGTGTCTACCTCTGACATCTTTTCATCCAACATTTCCAGAGATGCTTCTTCAAGACAACAGGCTTTATAACCCCCCCACTCAGATATATGCAGAATATGCTTATAAGGTTTTTGTAATGTTAATGTATGAAAACATTTTTTTCTCTTTGAATTGTGGGTAGGATAATATTTTTCAATGTGAGAAAAAGAAATGGGGAAAAAAATACCAACAACACCTTCCCAGCATTTGCATTTATTTGTCACTGTGTAGGTGGGAGTAAAAAGATTTATAGATAGGAAGGTGCATTGGATAACACATTTTACTTCAAGTGTGACAATGAAGTGAATTGTAGACTTTATGACCATTTTTATTTGAAGGGGGAACAGTTAAAGAATGTACAACAAAGACTTAGAAAAATAATTTCCCCCAGGTTTCCCAATTGTTCTCAATGTCATGTAAAAGAATTTTAACAAGTTCTAACTTTATTTTATTCAAGAATGGTTCTCAGTTTTACCAAACATAATGGCTCTCTTCTTTTATAATCTTGATTTGGACTTCTTGGGGATGAGTAATTATACCAAGTAGTCAATAGGATGCTAAAAGGGTGAATCAATACTTTTATGTGCAGTAATAATTTTATTCCACATTTTCAGGCAATGAGGTGTTCCACATAAGTGAATTTTTAGTAGCTGTTTTTCCAGGAGACACATATGAGAGGACAGAAGAAGGTAGGAATTCTATCATCTAGTTGGTCAGGAAGCAGGGGATTTATGGGAGCTGAAAGAGCAGGGCAAAGTAGGTTGTCTACATCCCAGGAAAAGTCAAGAACTACTATGAGTTGAAGGAGTAATATATGAAAGTAAAGGACACAGGTGCTACAGGATAGTAAAAAATGAAGAGCATAATAATTTACACATTTTTTCCCTCTGCCTCAGGCTCAGTGTTTTTATGTGGTTCCTTTGGAGTCAGGAACCAATCCCAGCATGGCTAACATGGGCTGAGCAGGTAATTGGGAACACCTGGCTGAGGTGGCAGGCATGTGGATAGTAGCAAGCCATTGCTTCCGGCAAACAAACCTTGACACCTTGCAGTTGGGGAAAAATGTAACTTCAGGACAAATAACAAAAGGGACTGAGAGAATTTAATGGATGGCAGATACAGAACTAGTTATTATAGGAATCTAGGGACCTTCTGAGGTATATCACTAGCTTTTTGAATTTGACCTCATGGAGGTCAAGTCAAACAAGTTAGTCAAAGCAGAATGTATATGTTGACACATCCTCAGGTTTCCTAACAAATAGATTCTCTTGAAACAGAAAACATGGGACAAATAAAAAGCTAGCGGAATATATATACTGTGATTCCATTGGCATAGAGATCTGCTCCCAGAAAGAAACCTACACTAGCTATGATGATTTGTACCTTCTCTACAACTTGTTTTCTGAGATTAGGCATATGTAACCTGAGGCTCATTTTATCCATACATATATGTATATGCCTACATCTACATCTACACATCTAAATATTTTCATATATGGTATAATTATTATATATAAATATGCTATAATTATTACATTATATAAAGACATACATACAAATACATATATATGTGTACATACATATATACACATATTATATATTTATATATATATTCATATCCTATTTAGTACTATGTGTCTAAACACATTTAGAAAAAGGGTCCATAAACCAAACCAGGCCAATCAAAAGGGTCAATGAGTAAGAACCCCAAAGAGTAAGAACCCCTCTTTAAGAGTTGGCTTGGATGCTAAGAGTTTAAGTGATTTGTTTAGGGATAAATAGAGCAAGGCCAGACTTAAACCCAGGTTTCCTTGACTCTGGCTCCAAATCTTTTATACCATGGATATAAGTAATCAGAGAAATTGAGAGCTCATCTGAAACATACATGAAAAGAATCCCACTAAAACATACCTGATAAGTGGTTACATTGCCTAATTTTCATTAGGTACACCCTGTTGTGTTTTTTAAAGACATTGTGATGGGAGACTGAGTTCATTTCCTCCTGGTTTAGAATTCATCTTATCATTATTGCACTTCATTAGTGAAAATACCTACTTCCCTTCTAAGGACTAAAAGTACATTATGGAATAAGGATCTGATCAAAGAGATTTTTGACCAACAATATATGGATTTGAATCAAACTCAGAAAACCTAGAGATGCATTCACTTCTGATTTTCACAAATATGTTACCAAAATTCATATTTTGTTTTTGTTTTAAATTCTTTTTTTAGTGAGGTAATTGGGGTTAAGTGACTTGCCCAGTGTCACACAGCTAGTAAGTGTTAAGTGTCTGAGGCTGGATTTGAACTCAGGTACTCCTGACTCCAGAGCTGGTGCTCTATCCACTGCACCATCTAGCTGTCCCCAAAATTCATATTTTAAAAATAAATTTTGGAAAATACAAATGCATACTTGAAAGAAGCATATACCATTAACTTCATTATCATCATCATCATTTCCATACTTAAATACTTTTGAGGCAAGAAGTTCAAAAAATGACTAGCCAGCCTCATTTGGATCTGTGAAAAAAGTACTTCTTAGCAAATTATATTAAAGTAAAGAGAAACTTTTATTTTATGATACAACCTATATAACTTAAAACATTAATTATGTGGATTTTAACCTACACTGGATTCTACATAAAAGCATAGAGAAATAAAGGATTTTGTAGTTATCTTGTGGATTTGAACTGTAAAATAATTGGAGGAAGCTAGATGGAACAGTTCATTAATTTCTAGACTTGGCATCATGTAGATATGAGTTCAAGTCCCCCGGGTTTTCAAGTCACTTAACTTGGTTTAGCCTCAGTTTCCTCAGCTGTGTAGTAAAAATAATATTGCACCTTTCTCCGACTTGTGAGGATAAAAAGAGATAACATTCATAAAGCACTTTGAAAATTTTCAATGCTAAATACAAATTCTAGTCCTTATTTTATTAATAGTAATCTTTTACTAGATAAGTCAGACCCTGACCTCAGTTTTTATTTTTATAGGGGTTCTTTCTTATTTTGCTGGAATTATTTGGATCAATGATTCCACACTTTGGGCTTTGGAAATATTTATGTAGAGCATGGAATTACTGCAAGGGATCTGTAAGGCCATGTGTGCAGTTAGCAATGACATTTTCTCAATTAATGGAGTATAGCTTCCGTCCTGAGGTAGTCTAGAAAGGATTTTTTTAATGTTAAAAGAGGTCTTCATACTAGAAAAGTTTAGGAATCACTTATTTAAATGATATTCCTTTACTTATTTACACCACTTGGCTAATGAAATCACTAAAGTAGTATCATTAGGCTGTCCCTTAAGAGTTTTACCTCTTTTCCAGGGTTTTAAAAAATGCTCAGTTAGGAGTCCTGAATTTGCTCAGTAGAATTCAATCCAAAATGTAATTAAAAACACAAACAAAATTTGGCAGATGTACCTTGCCAGCAACATTTGGATTTCAATGAAACTCAAAACACCATGGAGTTCATTCATTCCTGATGTTTCCTTATATGGCACCAAAATGTATGGTAAATATAAATAGGAAAAATACATATCATTGAGAAATTGTTTAGACTCTCAAATTTTACCTTATTTTTTTCCCTACATATGAATCCAAATGAGTGTCTGTATACTTTCTTTACGCATAGGTGAATGATGACATTTTGAAAGACTCCAGTTTTGTGGCACAGATTTGTAGCACATTTCTGATTACTTTGAAAACTGTGTTCACAAATATATGATCTTTAACATTCTAGTATTAATGGGAGTGAAGTTAGAAATATGCTTCCATATACATGCTTTTATAGCATATTCCTTATCCTCCCACAGGTGACCAAATGTTCTGCTATTTCAATACCAGAATGTGTCTAAGCAGACCTTATTTTGTTTGCTATGGAAAATGCTTTGGATAAAGTTATCTAAGGTACTTGTTTATTTCCCAACTGAGTGACAAACCAAGTTTGTGTTTCTCAGAGGGATTTAACATCATTCCATTCCACAACTGGCAATGAATGTGAAAGTCAATACAAATCATGTTATTAATGTATCATAACTGAGCTCAGTAAAATACTCAGATTCTTCTAACTCACTATATTTTCATAGTTTTCAAAAACAAATATATTTATATATTTTTAAATTTGTAATTATTAATTTGGCAGAAGAGGGAAGAACAAAAAATATTGAAATAAATTGTATTGTTGTAAGATACATTTGGGGAGAAATCCTATTAAAGAATTTAAACAGTACTGAGAAATGTTCCAAATAAGATCGAGGGTTACTGGTTTTGGGTGACCCCCGGAAACCACTCCCCCATCCTCCAGAAGATGGTGAAACACCTGGAGAAAGAAAGTCAAGGCCA
Organism: Dromiciops gliroides; assembly: GCF_019393635.1. NCBI lineage: Eukaryota > Metazoa > Chordata > Mammalia > Microbiotheria > Microbiotheriidae > Dromiciops > Dromiciops gliroides. The sequence goes on along the minus strand of NC_057863.1, from coordinate 102,181,331 downwards.
ATGAAGTGAATAGCTTAGCAGATGCTGGCCCCAGTATTCATGACTTTAAAGTAGGGCTCCATTAATGCCCATGAGAAGGGCTCCAGATACCAGGTTCAGGACAAGTGCTATATTGTAGAGTCTACATTGGCTTTATTGATTTACTGAGATTCCTTCGGAGAATTGGAAGGGTTTGTGGCTGTGGGGAACAAGTCATTTGATACCAAGTTTGAGCATCTGATGGAAAGTGTGGGGCAGATGAGGAAGGAGCAGTTCTGACCCCCAGTTTTTAAAAGGACAAGTTTCCTTATCTCTGACTTTATCTCATTGGATGTTCTCACTTTTGCTGGTTCTGGGATCCCTTCCAACATCAATATTCCCAATGATAATCACCTGTGGCAAAAGGACAGCTTCAAGAACATGTCTTTGGAGAGTGTGTTGACTACCATCTATTGTACCCAAAAGAAGAATTGCCTTCCTGGAAGAATAGAAGAAGGACTTCTTTGTATCCTCTACAAAGGACTGTCCTTTGAAGTTCAGGTGGGCCACAATAGTAGTAGGCTTTTGGTTCAGGACCTGAAAGGAGCATTTAACTTTGACCAAAACGCTGTGACCAACCCAGAGGTGAGGGAGAAAATCAGAAGCTGGGACCAAAGTGGAGAGACCCAGGAAAGCAAATTTGGCACCATTCCACATATCTATGAGGAGTGCCAGGCAGAGTTTGGGGCTCTACCTTGATATTGACTTCCAAGTTCTGAAGATCTTTGTGGCTGGGCTGCCCAGAGGCAGATGACATGGTATATATGAACTGGTTGAACAAGGTGTAAGCTAGCCTTCTTGGCTTAGAGTTCTACACTCCACATACATTCTGCTGGAGACAGGAGCTCATGGAGGCCCACTTTCTGATTCTTTAAGGCCTTCTACAAGAAACTGGGAAGGAATTAGTTACAGTTATTTTCATCACTGGCTTTAATGGGCACCTGGATCTTTGGGTTCAATGAATCAGCATAAGATCAGTTTAGTTGGCAAGTCCATTCTGAAGAAATTCCTGGGGAAACTCCAGATACTGAAATCAACAGGAGATCTGGTAACAAGGCCAATATTATACCAGGTACACTCTGCTGTCCCTAAAAATGTCCTCATCTTCAGGGACACAGTGCTGCTTCTGTAGAAGGAAGCTCAGAAGCATGCAGCCAACACCTTTCTTGAACATTGAGAAGTGTAATTCCTTAAGCATGAAGCCTTTAATACCCAAATGATTTGCTCATCTGAATGCTTCTATGAAGGTAGGCTCATGCTAGAGGAGATTCTGTGGAGGCTGGCTAAGGCTGTTGCTTACTTCTGGAGGGGTCCCAAGGAAGACTCATCCTCTTTTTTCAAGGCCTGAAGAAACTGGTAAAGGAGCCTTGCCCATACTATTTCTCTCCTGACATTAGAATGAGCCAGGGTAGGTATGGACTGGGCCTATTACCCGGGATGTCTTGTTTGTGCCCTGTAGTAGGAGTGAAATGTGGTAGTGATTTGGGGGGCCTGTGTTAAAGAGAGCTAACAGCCACCTATCTCCATTTTTCTCCACATGACAAGAAGGCAGAATGACTCAGAGTGGAAAGCAGGCGTCAACAGATCCCTAACACTCAATATCTGTCAGACTTTGGTCTTAATCACATCTCTCTGAGCCAGTTTCCTTTTCTGTACCAGGGATGGTTCTGCCCTACCCACCTATTTCTCACAGGGTTGTAATGAGGAACATGTTTTTTGTAACCTTTAAAGAACTTTGGAAATAGGGGGAAAAGAAGAACACTCTATAACTTTCTTTCAAAGTTGATTTCTGTATGTTCTCCCTTTTGTAGAACTTAAAAATAAAGATAAAGATTATGTCATGTCTGGTAAACAAATTCAGGAGGCTGAAAAGGGGGGGAAGAAGGAAGGTTTTGTCTTAAAAAATACAAGGGGATGGGGGCAGCTAGATAGCGCAGTGGATAGAGCACCGATTCTAGATTCAGTAGGATCTGAGTTCAAATCTAGCCTCAGACACTTGACACTTACTAGCTGTGTGATTTTAGGCAAGTCACTTAACCCTCATTGCCCTGCCCCCCCCCCGAAAAAAATACAAGGGGAAAAATGGCTAAGTAGAAGGAAGGAAAGAGGGCAAAAGAGATAAAGAGATGGAAGAATGGGAAAATACTGTGTATTAGCATAATAACCAAATAGAATAAGCCAGCCACACATCAAAATCATTTTAATCCCCAAATTGGATTCTGATGGCAGCCAGTTTTTGCCTCTTATTCTAATTGCCCCTATTCTCATCTTAAACAATATTGCGTTCTTTATACATCTTCCTAAATTGACATCTCTACTCTTCATTATTTCTTCATCTTTTAAACTTTTGTTTAATAAAGAGAAACACTTACTTTCTCCCATATAATCACTGTTCCTTTTTCTTGTATATTTTGAAATAGGAAATACAAATGTCAATAAAGGTTACATCAAAGTTTTGAGAGTCAGTTAGTGGAAAGTTGATTTTAGATGAGTCCTTGCTTTTCTGAATCTACTTCTGATTTATAAAAGGAACTGTTTGCTAAAATAGAAATATGGAATCATTGGGAGGTGGTGGCTGTCTCACCATAAAGTTCATGATAGATCAAAAAAGAAAAAGAAAATCTATCCTTTGATCACAGATTTTGGGAAGGCAGATTTCAAGTAGTTCAAAGAAAGGATATACTCATTTGGCCTTGAATTCTATAGTTTATCCGATAGGCATGACATTTTCCCCATAATGCAATTTTGAACAAAAAAACTTTCCACTAGTAATTCTTATGAGAAAGAAAAAGAAGAGCTGTTAAAACAGATGGATTTAGTGATACACAGAGCTCATTGATCAGACTGGATTTTTAAAAATACATATGTAAAAGATAGAAGTAAGGGTATGTAAATGGAAAAAAATCATTGAATATCTGAGTTGGAAGGAACTTTTGGAGGAATTAGTAAGAATGACTTGGTCCTATGAGAATAATACTAGAAAGATACTTTAAGAAGTTCAAAATATGAAGCTCATGAAAAAAAAGAACATAAACTTTTTTTAAAAATCAATACTGGGGATAACAAAAATTAAAGAAAGCTTAGGATTGCTACTTAGGATGATGGCACAGTGACAACTGAAAAGAGAGAATGCAGAAAGACATATTCTGCTTCTATTTTCTCTAGTAGAGTCGATAATCATTCAGAGGAAAGACAGAAACACAAACAAAAATGTTTAATAGATAATTGAAATTAAATATAAGTGACGAGGTTGTAAGACAACAGTAGCTGTTCCCAATGGGACAGTCTTCAGACCCTCTTCCACCTCAATCTCTACCAGGGAAAAGAAACAATTAAAAAAGGATAAAAGAAAGGGGGACATCCAGGTGGTGCAGTGGATAAAGCACTGGCCCTGGAGTCAGGAAGACCTGTGTTCAAATCTGCCCTCAGACACTTGACACTTAGTAGCTGTGTGACCCTGGGCAAGTCACTTAACCGTCATTGTCCTGCCAAAAAAAGAAAGAAAGAAAAGAAACAATAGCTGGTTGTGAATGCTTTGATGTTAGAGATCTTAAAATCTGGGAAAAGGGGAGAAATGTCATTGAAATGGAAATACATAAATGTTCTCATCCTTTCTTCTTTTGGAAAAACATGGATACTCCAAACTATAGGTACAGTACCTTGACATAGATTTATGTTCAAATTTTAGAACATATTATTACTGGCATGATTTATAAACATTTAAAAAGGAAGTTGTTCATCAAGAACAGGTAATGCCAGACAAATTTTCTTTCTTTGACAACATTATACTGGTTGATCAGGGAATTGCTATACATTACAATATAACTTGATTTCCCCAAGGCTTTTTAGAAAGTCTCATAATATCCTTGTGAACAAGAAGGGTGAATAGGAAAATAATATAGGTTAGATCTTACTTTTTCATAGCTGTTTGCATTTTGTCTCCACCACTAGACTATGATCTTCTTGACAGCAAGTAATGTCTTTCACCTTTCTTTACATCTCCAGTGTTTACTGCACTAACACATAAGAGATGCTTAATAAATCTTTTTTGACTTGACTAGATTGTTCCTGGACTTCATTTTCTGTTCCTAGAATTTAGACAAAATTCCTAGCTTGCTCCACTTCAATTGCCACAACTCTTCTTCTTTGTGCCTGCCTAAATACTGGAAATCCCATCCCATTCTCTTCTTTAGTATTTGTTTTGTCCAGGTTATATTTGGAATTTGGTAAGTGCCTGACCTAAGGAATAGTGATTTCAACATTAATCTGAACCTGCAACAAGATCTCAGTCAAAATTTATCAGTGAAATATTCATGGCCAAATATTTTTGAAAACTTTTATTGATGACTTAGATAAATCAACAAGAATTTATTACTCATAATTTTCCAGTCAGTTTACTAGATGTTGGGAATACAACAATTTAAAAAAAAACTCCAACAATCCTAACTTACAAAGAGATTATATTCTAATGGGAAAGTAAACTATAAAAATAAATAAATTACCAGTTGAGAATACTACTTCTTCCTGCTTCTGTGTTCACAACAGAAATTGGCAACACTTTGTCAGTTATATATCTTCACATAAGTTTTGTAAAACTTCAGGATAACAATTCCTCATGTGCCAGGCCTTCTAGCAAACAATGAATCAATACTTGGAGCCTTAGTTCCCCAGGCTAACCAAATCTCTAGAATACCTTCTCTGCCCCCTTTTATGGGAACCAGTCAATCTATACAGAATAGACATATTCCTGCCTACCATAACAGAAAAGGCACCACGATATATCATGGGAATAGAAACTTATGTTGTGAGAAACTTGTGAAGAAACATATGACAGTTATTAAATTTAAAATGACCTAAAGCTGAAAGTTATACCCAATATGTTAAATTATTCAATGAAATTACCAAAAAAACTTTGATGGCTAGAATGTAATGGCAATAAATATAAAGTCCTAAACAAGTTTTAAAACTTAAATGCAAACTGAATTATGAGTAAATGCTTAGCTGGGCAAAAGTTCCTGTAAAAAACAAAACAAAAAACAGACCTTGAGGATTTCAAGGCATTGCTAAATCAACATAAGTAGATATTTTTAACAAAAAATCTAGGGGAATCTTAAGCTGCCTTAATAGCAACATGTTGTTGTTGTTGTTAATAGCATAATGTTCAACCTGAGGGATGAGATAGTCTCCCTATACCCTACCCTATGCTGACCACGGCTGGAGTTTTGTGTTCAACTGAAGTTCAGATTTTATGCTTCTGTGATACTAGAGAAACTGAATAAAATTAGAACTGAGGAGAGAGATAAAATAAGCACACATTCTTCTTCTCCACCCCATTTTAATTTGATTTTTGTTACTGAAGACATAAGAGAAAGCTTTTGGAAAATCCTTCCATTCCATTGTTCTATCAGGTGGATATTACCTATTCAGAAGCAATGAGGTATATAATGGCTACTGCCTTTATTTAAAATGTTAGTGAGCTAATTTGAAATCAAACTAGATTTTGTTTTAATTACTTCATAGGGAACTTCCATTTAAATTACTGCTGATAATTAAGAAGATTTATTTCAAGTATGCCATTTATGTCCAATGGAAGCACAAGCACTGGCTGCTATCAATTTCTTCTGTAGTAAGGATAGTATAATCATCTAGAAACACTGATTGAGCAAAACTTCAAAAGTTATAATGGAAGAGTTATTTAGATTATTAATCAAAGGAGAATAAGGTTTAAAAACTGAGAAACTCAAGTGAAAATTTAAATGATGATCCTCCAGAAAAGCATTTTTTTCCTTTTGCCATTTGCAGTAGGATCAATACCTTAGTCAAAATCCCCCAAGCAAGATAGACTACTTTCCCCCTAAAATGTATTGAGACAACTCAGAACTACTCATAAAGACATGAAAATAATCACTGCAACTAGTCTGGAAAACAAAATGAAGTTATAGAAATTGTAAAAGTTGCTAAAATATACTTGGGTACAAACCCAAAGAAGGTCAAAGACAGAAGAAATATTTTTATATATGAATATATATAGATGTGTATATATGTATATATACATATACATATATACATAGTCTAACTCACACCTCATGCTGAATCTTCTATACAAAGTACTCAACAAGTTGTTATCCAGTCTTTGGTTAACTGCCTCCTTTAAGAGAGGAGCCCCTATTTTCAGAAGCAGTTCATCACTCTTTTGAATAGCTATAAATTGTAACAAAGTTTTTCCTCATTTAAAACCTAAATTTGTCTCTGGAATTTCCATAATTATTTTCATTTTCTCCTTTGGGCCAAAGGAGAAAAAGAGTAAACCCACTTGAGCAGGGCAATCTGTCAAATATCTGAAGGCAGGTACCATCACTATCCTCATACATGCATTTTCTTGACCCATCTAAAAATCCCTAGTTCCTTGCCTGTTCCTCATGTGGCATGAGATTAAGGCTATTCATTATATTTGTTACCCTACCCTTGGCACTTTATAGCTTATAAATGCCCTTACTAAAATGTGGCATACAGAACTGAACATAATTCTTCTATGTTCTAAAATCAGAGGAAAACACAGAGACACAATTGCCTTTCCAGTTCCAAACACTAGACTTTGATTAATAGAGAGATTTGGGACATTAGCATTTTAAGCACAATTTCATACTGTTGATTCAAAGGCAGATTGATGTCTATGCAAATTAGACTTTTTCAGGAAAAAATGTGTTTAGCCATGTCTATCATATTTTCTAACTGTGAAGTTGATTTTTAAGCCCAAATTTAAAACTTTACATTTTACCTACTAATCTTTTTATATTCAGCCCAGTGTACTAGCCCTTTAAAATATTTTTAAAAGCAACACCATGAGCAATGTTAACTGTGCCTGATAAATTTGTATTTTAAACTAATATTATAATATCTCTTACTTTCTTCATTGATATAAATATTAAATGACGTGAGGCAAAGACAATTCCTGAGTAACAGCAGTAATTCTTTCTCCTATGTTGCCATGAGAACACTAATTACTGCTTAGGCCTAGTGATTTAAAAGAATTCTCAATCCACTCTCCATTTTATCCAAAACAATAGTATGAAATACTTTTTTTTGCTTAATTATTGAATTTTTTATATTTTATTGTCCCCAATTACATATCAAAACAATTTTGACATTCTTTAAAAAAAGTGTTTCAGTTCAAATTTTATTCATCCTTTCCAGCCTTCCCTCCCTCTTCCTTGATATGGTAAGCAATGAGATAGGTTATAAATGTGGAATTTTGGAAAACTTTTCCTTATTATTCATTTTGTACAAGAAGATTCAAATAAAGGAAAAAGAATGAAAGAACATGAAAAATGTCATGTTTCAGTCTGTATTCAATCAACTTCAGTTCCTTCTCTGGAGAAAGATAGTATGCTTCATTATTAGACCTTTGGGATTGTCTTGGACCATTGTATTGCTGAGAATAGCTAAGTCATTCACACTTCTTCATCAAATAATGTTGCTGTTATTATTGAGAAAGTTTGCCTGATTCTGTTCTCTTCACTTTGTATTAGTTCATGTAAGTCTTTCTAGGTTTTTCTGAAATCATCCTACTTGTCATTTCTTATAGTACAATAGTATTCCATTAAAAGCAATATGACAATTTGTTTAGCTATTCCCCAATTGATGGTCATGTCTTTGATTTCTAATTCTAAGCTAACACAAAAAAGCTGCTATAAATATTTTTGTCCAAATAAGTTCTTTTCCCTTTTTATACCTTCAAGTTATAAACCTAAGCAGTGGTATTGCTAGATTAAAGGGTATGCCCATCCCTTTGGGTGTAGTTCCAAGTTGTTCACCAGAATGATCAGATCATTGTATAAAATACTTTACCTAAACCTTTCTTAGCCAGACTATGTTAGTGCACCAGGAATCCATCATTCTTGTACTTTAATCCCAGGTCCAGAAATATACATTTTCTCATTGGAGAATATTTTCTTAACTAGCTCTTTATTTCACAAATTTGTCTTTCTATTGTGAAACCATCACCTATGATCAACTTCAGTGATCATTACAACACTTACTCAGCCAAGGTGTTCAAGGTGTTATTTCTGAAGAATTAAAAATAATGCTTAAATTTGTTATGTTTATACATACAAAGTGCAGCCAAGACAATCTAAAACATTTGATTTACATTGTTCCTCCATTTTTATCTATCAGTCTTAGGTGATTTTAATCATACCACCTTATTTGTCTGTCTGTCTGTCTATCTATCTATCTTCCACAGTTGGAGGTAATTAGATATTTTTCTTCAGTAAAACCCTAATTGAAGAATTTTGCTTTCATCTTATGGCACTGCTTCTATTCCAAATATTTAACTGCCTTCGTTGAATCTTTTTAAAAATATTATTTAAATAACAGGTATATTTGTTGATTGTTACTAATGAACTCTCATTTATATTATTTGACTATTGATGTTGCCTATGCCTTTTCCCAGATATAAGATCATAGCTCCAGAGATAGAAGGGACATCAGAAGCCATTTAGTGTTTTCTGAGGTTTTAGATATGTTGAAAATCAATCCAAAATGCTTTAAAAATTATATCACATTCATTATGCATTTCTTCTATATGATTTGTTCAGGTTCAACTGCTTTTCTAGGCTCCATTTCTTGTGTCATTTCCCTTTTCTCACATTGGGGACTGAGGTGTAAAGATTCAAATCTTTTAGCTCCTCTGTCATTGGCAATGAGAACAGATCACTATAGAAATATGGGCAACTATATTTAATTTTCCATCTTTTTTGGTCCTTCTTCCAGTTTAATATATAAATGCTTTGGTTATTATCGAACTTGGCTTGGACTCATGTTAAGCCTTCTGGAGACTTGTTTCCCTCTCTTTCTCCACTGCTCTTTGCTATTTTATGTGGTGATGGTACTCATAATCTTCTACCATTCTGTATAATATTTTTACAAATCAGTTTATATCCTAAGAAGTGTTGTCCTTGGCTTTCAAGCCTCTACTTGGCAGGGAGATCACATGCTTGCTGGGTGAAGAAGTTTCTAGACTCTTGTTTTCTTTGCTGTGGTAATTGTTTTACATTACCAGTTAAACTTGAAAAGAAATGGCACCCAGGGAATTTCAAAATATTTAGAGAAATATTTAGAGGAAACCAACCAGCCCATTAGAAAATTTTGAGGAAGATGTAATCAGGAGGCATGGATGTACTAAACAATGATCTACAAGGTCTGAGGAAATACCCACACTGCTGTGATTATATGCCTACCAAGCACTAAACTATTTAAATATAAAGCAATGGATATGTTTAAAAAGTATATTTTTAAAGTTATCAATATTTAAGAATATTTTATTTTGAGGAAGAGTAAAGATGGCTAAGGAAATGCAGTGACCGGCCTGAGCTCTCCCCTAAATCATTCCAAATAACTTTAAATAACAACATAAGATAATTCCTGGAGCATCAGATCCCTCAAAAGAACAGGGTGAAATTATTTTCCAGTCATAGACAATTTAGAAGGTGACAAAGAAGGGTCTGTTGCAGCTGGAGGAGAAGGAAGCACAATCCAATGCAAATCACACCACTATAGACCTGGCCTCAACAAACAAGGAGAAGGCTTTGGAAGCCACTGAAATAGGAGTGTCAGCAGCTGTTTCTAGAAATCTCACCCCACAGATAGTAAAGGAGCCAAATAATGGGTCAGAAGGAGATTACAACGATCTCTTTGCTGGCACTGGAAGAACTCTGTTGTTTGCCCATACTCAGGTACAGATTGCAGTCCTGGCTGGCAGTCCCAGTACAGGGAGGTACACTAGCATCCTGGAGTTTGCAGCTACAGTGAAGTGGGACTCTCCTCACAGTTCCAGAACAGAAAAAAGGGCTTATGGATGCTCATAAAACCAGAGGACAGGCCAGGAGAGTAGGAAACACAACTCTCCTTAAATCATTCCACCTTGGAAGAACTTAAAAGTTACAGTTGCCTACAGTTATCTTTGAAAATAACAGCACAAAACCTCTGAAGGTTGGGGCAGTGTGCCCTACACCCTGGAAGAAGAGCCTTACCTTAACAAAGAATTAAAAGTCAAGAAACAGGCTAGGAAAATGAGCAATTAGCAGAACAAATTCTAACCATAGAAAAACAGAACACATCCTTAGAAGAAGATAACAAAATTACATCTCTTACATCCAAGGCTTCCAAGAAAAAAATATGAATTTGTCTCAGGTCATAAAGGGCTCAAAAATCACTTTGAAAATAAAGTAGGAGAGGTAGAGGAATAATTGTGAAGAGTGATGCAAGAAAATTATAAAACAAAGTCAATAGCTTGGTAAAGGAGACAAGAAAAAAAATACTGAAGAAAATAACACCTTATAAAACAGACCAAGACAAATGGCAAAAGATGTTAGAAAAACCAATGAAGAGAAGAATGCCTTGAAAAGCAGAATTGAGAAAATGGAAAAATAGGTACGAAAGCTCACTGAAGAAAATAATTCCTTCAAAATTAGAATTCAGTAAATAGAAGATAATAACTTGCTGAAAAATCAAGAAACAATAGAACAAAAACAAAAGAATGTCAAAAATAGAACAGAATGTGAAACATCTCATTAGGGAAAAAAACTGATCTGGCAAATCAATTCATGAGTGATGATTAAAAAAGAAAAGTATTGGGGGGCAGCTAAGTGGTGTAGTGGATAGAGCACCTGCCCTGGATTCAGGAGGACCTGAGTTCAAATCTGGCCTCAGACACTTTTCACTTACTAGCTGTGTGACCCTAGGAAAGTCACTTAACCTCAATTGCCTGACAAAAAACAAACAAGAAAAAGTATTGGACTACCTGAAAATCATGATTTAAAAAAGTGCCTAGACATCATATGTCAAGAAATTATCAAGGAAAATGGCCCGGATATTCTAGAACCAGAAGGTAAAATAGAAATTGAAAGAATCTACTGATCACCTTCTGAAAAAGATTCTCAAATGAAAACTCCCAAGAATATTATAGCCAAATTCCAGAGCTCACAAGTCAAGGAGAAAATATTGCAAGAAACCAGAAAACAAATCAAAACAAAACAGTTCTAGTATTAAATAACACAAGATTTAGCATCTTCTATATTAAAGGATGAGAGGACTGAGAATATGATATTCCAGGGGCAGCTAGGTGGCACAGTGGATAGAGCACTGGCTGTGGACTCAGGAGGACCTGAGTTCAAATCCACCCTCAGACACTTAACACTTACTAGCTGTGTGACCCTAGGCAAGTCACTTAACCCCAATTGCCTCACTAAACAAACAAACAAACAAACAAACAAACAAAATGCTCTCACTATTGATTGGAGAGATGCAAATCAAAACAGTTTTGGAGTACTACCTCATATCTATTAGATTGCCTAATAGGACAGAAGAGGAAAATGACAAATATTGGATGAGATATGGGGGAAATGATACATTAATGAACTGTTGGTGAAGTTGTAAATTGATTCAACCATACTGTAGACCAATTTGGAACTATGCCCAAAGGGCAATAAAGCTATGCATACTCTTTGAGCCAAAAACACCACTACTATGTCTATATCCAAAGAGATTTAAAAAATGGAATAGGACCTATAGCTAGAAAAATGTTTATAGTAGCTCTTTTCTAATTGCAAATTATTAGAAATTAAGGTGATGCCCATCAAATGAGTAATGACTCAACAAATTTTGGTATGTAATTATGATATAATACCATTGTGCTATAAGAAATGATGATCAGAATGCTCTCAGAAAAACCTGGAAAAACTGACATGAATTGAAGCCAAGTGTAATGTATTGTGTACAAGGTAATAGCAATAAGGTAAGATGATAAGCTTTAAATGACAGCTATTTTCAGCAATACAATACTCCAAGACAACATTGAAGGACTTATAATGAAAAATGCTATCCATACCCAGAGAAAGAACTGATGGTGTTTGAATACATATGGAAGCAATTTTTTACCTTATTTTTCTTGAGTATTTTTGCCTGTTTTCTTTCACAACGTGACTAATATGGAAATGTTTTACTTGACTACACATGTATAACCTAGAACAAATTCTTTGCCTTCTCAAAATGGGTGGTGAGAGAGAGGATTTCGAATTCAATGTTTTTTTTTTTTTTAAGTATTTTATTTATTTATTTTTTCCCATTACATGTAAAGATAGTTCTCAACTTTTGTTTATACAAGCTTTCCAATTTCAGATTTTTCTCCATCCTTCCCCCCTCCCCTAGACAGCAGGTAATCTGATATAGGTTTTATATATATATATATATATATATATATAATGTATATATATATGTAGATATAGAAATAGATATAGAAATAGATATAGATATGTATAGAGATGTTTATTTACACATATAATAACATTAAATGTATTTCTGCATTAGTCATGTTATGAGAGAAAAATCAGTGCAATGAGGAAAAACCTCAAAATAGAAATACAACAGCACCAAAGACAAAAGAAATAGTATGGTTCATTCAGCATCTGTACACCACAGTTCTTTTTTTTTCCCCTGGATTTGGAGATCCTCTTCCATCATGAGTTCCCTGGAACCCTTCTGTACCACTGCATTGGTGAGAAGAATATTGTCCATCACAGTAGGTTGACACACAATTTTTTTTTCAGGCACTTAATACATTTTTGTTGATTTATTGGTTGATACCAATGACATCACAGGTCCAGCCCCTACCCTCTCTCCTTACATGGGTCCAAATCGATTCATACCCAAAATACCTTGTCAATAAACAGAAGTAAAAAAATACAATAACAGAACAGAGAGCTGTACTGGGAACAGTTTAACCCCAGATTGATCTACAAATACTCATGGAACATCTATTGTATACAAGTTCCTGTAGTAGGTGTTGTGGTGGAGAAGGTAATTTTGAATAACAAGGAGGAGCTTACAATACATCTGGAAAGTCAAGCCAGACTCATGTGAAAAGTTAAATACAAGATCACTCAGCACTAACACAGTTTTATGAAGAATAGGTCATCAGAGGGGCAGCGAGGTGGAGCTGTGGATAAAGCACCAGCCCTGGATTCAGGAAGACCCGAGTTAAAATCTGACCTCAGATGCTTCACACTGACTAGCTGTGTGACCCTGGGCAAGTCACTTAACCCTCATTGCCCTGCAAAAAAAAAAAAAACCCACAAACAAAAAAAGAATAGGTCATCACAACTGAAAAACAAAACAAAATGGGGGGGGGGGCAGCTAGATGGCGCAGTGGATGGAGCACCGGCCCTGGAGTCAGGAGGACCCGAGTTCAAATCCGACCTCAGACACTTAACACCTACTAGCTGTGTGACCCTGAGCAAGTCACCCAACCCTAATTGCCTTGCCAAAAAACAAACAAACAAAAGACCAGTTTACTGGGTCAAGGAAATTCCATAGATAAGTGTAGCTTGATCTCAACTGGCTCCTTGACACAATTTGTTGTGAACAATATGGAGAAATGTTTGTTGAATCTGGGAATTTTTTGTGTCATAAAACGAATTGTGTAGAACTCCTTCTGCACCTATTTTTCCAAATAATTTGTATAATATTGGAATTAATTGTTCTTTAAATGTTTGGTAAAATTCACCTGTAAACACTTCCTGCCCTGGGGATTTTTTCTTAAGGAGTTCATTAATGGTGTGTTCAATTTCTTTTTCTAATATGGGTTTATTTAAGGATTTTATTTCCTCTTCAGTTAACCTGGGCAGTTTGTATTTTTGTAAATATTCATCCATTTCATTTAGATTGTCAAATTTATTGGCATAAAATTGGGCAAAATAATTCCTAATTATTGATTTAATTTCCACTTCATTGGTGGTAACATAACCCTTTTCATTTTTGATACTGGTAATTTGGTTTTCTTCTTTCTTTTTTTTTAATCAAATTAACCAATATTTTATCTATTTTATTGGTTTTTCATAAAACCAGCTCTTAGTTTTATTGATTAATTCTATAGTTATTTTGCTTTCAATGTTATTAATTTATCTTTTAATTTTCAGGATCTCTAGTTTAGTATCTAATTGGGAATTTCTAATTTGTTCTTTTTCTAGCTTTTTAAGTTGCATGCCCAATTCATTAATCTCCTCTTTCTCTTTTTTATTCATGTAAGCATTTAAAGCTATAAATTTTCCCCTAAGCACTGCTTTGGCTGCATCCCATAGATTTTGGTATGATATCTTATTATTGTTATTGTCTTGGATATAGTTATTGATTGTTTCTATGATTTGTTGTTTGACCCATTCATTCTTTAGAATGAAATTATTTAGTTTTCAATTGATTTTCATTCTACTTTTCCATGGCTCTTTCTTACATGTAATTTTTATTGCATCGTGATCTGAGAAGGATGCATTTACTATTTCTGCCTTTCTACATTTGACTATGATCTTTTTGTGCCCTAATACATGGTCAATTTTTGAATATGTGCCATGTACTACTGAGAAAAAGGTATATTCCTTTCTATCCCCATTCAATTTTCTCCAGACATCTATCATAACTAACTTTTCTAGTAATCTATTCACCTCTTTCACTTCAGTCTTATTTGTTTTTCGGCTAGATTTATCTAATTCTGAGAGGGGGAGATTCAGATCCCCCACTAGTATGGTATTACTGTCTAATTCCTCTTGTAACTCAATTAACTTCTCCTCTAAGAATTTGAATGCTATTCCACTTGGCACATACATAATTGATATTGATATTACTTCATTATCTATAGTACCTTTTAGCAAGATGTAGTTTCCTTAGTTATCTCTCTCTTTTTTTTTTTTTTTTTGGTGAGGCAATTGTGATTAAGTGACTTGCCCAGGGTCACACAGCTAGTAAGTGTCAAGTGTCTGAGACCAAATCTGAACTCAGGTCCTCCTGACTCCAGGGCCAGTACTCTACCCACTGCGCCACCTAGCTGCCCCTCCTTATCTCTTTTAATGGGATCTATTTTTGCTTGCGTTTTGTCTGAGATAAGGATTGCTACCCCTGCTTTTTTCACTTTAGCTGAAGCATAATATACTCTGCTCCAGCCTTTTACTTTTACTCTGTGTATATCTTTCTGCTTCAAATGTGTTTCTTGTAAACAGCATATTGTAGGTTTCTGGTTTTTAATCCACTCTACAATTCGCTTCCATTTTATAGCAGAGTTCATCCCATTCACATTCACAGTTATTATTCCTGTCTGTTCCCCTCCATTCTATTTACCCCCTTTGTACTTTTCCCCCCTTCTTTTACCCTATTCCTCCTCACCGACATTTTGCTTCTTACCTCTGCCTCCCCCAATCTGCCCTCCCTTTTTATCACCCCCTCCCTTTTCTTTACCCTTTTCTCCTTGCTTTTGTCCTCCCTTCTATCAGCCCCCCCTTCCCCTTTTACTTCTCTAAAGAATGAGCTAAGTTTCTTTATCCCAATGAAAGTATATGTTATTCCCTCTTTGAATCAAACCTAATGAGAGTGGGGTTGAAACAATGTTCACCCCACCTTTCTTTCCCTCTATTGTAATAGGTTTTTTTTACCTCTTCATAAGATATAATTCACCCCATTCCAACTCCCCTTTCCTTTCCTCCCCATAGACTCCCTTTTTAACCCCTTAATTTTCTTTGTATCATCACATCAAAGACAATTTATATTTATAACCTCTGTGTAAAGTCCTTCTCTCTGTCCAAATACATTTATTTACAATTCTTAAGAGTTATGATTATTATCTTCCCGTGTAGGGATGTAAACAGTTTAACCTAATTGAGTAACCTTTTTTTTTTCCCTCTGTTTACTTTTTTAAACTTCTCTTGAGTCTTGTATGTTAAGATTGAATTTTCTATTCTGTTCTGGTCTTTTCATCAGGAACACTTGAAAGTCCCCAATGTCCATCTTTTCCCCTGAAGGAGAATGATCATTTTTGCTGGGTAATAGATTCTTGGCTGCAATCCAAGCTCCTTTGCCTTCTGGAATATCATATTCCAAGCCTTGCGGTCCTTTAATGTTGAAGCTGCCAGGGCCTGAGCAATCCTGACTGTGGCTCCATGATATTTAAATTGCTTCTTCCTGCCTGCTTGGAGTATTTTCTCCTTCACCTGATAGTTCTGGAATTTGGCTACAATATTCCTTGGGGTTTTCCTTTTGGGGTTTCTTTCAGGAGGTGATTGCTGGATTCTTTCAATGATGATTTTATCCTCTGATTCTATAATATCAGGGCAGTTTTCCTTAATAATTTCCTGGAATATGGTGTCTAGATTCTTTTTCTGGTCATGGCTTTCAGGCAGTCCAGTCATTCTGAAATTGTCTTTCCTGGATCTGTTTTCCATATCAGTTGTCTTTCCAATGAGGTATTTCACATTTTCTTCTATTTTTTCATTCTTTTGATTCTGCTTGACTGATTCCTGGTGTCTCATGGATTCCTTATCTTCAAACTGTTCAATTCTAATTTTTAAGGCATTGTTTTCTTCCGTGAGATTATGCACTTTTTTTTTCCATTTGGCCAGATGAATTTTTTAAGGAATTGTTTTCTGCAGTCTTTGTGCTTCCTTTTCCAAGGTGCTGATTCTTTTTTCATAGTTTTCTTGTTTTGCTTTCATTTCTCTCCCCACTTTTTCTTCTACGTCTCTCAATTGATTTTTAAAATCCTTTTTGTGCTTTTCCAGGAAAACTTTTTGTTCTTGAGTCCACCTTCCCTCTTGAGGCTTCACATGTAGGCAATTTGAGTGTATTGTCTTCATCTGAGTTTGTGTTTGCCTCTTCCCTGTTGATACAGAAGCTCTCAATGGAGAGGGCTCTTTTTTGCTTCTTACTCATTGTTGCAGCTTATTTATTTATTTTTTAAGTTGAGGTCTGCTCTGGGGGCACCAGGGTCCCTGTTTTGGGCTTCTTGTGCAGAGATATAGGTACTGTGTGACCAGCATTTTACACTGACCTTTATGGTGTGTGCAGTTCACCTGCCCTGCACTTCCTGTCTGAGTGTGCTAGGATCAGTGGGTCTAGTCAAGCCTGTCCTGTTCGTGGCCCTCCAGCTGGCAACTTGCCCTCTCAGCTGGTGCAGGTAGGTTTTTCCACTCTCCTGCTGGGCCACCAGATTTTTGAGCCAGGATCCAAGGTCCTCAGTTGTTCAGCTGTGGCCCACAGCTTCCTGCTGACTTGCCCCAACCCACTCAGCACTGGGCTGCTGCCCTGCACTGCGCCTCCCTTTTGCCGAGTCAGACCAACCTTTTCCTGAAGTCTTCTAAATTATCTCTGGTTGGAAGACTGTGTCTCTCTGTCTCTTTGCAGGTTCTGTAGTTTCAGAATCAATCCAGAGGCTTGATTTAATGTTCTTTTTGAGGGAACAGAAGGAGAGCTCAGGCAGCTTGCTGATTTCTCTCCGCCATCTTGGCTCCTGGAATTCAATGTTTTAAAAATAAATGTTGGGGGTGACTAGGTGGTGCAGTGGATAAAGCATCGGCCCTGGATTCAGGAGTACCTGAGTTGAAATCTGGCCTCAGACACTTGACAATTACTAGCTATGTGACCCTAGGCAAGTCGCTTAACCCCCATAGCCCCACCAAAAAAAAAAAAATTTAATAAGTAAATAAATAAATGTTAAAAGTGTTTTCACATATAATTGGTAAAAACAAAATAGTAAATAGAGAAATAATTGCTCAATAAATATAAATGATTAAGGTTAAAAATAATATTTTAATTTCCTTAATTTAATTTTGGGAGAAGGCAACAAAATGTATCACAATTGAAAATAAGAAAATTCCTATTGATTTATCTTAAGTAAAACAAGTTTCAAAAGCTAAAGACATCATGAAAATACACAAGTAAATAAGATCAGATTTTGTCATAGTTATGTAAGAATACATGTATATATATTTATATATTTATATATACACATATATATTTATAAAAGTAATCAAAATGATTAGCATATTTATTGCATAACTAATGATATACACTAACATGAGTCAAAAGGTCAGAATTATAAGTAGCTTCCATAAGAAGTAAAACAAAAGATTGGGGCAGCTAGGTGGCACAGTGGATAAAGTACTGGCCATGGATTCAGGAGGACCTGAGTTCAAATCCAGAATTAACCGATTAAATCATAAAAGCTAGTGCTGGATTGTTGAGAGTGTTCATATTTATCAATTTGGTATCAGCCTGAGTAAAAATATTTTCAATATTGAAAAAAAAATTTCATTGTATTCTTTTTAGGCAGTCATGAAAATAAGCACCAGATCTTTTAGAAATCTGATAGTAAGTTAAAAATAAATAGGCTTTACTTCAGGGCTTTATAAAAAATCTATCCTTTTAATTTCTTTCATTTTCATAACAATATGTCTTTATGTAGTTAATCTGTGTTGTGATACATCCTACTGATAGCATGAATGTATTGAGAATAATTAACATTTAAAATGTGAACAAGCTCAAGAAAAAAATTTGCACACCTGTATAAGAGAATAATGAAAGGCATATGTCCAGTGCACTTTATGCAATCCCCATGCTTCTCTAATTCTTTGCAGTACTGGATGTCATTCACCATATCTCCTCATGGACATTCTTTTATCTTTAGATTTTCATGACCTTTCTGGCCACTTTCTCTCAACCTCATTTATTGGATCACCACCTGCATCTTGGTCTTATCTGTAGATAGACTCTACACTCTAGCTCTGTCCTAAGCATAACAATGACTTTGATAACTATAAGAATAGCTAGAATAATAATATAATAGAATGATAATGTTCTAAGCTTTAAAAAATGTTTTTATAAATTATATCATTTTATACCCAAGTCAACCCGAGTAAGGTAGGTGCTATTATTATCCCCATTTTTACAGATGAAGCAAACAAGTTAAGTGGGATGTCTGAGGTTATATAGCTAGTAAATGTCTGAGACTGAATTCTAGCTCTTTTCTGAACTCTAGCCCTAATTATTGTCATTTGAAACTAGTTCTCTAGGAATCCCAAGTCCAACATATTTAAAGGAGAATGCATGATTTTTATCTCTTAACCTATTCCTCTTTCTAACTTGCTCATTTCTGGGGAGGGCATCACCATCGTCAATCAAATTAACAACCTCAGAGCCATTTTCAAATACGTCTCTTCATTCACTTATTTAATCACTTGCCAGGCCTTTTGCACTCTGCCTCCACAACATCTCTCACATGCCTCCACTCAAATAGTCACAAACTATTTAAATATTCATTGTCTTGGAACAGTCAGTGAGTTAGTCAATAAACATTGATTAAGTGCCTACTGTGTACCAGTGCCTGCCTAGCTTTAGTCTCTCCCTTTTCCAGTACATCTTCCATATTTATGCTAGAGTAATTTTCCTAAAGAAGAGGTCTGAGCAAATCACTTTCATTTTTCAACAAACTTAAATGGCTACATTCTAGAAAAAAAAATAGCAACATATTTATTTGGCAATTACTTTCCTACCTTTCAAGGGTTATGACACATTTCTCCCATTTATGCATTCTAGATCAGCCAGATTCTCCTTTTGCCTGGTCTTTGTATATCATATTTCATCTCCCATCTCTGTGCCTTGGCACATATTGTCCCAGGTCTGGCAGGCACTCACTTATGACCTCTGCTTCTTGAAGTCCTTTGTTTTATTTTGCTTTTGTTTGTTTTGTTTGTTTTTGTTTATTTATTTGTTTGTTCATTTATTTATTTTTGTGGGGCAATGGGGCAAGTGACTTGTCCAGGGTCACACAGCTAGTAAGTGTCAAGTGTCTGTGCCCGCATTTGAACTCAGGTCCGCCTGAATCCAGGGTTGGTGCTTTATCCACTGTACCACCTAGCTGCCCCTGAGTCCTTTGTTTTCTTCAAAGCCCAGATGAATAACAGCTCCAACTTAACACTCTCCCCTGAAATTAACTCATATTTTCTTTTAAAATATCTTACATATACTTACACCATATATCTTATTTTCCCCAATTTATTGTGAACTTATAGAGGAAAAGTACTGTCTCCTTTTTGTCTCTAGTACTTACCACAGTATTTAGCATATCATAGATGCTCCATTGATAACTTATAAGGGAAGGTACATTAGAGATCTTACTATCAAGTTATACAAAATAACAACAAAACAGCATTGATAAACTCAAAACTTTCTTCTTTCATGTGAGATATTTTACCCAATTTCACCTCTACCTTTCCCCTTTCTTCAAGTGCAATACTCTCACACCTTAATTTTATTTTAAATATTTCATCATGGGGCAACTAGGTGACACAGTGGACAAAGTGTCTGCTCTGGAGCCAGGTGGACTTGAGCGGGAATCTGGCCTCAGACACAAGACACTCACCAGCTGCACAACACTTGGCATGCCACCCAGCTCTGACTGCTCCACAAAAAGAAAAAATAATAAACAAAAGATAAATGCTTTACAGATATCTTTGCTATCAATTCCTACCTGTACCCTCTGTCTAACTTTATTCCTATAATCTGCCCTGTAACTGAGAAAGTTCTTATGAGTTAGAAATATCATTGTCCCATGAAGGAATGTAAACATTTTAACTTTTTAATATCCCTTATGATTTCTTTTTCCTGTTTACCTTTTTATGCTTCTCTAGGGTCTTTTATTTGAAAGTCAAATTTTCTATTCAGTTCAGGTCTCTTCATCATAAATGTATGAAAATAATCTTTTTCATTGAAGTCCCATATTTTGCCCTGAAAGATTATACTCAGTTTTGCTGAGTCGGTGATTTTTGGTTGTAATCCCAATTCCTTTGCCCTCTGGAATATCATATTTCATGCCCTGATCCTTTAATGTAGATGCTGATAGATGCTGTGTTATCCTGACTGTAGTTCTTTCTGGCTACTTGCAATATTTTCTCCTTGACCTGGGAGCTCTGGAATATGGTTATCAGATTCTTGGAAGTTTTCATTCTGGGATCTCTTTCAGGAGGTGATTGGTGGATTCTTTCAATTTATGTTTTACCTTCTGCTTCTAGAATATCAGGTCCATTTTCCTTGACAATTCCTTGAAAGATGATGTCCAGGTGCTTTTTGAAATCATGGCTTTCAGGTAGTCCAGTGATTTTCAAATGACCTCTCCTGGATCTATTTTCCAGGTCAACTGTTTTTCCAACATGATATTTCACATTACCCTCTATCTTTTCATTCATTTGGATTTGCTTTATTGTATTTTGGTTTCTCATGAACTCATCAGCTTCCATTTGTCCAATCCTAATTCTTAGGCAATTATTTTCTTCATGGAGATTTTCTATTTGGCATTTTAAGCTGTTGACTTTTACTTTTTTGTGACTTTCCTGCATCATTTCTCTTTCCATTTTTTCCTCTACCTCCCTTACTTTATCTTCAAAGTCCTTTTTGAGTGTTTCTGTGGCTTTAGACCAGTTCATATTTTTCCTGGAAGCTTTGGATGTAGGAGCTTTGACTTTGTATCCTCTTCTAAGGGTCTACCTAGTTCTTCTTTGTCACCAAAGAATCTTTCTGTGGTCCACATCTTTTTCTGTCTGCTCATCTTGCCAGTTTATTTCTTGGCTTTTACCTCCCTCTTAAAGTGGGGCACAACTTACAGAATGCACTCTCTCAAGCTTCAGGGGGTCCCAGAGGGTACGATTCAAGGAGAGGCAAGTTCTTCACTCGCTAGGCCTGTGCTCTAGTCTGTAAATAACGCCAGGCCTACTAGATAGTAGTAGTGACTTTCATTTTCCCCAGTCATTTGTTACTTGGGGGATTAATATATGAAGGCAGATATTTTCTTCATGTTTTCCCCATCATATATTTAACTTTTCTCTCTTCTTACAAGGAAATGACTGCAAGACACTGATTAATTTTGCATTGTGGGGATCCATGGGGTTAGCCCTTAAGGAATATTTAATTTATTTGAGTAAACAAAAAATATATACATATATTACAATATATGTGCATATGTAAAGAAATGTGTTTATAGAGTGATTCTAAAGAATGCAGAGAGTTCCTAAACTTTTCCTGGGACCCTATTTTAGCACTGAGAAAATTCATGTACATTCATAACCATGGTAGTTGTACTATTACAGTATCCCAGAATTAAAGAATGTCAGAGAGGTAAAAACTTCAGAGACCATCTAGTCTAACATTAACCATAATAAAAATATTTTCTACAATAAATGATTATACAGTCTTTGTAGATTTCTAGTGAATGGTAATGGATTTTTTTTATGAGGTCCTACTATATATTTTTATGGTTCTGTGGCAGGACAATGGTAATGGCCTACCTTATTGTAAAGAATTAATTGTTATTTGAGGTTTTTATACCTTGGTGTGCACTGGTCTGGGTTTCCGCAAACTGTGCAATGCTCCTCCCACTGGTTGTAGCCATTGCCAGGGCTCTGGCACTTCACGTCATTACCACTCTCTGACGCCTACATGGGCCTGGCAAAATTATGATGATTGGAAGCCTAGTGAGGGCAGTCATGTGACTGTCAGAGCAGCCATCCCATTGGCTGGGGCTGTGTGGGGTGTTTTTAGGTTTGGGAGAGGAGAATTGGGCATTCTAGGTGGAAGCTGGAAAGTGACAGGCATTCTGCTGCAAATTCTCAGCTGATTCCTGGGCAGTGGTATTTTTTCAGGTATTATAATTTCCCTTTCCCCATTTTATTTCCTTTCCCTTGATCGTACTGATCCTGTTTGTGGGGGGTTTTTTTGTTTGTTTGTTAATTTCGTTCTTGTTAAAATAAATCTTGTTCTGTTTTGAGGTAGGCTGCCGGTCTCCTTCCTTGCGCCAATATTGCAGTGAGCCGCTTAGCTAGCAATCCGCAATTAAAAATTGGTCCCCACATTATCCTTAGGGTTAAATTGGAGAATTGATGGTAAGGCCCATATAGAACATAATACCTTCCCAAGCAGCCCATTGCACTTTTATGTATTAGGTAATTTTCCTCCTTTCAAGTCTAAAGTTTATTCTTCTCTAGTTTAATCATTCTTACGTCCTTCCAACAATCCTCTCACAGCAGGGTCTTGATATACTTGTCAATCTTCACTGTTCTCTTCTATATTCTATAGCTGGGGATGGAGTTGTCTCTACCTGAGTCTTGCAACTGGAATTTCATGACTCTGGAGGATTCCTGAAAAACTAGGTTTTTGCATAAAGACCATTGTGATTTAAATAGACTCATTATTATTCAAATGGGGCAACTTTACTAGCCCTTTAAACCGGAATCCCTCTGGCATTCACTGATTGGTCAACATTAGGTATCAACCCAAGCCATTATTGGTCATTGTTTGGGTTTTTACCTCCTAGAAGTTCTCTTCCTTCCTTCCTTCCTTTCTTCCTTTCTTCCAGCTTTCCTTCCTCTCCTCCCCCCCCCCATTCTCTCTTATTTCTTTCATTTATTTATTAGTGATATCTGGGAAAGGCCTTAGCTTAAAAAAAGTCATATCATACTGCATCTGGGGTCATCTCTAGTTCTGATCAGAATCTTGCCACTGGACCCAGATGACTCTGTAGGGGAGAATGAGGACAGCCCTCCCTCACTTAAATGATTGCAAGTCATGAAATCACGTCCAATTGTCATGTTCTTCTTCTAGATTGAAGGGTAAATAACAACAAATAGCATTTCTTTTTCGGTTCTGGCCATTAACTTCCCCTCCCAGATTGATTCCTTTGTGAAGATCACCTTTTGCCTCAATTCTTATCTAGCCTTTAAATACTTTAATATAAGTTTTTAGACAGGAAAGAAAAGGACATTACAGGTATGATTTAATTATTGAATGGGCATTGCCTCAGACAAACTGATACCTAGGAAAGACCTTAGCTTAAAAAAGCCAAGTTCTCCTACTGCAACTGGGGTCATTGGCAGTCTTGACCTATGTCTTGCCACTTGACTTTTATGACTTCTGAGGAAAGAGTTTGATGACTTTTCACATCTCTTCCTCCCTGGCAAACCTATTCATTGCAAGTTAAGACATAACCCCCCTGATGTCATCAGTCCTCTTTTAGAACTAAGGCTGAACAACAACACAACAATAACAACAGTTCAGGGATATTTTTCCTAAAATGTGGCACCTAGTATCTGTTGATTAAGAAAATGTATAATAGCAAAAGCAAATATTATGACTTTAATTTTTTCATTAATTCATAAAATATTTATTAAATGCATACTATGTCCAAAAGCCTCTAATGTGTATTTTGGGAATACACACACACACATTTATGTGTGTATTGTAGTAATATTAAGTTTTAGATAATGTTTCAATTTTATTATATGTTTCTTGTGTAACAACTGGAGAATAATTGTAAAATCTCTAAAAGATTCTGAATTTCTTAGACATGTTTTTGAGACCTCTCATTATTTGATTTGATTATTGGCAAAGCTAAAGTTGTGTTAAGCTCAGTTTTGTAGTAAACTTTCCCAGCTGATTACCAGTATCTGAAACACCTGAGGGATTTTACAACCACACCTGAAACTCTGCAGCTGAGATTTGTTAGTTGATCTTCAGCATCCACATCTGAAAGACTTTCACTTCACCACTACACCCAGAGGACATCCCAAGAATCATCTGAGAAAAGACTTCCAAAGACTCAAATGGACATTTTCCTGTTTTCCTTTTTCCCATTGTATACACAATTTATAATGTCCTCTTGCTAAAACGGGAGTGCCCCTTTGTTACTATGTCACTCAATTTCTTTACTCTCTTTTCATTCACTTTACTTTGTTAGTCATAAGTATCTAATGTTATTGATTCATTAGTGGGGGGGGGGGGAGGAGGGATGTGATAAAATAATGGGATTTGGCAGATGCCTGGAGGCCTGACCTGAAGATTAATTTAGAATTGTTTGAATTGGGTGAGACTGAGAAACTGACTGAGTACATATGTAAGGGTGATTAGATGGAGACCACACCTAGCTGGCCCTGAGTGATATGTTGTTCTCAGTGTACTACTGACATCAGCAAGAGACCACTCTCAACCAATCAGCTTGAAGGACCTCCCCTTTCAGGGAGGAAGACAGGAACTAGGAAGTGGATGCTCACTGGCTGAAGTGCCCTTTTTTCGTGGAGAAACCAGTGTGCTGGCAGAAGGGAGAAAAAGGAGGGTCCCCCTGGTCCTCCAGGACTTTTGGTGTGGTGAGGGATTTCATGTGGGCTGCTAGGAAAGGAAGTTTCTTTCTCTCTGGCTATACCAAATGGATCCTAGCTGGGATTTCTATGTTATAAGGAATCTGTTCTCAATCTCTTTCTCTCTTCACTAACTTATAATATATTTTAATAAATCCTTAAAAACCTAAAGTCTTGCTGAATTTATCAGTGATTTTAGCCAGCTTCTGCCCCAAAACTGGGGGGGGGTGCAGATTAGAACCCACAATTTGGATTTTATACAACACAATATGTATGTATTTTTGTGTGTATGTGTATAATAATAAAATTATTTTGTTTTCTAGTTACATGTAAAGATAGTTTTCAACATCTGCTTTTATAAGATTTCTAGTTTCAAATTTTTTTCCCTCCCTCTCCTCCCAATCCTCCAATCCTCTCCCCAAGACGGCAAGTAATTTAATATAGGTTTTATATATATATATATATACATTGTTAAGGGTTAAAATTCTAGCTAAACTGTCTAAAATATCTAATGAGTGGTCGCCAATCAATTACAAGCTTTAGCAAGAGTTAGACTTTTAAGCATTTATTAAGGAGAATAAGAATTTGGTAAAGAGAGAGAGAAAGGCCTAGATTCCTATCTATTAAAGGGAGAGCACATTTCTAGCTCCCTTCTCCGCCAGCGTCCTCAGGAAAGAGCCCCAGAGTCAGCGCCAGTCTCTTCCTTCCTCCTCCCACTAGTCCGCGTCACTTCCTGACTCCAAAGAAAAGACTCCTGGTCTTGCCCTCAAAGACCTTCGCTTCATGGGCAGAACTCTTCTACAGTAAGTATCCAGCAGGTGGCGTCATTCCAATCGTTACAACATATATATATATATATATATATATATATATATATATATATATACATATATATATATATATATATACAATCACATTAAACACATTTCTGCATTAGTATGACTATAATTTTCTATTTAAGTGAATGTGGTTTTATTTATGACATTAACATGAACATCCTTTTAACATAGTTATATATGCCTGTACATCATAAAAAGTATGTTTAATTATTTAGGCTTTCACATAGGAACTTTTAATTCACTGGCAATATATCTCTACTCCCTGTTTTCTATGAGGGCATTTGGACTACAGAATGGGACTCACTTAAATATTTTTTTCTAAATGCCATATTTCATGAAGTCTCTAAGTTTACAGCAATTTGGAGAAAAAAGTGATCCCTGAGGTTCATATGTGTTACTAATTTTAAAAAAGAGTTGACGTTTATCCTCATCTTTCAAAAAATATTAGTTTTTAGACAGGAAAGAAAAGGGCATTACAGGTGTGATCTTTTCCAAGAAAAGAGAGGAATGAACATAAACTCTGGGGAATGGTAAAGATATGATTCTAACTAGAATGGAACATTTGTGTTAGAGTATTTGAATATAATCGATCAACAAGTATTTATTACGTATTTCTGTGTGTCAGTAACTAGGACTGCAAGGACAAAAATGTAACCTATTTGTGCATATCTAAGTAGATCAGAATGTAAATAAAATAAATAAAAGGGAGTTTATGGGTGGAGGTTGGGCACCACAGATGAAAGACAAAGAAAGGCTTCATTTAGAGGATGTTGCTTGAGCTGAGCTTTGAAGAATACTAGGGAAGCTAAAAGACTGAGATGGAAGAGAGTACATCCCAGGCATAGGTAGAGGTATTTCAAAGGCAGGAAGATAAGAGGTGGATGGAACAATAAAAAAGCCAATCTATCTGGAGTATGTACAATAAATCTTTTTTTTTTTTTTTTTTTTTTTGGTGAGGTGATTGAGGTTAATTGACTTGCCTAGGGTCACACAGCTAATACGTGTTAAGTGTCAGAGGCCAGATTTGATATCAGGTCCTCCTGACTCCAGGGCTGGTGCTTTATAACACTGTGCCACCTAGCTGACCCTACAATAAGCCTTAAGATAAATTGGAGGGAGGTTGTGAAGGGTTTAAGTGTCAGTCAGTGAAATACGTATTTGCCTAGAGATAGTACAGAGCTACTCAAATTTATCAAGCAGGTTTGTAAGAAGGTCAAGCTTTTGCTTTAAGAATATCACTTTGGGGGGCAGTTAGGTGTTACAATGGGTAAAGCACCAGGCCTGGATTCAGGAGGAGTTGAGTTCAAATCTGGCCTCAGATACTTGACACTTAGTAGCTGTGTGAATTTGGGCAAGTCATTTAACTGTCATTGCCCTGGGGGGATATATCTATATCTATCTCTATATATACATACATATATATACATACACACACATATATATACATATATGCCTATACACACACGCACACACACACAGACACAGCACATACACACACACCTATATCTATATCTATCTCTATATCTCTATAGATATATCTATAGATAACTTTGGTAGCATTTAAGATACATGTTGGGAGTGGGAGACTATTGAGTCTGGGACACCAGTAGGGACACTTGCACTGTAACAGACAAAACCAGGGCCTTTATTAGTTAGGTGATCCTACTGAGTAGAGAAAATAGAATGGAAGTGAAAGGCTGTGAAGATAGAAGTGACAAGAATTGGCAAATAATTTTCTATGTGAATTGAGAAAGAGTAGTAAGTCAAGAATAACTGAAATGAAACTGGAGGATTGCAAGGATAGCAGTACCTTCAACAGAAATAGTTAGGTTAGAAAAATAAATGTTTTTGGTAAAAGATATGTTATATTTGGGATATTAGAGTTTGTAATATCTAGAGGACATTGTCTATAGTTTGTGTGGGGACCAATTTTTAATTGGGGAGTGTTAGCTAAGCAGCTTGCCACAATATTGGGGCAAGGAAGGAGACCAGCAGCCTCTCTCCAAACAGAACAGGATTTATTTTAACAATAAAGAATTTATATAAAAAAAAAAAACAAACCACAAACAGGATCAGTAGGATCAAGGGAAAGGAAATAAAATGGGGAAAGGGAAATTATACAACCTAAAAAAAATACCACCGCCCAGGAATCAGCTGAGAATACACAGCCCCACTACTGTTGCCTTCCAGCTTCCAGCTAGAATGACCAATTCTCCTCCCCCTTCCCAGGAAACCCCAGCAGCCCCCAACCAATTAGCTGGCTGCTCTGACAGTCACATGACTGCCCTCACTAGGCTTCCAATCATTATAATTTTGCCAGGCTCATGTAGGCATCAGTGAGTGGTGATGATGTGAGGTGCCAGCACCATGGTGACAGCCACAGCCAGTGGGTGGAGCACTGTGCCATTTGCAGAGCCCCAGAGGCCAGTGCATGCGCTGAGGTTTTTTTTTTCTTAATTCTAGCCAAAAGATGGGGTCATAAAAACCTCAAATAACAATTAATTATTTACATTTGGTACAAGATTAAAACTTAGGAGAAAGATTAGAATTGAATACATAGATCTGGCAGTTGTGTGTGTTAAGTGACTTGTCCAGGGTCACACAGCTAGAAAGTGTAAAGTGTCTGAGGCCAGATTTGAACTCAGGTCCTCCTGAATCCAGGGCCAGTGCTCTATCCACTGCACCACCTATCTGCCCCCTCGCCTGATCTTTCTTAAGGCCAGCCCAGAGTCAGGAGAATTCCAAAGGAAATGTAGTTGAAGCCTGGACTGTGAATAGAGACAATCAGAGATCAAAACCACACCTAACTGAAAGCCTTCCCCTTAGAGGGTCTGTCGTTTGTAATCTGACATCAACACATACTACTCTAGACCACCCTGAAGTCCAGTAAACCAATAGATTTGAAAGATGCTAACCAATGAGCTTTGAGCAGTGAGATACTTTACCCCACTCCACCTCTCCCTTTCCCTTTCTCCCAGTGGATTCCTCCCACCCATTAGTTTTATTTTTTTAAAGATATCATCCCTTCATATTGACCTCACACCTGTGCCCTCTATCTAAATATACTCCATTCAGCTGCCGTAATAATGAGAAAGTTCTTCTGAGTTACAAGTATTATCTTATCATGTAGGAATGTAAACAGTTTAACCTTTTAGTATCCCTTATGATTTATTTTTCCTGTTTACCTTTTTATGCTTCTCTAGGATCTTATATTTGAAAATCAAATTTTCTATTCATCTCAGGTCTTTACATCATGCATGCATGAAAGTCCCCTCTTTAATTGTACTTGCCTCTTTCCCCCTGAAATATTATAATTAGTTTTGCTGGGTATGTGATTCTTGGTTGTAATCTGAATTCCTTTGCCCTCCAGAATATCATATTCCAATCCCATCAATCCTTTAATGTAGAAGCTGTTAGATCTTGTGTTATTCTGACTATGGCTCCACAATGCTTGAATTGTTTCTTTTTGGCTCTTTGCAATATATTTTCCTTGACCTGGGAGCTCTGGAAGTTGGTTTTAATATTCCTGGAAGTTTTCATTTTGGGATCTCTTTCAGTAGGTGATTGGTGGATTCTTTCCATTTCTATTTTACCTTCTTTTTCTAGTATATCAGGGTAATTTCCCCTGATTATTTCTTGGATAATGATGTCTAAGCTCTTTTTTGATCATGGCTTTCAGTTAGTCCAAAAATTTTTAAATTATCGCTCCTGGATCTATTTTCCAGGCCAGTCGTTTTTTCCAGGGAGATATTTCACATTGCCTTCTATTTTTTCATTCTTTTTGTTTTTCTTTATTGTGTCTTGATTTCTCATAAAGTCATTAGTTTTCATTCACTCAATCCTAATTTTTAAGAAGTTATTTTCTTCCGAGAGTTTTTGTACTTCCTTTTCTGTTTGGCCAATTTGGCTTTTTTTTATGACTTTACTGAATCTCTCATTTCTCTTTTCATATTTTCCTCTACCTCTCTTTATTTTCAAACTCCTTTTTGAATGCTTCTATGGCCTGAGACAAATTAATATTTTTCTTGGAAGTTTTGGATATAGGAGTTTTGACTTTGTTATATTCTTCTGATGGTGTATTTTGATCTTCTTTGTCACCACATAAACTTTCTATGGTCCATATCTTTTTCTGTCTGCTCATCTTGCCAGCCTATTTCTTGATTTTTAACTCCTTCTTAAAGTGGAGCACTGCTTCCAGGATGCACTCTTCCAAGCTTCCCGGGGTCCAAGGTGGTACAATCTAAGGAGAGGCATGTTCACCACTCCCCTGGCCAGTGCTCTGATCTGCCAGCAACCACAGGCCTGGTTGCCCTTTAACCTCAAACAGAATCCTGTTTCAATGTTTGCAAGCTCTGGTGTGCTGCTCTCCTCCCTGCCTTGGCTGCCAGCCAAGACTGTGATATGGATCTGAGTACAGGAAAAACAATAGTCTCTCAGAACCAGCAGAGACACTGTAGTCTCCCTCTGGCCAACTGCTCTATTACCTCCCCATCCATGGTCTGAGTTCCAGAATAAGCCACTGCTGCATCTAATTCAGAGTCTCCTGAGGCCTGTTTCACTGGCATGTCCTGCCTGGGGTTCGATCTGTGCTGGTGTGGCTTGTACAGGGCTGTGCTCCATTTTCATCCTGGTACAGCAGACCTTTCCTTCTGACCTTCTAAGCCATTTTTGGCTGGAAAATGATCTCACTCCTTTCTTCTGTGGATTCTGTTGCTCCAGGAATTGTTTCATGGCATTATTTCAAGGTATTTGGAGGGGTTTTGGGGAGAACTCTGGGAAATCACTGCCTTTCCTCCACCATCTTGGCTCTCCCCTCCCCCCCCCCCAAAAAAGGAATTATTATAGAAATCCAGAATCAGTAGAGTATTCAGGAGGTTATACTGGTTGGTGTTGTCAAATATTGAAGGATGGGAACTAAGTAAAGGTCATTTAGATTTGACAATTATAACAAAATATCACTGGTAACTTTGGAGAAATCAGTTTTATTTAACGGATGGTTTCAGAAGTCAAATTATGAACGATTACAAAGTGATACAGTAAAAAAAAAAGAATAAGATTATTGAGTTCTTATTTGTTTTTTCATATTTATTTTTTGTTTGCTTTAGGAGTTTATTTGTGAAAGGAAGGACAGATACAAGATGGAACTTTGAGGAAATGGAAGGTAAGCCTTTGTTTTTTTGTTTTTGTTTTCTTTTGTTTTGTTTTAAGAATGCAAGGAGACTTTATTCTCTTGGTAGGCACAAGAGAAGTGACCAAACAGATTGAAAATTGGAGAAAATATTGGTGGGAATAATCTGGCAGAGAAATTAGGATAGGATAGGATCAAGGATACATGTGGAGGGATTAGTTTTAAATACAAGAATCACTTCTTTGTTGGAGAATGGAATAAAGGAGCAAAGAATGGACACTTTGATAGGTAACTATTGTGTTAAAATAATGGAATTTGGCAGAGGCCCAGGGGTTCAACTTCTTTGACTTAGTAGTGTTTGAATTGGGTGTGAATGAGAAACTACTAAGTACCCAATTAAGATGATTAGATTTTGAGCCACACCTGGCATGCCCTGTTAAACTTAGTTTAAATTTTGCCAACCCTGAGAAGGAGTGTCCTCAGAGGCTGTGGACTGGGTCATCAACAGGGAACCAGTCTCAGCCACATAACGTAAAGGACCTCCCCTTTGGGGGAGGGAGAAAAAGGTAGAAGAAGGGACCCCCAACAGGAAATGTCTCTCTCGCCTTGGAGGAGCTTTTAAAGTGGACTGGAGACAGGCTCCATAGAAAATATGGACCCCTGGTGGTGAGTTAATAAAATCCTCCTCTTTGAATTAGCTGAGCTGAAAGAGAGTTTGGGTTTTGAGACAGTCTTTGCTAGAGCCAGGGAGATTATCCATTTTCCTCTTTCCCTATTCCCTTGTATTGGCTTAATTAATTTCACCTTTGCTGTGTATTTTATTCCCATTAATAAAACCTGATTTGTTTGTGGAAAAGAGGCTGTTAAGCCCCTTTATTATTGGCCTGGGAGAAATAACTAAAAAGGGCAGTTGGGAGGGGAGGAAACTTTGGTCCTAGAGGTCCCTCATTATTTTCTGAACCCCAATATTATGGAAAGCCACGCAATTAACTTTCTCCATATTAAATTTGGCTCCTATACTATGTAGATTATAACTAGGTATATTGTGGAAATTTTTCCCTAAAAATAGGTAGAATATTTTAGACTTGACTTAATGATTAATAGACAGCAATTATATGTTATTCAATAAAGGAATGACATGATGAAAGACTGTTTAAGAAAATAAATATTTAGGAATATTTAAGATGGATTGGAATTGAGAGACATTCAAGGCACAGAATTTACTTTAGAGTGTTTTGTAGAAACTTATAAGTGCAATGATAAAACCTTGAAGTAGGATGGTCACATTTAAAACAAACCAGAAATGGTAAATTCAAGAGATATTCCAAAGGTAGAGTCAGCTTTATATGAGGGAGGTGAGGTTGGTTATCAGATGAAATAGAGAATTAATATTGAGTCTAAGTTTTTGAGTCTCAGATATTGGGAGAATTGTGATACCAGTAATAGCCATTAGAATGGACATTAACCTTGACAAGAAAAAAAAAAAAACATATGATTTCCTTTGGAGGGATTGACAAATTTAAGGCAAAACATCTAATCATGTACAAAGTTGAATTGTTTTTTAGACCTCTTAAATTTATTCCCCTTCACATACTCTGGAATCCAATTACATCAGCCTCTTTGCTGTTCCTTGCTAAAATCAACAGGCCTTGGAAACATTGGATATAAGGCATGAGAGTAAAAAGTGGAAACTATAAATGGTTTGTGAGTCTTGGGAACAGGGATTATACCCTTGACAGTAAAAAGGAAGTTAGGAAGAGAGGAGGGTTTTAGGGAAAAGATAACAAGTCGAGTTTTACACATGCTGAGTTTAAGATGACTGTGTAAAATTAATTTGATTATGCAGTTGGAGATGTAATAGTTGAGGTCAACCGAAAGGTTAGGATTGGATAAGTATATAATAATAATAACAACAACAAAAACAACAACATCTATAGTACCTACTATGTCACAATTCTTTGTCCTTCACAAATATTGTCTCATTTGATCCTCAGAACAGCCCTGAGCAGTAGGTGCTATAATCACCATTTTATAGTTGAAGAAACTGAGTTAAAAAGGGTTAAATGACTTGTCCTATGTCATATATTTAATAAGTTTCTGTGGCTAGGCTTGAACTCATATCTTACAGATTCCAGCAATCATCAGCATAGAGATGGTAGTTGAATCCTTAGCTAATGACATCACCAAGTTATATAGTGTAGAAAGAATAAAAGGGCACAAGACAGAGTCTTATTTGGATACTCACTGTGGGTGATATGAAAATTAGGAAAAGGAGAGTGAGAAGAAATGATCAATGGAGAGAGGACTAGATTTATAGTCAGAAAGAGCTGAGTTCAAATATCACAGAAACCTATGAGATGATTGATAC
Organism: Dromiciops gliroides; assembly: GCF_019393635.1. Classification (NCBI taxonomy): domain Eukaryota; kingdom Metazoa; phylum Chordata; class Mammalia; order Microbiotheria; family Microbiotheriidae; genus Dromiciops; species Dromiciops gliroides. The sequence continues at coordinate 102,147,986 of NC_057863.1, read as the reverse complement.
TTGGAAAGTCATTTAACCCCTCCGAGCCTTAGTTTACTCATCTGCAAAATGGGGATAATAATTGTTATTGTTTAGTCATTTTTTAGTCATGTCCAACTCTTTGTGATTTCTTTTCAGGGTTTCTTGACAAAAATATTGGTTTGTTTTGCCATGTCCTTCAGCTCGGTTTACAGATGAGGAAATTGAGAAAAACAGGGTTAAGTGACTTGCCCTAGGTCACAAAGCTGCTAAGTGTCTGATGCCAGACGTGACCTCAGGAAGAGGATCCTTCCTGACTTCAGGCTCAGAATTCTATTCACTGAACCACCTATCTGCCTTGGGAATAATAATATCATCTGTTTTATAGAACTGTGAGACTCATATAAAGAGAAGAGGGGAATATAACAAGTAATTGTTAAGTGACTAGTATGTGCCAGCTACTGCATTTTGCCATCATGACCCAATGAGATAAGTGTTATTATCTTCACATTTATAGTGAAATAAACTGAGGCAGATAGTGGTTAAGTGATTTGCCCAGGGTCCTAGAGCTATTAAATGTATGGGGTCAGATTTGCACTTTAGTCCAGTATTCTATCCACTATATCCATTTGCTGCTTCTAAGGATATATAAGATTTACTTATATTGTCTCTTTATCTAAGGAAGTATAATTAAAGCATTTTGCAAAACCTTAAATGCCTATATGTTAGATATATTATTAAAATTATTATTATTACAGTCATTATAAGATCAAAATGAAATTTTTACAACTTTTTAGTTGGTAAAAGGATTTTGGCAGATAATGAATTCCTGTCACTTTTTTTAAAATAAAATCTCCTTTACTTTAGAAAGTGATCTATATTAAAAATAGCATGACATGTTATTTCAGAAAAAAAATACTTTTGATTTTCCCAAATAGTACTTAAGAAGGAAATTTATGTGACAATTAAAAGCACCAGCATTCTAGAAGCACATTCTTAATGCATGCATATAACGTCTTCTTATTAGTCTATATTTCAAATAATAAAAATAAATAGCACATTTTAGTATTTTTTATAATTAATTATGATATTATAAAATACCCAGGTAAAACTGACATATTTCATTCCATTTTCCCCCTGAAATTAACTTGTATACATGTATATGCATAAGAACATTATCTTTTCACAAACTCATTTTTTTAAATGGTTATTTCTTAAAATCAACCAAAACAACAGTTAGGGACCCTTTGTTTCTAATATAGTTTAGAATGGGGAGAAAGTATGCTCTGGAAATAAGCCAATAATGATTGAATGAAATACTTGAGGAAGAAGGAAAACTGGTTATAAGATTCAAATGTGAGAACCATAAAAATAAGATAAGATTAGAAAGACTAGTCTGGAAAGTTAGAACTAACAAAGAAAACAATGGACAGAATAAAAGGGGGAAAAATATCCTCCTTAGGCAGGATTTTCATTTTTTCCTCAAAAAGCCTACTAACAATATCTCTTCCAACCTTCAAATGAAAAACTCTCCTCTTTATCAGATATTTGTCAGGTTCTTGAAATATATCACAAGGATGCTATTTTTATATATAGAAAGAATACTTGTTATTTCCACATCATGAGACAATTCCCTCTTACAAGGAAGTTCCTCTTATTTTTAATCATAACAGTGGTATGAGTTAATGCTGGTGCAATAGTTGCTGCACCTGATAGCTTGTTTCTGAGTCCAACTCTTGGCTATTTAGTCTGTGAAACTGTTAGGACTCTTCCTTCATGATTCCCTGTGGCTAACTCAGGTCTCTCCTTTTTTTCCTAGGCTCCTACAATATGTTTGACTTCTTCCTTACTTCTTAACCCAAGGCAGTTTTGTATAATGAATAGAGAACTGGCCTTGGAGCCTAGAAGACCCAGGTTCAAATCATTCCTCTGATAAATACTGCTTGTATCTCTGGACACATTTGCTCAACTTCTTAGTACTGTAGTCAAATTTAAAATTAAAAGTTTTCAAGAAATTAGCCTGCACTGGAAATTTCCTCACTTGGGAATTCTCCATATAAATCATTGAAATCACAGGTACAGTTGCTATATCCATCACGATCCTTAGCATAATAGATAATAAAATTTCTGTAAGCCCTATTTCAATGTCATCATACCATTAAGTTAAAACCAAGTTCTTAATGGCTACATCAAAGTATATAAACTTTGATAGGTTTCTCCAGACTTGGCCTACACTCCATGTGTAGGCCCTGTGACTTTTGTGTTAGCAGAACACTAGCATAGGTAATTGTAGAGAATCCTATTACCATAAGATTGGACAAAATGTGATATAATTCTTGTATATGGCAATTCATAAAAGGTGAAGATTTGTGATCATTGTTAATGAAAACATATTTTGTTAATCCAATCAGAGAAAAGGGAAGTGGAATTCAACTATTTGTATGTTCTAGGATAGTATTCAGCTTAGGTAAAAAAACAAACAAACAAACAAAAAACATTGGGTAAATTAAGATATTTGGATCATGTGGCAAGTATTTCTATCATATTTGCAATGCACAGCTACCTTTGACATTGTAATCAACATTTGCCAATGATAAAAGTATCCAGAAAGAGAAAGTAAGGAGGAGGTTAGCATGAAGAAACCATTTAACTAAATCAGTTTATACAAATGAGATCATAGTTTACCTAAGTCTGATAGGTTGGTGTAGAGATTGATAACTGATATTAGACATTATTATTGTAAAGCACTCTCTGATATTAATAAACTGGCTTACACTACATACATAAGTATAAGTGAATCATTGTTACTAGTTGCTCTTCTGTAATTTGTAATTATTATCAGGATTACCAATGCTAAAGAGTGGTATTAATACTATTTATTTTACTGTGAATCCTAAGATTAGGAGTAACACCTACACACTCACACACACCCACACATACACATATATAAGAATATAATTCAGAAGAGTAATACACAATACTTATAGTGGTCTCAAACAACTTAGGGACCAATAAAGTCCTTTCTCTTTAAAACCAAAATTCTCTTGGTGATTCTATATGGCTAAAAATCATGGTATACCATTATATCAGAGGGATAAGGATTTCAAATGATCCAAAAGGCAATATAAAGACACATAGTGAGTAAAAGCATGCAGAAGTAATTAGTAGATGTTGAGAAGTAGCATAAAAAGTTACTAAGAACACATGACAATAAAAATAATGTAATCTAGTATGAGTGATGGACAATAGTTATACAAAGCTAACATTGTCTTGGGATTCAAAAGATATTAAAAGTACTAAATAATACCTGTGATATATTAGGTGAATCATCAACATGATTTACATCAAAACTCATTTCCATACTTTGATGGTTCTTTTTATACATCAACTCTGGCACTCTCTCCAATGGTAAATAATAAAACCTATCTATACTTCCTTATCCTATACAACTCTAACTCATGTGCTCATATAAATCCATGAGAAGATTCACTGAAGTTGCTGAAGGCCTAAATTCCATTGTTATGTGTAATAAAGAACTGTAAAAATTGTCTATTGGTTATCTATTACCCAATTATGTTGACATCATAAATTATTGTTTTGATTACCTAATGCCCAATTACCTTAGGGATCATAAATATTTGTGATGGCAAAATTCTTTTTTTTTTGGTGAGGCAGTGAGCGTTAAGTGACTTGCCCAGGGTCACACAGCTAGTAAGTGTCAAGTGTCTGAGGCCAGATTTGAACTCAGGTCCTCCTGAATTCAGGGCCCGTGCTTAATCCACTGAGCCACCTAGCTGCCTCTGATGGCAAAATTCTACTGAGGAAGTTAGTTGTGATGTGTTGTAGACTATGTGTGGTAACATGTTCCATTGCCTTTTGAATGATTTTGAACTTTGTTCCAATGGAAATTATGAAATTATTTGACTCATATAAATACAACATCTTTAAAAGAATAATGCTAAAGGGATGGAGCTAAAGGGGGGAAGTACGTGGTACAGATGATAGGAAGACACTGGAGTCACTAAAAGCATTGCAATTTTACTAAAATGTAATCCAGCCCACCCATTTTCTACTGTTCAGCTCTGGGTCCAGGTTTTTGTTCATTTTCGTTTTTTTGTTTTTTGTTTTTGCAGCGCAATGAAGGTTAAGTGACTTCCCCAGGGTCACACAGCTAGTAAGTGTCAAGTTTCTAAGACTAGATTTTAACTCAGGTCCTCCTGAATCCAGGGCCAGTACTTATCCACTAAGCCACCTAGCTGCAAACCCCTCCCGAGTGTTTGTTCATTTTCAATGTGTGTCTAATAAAAACACAAACACACACATATACATACATACAAATATATTCATTTATATACATACACACACATACATACATATGCGTGCATGTGTGTACTAATGGAACACCACCATGGATTATTCATTCAATTGTGTAGTATAGTTGGATAATAGGCATTCTTTACCTACTTGCTTTTTCTTGGATAAATAGATGATTTTAAAAACTGATAATGGCTCTCATTTAGATGGATCTTCATGCAGTGTTCTTGGGTTTTATGTAATCTACAGGAACATTTTCGTGACATCCAAATGTCATCCCAACACAGGAATATTTAGATAACCTCATCATCTATATTATAGGAATACTTATTGACATACTGGAACATTATCCTCTGTAATGGTAGGTAAGACATTTGGCAAGCATACCAGTTTATATAAATCTCCAATATTTTTTTCTGAATTCCTTATATGTGTAATTTCTTACTGAACAATATCATATTACAACCATATACCAAGAAATGAGAAATAGCACATTCCAGGCATAAAGCATTAATATACATTTACCCCAAGGTGAAAGATAGGACTGTAGCATTCAAGGAATACTGAATACTTTTGTTTGATTAGAACATAAAGTTCATGAAGAAGAATATGAAATAAGTAAAAATGTATGTTGGAGACAGATTGTTAAAGATCTTAAGTGCAAAGCTAACTTAGAAATAACAGGTAGCTACTGAAGGGTATTTACTGAAGATGTGCTGTAGAAAGGCCTTGTCATTAGAAAGATTATTTGTGTAACTGTGGAGGTTGAATTAGAGAGGGAAAAGATTTGAAGCCCGAAAAGCAAGTAGAAGGTTATTTCAACAGTTGAGGTGAGAGGTGAGATTGGCTAAAAATAGGATGTGGTTGGAAAGAGGAGACAATAGAGTTGATATGATTAATCAGATAACCAGATATGGTAGGTAAAGAAAAGGAATAGTCAAAAATTGCTCCAATGTGACAAAATTGGGTAGCATAAGGATGGGGGAGAAGTTTGGAGGAGGAGTGGAAGAAAATAAGTCTTTCTTTTTGAATATGTCCACTTTGATATGCCAATGGTGAAAATGCAAACTAGGAGTTGAAAATCCAGGCATGGAATTCAGAAGATGAAACCTAACTAAACATATTTAATTGGGAATATTCTTTTGATAGATGATAACTAAATCCATGGTAAAAGGCAAGATTGAAAAGCATAAAATGTAGAGGCAGAAATGGACCAAAGATAGAACTTTGGATGGTACTTTATATACAGAAAAGATGAGAGATCAATGATGAATCCAATATGGAGACTTAGAAGGAGCAGTAGAAGGTAGTGTATTGTAGAAGGATAATCAGGCAAAAATAGTGGTACAGAACCTAAAGGAGGAGGAGTTGGTTGAAAAAGTCAAAGTCAAAAGCAAATGAGTATTTAGGAAACATAAGGACTGATTTTAATATATAGGAGATAGCAGTAAAGAGATAACAGTTAGGGGGCAGCTAGGTGGCACAGTGGATAAAGCATTAGCCCTGGATTCAGGAGGACCTGAGTTCAAATCTGACTTCAGACACTTGACACTTACTAGCTGTGTGACCCTGGGAAAGTCGCTTAACCCTCATTGCCCCACAAAAATAACAACAGCAAAACAACAAAAAAGAGATAACAGTTAGACGTTATGGACACCAAGCCAAATTTTAAGGGAATTGAAAAATGACAGCATAGTGAGCAAGTGGAGACAGTGAGTATGACTGAATGAAATATATATTAAGTAATTACTATTTGCAAAGTACATAGAGATAGAAATAAAAATGAAAGGTGGTCCTGCTCTCAACGAGCTTACATTTTAATGGTGGAAACATACAGAAGATTTCAGCTGCAAGTCACATAGGAAAGTCCTATAGTCCTTGAGAATACAGGAAAGTAAACATCAATGCCTCTTTTTTTATTGTAATTTATTTTTATTGTAATTTATGTAGTGAAACCAAAGATAGATACTGAAGAATAATCTGAAGCATGACAAGGTTAAGTGAAGGATTTATAAGGATAAGGGAGACTTAAGCACATTTCTAGGCAGTGAGAAAGGAGACACAATTCCTCAGTTGAAATTTTATCACTTCTGAATAAGAGCCTGAGAAGACAGTCACCAAGAAAGATGCATATACTTTAATGAATGAATATTGTGATATGATTTTAGCTGTAGTCATTTTTGATTCCTTCTTACTTAATTGTGTTCTATATTATTGAAATACCTACAGAATATCTATATACCCAGTTCTTGGCAAGCTTCATTATATAAAGCATCCTATATCTGTGGCAGGGAGGAGAAAATTAGGAAGTAGTTATGCTAGTCATTTAAAAAATAAAACAATCAAATTTTAAGGTAGCTTATTTTCAGGCAGTAAGTATTTTCATACTTACTCCAATTTTTCAAGGTACTGAGTCTTTCAACAACAGTATTAAGTTGCTTTACAATATACATTAAACACAGTTCTGTGTTTATATCAGCAAAATGACTTGATCATACCTACTATGTGCTATATAATTTAAAGAGATTGTAGGAGCTTAGGGAGTAGTAGATTCTATATAGTGTAATTAAACTATCTAACATTGGTGTCTTGGGTATCTTGATCAGGGAGAAGACATATATTAATTATAAATTAGAAGTGTTGTGTTGATGAAAAACACAAAGCTGGCAAAGAATCCATGGGTAGCAAAACTCGAGGAAAATTATTACAGTGCCTTGGGATAATTCGGTATCAAGAAGAGAGTATTAATGGCTTCAGTAACCTCACTAAGAAATAAAATCCTATGAGAATGATTATTTCAGCTAGTGCATAAGAAGCCATAAGTTACCAACCCTTTAATTCCTTCTTGAACATTTCTTACTTCTTACCTTTAAAAAATGTCACATAATAGTGATGAGATGAGTCACATTGCATGGTACTGTGATGGGGATGAATAGCTCTCTACAGGAGGGCTACCTAAAGAGGCTAATTTCTCTTTCCAAGGGAGGGTGTCTATTTCATTCTTTTAATGAAACGATGGCAGTCACCAATACTCAGCATTTTAAAGTGGAAACCAAGATTAGTTGATCCACTTTAATACACTTTATATTCGGCATATTTTCCAACTTCCTGAAAAGTGGCTGTCCAAGATTGGACAATGGCTTGCTTGCCCTAGATGAACTGCAGAGGTAAAGCAACATCCTCTGAGCCATGTTGCATTTTGCTACCAATTCAGAATTCCTTTGATGTACACAATAGTTTGTCCCTTATCTACTTGAGAAGGTAAAAATGCTTCATTTAAATGGTGAAAAATATTCATCTTTTGAAGCAGACATAAAGATGGCTTGAGGAAGACATCTAGGTCCCAGGCCTTTTATCACAAAACTTGCTCCCCTGTGACTAGTGCTTAACACCTGATATCTGTGCATAAAATACTCATGCATAAATAAACTCCCCCCTCCAAATAACATTCTAGCTCCAATTCCTACAGAAATTACTTGCTGTCCAAGGCATAAATGAAGGAACTTATGTAACCAATGCATTTTTTCTCCATTTAACCTATGATCACCTTTGAAATATTTGCCTACTCAATGTTTCTAGTAAATGAAACTCCAAAGTCCATATGGATGGATTCTATTTTCCTAGCCTCATTAAACCTTTATGTCTTGGAATTGAGCTTTTTGATTCTGACCTGAATCTGTCCATATTCACAACTGTTCGATTTTAGTTTTCCTAATTAAGTTGTGTGTACAGCATACATTTTGAATTAGCACAGCAAAAGAAACCTGCATCCTCATAATTCATTTTTATGACTTGAGCCCCTATCATTTTAATGTAGAGATTAATTAAGTACTTAATAAAACTGTGCTATATTATAGCAATTCCTGGTTACATAGTCATAGTTATGGATGTGTCAGCATTTCTGTTACCAACTCTTTTTCTTCCCCTTGATAATTCTACTATCAAAAATATGCTTTTGTCATTCTAAGAATTAATATGATATATAATGTTAAAACTACACTAAGGAACATCCTTAAAGTTAATAACAAACAATTCCATATATATCAAATAAATATGTTTTGCAAGGCACCATGCTGGATTCTACAAATAAAAGGATGAAAAATTATAATTTTTGCCACCAAGATATAGTTAGCTAAGTGGTAAATAACAGGCACACTGATTTGTTTAATAAAAACTAAAGTGTATAAGGGAGGATGTGATACTGGGAGAAAAAAGAGAGATCCATAGAAAAGGTTTTAGGGTGATTCAAGGGAGAAAAAAAATCACATTTTGACAGATAAAATTATGTTATTTTTAATCTGGGGATTTCCATTCATTTCAAATTTATATGTGATTAGAGACAAGTCTTCTAAGGTATTTGAAGAAATGATATAAAATTTTATGAATTGTTTAATTTCTTATGGAAAATAGTGGGCTTTGTCTAGAGCATATAGCAATGGGATAGAGGAGAAAAATAAAGTTAACATGCATTTACTTTGAAATAACATATATCCAAGGCATTTTTCAAAGCTTAAAGAGAACACAAATTGCTACTATTCTGATTTTTATTATTAATTATCCTGAAGCATATGAACTATAGAAGTGTTGTGAGCTACCACAGGAAGTATAGCCTAATGTGGGAGACAGGTAGAACCAGAAATCAAAGTGTATACTTGAACCCCATCCTCCAAGCCCCTACATCCCTATGCATGTGCATTCATACAAACACACACACATGCATGCACACACATGACAAAGCATTCCAGGTAGAACTCTCAGCTGGTTGTTGAATAGAATCCAGAACAAAACTAGAGGGATAAACCAGAAACTAGATGTAGGTGTTTTATTAAATAATGGAAAATGGGTGGGGACAGGGGAATGCTGAGGAAATATTACTCCCTTTTTGAAACAGGGGACATTCTAAAGCATTCATTGATTTTGTTTGGCTAGTAATACATTTGTATATTATTGCATTTTTTTTGTAAAATAAAAAAGTGGTAGTCTTTGTTTCCTTTCTAGGTGTCTTATTTCCATTTGAACTCCATAGTTCCAGGTGCACAAAATTTTGCTTTAATGTAATCAGTCTGCATTATTGTTGATGTCCATGGTATCACTGAAAAATCCCAAGCCATCAGGTGTTGTAATTGCCAGTACAATAGCTTCTAACTATGCAGGGTAATGTAACACACTGTGTAATTTAGAAAGCCAACCTATTATCTCCATAAATACTGGTGTTTTGCTTTTCAGGACTAACAGATTCAGTACTATTTGAAACCACATGATACCATGAAAACAAAAGGATGAAAACAGACAACTGTGGCTAAAAACACAAAGGTTATGCAAAAAACTAATGAGAATAATAATTTTATTTGTGCAGCATTATTTCAAAGCTCTGAGGGATTTGGACTGTGGTTCACAACACAATAATCCAAAATAAGTCTAAAACAATGTCTATCACAAAAACAAAGTCCTATTTAAAAGGAAGAGAAAAGAATTAATTGAAGGAAGCGATTCATGAGATGAAAGTTCTAACACACTGTATTGACATAAAATCATTTAAAACAATTTGACAAAAAGGAAACCGGATGGTTAATAATGAAATAAAAATCCAGTTAATGGTTGTGCCCGTTATTTGCCTCATCTGTAGAAAAACAATTGTTCTTGCCATGTAGACAAATATTTGTGTCCCCCAAATCAAAGAAACATTCAAATTTGTTTGTGTCAAAGAAAGACAAGAATAATTCTACCCAAAGGCACTACAGTATAGTGGAAAAACCCCAAACTACGTATCAAGAGGCTGGAGTTCTGAACTGGGTTTGTCACTTTTTTGGTCACTTCCTACCTCATGTATAAAATGAGAATGAGCTGCATAAGTTCTAATGTATATTTTTAATCTAAAAAAGTATGATGTATATCTCTAAGATATATAGATAATTAAATAAACCTATGAGTAATATTAATACTAACCCTTGATGTCAAAGGATTGAAAAAGGGCAGGCTGTATGCAGCAAGATGATGCTAATAGGTTAAGGACTTTGATTCTCTCTGTGTGTAATCTTTCAAGTCAATAGAATAACTTGCTAGGAAACAGCCAATATTGTGCTTCATTCTAAATTAAGTGGAAGTGATGGAACGACACTGCTAGACATCCAAATAACAGCTTATTTCAATAGCTAAGACTTATGGTGGTAAGGATGTATTGCTATTGTGTGGGAACACAAAAAATCATTCAAATGTAATTTTAAATGATTTAAAATACACAAAAAACATCTCAACAAACTTCCATACCATGTTCAATGAAATAGGTGTCATGTAGTGGAAATAGTACACAGTGATTTATATTTCAAGATTTTTTTTCACTATTTTTTGAAATACACCTTTAGTTATATAAAGATGCCAAAGGGGAAAAATACTTCTTCATTATCACAATATCTTTCATACTCTATTGTGCATGTTTAATTATACAATGAAATTTTTCTTTATTTGGAATTCTAAAATAAACGAAGGAAATTGGTGTTGTATATAGAAATCAAATATGGACATTTGGAGCTATTCAAAAACCTCACTGAGTTCTTCAGTTTTATATATATATGTTTAATGTTATATAGCCATAAGCTAACCCTCTGTTTCATCTATATGATTTCATATTCTAAGCAGAAATCAAGCATTCCATTAGGGCCATAAATATGCCTACGAATTGAAATACTAGAAACCCTTGATGAATAAATTCACTTAGTTTACTACTAGGTGATCCTTTCCCATTTCTACCATATACTAAATGGTGATTTCATTTGTTTAATATCCTCTGCTTCTCTAGATTAAAAACAATTGATGCCTTCTCCATGAGAAAACCAATTATTTTTCCAAGGATTTTTCTCTAATTATCTTGATATCACATCTATAAAAATGGAACATGTTCTCTGCCCATTGATCAATACTCCCTCTTGAGTACATGAATGGCCAGTTTTTCTATTTTTTTCATTCATGAGAAGTTATGTTACACCCCTTTTCCTGAGCAAAGTTTCATTGCCCATACACTGTTGCTCGCCAATGTATAAAATGTGCCTTTCAATTATCATTTTGGTAACCTATAACATTAATTGTTCAGGGATAGTGGTATCCCCTCACTAATATACATGAAATATTATAGAAATAATAGTTATTTATGTTTAAATGATGGGATTTTATTCTGGCAGAAGCTTGGAGTTATTTTTTAAATAGTTTTCCAAAACCAATTCAGCCCAGTCTCTAGCATATGTTCAATTTGGGGTCCAGTGTGTTGTTTGTGTGAATTGTGAATATTGGCATTAAACTCATTTGGAGGTTCTCATTGAGGAAGTTATGTAATCTCACAATGCTTTAATCAGTTAGCATACCCAATAGCATATGGAATAATGCACATATTCAGAGAATTCCTCTTCTACTTGGTCTGTACTCTGGACATCCTCTCTGACAATGTCAGATAACTTCCGTGCACACTTGTCTCCCTCGTTATGCATTTACCTCACTTGATATTAATAAGCAAAGGGGCCTAAAAGTTACTTCCATTGTTATATCTTTCAAGGACTTTTAAGACATTTTAATATATGCAAGGGAGATACTTTGTAGAAGGAGAGCCTTTAAGGCAGCCTTTTACTCTAGCAGATCAAATGCTTTTTTATAGACAAAAACAATAAGCAGAGTGAGTTCTTGTATTGTCTGCATTATCCAGCCATTTGTGCAACCACAGAGATGTGGTCTGCAGTATATTCTCTTGCATAAGACTGTCTGCTCCATTTTCTTACCTTTATCAAAGGTGCCCTCAATGCATGTGCAGAGTATTTTAATAAAATTTGAAAGAGATGAGGAAGATGGCATTGATATCTTTGAGTTCTGTAAAGCATTCAGATTATGGTAGACATTATATAAAATAACTGAGTGAATTGGATAGATGCTTCCAGCCCATTTTCTTTATTTCTTCCTTCACTTAACTTTTCCTTCCTTCTTTCTCTTTCCTTTTTTCTTTGTTTCTTTTTCCTGTCTTCTTTTTTCTTTACTTTTGTCAGTTTGGTTTGGAGGGCTAATTAGATATAATTATATGCCTTTGTACTAGATTTTTTTTTATTATTTTAAAAAGAATGATTAGGCAGAACCAAGATGGCAAAGGAAAAACAACCCCCTTGAGCTCTCCCAAAACTCTCTCCAAATACCTTTAAATAATGCTATAAGACAATTCATGGAGGAGCAGAACACATAAAAGGATAAGATGAAATAATTTTCAAGCCAATGACTTAGAATGTTGGTTGAAAAGGTCTGGAGAGGAGAGCATCATCCAGATTGCACTTGAGCTCACCTGCTGGCTGCTCAGTCTTCTTGGTGATGTGAGAAAGCATTCTGGAAGAGGCTCTCCTCCCCTCAGAAAGTGTTCAATCTCCCTCCCCCAAAAGGGGAGGTCCTTCAAAACTGCCTATGGAGAGTTCTCCTTCTGAACTCAGTAGCATCTGTAACTTCAGGGTGGGCCAGGTGTGGCCCCTCCCAAATGAGATTTTTTTTTTGTTTACCACAAATAACCCCACACAACTCTGAGGTACTACCTCACACCTATAAAATTGGCTAACATGACAAAAAAGGAAAATAATAAACGTTGGAGAAACTGTGAAAAAATTGGAACACTAATGCATTGTTGGTGGAACTGTGAACTGATCCAACCTTTCTGGAGAGCAATTTGGAATTATGTTATAATTCCAAAGTGTTATAAAACTGTACATACACTTTGATCCAGCAATAAAACCATTGGGTCTTTATCCCAAAGAGATCATAAAAAAGTGAAAAGGACCCATATGTACAAACATTTATAGCTGCTTTTTTGTGGTGGTAAAGGATTTGGAAATTGAAGGGATGCCCATCAATTGAAGAATGGCTAAACAAGTTTTGGTATATGAATGTAATGGAAAAATATTGTGCTGTAAGAAACAATAAGCAGACAGATTTCTGAATAAAACCTGTAAAGACTTATATGAACTGATCCTGAGTAAAATGAGCAGAACCAGGAGAACATTGTACACAGTATCAACAACATTGTGTGATGATCAGCTGTGAAAGATGTGACTCTTCTCAGCAATACAATGATCCAAGATAATTCCAAAGGACTCATGATGGAAAATGCTTTACACATCCAGAGAAAAGAACTGTGGAATCTAGATGAAGATTGAACCATACCATTTCTACTGTTTTTCTTTTCTTTTCCTTTTTTGGTGTTTCTTCCTTTTGTTCTGACTCTTCTTTAACAACATGACTAAGACAGAAATATGTTTAAAGTTATTGTACTTATATAACCTAGATCAGATTGCTTGATGTCTTGGGAAGGGCTGAGGGAGGAGAGAAAGGGAGAAAAATTTAGAACTAGAAATCTCATAAAAATAAATATTGAAAACTATCTCTACGTGTAACAAGAAAATAATAAAATACTTTTATGTTAAAAAAAGAAAAGGTTTGAGACACCCAGGTGAGAGTGGAGCATAGTCTACTGTGGGCTTTGCCTGTGCATACCATGCCTCAACAAACCAGGAGAAGGCCTTGGGAGACAGTGATTCAGCAGCAGCAGCAGCAGCAGCAGCAGCAGTGGCTGCTACTGTAGGTCTGAGCCCACAGACAGTAAGGGGGTCAAGCACCTGGTCAGAACATTACTAAAAAAGAGTGTTTTTTTGGGTGGGGGTGTTTGTTTTTTTGCTAGAACTGAGGAATGGTTCTGTTGCTTTACCCATACTAAGATCTGCGTCACAGTCATAGGGGGAGTGACAGGGTGAGGAGGAGCACTAGGAGCTAGAATGAAGTGGGGAACCTCCTTATAGTCCCAGGGAAGAAAAGAATCATTGTTCTCACTCACAGACTAGACTGCAGGCCAGTAGAGTAGTAAACATGGTCCTTCTTAGACCATACTAACTTGGAAGAACGGAAAATTACAGGTCCTTAGTAGTATCTCTGACAACAGCTATGCAAACCCCCTGAAGCTGGGGACAGTGTACACTCCACCCTGGAAGCAGAAGTCTACCTTAGCAAAGAGTTAAAAGTCAATAGACTGGGAAAGTGAGCAAATAATAGAAACAATCCTGACCATAGAAAGGTACTATGGTGACAAAGAAGATCAAAACACACCCTCAGAAGATAACAAAGTCAAAGCTCCTATATCTAAAACCTCCAAGAAAAATATAAATTGGCCTCAGACCATAGAAGAGCTCATAAAAAATTTTGAAAATAAAGTAATAGAGGTACAGGAAAAATTGGGAAGGAAATAAGAATGATGCAAGAAAATCATGAAAAAAAGAATCAACATAATGGTAAAGGAGACACAAAAAAATACTGAAGAAAATGTGACTTTACAAAACAAACTAAGCCAATGGTAAAAGAGTTACCAAAAAAGCAATGAGGAGAATGCCTTGAAAAGCAGAATGGACCAAATGGAAAAAGATGTGGAAAAAATCATTCAAGAAAAAACTTTTTCAAAAGTATAATTGGCCAAATGGAAAAGAATGTACAAAATCTCATTGAAGAAAATTTCTTGGGGGGCAGCTAGGTGGCGCAGTAGATAAATCACCAGCTCTGGATTCAGGAGAACCTGAGTTCAAATCCGGCCTCAGTCCTTGACACTTACTAGCTGTGTGACCCTGGGAAAGTCACTTAATCCTCATTGCCCCACCCAAAAAAAAAAAAGAAAAAAGAAAATAATTTCTTAAAAATTAGAATTGAGCAAATGGAAGTCAATGATTTTATGAGAAATCAAGAAACAAGCAAACAAAACCAAAAAAGTGAAAAAAACACAGTACAATATGAAATATCTCATTGGAAAAACAACTGACCTGGAAAATAAATCCACCAATCCACGAGAGATCATTTTAAAACCATTGGACTACCAGAAACTCATGGCCTAGACATCATCTTTCAAGAAATTATCAAGGAATACTTTCCTGATGTTCTAGAACCAGAGGGTAAAATTGAAATTGAAAGAATCCACTTATCATCTCCTGAAAGAGATCACCAAATGAAAACTCCAAGGAATATTATAGCCAAATTCCAGAGCTTCCAGGTCAAGGAGAAAATATTGCAAACAACCAGAAAAATTTGACAAGCAAACAAAAACAAAACTAAACAAACAAACAAACAAAAAATCAAGTATCATGGAGCCATAGCCAGAATAACACAAGATTCAGCAAATTCTACATGAAAGGATCAGAGGGCTTAGATTATGATATTCCAGAAGGCAAAGGAACTGGGAATGCAACCAAACAGCAAAACTGAGTATAATTCTTCAGGGGGAAAATGAGCATGGAAGAAAAAAGACATTCAGGCATTCTTGATGAAAAGACCATAGCTAAATAGAAAATTAGGCTTTCAAATATAAGAGTCAAGGAAGCATAAAAAGGTAAACAGGAAAAGGAAATCATAAGGGACTTAAAAAGTTTAAAGTATTTACATTCCTACATGGGAAGATTATATTTGTAACTCCTAAGAACTTTCTCATTATTAGGGCAGTTGGAAATAGTATAAATAGATATCACAGGTGTGAGTTGAGTATAAAAGGTTGATAACTGAAAAAAATAAAATTAAGGGGTGAAAGAAGAATGCACTGGGGAAAGGAAAAGAAAGAGGAGGAATGGTATAAATTATCTCACATAAAAGAAGAAGAAAAAAATCTATAATGTTGAGGGAAGTTGGGGAAGGTGAGGAGGAGTGATTAAATCTTGCCCTCATCAGAATTGGCTCAAAGTGGGAATAACATATTAAGTTAATTGTGTATAGAAATTTATCTTACCCTTCAGGAAAGTCAAGTGGGAAGGGAATGGAGGAGGTATTATAGATGAGGGCAGATTGGAGAAGGGGTTGTCAAAAACAAAACAGTTTTGAGTTAAGATGGGGTGAAAGGAGAAAGAAAATAGAATAAATGGGAAAGGGAGAATGGGATAGAGGGAGATACAATTAGCAGTAGTAATTGTGAAAAAAATTGAAGTGAGTTTCTCTGCTAGAGGCTTTATTTCTCAAACATATAGAGAACTGAGTCAATTTTTTATAAAAAATAAAAACCATTGCCCAATTGATAAATGATCAAATGATATGAAGTTTTCAAATGAAGTAATCAAAGCTAAATATAGCCATATGAAAAAATGCTCTAACTCACTATTGATCAGAGAGATGCAAATTAAAACAATTCTGGGGTATTACCTCATACCTATTTAGACTGGCTAATAGGACAGAAGAGAAAAATGACAAAAATTAGAGGGGATATGGGGGAAAATGTGACATTACTCCACTCTTGGTTTAGTTATAATATGATCTAACCATTCTGTAGAGCAATTTGGAACTATGCCCAAAGGACAATAAAACTATGCCTACTCTTTGACCTAGCAATAACACAACTAGTTCTGTATCCAAAAAGAGATTAAAAACAAACAAACAAAATCAAAAAGGAAAAGAACCTATAGGTACAAAAATATTTATAGTTGCTGTTTTCTGGTGGCAAAGAATTGGAAATTGAGGGGATGCCAATCAATTGGGGAATGGCTAAACAAGTTGTGGTAAATGAATGTAATGGAATACTTTTGTTCTGTAAGAAATGATAATCAGACAGGTTTCAGAAAAACTTGGAAAGACTTACATGTATTGATGCTGACTGAAATGAATAGAAGCAAAAGAACATTTTACACAGTATCAACACCATTGTGTGATGATCAGTTGTGATAGATTTAGCTCTTCTCAGCAATACAATGGTCCAAGACAACACCAAAAGACTCATGATGGAAAATGCTCTCCACATACAGGAAAATAATAATGGATTCTGAATGCAGATTGAAACATACTATTTTCACTTTTGTTGTTTTTTCTTCTTTCTTGTAGTTTTCCCCCTTTGTTCTGATTCATCACTTACTGAGTAATACAGAAAAAATGTTTAATATGATTGTAACATTTAAACTTGCTGGCTTTGGGAAGGGAGAGGGAACTGAGGGTGGGAGAAAAATTTGGAAGTCAAAATTTTACAAAAATTGTTGAAAATTATTTTTACATGTAATTTGAAAACAAAAGAACTTATGTTGTCTGAATACAGATTGAAGTATATTTTTTAAACTTCTGTTTTATTTTTTGTCTTTTTTCTTTCATAACATTACTAATATGGAAATGTTTTGCATCACTAAATATTTATAACATTGAATTTCTTGCTTTCTCAAAGGAAGGAGGGGGAGGAAGAGAGAGAATTTGGAAGTCAAAGGTTTAAAAACAGGTATTCATTTTTTACATGTAATTGGGGGAAATGAAATACTAAATCAAAAACAAAAACAAAATATTCTGGAATAATTGGAATCCGGTCTAGCAAATGGTAATGGCATTGCTTTCTCCTTTGGTAAATTGAAAGCTCTTTTATGTATTCGTTTAATGAAGACCAGATCTTTTAAGACCAATGATGTCAAACTTAAATAGAAACAAGGAATAATTAAACTGGACATGAGGGTGTCTACAGGTTTCATACTGACTTAGGAAACCACATATTAAGATTATTTATGTCCTATTTATTTGAATTTATTTTGTTAAATATTTCCCAATTGCATTTTAATCTATTTCCTGTAGGATGGAAATGTTGGGTATATCATTTAATACTTCTGTTCTAGCCAATGCAACCTATAGGGTTAAAGTGGAAAATAAAAATACTAGTGCATTGGGTACTTAATATTCAAGTTTGTGTAAAACTTAAAATTATCTGTTAATGTCTTAATTTTAATATCCTAGAATTTTTAAGCCCTTAGAGGGTATTACACTGTTTTGTATTCCTGGCAAGATCTACCAGGGTGCTGACACTCAGGAAGTATCTGTTGGTTGTGTAATTTAATTTGTCACCAGAATGACAGCTTTCTTTTATGTCCCAAATCTCTATCACCAAATTAAATTGTAGCTTTAGGCAATAGTTCACAAAATCTAGGAAAGAAAAATACTTTAAGTATTATCTGAAAAACTATGACCAAAATATTTTACTATACTAAAATTTTCAGGTAAGGAAATAAATTCTTTGACATTTAATTAAGCAAGTTTGGAGGGTATATTTCTTCCAGAACACTAATATCACATAACATTATAAATTTACCTGATGACTTAAACATGTATGTACTCAGAGAATATAGTTCTTAAGCATAATAAAGTGTGACATTTTGTTTCTGTCTGGCTTATATCAGAATTTCTGGTGTTATTTATTCTTGCTCTCATCAGGGTTTCCATAGAATTAACATAACTGAAACAGGAAAACACTATGACAGGATTAGGTATGTCCATTGTAAGTAATTGATTTTAGATGCATTGATTATGCAGAAGAGCCTTTTGTTTAAAGATCACCACTTTTATTGATTTCTACAACATATAAAAAATGTTATTGAGCATGAAAATTCTTCCAAAATGCAATGTTTTTAAGGAGCTTCAGGGGCCATGGGTATTTCAATAGTTAAAGTTTGAGCTCATTAATAAAATATTACATTATCTGGGGGGCAGCTAGGTGGCGCAGTGGATAAAGCACTGGCCCTGGAGTCAGGAGGACCTGAATTCAAATCCAGCCTCAGACATTTAACACTTACTGGCTGTGTGACCCTGGACAAGTCACTTAACCCCAATTTCCTCACCAAAAATAAAAAAAAATTAAAAAAAATTTACATTATCTGTAAAAAAAGAATGTGAAAATTATCATCCAATAATAATAAATTTTGTGTGTTATTGTTGTGGTTTTTGTGGTTTAATGGTAGATAATGTAGGGCAGTACAATTATGTATTTAACCATGAAAATGTCTTTTTCTCTGAAGTGTTTCCAAGACAATGCATCTCAAAACTTCAAAATTACATGCGTGTATACATACACATATATGTCTATATGAATTAAAATATACATCTATGCATGTGTATATGTAAATATATTCATATCAATTAAATAAATATCGAATTCCATAAAGACTTATTAACCATCCATTATTATCTTGTGTCAGATGGAGAATATATTTTTAAATAGAAAAAAAAACATAAAGGCCTTCCATATAATTTTAATTACTAAAAAAGTAAGAAAATTTTCACATTCAAAAAGGCTTAGTCAGAAATTTATTTTCTCACATTTTTGCCATATTTTTTACTTCCTATTTGGTTCTTTGTTTATATTTGTATATGCCTTATCTCCCTACTGCACTACAAATTCTACATGAGAAAGAATTGTATATTTTTTATTTTATAGTTCTCCTAGAGAAGGATGGCAAAAAATTATTTTGAAAAATATGGTTCATGAGTCATATATGATAAGGGGCAAAAGTTTGTAGATTGATATTTCATGCCTCAACACAACAAATACTCTCTGACAAATGAATCAGTAGATTCTAGATAGGGCAATAGTCAAATAACATCACCAAAATGGTATCTAATCAATGTGAATCATTCACATATAATCTATCTGTGTTAGAGTCAGGTCACAAACATTAGAGCAAATATCAAAATTAATACAAGACAAAATAAACTGATTAAAAGATATGGAATGCTTTCTGAGTCACATAAAAAAAAAAGAGTGAACTAGCTATTTTCTCTAATCCATACTCTCAAATAAAACAACAAAAAGAATTATACACCTCATGTAAACAAGTTATAGCTATTGCTACAGAGAAAGAAAACAAAGTGCCCAACATCCTTATTGCTTTGTTAATTAACAGTAGAGAAATCTTATCTTTAGCATTCATTCACTACCATCCCCCTTTCACCATCTTCTGGGAAGCACAAGCTCTTCCACAGACTTGTGATGTGAGACCTATTAAAAAAAACTTTCCTATATCTAGAGTTACTATTGCTACACCCTACCTTTGCCCTTCCCCCAGCATTCTGCAGTCACAAGATATTGACATAAATTCTTCCAAGTCATGTGTATAGGTGGCAGAGAGATAAAATCAGGGAGTAGTCATCTTCCATTCTGCATGGAGCATGAACTAGGTTAGAAAATTATAAAGCAAGAGAAAGTCTGCATGTAATATTTATTCTACCCTCTCTTTCCATTCCCAAGCCTGCCCAAAATTCCAGACACTGACTCAGCATAGTCAGATAATAAATAACTAGAAGAAAACAGGATAGGGAATCAGTGATAACATGGGCTAAATCAAGGCTGAAGGGAGAATTGAGCTGAGGTAAGTCTTGTCCATCCAAATGCAACTTACAGTGAGAAATCATGGGAAATGAAAAGTAAATCCTCTAATATGTTAGGTGGCTAAGATAGATTTGAGGTCCAGATCTAGGAGTAAACTGAAAAAGAGAGAAGTCAGAAAGTGAGAGACTGAGGTAAATAAGAGAAAAATAATGAGCATAACTTGCCAAGATTTCAAGAAGAAAATACAATTAAGGACTTAGAGTATAAGAAAATAAATCATAAGAAGATAAAATTAGAAGGAGAGGTGTAAAGATTGTAAAATAATGACAATTGAACCAAAATATGATTAAATATAGAACCCTCTAGATTCCCCAAAGTATGGTACTAAACAGAGATGTTCTGGAATGGTTTGGGAGAGAAATGAGAATCTTCAGAAATTAGAAATGAAGAAATGGCAGAATTTATTTCATGTACATTTGAAATAATTAGCAGAAAAAAATACAACTACTTGAATTTTCAACCTGAATCTGTAAATGAATCAATACAACTAATGATTCATTGGGAATACAAACATATTGTACTGAAAAATCATCTGAAAGAGAGAAGGAATAAACTTTGCTGCTAAAACAACACAGCCTTTCAAAACAAGCAAAATATATTTATTAACTTGGGGACAGGAATGATTTGAATTTAATCCAATCTGTTTAAGGACTGTTTCTCCATTATCATTAAAAAGGAAAAAAAAATGCACACAAACAACTCTTTCAACACTAAGCAAACTTGCCTCATTGTTGCTGGTGCCCATCACTGCCTGTGTTTTTGTTTAGCTACTACAACATGTATTAAAGCTTAGCCTTGCCACTTAGGGTTTCCTCCTAGAGGAGACCCTGGCATGAGTGTCTAGTTTCCCTCATCTAACAGAAAAGAGAAAGGTGTTTTTTGTTTGTTTGTTTGTTTTGCTTTTAACCTCTGTAATTTTTTGGTCAGTGTTGACAGGTGGTATAATATACTCTGTGGATCTTTGGTCATTTATTTTTAGAGTTTTACGGGTTAAACAAAACACACACACACAGAGCAAACAATCTCTATATAGACAAAATAGAAAAGGAAAGGGGGACAAATTGAAATTGAATTAAAACTTTTCAAATAAAATAGATACAAATTAAGTACAAAACCAAATAATTCTATTGAAATGATAAAGCTAAAATCTATTTTTTTGAAAAGATAATTAAATTGATAAATCTTTAGCTAATATGATGAAAAAGAGGGCATAAAACCAAATCAACAAGAAGATATTAAAAAAGAGTCATCAGAATATATTATGCACAGTTATTTATAAAACTGAGAACACAAAAGAAATGAAGGAATGCCTCCAAAAATATAAATTACTATAACTACCAGAAGAGTAAGTAGAGAGCTCAAATAACCCAGTCTCAGAAAATGAAATTGATCTTGATATAAATGAACTACCAAAGAAAATTCCTGGAGAATTCTAGCAAACTTTAAAAAAATAGTTAATAGTAATGCTACAAAAATTAATCTCAAATTTGAGAAAGAAATCACTCTGGAAATTTTGTTTTATGATATAAATAGAATCCAAATACCTAAATCTGAAAAGGAACAACAAATGGAAAACTACAGGCCAATATAATTAATGAACAGTCTTCTCTGGCATATGTCCCACTCTCTCTTGTGATCTTCAAGCTTTATCTATGTGAATCTTTCCTCTTGTCCACAAATACACCCATTTTCCTCTATCCTTATTTTTTCAGCTACCATTGATTGCTTTCCTCTGCACATATTACCTAGTCTAAATTTTCATAATTCTACTCTTTCCTAGTTCTTCTTTTAACTGTATTTCTGCTCTTTCTTTTATTTTTGTCACAGGGTAAATAGGTGCTGGGGGTCCTTAAGTTTTCCTCTGTTAAGAATTACACGGGGCAACTAGGTGGCACAATGGATAAAGCACTGGCCCTAGATTCAAGAGGACCTGAATTAAAATCTAGCCTCAGACACTTGATACTTACTAGCTGTGTGACCCTGGGCAAGTCACTTAACCCTCATTGCTCTGCAAAAAAAAAGAAAAAAAGAATTACACTCTCACACACAGTCCAGTTAGAATTAAAATGGTCTTTTATTTGGGTACTAGAGAAAGTGACCAGAGGGAAGTTAAAGACTTGGCCACAAGGGAAAGAGATGGCTTAGAAACAATCTCCCCCAGAGAACAGAAGAAATGCAAAAACTTTTGTGTAGGATAGATGGGCTGACAACCAGACAATGGAAAGTTCCTTTTGCAGGAAAGCTTGAATGAGGAGTGGGGTGGGAAAAACTTGAATGAAGGGTGTTGGTCCTGACTTTTAGAATCATCTCTGCCTCAGGGCAGCTGCTCAAGTCTAATGGACTTATCTCCCAGTTACTTCTTGGGTGTGTCTGTCCAGATATCTGTTGGCCAGCTAAATTTTAATAATTCCTTAATTCCTTGATATGTCCTAAAACCAATGTCATTTTCCTGGGTCTACATCTAAATTATGCCCACTAACTTCAGGTGTCCACCAAGACTGAAAACTAGTCCTTTTCTCTTGTCCCTTTGTACTATCTCACTTGGTGATCTGATCAACTTTCATGAATTCAGTTATCATCTCATAGCAGATTATTCTCTGATCTATACATTCTTCTCTAACTTCTTTGTCAATTTCATTTTAAATAATTAGTATCTTTTGTACATCTCAACCTGGATGTTGTGTAATCATCTCAAACTCAACATATCCAAAAGAGAATTCATTATAATTTCCCGAAAGCCAATGTACTTCCTCTTCCAAACTTTCCTATTTCTATTGAGGACAGTGGTATGCTCCTTGTCATCCCAGCTTGCAACACTGTTATCATTTTCAACTCCTGGAAATCACTCCACATAGTCAATATTTTGCCAAGTCTTGTATCTACCTTCATATCATCTATTGTAGTCATTCCCTTATTTCCAATGATGTAGTCACTACCATAGAACAAGCTTTCATCACCTCTCACTTGGAGTATTTAAATACATTTTACTTATTATCCTGACCTAAAGTCTCTCCATTCCATCCAATCTTCAAATCAGTTACCTAAAATGCAGATATAACAATGTCACTACCCTACTTAATTGTATCCAATGGTTAACTATTATCTTCAGGACCAATATAAAGTCCATTTGTCATTTAAAGCCATTTACAATTTGGCTTCTCCTTACCATTTCAGTCTTCTTAAGACATGTTCCTGCCCACATACTCCATGGTACAAGAACACTGTCCTTAGCAGTTATTCATGTACAACACTGCATCTCCCAATTTGGTATGTGCATGAAATTCAATCCCTTCTTCTTTGATTCTACTGGCACCCCTGAGTTCTTTCAAGATTCAATTCAAATACCATATTTTAGGGGAAGACTTTTCTAGTCTTGTTCACAACTAGTGCCTTCCTTCTGAGAGTTTTCCCCCATCTATTCTGTATATATTGTGATTGTATATAATTATTTGTATATTGTGTCTTTCATGCCTTTTTTTTGTATCCCCAGTGCTTATAATAGTGCCCAGAATAGAGTAAGTGCTTAATATATACTTGTTGACTGATTCAAATAGAATGTTGCAGTTTATGCATGATATCATTCATTATGATAAAGTTAAATACCAAGAATGCAAAAATGCTTCAATATTAGGAAAACAATCAGCATAATCTTTTTTAAAAGAAAAAAACTTTCAAAACAATGTGTCAGGATAAATGCAGATAAAGTCTGACAAATTATAGCATTAATTTATGCTGATAATTCTCATAGTACAGATACAGAGGAATATTTTAATCTTGACATATTTACATATGGATATATATATATATATAATATATGCATATGTATGTATTTTTAAACAAAAACAGGTGCTATTTGCAATGGGGATAAACTAGAAAATTTCCCAATAATTATAGGAGTAAATAAATATGCCCACTGTCTCTGCTATTATTTGATGTTGTCTTAGAAATGTTAGCAATAGGGGCAGCTAGGTGGCGCAGTGGATAGAGCACCGGGCCTGGAGTCAGGAGTACCTGAGTTCAAATCCAGCCTCAGACACTTTACGCTTACTAGCTGTGTGACCCTCGGCAAGTCACTTAACCCCAATTGCCTCACTAAAAAAAAAAAAAAAAAAGAAATGTTAGCAATAAGACAAAAGAATTTCAAGATCTAAGTATATATAAGCAAAGAGGAAATAAAGTATGTCTGTTTGCTGGGATGCTTTAATTGAGAAAATCCTAGAGAATTTCACTGGAAGCTCCAGAGAGAGATGCAAATCACATTTCACAGTTCACAGATTGGTGGTAAGCAAAGAATATATTTTTTTAATGATGCAACATCCCATTTGTTCCTATTTATACATTTTTACATTATGACACCTTTCAATGTCTGGCTACTTATACATTTATAAAACAAATGTTTAAGGCATAGTGTCATTTCTAAAGGGTTATTAAAAAACCAAACACTTAATATAAATAAGACTCCCCTAAAGCCATCAGGGTCCTTTTTTGTTTGTTGGTTTTTAGGAGTCCTGCTCTGAAACAACTGGTTGATGATGATTGTTAACAAGGGCTAAGCACAGGTAGCTCTTCAGAATTTGTTTTTTTGTAATGAAGGAAAAATATCTTTTTCCATCCCAAAAAACACAATGCTCAGGAGTTGGAAGAGGCTTAAATGATCAAGTTGGGAGTTCTAACAAAGCAAAAGTATCTGTATCCCAGTTTAGCTCAGTTGCTTTCAAAGTACAATTCTTAAAAACATAGAGAATAATCAGTGTTCTCTCCTTGCTACATGGCCATAGGCAGTTTACTCTCTAATCAATCACAGTAAGCAAACACAATTTCTAGAGACATCCCCAAAACACCACCAGAACCATGAAGCCCAATCCAGACTTATCTTTTACTTCAATGTCCATCTCCTATTTCAATGAGCTTATCATGTTCCAATTCTGTAATATTAGTTAATCATTCTGAGCTGGACCTGACTCAGTTCAATTTCCTGGTAGAAAAAGGTTCAATATTGGAACAAAATGAGACAATCATGGGTCATTCAACAGTTAAAAAAAAGAGATTGACTTATCTAGGAGAATTGTATTCAGCAAGGATAGACACTGAAACTCCTTTAAGTTGGCTCAGCTGAGCTAAGATCACATCATATCATCCACCAACTAAGGATATGAGAGTCCCTCCAGTTCTTCCTGGTTGCTTTGTTCACAGGCAATGAGGAAGTGACATCAATAGTCTAAGCCTTTAGTTCCCTGAGCCAACCAAAGGAATACCTCATTTTCTTTTTTTTTTTTTTTTGGTGGGGCAATGAGGGTTAAATGACTTGCTCAGGGTCACACAACTATTAAATGTCAAGTGTCTGAGGTCGAATTTGAACTGAGGTCTTCCTGAATCCAGGTTTGGTGCTTTATCCATTGTATCACCTACCTTCCCCTACCTCAATACTTTTTTTTTTTTTAGTGAGGCAATTAGGGTTAAGTGACTTGCCCAGGGTCACACAGCTAGTAAGTGTTAAGTGTCTGAGGCCAGACTTGAACTCAGGTACTCCTGACTCCAGGGCTGGTGCTTTTTCCACTGTGCCACCTAGCTGCCCCACCTCGATACTTTTAAGGAAAAACTAACTAGAATAGGTTCGGTGATT
The DNA here is from genome assembly GCF_019393635.1 of Dromiciops gliroides. Classification (NCBI taxonomy): domain Eukaryota; kingdom Metazoa; phylum Chordata; class Mammalia; order Microbiotheria; family Microbiotheriidae; genus Dromiciops; species Dromiciops gliroides. The sequence continues at coordinate 102,121,935 of NC_057863.1, read as the reverse complement.
GCTTCTACTATAAGCACTAATTACTTTTTGAAAGTCCGATTCAATCTTCAGGTGAATTCATCAGAACAAGAAAATATCCTCTCCCCTCCTCAATTTCTTTTTGGAAAATAGAAAATTTAAACTCTCTATTAGGTCTTTTGATAATTTGGGTATTTTATATTTTTGAAGTTATTAAACAATACAATGAAATGAAATGACTGTATGAGGAAAAAATCATAATCTGTTGTTAAACTGTATCAAGATGTTTGGAAAGTGAACAAATATTTATTAAGCAAAATAAATATTTATTAAGTGCTTACAATTTGGTGGACATTGTCCTAATGGATTTGGAAAGATTTCTTTTTTATTTGATATTAAATACAATCGTGGGAGATAAGTGTTATGATTATCCCCATGTTAAATTTGAGGAAATTGAGGCAGACAGGTGAAGTGACACACTCAGATCTTCCTATCTCCAGGACAAAGAAGTCAAGTATTATTCATTTCAGATTATGAATTTAAAAACAGTAGATTAAACCAGTAGAGAACATTGCTCAGAAAGGTCCATTTATAGGTAAATATCATTGATAGCTATACTTTTTTTTGCTGTCTTTATCAAATCAAAGCAGTTTGAGTTTCTAGACTATTGTTCTTTGATCACTCATGTTTTTCCTTATAAAACAGTGTAATTGGCATAAATACATGTTTTATCTTCCTCCCTAAAAGCAGTGTTACATGGAAAAGACATTACAGATTTGCCCTATAGATTTAATTTGCCATTGTGCCTTCTCAACTCATACCTGGTCTTTCATATGTAAATATAGTCATCTACATTGATATATCCCTTACAAATCTGTAGCAGAGTCTACTTTTATTTCTTCTTCTAAAATATTACCTAGACTCCAGTTTTGTATTCCTGATAGCTTTTTCCTTAACTCTTTCACTGTGCTTTAATAATTTTAAAATAGAGCCATACTAGTAAATATAGTTGGCATATCTTCATTTAATCCCTCAACAAAACTTGAAAATTCTGTCTATTGAAAGCCAAGCCCACTGAGCACTTTTACAAATCCAATTAATATATACATATATATATATGTATGTATGTATACATACATACATACAATTCATACATTTTTTAAAAGTATTCAAACAGTTTGTACATGAGTATCATAAAAATAGTATTTATAATTTTAAAATGAAATAAAACAAATACTTGATGCATAGCAATGAAACCTGGAAGCCTTTTGTTTTCACCATTTCTGTGAAGGAGATGGATAATTGAATTAAGTTAGGGTGGGTATATTGGAAGGGTAATATAATACTGGAAGTAGGTAATGACCTTTAAATGACAAGACATTAATACAGCCAAAAGACCCTACCCTTATAACTCCACTAATCTCTAATATAATGACAGATTTCTTTATCAGCCTAACTTAATCTCCTGTTCCCTCACTCTAGTTCAGCCAGTAATATGCATAGAAAGATACTATGAAATAATAAATCTCCCAAAACTTATCCCAGCCTCTTATCTACCATAACAACCCCATTTTCTGGATGCCCTTACTCTATCCCAAACAATACCACCTAGCCTTAACTTTTCAATCTGTCTTTTCCAGAGAAGGCATTTTCTATTCATTTTTATTTATTTTTAATTTAAATGTTTTTCTTATTTAAAAAAAGTTGATTTTATTAAAAGTCATGATATATCATAAGAGGGAGTATAGTATAGTGGATAAAATGCTGCACCTGAGAGTCAGGTGACCTGGGTTGGAAGTCACTTAATATTTGTGTGATGTTGGGCAAGTCACTTAACTTCCGTGCCTCAGTTTCCTCATCTGTTGTGCTTAATGGCCTAGGATTATACCTTTCCAGCTCCACAACTGTGATTCTTTGATTCTTATGTAAATGCATTTTTAAAATAGGATATTTTAGAGTTTCTCTCATAAAGCACACTTCAGTAATCCCCCCCTTTTCCCTTTAAGAAATTAGTATTAGAAACCCATGTAAATTAAAAGTTGTTTATAAAGACTCAAAGAACTCCATAATGATTGATGAGGGTAACCTCTCCAAATGCCAATTGTTAAGAATTTTGTTACCATCACACCTCCCCTTGTCCTTTGTCTGTGACCACGTCACTCTTCCAAAGGACTTTGGTTCTTTAGCATCCACTCAGTGGTCCATAGGTTTGATTTTTTGCTACGTTTGAGCTCCCTGACTCTCCCTTTATCTTTCCCCCTGTCCTGCCAAGGTCTTTGGCTCTGGACTCATTGTTAGTTAGGCTACCTCATTCCACCCAGGGATCCCTTGCTATATGCCCTTCTTCCTCCTCTCCATAGACCCATTAGGCACTAATCAATCCCACCCCCTCACCCCACCCCCACCTCTGCCTTGGCTGTTACTAGGAGTGACCTCAGAGAGGGTATTTTTAACTCATAATTAGTATGTTGGAGGCCACAACATTGGAGATGCACAGAAACAGGGACCATTTGTGGAAGCTTGCCTGGGTTGTTTAGCTTTGTGGGCTCTTTTTCTGTGAACTCACACTATTGTCACTAATTGAATAAATAATTTTTCTTAACATTCTAAAGATTTAGTATTTTTTTAAGTTAGCATGCTCACAATTGCATGCAGACTAATTCCTGCTTCTTCATTAGCATGCATGCCACCTCCAAGTTGTCCCCTAATTTTTACTATGAAAACCATTTCTAACACCTCCCCTTTTCTTTCAAATAGTGACATCAGTAACATAAAAGGAAATTAGTAGTGGTGGAAGTTTACATTTAATGATGCTGAGACCAAATGGTTAACCTACATTGCTAAGATTCTTCTTTCTCAGTTCATATTACTTGTTCTTAAATAGGACTTGGAGTTTGGCATACTATAACTAAAAAATATTTGCTCCCATCAGTTCAAAGATTAAAGTATTGACTAACAGCAGAGAATAGAATTTCTCTTTCTTTGCTCCCTTATTTGAAATACTTATGAAATTTTTAAATTTAAGTAGACAGATTTACCAGATTCTTCATATTAACTTGGACTAAAATACATAAATCATATTATGACTTTTGGGCAAGGATAAATTATTCCTTACCATCTATCTATCTATCTATCTATCTATCTATCTATCTATCTATCTATCTATCTATCTATCTATCTATCTAATCTTATAATTGTAATATATGGTATGGGTATATTATATATATATATATATATATATATATATATATAGGCTAAGCAATCATTTATGTTTTCTAAATAGTCATGATATGACTTTGTGTGTCTTTTTTTTGGTGAATTCAAACCAAATAGAGCAAATTCACTATTTTGTTTCCAATATTTATTCACACACATACTATGTGAATGCCCATCTGTCTGTCTGTCTATGTATCTCCCTATCTAATTTCTACATAGGATTTCAGAACACTAGACAGAGAATTTGTCTTCACTATGCATTAGTATTAGCCTTTATATCAGTTAAGTGAATAGATCTAGAGAAGCAAGGAATGTATTTGCAATATATCCAATTGCCTTTTTAATGCCTCTTTTCAGGGTAGCAGCTGATTTCCTTGAACTTGGTAACACCTTAATACTAATGGAGTTTTGAGAACAATAGCAAAAACACTCCACAGTCAATGATAACCTTCAACAATTTTGATTTTAGGAAATTGAGAGCAACGCATTAAAAAGAATGCTTTTCAATAATTCATAATTTCTTAAACATTCACATCCATCACAGTTTAAAAGAACAATCTGTCCCCATAACTCTGTTGGAAATGTACTTATTTGTTTAGACAGATGGTCATGGCCCCAGGTTCATTCTCTTGTTTAAATGTTCAATTTGCTTTATGCTTTTAAGAGCCAAATGGGGAAAAAAGAGTTTTGTGTGCAACAGCTTGTTTTCTGTGTACAGCTAAGGAGACTCCATGTGAAAAATCAGTCATTAGCTTTGACTGCTATAGAGGATTGTTTTTCTTTGTACTAAGAATATATTATCCAAGTGACTTGTGGTGCTTGCTATCAAAATTCTCATTAATACTCACTGTTCCTTTTTGGAAAATAACACCACAGAAACCATAGAAATTAAGTATTAATAATCACCATTTGTAAGTAGAAATCAAATATGTGATAGTAAAATATCCAACAAAAATGAATTATCATATGAATTATCAAGCTAATGCTCTCAAGCTGGAGATGTTTACATTTTTTTCCCTAGATGTTTCACAGTTTTCTAATAAAACTGATGCTTTTGTATAATAGCACTTATTTCTTTGTGAAATTGAAGATGGAACAGCCTTTTTGTTTATTGTTGTCAATAACTGATTGAAAACTGTACATCTTGTATGAAGAGATTGACAATACTCCCTAATGGAGAAAACATAATGCTGCAAGACAAAAGGTCTGAATTCTCTTCGTCCCAGTCCTCCTTCCTAGTCTGCATCCATGACCCTGGGCAAGCCACTTAACCTCTCCTTGTCTCAAATTCCTTCACTCTAGTTCTGGGAAAGCAATACTGACATGCCTCTGAGGAATTATTTGAATGGGAAAAAAAGCAACATTTTAAAGTTCCTTGAAAATTTGAAATCCTAAGTAATATTTTGTACATTAAGCACAAAGACATCCTGGTGATACAAAATAACCTTTTAAATTCATTTTTAAAATTTTTTCTAATGCTACAACTATTTTGGATTACCCCCTGACACACACACACACACACACACACACACACACACACACACACACACACATATTTTTCTTTTTATTGAGTCTTTTCAGTAATGTTTGACTCTCTGTAACCCCCTTTGGAATATTCTTGATATAGATGTCAGAGTGGTTTGCCACTCTTCTCCAGTTCATTTTATAGATCAGGAAACTGAGGCAAATAGCATTGTGACTTGTCCAGGATCACACAGCTAGTGTCAGAGGCTGGATTTGAACTCATGTCCTCTTGAGTCCAGAGCCAGCACTCTATCCACTGTGACATTTACCTGCTGACTTTCCCCCCTTAGATTATAAATTATATTTATAGACAAAGGTATTTTTCAGCTCCATATTCAAATTGATTATTTGTTGTAATTTATTCAGTTTAGGATTCCATCCATTTCCAAAACACCCATAGTCTCTCTTGATTTTGGCATTTCTCGATACTAGATTATGAAACCGTTGAATTCATTGTACCTTCTACCTAAGTGCCATATATGTAATAGACACTCACTAAATACAGTGACTTGTGAAGTTTCCCATAATATCCTTGTGAATGAAACAAAGAGATAAGACTCAGTGATTATTAAATTTAGAGGATTTTCAATGACCTGGAAGTCTGGAGTCTAAAACTGGTCATTTATGGTTTAATCTCACCATGAATAGAAATCTCTAATTATGTGATCTTTCAACTTAACATTATTTTAAATCTGACTTACATGAAGATATAAATGGAATATACAAATACTTATCCAGTTACTCAAAGCAGATTGAGCCAAAGAGATTTCAAAAGACTAAAATACTGGGTTGAAACTACACTTGTCAGTGCTTGGCACATAGCAAACTCTTTTTTTTTTTTTTTTTAGTGAGGCAATTGGGGTTAAGTGACTTGCCCAGGGTCACACAGCTAGTAAGTATTAAGTGTCTGAGGCCAGATTTGAACTCAGGTACTCCTGACTCCAGGGTCAGTGCTCTATCCACTGTGCCACCTAGCTGCCCCACATAGCAAACTCTCAATACAATGCTATTGTTGGTGATGATAAATCTAATAAGATGAAATTTAATAAATATAAATGTATTCTTTTCTTGTTTCAAGAAACCAATCTGACAAGTAGATGATTATTGAGGAGAGTCTAGAATATGGTTTAAAAAAAAAAGATCTGGGAACTGTGATAGACTTGATTCCTCTTCTCAGCAATACAATAGTCCAAGATAGTTCCAAAAGACTCACGACGGAAAATGCTCTTCAAATCCAGAAAAAAGAACTGTGGAATCTAGATGCAGATTGAACCATTTTCATTATAGATATCTGGTTACATAAAATATAATCATCATACTCCACTTTCTTAAAATGATTCTTATGTTTCAAATCCAAATTCAAAGTCCTGTCTTGGGTTTTGATGGGTCTAGTAAATCCTAGATATCCAAGTTCAGCATAAGCTTATATATTAACTATCTTCCAGTTATGTAAGCATTTCAATTTCACCATGTAAATAGTATTGCTGTCTGGAATACTTAGATTCTGTCAATGCACAACTTACTCAGCTCAGTTTGAATTTTTTTTTTTTCTGTTCTATGATGCTTTCCCTTTTAATCTACTTCAGGCATTTTGTACCATTGATCAATGATTGTTAAATCTATAACTGAATCTCCATTATAAGCAATCCTTAACATACCTTAGCATGTGCAAAAATGGATTTTCAAGTTAAAAGGAAAATAAAATATTTTGAATAGTACAGTGAAACTTTTTTTTTTTTTTTTTACAAAAGCAGTATGATATAGAAGATAGAACGCTGGATGACAATCATAAAACTTATGTATGAATGTGTTTTCCAATACTTACTAAGTGTGAGACCATGGATTACATAACTTAGCCTCCAAGACATTTAGGGGTTTTATTTCAAAATGATTCTTTATTGATATTTTTATTCCTTACATCATTATAATATCCTATAACTCCCTTCCAAACCCCTCCCCAAAATCCATCTGATATTACAAATTGTCTTTTTAGATAAGATATGTAAGTCAGCACAATTGATTGATAAATTGAAAAAGTATGAATTTAACTTTTATTGTTGAGGCTTTCCAGTCATGTCTGACCCATGACCTCATTTAGGTCCTTCTTGGCAAAGATACTGGATTGGTTTGACACTTACTTCTATCATATAGTGCAGAAATAGAACTTGAATGAGGTTCTTCCTGTAGATCATCTGTCCATCCGACCATTCATCCACCCATCCATCTATCATCTGTCTGTAACTATATTTATAGATACCATATATTGATACATAGACACAGACTGTAATGTGGTTAGGATAAGTTGGCTGAGACAGCATTAAATAATCAAATTTGCTAATTTATACAACAAATTCTACAGTGTTTTACCCCTATAACAATTTATATTTATATATATATATATATATATATATATATCCTCCATACACAATCATTTTTCATGAATTAATAAGCAGTTTGCAAGATTTTTACACAGATTCTTTAATTCTTCATCATGAAACCACACATAAAATATATATTAAGCATACCTTTGATGATGAGTCCACTTTTCCAAATCTAGATTTGATTATAGCCCATATATTTTCAATGAGGTTCAAATAATGTGAATTCTCAGGTCAATGAAAGGGTTTTTTTTTATCTTAATCTATTGAATATTTTTTTAACTTTTTATTAAGACGTGTAGAAATCAGTGTTACAGAATTGCATCTCCATTTAGAAACTTCTGTGAACCTGGAACAATTCTGCTTTTTGTTATCTCTCTGTCTCTCTCTGTCTCCCTCTCCCTCTGACAGAGATTATCATTCCATCAAGGGTGACTACACTTCCTAAATTATTGGAAGTTTAAAAAATCCATAAAACATCTTTTGGTGCATGATTTATAGTGTGTAATTTAAAATTCTAAATGTGGGTCCTAATCTGTTCCCCCAGTTTTGGGGGAAACTAACTAAAATCACTGATAAAACAAGTTTAGGTTTTTAAGGGTTTATTGAAAGATAGTAAAAGAAGAGAAAGATTGAGAACAGAATTCCTACAACCTGGCAATCCTATCTTTCCTCAATTCCTCTGTTTTCCTCTGCTGCCACAGCCACCATGGTGAAGTCAGGAACCCAAAGAGAGAGCATTCTCTGTGCAGGCTCTCCTTCCTCCTTCCTGTCCCCTCCCAGAAATGGGGAGGTTCTTCAAGCTGGTTGGTTGACTGGGCCGGAAGTTCAAAGTTTTTTTAGATTCTGAGAACCATGCTTTCTTAAGTACTCTCAAGTACCAGCCAGATGTGCTTAGAATCTAGTCAACTGATAATCCAGTCAAATCAGCCAATAATCCACTCAGGTGGGCTCCTGAGTATCTGCCAAATCTCATCTATCACATTCCATTATCTTGACAATAATCAGATGTGGATGGCCAGATCTTAAGATTTACATAGACTTCTTTTGGGAAGGGTTTATTATACCTATAGGTGAAAAGGTTAGTTTCATCAATAAAAAAATTACCTTTTTTTGTACAGTCTTGTCCAAAACAAAGAAAATTTTTAAAAATCTTAATAGCAAATATCAACAGCTTTTTTTTTCTACTGATCTTATTTTTCAGTTTCAAGAAAGATGCATATGTAATGTAAAGAAATTCTCAATAACTTTTCCAGTAGCCAGTTCCCTCTAATTGGCTTTATTTGTTTTCTAAGGAGTTATCAGATGATTTTTTTCAGCAACAATTTACAATGTCTTCTAATTGTTTTTCATTTTCAACTACATTTTGCCTTGATCAAATTATATAATATTTAGTTCTTGGAACTATATAATAAAGTTCTCGGAACAGTGTTTGCATATAGTATGTACTGAATAAATGCTTTTTACCTTCTTCCTCTTCCCTTCCCCTTTTGGTTCCATTTGGGAATTAATGATCCTTGAAACTCTTGAACTTGCTCATACCAACAATTACTGCAATATGTCTAGAGTCATTGAAGTGTTTCCTTTAAAACTAAAAATTTTGCATATTTTTGTGTAATGACCATTCTTAAAAATAACAATTAAAATGCAATAAAAGTGTAATAAAACTCATATCTTTGTTACAAAATTCATCATTCAATGAACCAACTCAATCAACAATTATTTTTCCTAGGTCAGACTTTAGTGTCAGCCATGTCATGAAAAGAAGATGATCCTGACCATTGCTTTCCTAAAATGACATTAAAATCATCATTGCCCTCATCAATTTGTACAATAATGCAGTTCTTTTCCTACACATGGAAGTGACCAGAGATTTTGACCGTATGGTTCAAATATTAAGAAATATATTATAATGTAAGCTTCTTGAAAGCAAGGACTGTCTTTTGCTATTCTTTTTATGTTTTATTTTTGTTAGGCAATTGGGGTTAAGTGATTTGCACAGGGTCACAGAGCCAGTAAGTGTTAAGTGTCTGAGGTCAGATTTGAATTCAGGTTCACCTGACTCCAGGGCCAGTGCTCTATCCACTGTGCCACCTAGCTGCCCGCTATTCTTTTTATCCCCAGCATTTAGCTCTGTGTCTAGCAAATAATAGGTCCTAAAGAATCTTTTCTTTATTGACCACAATCCTGCAAAGCATTTACATACAAGTCCAATGACTGATGATGTATATTATCCAAGCAAGCAAAATTGACTCATCAGTAAGTTGGTTACTCAGTAATGGTTTATTTATTTTTTCTTCATGGAAACTTATGGAACAAAGGAAAACTTAAAATGGCCCACTAGAGAAGCTGGAGAAACAACAGTGACACAGTGATGAAAAGAGGGGGAAAGTGTGCTAAGGATCATATACATTTTTTCATCTTATATTAATATAAACTTAACCTAGTCTTGCTTATGATGAACAAAAAACAACAAAAAAAGGACTATCATAAAGATAAGTGTATCTTATGTACCAAAATCCATTGAGCAAATATAGAATTAATATGAAGGAGTTAGGAAAGGAATAAAAGGAAGGAAACAATCATTTTATATGCATCTACTATGTGTCATGCACTGTGGTAATTTGCAAATATATCTTATGCGTATGTTTGTGTATGTGAAGAACTTGAAAAAGTCCTCAGAATTAAATCAACATATAATTTAATGATTGGCAAACTCAATGTCAAGGGGATCTGAGGAAAGGAAGACAAAAATGAAAAGAAAAAAATAAGTCAGGATACATGGTGCATAATAAATCAATTAAGGAATCTAAAGACTTGAAGATTGTGCAATTGCCTTATAAATTCTGTATTTATACTTCTAGAAGAGAATCAGAAAGTGTTGAACATGATAAACATTTAATGATGTGGTTCACAAACAGCTGCCTGCAGGAGTCATTAACAAAATTACCCTAATGATCCTACTCTAAAGGGCTTTATCTTTGATTATCTGGTCCTGTATTTTTTTTTTTTTTGAGAGGTCCTATATTCTTATACCACACTACTTGGTCAGGCCCATAGTCACTGCCAGGAGATTTGTATAAAAGAAAATCTTCTCTAGCCCACCCTTCAAATTTCTCTCACATGGAGAGACCACCAAGACCACTATTTCCTAGGTTATCAATGTTATTGGATTAGTGGCTGATTATGTTAAGTTATGTTTGTCTTGCATATCAGATGACAACATCATTGAATCAGGCAAAATAGCATTTCATATGAGTCAAGTCATTATAGTTGGGGAACCAGTAGGTCAGCAGAAGAGGCAGGGTTTTAGGGTATGGATTAGAAACTTTAATTTCTGGCATAGTGACCATCTGTTTATGAAAGGCAATAACACTGGGCCCAACTAGACAAGTGTGCTTTTAATTTTCCACTTCCATTTAGAAATAGAAGTCTCCTTTGTTCCATTCATTTTCTTAGACAGATAAGGTTATATAAATCAACCAAAAATAGGCATCTCAGGGCAAAGGATGATTACAGATCCTATTCAATCTGTTTAGTAGCAACTAAGACCCAATAACAGGCTAACAACTACTTTTCTTTTTTTTTTTCTTTTTCTTGTTTGTTTTTTTGCAACAAACATTTATTTTATTTTTTTCCAGTTACATGTAAGGGTAGCTTTCAACACTGATTTTCATAATATTTAGAGTTCCAAATTTTTCTCCCTCCCTCCCTTTCCTCCCCCCTCCACAAGACAGCAACCAGGTTATATATGTACAATCCACAAGAGCTCTTTTTATCAGTTCTTTCTATGGGGGTGGATAGTATGTTTCATCATTAGTCCCTTGGGATTGTCTTGGATCATTGTATTGTTTAGAGTAGTTAAGTCATTCACAATTGCTCATCAAACAATACTGCTGTCACTATGCACGATGTCCTCCCAGTTCTGCTCACTTCATTATACATCAGTTCATATGAGTCTTTCCAGGTTTTTCTGGTATTATCTTGTTTGTCATTTCCTATAGCACAATGGTATTCCACTACAATCACATAGCACAGCTTCTTTAGTTATTCCTCAATTGATGGCTATTCCCTTGATTCCCAATTCTTAGCCACCACAAAGAGTTGCTATAAATATTTTTTGTACAATTTTCCCCCCTTTTCTCTTTTTCAAATGACTATTGTTACCTGTTTCCTTCCATCTTATTCCTTTCCCCATGATATTTACTCTATTATCTTTCTTCTTTCACCCTGTCCCTCTTCAAAACAGATTTACTTCTGTTTGTCCCCTCCTCCAATCTGCCCTCCCTTCTTTTGCCTCTCTCTCTCTCTTTATCCCTTTCCCCGCCTATTTTATTACAATGTTAGATGGATTACTCTACCCAATTGAGTGTAACAACTACTTTTCAAATATGGCATAGTGAGTTGTTGTTCTGAGACTTTAGAAACCCAACAATGATTTATTCTGGCCACCCCTTGGTACCTGCCAAAGCTCTGCTTAGTCTGGGTAGAGTTCTCCAGAAACATGGGCTTTCAAGTCATTAGGGTCAAAGGGGAGACTTTATGAAAAACTTATCTTTCAGGATTGTAGCCTGATATGGGTTCCACTTTAAAGAGACAGACTTATGGGTGAATTCGTATATGATAGCCATCATAATACCACATGTGGAATTTAGATTTTCTGAAATCTGGAGTCAAACGAGTCTCTGTGATTTCTTCTAATATCACAAGAAAGCAAAGGTTAGTAGCTCAATTTGGACTATGCTTGAAATCTTCTGGGTTTTTTTAAACTACTGTATTTCCTAAAATTCAATTGATCAGTCTAGACCCTGATTTTTCTTTGGGTTAATTTCCCAAGCTTTGCCCTTTTCACATAAGCCAACATCTAATCTAAGACTTCCATTATATTGGCCTTATTTGGGCTAGTCAAGATCAACATTATGTTATGAATTCAGTGATGTATGTGAATGATCTCCTGAAGTCCTGTTTCAGTTCCCTGAATAATGTAGCAATATGAGGTAGAATTAATTTTTTACTAAATTCTTGCATGACTCTGGTGAATTCAATCTGTTCCTGGCTAGTCCTACCCACAAGAATAAGAAAAAAAAGAACCCATATTGTGGATGGAGTGAAAGAAGCTAAGGAATATTAGTCCTTTGGAACATTCTATACCTTTTTCCTATTGTGCTTCACTCTTAGATGTATCAAGTCCTGTGTATGGTAGTGAGGATAGAAGTATCATAGACATTTTCCCTGAACCCTGACTGTACATGCCAGTTCTACTTCCTGTTTCCCCCATGATTATTTTCTTTTTTTCTTTTTTTTTTTTGAAGCATAATTATTTTTTAAACGTTATTTTCTTCAGGGTTTTTTTTTCTGTCTGTTTTCATTCACAACCTGACTAATATGGAAATGTTTTGCATGACTTCACATGGATAACCTATATCAAATTACTTGACTTCTTTTTTTTTCCCACAACTTACCATGTAATTTCTTCTATAGGTTCATGCCCTGTCACCCTTCTAGATCCCCTTTGCCACCATTAGCTCTGATTCTCCTTCTCTGGAGGCAGGTTATTGTCCACAGAGGCACAACAAGAGAATTTAGTTTCTCTGATCATCAAAACCCTGCTATTTGGACCTTTTTTCTCTGTTTAAAGAATCCATATTTCCATCCCAGAAAAGTGTTCTCATAAAATATCTTCTTTACTATAGGTCTTTCTTTAACATTGCCTTATCAAGACATAAATTTTACCTGGAAGCAGATCTGAGATCAAGCCTTCCACCATGACATATCCTGGACTTGAAGTTTCCTGTATCATACTCAAACAGATGGTATTGCTGAGTAATGGAATGGAATGGAATTTTCAAACAATAGGCTTATCTATATACTTCTAATTATCATGAATAATATTAAAACTCACAAAGCTGTACTTATAATAATCAAGTACTATCATAAGAAAGGTCAGGGCTTTTCAGGTAACAAATTCTTTGTTCTGGACTCCAGGTTGACTTACCAAATAAAGGATGGACTACTTTTTTTATGTAGGCCAAGTTGGCACCCTGTATCCCTTCCTCAAAGTGTGCTGAATGTAATGCTACTTAGAATTTGAGATGATTGCTTCCTAAAATAGTGCAGGTACCTCTCAAATGGCAGGTCTTATTTTATAGTGCATGTTTCAGACAGCTACTTCCTAGGAAGAGTAAGGGAGACAAAGCCTTTAATTGTTGAAAAGTACATTTCTTTTTCATTATATGAACAAAATGAAACTTCCATACTGTGAAGGCAAAGTCATTTGGAATAAAGGGGATCTCTTAGCAGAGTTGGTGACAATCCTCAGATCATAAATGAAGGTGAAATTCTTTATTTAGCTCCAATAGAAGAATGTTCTTCTAGTTCTTCATTAGAGTGATCTAGCAGGACTACCAAGAGGATAGGGGTATAGAATGAGTCTCACTCCCAATTTAGAACTAAAGCAAAGTTGTATACAAGATGCTTGTGATCTCTCAGCTATTTCAATATAGATGGCACTGACATGTAATGAGAATTGGTAAGAGTATTAAAGGTGTCATCATTTTGTTGTGATCCTGATATTCTTGCTGTTACTATTCATTGTTGCTATTTTAGATTGCAAGATTCCCTATGAACTTTTAATACTTGAACTGTACTTTTAAAAGCACCTTTTGTGTTATTTTATTTGCCTTTGGAAAAAATTGCAAAATTCTTCTAATGACACCAGTCTTCTGTAAGAAAGAAAGGCTCTTCACTTCAGTACTAAAAATTCCACCTACATTGTTCTTGGCCAAAAGATATGCAACTATTACTGAAGAATTGTACATGAAAGCATAAAATACTATTATGCTATACAAATTAAGAAATATGTTATTTTACATATAAGGTATTTTATTTTTTCCGTTACATGTAAAGATAGTTCTCAACTTTTGTTTATACGAGCTTTACATTTTCAGATTTTTCTCCCTCCCTCCCCTCCCTCCCTCCTCCCCTAAACAGCAGGTAATCCGATATAGGTTATATCTATATATCTATATAGATATAGATATACACACACATATATATACACATAATAACATTAATCCTATTTCTGCATTAGTCCTGTTATAAGAGAAAAAATCAGAGCAATTATGAAAAACCTCAAAATAGAAAAAAAAAACCCAACAGCACCAAAAACAAAAGAAATAGTATGGTTCATTCAGCATCTATACTCCACAGTTCTTTTTTTTTTTTCTTGGATTTGGAGATCCTCTTCTATTATGAGTTCCCTGGAACTCTTCTGTACCATTGCATTGGTGAGAAGAATATAGTCCATCACGGTAGATCAACACTCAATGTTGATGATACTGTGTACAATGTTCTTCTGGTTCTGCTCATCTCACTCATCATCAGCTCATGCAAGACCCTCCAGGTTTCTCTGAACTCCTCCGGCTCATCAAGAAATATATTATTTAAAAAAATGCATTTTATATAAACAGATGAAGAGTGAAGTAAGTAGAATGAGAAGGATAGTTTATAATTTCAATAAAAAAAATCAATAATTTTGAAGACTTATAAAGTGATGAAGAATAAAAAAGCAAATCCAGGTGAATACTTTATGCAATAACAATACTATAAAGGCGAACAACTTTGAAAGCTATACAGATATGCTCAATGAAATGACTATCTATGATTCCAGAGGAATGATGGTAAAGTGCTGTCTACCTGATGAAGGAAAGGTGATCGAGTTAAGCTTCCGAATGAGGCATACATTTCTGAATACAGCCTGTAGGGAGATTTATTTTACTATTTTTACTAATTCTTCTATGAGTTTTGTCATCGAAGGTTTCTTTATGTTCTTTTATTTTCCTTGTCATTTTAATTTTGCTTTATCTGGTATGTTTCTTTTTGTTTTGAGGTAATGAAGGGGAAGAAGTTTAGATATGACTCTGCTAACTTGTGTGGTCTTTATATAATTTATTTTCTCAGTAAAGAAGATCATGGATAAGTTAAAAATACCTGGACTAGGGTGGCTATAATAGGAATAATTTCAGGACATTGCTAGAGAAATTGGAGTTAGAATCTTCAGTACTGGTCAACTGATTTTTATATTTGCAACAAGGGTTAGGGCAGGGTCAAAGATGACTCTAAGGCTACAAGCATGGATAATCTGAAGAATAGCCATGCCTTTCTTTATCAGTGGTAAGAAAGTTAGGAAGTGATTTCTCTCCATAGCCCAAAGCAGACAGATAAAATTTTCATGGAGAAAAGCTGCCAACTATGAACCATGGTATTGTGAGAAGAGCCTGAGAATGTTAATTTTGACCATATGAAACTTAAAGTACTAACCAAAATAAAAATAAAATGAAATTGGGGACATCTAGGTGGCACAATGGATAAAGCACTTGCCCTGGATTCACGAGGACCTGAGTTAAAAAACAGCCTCAGTCACTTGACACTTACTAGCTGTGTGACCCTGGGCAAGTCACTTAACCCTCATTGCCCACCAAAAAAAAAAAACCCATGAAATTTCTACATGTTTCACTTAAACCATTTTGAAGGAAAATATCAGCCAGTATATAGAAGAACAAGATTGTGCAATTCAGAATAAGCTTTTGTTAACATCATTTTCCTAATACTTCTATGTGAAAGAGTAATAAAAATTATAGAAACACAGGAAAAAGAGAGATTAATTGCCAGTGTAGATGTCTTCTTCATTGTATAATAGTGAGTGATGCATGGTTTTTAGCTACAGTCTATTTTCATTTGGGGTAAAGGAATTACCATATCAAATCTTTCAACATTATATAAGGTTGGGCTTTATTTGGTAAATAACTCATATATAACATTTAAAATAAGTGATACTTCAACTTCATGAGAATATGCCCTAATCAAACAAAGACTTTCAACTAATTGGGAATTATCATTGAACAGTTGGAGTGACTTTGTATAGAGAGAGTGATACAGATTGTCTAAGAAAATTTGATGATGCCATAGAAGTTATGTATAAAATATGGAACCATTTCACATCCAAGAGACTGAAACAAAGATGAGAGAGAGAGAAAGAGAGAGACAAAGAGATGGAGAGAGACAGAGACAAAGACAGATACAGAGACAGAGCCGACAGACAGAAATAGAGAAACAGAGAGAAACAGTGAAAAGGACATATAGAGACAGAGACAGAAAGAATGAGAGAGAGGAGACAGACACAGACAGAGGCAGAGACTGACATAGATTTCCAACCAAAGCCCTGCAAAGGAATGTCTAAGGCCTAGCTTCAACGTCGCCTAGCTTTCCTTCCCCTTCTCTAAGCTGGAGGAGAGCCTTAGATGATCTGAAGCATCCTATCTTCCTATTTGAATCTTATCATCATCTCCTATAGTTTGCAGTGCTGTTTGTACATGGAAAATAAACTGAATATTTTATAGGAAGACATATTCATGTCTACAGAAGAAGGCAAGTGTAGAACAATACTGTACCTAAGAGCATCTTGTTGAACAACCTATGAATAAAACAAGAAACAACAAAACAAAACTTGCTGCACAACTAGAAGTTACAAGTTACTACCTTACCACATTTAGTATCTAAGCTTGAGCTCCCTTTCCTGTGGATTCTGTATTTACTAGTGGGATAATGAATGAAAGACTTTGGGTATTGTTACAATACCACTGTAGCACATAGCTCTTTGCAATAGCTAATGAAGTCTGAATGACTGATGATGATGATGATGATGATGTCTGAGTTTTTTTATAATGCTTTAAGGCTTGTAAAGTATTTTACAAATTGTTGAATTTGATCCTGACAACAACCCAGGAAGGCATATGCCATTATTATTCGAATGTTCTAGAAGAGATAACTGGGATAAACAGAGATCAAGTGAATTTTCCAGGGTCATACAGCTAGGAAGTGTCAGAGAGTAATTTTGAAGTCAAGACACCATCCTAAACAAACTAACAAAGGATTGCATTAGGGAACAAGAAAAAAAATTGTAAAGTAATTCATGAATGAGCCAAAAAAATGGTGAAGCATCTCAAGGGAAATAATGAAAAATTCCTGAGAGGAAAGAGAGTGGTAGAGGCTTGTGAGGTATAACCTTAGAAAGAAAAGCCCCAGTTCATCAGAGCTCCCTACCCCTAGAACTTTTCTGGAGGTGGGGCAACGCAAACTAAGTTCTACCATACTTTGCCACATTTGGTGAAGAGAATACACTAATCACTATTCTTGTAATCTAAAAAGAGCAAGAAGCAGAATCTTATTTCTTATATAGGTTTTTACTCTCAAAGAAATGTGAGAGAAAATGATTGATAAGGAATGGGTATTTTTTTTTTTTGCAGGGCAGTGAGGGTTAAGTGACTTGCCCAGGGTCACACAGCTAGTAAGTGTCAAGTGTCTGAGGCCGGATTTGAACTCAGGTCCTCCTGAATCCAGGGTCGGTGCTTTATCCACTGGGCCACCTAGCTGCCTCCAAGGAATGGATTCTTACAGAAAAAATATGAAAGGACACTAAAAGCTGTTCTTGATAAAAGTGAGTATTGGAAGGGTTATTCAGGTCACAAGTCTAAAGAACATGTATTAAAACAAAAATAAAGTACATGTATTAGTTTACCTTTCTTAATCTATCTGCATGACTAGATAAAATTAATCTTCCTATATTTTTTTACTTACTTATTAGTAGCTATGCTTAATTTTTGAAATTCTTAAAAACCTTTTTCTCCTATGGTTAGGATGTTTAAATGCTATCCTAAAATTTGTCATGCCATGAAATCCATGTAACTCTCAAAAGAAAGAGAGAGAGATCACTATTCCTTGTTTCTGTTGATGATTATCTTCTATCTGTTCTTAAAACATGCACTTGAACAGGGCTGTAATTAACCAGCCTGTCAAGAAATACCTTAAATATTACATGTTTTTGGCTACTCCCATAACTCCTTGGTCAGTTCCAATTTTGTCAAAAAGCTTGCCTGTCTCTTTGAATATTCTCTTTTTAGGGGTAAAATGAAGTCAGATTTTCTTAATTCTTAATTCTTTTTCAGCACTGCGTAGAGTAATCCCTTTGTGAGGGCTGCATGAGCACTGTATCCCAACTCTTCCTGAATGACTAAATACCCAAATATCTGATGTTACGGTTTCCTAGCAAACATGGTGTTAATAAAAGGGGAGAGTGTTCTGTGATTTGGGGATTTTAAATGTTTTCAGTTACATGATTTAATAAATAGACCAGATTCATTTCTTTTCAACAATTTAGTTATCTCAATTTTAAATGTATTATAATTGGGACAGCTAGGTGGCGCAGTGGATAGAGCACTGGCCCTGGAGTCGGGAGTACCTGAGTTCAAATGCGGCCTCAGACTATTAACACTAACTGTGTGACCTTGGGCAGGTCACTTAACCCCAATTGCCTTACAAAAAACCCCCAAAAAACAAAAAAACAAAAACAAAAACAAAATGTATTATAATTAACAAGTCAACTTCTTTATAAATACAATACATAGATTACTGTCTTTTAGCATCTTTTCAAATTGAGATTTATCTTTCTATTTTCCTGCCTTTTTTCCTTTCTCATTGCTTATGTGTGGAGGAGAAAGAAGTAGAAAGAGAATAGATAAAGGGAAAACAGCAATATCACCCCACTCTGCAACTCCTTTTTTTGTTGTTCGTACTAAATGTGTTAGAAACAAACTACTGGGAACATTCACCAGACATCCCTATCTAGCATTGGATTTTCTCTCTCAGGTTCATTCAAATATTAACTCTGACACAATGGTAACTTTGGAACACCAAATTCTACACATCTAGTTTTCCTACCCATTCATTTCCCACATAAATTCTGTTATTCCAGAACAAACATCCACATTCTTATGAATGAACATGAGTGTGCATAATCACATACAATGTTTTCTCCCAGTGAAACCACCAAACTCTTTATCTTGTTTACTAAGATGAATGAAGAGAGTGGACAGAATAAATAGACTTGGAATCAGATAATCTGGATTCATGTCCTAGCTCTTCCAGTAACTGCTTCTGTTAACATTAACAAGTAACTTGGTATACATGAACATCAGTTTCCTCATTTGTAAAGTGGTGATAATATTTGCACTTCCTATATTTTAGGATTGCTATGAGGAAGGTGTTTGTAGTTCATTAATCACAAGCTGTATAAGATATTCATATTATTTATTAGATGATATTAAATAATTGATATATTAGATCATGATTTTCATGTCTTCTTATGCTAGCTTATATACACTGTGTCAGTTGATATGAAATAAAATTGGATTACATATAAAATATGCTAAAATATTGAAAAATTACCAGTAGTCTACAAAAATTGACAAATGGAAATATATTTCCTTTGGAACATGAGTCTTACTGGCAGGAGATATAACACTAAGTGAAATGTTTATTTATGATCTGAAAGAGTAACAAAATTTTAATGAAATTTGCAAAATAAGATTTTATGAAAATTTGTCATAAAATATTAAAGCTCAGTCATAGAAATAAAAGAATCAGAACTGAAACATGGAGTTTGAAAAAGTACAAGTTAAAATATCTGGTGAGGTATAATAAATTACATAATATTGAATAGTGTGTGGGTTAATTTGTAAACTTCTATTTGTAAAAGATGCCAAAGACAGTACAGAACCTTAAGTTAAACATGAGTTAGTGATAAAAATAAAGCATCAAAATGCCAATGAAATTATTCTTACTACTCAAGAGTTAGTCTGTCATATATGAATTTGATGTCAGAGTGAATTTTCATTTTCTGAAAGATAATGGGTAGATAACATTCGTGATTTCCTTTATTTAAAAAAGAAAATCTGACACTCCAAGGAAAATGTGCATAGAATTCAAAATAATAATAATAATAAAAATAAAAATAAAGTATTATTATTATACCATATGTGTAGATTATACTTTATACATTCATATATAGGTATAAATATATACATATATACAAAAATTATGCTATATACATACTGTAAATACATATATACATATACATATATATACATATTGTTTGTGTGTGAGTAATAGAGGAATTGAGATGGAAGAATGAATAAAACAAAGGTTATTTAATTCCTTTGTAGTCAAGCCCTTTATTTTTAAACCCAGTTCCAGGTATCCCCATATCCTATAGGGGGTGAAGGTAGATAGCTCATAGGGTGCATAATAATATTTGTTAAATTTTTCAGTGAAGGGGAGGAGAAATATGAGATTATGGATTTAGGCCAAAGTGGTTTTTTTGCTATTTTGTTTTTTTTTTACATTTTTTGTATGTTGTCAACCCCTTTGACAGTCTGGCAAAGTCTATTGATGAACTCACAATAGTATTTTTAAATGTATAAAAGAAAATGCATATGACTACAAATTAAATCAATTACATTGACATACTTGTATTTGTTTTTTAAGTCAAATGATCATAGGTTAAGCTAGCTAGCTGCCTTTAGGGAGTATCTTTGGTCAGGAAAGGCCTATATTTGTAATTTCACTACCTATATTTTATTGAATCCTTCCAGATTAGTTTGTGTTTACATAACAAAAAGTATATTACCAATTTGGTATGTAGCCAATTTTAAAGGTGTAGATGGCCAAACTGGCCAATTTAAGGTAGTAAATCAGCTTTGATGAATGAAATAACCTGTTTATATTGATCAAATAGCTGGATGGTTAGAAATCTGCTATACAATTTCTTTATGTAGACATGGCTTTTTTTGGTGAATGTTAGGCTTTATTTTCCTGTGTGATGATTTTTTTTTCTTCCTCCAAGGTCTATTTGTAAAGGGATATAATTAAAACTGGAAAGACAAAGTTAAGTCGACTTCAGTTTGGTCACAAGTGCATGGGCAGCTCATTTTCTGAGTTAAATAGAAGTGAACTGCCCTAAGTGTGAAAAGCTATTTCTCAAGAAAAATAGGAAAAGATCAGATCATGTTGCCTGTGACCATGATCCATATACAACACAAATGACCCTGGTGAGAGAACAAATTCAATTCATTTTATTCTTGGGAACAAGGTGTATTTGCTCGAGATAGTTTGTTGTTTCTCTGTCTCCCACTGACAGAGAAATAACAAGCTAGATTCACCACAGTGCCTAAGTCACTCCCTGGAAGTAAGTTAAGAATGCTTGTTCTTAACCCTTTCTGAACACTTGTTATCATTCAGTTCATTATGTTTAGAAGGCATTTTACATTTGATCTAATGAATATGGAATACTTTTTAATGCTATGTTTATACAAACAGAAGAAGAGTAGGAGAAATAATCTTAAAGAAATTAGAAATTCATGGTTTTGATTACTTTGGTTTTCATCAATTTTGACTGAATTTACTTTGTGTACTCTTGATTTTTGCCTGTGTTTTTATAGTAGCAGTCATTAAAACTGCATGAATGTTATAATTTCAATTTTTCTTGAAAACTTTGATATTGTGTCACCTCAATGAAATGTGTAAGCTAGGTGAGATTCTTCAATTTAAAGACATTTTTGCTCTCTTCACTCACCTAATTTTGAGTCAGTTCTCATTTTCTGTTGACTGTGGGAAATAGTTGACAATAGAGAGGAATCATAATACTTGGAATTTAGAACTTTTTCTGCCATTAATTGGCTATACTACCTTGTTGGGTGGAGGGAATGGTTAAATAAAACTTCATAAGACCTCAGCTTCCTCATGTGTAAAATAAGGGTAATTGGTTCAGGTGACTTAACAATTAACTCATTCATAGATAAGTTAGAGGTTATATTCAAAAAGAGAAATAGAATGCTTAAGGAATTAAGCAGAGATCAAAAATTTTCTCAGAAAAAAAGGTTTCAGTAATTCTTAATTACATTATATCTCAATCCTGATCAATTTTACCAAATACACTGACATCTTTTAAAAAGCTCCTTTCTCAAAAAGCAGAAATATTTGGTTAAACATTTTCCAAGGGAATGAAATTTGTCAAATTCTTTAACACCCCCCCCAAAAAGTAGTATCTTCTAAAACTTATCTAAAAGGAATACTGCACCTGGGTTCCCGAAAATAATATTAAAATAATAGCAATTTAAATAATTTAGAATCAGAATACATATAGTGGAGAAACAACTTCCCCTCTCCCCAACCCTTGGGAGTTAATTTATGGTTTCTTCTATTTCTTTTTCTGATATTAAGTCTATTTCTTATACTGAGTTTTTAAAGTAATAAACATTTTTATTTATAGTTTGGGGTTCCATTTTTTATCCTTCCTTCTCTCCCCCCCCTTAGGTGGTAAGCAATTAGATATAGGTTATACATGAACAATTATGTAAAACTTTACCATATTAGTCATTTTATATAAGAAAACTTGAATAAAAGAAAAAAATGAAAGTGAAAACTAGCATGCTTTAGTCTGTGTCCTATCAATATCAGTTCTTTCTTTGGAGGTAGATATCATGTTTCATTAATAGTCCTTTGGGATTGTCTTGGATCATTGTACTGTTGAGAAAAGTTAAGTCTTTCACAGTTTTTCATCAAACAATATTGGTGTCTCTGTATACAGTGTTCTCTTGGTTCTGCTCTCTTCACGGTACACCAGTTCATACACTTTTTTCAAGCTCTTTCTGAAATCATCCTTCTTGTCATTTCTTATAATACAATAATATCCCATCACCATCATATACCACAACTGTTTTAGCCATTAACCAAGTGATGGGCATTCCTTTGATTTCCAATGTTTAGCCACCACAAAAAGAGCTGCTGTAAATATTTTTGTGCAAATAGGTCTTTTTATTTCTTTTGGGGGATATCTTTGGGATACAAGCCTAGCAGTGCTATTTCTGGAATAAAGGGTATTCACAGTTCTATAGCCCTTTGGGCATAGTTCCAAATTGCTATCCGGAATGGTTGGATCTTTTCACAACTCCATCAAGAGTGGATTAACATTCCAGCTTTCCCACATACCCTCCAAGATCCAATATTTTCCATTTTTGTTATTTTTGCCACTCTAATAGGTATGAGATGATACCTTAGAGTTGTTTTAATTTGCATTTTTCTGATCAATAGTGATCTAGATCATTTTTTCATAGGACTATAGATAGCTTTGATTTATTTATCTGAAAACTGCTTGTTTATATCCTTTGACCATTTATTAGTTGTAAAATGACTTGTATTTTTTATAAATTTGACTCAGTCCTCTACATATTTGAGAAATGAGGCCTTTATCAGAAATATTTTTTGCAAGAATTCTTTCCCAATTTTCTACTACACTTGTAATCTTGGTTACATTAGTTTTATTTGTGCAAACTACAAACCACTTCTCCCACAAATAAAGATAGATGTCAATAACTGAGAAAATATTAATTGCTTATGTGTAATGAGAAAGCCAATATAATAAAAATGACAATTCTACCTAAGTTAATTAATTTATTTAGCGCTATACCTATCAAAATATCAAAATATTTTATAGATGTATTTCTCATACTGTTAATTTGTGTATACAATATGAGTATTTATCCACTTTATATTGTCAATTTTGTTTCTATCCAATTAGACAAACTAGTTTATAATAATATTGTTTATTTATTTTTAAATTAAGATTTTACTCTTTCATTTTTGATATAGCTTTTTGGGTTTTCCCTTTCTTTAAAAAATCTACTTTGGTTTATATATTATTTTATTTTAAAAATAACTAGTTTTATTTATTTAATGATTCTTTTTTGCTTTTAATTTTCAGTCTTTTGCTTTTGGTATTGGAGTTGAGTGGATTATTAATCATTAATTAGGTTTGTTTCTTGAGATAATTTTTTCTTTTGAGCTCTTTAGAATTTAAAGTAAAAGTAAACACAGAAAAACTTCAAGGTGATATAACAGCTACGATGCTGAAAGAATCCAAAAAAAAAAAAAAAAAAACCCTTGATAGACCAGAACAAGGATTTGCAAACTATGGCCCAAAGGACAAATTTAACCACCATCTGCTTTTGTACATTGGAGAGTTAAGAATGGTTTTAATATTTTTACATACAATAAAACTTTACTGAAAACATTTGAAAAAACATTAGTTCACACAATGTACAAAAGGAGACAGCAAGTCAATTAACTGTAGTTAACCCACCTCTGTGACAGAACATTGGAATGAATTGAATGAGGATAAACTTAATAGGGTTTAAATACAAATCCTTAACTCTGTATTAAAAAAATTCAACTTCACAGATACAATCTGTGGGAAACATCATTAGAAGGCAGCTTTCTCTGCCAAAGATGTAGGGGTTTCAGTGGCCCACACTCTCAATATGAGGCATTTTTATGATTATGGCAGGTATATCTTATTAGACTGATTCTGGTTAGACTATGTATTGTAGGAGAGCATGGAATTATATTCCCAATTATTCTTAAGGGAAAGCAAAAGAAATCTTGGGCTTTATTTAGAGACTTATCTTCCAGGAAAAATAATTTCACAGTATTTCTGTACTCTGTCCTTGTTGGACTACTTAAGGGGTATTGTGCTTAGTACTTGGCATCACATGTAAAGAAGGATATTGAAAAGTTGGGGTGATAAAGGTACTTGTGTCCATACATTGAATGCATCGGTAGAAGGGCCTGGGGATGTTTACCTTGGAGAAGAAAAAAGGTTCAGGAAATACGTTTGCTATCCTCAAGTACTTGATGAATTGTCATGTGAAAAGGAATAACATTTTCTCTCTTATCCAATTAGACAAAGCTAGGAGAAATAGATAGAAGTTTCAAATAGACAAGTTGAGTCTTGATATAAGGAAAAGCATTTTTGTTTGATATAAGGAAAAAATATTTACTTATGGATTACTTGTGTGCATTGATGAAAGGATTCTTCTTTCTTTTCAGGTGTGGTTTGATTATGTGACCTTTGAAGCTTTTTCTAATTCTGAATTCTGTGATGCTGGTTAGGATATATAGTTTAGAATATATGTTATATAAGAGCCTTGAATCATATTCATGATTCTTCTTCTTTAATGTAATATCTCTTTTGTCCTCATTAGCAAGTTAAATTTAAATAAAAAAATATGAGATGTACCACATGTATATGGGATATTGCACAGATTTTTCAAACTTTTAAAATGTATTAATAAATTTTGATAATTTTTACCTTCTCTTTGCCTTTGAAAATATTGCTATATAGAATTGTTCTCTAGGAGAAGAAGGAAGAAAGATGCTGGAGAAAATTTTGCCAATGTAAAAAAAAAAGATGAAACATTTTTTAAAATAAAATATTATTTCATGAAAGGGGTAAACTTAGTACCAATTAAGAGGAAATTAATACAATTGTTAGGAGCTATTTTGCCCAATTATATGCAAATAAATTTGACAATCAATAAAATGAATGAATATCTATAAAAATATAAATTACTCAAATTAACAGAAGAAATACAATACTTAGATAGCCCAATACTAGAAAAAGAAATTGAATGAGCTGTCAATAAACTTCCTAAGAAAATGTCAATAGGACCTGATGGATTCACAAGCAAATTCTATCAAATATTTAAAGGACATAAACTATGTGGGAAAATAGATGAAGAAAGAATCCTACCAAATTCCTCTTATGTCAAAAATATGGTGCTGTCACCCAAACTAGGAAGAATCAAAAAAGAGAAAGATAATCATAAATTCCCTAATGAAAGTTAATGCAAAAATTTAAAATAAAATACTAGCAAAGAGATTATAGGCATATTTGACCAGGTTAATACAATTAAATAAGGTAAGATTTATACCAGGAATTAAGGGCTGCTTCAATATTAGTAAAACTATCAGCATAATTGACTATATCAATACCAAAGTGGTTATCTCAATAAATGCAAGAAAAGCCTTTTACAAAATACAGTATTAATTCCTATGAAAAACACTAGAGAACATAGGAATAAATGGAGTTTACCTTAAAATGATAAGTAATATTAATTTAAACCATGAGCAAGCATTATCTGTGATGGAGATAAGCTAAGAAGTCTACCCAAAACATTCATGGGTGAAGCAAGGATACCTATTATCACCTTTATTGTTTAATATTGTACTGTAAATATTAGCTATAGAAATAAGAGAAAAAAGGAATTATAGGAATTAAAATAAGCAGTGAGGAAACAAAACTATCACTCTTTGCAGTTTGATGTTATAAAATCCTAGAGAACCAACTAACAAATTCAGTAAAGTTCCAAGATACAAAACAAATCCACATAAATCATCAACATTTCTACATGTGACCAAAAAAGCCCAGGCACAAGAGATAGAAAGAGAAATTATATTTAAAATAATTGTATACAGTAAAAAATCTTGTGAGTCTATCTGCCAAGACAGAATCAGGAACAATATTAACAGAAATATAAAACACTTCTCACACAAATAAATTCAGACCCGAACAACTGGAAAAAAAATTAATTGCTCATGGATGGGCTGAGCCAATGAAATAAAAATGATGATACTACCTAAATAAATCTATTTATCCAGTGCCATACCAATCAAACTCTTAAAAAAATTTTATAGAGCTAGAAAAAATAATAAGTAAATTCATCTAGAAGAAAAAAAAGCTCAAGGATATCAAGGGAATCAATGAAAAATAAATGTAAAAGAAGGTGGACTGGCCATACCATATCTCAAATTTTATTATAAAGCAGTAAATATCAAGACAATTTGGTACTGCCTAAGAAACAGAGTGGTGGATCAGTGAAAAAGAATAGGTACAAATTATACCATAATAGATGAACACAGTATTCTAGAAAAATGATAAACCCAAACGTCCAAGTTCTTAGTAAAAAAAAAAAAAAAACAACAACAAAAACCAACAACAACCACAAAAACAACAACAACAACAAAACCCTCATTATTTCACAAACCATGGTGAGAAAACTGGAAAACAGTATGGCAGAAAATAGGTATAGAACAATACCATATACTAAAATAATTTTAAAATAGGTATATGATATACATAAACGATGACATCATAAGCAAATCAAGAGAGCATGGAAGAGTTTATCTGTCCAATTTATGGACAAGGGAAGAATTTAGGACAAAAGTATATATAGAGGGAACTCATGACACTATCACTCCAAAAGACATCCAAATACTGACATGGCACAATTCCTGGAGCAGCAAACCCCACAGAAATATGTGCTGAAATAATCTTCTAAAGAAGGACAATTTGGAAGGTCAAAAGGAGGGAGCTGCTGTGATGAGACAGGAGTGGAGTCCAATACCACAGTCACCCTGACACAGATCCAGTCCCAGGAAGGCCCCACTAGAGAAAGAGACACCCCAGAGCCTCTGAATTAGCTGTACCACCAGTGTCATCTAGAACCAAGCTCACAGTCTGGTGAGAGGTCTGAGCCCTTGGCAGGGGGGAGATTACAGGCGTCTATACTGGTGCTGAGGCAGAACTTGGTTATTTTATCCCTGCTGGGAAACAGGAGGTAGGCTTGAGGAGCAGTGGCCCAGGTGGGGGAGGGGCACAGGCTTGTCAGAGCTGACAACCACAACACACAAAGCTGGTTGATTAGCAAGTTGGTATGGGGTCATCAACAGACCAGGGAACAGGCCAGGTAATGAAGAACCTGCTCCTCCTTAAATCATACCACCTGGGACCTTCTGAAGCTTGGGATAGTGCAGCCTGGAAATAACGCCCCACTCTCAGGAGCTAAAAGTCAAATAAAAGAAAGGCAGGATGAGCAGAAAGGTGAGGACCATAGAAAGTTTCTTTAGTGACAAGGAAGATCGATGTGCACCCTCAGAGGAAGATGTCAACATCAGGACATATATATCTAAATCTTCCACGAAAAATATGAATTGGTCTCAGGCCATAGAGATTCTCAAAAAGGATTTTGAAGATAAAGTTAGAGAGTCAGAGAAAAAAATGGTAAGAGAAATGAGGGTGATGCAGGAAAGACATGAAAAAAAGTCAACAGCTTGAAAAGCCAAATTGGCCAAATGGAAAAGAGGTACAAAAGCTCTATGATGAAAATAATTGGGACAGATAGGTGGCACAGTGGATACAGCACTAGCCCTGGAGTCAGGAGCACCTGAGTTCAAACCCGGCCTCAGACACTTAACACTTACTAGCTGTGTGACGCTAGGCAAGTCACTTAACCCCAATTAGCTCACCAAAAAAAAAAAAAAAAGAAGAAAGAAAGAAAGAAAATAATTGCTTAAGAATTAGGATTAAACAAATTGAAGCTAGTGACTTTGTGAGAAACCAAGACACAATAAAGTAAATCCAAATGAATAAAAAATAGAGGGCAATGTGAAATATCTTCTTGGAAAAACTGACGACCTGGAAAATAGGTCTAAGAGAGATAATTTGAAAATTATTGGTGTACCTGATCATCTTCCAAGAAATTTTCAGGGAAAATTGCCCTGATATTCTAGAAGAAGGTAAAATAGAAATTGAAAGAATCCACCAATCACCTCCTCAAAGAGATCCCAAAAGGGAAACTCTTAGGAATATTATAGCCCAATTCCAGAGCTCTCAGGTTAAGGAGAAAATATTGCAAGCTGCCAAAAAGACAAGTACTGTGGAGCATAATCTTTTAGAGGAAAAAATGAGTCTTTAATTAAAAAGAGGACCTTCAGGTATTCATGATGAACAGACATGAACTGAATGGCAAATTTGACATTAAAATACAAGAGTCTAGAGAACCATAAAAAATTGGAGTTGGGGGACATACCTGGGACTGTGCAGTGGGTGACTGACTTGTCTCTGAGGCTGAGTTCTGGCTGGGATCCCCCTGGGTCTAGGGTGGATACTTTGTCCACTATGTCATCTAGCTGCCCCCTGATGACATTTTAGGGTTAAATTGAGGGATGAGGGGGATGGACTAGGGGACGAAGAAGGGCAGAGGTAGCATGGGGTGAAGCCCTACATGAAAGAAATAGGAAGGGTCTTATGGAATAGGGGAAGAGATGGGGGAGAAGCAGGATAGTAAATGAATTTTACACTCATCAGAATAGGCTCAAAGAACTTAAACTCATCAGAGTTGCCTCAAAGAGGGATAAACACATACCCAATTGGGTGGAGTAATCTATTTAATCTGGGCAGTAAAGGAGCCTAACACTCATGAGAATTGGCTCAAAGACCTCAATCTCATCAGAATTGTTTCAAGGAGGGAATAACATACACACTCAATTGGGTGGTGTAATCTAACCCTGCAGGAAAATAGGAGGGGAAGGGGATAAAAGGAGAGAGGCAAAAGAAGGGAGGGCAAATCCGGCCTGAGATATTTACTAGCTGTGTAACTCTGGGCAAATCACTAAGTCCTGTTTGTAGTAGTTCCTCATGTGTAAAATGAATTGGAAGAGTAAATGCTTAACCATTCTGGTATCTTTGCCATAAAAACCTCAAATGGCATCACAAAGAGTCAGACAGGACTGAAACGACTGAACAAGAATGACAACTTGATCTATAAACTAGAGGTCTTTAAACAGTTGTTTTTGAAGTCCCAACAGGAAATTCTCAATCACCACAGTGCAACTCTGTCCTAGAGGCAATAATGGTTTTGTCATATCTCCTAGTACCTATGGACCCTCCTTATTAGTAAATCTGTGTATGTAATATTTTCATGCAGATCCACCTTCTATGCAAAGAACTTGATACTCATTTTATAAAGATCCAACTGTCGCACCTTCATACTCAAACTCTAGTGGCTCCCTATAACCTATAGCATCAAATAGAAAATCCACAGTTTGTCTTCAGTGACCTTCATAACTTAGCCTTCCTCCCTCCCATTTTTGGGTTTTCTTATACCTTATACCTGCCTCCCTCAATACACTCTTTGATTAACTGAAACTGGCATTCATGCTGTTGCATGAATAAGATACTCCATCTCTGGTGCAAGGTATAGGGTTCTGGCTGTATTCATGCCTGGAATGCTCTCCTTCACCCTCACTTCTTGTCTTGCTTCTCCAATTAAAATCCTGCCTTCTGTGGGAAGATTTTCCCAATCCTTTTATTTATTTATTTATTTATTTTTTTACTGAGATTATTATTATTTTTTTTTTAAGTGAGGCAACTGGGGTTAAGTGACTTGCCCAGGGTCACACAGCTAGTAAGGGTTAAGTGTATGAGGTCGGATTTGAACTCAGGTCCTCCTTACTCCAGGGTTGGTGCTCTATCTACTGCACCACCTAGCTGCCCCCTCCAATCCCTCTTAATTATAGTGTTTTCCTTCTGTTGATTTCTTGTTTATACTTTACATGGATTGTTTTTACATATTAGTTTGCATTTTGTCCCTCCTTTAAATTTTGAGCTCCTTAAGGGTAGAAGCTGTCTTTTGTGTCTCTTTATATCCATAATACTTAACTCTTTTCTTGACACATAGTTGACATACTAAATCCTTTTTGGCAGACTTGATTGACACTAAGAATAGAGACTGCAACTGGGTTTATAATTGTATGTCTATGCATACATCTATGTATACACTCATACACATATGCATGTATTTATAACCATATTTATATCTACACATATGTATTTGTATGTATGTATGCATGCATGCATGTAAAAATTCTGGATGAAGAAATGCTTTACCAGTGAAGGTTAGTACTTTCCTTGTAACTTATAGTCTAAGACAATTTTCTTGATAATTGAAAGGTTATGTGATTTTCCCAAGGTCACACAGTATGTATGGGAAACAGGACTCAAACCTAGGACTTCCTGCATCAATGGTTGGCTCTCTGTACATTATACCACACTATCTTCCCTCTTATATCTAACTGATTCTAATTTCTTCTCATCTAGCTTTTATAGATTAGAATTTTCTACATGCTAGTCTCTTGATGTCTTTCCCCCCATTTTACTACCTGCTTAATGTTTCTATTTTTCTAACTTGCCTTTTGGACTATTATTTTCATCCAATTTGATAATTCTCAAGAGTTTTTTTTTTTTTAATCTCCTTTTCCACTTGGCTTTTCAAGCTGTTGACTTTTTTCTTATGACTCCACTGCACTGCTCTCATTTCTCTTTCCATTCTTTCCTCCACCTCTCTAAATCTTTTTTCTATCTCTCCAGGTTTCTCTTCAAAGTCCCTTTTGAGTGCTTCCATGGCCTGAGGCCAATTCATATTTTTTCTTGGGAGCTTTGGATGTAGGGACCCTGAGGTTGCTATCCTCTTCTGAGGGTGCACCTCGATCTTTGTTGCTAAAGAAATTTTCTATTGTTCTCAACTTTCTTTGCTTGCTCATCTTGCCTTTTTTTACTTGACTTTTAACTCTCTCTTACAGTGGGGCCCTACTTGCAACCTACACTGTCCCAATCTTCAGTGGGTCCCAGGTGTTTTGCTTTGAGGGAAGGCAGGATTTTCTCTTGCCTGGCCTGTTCTCTTGTCTGTAGATAACCTCAAGCCAACTTAATAGTTAAACAGCCAGCAGAGTTCTGTGGTGGTTCTTAGCTTCCACAAGCCTGTGTTCCTCCCAACCTAAGCCTCCCACCACTCAGGATTTCTTTCTGCTCCCCTGCTGGGGTGGGATAGCCGAATTCCTCTTTAGATGTCACAGACACCCCTGAATTCCCCCCCTCCAAACCCGTCAGCTGTTCAGCCCTCTTACCTGACCATAAGCTTTCTTCCAGTAAATGCTGGAGCTACAGCTGATTCAGAGGCTCAGGGGTAAGTTCCTCTTTTGCAGAGTGTCTGGGTTCTGGGTTGGTGTGATCATGGGGTTGGACTCTGCTTGCAGTCCAGTACAGCCCCCTTTAATCTGGAAAATAATCTCAGATGTCTTTTTGTGTGTTTTGCTGCTCCAGGGCTTATTTTATTTCTGTTTTGGGGGTAATTGTGTCAGGAGTTCTGTGTGTTTAATGTCTTTCCTCTACCGTCTTGGCTCCACCCCAAATTCTGATTTGATAATTCTCCACACTCCTTAATAAGAGAAAACAATAGAAGTTATTATTCCCCTGTGACATTCCATCTCTGACTCTTAGTTTCCTTGTTTTTCTTCAAGTCCCAGCTCAAATCTGACCTTGGGCAGGGACTTTTCCAAGTCCTTGTTGCTACAAATGCCTTAATCTCTGAGGCCACATTCCATCTATTCTCTATATATCTTGTATGTGAATAGTAATTTTCAGTTTGTCCCCCATTTTACAATATGAGTTCCTTAAGCATATTGCATCCCCAATGCTTACTTAGCACATTGCATGGCACATAGGAAGCTATTAATAAAAGATTTTAGGTTGATTAATTCATTTCCCCTTCTCTTTAAACAACTTTCTTCCTCCTAAAATAGCAGAGCAGCTTGAATTTAACAGTTATAGTTGCTGATTGACTACCCTAGGAAGACAAACATAGCACAACCTTTCAAATCCCTAGAATAGCTGCCACAATTCACTTACTTCCCTATATAGTAGACTTAGGATTCTCAATTGAAAAGATAGTCAATTGGAATTTCCCCTTGCAATTCTACTTGATATAACTGTCTGTTTGCTGCACCTGTTCACAGCTGCCAACTCCCATTTGAATATTTCCTATACAGCTGCTTTTAAGACAGCCTAAATTTTACCATCTTACAATGTGTTAATATTCCCAGGTGTGAGCAATCAGTAATCAGCACTAGTGTACTCATCACTACATGCAAATGAAAAATACAACTAGCAATCAGAAAAATCACTGTGTGGAATATTCTGAAATCACTCTGTCAGAGAACTGAATTTCTCACCTCTGAGGACAGGAAAATGCATCTAAAAGTTTTGGAGTCATATATATCTTTATATCTACATATTTCTTCCTTCGTCCCTTCATCCCTTCTTCCCTTCCTCCCCCCCTCCAACCCTGTCTATCTAGCTATCTGAAGTAAACAAGCTCATGGAACCAATAGTAATCACATGTTCACAGTAAATGGATCTATCAGGTACAGAGAGGTCAAAAGAGCATGAAGAAACAGGCAGTTGGCCAGTGAAGAATAATTATGTTAATAATACAGCAATTGCCACTTCTTATCTATATAATCCCATTTTAGAGGCAATTAGTCTTAACTTCATCAAGATGGGTTATTAAGTAGCAGTGCCTTTGTCTGATTTCATATCCAAAATGTGAATCAGATCATCGTGAATTGTAGACTCCATCCAGAATATGGCAGGATATTGGCTTGTTATACAAGTTTATATGTTTCTACTTGGTTTAGATCATTCTAGATGATTAAAAGGGAAATAAGATTCATTTCTATTTCATGGAGAAGAGGAGCCACTGGTTAATAGGAGTTATTAGTTGTTTCTTCCTTTAAAAGTTAATTGAAAAAAAAAGAGCTGAAGAATTGGCCTACGTTATTCAAGTTGTTAGGAATGAAGTTTGTTGACCTTGTACTAAAATAATTAGGATCATTTCAAAGAATCTGGGCTTTAAGCTTTCTGATCTCTACTCTCAAGGTGCAGCATTCATTGAAAGAGATATGTTCTACCTGAATAACTTATAGGAAGGTGAATCCACCACCTCTTAAGGCATCACACTTTTGGAGAGTTCTCACAGGCAGTTTTTGATTATTTTGCTTCACTGTTTTCTGAAATGAAGACTGTTTCCTTTTTTCTACTATTTCTTGTTATATGTACTATTTCTTGTTCTGCCCCCTGGTGACAAAAGAATAATTTTCTTCCACAAGATAGTCCTTCACACTTTTGAAGACAGTCATCATTTGCTCCCTTCCTTCCACAACTTCTGTTCTCTAGACTACACATGCCAAGTTTAGCTAATCCAAATATGAAAAACTCAAGTCCTTTTGGTATTGTTTTTGCTCTTCTCTGGATGCTATCTAAAATGTTACTGTTCTTAAACTGTAGCATAAAGAACTGAACACCATAGTCCATCTGTAATTTCCAAGGGCAGAATGCAGAAAGAATATCATCAAATTACTGGAATCTTTGCCTCTCTTAATGTAGACCAAAGTAACATCAGTTTTTTCACTTCTGCATAACACCGTTGACTTATCTGACACTTTTAGTCTACTAAAATGCATACACATTTTTCATACAAATCATTGTCTAAATATGACTTTCTAATCCTATATTTTTGAAAATGAGTTTTGTTTTCATGTAAATCTACATTTATACTTATTGATTATTTTTTGCAGGACAATGAGGGTTAAGTGACTTGCCCAGGGTCACACAGCTAGTAAGTGTCAAGTGTCTTAGGCCAGATTTGAACTCAGGCCCTCTAAGTTTATTGCCCTAAAATTTGCTTCTCCCTTTTGAAACTTGGGACATTTGTCTTTATCATGTTTTTTTTTTTTTATGATTTCTCTCATGATTTTATGATTTTTTTAGAAATCACTAACAGTAGTTTAGCAATAACCTTTTCCAATTCTTTCAATACCCAAGATCATAATTCATCAGGACCAGGCAACTTGAATTCATCAAGGGCAACTAACCACAATTTCTTACCATGGCCTTATTTCTCTGGGACATTAATTCCTCATTAGTGATTATTGTTCTGTCATTTCAAGTTAAAAGGTCATTTTCCTTGGTGGAAAAAACAAGTAAAATAAGAATTCAACATCTCTATTTATTTCTGTTGAATCGTTAACATTGTCCAAGCCACACCAAGCAAGTCTTTTTTCCTTCTTAGAGGACTTTCTTTTCCCAATAAAATTAAATATATCAACACCAAGAACAACTTTTATTTATCCTTAACTTTCCATACCAGCCTTACCTCATTCTTAACTTTAGCTCCATTTTTAATGATTGTGCTATTGACGTTTTCATCCTCTGTTCCTGGCCTTTCTTCTATCATTTGTACATTTATTTCTTAAAATCTAAGTTAATTAGTGATTTCCCTGTGTCCATTTTAGTCTTTCAGGGAAAAATATCAACATCTTTTTCTTATCATTTTAACTGTTTCTCTTTGCATCTTTGGAAATTTCTACCTAAGCATCTCCCAACCATCTTACAATGACTTTTCCTATAGCTTATATTCAATTTTGAATGCAAAAATGAATTTTATAGTTACTTTGAATACGTGTATTATGTAACCACATATAGGGAGGATAGAATTGTTATTATTATTCTATCCATTCGTCTATGTAAATGGAATATTTACAAGATCCTCATTCTTCTATAACAAACTATTGGAGGGAATAATGACTTTCCCTAAAAGAGTTTCCATTATTTCCATCACAGAAACCAATTCTTCCTTGTTAGCAATAAATAAATGCAGTATGGAATTTCCCTTCATTGGTTCCTCTACTTTTTGAAGAAATAAAATTTCTATTAAGTTAGGAAAATAAACTAATAGCTGTTCTGCTTTTGGAAAAGTAATATCTGGATAATTGAAGTTCCCCATAACTATTTTATTATGCCTCTGTGTGACTAATGATTTATTTTTTTAAACTCATCATTGATTTCCTTTATCTAACTTTGAAAGGATTGCAGTTATTTCAAGAAACAGGAATATCTTGTGCCAGTCAATAGACAAACAAGAATAAGTCTTCTTATCACAATAGTGTATTACTGAAAATTATAAATATAGAAATCACTATGGCATAGAGTTATGCTAATGTTTCAAAAGAAATAATATACTAAAAGACAATTAAAAGGAATATAAAATATAACATCATATCAAAGTCATATCTGGACTACATATACCCTAACTATGGGACAGTTATTTTAGGAGTGAGTTTCTGGCATCTCATCTCTTTTACCTTGTGGGATAACTACCCAACTGCAAAGCAGTGATTCATATCCAAATTCTAAACTGTATTCATGGTTTCATTTAAGTCATGTTTCACTAAATTAATTCAGATAAATTTATTTTTTGACATAGCCTAAGTCTTTGATTAAAATATACCTGTGGTTTTATTATCTATGTTAACATTTTGTCAATTATGAATCTGATAAAAGCAATCAACACTGGACTTTTAATTGGAATTTAAATCATTTGTTGTTGTGTAGGCAAACAACAACCTCTCAGAAGCTCAACACACTTTTTGTCAGGAAATGGTACACCTGAATTATACATGAAATTGAAAAGCTGTTGAAGAATTAGTAATTTATCATTGGGTTAGTAGATGGTCTTGTTTATTTAACTGGATCATGTTCTAATGTACATTTAAGACTAAGATTATGCCCAAAATCCAGCTGAAAAAATTAATCAGGAAGGTATTTGCAAATATTTTATTGTTAGATACCTGGGGATATAGAGATAAAATTTGGGAGAATTGTACAGCTTGTTTCCATCATTTTTTCCATCTATTCAACTGGGCACTGACAACTTTAACAAGGAGTCAAAAAACCTAACAGAATTGTCATTGTGTGATTAACAATAAGTAAGAGAAAATTGCAATTACAAAATGTTTTCTAAGCTCAAGTTGTAAGAGTGCAACTAAAAAAAATATTCCCCTCTGCACTGTGACATGTTGACATAAGTGGGTGTGACATGATGTGGTAATGAAGTGTCTAGCCTGTGATTTTCAAACAGATGTGGCTCTCTGAAAACTAGCTTTCAAAAATTAGGTTATTTAATTGATCCAATTTAACTGGGAAAAAATTAAGTTATCTAGTTCAGATCTGGATTAGCAATGGTTTGTCCCCTTATCCACAATAGGGTAACCTCAGGACAGACATCTGTTTGGATGTCTTGGATAAGTTCACTCATAGCCATCTGTTCATGGAATTGTGCCCCTTCAAAAATGGTCAGAACTTTGACTAGAAATAGTGACTCCATAAATATATTTTAACACTTCTGTACATCCTCCAAATACAGCAAATCAAAGTCAAAAGATGTTAAAGTGATTCTTTCCAGAATTCTCAATTAATGGAAAAAAGGCAGAAGTAGAATAAATGTGTCACGTCATACAGAAGAGCCCTTTTATATAAAGGAAGCTCTCCCCAAATGAGCATTATTTGATTTTGTTTATGGTTATGAATAGATATTCCCAAGAAGTCTACAAAGCTGAAAAGAAACTAAACTCTGCTCAACGGAGTGCCATTTCTTCTATGCAGGCTGAAAGATATGTTGGGTTCTCACCTCAGAATTTAAACATGGTCAAACCACAATAGGGCTAGTGCGAGGCACTTACCAGAAATTACTGTTGAACAGTCTAGTGAAATTTCATTCTAAAGGGGAACTTGTAAGTCATTTTATACAACATCATCATTGGGAAACAATATGGGACAGCATATAGAAGACTGTTTAGAGTCAGAGGTTCTATATTCAAATCATGACTCTTCTACTCTACTTATATCATCTAATCAAGCAATTTTACCCCTCCATGCCTCATTTTCTTCATTTGGTTGGTTTGAGTTGGAATTCTACTAAGTTCTTTTTCAGCTCTAAAGCCATGCTCATGATTAAAAAAAAAAAGGAATAGAAGAGAAAATGTTCAGATTGATCCTCCTTTGACCATTTTGGGGTAAAAATTAAGAAAGACAAGTAAAATGAGTTTTTCTTTCCAAAGCAGAGTCACCGATGAGAGCAAAGTAGATAACGGTCATAGTGATAGGAAATTAAGTTCTAGTAAGAGTGGAACCTGGATCTATTGGTGGCATAACATAGAGATGGCTAGAAAGTTGTCCATATATATGGACAATATTTTTGCAAGGAATGGGATGGGGGTCCTAAAACATGAATAGGAAACTTTCTCAAATGTGGTATTTTTTTCTATAAACATTCAGTGATGAGGTAGTAGGTGCAGAAAAGATCATATTTCTACACATAACAGAAATTAAAGTTATGTGGAAGTTTAGATGTACCCATTTATATTTGAATTGCAGAATTTTGTAAAATAGAAAATCAAATATCAGAGAAATTAACTGACTTGTCAAATTTAAGTATCAACATGTTTGCATTTTTTTCTAGATGTCATTTCATTGGTGAAAGGAACTCATGGTAAAAAACAAACAAACAAAAAAAACCCAAAAAAAACAAAAAACCTCTACCTCCAAAACAGTCAGATTAAAACTCTGCTTTGTAATTTAACATTTTCAGAGATGCTTACTGGACTGAAAGTTAAAATTATTTGCTCACAATTATGTAGTCAGCATTTGTCCAAGGTAATACTTGAATCCCAGATTTTCTGACAGTGAGGTTAGTTCTTTATCAACAATATCATAGCATATTACTAGCCATTCAACTAGTTGTCTGGTATTAAGTATATTTATTTGTGGCTTAATGGTCTTTGTACTACATGAATGCAGCTGCATGAAAACGTAGCAGCAAATATTCACCAACTCCATGAGCTTCTCCATTTTCTAGTAATACACAACCTTCTCTAATAGTTTCTATATTCAAATCTCCAGCAGGGGAATTGAGTTATCAAGACAAATGGTCTCCAAACATTTTGATCACACACTCCTATTGGGCATTTACAAAAGGGAGCCAAGCCCTCAATATGCATATATTCATTTTTTAAGCATATAGGTACAAATGTACTAATAATTATAAACATTATATAGCTTATAAAAATATAAATTGAAAAATATTGAAGCAAAGATGATATATTATTTGAACCAAGAGTCAATGGGATGCCACTGGAGTTATTGGTTATATCTGTTCATTAAGAAAAGCAGATCAGACTTCCATTTCTGGGTCAAAGAGAAAGTGACTGTGATTAATCACAAGCCAGGCAGGCTGAGAAGAAGCCCAGTCACCCCCTGGGCCATGCTGTAGCATGAACAGTGTGTCCTGGAAGCAGCACTACACTTTAAGAAGGAGTAAAAAGCCAAGAAATAGTAAGCCAGGATGAGTAGGCAGAGAAAGCAGAACACCATCAAAAACTTCTTTGGGGGAAAGGTAGATCACAATACATCCTTAGAAGAAGAAGATAATAACAGGGTCAAACCTCCAACATCCAAAGCTTCCAAGAAAAATATGAACTGATCTCAGGCCATGGAAGCTCTCAAAAGGGACTTTGAAGAGAAAGTAGGAGAGATAGAATGAAGATGTAGAGAAAGAGAGGAAGGAATGGAAAGAGAAATGAGAGCAATGCAGGAGAGTCATGAGAAAAAAGTCAACAGTTTGAAAAGCCAAATGGAAAAGGAAATTAAAAAACTGCTGAAAATAATTGCCTAAGAAATAGGATGGAACAAATGGAAGCTAGTAACCTTATGAGAAACCAATTAACAGTAAAGCAAATCCAATTGAATGAAAAAATAGAGGACAATGTGAAATATCTCCTTGGAAAAACGGCTAACCTGGAAAATAAATCTAGGAGAGATAATTTGAAAATCATTGGACTACCTGAAAACCATGACCAAAACAAGAGCTTAGACACCATCCTCCAAGAGATTGTGAGGGAAAATTGCCCTGATATTCTAGAAGCAGAAGCTAAAATAGAAATTGAAAGAATCCACCGGTCACCTCCTGAAAGAGATCACAAAAAGAAAACCTCCAGGAATATTATAGCCAAATTCCAGAAGTCCCAGGTCAAGAAGAAAGTATTGCAAGCAGCTAGAAAAAAGGAATTTAAATACTGTGGAGCTCCAATAAGGATAAAGCAAGATCTAGCAGCTTCTACATTAAAGGACCGGAGGGCATGGAATATGATATTCCAGAGGGCAAAGGAACTGGGACTACAGGCAAAAATCACATACCCAGAAAAACTAAGCATCATCTTTCAGAGGAAAACATGGAATTTTAAGGAGAAAGAAGACTTTCAGGCATTTGTTATGAAGAGACCTAAACTGAATAGAAAATTTGACTTTCAAATACAAGACCCTGGAGAAGCATAAAAAGATAAACAGGAAAAAGACTTCATGAGGGATATTAAAAGATCAAACTATTTATATTCCTACATGGGAAGATAATACTTAGAGCTCATAAGAACTATCTCAGTAAGGAATTAACAGGGGACACAGGTCTGAACTGAATACGAAGGGATGATATCTGTAAAGCATTTATGTTTTGTTCTTTATGGGATGTCTTATGTCTGGGGCCAGATTTGGGCTTGGGGCCTCCTGGTTCCAGGGCTGGTGCATTGTCCACTGTGCCACCTAACTAACCCATAATGACATCTTTAAAATAGGTTTGAGGTGTAGGAGAAATAGACTGGGGGAGGGGGAAGAGGAGACATGGTCTGGGGAGAGGATGTTCACATGAAGGAAATAAGAAAAAGGGTTATGGAGGGGAGGGGAAGAGGGGAAAGGAATTGGGGAGTGAGTGAACCTCAATATCATCAGAATTGACTCAAAGAAGGACTAACATACATACTCAAGTGGGTTTAGTAATATATTTTTGCCCTGAGGGAGGGGAGGGAGATAAGGGGGGGAGAGGGGAAGGAGGGAAGGGCAGATTGGGGGAGAGAGCAGTAAAAAGCAAAATACTTTTGAGGAAGGTAAATATGTTCTGCATAATTGCACAAGTATGACATATTGAATTTCTTCATTTCATAGGGAGGGTTGAGGAGAGAGGGAGGAAGAAAATTTGGAACATAGAATTAGCTCAAAGACCTAAAACTCATCAGAGTAGGTTCATGGAGGTAATAACATTCACACCCATTTGGGAGGAGTAATCTATTTAACCCTACAGGAAAGTATGAGGGGAAGAGGATAAGGAAGGAAGGGTGAAAAATAAAAGGGAGTGCAGAGTAGGGGAGGGGACAGTCAGAAGTAAAACACTTTTGAGGAGGAATAATTTAAAAGATAGAAAATAGAGTAAATATCATGGGAAGGGAATAGGATGGAGGGAAATAGTTATGATGATTGAATATAATGGAAAAACGTATGGTACCTACTTTGCTGGGCTAATATGAAGAAAATTCTTTGTCAAGTTTAAGGTACTTTATTTACATTCTGATGAACAGGATACTATCAGAAAAACCTGGAAAGACCTACATGAACTGAAGCAGAGTGAAATGTACCATATACAAAATAACAGCAATAGTGTAAGATGATCTGCTGGGAAGCATGTGGTTATTTTCAGCAAGGCAATGATCCAATATAACACTGAAGGACTTATGAAAATGGCAACCCATTTACAGAGAAAGAAGTGATCGTATCTGAAAATAGATGGAAATACAATTTTTTTCTTTTCTTTTCTTTTCTTTTTTTTTTTTTTTTTGGTGAAACAATTGGGATTGGGTGGCTTGCCCAGGTTCACGTGACTGGTGGATGTTGAGCATCTGAGGCCAGATTTGGGCTCAGATGCTCCTGATTCCAGGGCTGGTGCTCTTTCCACTGCACCACCTAGCTGCCCCTGGAAACACATTTAAAAAAAAAAAATTTTTCCTCTTTGACAATTCCTCAATCTGAAGTTTTTTTTTTTTGTTTGTTTTTGTTTTTGTTTTTTTTTTTTACTGATTTCTCTTACAACCTAGCTAATGTGGGAATGTTTTCCATGACTACTCATGTATAACTTATTTTGAAGTTCTTGAGTTCTAGTGGGTGGGGGGTGGGAATGGAGGAGGAAGAGAATTTGGAACACAATTTTTTAAAAAAATTGATGTTAAAATTTGTTTTTACATATATTTTGGAAAATAAAATTCTATTCAATTAAAAAAATAAAAATAAGGAAAAGCACTTTGACTGCTTTGTAGAAAATGAATTGGAGAGTGGAGATATTTGAGGAAAGAAATTATTGCATTAGTCCAAGTGAGTGGTGAAGAGGACCTTAACTAGGCTACTGACTTTTTAAGTAGAGAGAAGGAAATAAGTGTGAGAGAAATTGTCGAAATAGAAATGAGAGAATTTGGTAATTGATTTGATATAGATGATGAGCAAGAATGAGGAGTCAAAGATAATACTGAGATTGTGAAGCTGTGTCATTAGAAATTGAGTGGTATCCTTGACAATAATCAATAAGTTTGGAAGAGTTTTGGGTTTGGGAGGAAAGATAATGTAATGAGACCTGTGATGATGGTAATAACCTATCCATACCTGCTCATCCAATATGACTCATTTTGTCTTATCCAAAATTGAGACAATGGAGACCTGGTACTTACTTGTCACTGTTCTGGA
The DNA here is from genome assembly GCF_019393635.1 of Dromiciops gliroides. Taxonomy (NCBI): domain Eukaryota; kingdom Metazoa; phylum Chordata; class Mammalia; order Microbiotheria; family Microbiotheriidae; genus Dromiciops; species Dromiciops gliroides. Next base: position 102,080,061 of record NC_057863.1, on the reverse strand, counting down.
GTACATTTCCCATCACCTGAGAGGTGTCTGCAACAGCCATGAGGTAATCAGGGTTTCAAGAGGTAGATGTATAGGGAAGAGGCAAGTCTCCCCAATGGTGCTTGTATGGCTGCTGCTCTTAATGCCCAAGGAGCAATTAGGTTATGACTGTCCTGAAGCACAAATATCTGGCTCATAAGTAAAGAGGCTGGGATCATACACAGTGTAAATATAGGAGCAGTGTAGGTTGTATTGAGGGATATGGGTAGATGTAGATTTGTTAGAAAAGAAGCCATCTGATGATTGTAGGATATAGAGTGCTGCACCTTTCCGCTAGTGGATCACATACTCATTGGGTTCAGACCATGGCCCCACTGTTGTCATGCCATGACAGGAGACTATGGCATTCACTTTGATTACCACTCATCTAGGTAACTGAAAAAAAAAACAGCATCATTTTTTATGAGAAAGTTATTATTGTATCCTTGTTAATTTAGAAAATCATGGAACATTCATGCTTCACTTTGCTAGTGGAAATGAAACTACAGGTTTCCACTCAATTCTATTTTTGTTTTTCAGTGTAAATGTTAAATAAGAGCTATAGGAAACCACAGCATTCTATACTTTAGGTATGCATTTAAATGATCTTAACTGGGATATGGTCCACCCCATTTTCAGTGAGACTTCAATTTCTATGTTTTGAAAGAGCCACAGGAGGGCTATGGCTGGACACTCAGTTCTTCATTCTTCTATCTCTAACATAATTATTAGTTGTATCTATCTAAACAGAGCAAGTAAACAATCAGATATTTTGCAGTCTAGGGGTATCCTGCTCTTTTAAGGGTTTAGCAAAAAGTCACTTTCACTGACCACTTTAGAGGGGAGAGTAAGAGCACACTTTTTTTTTTTTTTTTTAGTGAGGCAATTGGGTTAAAGTGACTTGCTCAGGGTCACACAGCTAGTAAGTGTTAAGTGTCTGAGGCTGGATTTGAACTCAGGTATTCCTGACTCCAAGGCCGGTGCTCTTTCCACTATCCACTGTGCCACCTAGCTGCCCCAAGAACACACTTTTGATCGAGTTTAAATACTTCCCAGATAAAATTCATTAACCAAAACACAATTATGGGTAACAACCCAATATATTTATCCAGGTAAGTCATAAAGTAGAAATCAAGGAAATCATGTAGGTTACAATATAGATAAAATTAAATGAACTCTTCAACTTGAAAATAACATTAAATATCAGCTCAAACAAAGAACAACTTCTCTTACCACAGAAGTTCATTTATAGCAGTCTATAGGCCCTGGAGATCAAGGTTTCCGGTATGTCTTCAGCTCCTGCTATTTCCATTAGGCATTCAGAAGTTTATATTTTTCTATTGATCTCTCTCTCTCTCTCTTCAATTCTACATCTCTTCTCTCTTTCTAAAGTCTCTATTCCTCATATACAATTTAAGAGAGGTTGTGGGCTGACATATCATCCAATCAGAAGTCAGATCTCCCTACACATCCATATAATGAAAGGACTGTACCTCAGAAAACTATCACAACCACTTTCTGAGTTTCCCCAGAAATTTCCTCAGAAATGAACACAACCTCTTCCATAATAGATCCTAAATATTTATGGATTGAAGCCAATTCAACAACCTTTTAAAAACAAGTGGTATGTACTTTTGGGTCTTTTTCCCAAACAGATCATAAAAAAGGGAAAAGGACCCACATGTACAAAAATATTTATAGCTGCTCTTTTTGTGGTGGCAAGGAATTGGAAATTGAGGGGTTGCCCATCAATTGGGGAATGGCTGAACAAGTTGTAGTATATGAATGTAATGGAATTCTATTGTGCTGTAAGAAACAATGAGCAGGAGGAGTTCAGAGAAACCTGGAAGGACTTGTATGAACTGATGATGAGTGAGATGAGCAGAATCAGAAGAACATTGTACACAGTATCATCAACATTGTGTGTTGATAGAATGTGATGGACTAGATTCTTCTCACCAATGCAGTGGTACAGGAGAATTCCAGGGGACTCATGATGGAAGGAGATCTCCAAATCCGAAAAAAAAAGAACTATGGAGTATAGATGCTGATTGAACCATACTATTTCTTTTGTTTTTGGTGCTGTTGTTTTTCTTTTTGGAGGTTTTTCCTCATTGCTCTGATTCTTCTCTTATAACATGACTAATGCAGAAATAAGTTTAATGTTATATATATATATATATATATATATATATATATATATATATATATATATATATACACACAGCTATATCAGATAACCTGCTGTTGTCTAGGGGAGGGGAGAGGGGAAGGAAGGAGAAAAATCTGAAATTGGAAAGCTTCTAAAAACAAATGTTGAGAACTATCTTTACACGTAACTAGAAAAAAAATAAAATACTTTTATCAGAAAAAAAAGCGGTATGGGTAATACAATTAGTAGAGGGAATACAAATGCAAGAGTGAAAATAGTTTCTGACCTTAAGGATCTTATACTCTTTGTTGGAGGACAGAAAGTAGAGGGACAATAGTATGTACATAGATAAATAAAAATTAAATATATGCATACATTTATGTATAAATACAGAGTGATGGAGGTGAATGAGCTTGCTAATACCTGGAAAAATAAAATCCATGTATAAGCAATGAAATATAAAATGGACCTTGAAGGCAGATGGGTATTTCAGGAGGTAAAGGTGAGAAAAGAGAGTTAATCTGGGCATTGAGGCCTTCTTGAGGCAAGATATGGAGGCAGAAGACAGGCAATTATATTTTGAGCAGAGCAAGTAGACAAATGCAAATGGACTCTAGATTGCACTAGAAAAGTAAAGGAAAATGTATCTAGAAAAATAAGTTATAGCAAGAATTTAACATTAAAATAAACAAAAATATTTTCTTTACTTTCAAATTTGTCTTCAACTTCTCTCCCCTTTTCTCATTATCCTCTTTCTCACTTTCACCAAACTCATATAATGGTCTTTTCCTAAATGAAATATTTTGTTGATTTAATATCTTAATACTGTTTTTTTTTAAATTTTAGAAGAGTACCACCTTAAGAAGTAAGTTCTCAAAGGAATAAATCTTTAATGGCAAGAATAAAGGCACTGTGGCACATCTGTTAGAAATATATTTGGGGGACAGACAAATACCTTAATGGCACCCTACATGTCATGTCATATATGTAACTACCTTAATTCAATTATGGTTAAGAAAAACCTCACGAGGCTAACCTTTAGTACTATCAACTAATCAAGTGAACCAATTAGCTCTGAGAAGAGTTTATCAAACTTCCTTTAAATCAATGGTCACAGATTCTCTAGTACTACTGCAGGGCTAACTCTTTTAGATTCTGGGTGAATGGGCAAGTGCCATACAGAAAGGATGCCTTCATTTCCATTGTCTTAAACATCAGTAATTGAACATTTGCATAAAATAAGCAACCAAATGTGATTATCATTTGCTATTCTCAAAGTTGTGTTTGATTTAGTATTAATAAAGTTTAGATATTTACAGATTTTTACACCAAACACTTGCTCTGTTTGTAGATTCATTCTAGAGAGGAATTTAATCTACCAGTAATTTCTTTTTTTTAAAGTTATAAACATTTTTATTCATAGTTTTGAGTTCCAATTTTTATCCTTCCATCCCCTCCCTCCTCCTTGAGGTGGTAAGCAATCAGATATAGGTTATATATGTACTATTATATAAAACATTATCATATTAGTCATTTTCTACAATAAAAAACTTGAAATAACATAAAAAATGAAAGAAATTTAAAAATAACATGGTTAAGTCTGTGTTCAAAAAATATCAGTTCTTCCTTTGGAGGTGGATTAGATGTTTCATCAATAGTATTTTGGAGAATAGTCATTCACAGTTCTTCATCAAACAATACTGATGTCTCTGTGTACAACATTCACTGGGTTCTGTTTAATTCACTAAACATAAGTTCATACAATTCTTTCCAGGCCTTTCTGAAATCATACTGTTTCTCATTTCATATAGCACAATAATATTACATCACCATCATATATTATAGCTTGTTTAGCCATTCCCCAATTGTTGGGCATTCCTTTGATTTCCAATTCTTAGCCACCCCAAAAAAGAGCTGCTATAAATATTTTTGTACAAATAGGTCTTTTCCTCTTTTTTGGGATGTCTTTGGCATATAAACCTTGCAATGATATTCCTAGATCAAAGGACATGCACAGTTCAATAGCCCCTCGGGCATAGTTCCAAATCTAGCAGTAATTTATAAGGTAAAGATTATCTACCTCTTTTCCCCAATCACCCTCCATGATTAAAAAAAATAGTGCCTCAGTAACTATTTTATTACTAAGTTGCACTTCTTGCCTGGATTCTATCATGGTATGGTGCTTATTCTAGATATGCTATATTCCCTCACTGGCTTTTTATTAACAACATTTTTTTTCCTAGTCTCCATTCCTTTCTAGCTGTCTAGATTCCTGCCCCCCCAATTTTTCCTCTTCTAGACAAGTTTAAAAAATGAGTTCAGTATCTTTGCTAATAAAAACTCATCATTAATTTTATGCCTGTTCTAATTTATAGTCAGCTATTTTCCTTCCAGTCTCCTTTCCTTCTGCTACATTTGTTGCCTGTAGCTCCATTTTTATGAGCCTCTCTTTGGTTTTTCTCTCTCTCTCTCTCTCTCTCTCTCTCTCTCTCTCTCTCTCTCTCTCTCTCTCTCTCTCTCTCTCTCTGCTATCCCTCTGAAATCTCTGCTTTATACAATATACTCTTCATTTTGTTTGGTGTCTACCACTTTTATTATGTTCAAATTAATCAATTATTGGTCTTGATACTTTTTGGCATTTAATGTGAGTGTTGTTTATTTTAGTTTTATTCAAATGAACTGTTATTTTTTAAAGGATGTTCTAAAATGTGATCTATGCAAGAATAACTCCCTAACATTCTTAAGAGACTTCCCAAGATGTTCATTCAGAGAATAATACTCCTCCCTAGAATCCCAAGTATAATACATATTATAAAATGACAAGGACTCTTTTAAGAACATTATGACTCCAAAGTTGATAGCTAAATACAGGAGTTAGGGAAGGGATAATAAAGTAGGATGGAAATATGCAACATGCTGGACCAGCAAAGGCTAATGTCCACGATAGGCAGCCTATACAGAGGGGAAAGACAAAGACAGTTACAAATGGTAAGGTGTATATTTATGAATACCAATGAAGATCACTGACTGCAATGTTTTTCAAAGCTTGTTTATGGGTTGCTTTATAATTGTTTCCCATTTAAATGCTGAAATTAAAAAACAATTTGTATATACCTTGATAATAAGAGGCAAATTGTCTAACATTTTGTTTCAGTATCATGGCACTTTTAAGTAGGATAGTTGATTTACAAGCACCACGAATGATTTCACAACTACATCAGTGATTTATAAGTAAGTACTTTATAAACTCTAGGCATTAAGATATATTTTACAAATCCCAGTTTGTTTGTTTTTTAAAAGGTTGATTTACTAGACATATTTATTCATCATCATTTGAAAATTCAAGCCACTGTCTTGGTTGAAAGTCTTATATTTATAAATTAGATGCTTAAATCAAGTTCCAATTTACACATAACGGGATTGGCTTGGGAGATAAGCAGGGAGTAATATATCTACTAACTGCTTCTACCTCTGGATTCTAAAATGAGTTCTGCATTTTATTAATCACTCAATAATTGTTACACAAATAGGGCAAAAAAACCTCTATTTTTCAAAATTATTGTCAGGTAGGCAGACCTATATTTATATTCAGGTATTGGAGAGGGGGATATATTAAGGAGAAAGCAAGGAAGAGAAAAGAATTGAAGATGAGACACTGTGTTGCTGCAGTCATGATTTAGAACTGCAGATGAAAACCAGGGTGGTTTTGTGAGTGAAAAACAACAACTCACATTTTTCTTTTGTACACATTTTATGTGGGGAGGGGGGAAGGTGGTTTATGTCTTTAAATGGTATTTCTGAAGGGTTCCCTCCTACTCTGTTTCTATGATGATGCTATAGTGGGGGTGTGCGGAGGGAGGAAGCTTCTTTTTGAGAAATTTCTGATTGAAAACCGGAAACTGAATATTCAAACAATGCAAATATAAGCCCTCTGAAATTGGGTGGTGGATATGCAGGGGAAGTCCTTTTTAGCCTTGACCAAGTTTTGGAAACAAACTGACAAGACTAACTACATTCTAATAAAAAATAATAAAAAAAATTCCATAGCCTCAATATGCATGGTGACGGCTGCAAGTGTCAGGTTCAGATAAGCTGAAAGCAAGATGGCTGAAAGGTACGCTTTCTAATCAACTTCCTGAATTATCTTGGAGTCCTGGCATGGCCTCACATGTGACCTAATTATGAAGCATAACATGCCAATATGTTCATAACAAAAAATTGAAAATTGCTCTTTTAATTCTTTGGAAATGGTTCATGATGTTATCCTTTCCTGGGTACTTGAATGCATTTTTAGATATCCTGCTCCCCTTCAACTTTGTCTTCTGACTGAAAGTAGCCCAACACAATTTGTGGTGACATCATTCTCATTCTACTTTCCTTTATGTTCATTCGGCAAGTTGTTAAAATTACATATTTCAGTAGCTAAATATTTTTCTGTCGTCATGGTTGGGTGAAGCTCTTTTAAAATGCATTTTAATCTAAGGCATGGTAAGTCTGACTCTCCTTCTTCAGGAGTCGAAAGGAATGGCTCATAGGAACACAGAACAAAGTGTCTAGCTTTTAATTATTGGGAGGAGATGGAGGAGGAGGTGAAGGAAAAGTACAATTCATCTATCTGCCTTACCTGGGATTAGGGTTGGGAGGATTGAATTCCCTATTTTTAATGTGATGGAATGGCTGACTTTTTGCAGACAAACTGTGACAAAGGTGGTTTGCCTTTGAAGTACTCACTACCTTTGACTTAGTGCCCCTTTCCCATTGCTGTGTTGCTCCCTGCCACTTTGATTTTATGTTAAGAATGTAATTGTTAGTTGGTGACTTTATGTTTATGATTATATATGTGTATATATATATATATATGTAGACACATATACATGTAACATAAAATATGCATATGTATGTATATAAGCATGTATAATGTGTGCATGTGTATATGTATATGTTATATATGAATGTGTATAAATGGAAGACCAGGAGAAAACCTTGGACATCATGAAATTCAAATATCTCATTTTACAGATAAAGTAATCTATACTCAGAGGGAATAAATAAAGTGTCCCATCTCTGTAGGATCTTGTTCTCAGCTATATAATGGAAAGAACTCCAGTGATGGAGTTGTAAGACCTGACTTTAATTCTTTAAACTAGTATCACAACTTTAGTACTCGAAAGAATTTTAGATATCCCTCTTTTATAGATGATGAAACTGAATCCTGGAGACATTAAGTGACTTGTCCAAGGTCAGAGTTAGTAGGTAGAAGAGTTGGATTTTGAACCATCTTTTTTCCTCTCAAAATGCAGTCCTTTTTCTCATGTGATGCCTTGCATCTCTATTGATTATCTGGGTGAACGTTAGCAAGAAAAATTTAAATTTTTCTAGATCTCAGTTTCTTATGATGTAAAAAGAGGGATATAGATTACATTATCTCTAAGGTTCATTCCTGGATTATTCATGAACCCAATTCAATTAAAGAATGTTTTACCTCTCTCAGAAGCACATCAATTTTAATAGTAGAATTAGAGAACAAAAACGTTTCAAGGTCTAGGGATATTAATTTCTCATGATACATTCCGTTTTATCATGATAAGCAAAAACACCTAAGCAGGATCACGTCCAGTGCTTTTCAGTTCATACTACACTAAATGATTAGCTATGCTTACACGTCTTTCCCTGTATGGAAAAGGAAAATTGAACATACATAGAAACTCTGTGCCAAAGGTCAATTCCAATCACCTAATTGTCCTATTAGCAACTAACATGGAATATATACAACACTAATTTCACCATCATTTTAACAAGACAAAGTAGATTACTTCTAAGGTCACTCTTGCTCTAATTATATGATTCTATTGACCTTATGGATGCCCTTTTTTCTATTGTTGGTTCAGCACTAAAGACTTCACTCCAGCACAGCAAACATTTACTAAATACTTGAAATGCATTGTGTTCAGCACTAAGGAAACAAGATGCAATAAAACATTTGCTATCAGGAACTTCATTCTCTAATAGACAGGATAGATAATAGAGGACAAGTCAGATCTACTTACTCCTTAATATACAAATTTTACATGAGACAGAAAGTGCTAAGTGCAAACCATATAAGCAAATTACTAAGAAAAACTGGAAATCATTTTCAGTTGGGAGAATCAGGGAAGGATTTATTGAAAGAGTAGCAACTGAGATGGGCATTGAAGAAAAAGAGCAATTTTTAAAAGAACTGATGAGGAAAGGATATGTTTATTTCAGGCTTGGTACATAAGTAAAAGCATAGAGAGAGAATATGGCAGGAAGCATATGGGGTGCAGTGAAAAGTCTATGTGTTTAGAGTACAGATATATGAATCTAGATTATGGAGGCCTGTGAATGCAAGAATAAGTTTAAACTTTATTCTCCCACTGAAAGTTTTTGAATAAAAGAATAAAATGTTTAGAATAATACCTTTGAAACATTGCAACTTTAAGACATAATGTTGACATGAGCACATAAATACAGGAAGAGGCATATAATCTTGTTGACCAGATTATGTTTGTTTAAGAAACCTATGCCAGTCTCACACCCCATCACTGTGGCCATTCCAGAAAAAAAACATGGATCCAGCTCAAACTTAGTAAATTGGCCTTGTTTCATTCAGGGCTGCTATTTGGATTAGATATCTGCTAAATTCTCTTGCAACAAGAGCTAGCTATCTTTCAGGTGTACTGGATTTCTTGTCCATAAACATGTGCACATTCCATGTACCAATGGTGAGCAGAATCATCTTTGGAAAAGTTTGTGTGTATATGTATGTATGTGTATATGTGTATATATATGCATGCATACACACACACACACACACACACACACACACACACACACATATATATATATATATATATATATATACAGAGACAGACAGACAGACAAAGATAGAGACAGAGACAGAGAAAGAACTTCAACTACCAGATGGTATTTCCACCTGCCATGGTAAGCAGGCCAGGGTTAGATTAGGTGAACCATACAATTTGGGGGAACCTGTTCTTGCCCTTTTCTAATGCTAAGAGGTGAGCAGTTCAGTCCTTAAAAGAGTTGCTCAGACAACCAGCAGGCTGCCGAATTCCACTGTTGCTTCAGTTTAGAGAGATGACAGTATGTTCTGGGTCACCTGTGTGCAGGGTTATGACTACAGCTACCAGTGTATCCTCACCTGATTCCTAATCACTTGCCTGTCACTATAGGTAGGTAAAAATGGTAAAATAGTATAGGTGATGTCTTTTGATTCATTCATAATTTGAATTTAAGTGAAACAGAGTTGAGTAAAGTCCTCAGCCTCACTCTCTCTCCCACAGACATTGGGGTCCAGTGGCAAGACAGAAGTCAAGATGACTGGCAGTGGCTCTGGATGCAGTGCACGACCTTTGAATATTTGATGTCTAACTGAGTTCTAAGCATTTCATAGCACCTGTTTCTACTGCCATTATGGCCCCACTGGCACAAATTGCTTACATCTTCCCATTCTATCAGCAGATGTCTTCCTGTGGTTGAGATAGACATTCCTCTAACTCACCAATAGGTTTGAGGCCTGGCAATTATCATCAGTCTGGTTTAGCCCATTTGCTGAAGTGGTTTATGAGGGTGTAGCTACTGGGCATTCTAAAGCTCCTTGGAGTTACAAGTGAGAACTGAGTGGCAGGTGGCCACCAAAGGTAGAAAGCAGCCCTGAAAAGGGCTTGACAGATCTCACATCAGAGTACTAGTATTCTCTGAACATCCATACAACCTACATATTTGTAAGCTAAGAGGAAGATGCTGAAAAAAAGAAATGATTGAAAATATGGAGGTTGAAAAAAGAGAAGATGAAGAAGAAAAAGTTATGATATCAAAAGTATAGATTGGAGATATTTTTTCTCAATTTTTATTTGATTTGAAGGAAATCAGCATAGCTTTTATTGGAAGAAGCTGACAAAATCTATGACTAAATCTACCTCTAAATTAGATTCTTTTTTGCTGATTCAGCAACAGCTTTACCTTTTTCATAAGCTCCTGAGGTGTGCAGCACTTTGTCTATATGTGTCTGTATCAACTTCATTGACAATTTAAGCCAGTCATGCAGTTCATCTTCCAGAAATTTAGGCCTTGGTTATTCTGTCTTAATTTTTCCTGGGATATATGGACAATGCCATTTTGTCCTGTAGGTCTCTACCCTTACCCTAAAGACAATCCACCCAACTTTCCCTTACCAACAGACACTCCAAAACATAACTAAACTATGTTAAACCTAAGGTAATGCCACTGGCTGATATCATGGGCTCTTTGAATAAATATATCTTATTATCTTTATATCCCTTGGTGAGGAAAATTCATATATCCAATTGTTCCTTCTATCAGGTTTTTTTCCCCATGCAATTAGCTCTATCTCAGTAAATCATTTTTATGACAAAATTTCACTCACCTTATTTAATTACATCAGAAAAACCTTTCTTGTATTAGGTGGTCTCAGAATTCCTTTCTAGCTTTACATCTATGAAACTAGGATACCTCAATTTTCTCCTTGCCTCCTACCCCAACAACCACTCATATTCTCTTCTTTCCTGGTAGTAATATGTTTACATCAAAGAAAGGGAAAACCTTATATTCTGAAATAAAAATGGCATTAAAAAAAACAACGCCCATGTTTACAGCCCTTAAAACCTGCAAGATCTCAATCATATCTGTTGTATTCATTAACTTTTTCTAATTCCCAAATACCAACGTTAGATGCAAATTTATATATTTTTTAAATAATTGTTCTGTTTTGTTCAACTGCTTCTGCAATGGTATTTTTCTACTTTTTTTCAATTTTATAATATTTCAGTCAGTTCTGAGCTACAATATGAATTAGACATTTGCGAGCTTGTCTAGGGAATTATCATTTTGTTACATTGTGCCTTGGTATCACTGGAAAAAAATTCATATCCAGTTATAACCAAATGATCTACAAAAGAACTTTTGTAAATCACTTATAAGTGGGGAAGTAAATAAATTTAGATATATGAATTGGCATTAGACTGTACTCATGTACTTGTTTTGTCTCTGTGGATGTGTTCATTTTTAATATATCCTGTGTGCCTTTTAAATTAAAAAATTCATAGGAAAAAACAATAATAACAGCTAGTCTTCTAATATTTTTTTCTTTTTCTGATTTGTCTAAATGATCTCAATGATTTTCTTAGGGGAAATGACCAAAGAGCAAGAATGCCTCAAATATTTCCTATCTCCACATATGTAAAATGAGATGGGGAGTAGAACAATTCAGTCAATAAGTCCAGCAATTTAATGCAAATCTTTTTTTAAAGGAACACACATAACATGGTGACTGAATAATTCAAATAATTATTGCTTAACTCCTTACAATCCACCTTCTGACCTTATCATTCCACTAAAATTGCTCTCTCCAAAGATACCAGTAGTCTCTTAGTTGCCAAATCCTATGGTCTTTCTTCATTCTCTTTGACCTCTCTTCAGACTTTGAAAATGTTCATTACCCTCTCCTGCTTGATAATCTTATCTCTCAAGCATTTTTTGGGATACTACTTTCCTTTGATTCTTTTCCTTCCTATCTGCCTGCTCTTCAGTCTCCTTTGCTGCATCCACATCAAGGATGAGAGTTCTGTCTGGGGCTCTCTTCATCCATCCATTTAACTATCATATCCATGTTGATGATTTCCAAATTTATCTATCTTCTCTGATGTCTCTGCTTTTCAATATTTTGAACTGGATGTACAGGAGATATCTTAATCTCAACATATCTGAAACTGAACTCAGTGTCTTTCCCTCTATACCCTTCCCTTTTTCTACTTATCTATAGAGGGCAAAACTGTCTTCCCAGCCCCTCAGGACTGCAATTGTGGAGTCATCCTAGACTCCTCACTTTCTTTTACTTCCCAGATCAAATACTTTGATGAGGCCATCCACTTTCACTTTTGTAACTCTTCTCAAATACAATACTCTACTACTCTAGGGAAAGTCTTCATCACCTTTAGAGTGGACTCTTTTACAAGCCTGCTGGTGCCTCTGCTTGCCTCAAGTCTCCAACCATTCTAATTCATCCTCCATTTATCCAGCAAAGTTATTTTTTAAAGTACAAGTCCAATCATGCCCTCAATGTATTCACACGCCCACACTTATGAAACTGCATTAGTTCTCTATCACCTCCAGGATCAAATACAAAATGCTTTGTGTGGCATTCAAAGCCTTTTACAGTCTAAGTCCCTCCTGTCTTTCCAGTCATCTTGCACCTTACTCCCTTGCCCTGTACTCTTCAATCCAGTGACACAAGCCTCTTGGCTGTTCCACAATCAAAACACTCCATCTCTTGGCTCTGGAAATTTTCTCCAGTTCTCCCCATGGCTAGAATGCTCTCTTTCCTCATTTTGCCTAGGGATATTCCTGACTTCTTTTAAGCATTAATCCCAAATCAAATAGGGAGTTTTGCACAATTCTTTTTAATTCCAGTGCCTTCCCTTAGGTATCTCTGATTTATATCGTATATAACTTTTTTTTGGATATGTTTATTTGCATGGTATCTCCCCCTTTAGACTGTAAACTGAGGGCAGGGGATGTCTTTTACCTTTTTTGTATCTCATTGTTTAGCAAAGTGCCTGACACATAGTTGGAACCTACTATTGATAGCCTGATAGATTTCAATTATGTACTTTATTTTTATAGTGAGAATACATTTACTTTGTTACCAGAAGTAATTCAAAGAATTGAGATATTATTATTATTCAGGCATTGTGGAAAGTCACTTTGAATGATCTAATCACCTGTCTTCATTATATAACTTTATCAGAATAGGGTTAATATTCAACTTTACTTAAGCTATATAGGTTTATCCTTAGGTTGTTATATTTGAAAGGCCTTGAATTTGAAAAACTATTACTCCATTTGCTTCTAATGGTTCCATTAGAAAGAGATTATTTTCCTCCTCTTGGTTACTTTTATTTTGGACACTATGTTTTGGTTTAGTTTTAATGGAAAAATGCCTGCTGCTCTAATATTTTTTTTCACAGTAAACAGTCTTATGTCTAGTGCCAGCTGATCCCTTGTAGGAAAACATAAATGAATAGTGTTCTAGGGCATTTTTTGACTCAAGAGAATAAGTGGGGGTTATATGTAATAGCTACTCACAATAGACCTGCCACTGAACTTTCTCCAAGGGGCAAATGGTCCTTTAGTGTTTATCCAGAAACTTTTTTTTTTCCTTCGTGAACACAACTCCCTCCACATCTGTTCAACAAACCCTGCTCCAGGTAAAAGAAAGGTATTGACAAATTGCAGAGTCTTGTTTCACATTCTGTTATTGTTGGCAGCATCTTCTCTTTCTGAAGGTTTGAACTAAAAAAGTAGTTGCAAGGGGGTGTATCTTTTGTTTCAGTTTACTCATTCCATAGGCACTATATAAGACTAAAACTTATCCTATGGAACATTCTCATACTGTGAAAAGGATTTGGAATATCCCCCTTCAAGTGATAGTTGATAAAATATCAAGAATGAAGATATGAGAGAGAGAGAGAGAGAGAGAGAGAGAGAGAGAGAGAGAGAGAGAGAGAGAGAGAAGGTTCTACTTTAATGGATCTGATAAATTCTTGAACGACCTGTTGGAAAGATAGTTTGTAGAATATGCATACTTTATATCAGAGTTAAAAGTAATATGGCAAGTAGAAGGATCATTAATGTCATGGTATATAATTTAGGTGGAACAGTGGGTAGAGTGCTGGTCCTGAAGGCAGGAAGACTCATATTCCTGAGTTCAAATCCAGTCTCAGACACTTATTATCTGTGTGACCATGGCAAGATGTTTTAACCCTGTGGGTCTCAGTTCCTCATTTGTAAAATGAGCTGAAGAAGAAAGTGTTAAACCATCCCAGTATCTTTGCTAAGAAAAGCCCAAATGGGGTCACAGAGTCAGACATGATTGAAACAACTTAACAACAACATACAATTTGTCATTAAATGAAAAATTTCTGGAGTTTCTACTGATGCATTAAAGTCCTTTCTGAATTTCAATCAAGGGATCACTTATATAATACTTTAAAGTTTAAAATGTTCTTTCTACATAACCAGCCTATGATTCTATGGTAACCCTTCACTTCAATATGCTTCAACTCAATGTCAAGTTGAAGTTTCCCTCATGTGAACTGTCATGTCATATAAGTATTTTAAATTTATCTTAGTATTTTCCTCAGCTCCTTAAATAGTTCACTTAAGATAATAGATATTAAATACATTTTTACCAGATGGGTTATAAATAAATCAATATTATTTGTATAAAAGTTATTAAAAGCTAATGATAAAAACATTTTTAATATCACTGTGATCATGTGTATCATTTTTTTAAATGAAGAACTGTGTCCTTGATGCAAACTAAACAACTGAGTTCAATTTCACCTTGGCTCATCCATTTTCAGCTCTGTCTTTATTGTTGCCAAAATGTAGAAATAACAGCCTGGAAATATTTTTCATTGTGTTTATATTTTGGACATACCATAGAAGGCTTGTATGACCACAGATGGTCAGAACCTAAAGCTATGTCTAATATTGCAACGTAATTATTTGTGAATTTGTATGACCACCATGGATATAACAACACCATCAATTTTTTTATTATTTTATAAATAATAATAGTAATGCTAATTATTTTTTCAGGTGATTGCACTGATCATACAACACATTAATTAGGTAAATGTAATTTTTTTTTGCTTTGTATTTCACTTTATGGGCACAACAACACTGCACAAGGCTGCTGTGAATGGATAGATTGATTCTCCAGGTTTATTTTCCTTTTTCCAAGAAAGTTTCCAGAGAATCATGCTTATACCTTCATGTTTGCTTGCAAAAAGTGATATCTAAGATAAATTGGTTCTTTGCTATAAGTAAGAGCTACTTTTAAAGAGCCATAGAATAAAAACATATCTTAAAAGATCTATATAATCCAGTAAGCAAGAGAATGTAAGAGAAGAATAATGAAAATAGGGAAAATGGGAAAATCAGGAGCCTTATATTAATTCCTGAAACATAGTATTAGATAAATTCTGGGAATTTTAAAGGTAAGTTGGTTGAGAGAAGAAATAGAGTGAACATACATAATTAACAGAAATGTTCACTACAGTGCTACTATTATGATTCATTGCATCAAAAGGTGACCCTCGGTTCTTGAAGGCTATTTAGGGTAGAGAGCACAATTACTGGTAGAGGCTACCAAAATGGAAAGACATATACACAATTATAATGATACTCCTATGAATAATAGCTCTTAGCTATTATTATAGTACTTGAAGGTTTGCAAAGTGCTTTACACATACCATCATATGTGATCCTCACAAAAGCCTGTGAGGACAGTAATATTAATATCTATATTTCACAGATGAGGAAACTGAGGTTGACAAATATATATTTGGTGGAAATTGTCATGCTGACGGCAAGTGGAACATAATAAATCAATTACACTTTAATAAGTCAGAGAGAGCACAGAGGCAGATGGCATACAGGTGGTGCAGGGAGTGGGATGGGAGAGGGAGGCAGTGTACAGAAGAGATGGGGAGGGAGAAGTGAACATAGTTGGGAGCAGGAGGCATTGAAGGGCAAGGTTTCAGGCTCCTATTCCTATAGAAATCCAGTGGGGAGTGACAGCCTAAGCCTTGTCTATAGCAACTCTCATTAGCATATCAATATCATCTCAAAGCTATCAGTGTCATCTTATTAGCATAATGTTTCTGGTTTTACTGTGCTTGTCTGGAGCTTAATAACTGCTTATTGCTTAATAAATATTTGTTAACTGATAGTCACTATTGTCATTGTTTCTTGCTTATACCATTGTAAAAGTTTCCTAATTGATCACTATATGCAGGCTGTCCTCTTTCTAAACACTTCATATTATTCTCTTCATTACTTAATATTTTATACATATTAGCAGAACTGGGCTGCTTGCTTTATTTAAACTTGATATCTCTAAATTCTCTTCCGTTCCTTTAATATGCACTTCCATCTTTCCTTTACCTTTTGGTATCTTTTGGCTAGAAGGCAAAGTCCTTCCAGATCCTCTCCCTAGAGCCCCTGGAGTTGTTAGTGTTTCCTTCTTCAAAGTGTCATGCATTTACTTATTTGTGTGGATCCTGAATCCTTCAAGAAGAAAGGCTATTTTGAGGGTGGGGTATTTGTTGTGTTCTTTGAATCCATGGACCACATCATGTCCTTTAACTCTTGAAGTCTGTCCAAGCTTATGTATCTTACTTCCATTACTCTAACCATCTAATTCTTTGCCCTCCCTTTCTCCTTTTGCCTCTAATCTTGCCCAGCATCAGAATCTTTTACAATGAGTCTTTGAGTCTTGTCTTCTCATTATGTAGCCAAACTATTTAAACTTCAGTTTCCATTATTTGTTCTTCCAAATTACAAAGTAGTAATTATCAAATAACCTTAACAAATTATTGTGGTGAATTAGCACTGCAAATGTTCTGCTAGAATGTTCTACTACAATAGATGTTCTGCAAGCAGAATAGCTAGTCTATGCTACACAGCCATATTGAAATAACAGATTAGTATTTAATAAATGCAAGATCACATAATAGTGGGGACAAAAGTGCTATTAAATAAAAAAATGTGGTATGTTTGGATAATAGTGTAGGGAAAGACAGAATATGTTTATTTCTCTTAGTATATGTATAAAAATAAATGGGTCAAAGATATAAATAAAATAGAAAAAGTTCATAAAATTAGAAGGTAATTGAATGTTTTCCATGACTGTAAAGATGAGAAAAATCCTTAGTTATAGAAGAAATTGTGACATTAGAATTTAATTATGTATAAAAATAAAGTTTCTACAATCTCCCCCTAAAATGAACTCTAAATACTAAAGGAAAAATAGATTAGCATAATATTTTTAAATAAATTTTTCCAAAGAACCTTGCAAATATAGGGGAATAATTGTAAATCTGTAAGATCATTCTGGTATAATGAAAATAGCAATGGCTTTGGAGTTAATTGAAGTTGAAAATTTTCATATCTTGAACTATTTGTATAATTTTGGGAAAATATTTAAATCCTCTTCAGTTACTCTATAAAAAGAAAGTGTAAGGGGCAGCTAGGTAGTGCAGTGGATTCAGGAGGACCTGAGGTCAAATCTGGCCTCACACACTTGACACTTACTAGCTGTGTGACTCTAAGCAAGTCACTTACCCCTCATTGCCCCACAAAAAAGGAAAGAAATAAAGAAAGGAAGAAAAAGAAAAAAAGTGTAAGACTTTATGACTTCTGAGTCAATTCTACATTGAATCTCTATTCAAGAAACTTTATCAATAATCACATTGAAAAGTGATAATTCTCCAATACTTAGAAAAATGCCAAAAAATACAAATCAAATACAACCTAATACACATTAAATTAGCAAAGATAATTAATACTAATAACATTCAATATTAGTACAACCTTTGAAAAATGGGTACACTATTATACTATGAATTCATCAAACTTAGGAAAGCAATAAGTAGTTATATGGTAAAGCTAACAAAATGTTAAGTTAAAAAAAGCTATGTTTATATAAATTAATGGCAGCATTGTAATAAAGAATAGAAAGAAACTAGATGTATTGAATAAGTAGCACAAGAATGTAATTGCACTAAAAATGATTATATAAATGTGTATTTTATATATACACACATATATTATATATGCACATATACACATATATGAATGTGTATATCTTTTTATCTCTATCAACATATTTATATTGATCAATATATCTGTGAAATTCAAAGGAATATAGGACATTTTATAAGAAGTGGAATGAACTGTCCTAGGAGTAAGTTGGTTCCTCCTCACTGGGAATTTTGAAATAAAGCAATGGGCAATTATTGGATAAGCTAGAGTCAAGATTTTTTTGTTCATATTCATATAAGATTAGTTGGTCTCTGAAATTGCCTTGAATATTTTGTGATCCAGAGATCCTATAAAGTAATTCAGAGTAAATATCAGTGCTACAAGAAAATTTTGGAAATATAGTCCTTAAATCTATTTAAATGCAACATTTGTGGGAAGAAAAAATGTTTCATATGTTAGGTAACTATGAATTTAAAAGATTTCAAAACTAACCCTAAAATGTTAAGGAAACATTGGAAATGAAAATAAGAAATAATATCAGTGTACTTACTCTTCTAGTATACTTCATGAGTTGTTTGTATTGAATGTAAGCAACCTTACAAGGCTTTTACTTTGAATCCCTATCCAATTTCTTTACACAGTGATAGCTGGAACCCTTCCTCACTTCATAAGAGGTTGTAGGTAATGATGCTATTCAGACATCTGAAGGAAAGGACAGGAGTTTGGAACCTATCATAGCAAAGGAGACCAGAATAACACAGCACACTAACAGAGCAGAGCCAGCTAGAAGGGAAAATTTCTTAAAAGCCAAAGTTAAAAGGGGACTGGAAACACAGCTGGGGTATACAGGTTATGTCAAAGAATTAACCCAGAGGTCTGGGTTATTATTTCAGCTTATTAGATTAATTAAAAAAAATATTCCTTGTGCAAGTGAATAGCCGAGCTATAAACACACTAACTGGATATCATAGTCAAACTCTACATCTGAGTTGAGTAAAATTGAATTATTTATAACCTTATGAAAATAAAGAAAAATCAAATGAGATTGGTTCAAAATGACATAGGATAAGGAAGTACAAAGTTGAGACTGGTGAAGGTGTATAATGTTGGGAGACTTGATGAAGCTTACTGACCAACTGAATTTTTTTTAATATTCTGAGAAAAAATTTTCTGCCAGAGAAAGCAATACTTCTCATGGGAAAGAAATTTTCTTATAATTCCTCAGGACATTGATACCTAAACTAACTAATATTTTGCAGGTCTCTAAAATCACAGCAGAGTGAGCTCCTGAACTCATGACACGATCACTCCAAAAATCATCCAAATAAGGTCATAGGAAAATGCCCAGAGCAGCAAAACTCACAGAAGAATGTGCTGAAATCATCTTCTAACCAAGAACGTCTTGGAAGGTCAGAAAGAGGGAGCTGCTGTGCTGATACAGGAGTTGGGCCCAACCCCACAGTCACCCTGACACAGATCCAGTCTCAGGAAGTCCTCACCAGAGAAGGAGACCCCCAGAGCCTCTGAATCAGCCGAAGCACCACTGTCATCTGGAACTAAGCTCACAGTCTGGTGAGTGGGCTGAGCCCTGGGCAGGGGAGTGACTACAGGGGTCTATGCTGGTGCTAAGGCAGAACCTGGAATTTACACCCCTACTGAGAACCAGGTGGTAGGCTCAACTAGAAGTGGCCCAGGCGGGGGAGGGGCACAGGCTCGGGAGGGGCACAGGCTCATCAGAGCTAACAACCACAACACAAAGCTGGTTGATTGGCAAATTGGTCTGGGGTCATCTAGGACCAGGAAACAGGCCGGGTGAGTGAAGAATCTGATTCTCCTTAAATCATACCACCTGGGACTTCTTAAGCTTGGGATACTGCAGCCTGGAAACAGTGCCCCATTTTGGTTTTTTTTGTTGTTTTTTTGCGGGGCAATGGGGGTTAAGTGACTTGCCCAGGGTCACACAGCTAGTAAGTGTTAAGTGTCTGAGGCCGGATTTTGAACTCAGGTATACTCCTGAATCCAGGGCCGGTGCTTTAACCACTGCGCCATCTAGCTGAACAGTGCCCCATTTTAAGGAGCTAAAAGTCAAGTAAAAGAAAGGCAAGATGAGCCGACAGAGAAAGGTGAAGACCATAGAAAGTTTCTTCAGTAACAAGGAAGAGCAAGGGGCACCCTCGGAGGAAGATGTCAACATTAGGGCCCCTATATCTAAAGCTTCCAAGAAAAATATAAATTGGTCTCAGGACATAGAGGTGCTCAAAAAGACTTTGAAGATAAAATTAGAGAGGTAGAGGAAAAAATGGAAAGAGAAATGAGGGTGATGCAGGAAAGACATGAGAAAAAAGTCAACAACTTGAAAAGCCAAATGGAAAAGGAGGTACAAAAGCTCTCTGATGAAAATAATTGCCTAAGAATTAGGATTGAACAAATGGAAGCCAGTGGCTTCATGAGAAACCAAGATACAATAAAGCAAATCCAAATGAATAAAAAAATAGAGGGCAATGGAAAATCACAGCAAAGAGCACTTATTGGCCAGCTATTAATGTTGTCATCACTGAGTTTTTGGTTATTAAAGAGAGACTGATCTGTGCATAAATATTAAGAAAAAATGTCATCACCAAGGATAAAAAGGACCTATGTGGATAATGTTTAAGAGGAATATGAATTATGATAAGGAAAGGAAGAAGAGGATGACAACATTCTTTGGGATATCTCATATAAGTGAATCTGTAATGTTTGTTGGATATATTATATCTATCTATCTATCTCTATCTATCTATCTATACATATATACACACATACACATACACACACACACTCATATATATATATATATATATATATATATATATATATATATATATATATTGGGGGCAATGAGGGTTAAGTGAGTTGTCCAAGGTCACAGAGCTAGTAAGTATCAAGTGTCTGAAGCCAGATTTAGACTCAGGTCCTGAAACCAGGGCTGGTGCTTTATCCACTGTGCCACCAGCTGCCATTGTTGGATACATTATACCAAGGGAAAATAATCTCATGAAAAGAAAAAAAGGTAAATGATAAGGCTTAACTACAGATTCACCTCCATCCAGTCCATAAGTGAATAACATAGTGATTATGATTTCTCTCATCTCAAGAAAGTGTGACAGTAGTAGGAAAAAAGGATAAATTAATGGAAAGACTGGAGTATTAGAGAGATGGAGATTAGAAATTAAAAAAAAATATTCTTGAGACAGGAGACAAATTGAAAAGGTATTACTTGAGATCATATACAAGGGCCAGGAAGAGGGGAGTTAATATATATCTGTGGCAAAAGACAGGGATTCTATCATATGTTACATTGAAAGGAAAGGTGTGCATTAGCAAAGCACCTTCTCCAAGAATGAATTACCTTCCCATTACCACATCTCACCACAGGAAATGTATTAACCCCTAGGGGCAACTGTTATAAGGATGGATAAGGTAAATACTAAAATAAAAAACTTAGTAAAGGTGAGTTATCAGGGAAAAGAAAGGTTGGGATTAGATTTCGTGGCTCAGGACAGAGAATATATTTAACAATATTAACATACTTTCTTTAAAAATGGATATTTCTGGGGAAGCTAGGTGGCACAGTGGATAGAGCTCTGGAGTCAGGAAGACCTGAGTTCAAATCCGGCCTCAGAAACTTGACACTTACTAACTGTATGACCCTGGGCAAGTCACTTAACCCCAATTGCCTCACCAAAAAAAAAAAAAGGATATTTCTTAGAGTAAACTATACTAATAGAAAAACAGGAGGCTGGGCTAAACCAATTATAAAAAAGGAATGATTAATAGGTTCATGTTTGGAATTTCAGAAATGCTACCCTCATTAGGGATGCAGAGAGAATAAGAAAGTAACTAGTAAGGGTATAGAACATGAAACAGAGGGGAAAAGCATTCACAACAGAATAAGAGAGAAGGTAAGTAAGCATAATGACAAAATAAAAACTTGGAAATATGACACAAATAAAGAATATTAGTTAAACTAAAAGATTAGGATGAAAGGAAAGAGAGAGAGAAGATTTGAACCTTAAATGTAACTGAATCAGGAAAGAGAAGGGTCAAAAGAGTTGAAAAAATCAAAGATGAAAGAGAGAAATAGCTATTTGATTTTGTTGAATTAATAAAAGCATTTTTATTATTTTCCAGTTACATATAATGATAGTTTTCAACATTTGTTTTCATAAGATTTTTAGTTCCATATTTTTCTCCTACCCTCCCTTCCCTCCCTTCTCCCCAAGACAGAAAGCAATCTGATATAGGTTATATATGTGCCATCACATTAAATATATTTCTGCATTAGTCATATTATGAAAGAAGAATCAGAGCCCAGGGAAAAACCTCAAAAAAGAAGGAAAAAAGCAGCGCAAAAGTAGACACAGTATGGTTCGATCTGCATTCATAATCCACAGTTCTTTTTTCTGGATGTTGAGAATATTTTCTATCATGAAGTTCTTTGTTTTGGATCATTGCACTGCTAAAAAGAGTCAAGTCTATCACCATGGTTCATCACACAATGTTGCTGTTACTATGTACAATGTTTTCCTAGATCTGCTTCTCCCAGTCAGCATCAGTTCATGTAATTCCTTCTAGGTTTCTCTGAACTCCTGCTCATCATTCTTTTCACATTGTTTTTTAAAACTTTGTGTTCTAAATTTTCTTCCTCCCTCCCTCCTTGACCCTCCCGATGAAATCAAGCAACTCAATATACATGTGCAGTTATACAAAATATCTTCACATTAGTCAGATTGTGAAAAAAAATAGGAAAATAACTTTAGAGAGAGGAGCTAAAAAATAAAATTATACTTCAATCTCTATTCAGATACCATCAGTTCTTCCTGTTGATGGCTTGCATTTTTCATACTTCCTTCTGATATCATCCTGCTCATAATTTCTTTCACAGTTACTATTGCTAACTCTATTACCCTCCATATTATTCCCTCCCCCTGATATTTACTCTATTTTCTATCTTCCTTCACCCTATCCTTCCTTGAAAGTGTTTTGCTTTTTACTGCCCCCTCCCCCAATTTGCCCTTCCTTCCTTCACCTCTCCCCCCCTTCCCCACCACATCTCCTTCCCCTCCTGCTTTCCCTCAGGGAAAAATATATTACTATACCCACTTGGGTGTGTTTGTTATTCCCTCCTTGAGCCAGTTCTGATGACAGTAAGGTTCATTACCTCCCCCATTCCTTCCCCATCTTCCCCTCCACTCCATAAACTTTCTCTTGTTTCTTTTATGTGAGTTACTTTTCCCCAGTCCACCTATCCCATTCCCTTTCTTCCAGTACATTCCTCTTACCCCTAATTTTATTTTAAAGGTGTCATCATGGATCAGCTAGGTGACACAGTGGAAAAAGCAACAGCCCTGTACTCAGGAAGCCCCGAGCCCAAATCCGGCCCCAGTTATATGCCACCCCACCCTGTCTGCCCCACAAAATACAAGGATAAACAAAAAATAAATGCTTTACAGATGTAATCCCTTCATATTCAATTCATACCTTTGCCCTCTGTTTAAGTATCTTCCTTTCAACTTCCATAATACTGAGAAAAGTTCATTTAATTTAGAAGTATTATCTTCCCATGTTGGAATGGAAAAAGTTTAATCTTTTAATATCCCTCATGAATTCTTTTTCCTGTTTACCTTTTTATGATTCTCTAGGGTCTTGTATTTGAAAATCAAATTTTCTACTCAGTTCAGTTCTTTTCATCGTGAATGCCTGGAAGTCCTCTTTCTCATTGAAGTCCCATTTTTTTCCCCATGAAAGATTATACTCAGTTTTGCTGGGTAGGTGATTTTTGCCTGTAGCACCACTTCCTTTGCCCTCCAGGAATATCATATTCCATGCCCTCCAGGGTTTTAATGTAGAAGCTGCTAGATCCTGTTTTATCCTTACTGTATCTCTACAGTATTTGAATTCCTTTTTTTCTAGTTGCTTTGAATATTTTCTCCTTGACCTGTGATCTCTGGAATTTGGTTATAATATTCCTGAAGTTTTCATTTTGGGATCTCTCAGGAGGTGATAGGTAGATTCTTTCAATTTCTCTTTTAACTCTTGCTTCTAGAATATCAGGGCAATTTTCCCTGACAATTTCTTGAAAGATGGTGTCTAAGTTCTTATTTTGGTCATGGTTTTCAGGTAGTCCAATGATTTTAAAATTCTCTCCTCGATCTATTTTCCAGGTCAGCTATTTTTCCAAAAAGATATTTCATACCGCTCTCTATTTTTTTTTTATTCAGTTGGATTTGCTTTACTGTGTCTTGGTTTCTAATAAAGTCACTAGCTTCCATATGTTCTCTCTTAATTCTTAGGTGATTATTTTCTTTAGAGAGCTTTTTTATTTCCTTTTCCATTTGGTTTTCATGCTCTTGACTTTTTTCTCATGAATCTCCTGCATTGCTCTCATTTTCCTTTCCATTTTTTTCTCCACCTCTCTAAATCTTCCTTCTATCTCTCCTACTTTCTCTTCAAAGTCCCTTTTGAGTGCTTCCACGACCTGAGACCAATTCATATTTTTCGTGGAAATTTTGGATGTTGGAGCTTTGACTTTGTTATTAACTTCTTCTGAGGATATAGTCTGGTCTATCTCCCCCCCCCTTCCCCCCAAAGAAGCTGTCTATTATTGTTGTTTTCTTTGCCTACTCATCTGAACATGGAAGCAGATGTCTGATTGAAATCTGATTCTCTATGGTCAGGAAGCTTGGTGTGCCTGTGCCCCTCACCCACTGGGCTGCCACCACTTGATTTGGCCCACTGGTTCAAAACCAGGATGCTCTGCCCCAAATCTAGCAGTGGCCACACAGCCACTTCACCCTGGCCAACTGTCAAACCCCCCACTAGTCTGTGAGCAGAGCCTCAGAAGAAGCCACTGGCACTGAAAACTCTCAGGCCCTGGAGGCACAATCAGTTCCAGGCTGGGTCCTGCATGCTAGGCTTCTCTCTCAGCCCAAACAGCAAGTGATTCCAGTTGCCTTCTTTGGCTAGGAAATAGTCTCACTCTTTTCTTATGTGTGTTAGGCTGCTCCAGGAGTTGTCTTATGATATTTTTTATGGAGTGTTTGGATTATTTATCAGGAGATTGGGGAAGTCACAGCCTTTCCTCCGCCATCTTAGCTCTGCCCTTATTTGCTCAGAAATAGCCATTTGAATAAAGTCAAGGAATTTTGGGTAAAGTGAGTAAATTGGAGGAAAGTTAAGCAGAAATGATCCTCTCATAATTAATTTGAATCAAAGTGTAGTGTAATCAAAATAGGCCAAAGGCCTAACTTTAAAAAAGAAAAAAAAATCAACTTAAAGCTAAAAAACGGAGAGAAGCCTAAAATATTAATCTTAAATGGGTATAAATTAAATGCTCTAATTAAAATAAAATCATAGAATGAATAAGAACATGAAGCCACATAATCCATTTAAAAAGTAAAGGCATTTTGATATTTATTATGCTTTAGATGGATCAAAAAAAAGGAACTGTTGCAATCATTCTATCAAAGCAAAAATAAAAATCCATAATATCAAAAGAGATAAACAGATAAATTAATATATAATAAAAGCAATCTCAGGCATTCAACAACTTTGAAAGATTAACCTAAGCATGAAAAGACATATAGCCTCACTACAAAAAGCAAAACAACTGAATTAGAAAAAAATTACAGATAACAAGACAATAACTGTCGTAAATTTGAACATTCCTTTTTGAAGGCTAGACAAAAAAAAAATAAACAGGAAAAATAAATAGAAAACTAAACAAAATATTAGAGAAATTAAACATGAAAAACTTAAGGTATCTTCTAAATTATAACATGAAAAATAAAATAATTTCTCCTCAAAGATGTCACAATTTTAAAAAGTGATGGGAAAATACAGAAATAAGTTATAAACATATATGAAAAGTATAAATAGCAAAATATCCTTTAAAGAGCAAAACAAAGTATAGCACACAAATGCAAAAGATACAGACCCAAATGGAGAATTTAAAATGGCATTCTAAATACAAATGCCAAAATAGAAACCATAGAAATAAACATATTTAATAACTCCATTAAAGAGAATTATAATTAAAATAAGTGATATTTATTTAAAACCATCAGCAAGAATTATCTTGAATGTGGATGAGCTGGAAGTCTTCTCAGTACAATCAAGGGTGAAGCAAGGATGCCCTTTATCAACACTATTTGTAAAAATTGTAATAGAAATTTTAGCTATAGCAATAAGAGAAGAAAAAGAAATTAACTGCAGAGGCAGCTAGGTGGCACAGTGGATAGAGCACTGGCCCTGGATTCAGGAGGACCTGAGACACTTAACACTTACTAGCTGTGTGACCCTAGGCAAGTCACTTAACCCCAATTGCCTCACACACAAAAAAAATAGTGTAGTACTAGCTAAGAAATAGAGAGGTGGATCCGTGCAATAGAATAGTTACAAATTACATATAGTAAATGACTGTAGTATTCTATTATATGATAAACTCAAAGAAACAAGTTTTTGGAAAAGAAACAACGATCTCATTATTTAACAAAAACTTCTGGGAAACCTAGAAAACTGTAAGGCAAAACCGGTATAGACCAACATCTTATACCATATACCATAAGGTCAAAATGGGTACATGATTTACTCATAAAGGGTGATACCATAAGCAAATTAAGAGAGCATGGAAAAGTTTATCTGCTATATTTATGCATAGTTGAAGAATTTAGGACCAAAAAGAAATAGAGTGTAATATAAAATGTGAAATAACTAATTTGATTACACAAAAATAAAAAAAAAAAAGCTTTGGCACAAACAAAACCAATATAACCAAATTTATAAGGAAAGTAGAAAACTGGGACAGAATTTTCGAAACAAATATCTCTTATAAAGGCCTCATTTATCAAATAAATAGAGAACTGAGTGCCCATCAATTAGGGTATGACTGAACTAGTTGCAGTATATGATTGTAATGGAATATTATTGTCCTATAAGAAATGAAAAGCAGAACAATTTCAGAAAGGCCTGGAAAGACTATATGAACTAACTGATGTATAGTGAAGTCAGCAGAACCATGACAGTAATATGGTTTGTTGAAGAAGTGTGAATGATTTAACTATTCTTAGCAAAAAAAAGGATCCAAGACAATCCCAAAGGACTAATGATGAAGCATTCTATAGACTTCCAAAGAAAGAATTGATATTGATTCAACACAGACTGAAGTATGCTATTTTTCACTTTATTTCTTTCATTTTTTCTTTTATTAAATTTCTTATACCAAATGACTAATATGGTAATATTTTACATAACTGAACGAGTATAACTTATATCTGATTGCTTACTGCCTCAGAGAGGAGCAATGTGAGTGAGAGAGGGAAGGAAGGATAAAATTTGGATGGCCGCTGCTTCTCCGAGGTGCTGAAGCAGGAACGCGGAACAAGGGCGCTCGGCAGCGGCAAGCGAGTAGCAGCTGCTCCCAAGATGCACAGCCCGGCGACCGCCGCGCCTGTGCCTACAGCATTGGCTCAGGTGGATAGAAGATCTATCAGTGGATCAATGAGCTGTCCATTCCGGAGACGAGGGAAAATGCTCTCCTGGAGCTCAGTAAAAAGCTGCAATAGTACCAAAAGAGTGCCACAACATGGGGGCAAGGTCAGTAACAGATTCAAGCTTGAATCTGTGAATCTGTTCCTGACCTTGCCCCCATGTTGTGGCACTCTTTTGGTACTATTGCAGCTCTCTTACAGGAAATTTTAAATATTTACCCATCTATCAATCCACCTGCACATCAATCTAACAGAGTTTGCAATGCTTTGGCACTACTGCAATATGTAGCATCACACCCAGAAACGAGGTCAGCATTTCTTGCAGCCCACATCCCCCTCTTCTAATATCCCTTTTTGCACACAGTCAGCAAGACTCGTCCCTTTGAATATCTTCGTCTCACCAGCCTTGGAGTTACTGGGGCCCTGGTCAAAACAGATGAACAAGAAGTAATCAACTTCTTATTGACGACAGAAATTATCCCTTTATGTTAGCGCATTATGGAATCTGGAAGTGAACTTTCCAAAACGGTCGCCACATTCATCCTTCAGAAGATTCTCCTGGATGACAGACAGGTGAAGGGCCCCTCCATATTCCTTTCCAATGTAGGTTGATAATATCCCCCAAACCTAGAGAGGGAGGGATGAGTTCTTCCCATTTGAGATAGCTTCGAATATCCAGCAGGTTGCTGGTGGGGGGGCGGGGTGAAAGAATCACAGGGGCCAGGCTCACAAAGTGTTTCCGAGGCAACTTTGCCAACATAAGGGCTCTTTAAGGCCGACTTTCACAAAGGGAGCTGGCCTCATTGGTTGGCCTCTGCCTCTTCAGACCCAACATAGCCACCACTGGCAGACTGTAGGTTGGTTAGACATTATCCCAGATCCAGTGTTGGATTCTGTGTACTCGCTAACTCTGCTACCTTCTAGAAGGGAGAGAGGGAAGCGTGCCGTGCAGAATCCAAATTGGGGGAAGAAAAGGGGTTGAGAAAGCCAAAGGCATCATGTGCTGCCTGAGCCGCCTGGCTCCATTTGGCCCATCATCTACAAGGAGAGGAGGCCCATGAGGGGAACCCCGATTCCTGCCAACTTTACTCTTGCTGAGCCAAAGGTTTTCCACTCCCCCCTGCCGGGGAAGCCACTGAAGCCCAGGGCTTCCTGGGAAGTTGTCTTCTCTCCTGTCTTTTGGTGCATTGGCCATGTTACTGTGACAATAGTGTCTTAACTCTTGCCCCATTTTCCCTCCCCAACCAGCCTTGGATCCCATATAGGAGGCAGGGAAAAGATGAGTATTATTCCTTGCAAGGTGGTTTTGATTTCATGTATGTAAAGAATACTTCATTTTGTGTTTTTTTCATCCCAACAGGATTGAAATAAAACATGCTTCTGTTTTGTAATGGAAAAAAATCTTTAAAAAGAGAATTATACTTATTTTGCAACATGCACCCTTTAGATAAAAAATCATTGAAAACAAACATTAACATATGAAAAGAGAAGATTAATGAATTAAATGTTCCATTTGAAAATTAGAAAGTAAATTAAAGAAAATCCAAAATAAGGGCAAAAGAAAAATTCACAAAAGTTAGGTAAAAACAGATAAAATGGAAAAATAACCTACAGAAAGGATTAAACTTTGTGCTGATCCATTAATAAGCCTAAATGGGGAGAATCAAATTACCAAAATAAAACATGAGCAATGTAAATACACAAAATTTTTTTAAGTGAACATATAACATGCAATTTTTTATTTTTATTTTTATTTTTATTTTTTAGTGAAGCAATTGGGGTTAAATGACTTGCCAAGGGTCACACAGCTAGTAAGTGTTAAGTGTCTGAGGCTGGATTTGAACTCACGTCCTCCTGACTCCAGGGCTAGTGCTCTATCCACTGTGCTACCTAGCTGCCCCTAACTTGTGCAATTTTATGCTGACAAATGAATTACCTACATATACAAAGTAGTGAAACATACAAAACACAAAATAAACAATTTACATCATTTTTAGAAAATAAAATTGAATAAAGAATAAAGGTTCTACTAGTTGGAAATAAGTGGGATTATTCATATTTAGAAGTGATTTTATTAAACATTTAAAGAACTATTGATGACACTAAAATAATCATTTCAAAAATTAACATATGAAAGAGTCTACCAAGTAAGGATAAAGCCAACAAAACAAACTAGAGAATAATATCACTAATAAATCCTGATTATAAATGCAATTTTGGCAAAAATACAATAGCATTGCTTTTCAAAAATGTATTACTTGCAAATTATAGCTATAGTATGCATGTAAAGATGATTTGACATTAAAAACAGCTACAAAATCAATCATATTAAATCCAAACACTTTTTTATTGATCAACCAGTTTATTCTTTCTTTGAGAGTCCTTAATACCATTGATACAAAACATATATAATAGGTAACATTTATGTATCACTTACTATGTACCAAACACTATTATAAGCACTTAACTAGTATTTCATTTAATCTTAACAACTCTAGGAGATAGGAATTATTATTATTTCCATTACATAGATGAGGAAACTGAGGCAAACAAAGGCTGAGTGACTTGCTCTGCTTAGCACAGCTAGTTAAGTGTCTGAGGCCATATTTGAACTCAGATCCTCTTAAATTTCATGTCTATTACTCTTTCACTGTGCCACATAGCTGTCATATCACACTTTTATTTTCATCTTTCCATAGCTGTACTTTTTCTTTTTATTGCAGGGTATAAAAAACTTAATTTTAGTGATCAATTCTATATATATACCCATATTATACATATTTGAATAATTTATATACATATTTTATATATGCACATTGATTTATTTCTTAAGATTCTCTTTATTTTTCTTTCTTCCTTTCCTTTTTTTCTCCCTTTTCCCTTTATTTTTTCTCTTTTCCTCTTTTTTGTTTCCTCATTGCAATAATTTTTCTATAGAATTTGATTTTTGAGATGATCCAGTTTCCCTTCAAGAAGATTATATCAATAAATGGGAATAAAAACTGTGAGGGCCAAATTTGTTATCTGTAGAATTAATTGAGTGGCTCACCATAATATTGGGGTCCCAGAAATAATGAGGGACCTCTATTTCAGAAGCTCCCTCCCCTCCGAACTGCCTTTTTAGATATTTCTCCCAGGCCAATAAGAAAGGAACCTTACAGCCTCTTTTCCACGGAGGGATCAGATTTTATTAATTGGGAATAAAATAAACAGCAAAAGTGAAACTAATAAAAATCAAAGATAAGGGAATAGGGAAAAAAGAAATACAGATAATCCTCCTAGCTCTAACCTAAATCTATACAATACCCAACTTGCTTCCAGTTAAGTTAATTTGTATGTTAACTCACCATCTGGAGTGTCTACTCCTACTGCTTACACCACCAGAAAGAAGGAAAACTCCTGAAGAGACTCAGACTCCCCCTCAGCGAGCGTTTAATCTTCCTCCCCAAAAAGGGGAGGTCCTTCAAAAACTGCCTATGCAGAGAAGTTTTCTCCTTCTGACATCAGTAGTATATGTTACTTCAGGGCAGGCCAGGTGTGGCCCCTCCCAATAAGTCAGCCTAATTCCAATAATCTTAACACAAAACCTTGGACAAAATACAACACATTTTTATAATAATAATATAAAAACTAAGATACAAAATGATTGACGGAATGGTCACTAATATATAATGTATAATATATAGCAATAATAAAATCTAGCATTATTATTATTTTTTTTTTGTGGGGCCATGGGGATTAAATGACTTGCCTAGGGTCACACAGCTAGTAAGTGTAAAGTGTCTGAGGAAAATCTAGCATTATCTTTAATGGAGAAATACTGAAGTTTTTCCCAATAAATACAAGAGAAAAGCAAGGATTCTTTTTTTCTTCCTTATTGGCACAGGTATAGAAATGTGAGCTATAGAAACAGGAGAAGAGAAACATATATTAAAGACATACACATTGGCAAAAATGAAACATAACTATTCCTTTTTGCAGGAGGCATGACAATTTACTTCCAAAATCCCCCAAAATCAGTAAAACAAAATGAATTCAGACAAACAATAGCTTCAGTAAAAATACAAGATATATTCTTAAAAAGTGTAGACTTGGGGCAGCTAGATGGCACAGTGGATAGAGCACTGGCCCTGGAGTCAGGAGTACCTGAGTTCAAATCTGGCCTCAGACACTTAACACTTAGTAGCTCTGTGACCCTGGGCAAGTCACTTAACCCCAATTGCCTCACTAAAAAAAAAAAGTGTAGACTTTATAGAATTAATGAAATACAAGGAGAAATACTAAAAAGATAATGGAAATATATAAATTATTTTGCAGTAAGACTATGAAGACATGATTTGCTAGTAGATTACATATGATCCTGCTCAATTTATATGAATTTTATTTGAACTAATATATTTTTTAAAATATAAAACAGATTAATTCCTATTTAGCACATTTTTGTTAGGATATTTATTATATATGGTTACAATACTTGAATAATTATAATATGATAAGAAGTATTGATTCACTTTTATTTTTTCTGACTTGAGTTCTTTAACACACTCTTTGTCCTGCCTGTGCTTGATATTCTATCTCCACATCCTTCAGTTCTTTCCAAGGCAAACACCTCAGTTACTGGCTATACCGTCTTCCCTTCTGCATCTTGACCCTATGGTGAACCAACCAGTTCAATTCCTCTCTATCTTTTTCTTTAGAGTCCTTTACCCCACCAATATTCCCCCGTCATGTTCCAGAGTTGAATTACTCTGAGTGCCTTCAAGTCCTATTCTCATGATGATAAATAAAACTAGAGAAAATAGTGAAATCACGTTGACTGACTCCACTGCAAATTTTTGTTATTTCAAATGGGCTGTCTTTGCGGCAAGTAATCTATTTATACCTCTTTAATCAATTCACTATCCCACTCAACACAGCTCCTTTTCCAAATAATTTCCTCCCTTCTCAAATCTTCCATGACTCTTCTTCCATCCACCTGCCCAGGTAAAAACTTTGCCTCATGTTTCATTGAAAAAAATGACGCAATTCCTTAAGAGCTCCCTCTCTTCCCCATCTCATTTCAAAATACTTATATGCCTACCAACATTATATACTCTCTCTCCCTGCCTAACATGATGAATTCTCACCTCATCAAGGAAATCGTGATTATGTGAACAAGTGATCCACATTCCATCCACTCTTCTTCTGAAGATTGTACTAACATCTCTTCTCTTTCATTCATCTTCATTCTCTCCCTGTTTACTAGCTGCTACCCTACTGCTTACAGATATTCCCTTCTGATTAGTTTCTTTTTCTCCTTTCTTTCCCTACTTCAGTCCAGCCTCCAATGAGCTATCAAATTGATCTTTCCAATGTGTAGGTCTATTCATATCATTCACCGACACCCCGCCCCCATCTAGTAAACTCCAGTGGCTCTCCTGTTACCTCTGGCATCAAATATAAAATTTTTTGGCTTTTAACACCATTAATACCATGGACTTTTCCTACCTTTTATGTCTTCTTATACCTTAACACCTTGACATAATCTATAATCAAGTGGCACTATGCTATTTCCTGTACCTTGAACCAGACACCATCATCTTCCAGATCTGTACATTTTCACTGACTATCTCCCATTTCTTTAATTCTCTCTTTCCACATCTTTGCTTCCTGGCTTCCTTCCAGTCTTAGCTAATTAGCCATCTTCTGCAAAAATCCTTTCTGATCCCCTTAAATGCTAATGCATTCCATCTGACCTTATTTGCAACTTGTTCTGTGTATTTCATATTTGTATATAATTCTTTGTATATCATCTCCCCAATTATACTGGGAGCTATTTGAGAACACAACTGTCTTTTGCCTTTCTTTGTATCTCCAACTTTTAACACAGCCTGGCACACAAACAGAGTTGACTTAATTTATAAAGGAGTTGTGATATGTGTTAGAGGAGTCATGACCCAAGCCAATGAAATTCTTGATTTATTGATTTACATATCCAATATTTATAGTATATACATATGAATTACATAAGTGGATATAGATGTATATGTATATGTATATATATATATATATATATATATATATATATATATATATGATTTGAAGATCTGGAAGATTAATGGCTTCAATGAAGTTGGAATAATAAGATTTAATATTTGGAAAGATGCTGACAATCTAGTTCAAACCACTTCTGTTTTCAGATGGACTTTTTCTTTTCTTTTCTTTTTAAATTAATAAAGTATTTAATTTTTTTTCCATTACATGTAAAGATAGTTCTCAACTTTTGTTTATACAAGCTTTACAATTTCAGATTTTTCTCCCTCCCTCCCCTCCCTTTCCCCTCCCCTAGACAGCAGGTAATCTGATATAGGTTTTATATATATATATATATATATATATATATATATATATATATACACACATAATAACATTAAACATATTTCTGCATTAGTCATGTTATAAGAGAAAAATCAGAGCAATGAGGAAAAACCTCAAAATAGAAAAAAAAAAACAACAGCATCAAAACCAAAAGAAATAGTACGGTTCATTCAGCATCTATACTCCACAGTTCTTTTTTTTTTTTTCTTGGATTTGGATATCCTCTTCCATCACAAGTTCCCTGGAACTCTTCTGTGCCATTGCATTGGTGAGAAGAATATAGTCCATCACAGTAGATCAACACTCAATGTTGATGATACTGTGTACAATGTTCTTCTGGTTCTGCTCATCTCACTCATCATCAGCTCATGCAAGACCCTCCAGGTTTCTCTGAACTCCTCCTGCTCATCATTTCTTACAGCACAATAGTATTCCATTGTATTCATATACCACAACTTGTCCAGCCATTTCCCAATTGATGGGCACCCCCTCAACTTCCAGTTCCTTGCCACCACGTAAAGAGCAGCTATAAATATTTTTGTACATGTGGGTCCCTTTCCCCTTTCCTCAGATGGACTTTTTCATCTCAGGTCAAATAATTATGATAGTGTCTGACCCGTTTTTTGGTCAGTTATTTTTAAAAAGTGTAATTCAAGTTATGCCAAGTTTTGAAGTGTGAGATACTTTTTTTTTTTTTTTGCAGGGCAATGGGGGTTAAGTGACTTGCCCAGGGTCACACAGCTAGTAAATGTCAAGTATCTGAGGCTGGATTTGAACTCAGGTACTCTTGAATCCAGGGCTGGTGCTTTATCCACTGTGCCACCTAGTGGCCCCGTGAGATACTTTTTGAACATGGGTTCAAGCAGTAGATATAAGGGAGCCAGATCATGCTGGGGGGAAACAAGGGAACTATAGACTCTGAAATGTTACTTATTCCCCTCTGAGCTAGTCAGAGTGGAAAGCATTAGGAAACAAAGGGGAAGAATTACCATTAAGCAAGGCATTTCAAGGTTCCCACTATCACCTGTCACATCATTATCTATTCTCAATGTCTATTATTTCCAGACACAAGGATAACATTATGAAAAAAAAAAAATATATATATATATATACATATATATATATATGGCTTTACATACTAAGAAGGAGAGATGAATAAAATTATTGTCATTTTTGAATGTGTGCTTCTAAAAATTATATTATTGAAAGAAACAGGGACTATTCTGAATTCTGAACTCAGCACAATCTAATAATTTGCTGATGTGGATTGGTGATGGACTTTTTTTTTCTTGGTGGGGCAATGAGGGCTAAGTGACTTGCCCAGGGTCACACAGCTAGTAAGCATCAAGTGTCTGAGGCTGGAGTTGAACTCAGGTTCTCCTGAATCCAGGGCTGGTGCTTTATCCACTGTGCCACCTAGCTAGCTGCCCCTCTTAATTTGCTTTTTGACTGGACTTCAGATGACAAGTGTTGATGGGTTTCAGATGTTCACACAGAAGACTTAGTTACATGTGTTTTGGGTTTTAAAGATAGAAAATAAACACTTTGTAAATCTGCTTCTCAAAACAGAGTAAAGCACTGTTAAACATCAGGAGGAAATCACACAAAAAAAGCATTGAGATAGGAGGTTGTGACTCGATTTCTCTTTTCATTATTTTCTCAAACTCAATGACTTGAACTAATTAAAAATCTCAAATCTAGCTTGTTCCATCCAGAGGAATAATTTCTTTATTGCCTACTAAGAAATCTATTAAAAATAGTCTCATTGGGGGCAGCTAGGTGGCACAGTGAATAAAGCACCGGCCCTGGAGTCAGGAGTACCTGAGTTCAAATCCGGCCTCAGACACTTAACACTTACTAGCTGTGTGACCCTGGGCAAGTCACTTAACCCCAATTCCCTCACCAAAAAAAAAAAGAAAAAAAAAGAATGGAGGGGCAGCTAGATGGCGCAGTGGTTAAAGCACCAGCCCTGGATTCAGGAGTAGCTGAGTTCAAATCCGGCCTCAGACACTTGACACTTACTAGCTGTGTGACCCTGGGCAAGTCACTTAACCCCGTATTGCCTGCAAAAAAAAATTATAAAAAAAGAATGACGTATCCTAAGGTTGATAATCCTTTTGTGAAATGATCAGAAGGCAGGTCTTGGGTCCAGTGGCAAGCCATATATCAGGATGACTGGAGATGGCCCTGGATGACTTATGTGATACTAGCAAATGAAAACTGAAAAATTTTGATGATGGTCTGTTTCTTCATTTGTAAAATTATGATGATTATATTTAAACTGTACACATCACGGTTTTATGTTGAGGAATGTGCTTTGCAGGATTTAAACTTTAACTACATATGAGCTACTATTTTTAATAATGTCAATTAGTTTTCTTTAATGTGTATCTGTAATAATGTGTAATGTAGTATGTATAATCTGTTCCTTTGCTTATTCTGTTTCCCATTTCTGGAAGGCATCCCTTTGTCAACCTTGCATTTTAGGATTGCTGTGTTTGTTTAAATCTCAGCTCAAGTGCTGCCTTTTATATGAGATTTTTCCTTATTCCCATGTGAGCTAGTGTCTTGCCTCAATTATTAATTCATACTTGCTTTGTAAATACTTATATGTGGAGATGTTCTTTCCTCATAGGATGCAAACTCCTTGAAATCTTGGACTATTTTATTTTTAGTCTTGGTGTCCCTAGGATCTAGCACGGTGACTGGTATACAGTAGTAAATTCATAAATGTTGATTGAATATTTGATGTGAAATTTAGTGCCTTCCTTCATTTGAGTTAAAATGTATGATAAATATCTATTTCACTTTTTTTATTACTGACCTCCTTGGATCTTTGTGAAAGCCTCAGGACAAAGGCATATTTTCCACACCTAAAAAAGGGGGGTTGATCTATATTACTCCTAGCATATCTTTTGTCTAAAAATTCTCAGAGCCTAAGAACTACCATAGATTTTCTGCACTCATGTATTACATATGGGGATATGGGAAAGTGATTTCTTCCTAGCATGCTTTGCTTTAACTTTGTGCTTAATAAAAGTCTGATTTTAATGAATTTAAAGATTTAGGTAGATAAGGCAGGTGATGAGTTTGAGTTGATATTATATTTTCTATATTCTCCCAGAGGCTACTTCAAATTGTCATTAAAAATAAACTGTGATAATGAAAAGCATTACAAAGCATTTCAGAGAATTCGTCATCATAATATTTCTTATACTGTCTCTATAAGGTAGATGAGAACAGGATATTCTTATATTCTTAGCAGACTGCTGAGGAAGAATTGACACAATGACAGAGAATTTGGATTTTATTAAGTCAGACAATGGCAGAACAGAAGCAAGGGACTGGGCTATTTTAGAACTGACCACCTCAGGTAATAGTCCCCAGACAGGATATGCACAGCTTTATGCATAAAATGATTCTATGATTCTACCCTTATTCTCCTTGCTGCTAATCAAGTCATATTCTTTTCTATAGACTATAAACCATCTCTCGCCTTTTGGGGAGTTTAGCAATTATAATATATAGTATCTATAATTTAGCTACATCAGGACTGCACTACAGTAATGAAATACTGATAAAACATTGCTTTGACCTACAATCAGTCATTTTGATTGACACATTACATTTAAATAATGATCTGTGTGTGTATTAACTTTGAAGTTATCACTGCATTTACATAGCAAATGATGAAATATGAAGAACCTTACTAATTTATTGTGCTTCATCAATTTATTTACACTGAGCATGTTGTCATTCGTGATGAGAGTTTCCTGACTGATCCTTCTGCAATTGGTAGGAATGACTTTACAGAAACAGGTTACTGAGATAGAACAACATCCTGTTCATTTTCTATGAAAACCTAAAGACTTTGTTAAAGTTTTGAAAGTCATACACAGAATTAACTTTGAATTATATAAATAACAGTTTTCCATTTTTATGGTTATGGCTTTTAGCACTTGGGAAGAAGGTGAAAGAATAAGATTAACTCATAAAATTTCCAAATCCTCAAAGGACTTCCAAACTAAGTTGAAAAAGCCCATCCAGATACACATAAAATGCTTGTCTACAGGTTCTGAATTTAGGATATAGATATAGGAGAGAATATCCTATATAATTATGGTTTAATTGGGGTAATGAAACCACATCCTACCTCCCCTCATATTCAAAATTTTTTTGACTATTCAAATTTCATAGATTCCTAAATTCAATTGAGAATTTTCTTATTTTTGGGTAAAGCTCCCTTTTCAAGGCTATTCTTTAAAACATAAATCATACAACTAAAAAACTGCTTGAAACAATTAACAACTTTAGCAAAGTTACAGGATATAAAATAAACCCACATAAATCATCAGCATTTCTAGACATAACTAACAAAAATCAGCAGCAAGAGATAGAAAGAGAAATTTCATTTAAAGTAATGGTAGACAATATAAAATACTTGGGAGTCTACCTGCCAAGGAGCTCTATAAACACAATTAAAGACACTTTTCACACAAATCAAATCAGTTCTACATAATTTGAAAAATACAAATTGCTCATGGATAAGCTGAGGTAATATAATAAAAATGACCATTCCACCTAAATCAATTTACATATTCAGCACCATACCAATCAGACTACCTAAAATTATTTTATAGAGCTAGAAAAAATAATAACAAAATTCATCTGGAAGAACAAAAAGTGAAGAATATCAAGAGAATTAATTTTAAAAATTGCACAGGAAGGTGGGCTAGCCATGCCAAATTTGAAGCTATACTATAAAGTAGCAGTCATCAAAACTGTGTGCTACTGGCTAAGAAATAGAGTGGGGGATCAATGGAATAGGTTAGGCACAGGAGACACTGTTGTAAATGACTATAGTAATCTATGGTTTGATAAACCCAGACTCCAATTTCTGGGATAGGAACTCAGTATTTGACAAAAACACTAGGAAAACTGGAAGATAGTATGGCAGAAACTAGGCATAGACCAACATCTTACACCTTATACAAAAATAAGGGCAAAATGTGTTCAAGATGTAGACATAAAGGGTGATACCATAGATAAATTAGTAGGGGAAGGGATAGTTTACCTCTCAGATCTATGGAGAGGAAAACAATTTATGTCCAAACAAAATATAGAACATATTATGAAAAGCAAGATGGAAGACTTTGATTGCATTAAATTAAAAAGCTTTTGTAAAAACAGAAGCAATACAGCCAAAATTAGAAGGGAGACAGAAAACCTAGAAGAAAATTTTACTGCCAGAATTTCTATTAAAGACCTCACTTCTAAAATACATTGGGAACTATATCACATTTATAAGAATCCAAGTCATTCCCCAATTGAGAAATGGTCAAAGGATATGAACAGGTAGTTTTCTGATGAAGAAGTCAAAGCTATCTATTGCCATATGAAAAATGCTCTATATCACTATTGATCAGAGAAATGCAAATTAAAACAACTTTGAGGTACCACCTGACACCTATCAGATTGGCTAATGTGACAAAAAAAGAAAATAATAAATGTTGGAGAAGTTGTGGAAAAATCGGAACATGAATGCATTGTTGGTGGAGCTGTGAACTGATCCAACCATTCTGTAGAGCAATTCATACCCTTTGACACAGTAGTACCACTGCTAGGTCTGCATCCCAAAGAGACCATAGAAAAGGGAAAAGGATCCACATGTACAAAAATATTTATAGCAGCTCTCTTTGTGGTGGCAAAGAATCAGAAATTGAGGGAATGCCCATCAATAAGGCAATGGCTAGGGGCAGCTAGGTGGTGCAGTGGATAAAGCACCAGCCCTAGATTCAGGACCTGAGTTCCAATCCAGCCTCAGACATTTAACTTATTAGCTGTTTGACCCTGAGCAAGTCACTTAATTGCCCCCCCAAAAAAAAAAATTTTTTAAATAATGGAATGGCTAAACAAATTGTGGTATATGAATTTAATGGAATACTATTGTGCTGTAAGAAATGATAAGCAGGAGAAGTTCAGAGAACCCTTGGAGGACTTACATAAACTGATGCTGACTGAGAGGAGCAGAACCAGGAGAAAATTGTACACAGTAACAGCTACATTGTGTGATGAACAATGGGGATAGACTTGGCTCTTCTCAGCAGTGCAACAACCCAAAACAGTTTTAAAGAACTCATGATAGAAAATACTCTCAACATCCAGAAAAAAGAACTGTGAATCATGAATGCAGATTGAATCATACTGTTTCTCCTTTTGGACTGTTTATTTTCCTTCTCGTTTGAGGTTTTTCCTTTGTGCTCTGATTCTTCTTTCACAAGAAGACTAATGTAGAAATATGTTTGATGTGACTGTACATATATAACCTATATAAGACTGCTTTCCATCTTGGGGAGGAGGGAGGGAAGGTGGGGAAGAAAAAAAATTTAGAACTAAAAATCTAGTGTAAACAAATATTGAAAACTATCCTTATGTAACATGTAACTGGAAAATAATAAAATTTTAAAAATAAAATATAAATCATAATAAGAGGATATACCACTTTTTAGCCTCTAACACTTTAGTAAGAATTCATGTATCAAGGGGCAGCTAGGTGGCACAATGGATAAAACACCAGCCCTGGATTCAGGAGTACCTGAGTTCAAATTTGGCCTCAGACACTTGACACTTACTAGCTGTGTGACCCTGGGCAAGTCACTTAACCCTCATTGTCCCCCCAAAAAGGAAAAAAATAATTTATGTATCAGATTTTTTTCTCCCTGAGCTATGCCTAACCTTTGTGATATTAGTATTTACTAGAAGAAAGGAGAAAAACATAGAATTATATTATGTAAATTTGTTCAATATCTCAAAATAATAGATTTTACTCTCCATCATCAAAGAATTGATACATCTAAACCTACAAATGAAGATACTGTTCATCCTCAGGTTTGTTATTATGACAGCTGTGAAGAGTATTCTTGGTGCTCTAAGATCAGGATAAAACCACTGAGATACTAAAAGTCAAATTGGTACAATAGAAAGAGTGCTGAATTTGGACTCAGGGAAGATATTAATCTATAAATTGCCTTCTATTTCCATTTTTTCATACTGTCTGGCCTGCTGAAATGCTCTTGCTTCTGTTCTTTACCTTCACCCTCCCACAATGCATTGTTTTTTTCTAATAATTCTTATATCTTTTGCTATGATCTTTGACATAAGACTTCTGAAACATCTCTTTGTAGCTCCTCTGCCCTGTCCTGGTCTTTCCGTGGACAATATGATTCCAGATACCCAGTCCTTATCTTAAATGCCCAAGGTAAAAGGGGACTGGAAACTTGGTTGGTATATACACAATGCTTTTGCCTAATGGTAGGACTTTGAAAAAAATATTTTGTTTTTATATAAAATTTATTTAAATGTATTATTTTCTGCTTTCCCTATCAGTAAACCTTCATTTGAAATAAAAATTCAAGAAAAAATTTGAAAAAACCAACAAATGCCTTGAGCATGTGATAACATATGCATATTCCATTGTAGGAATTATTCCATGTAATGTTGCATGCTGGTCAAAAAAGATATGTTTATTTAGGTAGTCCTTTCATTGTCCTTCAAATTACACAGATTGAGTAGGCAGTCACCTACTCTTCTTCCATGTAAAACCAGCCCTACTCATTTCTTTCAGATGCTGGAATCTCTGGCAGTATTCCCAATTTACAGACTGGCCTATAGTACAGTCTTATGGGGAATGACTAATAAATGTGATTATGGAACAAGTTGCAAACATAAAACCTCTACATGTGTGCTTGATAAATAATACAAGCTCAGTAGCACCAGATGTTAGTCTAGTTCTGTTACAGAAACAAGTGGCATGAT
Source organism: Dromiciops gliroides (assembly GCF_019393635.1). NCBI lineage: Eukaryota > Metazoa > Chordata > Mammalia > Microbiotheria > Microbiotheriidae > Dromiciops > Dromiciops gliroides. Next base: position 102,038,580 of record NC_057863.1, on the reverse strand, counting down.
TCACATGAGATATTTAAAAGCAGGGTAGACAATGACTTTTCTGGGACTGGCATTGCTGCAGTATCATCCTGTGGGGAAACACCAGAGTGGAATAGATTTATTTTTTAAAACACTTGTCACATATATTTTTATGGATGTGATGTGTAGAAAATTAGAAGCTTTGTGTTAAGGGGAACACTTAGGTAACTGAACTTTCAAAACTTTCAGTGAAAAGGACCTCCCTAACCCATTCCATTTGGGGACAATTTTAATTATTAGGTATTTTTTTCTACATGCTGAACTTAATCCAGTCACTTTGTAAATTGGGCATAAAGGTCAAGTCAGCAATTTAGTTCCAATTTGACTCAACCAAACAAGTAACCTATATTTATAAGCACCCACCATCCTAAGCTGTGGGGATATAAAAAAAAAAGGCAAAAGACAATATCTGCCCTCAAGGAGGTCATAATCTTTTCAAGCAAGTCAACAGATTTAAAAAAAAATTGAAAGATTAAATTCAGAAGAGGGCATCTGAGCATTTCATGGTTGAGGTGATCTTGAAGGATGATGAGATTCCAGTGAAATCCAGGAGTTCAGCCAGATAGGAAGTAATGAGATGTCTGCCCTGGACAAGCTCACTTGAACTCTAGTCCTCCATCAACAGTTGACTATTGCATATTTTAAACTAGATATCCTGTGGGCATCTTATACTAAATATATTCAAAACGGAGCTCATCAACTTCCCAGCCAAGTTTTCCCTTCAAGACATGTTTCCAGTTATCTTTTCTATTTTTGTCAGGTGACACACAACTTTTCAGCCTCCCAGATTTACCTTGGAATAATTATTGAATTCTCACTCAACTCCTCCTCACATACTAAATCAATTTTCAAATTTTCTGAGAAGCAAATATATTCCATCATTATCTTCATTTAAAAATTATTTTTTATTTTTTATTTTTTAAAATTAATAAAGTATTTTTATTTTTTCCCGTTACATGTAAAGATAGTTGTCAACTTTTGTTTATACAAGCTCTCCAGTTTCAGATTTTTTTCTCCCTCCCTCCCCTCCCTCCCCCCTTCCCTAGACAGCAGGCAATCTGATATAGGTTTTATATATATATATATATATACACACACACACACACACACGCACACATATATATATACACACATAGATAGATATATATACATACATATATATATATAATAACATTAAACATATTTCTGCATTAGTCATGTTATAAGAGAAAAACCAGAGTAATGACAACAAACCTCAAAATAGATAAACATCAGCACCAAAAACAAAAGAAGTAGTATGGTTCATTCAGCATCTATACTCCACAGTTCTTTTTTTTTTCCTGGATTTGGAGATCCTCTTCCATCATGAGTCCCCTGGAACTCTTCTGTACCATTGCATTGGTGAGAAGAATCTAATCCATCAAAGTAGGTCAACACACAATGCTGATGCATTATCTTCATTTTTACAGATGAGGAAACAGAGGTAGATAGAGGTTATGTAATTTTCCAAGAGTAGCATAACTAGTTAATGTTTAAGGCTTCATTTGAACTCAGACTTAACTGAATCCAGTTTCACCTAAGTCATTGTAAAGCCTACCTGTCCAATTAATAATCAAAGGAAGTATAAATATTAGCAATACAGTAAATTTGGTGAATGGCCTTTGACTCAAATACATTGAGCTTCATATACTAGTGGTACATCAAGGCAATGGTGTATGGTACAAAGTAGGACATTCAGAACTACAACTCAGGAAAGAGGTCAGGAGTGGAAATAGGGTTTTAGGTAGCATTTTCTTACCTATGTCAGATGAAGCCATGGATATGAATGAGATTGCTAAGTAAAAAACAAGAAAAAAGGGGAGGGAATCATGGACAGAACACTGAGGAACCTGAAGGCATGATAAAGTACAGGAAAGTCAATTAGGTAATAAGAGTGGTTTTCTCTATAATCTGTGGAACTAAGAATATACAGTAGAAAGTGAATGCTGTATATCAGAATCTTGGAAAAGGGCTAAAGAAAAGTCTTGGCTTCAACGAGCTATTGATAACCTTTTCTCTTTTTTGGTGGGGCAATGAGTGTTAAGTGATCTACCAAGGGTCACACGGCGATCTACCAAGGGTCACACAGCTAGTAAGTGTCAAGTGTCTGAGGATGGATTTGAATTCAGATCCTCCTGACTCCAGGGCCAGTGCTCTATCCACTGTGCCACCTAGCTGTCCCCTACTGATAACCTTTAACTGAGCTATTGCCATAGATCATTTGGCAAGAAGCCTGATTTTAAAATACTGAGAAATAAATAAGTAGTGAGAAATTAGAGGTCATAAACATACTGAACATTTTTCTGTTTGGCCTGTGAAAAAGAGGTGAGAAATGAGATTGGAGCTGAATGGTACAGAGAATCAAGGGAAAATTGTAAGGCATATAAGATTAAAGATATATTCTAGAAAAAGTATGATTTCTAGCATGAGAACTGCTAGTGGATGATGAAATTCAAGAACATATTTAGAATTATTTTCCTTAGTGAGGAGTTAGAATATTTTTTATTCTGTCACCATACAGAAGAAGGAGTAGATTGTTTTACTGAGGATTTTGAGAAATTTTAATTACTAAATTGAAAAGAATACCAACATGCCTTTAATTTTCTCAGTGATATATGGAACTAACTCATTTGATGTAATTGTTTATATGTATGAGTGATGAATAGGGATAACCCAAGGATAAGGAATAGCAGAATAGGAGTTATAAAAAATTTAATGGGACAAGGGATTGTAGGGAGACCATGAAATTTAAACTTGGTATAGAGGTGAGTGATGTCAGAGTTGGTGTGATAAACTGAGAGAATAGGGAAGGCTTGGGGAACTAAAGGCCATGATTATGTTCAGGCATGTTTTGTATAAGTAATAGAGTGAAAAAGTTATAAATTACTCAAAACTAATACAGACATATTGTGTAGGTACCTAAATTATGTTTCATTTGTCTTTGAGTTAAGTTTGGAAGTTAAGATTTTCTGCTTGTGGATAAAACACCAGCCCTGGATTCAGGAGGACCTGAGTTCAAATCCAGCCTCAGACACTTGACACTTACTTGCTGTATGACCCTGGGCAAGTTACTTAACCCTCATTGCCCTGCAAAAAAAAAAAAAAACCCAAAAGCAAAAAAACAAAAACAAACAAAAAAGTATAAAAAACAGATTTTCTGCTAATAACTGTTCTATTATTGTGTCAAACAAATGCATTATCTTTGATGGATGCAGGTAGAAGACAGGGAGTTTGGTCCATTATCTCTCCATTACTAATTATGCTTAAAGAAAGCCTGGTCTGTTATCACTGTGACACTAACTACCCATGCAGGTGGATACCACCATTGAGCTTTTCATAGCAACAAGATGGGAGGAAGTGTTGTTGGTAGCTCTACATTACAAATTTCTGACTAACCTATTGTCTCCCTCATTTATGATGCTTCTGACTTTATAACAAATCATACTATTTTCTCTATCTACATTGCTGCCTTCTAATTTTTGGATGCTCCTCCTATTGTCCATAAAAATACTTTGTCAGCCTCATTCAAGTTCTCTTGGTTTGCTGAAGAGCTAAAGGTGCCTTTTAAGGGTAACTGTTAGTGTTACCAATAAATCAAATGTGCTCAGAGCTTTCTACCTCAGTTTACCATAGTTTAAATTGCAATGTAAGTAAACTGTGGAGTTTCAGATTGCTGGCTCAGGAAACAGTGTTTGAGACAAAGTATGAATATAACAATGTGATACTAAAGTATGGTGGATACAGAAATCACTAGAGTTCAGGGTATGGGTCAGTACAGGACCCCTCAGTGTCAATATTGAAAGTAAAATAGAGGAATAGCATGTTGTAGTCGAACAAGTACTTTAATGAAACAAAGATTGTAGACTGTCTTTTGCCTCTATTTTTATCCCCAGAATTTAGCACAGTTTCTGGCACATTAATAAATGTTTAATGATGGACTGATTCATGAGGTTTTGCTTTTTCTGTTTTTGTTTGTTACTTGCTATAGCATTAAGCTATTGATTAATCTTAAACTCAAGTTCAACTAAATTTCTCAGGCCTTTTGGACTTGAATTACAGTGAAGTCAGGTCTTTTTCATCCAATAATTGGCCAATTCACTCATTTATGTGCTTATTACCTAAATTTATAAGAGCACATTTTCCCCAGTAATTCCATCCTGATGGCTTGGGTATGTTGTAATAATTTTGAAACTGGATACTATCCTTAATATTTTGCAAAAATACAATGGAAAAAGGATTATTGCTAATGGCTTACCAAGAGTGGGATGATTGAATCTTATATGTAGTTATTGTCATAACCATTTTTCCCACTTAATAGCATTTATTTTTCCCAATTACATGTACAGACTATCTTCAACATTTATTTTCACAAGACCCCTAGTTCCAAACTTTTCTCCTTCACTCCCTCCCCCCCCAATACAGCAGCCAATCTGATATAGGTTATATATGAATAATCATGTAAAACATATTCCCACATTACTCATACTTTGAAATAAGAAGCAGAACAAAGGGGAAAATGACAAGAAAGAAAATAAAAACAACAACAAAAGCAAAAATGGTATCCTTCGATACGCATTCAGACTCCCTGGTTTTTTTTCTGAATGTGGAGAGTATTTTCCTTCATGTATCTTGTGGAACTGATAGTTCCAAATTTTTCTCCAGAATGGTTGAATCTGTTAGCAACTCCATCAACAATGCATTTATATTTTAATTTTCCCACTTCTTCTCCAACATTTATCATTTTCCTTTCCTTTTTTTGTCTCAAAAGACAATCTGATAGGTGTGAGGTATTACCTCAGAGTTGTTTTAATTTGCATTTGTCTAATCAATAGTGATTTAGAACATTTTTACATGACTATATATAACTTTAATTTCTTCTGAAAAATGGCTATTCATATCCTTTGACCATATCTCAATACAATTGACCTGTATTATTATAAATTTGATTCGGTTCTCTACATATTTTAGAAATGAGGCCTTTATCAGAAACACTGCCTTTAGAAATTGTTTCTTAGTTTCCTGCTTTCCTTCTAATCTTGGTTGTATTGGTTTTGTTTGTGCAAAAACCTTTTAATCCAATTGCATCAAAATGACACAGATAACATTTTGTGCCTTGTGGTATTTAGGAACTAATGGTAATGATTATATAGTGATTTAAAGTTTTCAAGGCACTTTTATAAACATTATCTCATTTAAACTATACAACAAATCTATAAGGTAGGTACTATATTTATCTCCATTTTTTAAATGAGGAAACTTGGACTTGTCTGGGACCAACAAGCTAGAAAGTGTCTAAGTAAGAATTGGCCTCATGGCTTCCTAACATGAAGTCACACACTATAACTATTAAGTCACCTAGATACCTAAAGGAATTTTAAGTTTGACCATATTTTATATTCTTAACTAGATAGCCACTTGAAAATAAGTGTTTAAAATTTTACTATTCTGAATTACCACTTCCTTTTTAACAACAACATTTTAAAAATTTGGAGCAACAACAATTAAGTTACTACATTGATTTTTAAAAAATGAAACAAAACAAAACCTTTATAAAAAATAGAAAACAATCATGAGAGAAGTTGACAACTTCACCTTCTTCTGTGTAAACAAATTTATACCAAACAATGGAGTCATTGGAAGTCCATCTATAAGAGAAAATTAACTCTTGTAGCCAAGGTGAAAAAATAATCAGTGAGACTATTGAAACACAGCAGGAGTCAAACTCTTTATTCTCTATTCTACCTCTAAATGTTGTAATCAGAAACTTCCATCTGCCATCATCTTTATGGTTTATTTTGTTTGTGCAACTTGGTTTTTGTTGTTTGTTTTGTTTCATTTTCAGATGTAATCTGCAGTAGGAAAGTATTTTTTAATTTGATTAAGGTAACAAACTTTAATCAATGAAATAGAACTTTAAAAAAAGATGTAAACTGGTACTATACTTTAAAGAATAGTTTATTAATTGTATATATATATATATATATATATAAAGTATTATGAAGTATACATCTGCACATAGTATATGAATGTGCTTCAATGATTAAAAATTAATTTACAAGTGCAACATCCTTGGATCTGAGTTACATTATCTATAAAGGAGGTTGTGAGGATCTGGACAAAATTATTATTAACATCCTTTCCAGTTCCAAGTGAATGATATGATTTTATGATTAGAGGTATGAAAGATCATAGTAATGATTTTGTCTGACCCCTTCATTTTATAGAAGGGAAACTGAAGCCTAGATAAGTTAAGTGATTATCCAAGGTTCATGAAAGTAGCAAAAAGAAGACCCAAAATTCATGCTCACCTCTCCTGACTCCAAATCTATTCTTCTTTTGTCAGGGTTTGAGGGTGAATTTTTAAGACTTTTATTCTGTTTTAATAGCATTATTTTCCACTGTATCAATGCATCTTAAAATTCCTTATCCAAGTCATTTCTTGGGTCACTTAGTAAGTGAGAGAGTATTGGATTGATGGCAAAAAAGCAATTTGGTTGTAGGCTAAATGAGGGTGAACTCATTACATGCAAAGCAATTAATTTGTTTTTAAATTTAAAGTAAAATCCAATCTGTTTTCCTTGTTTTCTGCCATCAAATATCTACAAGATTTTTGGCACCCTTAAATGAATTATTTTTCAGCTCATAGAATGGATTAGACACAACCTTTTTGACCATAAGTTATGCTTTATCAGAGAGAGATAACATCAGTAAAAACAGGTTTATTGCATTTACCTAACCCATTATCATTATAAAAAAGATTAGATAATATCATTATAATCCTTATATTTTCTACTGAAATGGTGAGGGAAAAGAGTAGAGGATAGAAAGATACATTCAGAAATATGGGTGGGATCTGTGTAAATTTGGCAAAAATAATTTAGGAGCAGTAAAAGTTTAGAGGTTTTAAGACCAAATTCTAGTCCTTTGCCATCCCTCATGTCATGAATTTAGGTGTGTCATGTAAGTACTCAAAGTCTCATTTTTGTAGTTGTAGTAGAAAAAGCACCAGTTCTGGGGTCAAGAAGATCTCACTTCAAATCTAGTGACAGACATTTTGCCATGTGATTCTGGGGAAATCACTTAATCTGTCTACTGCAGTTTCCTTAATTTTAAAATGGAGATAATAATAATAGCATCTATCTCAAAGGTTTGCTCTGTGGCTTAAGTGTAAAGATAATTATCAAGTGTTTAACATAGTTCCTGGCACACAGTAGACACTTAGTAAGTGATCGTTTCCTTCCTTTCTTTTGATCATCCAATAGGGATATAGGGATAGCTCTTTTTCTCTCTAAAGAATAAGCAAGAGAATTGAGACATCAGTAGGGAGAATTAAAGAAAAGATATTTTGAGAACTATGAAGTACTGAATAAGTGTATACAGAATGTCCCCAAAATTAGTGCAATTTTATGCTGTTAAGCCTGCATTATAGTGACGATTATAATTTTGTCAATCTTTTTTTAAAATAGCAGAAAAAAAACATCCACATCTGACACGATTTGGGGGAGCAGGTTAATGGGGATTATTTGGAGTCACTGGAGTTCAGAGAGTAAATATTTGAGAATCCTAGTCCAAGTCCTCAGCTGAGATAATCTATTAATAAGAAAATATGAGTATTTTCTTGATATTCCATTATGACAGTTATCAATTAAAATTATCTATATATTATTAGTTTCTCTATGTCATTATCTGAGTCACTGTAATGACTCAAGTGAAATAGCTATGTCATCCTAAATAAACTTAGATAGACGTATCCTGAGGGTGTATATGAATGAGGCTTGCAACTGGGAAGACCTAGGTTCAAGTTCCACTTCTTCCATATACTGGCCAAATGACCCTGGACATGTCAATTACTGTCTAACTTCTCTAGACAGTTCCCTAGGACTTGTACCATGCAGAAAAAGTGCTGATCTGCATTGGAAAGAGATTCTTCACTTCACAGTTTAATATATAAATGAAATTACATATCCACTTCCTACTTCCATGTATCACAATTATTCTATTTTATTTGCCATATTTATTTTTGCAATGTTTGGTATGAAATAGGACTAGAGGAAGTTAGTAAGGGTAAATTTGATTTCACTATCTCTATAGATTGAGCATGAAAGGCAATGGCAAACAGTATAGGAATTTAAATAAATTTATTTGACATCAAAATTTTTAGCCTTCTATTCCAAGTTCTCTATTATCTGACTTCAACTCATTTTTCTTAAACTATTCCTTTCATTCACTTTGTGGCCAGAGAAATTGGACAACTTACTTCGCATTATGTACCATCTTACTTTTACTCTTTTTGTTTTTACTATTCAGTGTATCCTAAATTTCCTCTTATGCTTAGTCCTAAATTCCCTCTTTGTGTTTATTCTGATCATGACTTCTTAAAATATGGTTAACCTTCAAGTCCTATTTCAAACATAATCTGCTTCATGAATATGCCCTTATTCTCGACCTGATATTGATATCTCCTTGATTTGAACTCATAGGATTTGTTATATTGCCCTCTACTCATTTATAGTAGTAGCTTATGAATCTTGTGTGACTGTGGCTTCACAATATTTGAACTATTTATTTCTGACTAGTTTTAATATTTTCTTCTTGTCCTGGGTGCTCTGAAATTTGGCTATAATATTCCTAGGAGTTGTCATTTTTAGATCTCTTTGGGAGGTGATCAATGGATTCTTTCAATTTCATTTTTTCTTCTGATTTATGATATCTATTTTACTGATTTTTTCATAAATTCAGCTCTTAGTTTTACTTATTAATTGTATAGTTTTCTTACTTTCAATTTATTAATCTCTCCTTTGATGTTCAGGATTTCTAATGAAGTATTTAATTGGGGATTTGTTCTTTTTCTATTATTTTTAGTTGCTTGCCCAATTCATTGATCTCCTCTTTCTCTATTTTATTCATGAAAGCATTTAGGGATATAAAATTTCTCCTAAGCACTGCTTTGGCTAAATCTCATAAGTTTTGGCATATTGTCTCATTGTTGTCATTCTCTTGGATGAAGTTTTTGATTGTTTCTATGATTTGTTGTTTGACCCACTTATTCTTTAGGATGAGATTATTTAGCTTCCAATTAATTTTAAGTCTATCTTTCTATGGCTCTTTATTACATGTATTTTTATTGCATCATGATCTGAGAAGGATGAATTTACTATTTATGCCTTTCTACATTTGACTATGAGGTTTTTGTGCCCTGATACATGGTCAATTTTTGTGTATGTGCAATGTACCAGTCAGAAAAAGGTGTATTCCTTTTTATCCCAATTCAGTTTTCTCCAGACATCTATCATATCTAACATTTCTAACATTCTATTCACCTCTTTAACTTCTTTCTTATTTGTTTTGTGGTTATATTTATCTAATTCTGAGAGGGGAAGGTTAAGATCCCCCACTCGTATAGTTTTGCTGTCTATTTCCTCTCACTGAACTTCTCCTCTAAGAATTTGGTTGCTGTACCATTTGGTGCATATATGTTAAGTACTGATATTACTTCATTGCTTATGGTACCTTTTTGCAAGATGTAGTTTCCTTCCTTATCTCTTTTAATTAGTTTTTGGTTTTGACTCATGTTTTTTCTACTGCTGAATTGCCTATTCTGTACTAAGAAGAGAGCACTCACCAACTGACAGCATTCCCCGGCTAAAGTGCAAACCCAGAATAGATTCTATGATATTTATGCAGGTTTTTAATAATTTCTTAAAATATTATGTCTAGGTTATTTTATTTTTTATCCTGGTCTGATAATTCTTACATTATCAGGGTCTGATATTTCTTAAGTTATCCTGGTCTAATAATTCATAAATTATCTCTCAAGCTATTTTTTCCCATATACATTCCATGTTTTCTTCTATTTTTTCAGAATTTTGAGTTTTTGTGTCTTTGTTTCTTGCTGTCTGAAAGAGTTATTAGTCTCGACTTGAGCAATTCTAATTTGAAGCAGGTTTTTAATGAGGGTTTGTACCCCCTTTAATAAACTTAATACTCTTTTCATAATTTTCTCATATTGATCTCATTTCTTTTGCCAACTTTTCCTCTACCACACTTGTTTGATTTTTAAAAATATTTGTTTTTTTCTTTAAAATATTTCTTTAGATCTTCTAGGCATTCTTGGGCTAGTTGCCAATTTGCAAGGTATATTTTGGGTGGGGGCTTGAGGCTTTGCTTATAGATGTTTTCAAGGTTTCCTTGTCACCATAGAAAAATTTTATGGTAAGATTCCTTTTGGTTGTTTGCTCATTTTCACAGTCTATTTCTTGAATTTAGACATTATGTTAAAGTTAGGCTCTGATCACCTTTGTAGGACATGGCAAGCTTGCGCTTCTATACCTTGATCTGAGGTTCTGTAGGTTTTTGGTGCTTCCAAGAGGAATGATTCAGAACATATGTTGTCACTACCCTTCTCCTCTGTGTCCTGATATTTATTCAGGTAGGAGTACTGCTCCCACATGTCTGTTACTGCGCTTGTCTACCATGGGATTGTGACTAGAAACTGGGTAATATTCTATATGGTTTCCAATCAGCACCAGATCCTGTGCCCAGTGCAAACATAAATGTCACATGGAACCTCTTTCTGGTTAGATGTTCAGTTGGCTTATTGGCCCTGTTTATTCTCATTTGTCCCTCTGAAGCCTGTATCAAGTACCACTTCTGCTGCGCCCATGCTTGTGCTGCCAAGTCAGATCTAATTACAATGTCTGAAGACCCTTTTTTATTAAGCAAACTTCTGGAAGATTGACTCATTCTGACTTTTTGTTGGCTTTTTTGCTCAGAATTTGATTTGGGGTTTTAGGTGGTCATTTTGTAAGAGTGATTTTGGTGGAAGTTTTTCAGTTGTGGTCCTTTACTCTGCCATTGATTCTGCTTCCATCCCACATATCTTTTGATCAAAAGGTTCCTGATTCACTTTTCTTTAGTAAAACTCTTTACTGGCATGTTCTAGTTTCTTCTTTTTTTTTCTTTTCAATATAAATAAGTAAGTTAGCTGGCAGTGTAGTTGTCAAACATTTCTATATATTATTCCAGGACAAAGATTAACAGTTAGAGGGAAGGATACTTAATAGATTGCATTCTATGGATTCTTACCTATAAAACAGTCATTGATTCTATTTATTTTTGTTTGACCTGTCAATTTTAATTATTTTTATTTTTCTGCCTCAGTTTCTTTTTTAAAAACTTATTTAAATGTTTATGATTTTCCCTGAGTTACGTGCATAAAGACATTTTCACATTGATTTTTAAAAAACTTTGGGTTCCAAATTCTCTTCTTCCCTCTCTACCTACCCTCTTATAAACTCAAGCAATTCAATTCATCTACAGCCATGCAAAACATTACCACATTAGTCAATTTATGAAAGAAAACAGATAAAATGTTTAGAAAGAGGAACTAACAAAAAATATTCTTCAATCAGTATTCAGCTACCATCAGTTCTTTCTCTGTAGATGGATTGGATTTTTCATAAGACCTCCTGATAGCATCATGTTCATTGTTTCTTACAGCACAATAGTTTTCCATGTTAATGTCATGCCACAATTTGTTCAGCCTTTCCCAAGTGATGGGCATCACTGCAATTTCAAATTCAACATTTTTTATCTCTTTTAAGATACCAACATAGTAGTGGTATTGCTAGGTGGGAGAGTATGCATGGTTTTATAGCCCACTGGGCATAGCTGCAATGTTTGAATCAGTTTACAACTTTAAAAAGAATGTATTAAAGTCTCATTTTACCCATATCTCTCACATTTTTCATTTTCTGCTGCTGTCCTATCATCCAATCCAATAGGTATGAGGTAGTACCCAAAATTATTTTGACCTAAATCTCTCCAATCAATAGTGAGTTAGAACATTTTTCTCATATGGCTATAGGTGGAATTGATTATTTCATCTGAAGAATTCATGTCACTTCATCATCTATCAATTGTGGAATGGTTCTCATTTTAACAAATTTGACTCAGTTCTCTATGTGTTTGAGAACTGAGGCCTATCAGACAAAATTTCTTTAAATTTTGTTTTTTTTTTCCCCCCACAGTTACTATTGCTAACTGTATTAGCCTCCCTACTATTCCCTCCCTTTGATATTTATTCTATTTTCTATCTTTATTACCCTGTCCCTCCTCAAAAGTATTTTCTTTCTGACTGCCCTTTCCCCAAATCTGTCCTCCCTTCCTTCACTGCTCCCCTCCATCCCCATTCTCTCCCACTTCCCCACACGGCAAGATATATCATTATACCCAATTGAGTGTGTATGTTGTTCCATCTCTGAGCCAATTCTGAGGAGAGTAAGGCTCCCTCACTTTCCTGAACCTCCCCCATCTTCCGCTCCACTCCATATGTTTTTTCTTGCTTCTTTCGTGTGAGATACTTTACCCCACTCCACCTCTCCCTTTCACTTTTTTCCCAGTACATTCCTCTCCCCCCATTAATTTTATATTTTAAATATATCAATATGGGGCCATTAGGTGGCTCCTGAGCCCAAATGCAGACACCCAGCACTCACCAGCTATGTGACCCTAAGGAAGCCACCCAACCCCAACAGCCTCAGAAAAAAATGCTTTAAAGATATCATTATTTCATATTCAACTCATACCTGTGCCCTCTAAGTATACTCTATTCAGTTGCACTAATAATGATAAAGTTCTTATGAGTTAGAAGTATCATCTTCCCATGTAGGAAGGTAAATAGTTTAACCTCTTAATATCCCTCTTAATTTCCTTTTCCTATTTACGTTTTTATGCTTTTCTAGGGTCTTGTACGTGAAAGTCAAATTTTCTATTCAGTTCAGTTCTTTTCATCATGAATGCCTAAAAGTTCTCTCATAAAATTCCCATTTTTCCCCCTGAAAGATTATACTCAGTTTTGCTGGGTAGGTAATTCTTCTGTTATCCTGATTCTATGCCCTCCAGTACTGTAACATAGAAGCTGCTAGATCTTGTTTTGTCCTGATTGTGGCTCCAAAGTACTTGAATTGTTTCTTTCTGGATGCTTGCAGTAATTTCTTTTTCTTTCTTTCTTTTTCTTTTTCTTTTTTTGGGGGTGTTGCAGGGTGTGAGGTAATTGGGGTTAAGTGACTTGTCCAGGGTCACCCAGCTAGTAAGTGTCAAGTGTCTCAGGCTGGATTTGAACCCGTCTTCCTGAATCCAGGGCCGGTACTCTATCCAATGTCCCACCTAGCTGCTCCTGCTTACAGTACTTTCTCCTTTTCCAGGGAGCTCTTCCTGGGTTTTTGGATAATAATCCTGAAAGTTTTCATTTCAGGACCTCTGTTCAGAGGTGATCGGTGCATTCTTCCATTTTCTATTTTACTTTCTGTGTCTAGAATATCAGGGCAATTTTCCCTAACTATTTCTTGGAATAAGATGTCTAAGATCTGTTTTTGATCATGGCTTTCAGGTAGTCCAATAATTTTCAAATTATCTCTCCTGGATCCATTTTCCAGGTCAGCTGTTTTTCCAAGGAGATATTTCCCATTTCCCTCTATTTTTTTATTCATTTGTTTTTTCTTTATTGTGTCTTGATTTCTCATAAAGTCATTAGCTTCCATTTGTTCAATCCTAATCCTTAAGCAATTATTTTCTTTGGAGAGCTTCTGTATTTCCTTTTCCATTTGACTTTTCAAGATGTTTACTTTTTTTTCAAGACTTTCCTACATCACTTGCATACCTCTTTCTATTTTTTCTCTACCTCTCTTATCTTATCTCCAAAGTCCTTTTTGAGTGCTTCACTGAACTAAGAGCAAGTCATTTTTCTTGGAAGCTTTGGATGTAGGAGCTTTGACTTTGTTATCTTCTTCTGAGTGTATGTTTTTATCTTCCTTTTATCTTCTAGAGTCGGCAACTTTTTCTGTCTACTCATTTTGCCAGCCTATTCCTTGACTTTTAACTCCTCCTTAAAGTTGGGCACTGCTTCTAGAATGCACTGTCCCAAGGATCAGGGGGTCTCAGGTAGTATGATTTAAGTAGAGGCGCATTTCGCACTACCCTGGCTTGTGTTCTGATCTGTAAATAACCACAGATCAGCTTGCTGTTTAACCTAGGGACAGATTTCTGTTTCACTGTGGTTTCAGGCTTGGGCATGCCTGTACCCCTCCCCTACCTGGGCCACCACTCAAGATTGCTTCCTGGTTCTGAGCACAGGCCACACAATAGAGTTCTACCTCAGTGCCAGCAGAGTCCTGCATTCTCTGACTGTCCAAACACTCAACCCCCTCACCAGACTGTGAGCTGAGTTCCAGAAGTAGCCACAGCTGCAGCCCATTCAGAGGGTCCCTCTGGAGTGACCTGCCTAGGGCTAGATCTGTGCAATGGGGCCCGGGGCTGGTTCTGTGTCAGCATGGCCTGGATATGGGCTCCTGTCTTGCCCTAGTGCAACAGACCTTTCCTGCCAAACTTTTAAGCTGTCTTTGGCTGGAAAATGATCTCACCCCATCCTTTTGTGGTTCTGCTACTCCAGGAATTGTCTTATGGCATTATTTGGAGCTATATGGAGGGATTGTAAGGAGAGGTCTGTAAAGTTATGGCTTTTCCTCTGCTATTTTGGCTCTGCCCCACTTTTAATGATTTCTATTAACTTTAATTATGGTTCAAATTTTATCCCCAAATAGCTTTCTCATGATATTAATTCATGTCTTCATGTCTGTTTTGCTTTTATCTTTGAATCCCCTGGACATAGCACAGTACCTGATGAATAATAGGCACTTATTGATCATGTTTTGTTTTGCGATTGATATAATAATGAAGAAAATTTTATTTGAATCCTTAAGACCAAAGAAAAATCTCATCTTCATAATTATTTCTGTATGGCACCAAAACAAACATTAATTTATATTAATTTTTGAGAAGTCAAAAGTATAATATAGATAATATTACTTCTTAATTTCTTGGATGTTTCACTTTTGAAAGGGTTGTCTTGAAGCCATAGGGGTGGACAAAATTTCCCCTTTCTCCCTTTCCTATATTGTTATTAACATATTGTTTGTTAGCATAGGGTATTATATACTGTTATTTTTTACCATTTCATCAAGGAAATACTCTGGGTTATTCAAAGAAATAAAGGGGAAATGTGGTAAAATAATGGAATTTTGCAGACACCCAGGGCTCCCACCTAAATAATCTAGAACTGTTTGGGATACCAGCTAAGGATAATTGGATATGGGCCACACCTGGTCTACCCTGAGTGATGTATGCTGCTTATGTCAGCAGGGGAACCACTCTCCATATCCAGCTTGAAGGACCTCGCTTTTGGTGGAGGGAAAGTAAAAGTAGAAAAAGGAATGCTCACTGAGGAGACGTGGTGAGCTGTTGGTGAGCTGCTGGGAGGAGACTGCTAAGAGGTGGCACAGATGTTTTCTATTGAAAACTATGGACCCCTGGTAGTGAATTAATAAAAACTAATCCACTCTTTGAATTAGCCGAGCTGGAAGCAAGTTTGGGGATTGTATCAGTCTTTGCTAGAGCCAGGGAGATTATCCATTTTTCTTTTTTTCTATTCCCTTGTCCTTGACTTTATTAATTTCACCTTTGCTGTGTATTTTATTCCCATTAATAAAACCTGATTTGTTTGTGGAAAAGAGGCTGTTAAACTCATTTCTTATTGGCCTGGGAGAAATAACTAAGAAAGGCAGTTTGGAGGGGAGGAAATTTTGGACCTAGAGTTCCCTCATTATTTTATGAATCCCAATATTATGGTGAGCCACACAATTAACTCTCCCCATATTAAATTTGGCCCCTACCAGGGGGAACTGTATTTATCCTGGTTCTGTAACCATAAGCATAACTAGGGCAAATTTACTTTTCTAATTCACTTAGTTGGAAAGGAAAATGATGTTATTGAAGAGATTATCATTTGGTGGCTTTTATTAGAGAAATGAAATTCATATATATATAAAATATGCATATATATGAATTTCATTTATATAACATATATTATTCATATATAATTGTGTATATATGTGAATTAACCTTGTGACCATTGAGTCATAGTGATCTTGATATATGTTGACTTGTACAATTCTTCTATTCTAATCTTAGTCTCATTAATCATTCAACAAACACTGAACAATGACAATATGTAAAGAACTGTACTATATATAATGTAGTGTAGAGATGGTATCCTCTGCTTCTTTGGTTAAGAAATGAAAATTACAATAAAACATGTAAACTAAATCTTGGGTGTACTATTGGCAAACCGTAATCTTGGCAGCTTATTTTTGCAAGTTAAATATTACCTCAGTACTGAAAGTTAAATTGATTAGCAATTCACAGAAGATCAGCATGCAAGCTGAGTAATTTTTCTTTCTAAGGGATTAATAAACAATATGTATACCTTGGATAATGATAAGTATATTATTCCTGGGGCCAGCTTTGAGGAGAACAGGGTAGGAAAATATGTTATGTCTGCCCGTTAACAAATGAATTATTTATTTGTAACAAATTAGGAATTTTAAGCACATAGAAACTTAATTTTTCAATACTGATGATGCTTAAACATATGCATCTTGAGAAATAAGGTTTATAAAGCCAGTTTTAATAATGTTGCTGCAAGAGTACAAATAGAGTGTAAAAGCAGAAATGAATTAAAAATGTTCATATATTATTTATACCGAATGTATAAACCCTATTAAGAAAATAGCAGTGATAGTTTAATAAGACACCATCTTATGGATATTGATGTGTCAATAATTCTCAAGTGATCAGTATATCCATCCCTGCTTCATTAAAGATTTATTGCTTCCTAATTCAAGGCAAACTCAAATATGAACAGGAGATCTAGGGGAAAAAATTGGTGAACCACTTAATAATAAGTTTCTATTTATTTTAATATAATTTATCACTGATACTTTTGTAGCAAAATGTTTGTCACTCAGACTAGAAATTTGGCTAAGCATATATTAAAGATTTATTGGTCTCTTGCCTTAGAGGAACATTTATATGACATGCATTTTTAAAACTCCAAAAGAAGTAAAGGAGCTAAGGCAGACATTTGTCCATGATATGCTATTGTATAGCTATAAGTATAGCTTTAACTTGAACATAAAAGTAGTTTCCATTTAAAAATAAACACTTTTCATACATATTTTATTCAATTTTAAGGGATTTTCATTCGCAATATTGAGCTAGTGTCTAGGCATATCCACTAAAGTTTCATCAAATTTATTTATTGTTTATTCAGTGTGTCAAGACACAATGGGACTTAATGCAATACAAAAGAATATGATGTGTTTTTGGTGATCTAACCTAACAGGAAGCCTGACATTTAGAGGGAGAATATATAACAAGTAAAAATGCAAAAGAAAGAAAAAAACCAAAGCAGAGGTGAATCTCATAAGTTCATTACAATCATGGAATTATGAAACATTCACCTGACCTCCCTACTGAAAAAATATTGCCCCAGATTCTCCTGTCCCATTATTTTAAGTCTATGGAAGAGACATGAGGAAGAAAAAAAGGTAGCATGTAAATGATAATAGTTGATGGGACCATAATTGTCTACATTTTAGAAAGGGCTTTCTTTACCAAAATTCTGTGATAGTGATGATAAAAGGATGTTCTTCATTTCCTAAAAGTAGATAGGTATTTTAATATGAAAGCTTTTCATTCATGGGCCAAGATATTAGTGGAATTGAGGAGGCATCATTTAAGCCCTAATACTCTCACAAACTTGCAGAGATTTATGCAAGCAAAGGAAGTTATTGTGAAGATCTGGGGCAGTTGGACTTAACTTTGTCCCCATGTGGATTGATCTGGGATCCAGCTGTGAGGCCCTTGGGCAAAAGGAGAATAAAAGTAGTTTTTAGGACTTTGGTATGTAACTTCTGAAACCCCAGGGAACCTCATTGCTTGCTGCTTTTTAACCTCCTTGTAGCTGATTTTTATTTGTTGTTATCCTCTACACTACTTTTAAATTACCTAGGGGAGGTGCTTTTGCCAAGGGTACTGGCTTATATCTTTTTTAGAAAAAAAAAAGACTGTTTGCATCCTTGGTTCTGAATAATTCTTTAGATCAGATGAAGAATAGTGATCTTGACACAAAGGGTAAAATTATCTAATTACACCAGAGGCTCAAACTCATTTGCCTGATCATAGAGAGGGGATAATAGTGGAGGCAATCTACTGGTAAAGACAGAAGATTCTAGTTAGGGTGATCAGAGTGATTTGGTAGTATTATTATATTATAGAACTTGAAAAAAATGTTATGCAAATTAGCTTCAAATAAGTTCTTCAGATATTTGTGTGCTTTTATTCCTGAAAATGCATAGTTAACTATATCCTCTGGTTTCCTCTAAAGTCCTTTGGACTACAGAACTCCCAACAAAACAACTTCATTTTTCCTAAGGGCAAGACTGATGGCAGAAATATTCAGAACCCAGTGAGCACCAAGAAGAGAATAGTAAGGATTGGAAGGTGACAATAAAACTTTATTATTTGGATTATTTGAGGGAATATAGGATGCTTAGCCCAGAGGAAATATTTAGTTTGAAGGGATGTTATGGAAGTAGATATTAGCATTCATACTAAACAAACTGTGTGCCACCATATTGATTCAATCATTGCCACAAAGATTAATGAGGATGATAGTTAGAACTCTGCATTTAAAATATCTTTCGAAGAAGAGGAAGTATGCAAATTTGGTAGTTTGTTTCCTAAATATTATATCCTCTGTTACTCTAGTCTCCAATGAATAAATTCCCCTTCAACAATCCCAAGCACTTAGTATCTGCCTTTGACCTAATCCACTTTTGTCTTCCTTAAACTTTAAAACCCTCATTAGATCCTACAGTTCTTGCTTTCAATTATACTGTATTTCTTTTCTTCTCAATTACAAATCCTGAAAAAAGCTTTCTACATTCATTGCCTCTATTCCCTCTCCTTTTGACCTTCTAAACTCTCTGCAATTTGACTTCTAAATTCAACTGAAACTATTCTTTCCAATTGTTAGGAAGAATGATCTTTTACTCCTAATTCTTTTATATCTCTGTGGATTTTGACACAGCTGACCACATTTTCTTTATAAATCCTCTCTCCCATCTGGGTTGTCATGGCTCTCGTGATTTTTCCTTTTAAATTTTTGGCAACTCCTTCATAAGCTAATTTGCTCAATCATCAATTATATTGCTCCCAGTAACTAGATATATTCTAAGGCTTTTGTCTGGGTCCCCTACTCTTTCTTCATTACTCTCCTTCACTTAATGATCTTATCTTTCATGGGCTCAAATTATCATCTCTGTATAGATGACTCCAAGATCTATATTTCTATCCTAGTCTCTTCCCTGAAATCCCAAAACATGGACTGCTTACTGTACATTTTAACCTGTATGTCCCATAGGCATCTTAGATTAAATATGTTAAAATCATAACTCATTATGTTTTTGTTCTGTTTATGTTTCCCCCAGTTGGTCCAGCACAGAGTTACAGTGCCACTCAGTAGTTTATATAGCCATGGCACCCTGGACCATGGCTCTGAGCCATATAACTAAACTGCTAGATAAAGTGATGTCCCTATCTGAGAGGGGGAAATGCTTCACAGAAACAATGTTATAAATGGAGCTTAGAGTCTATAATATTATTAATACTATAGTTCAGCTCCATTAGGAGTTAAATCAACTTTTGTTAGCTATCTTGAAAACCTGACTGGGTTATATAATATTTTCTTCCCATGGGGGAAAATGTTTCTTCCCAAAAAGCAACTTCCAATGGAATCTTTGAAAGACAATAACTTTGTTGATTTAATTGCAACAAAAACTTTTGTTGTTGGTACATAGCCTATTTTTTCTCCTCCTGCATAGTATTTGCAGTAACCTTAAACATTGATTTATTCATAGATGTTTAGGAAACACATTTGAGTAATAAGGAGATCAGTCATAAAATGTAATGATAAATTATAAAACATAGCTATCAAGATTCATATAATTTTGTAATTGTATTAGGATTTAAATAGCTAGTATTTATATAGAAGTTAGAATAATGAAAAGTATTTTACTTGAATTTCTTCATTTGATTTAATTCAAATGGTATCACATGTTAGAACAAAGGAATGAAAGGGATAAGGATATGCATTTAGCTGAGATGAATATAAAGACATTAAGTAATAAATCACTTTATTTTATTGTACTTAACACAATGTAGGCATGTAGTGAGTTCTTAATTTTTCCATTAATTAAATAATAAATTTAATTCATAATTAAATAGTAATGTATAACTTCAAGGCAAGAAAAGAATTCAAATATAAATAAGATCCTTGAACCTAAGAATCTGACTTTTTTTTACAGTTCAGCTCAAAGTTACCATGCCTCAGTGGTTTAATCTTGGGCATTGGTCTCTGGGACTAAAAGGAGATTTGCAAAGCCCTTGAACTTCCTTAGATATCCCTGTAATAGTAGTAGCTTTATGCTTGGGTATCCACCTAGCCCACAGTTTTAAGTTGCAAGATATTGTGATGTGGTATGTAATCTGAAAGTTGCATTCAAAACAAAATTCTGCTTAACAACATTTCCCATATATGTTTTAATTATATAATCAAAAAAGCTATGGCATTTTTTCATTTAAAAGGTTAGTTTAGAAATCCGGCCTCAGACACTTAACACTAACTAGCTGTGTGACCTTGGGCAAGTCAATTATCCCCAATTGCCTCACCAAAAATAAATTTAAAAATTAATTAATTAATTAATTTAAAAAAGGTTAGTTTAAGGTAGTACATTTTTTATTTCTTTGTTTTTACTTCTTAATGATTCTGCTTTCACCATCAGAAACCACTAAGTAATTGGGGTATCACATTAAAATGGGTATTTGTGGAATTACTTATTTCACATTATTTCAGGTAATGAAAAAGTAGGTAATCCTCACTAATTAGCTTTTACATTGTAATCTTTTAAATATTTCATTTATCCCTTTGGCTTCAAACAATAACAGAAATTAATAAATATCCTTTTAAAAAGTTTAATTAGAGGGGGCAGTTAGGTGGTACAGTGGATAAAGCACTGGCCCTGGATTCAGAAGTACCTGAGTTCAAATCCAGTCTCAGACACTTGACACTTACTAGCTGTGTGACCCTGGGCAAGTCACTTAACCCCCATTGCCCCACCCCCCCCCAAATATTAAATATATCTCAAAAAATTACTGAATCCATGATCTTGGTACTTACTCCAATGGTTCTAATTGCAACCCATTCACACTTCATCCTGTGTGATTCTTTTTCATTCTTCCCATAAATTTTCTATAAAATAGCCAACTACCTTGCTAGTTGCCTTTCTTTTCAGCCTATATATTTCCTAGATGAAATATTTGGCCTTGCTTCTGGCAAGCAAAGAATTATGAGCAACACACAGAAGGCAACTTTTGTCCACCATATATACACCACCATTTCCCTGTGAGTCACACAAAATGTTGATTTTAGGGGTATTGTGGCAATCCATGATCTGTGGCCACAAATTGTTACTGAAACAATCTTGGCATTTATTTATTCATTAGTTTATTAATTATTTCATTTGTTTTTCTATTTATTAATTCATTGATTTGTTCCTTTGTTTTGGTATAATGCAGCAATTTTATATTTCTGAAGTTTACATGCCTTTCAAAATGCAAGGCAAACCACTTTTTGTTTCTGCTTCTTTAATTCTAGAGCCAGCTTACTGAACACTTTCAGCACCTGTTAAGGATGCAAGAACTCATGGACTAAATTACTCAACCAATTTCATGCCATATTCTAACAAACAAGAATTTTCCATTCACTTGATTTTTATGCATCTCTCAGCAATTGGGGCCCTTATTGAGTAAATATTTTCATATTTAGCAACTTGATCTGATAATTGAATCAATATCCTCTTCCACATGAATTCTTTGCAGAACAGCCTCCATTACAGTGGCAAAATATTTGGGTGAGATCTTCCTGTTATTTGTCTTTATTTATGTTAATAATGAGTATATCATTGAAGTAAATTATCTAAGCATTTGTATTTATCAAAGGATTGGGGTTTTTTGCTTTGTTTTGTTTGTTGATTCAGGTTCTTTTGAGATATTTTTTTTTCCTTTTGAGAAACCTCCACTTATGTTTTAAGAATAATTTGTTCTTTTTCATTAGAAGAATTCATATATGGGTTGATTTAATCATGAGCCCTGTAAGTATGTATTTGTGTTTGGTAGCCTTGTTAAGCTGGATATACTCAATGATGAGAATCCAGATTGAAACCATTAAATTTTGCGTTATTCTCTGCATTTCACTTGGTCTTATATTTCAGTTGCTTATCAGCTCCCTTGTTTTCCCTATTATCTCTATGCTGATGATTCCATTTTTACATATCCAGTCCTAATATATTTCCTGCCCTCAAATCTCTTATTTCCAACTTCATCATAACATCATAAACTCAATAACCTATAGACATATAAAATTACCGAAAACGGTATTTACCCCCAAGCCCTATTACTTTTGAGGGCACAACTATCTTCCCACTCAAGGAGACCCTGAACCTAGTTGTAATATACAATTCCTTGCTCATTCCCCATTTTCAAATCAGATGTGAAACCTCATCAATTCTCATAGCCATCTAAGTGGCAGAGTGAATAGAGTGTTGAACTAGGAGTCAGGGAAACATGAGTTGAAATCCAGCCACAGACATTGAGCAAGTCACATAGCCTGAGCTTCCTTAACAGTAAAATGGGGAAAATAAAAGCACTTACTTCCCAGGGTTTCTATGAGAATCAAATGAAGTAATATTTGTAAAGAATTTAGCACAGTGACTGGCACATAGTAGGCACCATAAAAATGCTTATTTGCTTCTCTTCTACTTTCATGACAACTTTTTAAGTTCTATGTGATGTCTGGTTTCCAATTTATATAGCTTTCCCCTCCTAAATTTCAAGATCATCTCGTTTACACTTAATTCACATACTTATTTGTTGTACAGTTATCCCTTCCACATGATGGGGGTTGGGGTTAAGGAATGTGACACATAAATGATATGAAAAATTCACTTTGTACTGGAGAAGTGTTGCTTTTTTTTTTCTTTTTCGATTATGGGGAGTTTTCAGTACCTTATAAAATTTGGGTTGATAGTATACAATAGTATACACATATTTTGTGCATTTATGAGTTTCTAAATATTTTCTTTTGTATTCATAGAATAATTTTAATCAGTAGTATTTTATTTTTCTAATTACATGTAAACATAGTATTAAACATTCATTTTTGAAAAATTTTTAGTTCCAAATTTTTCTACCTCCCACTCTCCTTTCCCTCACTCTTCTGAAGCCAGCAAGCAATTGTATACAGGTTACACATTGCAAGAATTTTAAACATATTTACACATTAGTCTTGTTGCAAAAGCAGAATCAGAACAAAAGAGAAAACCTGACAAAAAGGACTGGAGCCAAGATGACAGAGGAAAAGAAGTAAGCACTCAAAACACCTGAAACAATTACTCAAAAAAACTCCAAACACAGCCATAAGACAAATCCTACAACAGCAGAACCCACAAAAGAATGGTCTGAGACCATTTTCCAGCCAAAGATGGCTTAGAAGGTTGGCAGGAGGGGACTGCTGGGCTGGGAGTCGAGATAAACTCCACTGTCTTCTAGACACAGATGCAACCCCAGGCAGGTTGTGCCAGAAAAATTTACCCCCCAGCCTCTGAATAAGCTGCAGTGCTGGTGTCTTCTTTAACTAAACTCACAGTCTATTGAGAAGGCTGGATGGATGGCTGGGGGTTGGAGGGAGACTACAGGGGTGTCTGTGGGAGCTGAGATGGAATTTGGTTGTCATACTCCAAGAATCAGGAAGAAATCTTGGGCGGTAGTAGCCCAGGTTGCGGAGGGATACAGGATTGTTGGAGCTAACAACCATTGCAAACAAAATTTTGTGCCTGATTAATCAACAAGTTGGCCTGGGATTATTTATAGATCAGTGCATAGGCCAGGCAAGTGAAGAATCCATCCTTCCTTAAAACGTACCACCTGGGATTCCCTGAAGCTTAGGGCAGTGCAGCCTGGGAGCAGGGCCCCACTTTAAGAAGTAGTTAAAAGTCACATAAAAGACAGGCAAGATGAGCAGTCAGAAAAAAACACAAACCATAGAAATTTTCTTAGTGACAAGGAATGCCAATGTCAGGGCTCCTACTTACAAAGCTTTCAAGAAAAATATGAATTGGTCTCAGACCATAGAGGGGCTCAAAAAGGACTTTGAAGATAAAGTAAGAGAAGTAGAGCTAATAATTGAAAGGGAAATGAGAGTGATTCAGGAAAGTCATGAGAAAAAGTCAACAGTTTGAAAAGCCAAATGGAAAAGGAGATACATAAGCTCTCTGAACAAAATAATTTCCTAAGAATTAGGATTGAACAAATGGAAGCTAGTTACTTTATGAGAAACCAAGACACAATAAAGCAAATCCAAATGAATAAAAAATAGAGGGCAATGTTAAATATCTTCTAGGAAAAAAAAGCTGACCTGAAAAATAGATCTGGGAAAGATAATTTGAAAATTATTGGACTACATGAAAACCATGATCAAGGAAAGAGCTTAGACATCATCTTCCAAGAGATTGTTGGGGAAAATTGCCCTGATATTCACTTTATGACTTATCTCCCTTTAGGAAATATACCCCTAAAATTATACTATAATCCTTTCTCAACGTCTTCACATGTTTGGAAATTCATTTTTCTCCAATCATATTCCCTGTCCAAAGTAGTTTCTTGAAGGATAAGAATGTCCCCAGTTTCCTCTTTTCTTTTACTCTCTGTGCTGAAGCAGCTGTTGTCTTTTTTGTCCAGATTTAGGGATATAAGGGGGTAGTTCACCCAGGTTTCTGTAACTTTGAGGTTGCTTAAACTAGAGGCCCCTTCAAACAAAAAGAAGCATGCCTTTCCTTTCCAATATTTTCTTTACATATTTTTCAAAAGGCTCAAGACATTCATTGTTTATTTTTTTTTAATTTTTTTGCGGGGCAATGGGGGTTAAGTGACTTGCCCACGGTCACACAGGTAGTAAGTGTCAAGTGTCTGAGGCCAGATTTGAACTCAGGTACTCCTGAATCCAGGGCTGGTGCTCTACCCACTGTGCCACCTAGCTACCCCCCATTCATTGTTTACTGCTTGTTGCATCAGGAAAATGTGGGAAGAGAAGAAGAGTAGAACATTAGGGAAATGACTTCAGCAACAGGAAATACCTGAATGGATCCAAAAGCATTAGACAATTTCATTTGAGTGCCCTCTTGAGTGAGGTTGCTCAAGAGAGAGCTTAAGAATTATTGTTAAATATTTTTAATTTATAGTATTAATATTTTGTCAGTCTTCTTTCTTTCTTGTCTAATAGTTTCAGGAGAAATTTCTCCCCCTGGAACATAATGTCTCTTTGTTTGTTTGTCTGTTTGAAAAAGAGTTAGTGGGGCCTAGAGAAAATATCTAGTCTTCCATCTTCCTGATCAAGTCTGAATTGACTTTTAAAGGTCATCCTGAGCTTGACATTCCTTGTCATTTATTGTTATTTCCTTTTTGATTCTTTCAAAGATTTTTAAAAATGATTTTATGAAAGAAAAAGTAGTGAGGTTTATTGAAAATGATATTGGATTTAGAATCATAAGACTGGGAATTAAATCTTGTCTCTAAATTATGACCTTTGACTTTGGGAAGGCTATTTAATCTCTTGGGAATTATTTTTATTTACTGTAAGATGAAGAAATTAGAATCAAACCCTACAAAAAGTTTTAGCTCTAACCTATGATTATATAGACATATATTGTTAGATAAAAACTTTTTTGTGACTTTTACTGCATAAAGTTGTGTTTTATTTTTGTGTTTTGTTTTTTACTTTTGCTTTTGTAACCAATAAACAAACATAATGGCACCTTTTCCCCCCATCTATGACTTTCAGGCAGTTTTGTGAACATGAAGATGCTATCTACTATGAAAAGTGATTTATCAAGATGAACAAAGCTGAAAACAAAGATTAAAATCATCATTCTGTTTCTCATATTTTAATAAGGTAATTATCAATAGATTTATAAATCATTTTCATAAAGATTTTATAGCAATAAGAAATCTAGTGGTATTTTTTCATAGTTGCTATGTTCTCTTTAAACTTTTATTCTTTAACTCTACCACCTATTTTTTCTAATTAATTTGAATACGTCCCTAATTTTTCGATTTCTTAAAAGTCAATCCTTCCATGTTTTCAAAATCACATCAACTACAAACATGTATTTTCTGTCTCTACTTAGTCATCTCATCACTTTTCTTGATTACTTTTTGTTCTGTATGAAGTCTACTTCCTCAAATAACTCATTTGTTCCAAATGCAGTCCAAATGTGGTAAACAATGTCATAAATTATGAGAACCCATATTTATTTTAGAAAATATTATTACTCATTGCATTTTCTTTCAATTTGTTTTTGATTTTCAGTTCTATCCATAGATATACTTACAATCATCTTGTTTAGTGGTATCTCACCTGAAAATTTTTTCAGCCTTTTCCCCCACCCTGATCCTGTTACTCTGTTGTTTCATGAGGTAAAAACAAATCTCTCTATTATTTTTTTGAAAATGATTGATACTAAATTAATATTGACTTTGGCTGATATGCCTGTTTTCTTAGTAAGCAAATCAATAATTTTCTGTATGACAATTTTTATAACTAGAGTTTTTTGTTCTGGCCTGATTACTTTTTTGTCTTTAATTCCATCAAGTGATGTTGAAAGACATTCTTTGAACATTTACCCATTTATCCCTTTCCAATTTTAACTTTTTTTAAAAGCAGCAGTTTTCATTCTAATTGTTTTTCCCTTACTCTCTTGTTAATGTTTATTTTGATGTTTCACCCAACTAGTCAATTTTTTTTACTACATGTGGATTCTGCTGCAATGACTTTGATATTAGTAATCATTCATTTTATTTCAGTTTACTTCAGTCAGTTTCATTTTCTGTGTACTATTAGTTCTCTACCTATCCATAATTATATCATCATTTAAAAAAATCAATTTGACTTATTTTATTTCTTAGAAAGCATTAGTATTATATAGCCATGAAGTTTCTGAATAGTCTGAAAAAACTCTTGGACTCTTCTGTTTAAATTCTCAATTCATACTTTCCAATTTTTTTCTTTTCCATCTTCCTTGGTCTTCACCTTCATATTAAATTTACTGAGTATTAAGTTTTATGTTAACATGATTTAGTATTTGTCAAAATTTTCATAAAATGTCTTTACTTCATCCTTTGCATCATGTCTTAAAACAGCTAAGATTATCTTCATGATTATAGTATTTTTTAAATGTTTATAATTTTGAGTACTATAGTGAAATATGGCCAAGAGCCCCATGATATGAATGTTTATTTTCAGTTTTAGTAGTAATATGAAAGAAATCTGCTCCTGCCTTTATCTGTCCCTTTAAAGAGAACTAAAGTAATATGATAACCTGACTATAGATTAACAATTACTGGTATACTACTAAATAAAGTAATGATGAGTTTAATGCTAAACTGATAGTAAATAGCTGCATTTAAATAATTTGTAATGTATAAATGGTGTAAAACTTAAATGCTTCATAACATTCTTTGTTTCATTTTCAGTCACTCAATCACTATTCTGGAAAGCCACAAAATATGAAATCATTTTTAATTTTTTTTTAGGTTAAATGTTGCCAAGGTAAAATAATGACGCTTAAACATACCAGTGATGATATTCACCATACTGAGTTTTGCCTTGATTGAACTGTAGAAACAGGCTGCCAATGAAACTACACTGTAAACCTTTTTAGGTTGTCAGAACTGTGCAGAATATATACTTCACTTTGAACCTTTGAGAACCCAGGATCACCTTCATGTCATGAGAAGGTGAAGGAGTGGAACAACTTTCTTTCTTTTTTTTTTTTACATATAAGGTATTTTATTTTTTCCGTTACATGTAAAGATAGTTCTCAACTTTTGTTTATACAAGCTTTACAATTTCAGATTTTTCTCCCTCCCTCCCCTCCTTCCCCCCTCCCCTAGACAGCAGGTAATCTGATATAGGTTATATCTATATATCTATATACATATACATATAGATACACACACACACACACACATATATATATATATATATACACATAATAACATTAATCCTATTTCTGCATTAATCCTGTTACAAGAGAAAAAATCAGAGCAGTGATGCAAAACCTCAAAATAGAAAAAAAAAACAGCACCCAAAACAAAAGAAATAGTATGGTTCAATCAGCATCTATACTCCACAGTTCTTTTTTTTTTTTTTCTTGGATTTGGAGATCCTCTTCTATCATGAGTTCCCTGGAACTCTTCTGTACCATTGCATTGGTGAGAAGAATATAGTCCATTACAGTAGGTCACCACTCAATGTTGATGATGCTGTGTATAATGTTCTTCGGGTTCTGCTCATCTCATTCATCATCAGCTCACGCAAGACCCTCCAGGTTTCTCTGAACTCCTCCTGCTCATCATTTCTTACAGCACAATAGTATTCCATTGTATCATATACCACAACTTGTCCAGCCATTCCCCAATTGATGGGCACCCCCCTCAACTTCCAATTCCTTGCTACCACGTAAAGAGCAGCTATAAATATTTTTGTACATGTGGGTCCCTTTCCCCCTTCCATGATTTCTTTGGAGAAAAAGACCTAAAAGTGGAATTGCTGGATCAAAGGGTATGCACAGCTTTATCGCCCTTGGGCATAATTCCAAATTGCTCTCCAGAATGGTTGGATCAGCTCAGAGCTCCACCAAAATTGCATTAGTGTTCCAATTTTCCCACAGCTTCTCCAACATTTATTATCTTCCTTTTTTGTCATTTTAGCCAATCTGATAGGTGTCAGGTGGTACTTCAGAGTTGTTTAATTTGCATCTCTCTAATTAGAGATTTAGAGCATCTTTTCATATGGGAATAGATAGCTTTGGTTTCTTCATCAGAAAACTGCCTGTTCATATCCTTTGACCATTTCTCAATTGGGGAATGACTTGGATTCTTATAAATTTGATTTAATTCCCTATATATTTTAGAGATGAGGCCTTTATCAGAAATACTGGCCTCAAAAATTGTTTCCCAGCTTTCTGCCTCCCTTCTAATTTTGGATGCATTGCTTCTGTTTGTACAAAAATTTTTTAATTTAATGTAATCAAAATCATCCATTTTGCATTTTATAATATACTCTATCTCTTGTTTTGGTCAAAAACTGTTCTCCTTTCCAAAGATCTGATAGGTACACTATTCCTTTCTCTCCTAATTTACCTATGGTATCACCTCTTATGTCTAGATCATGTATCCATTTTGACCTTATTTTAGTATAAGGTGTAAGATGTTGGTCTAAGCCTAATTTCTGCCATACTATCTGCCAGTTTTCCCAGCAGTTTTTGTTAAATACTGAGTTCCTATACCAGAAGCTGGAGTCTTTGGGTTTATCAAACACTACATTACTAGTGTCATTTACTACTGCATTTCCTGAGCCTAGCCTATTCATTGATCTACCACTCTATTTTTTAGCCAGTACAGATAGTTTTGATGACTGCCGCTTTATAGTAAAGCTCCAGGTTTGGTACCGCTACCCCACCTTCCTGTGAATTTTTTTCATTATTTCCCTGGATATTCTTGATTTTTTGTTTTTCCAGATGAATTTTGTTATTATTTTTTCTAGCTGTATAAAATAACTTTTAGGTAGTCTGATTGGTATGGCCACTGAATAAGTAAATTAATTTAGGCATTATTGTCATTTTACTATATTAGCTCTGCCTATCCATGAGCAATTGATATCTTTCCAATTATTTAGATCTGATTTGATTTGTGTGAAGAGTGTTTGGTAGTTGTGTTCATAGAGTTCCTGGGTTTGTCTTGGCAAGTAGACTCCCAAGTATTTTATATTATCTACTGTTACTTTAAATGGAATTTCTCTTTCTATCTCTTGCTGCTGGACTTTGTTGGTCATGTACAGAAATGCTGATGATTTATGTGGATTTATTTTATATCCTGCTACTTTGCTAAAGTTGTTAATTGTTTCAAGTAATTTTTGAGTTGATTCTCTAGGATTCTTTAAGTATACCATCATATCATCTGCAAAGCCTCATAGTTTTGTTTCCTCCTTGCCTATTCTAATTCCTTTAATTCCTTTCTCTTCTCTGATTGCTAAAGCTAATATTCCTAGGACAATATTAAATAATAGGGGTGATAATGGACATCCCTGTTTCACCCCTGATCTTATTGGGAAGGCCTCTTATTTATCTCCATTGCATATAATACTTGCTGATGGCTTTAGGTAGATACTGTTTATTATTCTAAGGAAAGCTCCCCTATTCCTAAACTCTCTAGTGTTTTTATAGAAATGGGTGTTGTACTTTGTCAAAAGCTTTCTCTGCCATGTATTGAGATAATCATATGATTTTGCTTGGTTTTCTTATTGATATGGTTGATTATGTTAATAGTTTTCTAATGTTGAACCAGGCCCTGCATTCCTGGTATAAATCCCACCTGGTCATAGTGTATTAATCCTGGTGATCACTTGCTGTAATCTCCTTGCTAATATCTTATTTAAGATTTTAGCATCAATCATTCATTAGGGAAATTGGTCTATAATTTTCTTTCTCTGTTTTTGCTTTGCCTGGTTATGGTATCACACCACCATAATTTGTGTCATAAAACGAATTTGGTAGAACTCCTTCTTCACCTATTTTCCCAAATAATTTGTATAATATTGGAATTAATTGTTCTTTAAATGTTTGGTAAAATTCAACCATAATCCCATCTGGCCCTGGGGATTTTTTCTTATCGAGTTCATTAATAGCTTGTTCAATTTCTTTTTCTAATATGGGTTTATTTAAGGTTTTTATTTCTTCTTCAGTTAACCTGGGCAGTTTGTATTTTTGTAAATATTCATCCATTTCATTTAGATTGTCAAATTTATTGGCATACCAGTTGGGCAAAAATATTTCCTAATTATTGCTTTAATTTCCACTTCATTGGTGGTAACATAACCCTTTTCATTTTTGATACTGGTAATTTGGTTTTCTTCTTTCTTTTTTTTAATCAAATTAACCAATATTTTATCTATTTTATTGTTTTTTTCATAAAACCAGCTCTTAGTTTTATTGATTAATTCTATAGTTTTTTTGCTTTCAATCTTATTAATTTCTCCTTTAATTTTCAGGATCTCTAATTTAGTGTCTAATTGGGGATTTCTTGTTTGTTCTTTTTCTGGCTTTTTAAGTTGCATGCCCAATTCCTTAATCTCCTCTTTCTCTTTTTTATTCATGTAAGCATTTAGAGCTATAAATTTTCCCCTAAGCACTGCTTTGGCTGTATCCCATAGATTTTGGTATGTTGTCTCATTATTGTCATTCTCTTGTATAAAGTTATTGATTGTTTCTATGATTTCTTGTTGGCCCATTCATTCTTTAGAATGAAATTATTTAGTTTCCAATTGATTTTCATTCTACTTTTCCATGGCTCTTTCTTACATGTAATTTTTATTGCATCATGATCTGAGAAGGATGCATTTACTATTTCTGCCTTTCTACATTTGACTGTGATCTTTTTGTGCCCTAATACATGGTCAATTTTTGAAAATGTGCCATGTATGCTGAGAAAAAGGTATATTCCTTTCTATCCCCATTCAATTTTCTCCAGACATCTATCATGTCTAACTTTTCTAGTAATCTATTCACCTCTTTCACTTCTTATTTATTTTTTGGCTAGATTTATCTAATTCTGAGAGGGGGAGATTCAGATCCCCCACTAGTATAGTATTACTGTCTAATTCCTCTTGTAACTCATTTAACTTCTCCTCTAAGAACTTGGATGCTATAACACTTGGCCCATACATATTTAATATTGATATTACTTCATTATCTATAGTACCTTTAAGTAAGATGTAATTTCCTTCCTTATCTCTTTTAATGAGATCTATTCTTGCCTGCACTTTGTCTGAGATAAGGATTGCTACCCCTGCCTTTTTTACTTTAGCTGAGGCATAATATATTCTGCTCCAGCGTTTTACCTTTACTCTGTGTGTATCTCTCTGCTTCAAATGTGTTTCTTGTAAACAGCATATTGTAGGGTTCTGGTTTTTAATCCACTCTGCAATTCGCTTCCATTTTATAGCAGAGTTCATCCCATTTACATTCACAGTTATTATTACTGACTGTCTATTCCCCTCCATTCTATTTACCCCCTTTGTACTTTCCCCCCCCTTCTTTCACCCTATTCCTCCTCACCGACGTTTTACTTCTTACCCCTGCCTCCCCAATCTGCCCTCCTTTTTATCACCCCTTCTCTTTTCTTTACCCTTTTCTCCCTTGCTTTTGTCCCTCCCTTCTATCAGTCCCCCACTTTCCCTTCCCCTTTTTGTTTCCCTAAAGAATGAGTTAAGTTTCTTTATCCCAATGAACGTATATGTTATTCCCTCTTTGAGTCAAATCTAATGAGAATAGGGTTGAAACAATGTTCCCCCCTCCTTTTTTTCCCTCTATTGTAATAGGTTTTTTCCACCTCTTCATATGATATAATTCATTCCATTCCACCTCCCCTTTCCTCTCCTCCCCATAGACTGCCTTTTTATTCCCTTAATTCTTTTGTATCATCACATCAAAGACAATTTATATTTATACCTTCTATATAAAGTCCTTCTCTCTGCCCAAATACATTTACAATTCTTAAGAGTTATGAGTATTATCTTC
Organism: Dromiciops gliroides; assembly: GCF_019393635.1. NCBI lineage: Eukaryota > Metazoa > Chordata > Mammalia > Microbiotheria > Microbiotheriidae > Dromiciops > Dromiciops gliroides. Next base: position 102,005,896 of record NC_057863.1, on the reverse strand, counting down.
CTGTGTAGGGATGTAAACAGTTTAACCTAATAGGGTAACCTTTTTTTTTCCCCTCTGTTTACCTTTTTAAACTTCTCTTGAGTCTTGTATGTTGAGATCAAATTTTCTTTTCAGTTCTGGTCTTTTCACCAGGAAAGATTAAAAGTCCCCAATGTCATTAAATGTCCATCTTTTCCCCTGAAAGAAAATGCACATTTTTGCTGGGTAATAGATTTTTGGCTGCAATCCAAGCTTCTTTGCCTTCTGGAATATCATATTCCAAGCCTTGCGGTCCTTTAATGTTGAAGCTGCCAGGTCCTGAGCAATCCTGACTGTGGCTCCATGATATTTAAATTGCTTCTTTCTGGCTGCTTGGAGTATTTTCTCCTTCACCTGATAATTCTGGAATTTGGCTACAATATTCCTTGGAGTTTTCCTTCTGGGGTCTCTTTCAGGAGGTGATGGGTGGATTCTTTCAATGATGATTTTATCCTCTGATTCTATGTTATCAAGGCAGTTCTCCTTAATAATTTCCTGGAATATGGTGTCTAGATTCTTTTTCTGGTCATGGCTTTCAGGCAGTCCAATGAGTCTCGAATTGTCTCTCCTCGATCTGTTTTCCAGATCAGTTGTCTTTCCAATGAGGTATTTCACATTTTCTTCTATTTTTTCATTTTTTTTATTCTGCTTGACTGATTCCTGGTGTCTCATGGATTCCTTATCTTCCAACTGTCCCACTTTAATTTTTAAGGCATTGTTTTCTTCAGTGAGATTATGCATCTTTTTTTTCCATTTGGCTAAGTGAATTTTTTAAGGTATTGTTTTCTTCAGTGAGATTGTGCAGCTTTTTTTCCATTTGGCCAAATGAATTTTTTAAGGCTTTGTTTTCTTCAGCTTCCTTTTCCAAGCTGCTGATTCTTTTTTCATAGTTTTCTTGTTTTGCTTTCATTCTTTCCCCATTTTTTTCTTCTACCTCTTGCAATTGATTTTTAAAATCCTTTTTGAGCTCTTCCAGGAAGGGCTTTTTGTTCTTGCGACCCAATTCCACCTTCCATTGTGAGGATTTCAGATGTAGACAATTTGAGGCTATTGTCCTTATCTGATGTTGTGTTGGCTTCTTCCCCTATTGATACAGAAGCTCTCAATGGAGAGGGCTCTTTTTTGCTTCTTACTCATTATTGCAGCTTATTTATTTATTCTTTAAGTTGAGGTCTGCTCTGGGGGCACCAGGGTCCCTGTTTTGGGCTTCTTGTGCAGGGGTATAGGTGCTGTGTGACCGGGCTTTTACTCTGAGGCTTTTATGGTGTGTGGAGATCCCCTGCCCTGCACTTCCTATCTGATTGTGCTCGGCCAGCCAGGCGCCAGACCCCGTCGTCTGATCCTGCCTGACCCGTTCGTGGCCCTCTTGGCCGGTGCAGGTAGGTTTTTCCACTGTCCTTCTTGGCCACCAGATTTTTGAACCAGGTTCCAGGAGCCTCAGTTGTTTGGCTGTGGGCCCGCAGCTCCTGCTGACTTGCCCCGACCCCCTCGGCGCTGGGTTGCTGCCCTGCACTGGGTCTCCCTTTTGCCTGAGTCAGACCGACCTTTTCCTGAAGTCTTCTAAATTATTTCTGGTTGGAGGACTGTGTCTCTCTGTCTCTTTGGAGGTTCTGTAGTTTCAGAATCCGTCCAGAGGCTTGATTTAATGTTCGTTTTGAGGGAACAGAAGGAGAGCTCAGGCAGCTTGCTGCTTCCTCTCCGCCATCTTGGCTCTGCCTGGAACAACTTTCTTAGACTAGAACTATTAAAACTTTTAAAGATAACTTAAACCTTTACTAATCTATAACAATTTAAAATGATTCCTTCCTTCATTGTATCCTCTAACATTGTCTTCAACCAGTCATCTGTTTAATTGTGCACAAAATTTAGCTTTATACATTTATTTTCAATAGGCATATTATTATTCTGGTTTTGTTCTCTTAACACTTAATTGTTTCATACATATCAGTCTTCACTTATTTATTTATATTTATTTTTCTTGATTCCACTGCATCTATTCCATTGATATAACATCATCTGTTAGCCACCTCTCCAATTCTTGGAAATTTATTTTATTTTCAGTTTTTCAATATTGTAAATAATGCTACCATAAATATGTCTGAATAGATAGCTTGACTCTGTTTCCTTTGATTATTATTCTTTATGTGTAATTGCAATAATGAAGTTATTAGGCCAAAGGCTATAATTATTTTTATAATACTTGCTGTTTGATGCCAGATTTGTGGTGGTTGGAAAAATCCTACCAATTTGCAATCCTTCCCAAAGCTTTAAAGTAGTTATGATCTATTTAGATATCATATTGTCAGTTTGTTTTATTTTTTTTTGGAAAGGAAGAACTAGAAAGGAAGTGACTAGAATAGTTGGAAAAGAACAATATCTTAAAACAAAGGAGGTAGGAGGCAGCTAGGTGGCACAGTGGATCAAGCACCAGCCTTGGATTCAGCAGGACCTGAGTTCAAATCCGGCCTCAGACACTTGATATTTACTAGCTATGTGACCTTGGGCAAGTCACTTAACTCTAATTTCCCTACAAAAAAAAAAGAAAGAAAAAAGAAAAGAAAAGAAGAAAAAGAAAGACAATTTGGGGAAGCTAGGTGGCACAGTGGATAAAGCACCAGCCCTGGATTCAGGAGGACTTGACTTCAAATCCAACCTCAGACATTTGACACTTAGTAGCTATGTGACTCTAGGCAAACCAATTAACCCTCATTGCCCCACAAAACAAAGCAAAAAAATTAAGGAGACCTGGGTTCAAGATCTGGCCCTTACATACACTATCTGTGGGATCCTAACTAAGTCACTTAAAATTATAGAACACTAGGCAGTTTTCTAAGGTTATACACAAGAGAGAAAATGGAGGACCTGTATTGGCAAAATAATTCCTTTGCCTAGGAATTCCTTGTATTAATGAAATCTGAGGTCTGGCTTTTATCTCCTGAAGTTGGTTAACACTAAGTTTTGTATCAGGAAATATTATGATTAGGATTTTTATTTGATTGAAATTGGAAATTCCTTAGCAGTAAATTCCCAGGCAGTAAATTTCTTCTCTCTATCACTTTCTTTTTCTCTATCACTTTCTAAAAAAGAAAAAAAGGAAAGAAATGCATCAATTAATATTAAAATAAAACAAGACTAAAAAAGTACACATTTTAGACCCCGTTAGCAAATGAAACCATTAAGTTATAACTTTAAGCATCTTGTCCTATCTTCCCTACCTCACACTCAATAATGCTGTCATCATTTAATTAAACCTAGGAAATTTCTCTGTTTCAGCTTATCTACAGCTAATAATTTATTTAGTTGTATAACATAATAGTTTTATAACATTTTCTTTTCATTTTTACAATTGATTTTTTTCTTGGCATAAACCCTTCTATTCTTCTAATCCAGTGACAGTACTAGAATTCATATATCACTCATGCTCCCTCCCTGTTTAATTTAGCATTTTTTCACTGACCTGTATGAAGTCAACGATAGCATACACATTAAATTGCAGATGTCATGAATTTGGGAAGAACGGATAATAGTTGAGCAAGAAAATTATTGATATCTTTGGATTCCTTCACTTTTATTTCCCAAATTTTGGCATGCCATTTAATTTTGACATTCACTTTTATGTAGTCATTAGTTTTCATTTTGTTTTTTCTATACTTCTAAATGTTTACAGGGCTATTGCTTAGCCTCCATTTATGTCTCTATCTTGATTTTGTTCACTGAAATAATGACAGTTTTGTTGCATTAGGTGTATAAAGGAATTAAAGATTTGCCAAGTCAAGAAGTGCTGAGTTCAAATATAACACCAGTCAATTATCAGCTGTGTGACCCTGGAAAAGCTTGTTAACTTCTGTAATAATGTTGCAAAGATATTCTTCATGTACTTTGTCTTTTCTTTGTGAATAGACAGGACATATTCTTTTGAGTGATTACAAATCTTTTCCAGGAAGTTCTGAGGCATTCTGGTGATATAATCAGCACAGTGCCATCTGAAATTAGGAATTTCTGGAGGACCTCACAATCCCCAGGGAACATATGCTCACCATTATGTTGGTGAGCATATATTTCCATATTTTATGTCTTTCCTGATGTTTATTACCAAAAAGTTATTGAACTGAGTTATTTCTTTTATGTTATAAAAGAATCTTGAAAGATTTTGATGTATAAATAAAGAGAAACTTTATTTTAAAAGAGCTTGTAAGGGATCAATTTGTTCTACTGAATTTCTCTTTTTCCTTAAATCACAAAACAATAAGCACAATGAGATCGTATCTTCTCTGTGTTTTTCAGTTACTTGGAAATGTTAAATGTGAGATCTATTGCTGATATTACTTGTGAAAGATTGCATTTTCCCTAGTAATTAATACCTTCATTGAAGAATGTTCAGTTGAAATATAAATAATGGTAGAGCAAAGAGATGGGAGAGTATATGTAAAGTGGTTGTTTATATTTTTCAGTCACCTTTTTATTTCAGTATTAATAAGGTCCAGATTTTTCCTCTGGTATATCAACCACTCAGTCCCTTCAAAATTTTATCACCTCAACCACCAATCTTCTTTCTATGCACTTGGCCTAATCTGACTGCTTTATTCTTCTTGATTTTCTTTGATGCCATTTTTAACTCTATTATAGGCATACTGAAGATTCTGATGTTAGAGTATAACTCTAGTGTGACTAATGTCCTTTATGGTAAATAGTTTATTATTATGATTTTTTTTTTTACAAATCTTTTCCATTTTTTTTTCTACTTGGTGGTTCTCCATCCATTATTATCCTTGAATACCCTTGTGATGACTTTATTTGGTTGAATATCTTTCTATTTTTCTGCAAATGTATTTATCCTCCATTTATTATTTTTAACCTTTAAAACATGATAATGGTCATAAGTGTTTGACATCTGTCTTTTAAAGAGTTTTATACAAGGACTTTTAGTCTACCCTGGTACTTTCTTTGCCAATTATTCTCTCTCTCTCTTTCTCTCCCTCTCTCTCTCTGTCTTTCTCTCTCTCATTTTCTCTCCATCCTCAATATCCTCAATGCCCCCTTCACAGGAATCCACACATATGCACACACACACACACACACACACACACACACACACACACACACACACCTAATATTTGCTGGCTAAGGATTATTTTGTTTCTTTTGCAATTGATTTTACATTGGTCATATTTCTGGATAAAATTATTCTAGTCAGTTAAAAGTTAGATTACCAACTTGTCAGAGTTAATATTAGAATGATACATAAACACTAATGACAATGATAATAACAATAATATGGTGATGATGATGATATGATAATGATGAAGAGATAATGATAATGATAACCTGGTGTATCCTTTTCTCCCGCTTTTTTGATGCATTTTACATTGAAATTGTTTCCCTCCCCACCCCACACTAGAGAAGGCCACTGTTTGACATAGGTGCATAAACATATGTAAAACCATATTATGCAAACATATTTATCAATTCTTTATCTGGAGGTAGATAGTACCTTCTTCCATAGTTCCCTTATAATTTATTTGAATGTTTTTACTACTCAGGATAACTTGGCTTTTCAAAATTATTTGTTCACTTCACTTTTTGTTATTTCATTCAAGTTTTTCCATGTGTTTGTGAAGGTAACCACCTCATCATTTCTTACAGCACAGTAGTCTTCTATCACATATACCACAACTTGCTTAGCAATTCCCCAATTGATAGCATCCCCTGAATTTCCAGTTCTTTGCTACCATAGTGAGTTGCTTTAAATATTTTAGAACATACAGATTATTTCCTTTTTTCTTTGACCATCTTTGGAAATGAACCTAATAGTGGTTTTGCTGGGTCAGAGGATATACACAGTTTTATAACTTTTGGGACATAATTCCAGATTGCCACCCCCCCCCCACCAAATGGTTGGATCAATTCATATTTTCATATTATTTCTCTTGTTCCAATTTTCCTACTTCCCCTCCAACATTTCTCATTTTCCTGTCCTATTATTTTAACCAATATGATAGGTGTGAGATATTTTAAAGTTTTTAATTTTCATTTCTCTAATCAACAATGATTTAGAGCATTTTCATATGACTATGTGTAGTTTTGATTTCTTTATCAAAAAATTTCCTGTTCATATCCATTGATCAGTTGGGAATGACTCAAATTCTTATAAATTTGACAGTTATCTATATGTTTGAGATATAAGGTCTTTATACAAGAAGCTATCTATAATATCTAGGCCATAAATCTGTTTTGACTTTATCTTGGTAAATGGTGGAAGATATTGATATATAGCTAATTTCAACTGGACTGCTTTCCAGTTTTTCCAATGATTTTTACCAAATAGTACATTCTTATGCCAAAAGCTTAAATCTTTGCTTCTATCAATCATGAGGTTACTTTAATCATTTATTGGTCTGTATTATATGTCTATTCTTTTCCACTGATCTACTTTTCTATTTCTTAGCCAGTAGCAGATAGCTTTAAAAATGATTGCCTTAAAATATAATTTATGATCTGATACTACTAAACCTCATTACTTTACATTTTTTTCATTCATTCCTTTTATATGTTTGACCTTTTATTCTTTTAAATGGGTTTTATTATTGGTTTTTTTTTCTAGATCAAATTAAGAAATTTGGTAGTTTAAATTAAATAGATTAGGTAGAATTGTCATTTTTATTATATTGATTTTGCCCACCCATGAACAATTAATATTACTCTAATTATGTAAGTCTGACTTGATTTGTATTAAAAAGTGTTTCATAATTATGTTCATGTAGTTCTTGGGTTTGTCTTAGCAGATGTACTTGCAACAAATTTTATACACTCTACAACTGTAGGTATATAAATGACAACATATCCCTGAACAAGTGGATTAGAATCTTAAAAATGAGAAACAGATATAGAAAATTACATTAATACTTAAAAACAACAATATTTCACAGAGAATAATGGGGAAAAAACAGATTGAATTTTTTTCTGTGTGAATCCAAAGGCTAGAACTTGCAAAGATTATTTCAACTCAGAATGAGGTTGAGTTTTTTAATCATTCAATCTGTCTAAAACTTGAAATGAATTTTCTTGTGAAGTGTCATTCCTACCAACTGGATACTTTTCAAGCAGAGACTATTCACTTTCTGAGCATGCATGCTTTATAGAGACTTCATGCATTAATTATGTTTTTGGACTTTATTGAACAATCAATTAAAATGTATTAAGTGTCTCCTTAATGTCCAGATCCCTAATAGTTACTGTAGTTATAAAATGAAAAATGAAATTGTCCTTTCCCTCAAGTAGCTTACAATATATTGCAGATGACAATTATACATATTTAATTGTATACAAAATAAATACATGGTATTTTTTTCCAGTTCCAATATTCAATAACTTTTCTTCCAAATACTAAAGTGTACTGTTACCCCTGTTCCAAATTATTTTGAACAAAGAATTATGCAAACTGAAACCCTGATCTTTATCCGTTCTGAAGATTTCAATGAAAAACAAAACATGAGATTAAGGATATTTCAAAAAAATGCTTGGTTGTGTAAGGAATTGTGATTTGGGGTTTCCATGACCCCATCTTTGCTTCATTATGGTCAGACTGAAAAGATGTAATCTTGAAAAGCCTAAGAGAATATGGGTGTGTACTTGAAGAGATTGTAGAACAAACAAAAGGAACTCTGATCAGATTTGTCATGTATATTAGGTGGGACTGAATAACACAAAGGACATTTATTGAGTCAAAGTATTCAATTAAGTACATAAGCCCCACATAGAAATTCCCCCTTCCCCCTATGGGCCTGGCCAAATTATAATGGGGACAGCCCAGGGGGCATGTTGAACCAATTGGAGACTCAGCATGGCTAAGAATCTCCCTTCCTGTGGGAGAGGCAGGAAAAGGGAAGAAAGAACTTGGGGAGAAACAGAGAAAAGGAGAGAGAGAGGGGGGAATCTGGTGGTGGTTGACCTTCAGACCTAACCAGGAGATTAACACAGCTGATTCTCCTTAGAACTACAGATTACAGGTGGTGGTAAGTTTGCGTTGTTGAAGTGAGGCTGGCCCTTTAAACCAGCTGAGCTGGAAGCAAATTTAGGTTTTGAGTCAGGTTTTATTCCAGCCAAGATGTTCTAATTAGCTGAGGAAGCAGAGCTTATTCAAGGTACCTGGGGGTCTTTTTACACTAAAGATTTAGATTCTAATCATCTGGGAAGTGGGACAAATTTTTCCCTTTCTCTATCCCCTTTCTCATTGTACCTAGCTTTATTAATTTCACTTTTGTTTTAAATTTTGTTCCCATTAATAAAACCTGATTTGTTTGTGGAAAAAAGGCTGTTAATCTCCTTTCTTATCAGTCTGAGAGAAATAACTAGAGAGAAGGCAGTTTGGAAGAGAGGAAAGTCTGGATCTAGAGGTTTCCCATTATTTTCTGAACCCCAACATTACTGTGAGCTGCCCAATTAAATCTCCTCATACTGAATTTGGCCCATACAGTTGCCTGCATCAGTGGTCCTCATTTTTTTCATCTAAGTAGTTGGTATAATTTATCTCTGAGGACTCTTCCCACTTTGATATTCTACGACTATGTTTCTATATACTGAGATGTGTTTCAGTTGGTAATGAAGGATTTGTGCTGAGCTTTCCATATGCTATCTAATTTAGTTTTTTCTTATTAACATTATTAATAATTATTATTTATTATTATTAATTATTTCTGAGATAGTTGAAAGTTAGGGATTTATCATATAACCATGTAACAGAGTGAATTACACTCAATCGATTAAAAGATCAAACACTGTCATTTATAGATACATTGAGTGTTGCTCTTGGCCTATAATGCTAACTAGCTGCGAGTGTACTCTTCTTTTCTTCCTTTTGGATAGAAGATTCCACTGGGCACATGCTTCCACATTTGGTAGATCAGTTGATCCTTGACTGTTTATTTTATCCCTGACATGAATTCTGTGCTTGAGGCATGCTATATGACTCAGATTACAGGTGATCTAGCTTTATCCCTTTGGGCATTTCAGGAAACAAATTCCCCTGAATAAAATCCCCAAAGGCTCTGACAGATCTATTTCTATGTGTTTTATGGGGGGTTCATCTTTTATGCATTACAAACTATACACAGTCACTTATTTGATTTACTATTTCTATTCATTTACCCCCAGCAATTTAGGAGACATCTTTGCAGAATTTCTAAGCTAAATAATTTTACCTCTGAAACAAAAACTTGCACTTTATTTTAATCTTTCATAAGAATTATACAATTTGGTCAACCTCAAAAAAATGTTCTTAAAAGATTTGTTTTTAAAAAAAGATCCCTCTGCCAAATGCATATTTGCACATGCTCTGCCCCTTAAAAACTAGTGTGTTGCTACAGCACTGAGAGGTTAAATGGTTTACCAAGAGTAATATAACTCAGGCTGTGTCAGAGGTAATATTTGAACCCAAATATTCTTAGAACAGAGACCAGATCCCTTACCACTATGCCATATCGCATTTCACATGCAAAATTTCATAGCATAAACATCACCACAAAAATGGCAAGGATGATAATGACAGCAATGATGATGCAGTGAATAATCATATTGTTGTTCAGTTTTATCTAACTCTTCATGACACCATTTGGGATTCTCTTTCAGATACCATGGAGTAGTTCACCATTTCTTTCTCCAAATCATTTAATAGATGAGAAAACTGAAATAAACAGAGTAAAGTGACTTGCCCAGGATCACACAACTAATAAGTTTCTGAGGCTAGGTTTGAACTCAGGAAGATGAGTTCCTGCTTATATAACTACTTTTCTTTCCATTTTCAACCTTATTTGACTATACACATCAACATGTTTTAAGCATATTTATTTTGCCAATTATCATCTTTTAATTTGCAAAAACTCTTTGTGATTCATTCTTTTAAGATCATTTAATTTTGTAGATGATTCACACCTTGCACAAAGGTATCAACAATTAAAGCTTAACAAAAGTGATTTTGTAGTTTAGAAGTCTATAAAAACAGAAGTAAGCAGATATCATAAATCAATAATTGAATTCACAAACTTTCTCAGAACACAATGTAACCATGCTGAAAAGTGCTTAGATATAACTCCCCATGAACCTTTCAAAGCAGCCTCAATTAATCTTAATTTTTACTGTTACATTTATCAGAATTAACGCATGGAAGATTATATATGTGAGCTATTTATATGATAATGAAATTGTGTAAAATCTGTGGTAGGCACAAATCAAACATTTATATTTGCGTTCATTCTTGCTGTGCTTATTTTGTTGTATTTGTGATTCGTAATTTATTTTCATATGCTGTATTTATGAATAGGGAAATGCAATCTATATAAACAATATTCACAGAAGGAACCATATCATAAAGACTATTGTTGGTCATTTTGTTTCTATCTCTGCCTCTTTTTCTAACATATTACCAATACACACAGCATATGATTTTGTTCTCAGCATAACCCTCTAACTATTTAATTTCAAATAGGCAATATTCACCAATTGGGATAAATTCCAACTTCAGAAATAGTTGGACATTTGGCACATTTAAACACATCCTATATGACCAAAAATAATTATTTCCATTCCTGAGTTTGGCATGATCATAAAATTGTAAGAACAAAGATGAATTCCTCAGATAATTTAAGCCAATTAGGATTTAATATGGACCAATAAACTATTGCTATATTTATATTGCTATAAACCATTTGCTATATTTACATGGATGCTGAGACCTTCCTGTTCTATCTTTTTTTATGCATAGTCCTGTTTTCTCGAACACCTTACATTGCTTCCCCAGAAGCATATGCATTGTCTTTCTCAAATAATAATGGTGGTGGTGGTAAATTTTAGCTTGGATGCAATACTCCAGCTCCAATCAACTCTGTTATAATGAGGTATGAATGAACTTATGTCATGGAATATAAACTATTCTGTGCCACTGTTGTATTTAAGATCATATATTGAGAGCCGGAGGAACCTCACAGGACATTAGTACAACCACTACTTATATCCATAATGACATCAATGCCCAAAATGGTTAAATGATTTGCCAAAAATCACACAGTAGTAATGGTAATCCCTTTCAGGGACAAGAGGGAACACAGATCCTCTGATCCCAGAGCCAGGTTTCTTTCTATTATATCATAAATGAGATAGCCTTGAAATTTACTATGATAATGATAGGAAGAAGAAAAACATCAAACACATCCTTTTTACTCATTATCAGGAATTCTGTTTGCACTAAATGTAAAGAAAGGCAGAATGGCAAGTGGTTAGAGGGCTTATCCTGGAGTTCAGAAAATTAGGTTTCAAATATTGCCTATGACACATACCCTACATGTTACCATGAGCAAGTTGTTTAACCTTCAGCATCTTAAGGAACGCTGGAAGACACAAAGTTACCGTTCTGAATAAGCAAAGGAATTTCTACACTGGAAATTCCCTACAATTATGATTAGTCCAAACTGAATAAACAAAAACAAACCAAAAAAAAAGGTAAAGGAAAACATAAGAAACAGGGAATAATTCAGCTAATAATGCCAGAAGATGTATTTTATATCCTTTTATGTGGTTTTGAAAAGTTTTCCTTTCTTTTATATTCATTCATAAACATATAAACAAATTCTACTATTACAAAAGGGGGAAAACAGATGGGAGTTACTTTAACATTTTGTCTTCCCTGGCTAAAAATACTAATTATTGTTTCAAACAGAAAGGAAATAAACCCCCAAATACCCTATAGTCCAAAAAAAAAAAAGGGCAGAGAGATTGTGGAAATATTTCAGGTAAATTTTTCCCCATTATTGTTCCTTTCCTTAAAATGAGATAAAAGGATCATATATTCAGTGTAATTCAGATGCCAATTTTTTTGGAGAGGGAAATACTAAGCATTTGGTTTCACTAGTGAAGAAACCCTATCAATGCAGATCAGCACCTATTCTTCAGTATATAGTTTTAGAGAATGGTAGCTGAATCCTTAAATCAAAAGAACGTGACTCTCTGTGGACATTGTACATAAAACTGGCCTTGGATCTTTTCATTAAAAATCATTTCAGGGGGCAACTAGGTGGCGAAGTGGGTAGAGCACTGGCCCTGGATTCAGGAGGACCTGAGTTCAAATCTGACCTCAGATGCTTAACAATTACTAGCTGTGTGACCCTAGGCAATTCACTTAACCCCAATTGCCTCACCAAAAAAAAAAAAATCATTTCAAGGAGTATAAATAAAGAATTAGTTACTAATGAAAGTTATTCATGGTGAACAAAAATACAAAAGATGCAATATGATTGCCAGTGGACTCACAGAGTTAGAAGCCCAACCTATGCCTGAACAAGAATTCCCTCTACAACATCTTGGACTCTTGATAATACCATCTTTACTTAAAGATCACCAATTAGGGGTATAACATGGGCCAGTTTGGGCATTCCCTTATATGGAGGCACCTTAGAGGAGAGCAAGTCCTAATTTCTAAATATGGAGGCTTCTTCATCCTTTACCATGTTGTTGGGAGCAGCTTCCTTTTACTAGATACTTGTGTCTTTAAAACTGGCAAGACTGAGTCACTTAACCTCTTTTCCACCATTCTCTTTTCTGCTGCTCTTTTCAGCCACTCTTACCTGATGAATCCAGAAAGTAAATCTCATAGAGTATGGGCATCATGAATTGAAAGATAAGAGGGGGAAGGACACCCTTCCCCTTCTCCTTTTTTACCTGGCTCTTAGAATTTAGCCTGAGGGTTAGTTGTTTCTACGTTTTTTGTTTTGTTTTGTTTTGTTTTGTTTTGTTTTGTTTTTTGTCCTACTCTGTTTTAGGTGTTGGAAATGATCCTCAGGAGACTCAGAATTTAAACCATGGTGAATTTGGCATCAGAATTTCTTCAAGCAGTATGATTAACCAGGAAGTCCAGCTCAAAAGCCTTGGGAAGCCAGCTTGCCATCTACTTGAATCAAGGGGGCCTTGGGACTCAAGACATAGATGCTGATTCTATAGGAAGCAAGCTAATCCATGGACCTAATCCCCCAATCTCCTTTCCCTCCCCAGAGATCAAAATATGTGTGTTGACATGGAGGGGTATGCCTTCCAACTGTTGGGGGAGTAATGTATGTTTATGATTATACTCTGTGAAGTAAATATTTCAGTATGAAAGCAAATATGATGGTTAGTGCCTAAACTGAATTGTGATGCAGTGGACAACTCCCTACAATTGGAGGAAACAACATTGTTAGGAATTGGAGCTACTTATAGAGAGCCTATAGTTTTTCAGTTCTCTAAAGGATACAGGTGAAACCTGTAAGGAAAAGCAAAATTCAATATACTTAGCCATGTCATTGGCTGGAAACTCTTATAAAGGGAAATGCTGCTTGCTAAGGCAACCCATTCTGTTTTTGAATAGTTCTCAATATTGGAAAGTCTTTCCTAAATTTGCTTCTTTTCAACTTCTTTCAAATTTGCCCTGTGAGGACCCAAATGGGAGTAAGGTTTTATGGATGAAGAAATGGTATATAAATATAACAGAATGTTATTAAATAATAAAATTTAATATAAAGAAATTAGGGAAGGCTTAGATTGTGTTATAGGATGAACAAAAAAGAGCAAAATGCTTATAAATGTTGATGACAACCATGTAGTTAAATGCAAAAAGAGTAACAAATTTATTTTATGCACACAGTTAAGGTTTTTAAAAAATCTAGTAAAATAAAGAAAATGGTGTTAGTGCTGTATTAGTTAGGTATCTCTTGGGGAGGGTGGGGTAAATAATGGTACTTAGAGATTGATATAATAATTCACTATGTGTTTTCACTCATGAATAATTGATTTCAGCTTGCATATTTTGTTGTTTTTTTTAATTTATAGATTTGTTCATATAATTGAACACCTGTAATCACTGGAAGTAAAATTAAAATGTCTAAATAAAAACAGAGGTAAAATGGAGACAATACATCTGTTATCTGACTCATAGGGTAATTGTGAGCAAAGCACTTTGAAAACTTTAAAAGTATATAAATATGAAATCTTTTCATTATTCTATTTCATGATAACCATCTAATACAATGTAAGAAACATCTTCTGATGATTCTCATTTATTTAATCCAGCTGTTTAACTGAATGGCAGTTGGCTGATAATCGGTGTGACTGATTAATTTCCATACATACAAGATTTTCTTATGAGGCACTCTGTGTTCTAAGGTGGTATCACTTTTTGGAGAAGTTACCAAATCTCAGAATTGAGAGGACCTCAGAGATTGTCCAGTCCAAACCAGGCTTGAACAAGAATCACCTGTATAACAACCTGATGATATGAGCATCTAGGATTTTCTTTTTGACCTTTAATGAGAGGGAACTCCTTAAGGTTTTTGGTTGTTATTTTTGTTTGTTTGTTTGTTTTGTTTTTGCAGGGCAATGAGGGTTAAGTGACTTGCCCAGGGTCACAAAGCTAGTGTCAATTGTCTGAGGTTGAATTTGAACTCAGATCCTCCTGAATCCAGGGCTGGTGCTTTATCCAGTGCACCACCTAGCTTCCCCCTGAACTCATTAAGTTTTGTTTTGTTTTGTTTTGTTTTTGCAGGGCAATGGGGGTTAAGTGACTTGCCCAGGGTCACACAGCTACTAAGTGTCAAGTGTCTGAGGCCGGATTTGAACTCAGGTACTCCTGAATCCAGGGCCGGTGCTTTATCCACTGCACCACCTAGCTGCCCCCTGAACTCATTAAGTTTTGAAGCTTCATGTTATTGTCACTGGCAGGGGAAATCAAACTGAATATAAAAAAGGACACTTCCTTAGTCTAAGAATTCTAAGTATCAGTAATTCCTGGAATAATTAGAATGCCTATATTACTAAAAGGAAAGATGAGTGAAGATACCTTCATTCTGGTTACTAATTCATTTACTTTCCTTACACTGTCAGCCAAATGGTAATGGGTGAGTGAGTGGGGTAGAATCTGCAACTATGTCAAGACTTGGACTCCTGTTTTAAGCCTAGGTCTAAGACCTGACTTTTCATCTCATATCTGGTTGAAAACATTTTTTTCAAGGGTAAGTGGGGTGGTATGTATTCTTTTTGTTGTTGTTTTTGTTTGTTTTTTTGCGGGGCAATGGGGGTTAAGTGACTTGCCCAGGGTCACACAGCTAGTAAGTGTCAAGTGTCCGAGACCGGATGTGAACTCAGGTACTCCTGAATCCAGGGCCGGTGCTTTATCCACTGCACCACCTAGCTGCCCCCAGTATGTATTTGTTTTTTCATTTGGGCATAATGAACAGGATGACAAAAATAATGACACTTTTCAAAACGACTTCCAGAAAAGAGAAGAGCAATCCTTGAGATGTCCCTTCAGTTCAAACAGATCCCCAGAAGATGTGTCTAGAAAGGGAGAAGAGTAGAGGGAAACATCCTGTAATATATACTTAAAGTTGGAACATTACAATACCAGTAACTTCGAATAATCTCACTTTGATATTATAATTAATTTAATAATTATGTCTTTGTAGGACTGTGTCTAATATGTTCTCTTCAAGCTATTTACAAATGCTAAGTAAAGTATACCTGCCTGTTGGAAAGAATGTTAACTAAATTTGCAGAAGAAAAGCTGCCTCACTTTATGTATGTCTTATGAAACTATTAGTGAATTTGTGTATAGGATAGGGTTACTTATTTCCTAAATACAGTAGCCATCTCAGCTCTTCAGTCATAAATGTTTTGTATGAAAAAACATTCCAAATACTACCAGCTAGGATAAGCACAACTAAAAAAGAGGTCGATTCCTGGTTCCTTGCTGGTTATTTTCATTTGTTCCATTGTCATTTTATTTTTTTCCCTTTGTTTAATTTTTTTGAACTGGCACAGCTTTGATATGCCTAGCAGATAAATGCTGCCAAGTTTGCCAGAGGCCAAGTGTTGCTAACTGCCAATTGAGTTTTCATTGCTTTGTTTTACATTAGCATTGTTAAAAATCTCTCACTGATTTCCAGTTCACAGTTTCTAACAAACCACAGCAGTTGGCAATATTTGTTTCTGCCCTTCAAGACAATCCAATTGAACAAAGCATTGGCTGTTTTGATAGGGACTTCAAGTACTTGGGAATGTCACAGGTGAATAGACTACAGCTGGGGTTCCTACTAATTCCCAAAAAACTAAATGAACATTCCATTTCATAATACACAGGCCCAAGAGATTGTTCTAAATATTTTGATTTTCCTCTATTTCTGGAATCACAAATCAAACAGGAAAATCCCAAAGTAGGGGTCTGCAGCAGGTGGATGGGATGGCAAGACTTCCTGCTGAAGACATGGCAAGGAGAGGCTGGGTAAAATCCTAAAATATTAAGTGTACCTGTACTGTCTGCTAGGCTCATTGTACTCTGAATCCAATGGGTACTCTCACTGCAATTCAAACAAGCTTTTAATTCATTCTTCCTAATCAAATATTAAAACCCTCATTGCCTAACATGGCTACTGAGTAATTCCCTACATGGACATTTTCATAATTTGGCTCAGAAAAAAAGGTCCAGTTTTTCTTACTCAAAGTAAAAAAAAGAAAAAAAAAAAAGGAAAACTAAATTTATTTATAAAGATTTTTCTTCCTACAGTTTGTAGTATGATCAATAGAATATACTCAGAATCACAATTTTGGTTAGCAAAATTTTTGAAATGGTAAAGGACTGAATATATGTAAATGATAGCCATTTACGGTGATCTGGGAATATCAGGTGAAAAATGCACTGCAACACACACACACACACACACACACACATGCGCGTGCACACGTGTATATATATGTATATGTATGTAAAGAATTAATTGTTATTTGAGGTTTTTATGCCTTGCCTGCACTGGCCTGGGGCTCTGCAAACCGCATGGTGCTCCACCCACTGGTTGTAGCCTTTGCCAGGGCTCTAGCACCTCACTTCATCACCACTTGCCAACGCCTACATGGGCCTGGAAAAATTATAATGATTGGAAGCCTAGTGAGGGCAATCATGTGACTGTCAGAGTGGCCATCCCATTGGCTGGGGCTGTGTGGGGTGTTTCTAGGTTTGGGGTAGGAGAATTGGGCATTCTAGGTGGAAGCTGGAAAGCAACAGGCATTCTGCTGCATATTTTTAGCTGATTCCTGGGCGGTGGTATTTTTTCAGGTATTATAATTTCCCTTTCCCCATTTTATTTCCTTTCCCTTGATCCTACTAATCCTGTTTGTGTTTCGTTTTTTTTTAAGTTCGTTCTTGTTAAAATAGATCTTGTTCTGTTTTGAAGGAGGCTGCTGGTCTCCTTCCTTGCCCCAATATTGTGGCGAGCTGCTTAGCTAGCACTCCCCAATTAAAAATTAGTCCCCACATCTATATGTATATGTATATGTACATGTACATCTATATGTATATGTATATGTGGATGTGGATGTGGATATGATGTATATGTATATGCATATGCATATGTATATGTATACACACATACATAAATATACATATGCACATACACACATACACACATACATGTGTATATGTGTATGTACACACATGCATATGTATGGGTATATATGTGTATATATTACTATAGAGAGATCTCAAGTGTTTAGTATGGTCTTCAATGGGAGATTTATCAAGGACAAGAAATAAACACTGACAGGAATGACCAGATAGATGGGATTATGCATCCACTGAAATATGGAAGAAGTGAAAATGTAAAGATTCAATATGAAATTTAGAAATAAAAAAGGAAAAAGTGCCAAATACCAAATTATCTATATTGGCTTTTCTATAATTCAACAGATAAATATCCTCTTTGAGCCTGGCCTTCACAATCTATTGATGAAAATATCTTAGAAGATAGAAATCTCTTTCATAAATTTTCTATTTAGTAACTAAATAATGTGTTTCTTATAAGATAACATATATGTACATATTATCTTATAAGAAAGACACAGATATATTTATGTGTGTGCATATATGTATATATACATATTGCGTGTATATGTATGTATGAGCATATATATGTGCATGTGTGTGTATGTATGTATGTATGTATGTATGTATGTATGGTCCACATCATTATTTTATTCTTTATCTTATTTTCTACTTCCTCTGAATTCAGGAAACAAAATGTTTGTTTCCTTAATGTCTTCATTTTTTCCCTCTGTAAATTAGAACTATCTGTTCTCTAATTTTTCAAAAATGTCCCAGTATATCAGGGGAAATGAAGCCATTTCTCTAGTCTAGTGGCACTTTCCTGGCCATCAAATTTACCATCTATTTAAAAATTGATGTGAATTGTGCTATCACTGAAATAGAATTAAATTGCAAAGCTTCTCCCCTAGAATCTAGGCAGTGACATGTGGACCCCTTACCTATAATTCAAATAGCTAACACCAGATAGGTGGTAGTAAGTAGTTGTTGAATATTGGCCAGGCAAATAGGCATGGGAAATATTGATGAGATAAAAACTTTTCTACATCTGAACATATTTATGCTATCAAAATAAACTGTTTGGTAAAATGACAAAAAATTAATGGAAATCTCATTTATGTCCAGCTTGAGTTATTTGGGCCAAGTTGCCTATTTTAATCCTCTCATTTATAAAAGCAAGATGTTTGACTTCCATAATCTCTAAAAAATATCTATGATTTAACCCCAAGAATTTGAAGTTTGAGTATACTGACAATTTATATTGAGCCAAATAATATTATGAGCAACTCTCCTCCTTCCCACAAAAAATCTCATTCATTGCATAAATACCCAGTGTCCAAGGGAAAAAGGGTACAATTCCATTGTAATCAATGTAATAGTCTGCCTCCAGACCAAATCTCAAATACTGAGTACATACCAGGATGCCAAATTTTCATAATGCCGTTGAGAAGCCTGCATGTATTCAAAAGAAGATGTCAAGGATAGGGAGAAATCCCCAAAACATGTGACATAGCATTGGTTGTAAAATTGGTCAAAGGATCTTTAGGTTAGGAAAGAGGAGCTTTAATGGTTTTTACCATCAGATAACTGTAAATATGTCATGAGAGCCAGCAAACACTTACTTTCCTTTTGTCACAGAGAGCACAACTAGAAGGAGGAGGAACTTAATTCAGGAATGTGTAAGAAGAGAAAATTGTCAATTTTCATTTTTTTCAGTCATCCCATTCTTAATTTATACTCATCTTGCTGACCACTAGAAGCCTCAGATCTCTTTCCATACAAACTTGTCACATAATGTCTTCCTTATTGTGTACTTATGTCACTGATTCCTTGACTCAAGTATAAGATTTTATATTTTTTCCTAAGAAATTTAATCTATTTGATACATTCTTGTAGACTTCCTAAATTTTTTGAAGCAGAACTACACTTTGAGAAGGAGTTAAAAGCCAAGAAATAGTCAGTCAAGATGAGTAAGTAGAGAAAACAGCAGACCATCAAAAGCTTCTTTGAGGGAAAGGTAGACCAGAATACACCCTCTGAAGAAGATAATAACAAAGTTAAAACTTGCTCATCCAAAGCTTCCAAATAAAATATTCATCTGGTACATGTTTTAATCATTGGCATAAATTGTTTAGAGATATTTTAATTCAGAGCAGTGGATAATGCACTGGCCCTGGATTCCGGAGTACCTGAGTTCAAATCTGGCCTCAGACACTTGACGTTTACTAGCTGTGTGACACTGGGCAAATACTTAACTGCCATTGCCCGACCAAAAAAAAAAAAAGAAAAGAAAAGAAAAGAAAGGAAAGGAAAAAAGATATTTTGATTCTATGTATATTTGTTGTATATACTGCATTCCTTTCCAAAATCCATCATTTCTATTAGAAAAGCAAATACCTATACTATGACGTCATAGGTATCCTATCTCTGGATATCTTTCTGCTCTTCTCTCTCTCTCTCTCTCTCTCTCTCTCTCTCTCTCTCTCTCTCTCTCTCTCTCTTTCTCTCTCACAGATTTAAAGAAAGAAATATCCAGGAGTATACTGGGGAAGCTCAAACTGCCTAGGGAGAGAATCAGTTGTGCAATTTTCAATGTGAACATTTATTCCTCAGAAATAGGGAAATGCTATAAAGCAAGAGGTTGTTTTTTTTATAATTCTTTTATTGATTTTCTTGACTCAAGAAAATGTGAATAAGGTAATATTAAAGTACTTTACGAGGTACAATGGATAGAGTTCTGGTTCCTGATGTCAGGAAGACAAAGTCAAATCTGGTCTTAGATATATACTAGCTGTGTAACCCTGGACAAGTCACTTAGCCTCTATTTGCCTTAGTTTCCTAATCTATAAAATGAAGATAATAATTGCACTCACTTGCCAGGGATGTTGTGAAGATCAAATGAGATAATATTTTTTAAGTACCTTGCAGAATGTCTGGCATATAGTATGTGTTAAATACCTTTTAGTTATTAGTAGTATTGTTGTTGTTATCATTATTATTACAGATTAACTTTAAAGTATGTCATGCATATTTTTTGGTGACAGTTTTTCAGTATTTACCACCAAATTCCTATACATGTCCATACATGGAATAGATTGAGAAGTCATAGAATGACTTCATAAATATTGAACTAAAAGAGTTTTGGTAGCAGCCTGGTCACTTTGTGGATAAGAAAATTGAAGACCAGGAGAATAAGTAACTTGTTGAAGGACACACAACAAGGAATTCTAATGAAGTGTATAAAAGCTGTAATTAGAAAAATGCATGATCAGAAACAAAACTGTCTCAGTCATACAATGAGAATGGGGGATAAATCAAAGAAGACCTGAGCATTCCATTAGTATCCTTAAAATATCCAGTAGATAGAGGAGAAGCCCCAGAACATTGATTAGTTCACCTTTAGAAAACTTATGGGAGGACGTAGGCATTAGTAACGCAGCCTAGGCAGCATGGGTAACTTGTTATCTGCACAAAAGGGGGAAATAGTCATATCCATAATATGATAATTCATAAGAATATTAAATCACATATAGACATGGATACTGGTGCTATCCTAGTAGCATTGATATATTCTAGCAGTTTCTACCACCAAAGCAAATGAAAATGATCAAAATAAAGTTCTTTAGAAAAACAAGAAAAAGGGCTAAAACAATGTGTTAACTCCTATTTAATTAATGTGTTAGAATTCAAATGACACGATTCAGGATTTTACATGCAACCAGAATATGGATTTCTTTAGTTGATATCATTTTGAAATTTTTCAGATAATAAGGAGTGTATCTAATTTTTATTTTTACTTTGAGGCAGTAGGATGTTGACTAAAGAGATCTGTAGGAGTGCTTGCAATGGTACAAACAGTGAGAATTGACAGGAAAAGTTAAACAGGTTCTATGTCTCATCGTAGTTTGAATATTTAATCTAGATTATAAACCCACTAGACAAGAACGTGTGAACAGACAGCATATCCTGTGCCAAGTCTAACATGTTATTGAAATATAAATCAAAAATTTAAATGTTTAAATAACCTAATAATTATATCTATCTTTATATAATGCCTTAGTTCTTATATATTGAAAGGAGAGAGAATGTTAACTTGTTAGAAATCACTTATCTATATACTGCTTGGGTTCAATTTAAAAAGTAATTTTTTTTTTTTTTTAGTAAGGCAATTGGGGTTAAGTGACTTGCCCAGGGTCACACAGCTAGTAAGTGTTAAGTGTCTGAGGCCGGATTTGAACTCAGGTACTCCTGAATCCAGGGCCGGTGCTCTATCCACTGTGCCATCTAGCTGCCCCTTTAAAAAGTAATTTTAACCATATGCTGGGTTCTAGGCATGATGCAAATGAAACAATATTCACTCTCACTTCAAGGAATTTGGAATCTTGTTGGAGATACAACATTTTCGAAGCTAATGATCTATGTGACCACCCAGAGATCAAGCCCAAGTGACCAGAATGCTTCTGAAAGCACATGAAGCTTCTGTTGGAAGGGGTTAAAGAAAGGGAAGAGATTAATTTGGTCTAAAAGACTATTTGTGCTGTATTATACTGGAAAGTTTGATTTCTTGAGAACCATGTGTACAGTGGGATGAACTTTGCCTCTGCTTCATAGCTTTGTCATAAATGATATTCTCTTCAAATTTATTTGCTCACAGTGATATAAGACTTTATGATTTAAAGTAGGGAGCCACCTTAGCCCATGTCTTTCAATTTCAAATGAAAAAACAAAAACAAAAACAAAACAAAACAAACAGAAACCATGCTAATTTGTCTTTGTGTTTCCTTGTAAGAACTACAATATTGCCCTGTCATTTAAAAACTTTATCTGTACAAAATTAGGTTCTACTCTCATAGCTGAAAATATCTTTCTGCTCAGCATAAAAAAACATGAATAGCTTTGCCTTTAAAACCACTAAAGAGCATATAGGCCAAAACGACAAACAATGTTGCAGTTTATTTACCACATTTCTGATTGAAAATTATATGATGCTTTTCTTAAATAGGGTCATTAATAGATCTGATGAAAGAGCACAATGTAGACAGTTGGTTAACTGCCAATTAAGAAAACCAAAATATAGAAGGCCTAGGACTCCTAGAGAGAAAAACTGATGGCATGACTGAAAAGAAATTAAATGTGGTGAAATGCACTGATGTATAAATTCAAACGAATGTACCATGGCATAGAGATGCTTTTGCTAAGGGTATTTTTAATGGGTTCAATTTAATAAGGATAGAATTTTGTTGTTGCTGTTTGCTGTTTTCATTTTATGTGGAATCTATAATCTTGTATTTCCTGTACTATTTAGTTCCAAAAGTTATGAAATAAGAAGGAATGGCAGCATAAAATGAGCCATACAGTTGAAGATTATTAAAGCATCCTTATTGCTGGTATGGTACCACTTCTACATTTTGCTGCACTGCATGGTTTATCCATTGCTATTTTTAATGGCTAACATGAAGAGATTTCTTGGGCCTTTCATCATTTCTTTAAGACATTATTGAATAGCATAATATGCCTCACTGTTAGGAGATCCTTTTTATTCATACTTTAAGTACATCTTTATCCTTTGTCACTCTCCAATTTATTTCTTATCACATCAACCCTAAGATGATATTTCAGCAAAATTTTATATTATGAATGTAGAATAGAGGACATATTTAAAGAAAGGACTGCATTTATTTGACAGTGCTTATCCTGGTCCACCAAATAAACCATAAGTTAGGAATCCTACCTGGTGTTGAACTACCATCAATATCATTATCAAATTCAAACTTATGATGTATTCACCAATATTACAATGTGAAAATTGAAAGAAATGCCTGTGCCAGAAGACAATATTTTATCATAGAAATCTCAAACAACACTAAATAAGTAAAAGCAAGAGATACAAGACACCTATAATTTTGCCCTTCCTGGTAATGAACTTCAAGGTCAGTGATCAATCATATTGAGAAAAAATAGGTTCAGTAGGAAAAAAAAAACAGAAGTCATTTGACAGGATATTGAGCCTTGAATTTTAATACCAGCTAGTACAAACTCAGTGTCAGGCCTTGGAGCAATCACTTATCATTTTTCTATCTCTGTTTTTTTTTAATCTGTAAAAGAGGTTTCCTTTCATAAAGTCTCTTTCAGATCTATCAAATTTCTCCTATGTTTTCACAGAATCAACGTTATCAGAGTTGGTAGGGTCCAAAGGGCATCTGGTCTAATACATGCCCATAGGTTAGCCTCTGCTTGAAGACCTTTTCGGAGAGGGAACTAATAATCACCAAAGGTAACGTAATCCAGTTTTGCATCAATCAATTGACAGACATTTATTAAAGGCCTACTATGTGCCAAGATTGTCCTAAACTTTGGGGATTTAAATATAAAAAGGGATATTCCTGGCCCAGGAGAACCTTTCATCTTATTTAGGGAAATAACATATACATATATATGTACATGTAAAGGTCAAAAATCAAATAAGGTTACCTTAGAGGGGAAGGCACTAGTAGTAGGAGGGAGAGTCCTGGAATAACTTCTTATGGAAAATATTATTACTGTTTAGTTATTTCAATTATGACCAACTGCTACCTTATTTGTTGTTTTCTTGGCAAAGTTACAAGAGTGGTTTGCCATTCTCTTCTCCAGCTCATTTTACAGACAAGGGAGCTGAGGCAAAACTGAATTACCAAGTGTCACACCGATAGTAAGTGTCTGAGGTCAGATTTGAACTCTGGAAGATGAGTCTTCCTTACTCTAAGACTGGCACTCTATGCATTGCATCACCTAGCTATTCCTGTATAATATGCTTAAGTTTATTCTTGAGGGAAACTAGGGGTTTTAGGATGTGAAATTTTAGAGGGACAAAATTCTAGGCATGGGGGACAGCTAATGCAAAGGCATGGGAATGGGGGGCTGAAGCATAATCTGTGAGAACAATGCATATATCATTATAACTGAACTACATGCAATATGGAGGATAATAGTATTTAAATAGACCAGGAAGGAGGAAGACATGAGGTTATCCATAGCTTTAAATGACAGTAAAGATGATATTATATTATTTAGCCAATAGGGAGGCACTAGAGTTTATTGAGTGGGGTGTGGTTTATGTAGTCAGATCTCTGTATTTGGAAAATCAATTTAATAGCTCTGAAGATGATAGGTCCAAGTCAAAGGAACTTAAGGCAGAGAGAACAGGGAGGAGGCTTATTTAAGAGAGCCAAAGAGAGAGGTGATGAAGGCCTGAAATAATACCATGATAGTGTGAGTAGAGTGTATTTAAGAGTTATTGTGGAAGTAGACATTATCATTTGGTGCACCTGGGTGGCTATATGGGGGGAATGAGAGTTAAGAGTCTAATGTGACACTGAGTTTGCAAACTTGAGTGATTGGAGGGATGATGCCCTAGAAACAGGAAAGTTTGAGAGAGGTGGCACAGGGGAAAAGATAATCAGGTCTATTCTGAACATGTCCAGTTTGATGTGTTTATGGAGCATTCAGTTAGAAATGTCTCTAACTGATTGTGGGATTGGAACACAGGAGAGATATTAGAAATAGAGAAATAAATCTGAAAATCATCTGCATTACTTAGAAAACTATGAGAAGGATGGATTAGAGTGAGGACAGACTTGGGGAATGTAAATAAATTATCAGTCAGTTGTAAGAGTTCAGGCCAGAAATGATGAAGGACTGAACTAAGGTAGTGGTCATGTGAGTAGAAAGAAGGGAATGTATCTAAGAGATATAGTAAAGACAGAAATGGCAGGCTTTCATTATTTAAGATAAGAATGTTTTTCATCATATACATTTTGAATTTACCTCACAGAAAATCCTACCTATTCCTCTTATTTCAACCTTCTAAAGTTAAGAACAAATTGAATCCTTCTTCTGTGGGACAGACCATTAAATAGTTGAAGAGAATTATCATATTAACATATTAACTCATCTCTTTTTTTTTTACCACTAACATAAATATTCTTTTACTTTTTATTTTAGGTTGATAATATACAAAGAAAACTTTTTTCCATTAAGAACAAAACAAAAACATTTAGATATGTATGTAATGTGACCATCTAATCTTTAAATATCATTCTTGGGGGCAGCTAGGTGGCGCAGTGGATAAAGCATGGGCCCTGGATTCAGGAGTACCTGAGTTCAAATCCGGCCTCAGACATTTGACACTTACTAGCTGTGTGACCCTAGGCAAGTCACTTAACCCTCATTGCCCCACAAAAATAAAAGTTAAAAAAAATAAAAAATAATTAAAGTATCATTCTTTAAAAAAAAAACCTTTGTTTTAAATTCCTGGTGTGGTTAGGATTTAATATCACAACTACATAAACGTTCTTTGAGTTCCTGTGGTTATTATGATTTTTTTTAATGAAGTTTATCATATCAGAAGAACCATAACAATTTCTAAAAGAAAAGGATGGTATGGATTCCTTTAATAGGATTATAATTTTTGCCCTCTTTAGAATTCTCTCTAGTTTTTCTGTATTATTTCTTATGTAGTCAGTTGACCTTTTACATAAAGTTGCATTACTCAAAATCAACTCTCCAGTGGTATATGGCATCTAGAACTGAATGTCATTCTTCAGGTAAGCTATGATTAGGCCCAAATATATCATGACTACTGTCCCTCTCCTTCTGGACATTGTACATCTTGATGCAGCCTTAGCTCACAGATTCTTAATGTCCATAATATAACTTAATTCATATTTAGTTCATAGTTTATTGAAACTGCTCTCTGACCGTGCCTTCTTTATCTTGTACTTTTGAAGCATACAATATCTGTGCATGTATGAATGTTTGTGTATCTATATGTATATGTATCGCTCAGGACACATAAGTCGGTACTCAAAAAATATCTGGTGATAGAGAGCTAGACATGAAGTAAGAAGGACCAGAGTTCAAACCCTCTCTCGGATATTTAATAGTCTTGTGTTTATGGGAAAATTGTTTAAACTTCCAACTTCAGTATCTTCCTCTATAGAATGAGAACAATAACAGCATCTACTTCACATGGATATCATGACAGTATGCTGAATCAATAGGTAGGCACTAGAAGTGCGGTAAAATTTAGACAAAATGTTGACATATATGGTGCTAATGATTATAGAGGAAAATAAGGCAAAAACACAATTATAATACACAAAGTTATACAAAGTTCACTAGTGAACCTAGAGGTTGTAAAGAGGAATGGTGGATAGATTACTGGACCTGGAATCTGAAAGACAAATTCAAATCCTGCCCCAGACACTGGCAGTTATGTGATCCTGGGTAAGTCACTTAACAATCTAACTCAACTTTAACATCTACTTCTGTGGGTTGTTATGAGGATAAAAGAAATTATTTATAAAGTTTTTTTAATATTCTTATTGCTATTTTATTACTATTATTAGTGTCTGAAAAAACAAAGCTTAGTGTAAGATCTGAGGGTTTGGGAGGTCATTACAGGAAGGAGGATAAAGGAAGATTGCATGAAGGAAATGACACCTAGATCACAGGTATACCCGAAAAGTAGCCATTAAGTGCCTACTGCATAAAAGGAACTATCTAGGTTGTAGGAAAGCAAAAACGAAACACAACTAAATTTCATTGCCCTTAAGTAGTTGCCTTCTGCTGGGAAGGTGCAGATTTAAATAGAAAAATGTATGCAGGGTCATTTGAGAAGGTCAGAGCGAGTGCTAACAAGAAGACCAGAAAAGACTTCTGGTAAGGGACAGCAAATGAGCTAGGACTAGCAATAAAACTAACAGTAATTGATACCTAATTGGATATGAAAAGTGGTAGTAGAGGACTGATAAATGTTTAGAAACCATCTCTCCAAAACTAAAAGGTACTTAATGACACATTTTTAAGTTTTATTGACATTATTAACATTTTCTCCATCATTTGTTAGATAATCAACAAAACAAGAAATCAAGGCCTAATTTGTAGTTTGCTGATTTAAAAGTTATAAATTTTCACATTTAAAATTTAAGCTTCAGGTCTTGTGAGATCAGCTTGTTCCTGTATACCCCTAGGTGAAAGCTACAGAATATTCAAATATAACAACAATATAATAATTAAAAAAGAAGGTTGGATAAATGGTAGTGTCATTGACAAGTATAATGAAGTCAGAAAGAGCAGGTTTATGAGATGAGTTAATAAGATTGTTGAGTTTTAGGGGATGGTGGTATGGCTGGTTATTTTCATTTTGTAGTCGAAGGATAATCAGAATAATAAACAAAGTTTTAATAAGGTAAATTCAAGTGGAAGAAGTCATCATTTCCTTGGCTTTGAAAGGAGATTAAGAGTTATTTGTTTTTTTATTTGTTTGTTGTTTAGTATGACTTAAACAATTAGGCTAGTTTAAAGTACTGAAACTGGATGGTGGTGACTTAGCATGATCAAACTTCCCTTTGAGTGTGTCATGCAAGTCCTAAATTTTGATCCAAAATGATATGAGAACTCAGTACTTAAGATTAATTTTTTAGGGGGCAGCTAGGTGCTGCAGTAGATAAAGCATCAGCCCAGGACTCAGGAGGACCTGAGTTCAAATCTGGCCTCAGACACTTGACACTAATTAGCTGTGGGACCCTGGACAAGTCACTTAACCCTCATGGCCCTGCAAAACAAAACAAAAACAAACTAACAAGATTAATTTTTAAAAATATACTAAACTTTAATGCTGATGCCTGAATTGACAAATATGTTTATTTTTACATAAGCTCTCTCTTTTACTTAATTGCATCATGGTTTACAAAGACTGTTACTTCTATCTTGACATTCTTCAAAGTTGAATGCAGTAGAACTGGAAGTTATTAACCTTTTGCAGAATGCTGACATTTTCTGGCCCTGCTGTAAGCTATTTCAAAAATGATAGCCTGCTCTCACTTTGAGTTTCTTTGCCTTCTACTCCAATTTAAGCCAATCAATCCCCCTACCATGCTTGAAACGGAATGTTAACTCATTAAATCATTGTTTAAATAGTTTCTTTTTTGCCCATAGATATGGAGCTAGAAGACTACTGTTGGAAATTTTCACTGACATAAGACTAGAACTAATATTATATGTAATTTTTATAAGAGGACACAAAAAATCTTGACCTCTATAGATATATCAGAGTCTGGCTCTCTGCCTTGAAACCAGCTATGAGTAAGAGATTTGGGCAATAATCCATGCTACCCTTCTCCCTAAACTAGTCACAATTTAATCTATTGAATCAAAATCAAAAATTAGAAGTTTGGTTTACCATACAGTATCTCATATAAGAAGTACATAAATGACATTCATTATATATCAGGACCAGCAACCCAGTGTAACTCTCTGTTTTGGTGCTCAGTTCTGGAGTAAGGAGAAGAGTTCATGACTACCATGTTTTTTAATCTAGACATTCAGAAAATTACGTTTCTCTATTTTAAAGAAATTTAAGATAAACAGTTGTGTGTGCTAGAGAAAAGGAATAATTTAGGGGAAAATATATCGAGATCAATTTCTAAAAACATCAGTATTTCTTGAATTGGCTTCATGCTGCTATTTGGCAGAATTCATTTCTCTGTTTCTATAGTTAGCTACAAAATTCAGGAAGCAAAAGTTATTCAAAGACTCTTCAAATATATCAACAGGGGTACTGTGCTTTATTAGGTTCTTTCTGATATAAGATTGTTCCAAATCATCCAACATCCATTTAGCCTTGTTTGCCTTTTTAGAGAAAATTAAGATTTACATCAAATGGCTGTCTAAATGTATTTAAACACTCTCTTAAGTAACAATGACAATAACTAGCCTGGAGCCAGTTCCACAGCTGTTTAGAAGGAAAGAAAAACTAGAATTATCTACTGAGAGCCTTCCGAATTAAGTGTGTAATATATATATTTATTGAATAGAACTGTATTGAAATAAATTGATCTTATCTCTCTGGTCAATTAGCTACCACCATCTCCTTATTAAAGAAATTAATGAGAATAAGGTCATAACTTTTATGTCCATGTGAACTTATGAAGTACATATTGTGACATGATCAAAGAATCCATTTCTGAACTCTTATACCATACCAATGTGTGCTGGTTATCACGAGGGATCAAAGAAAGCAAACTCAATGTATTTCCATTTCCAATGACACAGACATGTCTCTGTCAAATATAATTGTAATTGGTTTAGTGTACATTTGATGAAAAAATCAGTAAATGGAAACCAAGGAAGAGGATGGATTGATCAATAACATTTCATCTCAAAAGGTATGTCCTTTTGGTTATAAATCAGTAATTAATTTTGCATATGAATTATGTTTTATTATCAGTGTGTTTTAAAAGCAATGAAGATAAGAACAAAATAATTTGATATCATACACGAAAGACCCATGAGCTCTCTTTTTTTCTACACTGCAAATATGTTCAAATCTTTTAAATGTATAAAACATGTAGGTCTTCATGGGGAGTCCATTTTTACAAGTTATAATGACTAACAAGATCAGTGCTGATAGAGTATTTTGACCCAAAGTACATCACTTATTTTTTCCCCAAGGCAAAATTTTGCTTGTTCTCTTTCTCATTAAGCCCTGGTTTGAAATTGATTCATATTCAGAATTGAAGGTGAAAGAACCTGGGTATTCATTTAGATGATTAATTGGAAAGAAAAACTTTATTCAGTCTGGAAAATGATACACAACCCTATTAGCCACTCAACATTGGCTGAGAATGTGATGTGATTCCCAGAAGTGCGATTCGTTTTCTGGGGATGATGGAATTACTATAAGGAATAGACCTCTCCTGAATAAGCAGACTTAACTGCTATACTTGCCAGCAAATCCTAATCTTCTTAGGACAAAGAGTTAAATGTTCTTGATTTTATTTAAAGCACAAAATGTGAACTACCAGAGGAATAGATTGACTCACACCTCTCATATTTAACTCAACAGATGGAAGTCTTATCCTAAAGCCAGATGATGGCACAATCTCACATTCAATATGCATCTGTAAGATATAAATGCAAGAATCAAATGAGAACCTTGTTTCTTATGCCTCTGAGGTGAACATGCTGACTACTGACAATCCACCCAATAGATATTCTTAAGCTTTCATTTTTCACATCCTAGCATTTCCTCAAATATACAATAAGCCAGATATAGTTTGGAAAGACATGTCTATAGAATACTAGTTTCAATATACTTTCTATTGACTTCAATGAAGTAATGAGTCTGGCCCATACTATATGGTGATTCTATGGTTTCAGACTAATACCATTATCAACAACAGAATGTTATTATATCAATCAATAAACATTTTTTTTTGTGAGGCAGTTGGGGTTAAGTGACTTGCTCAGGGTCACACAGCTAGCAAGTGTCAAGTGTCTGAGGCCAGATTTGAACTCAGGTCCTCCTAAATCCAGGGCCGGTGCTCTATCCACTGTGCCACCTAGCTGCCCTAATCAGTAAACATTTAATAAGACCCTACTAAGTATATTTATGAGAAATTGCAATCTAAGGTTGTTTATTTGTTTTAGGTTTTAAAACGACTTTAGTTGTAGCAGTGGATACAGCCTGGAATCAGGAATACCTAAGTTCAAATTTGCTCTCAGACACTTACTAATTGTGTGACCCTTAGCAAACCACTTAATCTCCAAACTGTAAAATGGTCATAATAATACCTACCTCCCAGTGTTATTTTAAGAATCAAATGAAATATTTCTAAAATGCTTAGCATAATGCCTGGAAAAGAAGTG
The DNA here is from genome assembly GCF_019393635.1 of Dromiciops gliroides. NCBI lineage: Eukaryota > Metazoa > Chordata > Mammalia > Microbiotheria > Microbiotheriidae > Dromiciops > Dromiciops gliroides. The sequence continues at coordinate 101,974,803 of NC_057863.1, read as the reverse complement.
CTATATAAATATTAGTTCTTATTATAAACATCAGTTTCTTAATAGAATTTCATTATTTGACAACACCTACTAATTGTAATATGTTAGTTATAGATAGGGAAGTGGGTTGAAGATATCAACCAGACCTTGCTATGTAAGTAGGTATGGGATTGGTGAGGGAAATGAGGTTGGCCATATAAAGTAAGTTAACAGGAAAAATAAATCAAGTTGGTGAGAATGGGTGTGAGGAAGGACTTTGGAGTGAGGAGATATGATGGGAAGAAATTGTAAAAGGTAGGAAGAGAAAATGGTAGATGAATCTAGAATAAAAAATATGTGATTGATGATTAGCAAAAAGACAAATTTTCTGAAGCTTGAAATCATCATGTGCTGTTTTTTAAAAGAACTTTTTTATTTGTGAGTATTTGATATGTGCACTCTCATTATTCTAGCACACTTTTGTCAAGAAAACCTGGTACAAAATTGGGTGGGAGAGGGTGTGAAAATGGCACTTTGAGAAATTTTTTGGAAGTTGTAAGAAGCTATTTAGTTTATTATTCATGACAATAACAAAAACTTTGAATAGACTATATTTTCACAGAAAAAAACTTGCATTTATATACATAGTTAGAACATTGAGGCTGTTTCTAAAAACCCTAGTGAAATTGAGAATTGAGTTATCAGTATATTTTTTTTAAAAAAAGCATTTCCATCAATTATCTGCACATTTCAAGTGAAAGTGTTTTTGACCTGAAATATAATGATTATTACCTCAATTCACTACTTTACTCAGTGTGTATAGACATAGTCTAAAACAATTTATTTGTGGGTTTGAAATGGTTTTTACTTTTTGTTTACTTCTTTAAAAGAAAAAAAAATCACTCCTTAAAATTCTCCAGATTAAAAAAAAATGAGTATATTATGGATTCAAAGAGTTACATATTTGGTTTTTTTTTTAATAATTCAAGCATCTTGAACAAAGTCAAAATATTATAAAAGTGCTCTGAATAGAACACTAGCCTTTATTGCATGGGTAAATTGAATACTCAATCTGATGGACATTCATGTAATTCTAGAAAAAATCATGCATACATGTTTTAACAAAAGAAATGAAAATAAAACCAATTTAAAACATCAAATACTTTTCAAATATATTCCATGTGATATATTCAAATGCATATTTTATTCTAGAATTCAACAAACATAAAACTCCCTGCTACTGGGATAAGGACTTGTTATTTGATTAAAAAAAAGAAAGAAAGGTGGGAAAATTGAGTGGCAATATAGAAGGAATTAAGATTTAGACTAACATCTCACACCATATACCAAGACAACCTCCTAAATGGAGACATGACATAGATGTTTAAAAAGTTGGTATCATAAATAACTGAGAAAAACATAAATTATAAGATTGTTTAACACTTTATTGTATTATTCAAAGAAAATTCATATTGTTTTATCAATATCAGCTAATAAGAAAACTTCTTCCCAAAGCATTCCAGTATATTTCATTTTTTAGTCCAGTTCTTATTAAACAAAATCAATTTATTGAATTAGACTCCTATCTATAGTTTAAGTTTAGTAATCTTAGTTATATTATCTGAAAGTAAGCATAATAAGTATTTTTTTCTATATGAGAGCCCTATAAATATTTCAAGAAGTAAATAATCCCTTTCCCCCAAAGAAAACAAAACCTTTTCTTTGCTAAACATCTCTACTTCCTTTAATTAATTTTCATATGGTATGGCTTTGAAGCCATTCTTTTCATCACCATCTTTTAGATGCCTTCCACTTGGTGAGGAACTCTAAAATTAGTCTCCAAAATTGGACCCAGTATTTTAAATGGGTTTGAACCAAGTCAGAGCATACAATAAAATTTTGCTTTTCTTATTCTGGGTACTGTGATGAATAAAACTATATGTGGTCGCCCTATTTCTGTCCCAAGTGTAGGTACAATTATCTGGGGTTTATCATATATTTGTTACTTAGAAATTAGAGGCTAATATACCAGTTTTGGGATATTATGCATTTATTAAAGTATATTAAATATTAGTAAAGAGAGCACACATGGTTCTGAAGATAGGTAAGCCTAGCTAGAATCTGGGGCGGGGGGAGGAGAGAACTGGGCCTGTGTGTGGATCCCTTTCCACTTTCCCAAGCCAAGAGAGCAAGTAGCTGTGCAAGCTTGCTGAGGGCAGGAGCAGAGCCCACCCATACACATTGTTCAAAGCTAATTGGCTAGCATCACTCAAATCTATTGGTTCACTGGATTTAAGGGTGGTCCATGAGTAGAACATGCTGAGGTCAGAGTTCAGAGAATATACCCCCTGGCAGGAACAAGGCTTTCAGGTAGGTGTGGTTTTAAATGATGTAATTTTCTGACTCTGAGCTGACCTTAAGAAATGTCAGGCCAGGCCCAGCGGGGCCTCTGGGGAATCCCAAAACCCCATTATGTTTTCACAGTACTAATCTTCAATTCAATTTAAGAATCATTTGTTAACCAAGAAACTTTTGCAGAACTTGTGGTACATACTAGAGAAAATACATATTTTAGATAAGACAAGGATTTTATCTTAATGAACTGTAGTCCAGGAGGGAAGGCACAGATTTATACAAATTATTTAAAAATAAATATAAAATATTACATGATGAGTTTGTATGATATTTAAAGATAAAATGCTATGTAAAACTGGGGGATAAAAGCTCATTACTAGGGGCAGCTAGGTGGCGCAGTGGATAGAGCACCGGCACTGGAGTCAGGAGTACCTGAGTTCAAATTCGGCCTCAGACACTTAACACTTACTAGCTGTGTGGCAAGTCACTTAACCCCAATTGCCTCACTAAAAAAAAAAAAAAAAAAAAAAAAAAAAAAAAAAAAAAAAAAGCTCATTATTACTGGAAAGACCAAGGAAGGAATCAGAGGAAATATATATTTTTGGACTCAAATACAATAAAAATAAGTATGTAACATATATGTATATATGCATATGTGTGTATGTGTATTTTTTGCCATCACCATAGTTTTTTCCAGGATCCCATAGAATCATGTACAACAGGTTTTTTTAAAGGCAAAACAAAGAGGAAAAAAATCAGCATATTGATCAATACTTTGAAAAAGTCTAAAACTTATGTGCAATGGGCAAAACTTGTAGTTCTGCAAAGGGATGGGGTAAGAGTGTCTTCTTATATATTTTTTTCTTTTGAACCATGCTTATTTATAATTTTTCAATAGTCACTTTTTACAATGTGTTTATGTGTGCTTCTGTGTGTACACATGTGTATGTGGTTGTACTTTCATATACATTGTTGTAGTTATTAGGTATATTATTTTCTTGGCTCTGTTTATTCACTGCATCACTAAGTCCATGTAGATTTTTCCATACTCCTCTGTATTCATCACAATCATAATTTCTTAGAGCACAGCAATATTCCATTATATTTACATATCATGATTTGTTTAACCATTCCTCAAATTGGTCAGCATCTACTTTTTTCTGATTCTTTATTATCATGTACTGTCAATACTATAATTGTTTTATTGTGTATGGGAACTTTGTGTCAATACAATCTTTGAGATCTAAGCCTACTAATGGAATCTGTACATTATTTTAGTCACATAATTCCATGTTACATTAAAAAACAATTCAGGTGCCCAACTCTACCAACAATACACTAGGGGTTGTTCTTCTCATAACCCCTCATATGCAAATACTTCTTAGGGAAATTTCATCCAAATATTTTTTTTCTGATTCGACCACTTCCCTTCTTATTCCAGGTGCATTAAATTTGTCTGTGAATAAGCTTTTTAGTTTCATACAATCAAAAGTATGTATTTATCTTTTGCAATTTCCTCTATCTCTATCTCCTACCCATAGCTATAAGAGGTGTATGATCTGCTTCTCTTCTAATTTTTTATTTACATTTACATTGACATTGTTAATTTTAGGGTCACATATCCATTTAGAATATAGTATGGAATGTAGTATAAGGTATTTTTAAAGCCTAATTTTTGTCAGACTGCTCTGCTTTCCAGTCTTCCCAGTTTTTTTTTTTAATCAAATATGGAGGTCTTTTATCAAATACTAATAATTTATTTCTCCCTGATTTTTTCTTCTTCTAAAATCTAGACTTTAAACAACCTATGCCTAGCATTCTCTGTTTTTCTAAAAAGATAATGCTCACTTCTCTGATATTCTCACTTTTTTTTTTCTAATTCCATATTTCCTCCTTATTCAGAAGTTCAAAGTAGTCATTCTCCTCACTGATTTCTAGTGAGGCTTTGTACTCACTCTCTCCTAATGACCCAGCTATAGCCCTTACTTAGAATTCTAAGGTTACCCTGAGGGATTAGGGTGATTCCTCATCGATTAGGATGATTCTACTACCCAAAGCCTCCATTCTACAATTTCTATCACTATTAACTTCCAGTTATTAGTGCCTTAGATTCATTTAACCAAATAAACTCAATTAACTTTCACAAAAAATAGTTATTGTGAATGTGTAGTAAGAAGTAAATATTTTTGCCCATATGGAGGCATACTCTCCCCTATACTCTTTGTCCCCTAGGTAGAATAGACTCAAATTTAAATTATTTCTTAAAAGTATTTATCCCACCAAGTTCAATTAAGAGTGTGCAGTAGCCAATAGATGAAATGTTGTGGTTCCCTTCGTGGTTGCTTTTGATCTATGCTGGGTCAAGCAGGTCACTGAAGATGTTACTACTCACCATCTGGCTTCTGATAAATCTCTGGCTCCCACACATTTAGATGTTCAGCACTTTGACCTTTAGAAGTTCACTTTGTTGTAGTCATCTGTAATATTCTTTCAGCTAAAAACAGAAAGAATAGACACAAAAGAGACAGAACCAACAGAATACCCATGTACTCATTGCCATATGGTTCAGATCTGAAGATAAAAACCTGAGGCTTCTCTAATCATGCATCCTTACATGAAAATAGCCACATTAGGAATAAGAATAAAAACTTTCTTTTGAATGCACCCTGATTCTAGCTATGAATCCAAGCCAGGGTTGATCTTTCATCATTGGTTAGTAGACTGAACAAGTTATAAAGTAACTATGCATGCTCCAAATAAAGGAACAGGACCATTGCATTACACCATGTTGTATCTTTCTCTAATCTGACTCCCCAGTTTCTTCCATATGGATATTGTTTCTACCTAACATGTTCTGCAGGTTTATTAGCCAGACCCCAGATAGATAATTTTATACCATTAGCAAGTCAAGAAAAAAAAATCTAGCTATTCTTCTTTTTGTAGAAAACTAAAAGTACCCCAAAGGTGATTGGGTCATTGAACTCTATAGCATGATTTTATTACTGTGCCAATTTGGCATGGTTAATTGGGTATTATAAATTCCTTCCAGTTATCCAGAGAATTTATGACATACTTCCACTGTCATTTCTCTTTATCCTCTTTTTATTTTTACCTAAATGTTCTACCTCATAGATTTCCACATAGGTAGAACAAACTAGACATCTATTTTCTTCCACATATCTGAGCCAGTCTTTTTATACAATATATATATTTCCATTGCAGTATATTAGTCATGAATACTTAACTGACTTATCAAAATCTGAGACCAGGAACATTGCTTGAGCCCCACATTCTGCAATCTTGTTATTTTTTCCTATGAATTACTAAATATCTTTATTGCCCCTCCCTCCATGCCCTGATTATTGCTTTCCTTGGTATGTGGTTGAAGTTATTTAGGAATCTTTCTATTTTCATGGTAAATTTTTCAATATTTAGATTTGTAAAACAACACAACAACAACAATAAAACTTTCTTCCTAGCTTTGTTAAAGACAACCTAATCTGGCCACGGACTGACCATACCTTTGCTTTAAGTCATAGTCAAGAAAGGAAAACCACATTTCATAATATTACTTTCTTAGCCAGCTATTTACTTTCCATATCTTCCTTTATCTGTATGAAATCATCAAGTAACAAATGTTAAAAAAAAAGAATTAATCACCATCTCCATATGTCATACAACATTTAGTGTTATAATTCTTAAATTCATAACATAAACTTTTTAATATAGAATCATTGTGTTTATGTAATGTTTGAAGAAACAAGTGATTTTCAGTGTGAGAAGAGGTCAGAGAAAAACATCTATTTCTGCTTCATTGACTATACTAAAGCTTGTGACTGTGGATCACAACAAAATCTGGCAAGTGCTGAAAGAGATGGGGGTATCAGATCATCTCACTTGTCTACTGAACAACCTGTATGAAAGCCAAGAAGCAACAGTTATAACCAAACATGGCAAACTGATTAGTTTAAGGATTGGGAAAGGAGTATGACAAGGCTGCATATTGTCATCTTATTTATTTAATTTATATGCAGAGCCCATCAAGTGAAATGCCAAATTGAATGAATCAAAACCTGGAATTAAGGTTGCCAGGAGAAATATCAATAGTCTTAGATATGCAGTTGATACCACTCTGATGGCAGAAAATGAAGAGGAATGAAGAAGTCTTTTGATAAGGGTGAAAGATAAGAGTGTAAAAGCTGGCTTGAAGCTTAACATAAAAAAATAAAATCTTGGCAACTGGGGCCAGCTAGATAGTGCAGTGGATAGAGCACTGGCCCTGGAGTCAGGAGTACCTGAGTTCAAATCTGGCCTCAGACACTTAACACTTACTAGCTGTGTTTCCCTGGGCAAGTCACTTAACACCAATTGCCTCACTAAAAAAATAATAATAATAATAATAAATCTTGGCAACTGCCCCCCCACTTCTTGACAAATAGAGGGAGAAGAATTTGAATTTATATCTGATTTTATATTCTTGGGCTCAAAGATCACTGCAGAAGGCAACTTCAGACCTGAAATTAAAAGATTCCCTGGAAGGAAAGCTATAGCAAATCTGGACAGCATACTAAAAAGCAGAAACAGCACCATCTAACAAAGGTCCATATACTCATTGGTATGGTTTCTGTAGTAACAATGTATGGCTGTGAGAGTTGAACTTTAAGGAAAGCTGAGTGCTACAGAATCAATGCTTTTCAATTGTGGTGCTGGGAAAGAATTTTGCAAGTCCTATGCCCAGCAAGGAGATCAAATCATTCAATACTTAATGAAATTAATTTAGACTATTCGTTCAAATACTGAAACTGAAACTTAAATACTTTAGCCACATAATGAGAAGACAGGAACTATTAGAAAAGATCCTGATCTTGGGAAAGATTGAAGACAAAGAAAAAGGAGATGGCAGAGTAGAGAGATAGTTAAGCATAGAATAACCTGTCATGCTATGGTCTGAGGAGTCATAAAAAGTAGCACACAAATGAAAAATTTAACAACAAAAGAGGTCAAAGATTCTTTTGTCAGTGAAAACATATGACAAAAGATTATTCATATAAAAGTGACTTTGTTAGTAACTATTCTGGAAGATGATACTTTCCACATATTTATTTTTTGGTTTGATGCTATTTGCATAATATTGACTGACAAAGGAGATACCTAAAGTAACATATTAATCAGTGTAGAGAACCAGTTAATTTAACACAATTTAACATCACTTTTCATACCTTAAGGCTACTGATTTCCATGATTACTTACAAAAGACCAGTAATTGATTGGTAAACCAGTATATATTGAAAGACAATCAAATAGAGAGGACAGATAAAGAGGGATTTTTGCACAGTTAGGAATTCCTATACTAGTGATTTACAACAACACTGCTTATCACTACAAAGTGGTAAGCCAAGGGTTAAAAACCAACAGTAGCAATCAGGCCTTGGAGCTATAGGTTAAGGCTATTCTCTGTGGTTGTTAACAAAAGTTCAAAGTGTAAAAGAGGGGAGCCAGTATCTCAGAGCTGGCAGTGGAATTGAAAGAAGGTCAAAGCATCAAGTCCAGGTCAAAATCAGGAGTTATGGAATATATCCAGGCCAGATGGACACTTGGAATCAAGATCTCTGAAATGTTAATGTCACATTAAAACAGTTGGATAGACAGTAAGGATGGAGTCTGAGAAGTTACAAAGGGCCTGCTGAAATCCAAATGCTGGACAGACAAATCCAATGACCAGATGGCTAGAAGAAGTGAGAGGCAGTATACCAAGGCCTCATATTCTTTTTTAATAGTGAACTTCTACTGCCTGCCAGCATTCCAATTCAATCCTTAGAGAGATCAACCTGTCAAAAGTCAACATATGGATGCATGGGTCAACTGATTTTTAACCTGAAAGGCTCAATGAAGTGCTCTTCTGTATTCAGAAGAATTATATTTTATCATAATTAATGGGGATCTAAATAGTCTATATTGTTTGTTGTGTATAAGTATGCATGTATTTATATATGTGCACATATATAAAACAAATCTATATATGAATATATATGATTCCCACTTATACAGCATTAAACTATAATTTTTATGCTATAATACACAGTTCTTGATCTGCCATACCTATCCAATGGAACAAAAATAGATCCATCGATGACCAACAATTTGGCAATTGATGTAGAAAACTCTTTTCAGGTCACCAAACTTCAGAACAACATTAATCAAGTATTGGATTTGCAATTAGAGCCACTATTGCTTTTAAGTCCATCCAACATTCATATGGACAAACATAATCAATCATGACTAAATCTAATTAGACTATCAAGGAGTGTTCCATTCCTATCTTTATCCTATTTGATTCTTCCCTGGTAAATACTAATGAGAAAATTTCAGAAAACAAAAAAGTTTCAATCAAAATTGGCTATATCTCAAATATCCAGACAGTGATGTTACAGTGAAATTATCTAAGAGATTCCCTGTTTAGCTGTAAAGAAGAATGGAAATAATTATTGGTATTATGAAATTACCAGTGGAAAAGATATGTTGAGTTGATAACTTAACCATCTTTGACAATGTCATGATTAATGGCTGATACCCAGTTAACTTCCAACTATTTGGAACAGGGGATTAGAGACAATATATCACCTTTTTCTCTTCAGCCAAAGTAAGAAGTAGGCCCCAATCAGTCATGTTGACTCTTAATAATGGGGTTTTCTGTCACAAATTTTGTTAAGAACCCCCTTGAAATGATGGAAGTGGAGTTCACAGATTTAAATTTATCTCATCTTCCAATGGAAAGAATATGATACCAGTTCCAGTTTTCAAAGAGAACAGAGCTAAGGAGGCCTAGCTTCTAACAAAAAAAAAAGAGCATAAATAGAAATACATGTTCTATCTAAGATGAAATTACAGGAAAGAATATGTCACTCTCCTTTTTTTTCTCCCCTCTTCTTCTGTCTTCCTCCTCTTCTTTCTCTATTTCCTGCTTCCTCTCTACTACTCTTATACTCTCTTTTCTTGTCAATCTGAGGAGCCTCATACTGGAAGACAAAAAAAAAATGGTTTCTTGCCTTTCTAAGAAATGTTTTATAAAGGATCTCTCTTCTAATGGGACTGGTCAGGGATTTCCATCTATGTTGTTTATATTTGGTATGTGTCTATTTATTTACATGTGGTCAACCCTTTGAAAGCAAGAACCTTTTATATGTATATGTATATGTATATGTGTGTGTGTGTGTGTATATATATGTATATATATGTATATATATATATATATATATACTCACATGTATACATATATATATTTTTTCCACCTCCAGCGCTTAGTACAAGCACCTAGCACATAGTAAGTACTTAATAAATTGTTAATTGATTTCTTTTTCTTTCTCTTTTTTTTCATTCTTGAAGGTAGAAAACCTATATGGCATAGTGTTAATTTGGGACAAAGAGAGAGATGTACCAAGTGCCATGCTCTTTTTGAAATAATTGTGTGGCTTATAAATTTAGGTTGTTATATATAACAAGGAATTTCTCCAATGATTCATATGCTTTTCTGGCCCCTTCCCAGTGATATTTCCCCCTCTTAAAACGTGCATTTACTTTGTGTGGTATAGTCCTCTAGGAAGTCTATTGGCCTTACCAACAAAGACAATGATATTAGCCTGTAATAAATTTGGGTTACAATGACCTTGTTAATAAGCAAGCTAGGGATATGAATGATCATGAATGTTATATAAGATAGGTTGGCATATGAAAAACTATTCTATATAACTAATTCTAAAAGTGATGTAAATGAAAACAAATTTGAGTCTCCATTTCAAACAACAAATTGGTAAAGATGACAAAAATTAAGAATAGTCAAGATTAGGGGTATGTGAGGAAAGATAGACACATTAATACATTCCTGGTGGAGTTATGATTTACTCCATCTGTTCTGGAAAATATAAATCAAAAACTGTAGCTAAAATTAATTCCTAGGCATGTATCCCAAGTTGGTCAGTAATAAAAAATAAAGCCCCAAAACAAAATATATTTTTTCAGTAGAAAAGAAAAATGAAAATGTCCATTGATAATTAGAATAGTTGAACAATTGCAATACATTAATGTAGGTAACAATTAATTCAGATGTGAGAAAAAAATTAATAATGTAATTCTTAGGGGACCCAGAGATTACTTTCTTAGTCTGTTCTCCCCTCCCCCAACTCCAGAAATTCCAGTTTCCTTTGAGAAACTTCATCAGATCTTATCTGGGAAAAATGAAAGTGAAAAAAGGAATGGAGATAGATTCTTTTGTCTAGATCACTGAAGGATATAAGGGATTAACCACAAGTAGATAATAGACTTTGTCTTTAGCAACTTGAGTGAGGGTCTTTTGCATTCTTTTCCCTGATGTTATCTGTAGAGTTCATTTTAATGTAGACTACCTTCAAGTTCCAATTCAATGATGCTAACCAATTAGCTTTGATCAATGTATAATGACACACCTCTATCAAAAGAGGATAAAAAGCCTTGGAAGAAGTCACAAGAGGGCTACTGGGGCTTCAAGTTCTTCTGGGTATTTGGGGTTATCTGGGCTTCTCTTTACTCCTTGAAACCAGATGCTCTGGGAGACACCATGGGTCTTTGGGGCTTTTTCTTGCTCTCATTAACTGTCATACTAAAGCTCTCTCTTTGCTTTCTCTATCACACAGCCTGAGACCATAAGAAGTTAGTGAGACATGTTGTCAATCCTTTACTGGTATAATATTAAAAAAATATTGTATGCTTACCCAAAACTGGTCTCTTTAGCAATGGAAATTAAAATTTGAAAAACACACAGAGTAGCGTTGTAAGAATTTATGTTCTAATGAACTGAACTATTGATAGAGTTGAGAACTGGTCCAAGAATTCTGGAGAACAATTTGGAATACATCCAAAAGGCTATAAAACTGTGCATACCCTTTGACCCAGCAATACCACTACTGGATCTGTGTCCCAAAGAGATCAAAGAAAAAGGCAAAGAACCTATATTTAGAAAAAAAATATTTATAGCAGCTCTAGTTGTGTTAGTAAATAATTAGAAATTGAGGGGATATACATAAAGAGGGAAATTGCTGAACAAGTTATGGCATATAATTGTGATGGAGTACTGTTGTGCTATAAGAAAGGATGAGTGGGGGGCAGCTAGATGGTGCAGTGGATAGAGCACCGGCCCTGGAGTCAGGAGTACCTGAGTTCAAATCCGGCCTCAGACACTTAATACTTAACTAGCTGTGTGACCCTGGACAAGTCATTTAACCCCAATTGCCTCACTAAAAAAAAGAAAAAGAAAAAGAAAGGATGAGTGGGATAGTGTCAGGGAAAAACAACACAGGAAAACCTATATGAACTTATGAAAAGTAAAATGAGCAGAAGTAGGAGATCATTTGACACAGTAACAGAAATATTGTAATGATGATCAATTGTGAAAGACTTAGCTATTCTGTTCAATACATGATCCAAGAAAAGTACAAGGGACTCATGATGAGAAATGCTGTCCACCTCCAGAAAGAGAAATGATGAACTCTGAGTTCAAATTGAAGTGCAGTTTTTTTTGCTTTCTTTATTTTTCTTCTATTTATGTGATATGGCTAATGCAAAAATATGTCTTAAGTGATTTTACAAGTACAATGGATATCACGTTGTTTTCCTTCTCATTAGGTGTGGTGTAGGAAGGAGGGAATTAGGAGCTTAAAATAACTTTTAAGTGGTATAATAAATTTTTTAAAAAAAGAAAAAAAATTACTTGTACTGATGAAAAATGAAGCAAGCAGAATCAGGAATACAACTGATATCATGATCTCAATAATGTGAATAGAAAAACGATAGAAAGAAAAACCAAACAAACCTAAAACTGAATGCTTTTGAATGACAAAGAATAAGTCTGGATCAGGGAAGAGATATGAAATACGTCCTTCCCGTCTTTACCAAGGTGGATTTTTATGACTGTGGAACACTTTATAATGCTCCATTTGGAAGATGATGTTTTCCTTTCAATTAACTTTTTTCTGTTTATCATTATTTGCTAAGTGGAACAAAGAGTGTTAAGACTGTATTGAAATAAAAAGGTGATTGAAAAAAAATCTCATTCTTAAATCTTTTCTACAAAATGAATAGAATTGATACATCAAATAATTTTTTAAACTTTTAATACATAATTTTTTTTCCTCAATTATATATAAAAACTATTTTAATGTCCATTTTTAAAACTTTGAGTTCTAAATTCTCTTTCTCCCTCCCTCCCTATCCCTACCCTTAAGAACTCAAGTAATTCAATATAACTTATACATGTGTAGTCATGCAAACATTTCCATATTAGTCAGGTTGTGAAAGAAAACATACAAAAACAAACAAGACAAAGAAACTAAAAAATAAATTATGCTTCAATTTTGATTCATATACCATCAGTTCTTTCTCTGCAGATTGGTCACATTTTCCATAAGTACTTCAGAGTTATCCTGGGTCATTGTGTTGCTGTGAAAATGCTGAGAAAAGGTAAGACATTTATAGCTGATCATTTTACAATATTTCTGTTACTTTGTATACAGTACATTTCACTTTGCTTCAGCTCATGTAATTCTTTCCAGGTTTTTTTTTTTCTTTTTTTCTTTTTTTCTTTTTTTTCTGAGAGCATCCTGCTCATCATTTCTTATAGCACAACAGTGTTCTATCATCATCTCATCACACAATTTGTTCAGACATTCCTCAACTGATGGGTAACTCCTCAATTTCAAATTCTTTGCAATGGAAAAGGGATGCCATAAATATTTTTATACATATAAGTCCTTTAACTTTTTGTTTTTTATCTCTTTTTGGATAGTGACCTAGTAGTGGTATTATTAGGTCTAAGAGTATGCATGGTTTTATAGCTCTTTGGCCATAGTTCCAAATTGTTCTACAAAATGTTTGAATCAGTTTATAACTCCACCAACAGTGCATTGATGCCTCGTTTTCCCCCATATCCCCTACATTTGGTATTTTCCTCTGCTGTCCTATTATCCAATCTGCTAGGTATGAGGTAGTACCCCAGAATTGTTTTGACTTGCATTTTTCTAATCAATAGTGAGTTAGGGCATCTTTTATATGGCTATAGATAGCTTTGATTATTTCATCAGAAAATTGTTCATATCTTTTGATCATTTATCAATTGGGGACTGGTTTTTATTTTAATAAATTCGACTCAGCTCTCTACGTGTTTGAGAAATGAGACCTTTGTGAGACAAACTTGCTTCAAATTTTTTCACAGTTACTATTTCCCTCTATCCAATTACTTGCCCATGACATTTACTCAATTCTCTATCCCCTTTTTCTCTGACCCTCCTCAAAAGTGTTTTGCTTCTAACTACCCCTACCCCAATCCCTTCTTTTTACCCTTCCATCCTTATCCGCCTCCTGTCCTACTTTTCTTCAAGGTAAGATAGATTACTATACCCAATTTAGTGTGTATTTTATTCCCTCTTTGAGCCAATTCTGACAAGAGTAAGGTTCACTCACTCCCCCGTCTTTCCCTCCACTGTATGTATAATCTTTTTCTTGGTTCTTTTATGTAAGATACTTTACCCCATTCCAACTCTCCCTTTTCCTTTCTTTCAATGCATTCCTCTCCCCATTTCATTTAATTTTTTAAAAGATATTATCCCTTCATATTTAAGTCACACCTGTGCCCTCTGTCTATATCTCCATCCAGCTGACCTGATAATGGGAAGTTATTATGAGTTACAAGTATCATCTTCCCATGTAGGAAAATTAACAGTTTAACCTTTTAATATCCCTTATGGTTTTTTTTCTGCCTTATGTTTTTATGCTTCTTCAGAGTCTTGTATCTGAAAGCCAAATTTTCTATTCAGCTCAGGTCTTTTCATCAAGAATGCCTGAAAGTCCTCTCTTTCATTAAATTCACATTTTTTTTGCCTAAAGGATTATGATAACTTTTGTTGGGTAGGTGATTTTTGGTTTTAATCCCAGTTCCTTTGCCCTTTGGAATATTATATTCTAAGCCCTCTGATCCTTTAAGGTAGAAGCTTCTAAATCTTGTGTTATCCTTACCATGGCTCCACAATACTTGAAATGTTTCTTCATTGCTTCTTGCAATATATTCTCCTTGACCTAGGAGCTCTGAAATTTGTCTATAATATTCCTGGGAGTTTTAATTTTGGAATCTCTTTCAGGAGGTGATCAATGGTTCTTTCAATTTCTATTTTCCCTTCTACTTCTACAATATCATAGTAATTGTTCCTTATAATTTCTTGAAAGATGACATCTAGGCTCATTTTTGGATCATGGCTTTCAGGTTGTCTAGTGGTTTTCAAATTATCTCTCCTGGATCTATTTTCCAGGTCAGTTGTATTTCCAAGGAGATAGTTCACCTTGCTTTCTATTTTTTTCATTCTTTTGGTTTTGCTTTATTGTTGTCTGGGTTCTCATAAAGGCATTAGCTCAATCCTAATTATTAAGGAGTTATTTTCTTCAAAGAGCTTTTGTACCTCCTTTTCTATTTGGCCAATTTAGCTTTACAAGTTGTTCTTTTCCTCATTGGCTTTTTGTACCTCTTTTACCATTTGGCCTAGTGTGTTTTTAGTGTGTTATTTTCCTCAGTATTATTTGTGTATCTTTGACCAAGCTGTTGATTTTTTTCATGATTATCTTGCATCACTCTCATTTCTCTTTCCATTTTTTCCCCTCTACCTTTCTTGCTTTATTTTTAAAGTCCTTTTTGAGTGTTTCTATGGCCTGAAGACCAATTCAGATTTTTCTTGAAAGCTTTGGATTTAGGAGCTTTGCCTTTGTTATCTTCTTCTAAGTATGTATTTTGATCTTCCTTGTCATCATTGAAAATTTCTATGGTCAGCATTTTTTTCTGTTTGTTCATTTTCCCAGCCTGTTTCTTGACTTTTAACTCTTTGTTACAGTGTGGCATTGCTTCCAGGATGGAGGGCAAACTATCCCAAGCTTCAGTGGGTTTGTGCAGCTGTTTTCAGAGATACTTCTAGGAATGTGTACGTTTTTAGTTCTTACAAGGTGGTATGATGAAAGCAAAGGTATGTTTACTACTCTCCTGGCCTGTGCTCTGGTCTGCAAGCGATGACAGGCCTGCTATTCTGCCCTGGAAGTATGAACAGAATGCAACTTCACAGTGGTCACAAGTTCCAAGGTGCTTGTTCTCCTTCCTTGCCTGGGACTTCCACCCAAGACAGTGACCTAGATTGAGTATTGGACAAACAACAGGGTCCTGCCTCGGTGCTGGCAAAGAGATCCCTGCAATCTCCTTCTAGGCAATTGTTGGACCCCTTTATTATCCGTGGACTAAGTTCCAGAAGCGGTTACTGATGTTGCTGATTCAGAGACCCCCCCAAGGCCTATTCCTGGTATGCTGTGGACGTGGCTGGGTCTGAGTTGAGGCTGGGTCTGAGCTGGGGCTGGATCTGGGATGGTTTTGACTGTGTTCTAGTCTCAACCTTGCACAACAGACCTTTACTGTAGACCTTCTAAGTTATCTTTGGCTGGAAAATGGTTTAAGAGTGACTTTGTGTGGGTTCTGATGCTCTAGGAATTGTCTTATGGCATTATTTGAAGGTATTTGGAAGCATCTTGGGGAGAGCTTGGGCAAGTCACTGCCTTTCCTCTGCCATCTTGGCTCCACCCCTGTCATTCTATGAATACATTTAATCTTTAAAGGTTTTTGATTATTTGATTGCTCTATTTAAAAGTGATAAAAGCTGAATTGTGAAAAAACTTTTGGTAACAAATCTTGAGGAATTGGCATAACTTGAATTAACTGCAGATAGCTTTGATACTTTGATTTCCTGGTATGCATTGATCTTCTAGATCATGCAGAAATTATAGTCTATAACTCTTGTTCATATTCCTGACAATTTTCTTCTGTTTCTGGACTTTGACCATTAAGATTGCTTATGCATTTATGTCTTACTATTTAAAATGTACTATTCCAACATATGTTTCTGTAATCATGACATTAACTTCCATTGACTTAATAAATCTAAGTTACTTACACAATAAAAAATTCAATGAATGACATAGAATAGTTCTGTTCTTGCCCACATAGGTTAAACCTATATCTTTTAATAATGTCAAAAAGTGGTTCAAGGGAAATTAAAATATAATAATTTAATAAACTTAGTATATGTCCTTTTACCAGATAACTACATTCTTTTTTTTTTTTTGATTTTTTTTTTTGCAGGGCAATGGGGGTTAAGTGACTTGCCCAAGGTCACATAGCTAGTAAGTGTCTTGACACTTGTCTGAGGCCGGATTTGAACTCAGGAACTCCTGAATCTAGGGCTGGTGCTTTATCCACTGTGCCACCTAGCCTCCCCCTGATAACTACATTCTTGCAGGATGACCGTTTAATACTATTCATGTTGTGATTTCAGTCTCTGCATTTCAATTATTTCTTTCATGAATTCTTCTTGGAAGGCACTTAACTGGCTTTAATTTTTAGACTACTTTTTTTCCTGTGTATATTCTGACAGGTTTCTATGAGCCATGTATTATAGACTCTGTGATAAGAGAAACAGAACTATTGTTAAGCTCTTAACAGGGCTTCTCCTAAACCAAGCATTCCTTTCTATCTTGGTATGTTTTACCATTCACTAAAAAAGAAAATATAAAATTTAAATAATAATAAATGTATTTTGTCAACTTTAATCACTTATCTACACATTTCTTATACCCCTCCTAACATGTTCATTTTTATAAATTTATTAGAATGTTTGTAGCTGACAAAGATTATATATATATGGAGAGAGAGAGAGAGAGAGAGAGAGAGAGAGAGAGTGCAAAGCTTAAAGTACTTCTGTAAACAAGTTGGGCAGGTTGATGGTACAGTGGATAGAGCTCTGGCCCAAGAGTCAGGAGAACCTGAGTTCAAATCCAGCCTCAGACATTTGACACTTATTAGCTATGTGATCCTGAGCAAGTCACTTAACCCTGATTGCCTCAGACATTCAGGGCCATCTCCAGTCTTTCTGATGTATATCTTGCCACTGGACCTAGGTGACTCAGGAGGAGAGAGAGACAGAGGCTGGTGACTTTGTACAGTCCTCCTTCAATTAAATCTAATTCACTGCAAGTCATAAAATGAGCTCCCAATGTCATGGTCTCCTTTGAGAACAAAGGACAAACAATAACAACAACAACAAAAACAAAGTCGTCATTATATGATCACTCAATAGGCATTTGTTATATAGCTACCATGTGTTAGACAGTATGCTAGGTGTTAACACATACAAAAACAAAAACTGAAATATTCCCAAAGAGGTTCTATCATATTACTATATTCCTTACCCTAAATTGTCCATATTATGAATATTGATGTATCATATTAGTTCAATTCTCCAATAGACCTGTGATGTCCTTCTGTGTACTCCTCTTCAGTGATGCAAATGGAACACCACTCATCCATGGTAAATCATTCTGTGTAATTCTTGACAAAGGCCTTCTGAATACTTGCCTTAGGGTCATCTAGGGGGTACAGTGGATAGAGGATTGTCCCTGGATTCAGGAGGACCTGAGTTCAAATCTGGCCTCAGATACTTGACTCTTACTAGCTGTGTGACACTAAGTAAGCCACTTAACCCTCATTGCCTTGCCCAAAAAAAAAAATTAACAAAAAAAAAGAAAAGAAAATTTGTTTTAGGGGAATGACAAGTAAAAACTAAGGAGTTAGCTGCAGCTATTATATCAGCTCTTTCACCTGGGGACAATATTGTTTCCGTGAGATCAGTAACACCCCAATTGGATTGATATACTCTAAAAATTGCCCTAAACTGGTTGATAACTATTGTGGGATTCTCATCAAATTTAGGAACATTTCGTTTCCATGAACTCAAATCTTTGGGCTCAAAAGGTGTGTATTGTCTAACCTCACTACAGCACCCTTTTGATCATGGGTGAGGATCTCCTGAAGGGGCTTTTGGCTTTTCTGTCTCCTCTAAAAGTGAATTTTCTTCTGAGGTTGGAATAGTTTTCTACTGGTTGTCATAGAAGAAATAGACGGAGAAGATGGCAACGCGCCTTGCTTGCCCTACTCCAGAGTTCCCAATAAATTAAAACTTTGGTGGACTTAACATACAGGATTAATTGTAAATCTCTCAATTTGGGGGGATTAAAAGATCCAAACTCCAGCCATTTGTCTTCTAATAAGCTAAAATATTCTTTATGCCGCCTAAAACACAGTTTTTTCTTTCCATATCTGGCTGAATTGGTATGTGAGATTTAAAATTGGATATTAGATCATAAATCTCCCCTACTTAACCTTTCCCTTAATTTATCTCCCAAACTAGTAAATGGAAGCAGCTTTTGGTTTTCTAGATAGACCTTTTTATTTATAGTTATGATAGTCACAAGGTGATGTTGATTAGAAGGATAGGAAAGTAGAAACACAATACAAATCGTCTTAAGTCTAAGCTTAGTCTATATTCCTTATAACAACTCACCAAACCGACAAGGCCACCAACCGACAAGGCCACCTTTGGAGAGAGAGTCTGTGCCGCGCCGTCAGGAGTCCCGCCAAGCAGGCAAAAAAGGCTCCTCTCCTTCTCTCCACCCCGGAAGTCCAAAAAACCCCGCAGGCAGTCTCACATGCGCAGCAGGCGCACTGTACCTCGCAGGCAGTCTGACATGCGCAGCAGGCGGACTGTACCCGGCAGGCAGTCTGACATGCGCAGCAGGCAGACTGTTCATCTCCTCCCCAAAAGGGTGGTCCTTGAAAAACTGGCGTCTTTCAGTTATCCTAACCGACTGTTAAAAACTTTCATATTTTACCACATTTCCCCCCTTTGCTTCCTCAAGAAGGGAGCTAGAAATGTGCTCTCCCTTTAATAGATAGAAATCTATTAAAGGGAGAGCACATTTCTAGCTCCCTTCTCCACCAGAGTCCAGAGGAAAAGAGCCAGAGACTGAGCGCCAGTCTCTTCCTTCCTCCTCCCACTAGCTCGCGTCACTTCCTGACTCCTGGTCTTGCCCTCAAAGACCTTCCCTTCATGGGCAGAACTCTTCTACAGTAAGTATCCAGCAGGTGGCGTTATTCCAATCGTTACAGGTAGCTTATATGAATCCCATGCTATGAGTTTCCTTTCTAAGGGAGACCCCTGTATTATATAGTAGGGTTCAATATTTTTAGTCTCCATATTGTAATTCAAAATTTGCCTTACTATAACAAAAATAAAAATAGGAATAGAAATAGAAAATCCATAAAAACAAAGCATTAACATGATTTTATCCATCTGATTAACCAGACTAAAGTTAGATAAAAGCAGGTATTTAGGAGGTACTTAGGTACTTTGAAAATTTAAAGGGGACAGGCACATAAAATCAGTGAGAATAGGTGAGACCTAGAAAGAAGAAGAAGAAGAAAAAAAAAAAACAAACCTGGAATTTCTTACCCAGCTTCCTTGTAGAGAAGATCAGAAGACAGAGTGGTTCAGCACCCCCTTTTGTAGTTGCCAAAATTGTGATGAGTAAATGAAATGTGGAGGCCCTATTACTGTTCCTAGTGTAGGGAAAATTAGCTGGGGTTTCTGATATATTTGTTGCTTAGAAATTAGAGGCTACTGCACCAGTTTGGGGCATTAAGCATTTATTAAATTATATTAGATATAAGTAAAGAGAGAACACATGGAGTTCAGAAAGTTCAGAAGCCCTACATACCTAGAACCAGGCACCCCACAAGCCTGGAGTCTCAGGCTATAAAGAGGAAGTTCCTGTGCCTGTGAGAGTGGAAGCTACCTTTGGGTCCAGAAGATAGGTGGTTCCTACACACCTCTCCAGGCTAATTGTCCAGCATCACTCAAATCTGTCGGTTCACTAGTTTTGAGGGTGTTCCATAAGTAGAACATGCTGAGGTCAGAGTTCAGATCCTCTGGCAGGAACAAAATTTTCAGGTAGGTATGGTTTTATTAAGGGCTAAAATTCTAGCTAGTATGTCTAAAATATCTAATGGGCGGTCGCCAATAAATTATAAGCTTTAGCAAGAGTTAGACTTTTAAGCATTTATTAAGAATAAGAATTTGGTAAAGAGAGAAGAGAAGGCCTAGATTTCTATCTATTAAAGGGAGAGCACATTTCTAGTTCTGCTCTCCACCAGAGTCCAAAGGAAAGAGCCAGTCAGAGCACCCAGCTCTTCCTTCTTCCTCCCACTAGCAAACGTCACTTTCTGATGCCAAAGAAAAGACGCGTGTTCTTGCCCTCAAAGACCTTCCTTTCATGGCGGAACTTTTCTGCAGTAAGTCTCCAGCAGGTGACATCATTCCAATCATTACAGTTCCCCGCTTTGTTTCCTCAAGAAACGGGATGTTTCCTTGATGAAACAGTCAAAAATAACAGAATATAATAACCTATGCTAACTAACAATATGTTAATAACAATATAGAAAAGGGAGAGAGGAAAGTTTTGTCCAGAGGGGCGGTTTTTTGTCCTCATGAACTGACACTTTGACATTGGTCTTGCAAAGGGAGGGTCTCTGCAGAGAGTACATGTTACAGATGGTATATATTACAACAGAAAGAGAAAAAATAAAAAACAAAAACAAAAAAAAAACCCCACAAAACTGTTCATTTAAAGTCTCTGAAAGTCTTTTCTCAGATGTCCTCTAGGTGTAGTCCTGGAATGGAAGTCTTTTCAGGGGTTGATGTGTGGATGCTGGTAATCAGCCAGGAAAATTTCCTACAAAATTGAGCTTAACACAACTTTAAAATAGCTTTGTCAATAATCAAATCAAACAAGGAAAGTTCTCAAAAAACATGTCTATGGGAATTCAGAATCTTAGTTGTTACACTTGAAACATTCTTTAAAATTAATATTACTAAAATCCCCCCTTGTGGATGGTAGATTGAGAAGACAATTGCTGCGACATTAATTTTTAAAAATAATTTTTATCTTTGTTTCATCACTTTTTGCATCATCTACCTAATTATCCTCCTGCCATTATGAGAAATTAAAAAATATAATTGATAACAGATGTCAAGGCCAAATTCAACACTGTTATTTATCATGACACCTGAGATAATTATGGAGGTTACCATAAAAGAACAGAGAAATGATGGGATATGAGCATTCCCTTGCTTGAGCAATATATACTGCCCATGCAGTATGCCAGGCTTAAAATAGGTGGATGGAATATATGTCCATGCCACCAAATGTATTGGAGGAAACTGAGTCAGACTTAATCAGATGCATGGGATTGAGATGTCCATGGCATCAGGCATATAGGAGGGGGCATAGAAGCCATGTGTAGAAATGAGATGGGTGGGATCAAAACTTCCAGCCATCTGTACAGTATTGTGGGGGAAAAGAAAATAAAATATTAAACCAAGAGAATCCAACCTCAACATTCGTCAAAAGCCATTCCCTTGGCTATAACTTGACTTCATGCATGTCTCCCCTCATGTGACAGTTCAATGTCTGCTCTTGCACATATTCCTCTTGTGACTGGATGGCATCTTGGCCAACTGGCATCTGATAACTCAGAATAAGGGCAATTAATGTCTTAATTGATAAGTTCCCATAATCCAAGTCTCATATGGATTTAAAAATTGAGGATAATAAATGACCGCAAAAAATGTGAATACATCTTGACTCAGAACACAATATATAATTATGCAACAATTTCAAATACCTTTTTTTACTAAGTATACAATTACTTTCGTGAAAAACCGAAACACATTTAAATACAAGTTAAAGCACAACACAATCTCAAAGAAAACTTTTTTTGAAAAAAGACAACTTTTACAAAGTTCCCCACTTTTTTTTTTGAATATGTTTATCAAAAATAATACTTCTGGAATCAATTTATACTTGCCATGGCAACCAATTTGCCAGAGAAATGCTTTAAAGAGTTTGATCAAATAATCAGTTGAAGGGGTGGCTAGGTGGTGCAGTGGATAAAGCACCAGCCCTGGATTCAGGAGTTCCTGAGTTCAAATCCGGCCTCAGACACTTAACACTTACTAGCTGTGTGACCCTGGGCAAGTCACTTAACCCCATTGCCCCATAAAAAAAAAAATCAGTTGAGAGAAAAAAAAATAGCAAAAACAAACAATTCAGAATATGGGAGCACAATACTCCTAGAATTAACATTGTATTATGAAATCAAAACCATCTTGCAATGTTTCAAAATTAGATAGATGAATGAATAGAAGAAAATACACATGGAACAACAAAAGGTAATGAAATTCAAACTAAGGAAATCTAAATTAATATGAACTTAATATTAATAAGGGTATTATAAAATATAAACTTGATCACATGATTATAAAAAGGTTTTACAAATATTCTCCTTGTTTTAAAAATTAAGTATAAAACACAATCTCAAAGCATGAAAATCTCTATGAAAATAAAGCCATACCATTAATTCCAAAATGTATATGTAATAGCATAGAAATCCTATGTAACCTCTGAACTGACATTAATACTCTGAGTGAATTCAGAACACTTTTGATTCCGGTATCTAAAATCCCCAATACTCATATCAATACCTTGCTGCTTACTTCTACATATCTGTAAAATATGTACCCTTCCATGGCAAAAGAAGCGGAGTCTTGAACTACAATGATCGCCAATTTTATTCAGCTAAAGTTTTTCTTCTTTAACCCCTCTATATTGTCTGTCAGTCCTTTCATAATAAAAATGCTTTAGAAGGTTACTAATTAAAGACAAAAGCAGATTAGCAAAATTATGAACAAAACGAGCATATCTGGAATTTAAAGGGTGTTCTAAGTTTAAGTCAGAAGCACAGCCAGGCTGGGGAAGGACTGAGCCTGAAGCTGCAAATGCAGGTAGAGAAAACTGCACATGCGCATCAGATCTCTGGACTTCCCTGACAGGGGAAGCAATGGGCTTGGCCATGGGAGGTGTAGAAGGTGGGGTCTGGAGAGGAGGGGAGGGACCAGGGCAATTTGAATCAGACTTGATTTTGAACTCAGGCCTGGATTCGTCTTCCCCCACTTTGCCACCAGGCACTAGGGGATTAAAAGCTTCAAGAGGGTGGGTTGCTCCCAGGCATGCAAAATTAGAGAATCTCTCAGCATTAGAATTTGAAAAAAATACAGGAGTGCAGGCTTCTCTGAAAAAGCATGGCTGGGAGAGGGAGGATAGTTCCTTAGGTGAGTACCTTGCTGGCTCTTCTAACAAAAACAAAAATAAAAATAGAAAATCCACAAAAACAAAGCATTAACATGATCTTATCTCCCATTTGTCTGGTTAAACAGACTAAAATCAAAAATAGGGTAATTAGGGAGTTTAAATGGTCCATTTGAAAAAATTTAAAGGGAAAACACCCGGCAATTCAGCAGTACTTCAGATTTAAAGGGACAGGGTAGGGGAAATTTCTTACCCAACCTGAAGATCAGAAGAGTGAGATTCAGCTTTCCTCTTTGTGGTCAGCCATCTGCTAAGGGCTAAAATTCTAGCTAGTCTGTCTAAAATATCTAATGAGTGGTCGCCAATAAATTATAAGCTTTAGCAAGAATTAGACTTTTAAGCATTTGTTAAGAATAAGAATTTGGTAAAGAGAGAAGAAAAGGCCTAGATTCTAATCTATTAAAGGGAGAGCACATTTCTAGTTCTGCTCTCCACCAGAGTCCAAAGGAAAGAGCCAGTCAGAGCGCCCAGCTCTTCCTTCTTCCTCCCACTAGCAAACGTCACTTCCTGACACCAAAGAAAAGACGCATGTTCTTGCCCTCAAAGCCCTTCCTTTCATGGCAGAACTTTTCTACAGTAAGTCTCCAGCAGGTGGCGTCATTCCAATCGTTACAGTTTTGAGTGAGGTAACTTACTGACTCTAAACTGACCTTAAGAAAGGTCAGGCCTGGCTCTATTATTAATGATTTTCTCACAGGGGTAACCAAACTGCTTGGGACTTTGCTTTCTTATATTTCTGTTGATACCAAACTGTTCAGTGGTTTTCACTCACTTTCTCAATGGAATTAATCCATTCTTTTTGGCCCTTTCCTTTATTTATCTCATAATATATTTTAATAAAAATTATTCTATATAATTCCTCATTTATAATGTGGTGCAGCCTGCTCAATCCTCCCTCTCCACATGATACTATCCATTACATTTTTTAGGGGGTTTGGGGGGGACAGGGCAATGAGTGTTAAGTGACTTACCCAGGGTCACACAACTAGCAAGTGTCAAGTAACTGAGTCCATATTTGAACTCAGGTCCTCCTGAATCCAGGGCTAGTGCTTTATCCACTGTACCACTTAGGTGGTGCTCTCCATTACGTTTTTTGTTTTTTGTTTTTTGTTTTTTTGCGGGGCTATGGGGGTTAAGTGACTTGCCCAGGGTCACACAGCTGGTAAGTGTCAAGTGTCTGAGGCCGGATTTGAAATAAGATACTCCCAAATCCAGGGCCAATGCTTTATCCACTGCACCACCTAGCTGCCCCCTCTATTACCTTTTGAGTGATCCTCAGTTTTAATTCTCTAGCAATTTTGATGTTTCATAACTTTTAGCCATAAAACATCATTAGAAAATTTTTAAGATTTTTGTTCTGTTTTACCATATTTGTGATTTCCTTTGCATGGTAAACGTTCTATGAGGAACCTTTTTTTTTTTTTAGCAATGCATATTTAATTTTCAATAGATGGATTAATTTTTAAGCTATTTATAGTTACACACTTTGTAAGACCTAAAAAGTTGAAAGCACTAGTTTTTTCTGTCTACAACAACAGCAACAAAAACACCAAAACTCAAGCTTATCACTTGGAGTATAGTCCATTTTGTATATTTCACTTGATGATTATCTTTCTTTTATCTTTTCATTTTGTTTTTTTTGAGGGGAGGGCGAGGCAGGCATGGACCAAGTATAAATAGTACTAGAGAACTCTATCTTAATATACTAAACTAATAAATTGCTTATAATTTTTCCCCTTCTGTTTTTAGGAAAGAACTAGGTTGTCAGTCAAGCAGCAAAATGGTGAGCCTATTGTGATTGAAACAATTCACTCATGCTCTCTGAAATTTTTGAAATCATTTTCTGGGTACATGATAGGTACCCACTTTTAATGAGCAATATAATCAGGCTGAGGCCACAGTATACAGTATTTCCGACAGCCATTTAATGTAACCACTAAGGAGCTGAGAAGGCTGCAAAGTTCTTTCTAAAGGATCCAGATTTGTACAGCTGCTGAACCCAGGAGGCCTATGGAACATCAGTGAGAGAATAGTTTGGGAAGCTATATATCACTAAATTGAGATTCTACTAATTAAATCTCACATAAAAGAACTAGTATTATGCTTTTCTGTAGTGCTATCATTTATAAGAAGCTGTCATTTGGGTATAATAAAAAAGTATAAAAATAATTTATTCTTCCCATATTTTAGAGAAAAATACTCCTAATTTAAAAATTAACTTACAATTATCAAACACAAAAGCCAAATTAACTACTCTGAAATGCCATTAAAATATAGATTGGCTCCCTTAGGAAATTTTTGAGAGCTAAATTTTTTTTTTTCCTTTTTCCTCTGTGGACTTGTATACATATCTGGTATTATGTAACTTGTATATTAGGGGTCTATTCATTATTAGTTTTAGTAGTAGTAAGCATAGTAGCATTACCGGTAGTAGTAATAGCTGACATTTATATAAGAATTTATGGTTTACAAAATGAATTATTCTCTAAAATGCTGTGATATGTGAAATGCTTTTTGTCATAAAAGGCATATTGGCAAAGAGGATAAAATGGTAGCCATAGAATCAGGAAGACTTGGGCTCAAATCTTGCCTCTGATACTAGCTATGTAACCATGAAAAAGTGATTTAAACTCTATAAAATTGAGATGATGATAATATCTATTGCACAGAATTTTTGTGAGATCAAGAGATAATACATGGGGTATCTAGGTGGTACAGTGGATAGAGCACCAGCCCTGAAGTCAGGAGGACCTGAGTTCAAATCCGGCCTCAGACACTTAACACTTACTAGCTGTGTGACCCTAGGCAAGTCACTTAACCCCAATTGCCTACCAAAAAAAAAAGAAAAAGAAAAAAAAAGAGATAATACATGAGAGAGCATGCCACAGTGAAAAGAACAATTTCTTAGGAGTCAGAAGAGTTGGCTTCCAATCTTGTCCTAGTCACTTCCTATAGTACTTAACCTCCTAGGGGCCTTGTTTTAGCATTTGTAAACTGAAGATGTTGTACTAGGTCTCATCTGAGGTCACTTCCAACTCAGATCTATGATCCTGTGATTGTATTCTCTTATACAGGGTATTTTCCAAATTGAAAAATGTTATAAATGTCAATTGTATTCCCTAGTTTATAGATTAGGGACCAGAAACTAAGAGTTCTAAGTTAGCTATAGTTGCATGGTTAGTAAGAGATAGCACATGGATTCAAAGCCAGGTATTGTCTTTCAGTCCAGTGTTATTTCTGTGGTTTAGCAGTAACAAAAAGACATTATCAAGCATTTATTGTTTTCAGAGACTCTACAAAAGAAAAATGACTAAAGTGTTTTTCAATAATTAAACTCTCAAATTTATAACTTTAGTTAAGAGGCTTATTTTTTTTTTAATTTGACTACTTTAATACCTAAAATGTAAATTCCTTTAGTGCTGGTGCTATGTGACTTTTTGGTGGTTGTTGTTGTTGTTGTTGTTGTTGTTTTTTGCATCCCCAGAACAAGGACCAGTTCATATTGCGCACTCAAAAAATACTTGTTGAATTACTTTGAATTAAACTGGCTGAAAAATTATTTATTGATATCATCATTCAACAGTCAATTTCCCTTTGCCTAAGGAAATAGCCTAGAGATGCTAAAGCATAACCAGGACAGCCAATTAAACTAGCCCACTGTGGAGTTCAGCCTGAGGACATGGTATTGCACATACCACTCTCAGATCCACTTCAGTCTGCATGTGACCTTCGAGGTACCATCAAGGACATGGTCTGTGAAAAGAACCCACCACCAAAGGAGATGGCTTCAAATACGTAATTAAAACAAAACAAAACATTTTACTTTTTTCTTCAGAATAAATTAAACAGATACTACACACTCTCTTCCTGAGCCTTCTCACAGAAGCCAGCCTTTTGAAGGGAAAGACAGAGTGCTGAAGAGCTTGAAGATTTGACTTTCTGGTTTGGAATGTGGGCATCTTTGAATGCTCCGCAGTTTTGGCTCCTTCTGAGGAGTGCTTCTGTATCGAGCATATGGAGCAGAGTGCTGCACAGCAGTGGTTTCTGAACACTTCTTACATTCTTTCTGTGCACTGATCGGGGAGTTGTGATTATATAGATCATCATTCAGAACTTGCTACAGTAACTCTACAAAGTCAACACATAACAACAGGCAAAGCCAAATGCATGGGAGAAATCACACTTTGATGGAAAGAATGCAAATAAGGAAATCAGGGGAGGACTTGCTTATTTTTTTTCTTTCTTCTGTAACACTTGGCTACCCTGGCCTCTAGCTCCCAGAAAACCACATATGTTACATCTTCCCCCTCCCCCCAAGGTTCTCTGGCTTAGTTAAGAGGGTTTGGGGTGGGGCAGCTAGATGGCATAGTGAATAGAGCACGAGCCCTGGAGTCAGGAGTTCCTGAGTTCAAATCTGACCTCAGCCACTTAACACTCACTGGCCTGTGACCCTGGGCAAGTCATTTAACCCCAATTGCCTTACCAAAAAAAAAAAAAAGGAAAAAACCCAAGGGTTTGGGGTGCTTCAACTCTTTTCCAATAGCTCCAGTTCCCCCTGATATTCTTCCTCTAAGTTTAGGGGGTTCCTCTGTATCCCCATTCCATTTAACCACCAACTGTCTAGTTTTTACAAAGCAATATTTCCTTCAAAAAGCATAATCACAAATATATAAACTTGCTCCACATTATGTGACAAACATAATTCTCTCCTGTGAGGGGAAGGGGGTTAGGTTCACTGTTTAGCTCAGTTTTGTAGAGCACACAGTCCCAGGTCAAAGTTCAAAGGTCCCCTTGTGATTGATTCCCAGGCATCCTGGCTTTTCCTGGCTGGGTTGGCTGGCTATACTATCCCATCTGCAATCCTGGGTCCAAGGTTGTTATGGCTCAGACACACAGGTTCAGTGGAGGGTCACTGCTGGCACCTGAAACAGAGAACGGCAAACACCACAGAACAGAGACGCCAGGCTCATTTCTCAGAGGTGAAGAAAATGGACAGGGAAAACATTTAACCCCTCCCAGTTCAGTTCCTGGAACCTGTTCTGTGGGCATAATGTGATCTTTATCCTATGGAAATAGCAAGAAATAACCCACAGGAAAGAGAGACTTTACAAATTTCAAGCTGTTTAAATAAATTTTAAAGATGCCACCTGTTCTGACTACACAGATAATCAAAGGAGGCCACATCCATCCACCAAGTAGAAAAGTGAATAATACGGACTGCCTCTTTGTTAGACAAACTCTGCATGGCCAGGGCAAGACCCTTCTTTAATTGGTGGCATTATCATCCATGCAATCAAAAGCTGAACATGATGAAATCACTTTTCCGTCTTCCCAATTTTCCTATGGGTGTTCAAATACAAGCACCTTTAGGCACGACAGCTTGCCAAGCCCTTTTCAGGGCTTTTCATCTACCTTTGGTATTCACTTGAAACTGAACCCTCACCTGTGGCTCCCAGAAGTTATAACCACACCCTGGTAAACTGTTTTTGCAGATGGACTAAACTAGGCTGAGGGTAACTGGCAGACCACAAACAGATCAGTGAGTTGGCGGCGATGTATCTAGCCTAATCATGTGAAGACTACCCCCAGTGAAATAGATGGATGAGAACAATTTGTTCCAATGGCCATGAAGGCAGGTAAAACAGACACTGTAAGCACTTAGAGCCTTCTCTGACATTGAAGCTGCCATGGTTCTCCACTGCATCCAGGGCCATCAAGAGTTCCTGTCTTTCATCTTGAGATTCGACTTACATGATTGGACGAGAGAGTGAGACTGAAAACTTTGTGCAACTCTGACTCACTTAAATCCAATTCACTCAGGAGTTAAAACTTCAGACTGTGATGTCATTGGCTCTCTTTGTAAATGAAGGAAAAAACCAAACAATTCTACAGAAAGCATCACATCTTTCCCATCTCCCAGATTTGTAAACAATATTATATTCTATTCCCTTGCCCCAAGTATGCAAACAGTTGTCACATCTTGACTGTTTTATACATTTACCACAATTCTCATATATGATGTTTTCTCTCTACTCATGTGGCCAACACCTTAGTTCAGGCTTTCTTCATATCTGATTATTTTAAAGTGATTAACTAATTCATCTCCTTCACTCCAAGTTATCCTCCATATTGCTGGAAAAGTGGTTTTCTCTAATGTCATATTTGGTTGTACCATTCACAGAATCATTAAAATTCAGTAACTCCCTATTGCCTTTAGAATAAATTTCCACTCTTTAGTTTTTAAAGCCTTTTACAACCTGGCAAAACCCATATTTTCAGCTTCATTCTATAGTACTTTCCTTTCCTTTAGTCTATGATCCAGCCAAACACTCCTTCTCTCTGTTTCTCACAAGGTATTTTGCATCTCTCTCATCCATACTTTTGCACTGGCTATCCTATATGTCTGTATAACATGCTCTCTCCTTACCTCCACCTCAATCCTGCTTTTCCTATAAGATGCAGATCAAACACTATCTTCTTTATGAATGCTCCAAAAATTCTTCAAATTTCCTGATTCTACAAAGGATAGTGGCCTTCCCCACAAATTACCTTTAGCTTACCTACTTTTTATCTATTTGTATTTATTTACTTTATACCATACATTTTTAGATATACACTTATTTTCTCTTCCATTAAAAAGCAAGCTCTTAGGGGGCAACTAGGTGGCGCAGTGGATAGATCACTGTCCCTGGATTCAGGAGGACCTGAGTTTGGATCTAGCCTCAGACACTTAACACTTCCTGGCTGTGTGACCCTGGGCAAGTCACTTAACCACAATTGCCTCGCCAAAAAAAAAAAAAAAAAGCAAGCTCTTTTCCAGTAGGGATGATTTCATTTTTTTATAATTGTATCTCCAGGGCCTAGTATAGTATCTACACATAATAGGCACTTAATAAATATTTATTTATTTGATTGATCAAATAAATGCCAAATATTAAATATAAGTTTGCATATGAATAGTGTCAGCCCCCAAGAAGCACTTAATACTTATTAATTAATCAAATATTAGACATACCTATGGCTCATTTCAGCACATAATTAAATATTATATATATATATATTATATTATTAGGAATATATATATTATTAGGAAATATTATGTATATATATACATATGTGCATGTTAGTGATTAATGTCCTATGTGAAATGAGCTTAGCAGGCACTGCATCTTTCGTTTAGGGCATCCAATGCAATGAGGCAAACCTTTATTAAGTGCCTACTGTGTGTAGGTGCCATGCAAATATACTGGGGATACATAGAAAAAGGGAAAAACATTTTCCCCACTCTCAAGGAGTTTACCTTCTACTGAGAACAATATGAAATGTAGTCAAAGAAATTGAATTAAACCAGTACAGATGGCATATTGCAGAGGGAGAGAACATGAACAATTAAAGGGATAATAATAAAACTTCCATGCTATGGTAGGGATTCTAAAAGATGGAAGTAAGAAAGGGATGCATTTTAGGCATGGGGACAACTGGGGAAAAGCAATACATTTAAGAAATGAGAGGCATACAGTCAATCAAGCAATAAGAAATTTTAATCAATAATGCCAAGCAATGTGCTAGGTGAGAAATAGAAGTTTTAAAAAAATGAAAGAAAAAAAACCCCACCACCCTGCTTTAAAGAAGCTTACATTCCAATGGGGGTGAGAATCCATACCTAAATTAATGAATTTTCTTATTCATATTAATTCACAGGGATAAGTAAGGACAGTAGTTAGACATGTGATATTCAATAACCCAATCAAGATAGGCTAGTGCTTGATTGGAAAAGGCTTTAAATAACAAAATTGAAAAGTTTGAGTTTAATCCTAGAGGCAATGGGGAGGCATTGATGTACTTTGATCAGAGGACAATGATAGTCAACACATCTTTTGAGTTTTCAGTGGAAAACAAATATGCCAACACTGGGAGCACTATATTAACTACTGAGAGGTGATTGACCTGGTAGTTCATTATATCTTATCTAAAACACAAAGCAAATAGGAAAACAAAATGTAAAATATGGTATTTTATGTTATTTTTCTTTTCTTTTATGTTTGTAATTTTGGAATTGTCCCAATAGCCTTAGGTTTTATGTGGCTCCAATGTAAAAAATGCCTTTTCTTTCATATAAAAATAAAATAAATTATCATCTACTATATCTTCATATATTTGTTTGTATTGTACAAAGGTTATGTTGGGCTTTTGTTGTTCAAAAGATGACAGATTTTTCCAAATTGTAAGAATATTAAAATTATATTATAATTTTACTTTTAATTTTAAAAGAAAAATGGTTACTTCAGAGATCAAGTTGTCATTATACCTGTTTCAAGTGGTATTATTCTGATATGCAGCAAAAAGTGGTTAATGGTGAACCTGTCTTTCTCTTTCCCTATTTATAACAATGCATGGCCAGTCTTCTGATCTAATTTCCAAACTCCCAGAGTTTAAAGGAAGCATGAACTTACGTTCAAAAGTTATTTGGGTGGGAAAGAGGAGAAGATTTGATTCTTACTACATTAAAACCCTAAAGAGAATCCTTTTCTTATTTGGAACTAACTTTAGAAGAGATCAATGTTGTCTGAAGGAGTCCAGAATTTAAAAGCTCAATTTTTGTATTATATAGAAATAGTACTATGAATTTGGTCTTCAGAGAATTGTTTGGGGTTTCACCAGATTGACTTGATTTTTCAGACTATCATTGACTTCCCCTATTTTTTTTTTTGGTTTAGAAATCTGTCTGCATATATACAACAGCTGTGTTACACAAAAACAGAAAAAATGAGTGAAATATCAACTTAGTTTTCCATCTGGCTATTTCAGGTACACACATGAAGCTTCTCTATTGTCAGGCTCAAAAAAGAATCCTAAATACACTAACTTAAGATTGCTGAATCCTTTCCTCAGAGACAATCAATAAACAAAGGATGGCAACTCTATGGAAGAGTTCATGTCTAGGAAAACAATGAATAAACTTTTCTTAAAAAATGGAAAACAATTTGGAATTATGCCAAGACAATGACTAAAATGCCCATACCCTGTGCCCTAGAAATCCCATGGAAGACATATACTTCAAGTTCATTGATTATAAAAATTAAAGTTGCGTATAAAATAAAATATATTGCAGTGATTTTTATAGTACCACAGACCTGAAACAAATTTATTGCCTATTGATTGGGGAATGGATATAACACATGTATGTGTATGTATGTATCTATCTACCTATATACATACACACATGCATAGTACATCAATGTAATAGATATTACAGTTCTATGATGAATACACATAAATGTAGAAAGACAAGTAAACTGAAGAAGAATGAAGTCAAACTAGTAAAATCATATACACAATGACCATAACATCATAAATGAAAGGAACAATAAAAGAATAAATACTGAAATGACCTTAAGTACACAATTTGAGAATTCACTTCACTTGTTTCCTTGAAACAAGTAGAAGATTATGGGTAAGGAATATGGTATAACATATAGGACTTTGTTGATATGTTGATTAATTGTTGTTGATTTATCTTTTTTCTCTTCTTTTAATTTATATTATCATAGTCACTGTGTATATTATTTTACTAGCTTGACTTACTTCTCTATGTATCAATTTAACTGTTTTCCTACGTTTGTCTGTATTCATTATATCTCATGCAACAAAAATACATATTCATTTATTTGCCATATTTTTTTGTTTTATCCATTCCCCAATTAATGGCCATTGAATTTCTTTTGGATTTGTGGTACTGCAAAAAGGGTGTGACTATATGTATGTGTTTTACATAACCCTTTGACTTTTTTTTTAATCATTGAACACCTTGAGGTATATATTTGGGTCAAAGGGTATGAACATTTTAGTCACTGTCTTGGCATAATGCAACATTACTTTCCCCTTATTTTAGAGAGGCTTGTTCATTTTTTCCTAGCGATGTACTCTTCCACAGAGTTACCATCCTTTTTTTAACGACTGTCTTTTAGGAAAGGATTTAGAAATCTAAGAAGATTTAGGATTTTTTTCTTAATTTTAGAAGCCTACTAGTTATCTCTTTCACCCTTGTGCTCACTTTTATCCAACCAATCATCATTGTTACCTGCTGACATCATTAACAAGGCTTTCATAAGAAGAGTTCATAATAGGGAAAAGTAGGAAAAAGAGGTACTGGGGAAAATGATGTTTGTTGCTGTACTCTCAAAAACAAGTGTCTCTTGCTGATTCTTTTTTTTTTCTTTTTTCTTTTTTTTTGGTGAGGCAATTGGGGTTAAGTGACTTGCCCAGGGTCATACAGCTAGGAAGTGTCAAGTATCTGAGGCTGGATTTGAGCTCAGGCCCTCCTGAATCCAGGGTCAGTGCTCTATCCACTCTGCCACCTAGTTGCCCTTACTGATTCATATTAATAATTTAAATTGGACAAGTATTTAAGAAATGCTTATGAGAATTGAAGTAAAATGAAAATCAATAAATCAAAAAGCTTTTATTAAGCCTTTTCCATGTGCTAAGACCTGTGGCTATAAAGAAAAAAAAAACAGGATGTGAATGACTTTAAATTCTAATGGAAGAGAGAGAATGTACATATAGAGATGTATATATATATATAATATCCATTCCAAAGTAGACAAGAGATAACTTTAGAAGTGAATGACAATTTCTGCCTCCAAGTCCCTCACAGCCTAGCATGGGATGTGGGGGTGATAGTTGACATGAACATAAGTGTGAAACACATCTTATCAGGAATGTGGCAGATAGAGTATTAGGTATATGTCTTCTGGTTGCTTCTAATTTTCAATAATTATTTTTATTAACACTTCACTAGGTTCAATGACTTTTGCTTGCTCTTTAAATTTCAGTGTCTGCTGGGGCACCCCTTTTTATTACAAGTCTGTCAATAAAGCTGCCCTTTCAGACCAGCCTCCTACAAATGACTGTTCATTTCATTTTGAGCACATTCTTTTCACTGTTATAGAATTGTTATTTGTTTCTTTTCTTTTGGTACTTTATACACAAACTGTCTGTCTGCTACTATTCAATGGGGTTTTACATGTGTCCAAAGAGAAAGGCAACATTAGAATAGAATGACACAAATTATTTTAAATTAATTGTACTTTTAGAATGTGTCCCCTGGAGAAACAAATACAGGCCAATATTTTTATAAACACAAACTATAAGTAAAATAATAAAATATTCATTTTTTTGCTTGAGGGAATGACTGCATATGAATTTTATTCAAGGAGGTTAGTATTTTAGGTTTTCTCTGGGGCAGTCCATGGGCTTATTTATGTTCTACTGAATCTCTGCACTAGACACCTTTTTCCCAAGGTGTCAGTCTGTGATCATTATAGAATCATAAGTTTCAATTACTACATTGTTATTAAAAAAAGAACCAAGATGAATGAAAGAATAAAAGGCCTCTCAGAGTTGTTGTTCAAAAAGTACGCCCTTCCCCCAATGCAGCAGGGAATATTTAATTTAATAGCTCATCGATCATAACAACCATGATACATGTGACTTGCTTTTCTTTTGTAAGATCTAACCATCTCCCATGAGGATGCTGCATAGCTTGAGATATTGCAAACTATGACTTTTGACAAGAAGTCATGGTTATAGACACTTTAAAACAATGCTATTTGAAGTAGAGGTTGCATATAACTGGAACAAAATCTTTTTGTTAAATATCCGTATATAACATTTCTTGTGTAGCATCACTTTACTTTTACAAATAGAATTTTAGTTTATTGCTGAATTTTATTAGTAAAATGTGTTAATATTAGCCTAATAACAATTTAGCTGTAAAAAGTTTGATTATTATATTCCAGATGAAATCCTAATGTTATCTTATGAAATAACCATAAATGAGTGACTAAACTTTACTCAGATATGACTTGTCATAACCATTGCTTTTTAAAATGGTGAATCAAGATAATATACTAATGGAAAGGACTGAAAATTCCTGGAATTACACTCGATTTTTCAAAAATCATTCTCCCCCTATCCTTAAGTATAAAATATTATGTTCTGACAATAATAACTTTTCACCTAATGCAGAAATCTTTTGTAACTTTCCTTGCATGTAGTTCTCTTCAAGAAAGTTTTTCCTGGCAACTCCCATCGAAAGGGAACTCCCATTACCACCTGATGCAGGTCATTCGATTTATGAACTTATATGAACAAAATGGAAGTGATTATCTTTTACCCTCAATGTGCTCTTTATGAAAACATTCCTATTTCAATTGAGAGCAGTATTTTCCTACAATTTTTCTATGTCTATAACCTCAGAATCTTTCTTGATTTTTTTGTCTTTTTCTTTACTCTCTCTCTGTCTCTCTTTCTCTCTGACTCTGTCTCTCTCTCTTTCTTTATGTCTCTTCCAAATATACTATGATGAAATCTCTCATATCCATGTCCTTTTTTCTATTTAAAACAATTTTAGGCCGTCATTATCAGTGATGCAGACTCAGAACAATTTCTCAACTGTTCTCCTTGAATATTGTCTATTTCCTATCAAATCTTCAGAGCTGTCAAAATAGTCTTTACTAGGCACAGATTTATTTTCACTTTTATAAGCATTATTTTAATTATTACTTTTACTTGTTTTTTGTTTAGAATTTTATTTTCCAAATTACATGTAAAAACAAATCTTGACATCAATATTTTAAAACTTTGTGTTCCAACTTTTCTTCCTCTTTCTCCACCTCCCCACCCCTAAAAACTCAAGTAATTAAATATTAAGTTATACATGAGTAGTCATGTGAAACATCTCCACATTAGCCAGGTTGAGAAAGAAAATAGACAAAAACAAAACTTCAGATTAATGAACTATCAAAAAAAATTATGCTTTGATCTGTTTTTAGATACCATCAGTTCTTTCTCTGTATATGGATTCCAATTTTCATAAGTTCTTCAGAGTTATATTGAATCATTGCATTGCTGAAAATAACCACATACTTCACAGAAGATCATCTTACACTATTGCTATTATTTTGTATACAGTACATTTCACTCTGCTTCAGTTCATGTAGGTCTTTCCAGGTTTTTTTTTTTTTTATAGCATCCTGTTCATCATAACTTTTATATAGTACCTTAAACTTGACAAAGAATTTTCTTCACAATAACCTAGCAAAGTAAGTATCATATGTTTTTCTATTATAATCAATC
Organism: Dromiciops gliroides; assembly: GCF_019393635.1. Taxonomy (NCBI): domain Eukaryota; kingdom Metazoa; phylum Chordata; class Mammalia; order Microbiotheria; family Microbiotheriidae; genus Dromiciops; species Dromiciops gliroides. Next base: position 101,938,200 of record NC_057863.1, on the reverse strand, counting down.
ATCATTACTGTTTCCCTCTATCCTATTCCATTCCCATAATATTTACTCTATTTTCTATCTTCTTTTACCCTATTCCTCCTCAAAAGTATTTTGTTTCTGATTGCTCCCTCCCCTGCTCTGCCTTCCCTTCACCCTTCTCTCCTTATCCCCTTCCCCTCCTACTTTCCTGCAGCATTAATTAGATTATTCCATCCAATTTGGGGTGTATGTTATTACCTCCTTGAGCCAACTCTGATGTGATTAAGGTCTTTGAGCTAATTCTGATGTGAGTAAGGCTCCTTCACTTACCTACACCTCTCTCATCTCTCTATCCACTCCATAAGCCCTTTAATGTTTCTTTCAAATGAGATTTGACCCCATTCTGCCATTCCCCTATCCAGTGTATTCCTCCCCCCCCTCAATTTTACCCCAAAGAAGTCATCATGAGGAAGCTCGGTGACACAGTGGACAAAGCACCAGCCCTGGACCCAGGTAGACCGAAGCCCAAATCTGGCCTCAGGTGCAAGACAATCATCAACCCTGACCACCCCCCCTCCAAGAAAAGAGAAACAAAAAAAATAAAACTTTATGGTTATCATCCCTTCATAATCAATTCCCACCTGTGCCCTCTGTCTAAATTTATTCCTACCATCTGCCCTAATAGTCAGAAGGCTCTTATGATTTAGACATATCATCTTCCCATGTAAGAATGTAAATACTTTAACCTTTTAATATCTCTCATGATTTCTTTTTCCTGTATAACTTTTTATGCTTCTCTAGGGTAGTGCATTTGAAAGTCAAATTTTCTATTCATTTCAGGTCTTTTCATCATGAATACCTGCAAGTCCTCTTTTTTATTGAAGTCCCGTTTTTCCCCTGAAAGATTATACTCAGTTTTGCTGGGTGGGTGATTTTTGGTTATAATCCCAGTTCCTTTGCCCACTGGAATATCATATTCCCTGCCCTCTGATCTTTTGATGTAGAAGCTGCTAGATCTTGCGCTATCCTTACTGTGGCGCCACAGTACTTGATTTGTTTCTTTGTGGCTGTTTGCAATATTTACTCCTTGATCTGGGAGCTCTGGCATTTGGCTATAATATTCCTGAGAGTTTTCATTTTGGGATCTCTTTCAGGATAGGTCGATTCTTTTAATTTCTATTTTTCCTTCTGCTTCTAGAATATCAGGGCAATTTTCCATCACAATTTCTTGGAAGATGATGTCCAAGCTCCTTCCTTGATCTTGGGTTTCAGGTAGTCCAATAATTTTCAAATTATCTCTCCTGGATCTATTTTCCAGGTCAGTAGTTTTCCAAGAAGATATTTCACATTGCCACCTATTTTTTTTTATTATTATTCATTTGGATTTGCTTTATTGTGTCTTGGTTTCTCATGAAGTCACTAGATTCCATGTATTCAATCATAATTCTTAGGCAGAGAAAACAGAATAAAGGTCTTCCAGGGGCGGAGCCAAGATGGCAGAGAGAAGCTAGGAATGTTCCTGAGCTTTCCTGTATTTCCCTCAAAAACAACATTAAACCAAGTCTCTAAACAGATTCTGAAACTACAGAACCTACAAAAAGAGAGACAAAATCCTGCTAAGTGAGAAAATTTAGAAGACTTCAGAAAAGGTCTGTCTCACCTGTGGTAAAAGGGGAGGGAAGCTCACCTCAGTAAAGCTCGGCTCTGTGTGGCTTAGCACAACTCATCTCACCTGGCAGATCACCTCAGCAAAGCTTGGCTCAGTGTGGCTTAGCACCACTCATCTCAGCTGGCAGGTCACCTCAGCAAAGCTCCACTCAGTGGCAGCTCAACACTGTTGTAACTTGACACAGCTGAGAGTGGGGCAGCTGAGAGTAGTAAGAAGCTTGCAACCATGAACCCTGTGTCCCAGGAACAGACTTCAACTTCGTAAGTTTAAAAATAGCCTACAACATGAGCAAGAAACAAAAAAGGAACCTTACCATTGACAACTTCTATGGTGAAAGGGAAGACCAAAATTCAAACACAAATGAATTAGTCAAAATGCCCACAAGTGAAGACTCAAGAGGGAATATGATCTTGTCTCAAGACCAAAAAGCCATCTTTGAAGAGCTCAAAAAGGCTTTTAAAAATCAGAGAGGTAGAAGAAAAAATGGAAAAAGAAGTAAGAGAAATGAGAGTTACACTGCAAAAAGAAGCACAAAAAATGACTAAGGAAAACAATTCATTAAAAAAAAATACAATTGGCCAAATGAGAAAAAAAAAATTAGCCAAACAGAAAAAGAAGTGCAAAATCTTACTGTGGAAAATAAGGACTCAAAAATTAAAATTGATCAGATGGAAGCAGATACCTCCATGAGACAACAAGAATCTGATGAGCACAATCAAAAGACTGAAAAAAATAGAAGAAAATGTGAAATACCTCATTGGAAAAACAACTGACCTGGAAAATAAGTCCAGGAGAGATAATCTGAGAATTATTGAACTACCTGAAAGCCATGATCAAAAAAAGAGTCCAGACACCATATTCCAGGAAATTATGATGGAGAACTATCCTAAAATTGTAGAATCAGAGGATAAAATCATCATTGAATGAATCCAACAAATACCTCCTGAAAGAGACAGTTCAAGGAATATAGTAGCCAAACTAGAGAATTATCAGGTGAAGGAGAACATACTCCAAGCAGCCAGAAAGAAACTATTTAAATACCATGGAGCCACAGTCAGGATTGCACAGGACCTGGCAGCTTCAACATTAAAGGATTGCAGGGCTTGGAGTATGATATACAGGAAGGCAAAGGAACTTGGATTACAACCCAGGATCAACTATCCAGCAAAACTGTGCATTTTCTTTCAGAGGAAAAGATGGACATTCAATGAACTGGGAAACTTCCAAAGCTTCCTGAGAAAAAGACCAGAAATGAACAGAAAATTTGATCTCCAAATACAAGACTCTAGAGAAATATAAAGAGGTAAACAAGGGGAGAAAAGGGTTGTTCAGTGATGTTAAACTGCTTGAGTCCATATGAGGGATGATAATACTTTTAACTCTTAGGATCCGTATCTCTGTAAAGGTATTGTTATTAAATCAACTTTGATGTGATGATATAAAGAAACTTAAGGGACAAAATAAAAGAAGACTAGGGAGAGAAGAGGAAGGGAGAGGTGGAATGGGGTTAATTATGTCAAAGGAAGAGTCACAAAAAGAACCCATTACAACAGAGGGAAAGAAGGGAGGGGTGGGCATTGTTGCAACCTTACTCTCATCAGACTTGGTTCAGGGAGGGAATAAAATACACTCCCATTTATATAAAGAAACTTAGCTTACTCTTTAAGGAAACAAAAGGGGAAGGGGGAAAAGGGTGGTATTGATAGAAGGTAGGGCACAAGTAGGGGAAAAAGGGGCAAGCAAAAAAAGGGCAGCTGATAAAAGGGAGAACAGATTGAGGGAGACAGTGATCAGAAGCAAAAGACTGGTCAAGTGGAATAGGAGGAAAGAAGGGTAAAAAGAGTACAAAGGGGAAAAGAAGATGGAGGGAAATAAACAGTTAATAATTTTAACTGTGAATGTAAATAGGATGAACTCTCCCAGACTATGAGATTAGTTCCAGAAGACCCTGGCACTGCATCTGATTTGGAGGATCAGAGGTAAGTTTCTCTGGTGCACTTTGCCTGGAGCTGGATCTGTGTGGCATGATTGCAGGGCTGGACTCCACTCCCAGCCCAACTTCCCCTTTCTGCAGAACTTCTAAGGATTTTTTGGCTGGAAAATAATCTTGGCCATCTTGTTGTGGGTTCTGCTGCTCCAGGAGTCATTTTCTGGCTTTGTTTGGAGTTTTTTTCGAATAATCATGAAAGGAAATCTGAGCATTTACTGCCTTTCCTCTGCCATTTTCCAAGCCACAGATTTTTGATTTTGCCACTCCAGTGTCCAACAATCTTTTTGTGATTCCCTATTGCCACTGGACCTAGATGGTGCCAAAGGAGAGAGTGATGCTGGTGACTTTGCACAGCCCTGCCTGACTTACATCCAATTCACTTGCAAGTAAAGACATCACTTGTCTTATGTCATTGGTCCTCTTTGAGAAAGGAGAAACAATAACAAAAACAATTGCTCCTTGAATTAAACTTTTCATTTTGTCATTGAGTCTTTCTACACCATGGCTCAAATTACCATTTTGTATTTCTTTCCCACTACTTCCCTTAATGTATTTTATGTTTTAGATTTACTGAATTATTAACACTCCCCTAGACTTTATATTTCATCTCCTGCTCTTGTGATTTGCAGAAGACATCCCAATAATATTTTTTATTCCCTCCATTCTACCTCACCCAATGTTTATTTTGCTTCAATTTTAGCTTAGTTGCAAGATGCCCTTCTGGACCCCTTAGTTACTACACCTGTCTCCCTTCTCAAATCACCTTTGACACACTTATCTGTATGTATGTTTTATGCTCCCACCCAAGAAGAATAGAAGCCCTATGATGGTAATTACTATTTTTTGTTTGTTTTGTGTTCCCAGCATATGTCACTGCGCCTTGAACACAATAAGTCTGAAAATTCTACTACCTCTTAATGGCATCAGAGGAATTGTATTGATGCTTTGCACTTGTAATAATAATGATGATGGAGATGATCATGATGGTGTTGATACTAGATTCATTGAGGGCATTTGATGATTTCTCAGGGGAAAGAATTTTTTTCAATGAAATCATCAAAGGCCCTCAATGAATCTAGTATCAGAAACATATGTTGACCCAGCCATGAATGTATGTGTGCCAGTTGCAAGTGTTCCCTATTTGTTTGTCCCCCTCCATCTGTTTCTTGGACATGTGTTCAATGTTTGTTCTTCTCAATGTGTATTTTCTGGTCATGAATTCTCGCCCTTCCCAAAATTTTCATCTATTTATGTTTGACAATACATAACTCCTATATGGATAATGGGAAATATTTCTTAACAATTCTTTTTCTGAGCTTTTAAAAAATACATTTTTTCTTGAAATTAATATATTCTCCCATTATGCTTATAATTTATAGATATTATTGGTGTAATACAAGGCTTCACTGTTCTATACACATGTGTTATATGTATATGTGCATACATACACATATGTGCACATAGGTACACACGAATCTATATTTCTGTTTCTCTGTCTTGGTCTCTCACTGCTACATATATTTTACATGCATGCTATAAATGCATATAATATACACACATATATACAAACATACATATATACATGTTTATGCATACATATATACATACATATCCATGAACAAATTTGACAAATTTTTCTTGGATTGGTTAAGTGATTTGCCCAAGTCCATAAGTAGAAAAGAAAGGATTATAACAAGTTTTCTTACTGAATCTGGGGAAGTAAAGAACAAGAAGGAAGAAAGGTTCTGCATCAGGAATTGGGAATCAGCGAAAGATAAACTTCATTTATGTGATGATTTTGTCCAGCCTTTCTTACTGAGAGCAAAACATTTTATATGTCTTTCAGGAAGGAATTTCTATCTCCTATAGTGCTCAACAAAGTTTCAGTCTGTTGACTAACACAAAAAGTAGACAACCCCCTAAGAAGTACTATGAATTGGCTCCCTAGGTGCCTGTCTTCCTAACAACGAGAGTCAAACCTAAGAAAATGGTGAGAATCTAGATTCATAACTCAACTCCTGATGCTTTCCTTCTCTGAAAGCTCATAATGTCCTTTCCAGAGAAGAGAATAAGGCAATAAATGTGATCATTAAGATTTCTAAATCTTTTCATTTCACAGAAACTTGAGTGCATTCCCATCCATGACTGCGATTTAGCAGACGTTTTTTATTCTGTACTTATTATTTTATTCAGTACTACATGTTTATTTTTTTATTTGTAGGATTATTTATAGATATAAACAAATACAAATGCTCATGGGAAAATAGAGAAGAAAACTGTATACATATCACAATTATAGAAGGAATAAATATTTAAGACAATCATAAATCAGGCTAAATTTACACTGCATGATAAATAATCTGAAGTAGACTAATTCTAAAATTATTCTCTAAGATATACATCTCTGCCCCCAAGGATGTTGACTTTGATTGGAAACAGAGACTAGGTGGTAGCCTCAGAGAAGTTAACTGTCATTTGAAGTTTGCAATATTTCTCTTGCAAGTAAATAGAAGTCTGGAACATTAAAAATGGAATGAATCACAGAGATTTTGTATTTTGAAGCTGTTATTTTACATTTGAGGAAAGAGGCCAGGAGTTTCTTTCTAAGGTTGTAGTGTCATTAAGGGGCAGATATATTGCTAGATAGATCAAAAGATGCCTGACTCCTTCTCCAGTACTCATTGAAAAAAAAAAACAAACAAAAAACAATAACAATAAAAATAAATTAAAAAGTTAAGGTTGGAGACTTGCTTCTACTATGTACTAACCATGTGACCTTAGAGAAGATGCTTTAGTCTTCTGGGCCTCCTAATGTTAATTTGTAAAATGGGGCTAATGATATTTGCTTACCTGCTTAACAGAGTATTTGTGAAGCTGAAATGAAATGTTATTTGAGGTGCTTTGTAATCCATGAAGTGTTATGTGAAAATAAGCTGTTATTATTTCCACTATTCCATACAACAGCAGTTACTCAGCATTAACTGACAAGATGAAATGTAATATGTCATGGGAGAAAGTTGAACACTATTTAAAAAAGAATATATAAAAGTGTTTTATTATTTTATTTTCTAGTAACATGTAGAAATAGTTTTAAACATTTGTTTTAATAAGATTTCTAGTTTCAATTTTTTTTCTCCCTCCTTCCCCTCCCCCACCCCACCCCAAGACAGCAAGCATTCTGATACAGGTTATATATGTACAATCATATTAAACATGTCTCTGCATTAGTCATGCTGTAAAAGAAGAATTAGAGCAAAAAAGAAAAAATCTCAAAAAAGTAACACACAGAAAAACCTAGAAATAGTATGCATCTATCTTCCATAGTTCTTTTCTTCTGGATTTGGAGAGTATTTTCCAACATGAGCCCTTTGGAACTATCTTGGACCATTGTATTGATGAGAAGAGTCAAGTCTATCACAGTTGACCAAGACACAATGTTCCTGATACTGTGTACAATGTTCTCCTGGTTCTGCTCATCTCACTCAGCATGAGTTCCTATAAGTCCTTCCAGCTTTCACTGAAATTTGCTGGCTCATCATTTCTCATAGCACAATAGTTTTCCATTACATTCATATCCCACAACTTGTTCAGCCATTATTCAATTGATGGGCATCCCCTCAATTTCCAATTCCTTGTCACCACAAAAAAGAACAACTATAAATATTTTTGTACATGTGTGTCCTTTTCCCTTTTTTATGATCTCTTTGAGAAAAAGACCTAATATTGGTATTGTTGGGTCAAAGGGTATTCACAGTTTTATAGCCCTTTGGGAATAGTTCCAAATTACTCTCTAGAATGGGTGGATCAGTTCATAGCTCCACCAACAATACATTAGTGTTCCAATTTTTCCACAGCTGCTCCAACATTTATTATTTTCCTTTTTTGTCATATTAGCCTGACATCTGATAGGGGTCAGAGTTGTTTTAATTTGCCTTTCTATAATCAATAGTGATTTAGAGGATTTTTTCATATGGCAATAGATAGCTTTGATTTATTCATCAGAAAACTGCCTGTTCATATCCTTTCACAATTTCTCAATTGGGGAATGATTGGATTCTTATAAATTTGATTAATTCCCTATATGTATTAGAAATGATATATTTAAGAAATACTGGCTACAAAAATTGTTTCCCAGTTTTCTGCCTCCCTTCTAATTCTGACTGCATTGCTTCTGTTTGTACAAAACCTTTTTAATTTAAAGCAATCAAAATCATCCACTATGCATTTCATAATACTCTCTTTCTATTGTTTGGTTATAAATTGTTCTCCTTTCCATAAATCTGAGAGGTAAACTATTTCTTTCTCTCCTAATTTACTTATGGTATTACCTTTTATGTCTAAATCATATACCTATTTTGACTTTATTTAAGTATAAAGTGTAAGATGTCAGTCTATGCATCATTTCTACCATGGTATCTTCCAGTTTTCCCAACAGTTTTTGTCAAATACTGAGTTCCTATGCCAGAAGCTGGAGTGTTTTGCTTTATCAAACTGTATATTACTAAAGTAATTAACTACTGTGTCTCCTGTGCCAAGCCTATTCCATTGATCCTCCACTCGATTTCTTAGCTAGTAGAACACAGATTTGATGACTGCTACTTTATAGTAAAGCTTCAGATTTGGTACAGCCAGCCCACCTTCCTGTGCATTTTTTTCATTAGTTCCCTTGATATTTTTGACCTTTTGTTTTTCCAGATGAATTTTGTTATTATTTTTTCTAGATCTACAAAATAATTTTTAGGGAGTCTGATTGGTATGGCACTGAATGGGTAAATTAATTTAGGTAGAATGGTCATTTTTATTATATTATCTCAGCCTATCGATGAGCAACTGATATTTTTCCAAATATTTAGATCTGATTTGATTTGTGTGAAAAGTGTTTTGTAATTGTGTTCATAGAGTTCCTGGGATTGCCTTGGCAAGTAGACACCCAAGTATTTTATATTGTCTATGATTACTTTAAATGGAATTTCTCTTTCTATCTCTTCATGTATAGAAATGCTGGTTATTTATGAGGATTTATTTTATATCCTGCAACTTTACTTAAGTTGTTAGTTGTTTCAAGTAATTTTTTTAGTTGATTCTCTAGGATTCTCTAAGTATACCATTATATCATCTGTAAAGAGTGCTAGTTTTGTTACCTCCTTGCCTATTATAATTCCTTTAATTCATTTTCTTCTCTGATTGCTAAAGCTAACATTTCTAGTAAAATATTAAATAGAGGTGATAATGGACATCCCTTTTTCACCTATGATCTTGTTGGGAAGGTCTTTAACTTATCTCCGTTACATATAATGCTTTCTGATGGTTTTAGTTAGAGACTGCTTATTACTTTAAGGAAAGCTTCACCTATTCCTATGCTTTATAGTGTTTTTATTTGGAATGGGTGCTATATTTGTCAAAAGCTTTCTCTGCATCTATTGAGATAATTTTATAATTTTGGTTAGTTTTCTTATTGATGTGGTTGATTATGTTGATAGCTGTCCTAATGTTGAACCAACCCTGCATTCTGGGTATAAATCTCACCTTGTCATGGTGTATTATCCTGGTTATCACTTGGTGTGATCTCTTTGCTAATATCTTATTTAAGATTTTGCATCAATATTCATTAGGGAAATTGGTCTATAATTTTCTTTCTCTGTTTTGACTCTGCTTGGATTAGGTATCTATGCCATATTTGTGTCATAAAAGGAATTTGGTAGAGCTTCTTTACCTATTTTTTCCAAATAGTTTGTATAGTATTAGAATTAATTGTTCTTTAAATGTTTGGTAGAATTCATTTGTAAAGCCATCTGGCCCTAGAGATTTTTTCTTAGGGAGTACATTAATGGCTTGTTCAATTTCTTTTTCTAATATGGGCTTATTTAAGGATTTTATTTCCTCTTCAATTAACCTGGGCAATTTGTATTTTTGTAAATATTTATCCATTTCATTTAGATTGTCAAATTTATTGGGATAGAGTTGGGCAAAATAGTTCCTAATTATTGCTTTAATTTCCACTTCATTGGTGGTGAAATCACCCCTTTCATTTTTGATACTAGTAATTTCATTTTCTTTTTTCTTTTTTTAATCAAATAAACCAAAGTTTCATCTATTTTATTGGCATATTGTAGGATTCTGGTTTTTAATCTACTCTGCTATTTGCTTACTTTTTATGTCAGAGTTCATCTCATTCACATTCAGTTATTACTATTGTCTATTTCCTTCCATTCTATTTACCCCCTTTGTACTTTTCCCCCCTTCTTTCACCCTATTCCTCCTCACCAATGTTTTACATCTTACCCCTGCCTCCCCAAATCTGCCCTTCCTTTTATCAGCCACCCTTCCTTTTCTTTACCCTTTTCTCCCCTGCTTCTGTCCTCCCTTTTATCAGTGTCCCCCCTTTTCACCTTACCTTTTTACTTCCCTAAAGAATAAGCTAAATTTCTCTATCCAAATGACCATATTTGTTCTTCCCCCTTTGAAATAAATCTGAAGAAAGTAAGGTTGAAACAATGCTCACCCCTCCCTTCTTTCCCTCCATTATAATAGGTTGTTGCACCTTTTCATATGATGTAATCAACCACATTCCACCTCCCCTTTCCTCTTCTTCCCATATACTCCTTTTTTTCACACCTCAATTTTGTTTATATCATCACATCAAAGACAATTTATATCTATAATGTAAGGAATTCATTGTGATTTGGGGATTTCATAACCCTATCCTTGCTTTATTATGGTCAGACTGAAAAAAATGTAAGCTTAAAAGCCTAAGAGAAGATGGGTTTGTACTTTGGGAGATAATTGAACAAATAAGAGGAACTCTGACCACAGGGAACATTTGTTGAGTCAAAGTATCAAATTAAGTAACTAAGCCTCTCCTAATAGTTCTGTCACAATGCATGGGCCTGGCCTGATTATAATGGAGATAATCCATGTGGGTGTGCTGAGCCAATTGGAGACTCAACATGGCTAAGAACTGCCCCTTCTTGTGGGAGAGACAGTTAGAGGCAGTTAGAGGAAGAGGGAGAGGGGAGTTTTTCTGAGGTGAGTTTTTCTGAAAGAAACAGGAAGGAAGGTAGACAGTTAGAGGAGCTGGTGGTGTTTGACCTTCATAAAAAAACAGAAGAGACTGCAAGCTAATTCTCCTTGGAGGTACAGATTTCAGGTGGTGGTGAGTTTGTGTTTTTGAGGCAAAGCTAGCTCTTTGGAGCTGGCTGGGCTGGAGGCAGTTTCAGGGTGTCTGGGGCCTTTTTTCCCCAGAGATTTAGATTTTTTTCTCATTGTTCCTAGCTCCATTAACCTCATTTGTATTTTAAATTTATTCCCATTAATAAACCTGTTTTGTTTTTGAAAGAGGCTCTTTCTTTTCTTACCCCAATACTATGGCAATCCTCACAATTAACTCTTCCATACTAAATTTGCCCCTTACAATACCTTCTATGTGTATTCCTTCTGTCTGCCCAAATAGAGATGCATTTCTCAAAAGTTATAAGTATTATCTTCCCTTGTAGGGATGTAAACAGTTTAACCTTATTGAATAACATTTTTTTCCTAATTTTAACCTTATCTTGAGTCTTGTTTGTTATGATCAAATTTTTTTTTTCCAGTTCTGGCCTTTTCATCAGGAAACCTTGAAAGTCCCCTATTTCATTGAATGGTCATATTTTCCTCTGAAAAAGAATGATCAGTTTTTCTGGGTTGTTGAGTATGGGTTGCAATCCAATCTCCTTTGCCTTCCTGAGTATCATATTCCAAGTTTTCAGATCCTTTAATGTTGAAGCTGCCAGGTCCTGTGCCATCCTGAGTGTGGCTCCATGATATATAAATTGCTTCTTTCTGGCTGCTTGGAGTATTTTCTACTTCACCTGATAATTCTGGAATTTGGCTACCATATCCCTTGGAGTTTTCCTTTTGGGGGTGTCTTTCAGGAGGTGATTGATGGATTCTTTCAATGAAGATTTTATCCTCTGATTCTATAATATCAGGGCAGTTCTCCTTGATCATTTCCAGGAATTTGGTGTCTAGATTATTTTTTTGATTGTGGCTTTCATGCAGTCCAAAAATCCTCAAATTTTCTCTCCTGGAACTATTTTCCAGGTCAGTTGTCTTTCCAATGAGGTATTTCACATTTTCTTCTATATCTCATGGAGTCATTCATTAGCTTCCATCTGTCCAATTCAATTTTTTTTTTTGCAGGGCAATGGGGGTTATGTGACTTGCCCAGGGTCACACAGCTAGGCCAGATTTGAACTCAGGTACTCTTGAATCCAGGGCCAGTGCTTTATCCATTGTGCCACCTAGCTGCCCTCCCAATTCAAATTTTTAAGACATATTTTTCTTCATAAGCTTTTCCACCTCCTTTTCCATTTGGCCAAATGAATTTTTTTAAGGAATTGTTTCCTTCAGTCAGTCTTTGTGCTTCCTTTCCCAAGGTGTTGATTTTTTGTGCTTCCTTTTCCATGCTGCTGATTCTTCTTTTTGTTTGTTTGCTTTTTGTTTTGTTTTTGCTGGGCAAAGGGGATTAAGTGACTTGCACAGGGTCACACAGCTAGTAAGTGTTAATTGTCTTCGGTCGTATTTGAACTCAGGTCCTCCTGAATTCAGTGCTCGTGTTTTTATCCACTGTGCCACCTAGCTATCCCCTGATTCTTTTTTCATAATTTTCTTGTATTGCTTTCATTTCTCCCCATTTTTTTTCTTCTATATCTCTCAATTTATTTATTTATTTATTTATTATTATTTTTTTAGTGAGGCAATTGGGGTTAAGTGACTTGCCCAGGGTCACACAGCTATTAAGTGTTAAGTGTCTGAGGCCGGATTTGAACTCAGGTACTCCTGACTCCAGGGCTGGCACTCTATCCACTGTGCCACCTAGCTGCCCCTCTCGATTTATTTTTAAAATACTTTTTGAGCTTTACCAAGAAGGCTTTTTTGTCTTGAGTATTGTCCTCATCTGAGTTTTTGTTTAGCTCTTCCCTGTTGACACAGAAGCTCTCAATGGTAAGAGCTCTTTTTTGTTTCTTACTCATATTGTTGCTTATTTTTTTTCCAAAGTTGAGATTTGTTCCTAGGGCACAAGGGTCACTGTACCAAGCTTCTTGTTCTGGTGGATAGGGGCTGTGTCATTTGCTTTCTACCCTAAGGTGTCTATGGCTTGTGGATTTCTCACCACCCTAGGCTTGCTCCCTGTGCTTGCTCCAGGCACCGGGATGGTCAGGCCCAGTTATACCTGTGCCATGAATGGCCCTCAAGCTGGCAGCCTGCCCTCTCTGCTGGTGCTGTTGCACCTACTGTGCCACCAGATTGCTGATGCAGGATCAGGGGGCCTCAGTTGCTCTGCTGTTGCCAAGAGCTTCCTGGTGACTTGCCCAGACCCTCTCCTTACTGCGCTGTGCTACCCTTTTGTCCAAGTGAGACCGACCTTTCCTGAAGTCTTCTAAATTATCTCAAGTTGGAAGATTTTGTCTCTCTGTATTTTTATAGGTTCTGTAGTTTCAGAATCCATTGAGAAGCTTGATTTAATGTTGTTTTTGAGGGAAACTTGGGAGAACTCAGGCAACTTCCTGGCTTCTCTCTGCCATCTTGGCTCTGCCTCTAAAATTGATCACTATTGAGATGCATAAATGAGAGCACTTTATAAGTACATTTTAGAGTATATCTATCAAAATTTAACATCTGTCAATGATGTGTATATTGTAATTCTTGAGGATTTATTTATGTTATATATTTATTGAATTAATTGCAACATATATTACTCACATTCTATTTTGTTCATTTAAATGTACCTTAGGATAAGGAGTTACCAGTTATCTCAGGTCCAAAGATAGAATCTGTCCTCATCTGTTTGTGGGATAGAGATATGTGGGGAAGGGAAAAAAGGAAAAAAATATACTTCCATAATTACCTTTATGGGATTATTATAGAGAACACTCTGACTTTATTTTATTTCCTCTTTTTAATCATAGTATTTATATAGTACATTTAATATATTTCATTTTATTCTTACAAAAATATTGAGTTGGGCACTAGTATTTTTAGAGATGACAAATTGATTTTGAAAAAGGTTAAGTAACTTTGACTAGGCTCATGCAGCTGAAAAGTGTCTGAGACTGAATGTGAACTCAGAACTTTCTGACTCTAAATCTAGCTCTTTAATTATAGTGGTACCTAGGTGCCACCTGAAAACATCCACATCTGATCATAAAAAACATAAAAATTACATACAAAAGAGATGTAATTCATTGTTGGGAGAGGGGTATTATCAGTCAAATCTTTCTAGCGTAGTTTAAATTTTTTTTTCCTTAAAGACATTTTGCCACACTTGAAGACTTCTATCACTTCCTTAACATTTTCCTTTCAAACATATTTTTCTTGGGAACAGATAGTTGGAAAAGTGGATAAAGCAAAGGCCCTGGATTCAGGAGGATCTGAGTTCAAATCCAGCCTCAGACACTTTACACTTACTAGTTGTTTTATGCTGGGCAAATCACTTAAACCTCATTGCCCCACCAAAAAAAAAATTCTTAATGTTTAATCTACTTACTTTAATTCTATGAACTGCAGAATTTTCCACCTTTCCAAACTCAGTGAGCTATTGGACTGATTAGACAAAATGTTGAAAATATGGAAAGTTGAACTTTAAGCTGAGTTCTGCTATTAATTTGTGGAAAGAACATAAAGAAAACCAAATTCTCTGCAGTATGCCTCACCCTAATTCTAACCTTTGTGTTTTTACTTTGTTGATTTTGGGTACTGTAGTTAAATGTTAAGCAAGTGTTCAGAGAGTCTAATTTGGAAAGATGCTATATAGCAATGCTATATTTCAAAGAATACCTGGAAGAAATGTAATGTCTGAAGAATGTGAAACAAAGAAAGGCCAGTTGTAGATGGACTATTGTCTTGAAGCAATTAGAGATGAATACTTATCAATATCAGGAAATTTCGTTATCAGGAGTCCAAACTTTTTATATAGAACTAGCTTAGAAGGGACCGATAACATTTCCTAAATGAATTTTGACATTTTCCTTATTTTATATTAAAATTTTGTATTTATATTAAAAAGTAAATACCTACTTAGTACCATCTATTTAAAATATACTATATTAGATATGGTGAAGGGTACAAAGAAATATTAAAATAAAAATTGGACCCTACCCTCAAGGAGTTTTCAATTCAGTTGGGGGAGAGGGTTAATGCCCTGGCCAATGTCAAGGGTTTTACTTGTAACCTTGTTCTCTTCAACATATTTCTATTAAAGAATAATATGAAATAGGAAACAGACATACTTATCAACTTTATAAGTTTACTTGAATCTGGTAAGGACTTCTAGAATATACTAAAATACTAAAATTCCTAATGGTCCTGGAAGGATAGAATCATGTGCCAAAACAAGATATAGAAATTTAACTGGGATAAGTATTATGTCTGTACTTCTGTAAAAACAAAAATAAAACAGAAACAAAACAAAAACCAAAATAAACAAAATGACAACAACAAAAAACAACAACCCACAGATGGTGGACAACTGATTGGGCAACAATTAATCTTTTTCTAAATAATTATTTTAATTGATCTATGTATAGATATGAGTCCAAACACTGTATTTTAAGTAAGATGGTAACTTTCTTGATGGTAGAGAATTTCATTTAAAATTTAAAAACAGGGGCAGCAAGGTGGTGCAGTGGATAGAGCACTGGCCCTGGAGTCAGGAGTACCTGGGTTCAAATCCGGCCTCAGACACTTAACACTTACCAGCTGTGTGACCCTGGGCAAGTCACTTAACCCCAATTGCCTCACAAAAAAAAAAATTAAAAATATAGTGTTTATCATGGTTTCTGTACAAAGTATGTACTTCGTAATAGCAGTGTAATTAATTAATTAACATTGTAAACAAAATTCATTTTCATTGTCAGGGCATAGGAAGCCCTCCAAAAGGATTCCTTTCTTTCCTATGCTAACAGTTGGTACTTCCCCCTTTCTATTCATACGTGGTGCCTATAATGTCTATTTTTTCCATTTTTACATACAGAAATGCTAAATATTCTTTAAAGTCCAAGTCAAAGGTTTCCTCCTTTGTGAAATATCCCTTATCTCTCTCTCTTTTAAGCTAATATGAAATTTTTTACACCTTTCAAATAATATATAATATTGTTATCTATGTTTTTGCTTTATTAGGGAATAGTTAATTTGTGTGTTATTAAAAGTTCTTAAGCAGAAGTCACTTGACCACGTTGGGTGGATGGTGTAGATGGAACTCATGAATTCCCTTGCAGACTCAAGTCTATGATTTTATGAATGGGGGGAGACAAATTATAAGATGAAGTTCCCATTTCTAATTGCTTTCTCTAATATTTAGGTGTGACTGGAATGGACAATTTGACACCACAGTCCTTTCTACCATGCTAATACACTGTAATATTATGCATAGATTGTAAAGGCCAAGATATCAGGGATAACATCTTACCTCTCCTTGGCATGTCCCTCAGAGAACAATGATAATAGGAATTTGAGGAATAGTTTGTTGAATTAAGTAAGGTATAGACATCAATGAAAGGCTATGTGATGTAATGAAAGAAAGTCGACCTTGGAGCCAAAAATAACTGTCAGTGTAAGCATGGGCAAGTTACTTAACCACACAATGCTCTAGGTAATTCTCTAAGACTTTAAGTTGTAGGGAAGATGTTGGCCAGCATGGATAAATGAACTTTCCTTACTGATCTTAGGTACAGTCCCTATTCCCAATATACGACTCCCCCCCCAAAAAAAAACAATATTAAGAGATCCATAGGTTCAGCTCAAGTGATCAAGGCATATAATTGTTCTCTGCACTTATCAAACCTCATATAGAATATCATGTATAAACCTCAACAGTAATACACACAAACAAAACTGTATCAAGAGGGGGGAAAAAGAAATCATGTCATTTAAGACACAATGAAAAGAAGTGATATATAATCTGAAAAAAATAACATCTTGCATAAGTAAAACTGGTTTCAACTATTTGAAGATTTTTCACGTGGAGGAAAAGTTAGATATGCTCACCTTGTATATCTCTTGATAGTAGAACAAGATCTAAAAGAATCAATTTCAGAGAAATAAACTTCCAAAATGTTGACCTGTCTAAACATGCCACATATTTCTCCAGGAAATAGTTAGTGTGTTAATGGTTCAAAAGCAGAAGTCACATGATCACATTGGGTGGATGCTGCAGATGGAACTCATGAATCCCCTTGCAGCCTCAAGTCTATGCTTTTATGAATGCGGGGAGACAAATCATAAGATGAAGCCCCCATTTCCAATTGTTTTCCCTAATATTTAGGTGTAACTGGAAAGGACAATTTAACACCACAGTCCTTTCTACCATCGGCATCCATAAACATATTTTTGATGAATGATCCTTGCTACCTGTAACTTAACCAATCAACCAATTGATAATTATTTATTGCACTGTGTTAAGAAATGAGAATACAAAAAGAGGCAAAAGACAAGCCCTACCCACAAGGTGCTTGCAATGTAATAAGGGAGACAAAATGCAAATAAATATATACAAAGCAATCTATATACAAGATACATTAACAGAAGGAATACTATGGAATTAAGAGGAGTTGGGAAATGAAACTGATTTGATTGAGGTAGGCAACGTATGAGGCCCTTTTTCTTTTATAAGTCTTTTGCCTTTTGGTGCTTTGAATCACTCACCAAATCATGACAAAGAATCCTCAGATTCACTCACTATGTAATATCAAGGAAGTTTATGCTAGAGGCAGAAGTCTTACTCTCACTTTGATCAAAATATCACCTACAGCTTTTCATATTTTTCTCCATATCATCTACTTAACTCCCTTTTCACAAAACTCTTAACATATACTTGATGGTCACTGCATAGTTACTTCTCAGTCTCATTTTATGATAAAAAACCAGTATCATACCTTTCTTCAGGGGCTCTTCATTACTCTCTGTGTGAGTTAGAATCCAACTGGGGCCTTTAGAGTGAGAATGTGACAATTGACCTGGCCTATCTTTTATATCAGTTGGCATCAGAGAGAGGAGAGGATCAATGGGATGAGACCATAGTTACTTCCCCTATTGAGGTGGAAGAGAGATACATTTGGCACAAACTGTAAGCTCTCTAGGGCTTTTGATGCCATATAAAGAACATTTGGTTTGCTTCTCTGTGAGTGGTATATGCATACTCACACTTGTGTGCATGATGACTACCACATTATCTTTCAAGGGTGTTGTTAAGAGTAATTAGGCTTTTGTATAGTGTTTTTGGATCCTCATGTTTTATATTATATTAATTATTATGCTATCATCATTCACTATACAAAATGATTGAAATTTCCCAGGCCTCAGAAACAGACAAATTTTTCAGAAATGCATTTTGAATTAGGACCTTGAGCCCAACACATTTTCACAGGAAGAATTCATATTTATTTATTCTAATGAATTCATACTTGTTTATTTTCACAAGATAAAGACATTTTCCATTTCAACAAACCACCAGTAATCTTAGGATAGTTGGGAACTAAGACCCTAACTTAATATTCTCTTTCTCTGTTCTATCCAGAGGTAACATTGCTTTCTATCAAGAACTTAGTGTTTGGGTATAGATGGTAGTAGTATGAGGAAGTAGAAGCAAAGACTACAGTCATTAGGGCTACAGGGTATCAAGAAATTCTGGGCCTCAAATAAGCAACCTACTAGTTAAATTGTAAGGTTGAATGTTATTCCTAGCTCCAATAGAAGGAATGATTATTGATTTGCTATTTGATGAGTAATGGGGAAAAAATTATTCTGTCAAATCAAAGAAAGTTTCTAGATAAAAAGGTACTGAGAAAGGTGTGAAATTTTAATCAAGGCAGTCTCCTATAGTGCAGAATATGCATAAATGAAATATGGAATATAATCTGTTTCTGTTGGGAAGTAAGCAGGTATTTTAAGCTCTTCTCAGATTGTCAAATTCACTATGATTCTTTGGTGAGAAAATATCTTGCCTAGTCAGACCTTTTGTCTATCTTTTTCATATGTGGAATTATTCCCATGAATTGAATTGAAAAATATATTTAGTATGA
This sequence comes from Dromiciops gliroides, assembly GCF_019393635.1. Lineage (NCBI taxonomy): Eukaryota > Metazoa > Chordata > Mammalia > Microbiotheria > Microbiotheriidae > Dromiciops > Dromiciops gliroides. The sequence continues at coordinate 101,919,527 of NC_057863.1, read as the reverse complement.
TCACTTGAGAGCAGGCACATAGAAGTTACAAGGTGAAAGGAAACTAGAGTAAAATAATAAAATGCTTCATACAAAACACTTTATACATAACATTTTAAGATAAATATAAAAATATTTTAAGAACATTACATACTTTCAAAATCAAAAGTCTTATAGAAACTAACATTCCAAGTGTAACTTTTGGTTATTCTGGTCAATTTAGTTCACCTAACTGCAAATGAGATGGAATTAATTAATTTTTGTGTGTATGTTTGCATATTTTCAAGTGAAATCAACTCAAAAAGCATCTACTGAAGGCCTACTAGAACAGCATGTCAGACACTATGATAAGTGCTAGGGATACAACAACAAAACAATCCCTCCCCTCAAGTACCTCACAAATAAAAATTGGGGATGATTTCAAAGGGAAGGAACTAATATTAAAGGAAATCAGGACAAGATTCTTGAAGAAGATGGAATTTTAGTTGATATTTTAAGGAAGCCAGGGGCACTCAGGGGGAGAGAATTTCAGGCACAGGGGATAAACAATGAAAATGTACAGTTATGAAATGGAATGTCTTGTATAAGGTAAAGCAAATAGGAAAGTGTCACTCAATCATAGAGGAGGTGGAGGGGAGTAAGGCGCATGAGTATGTATATATATACAAAATTTAAACATATATATTATATATATATATATATATATATATATATATGTATACACACACATACATATATAGGGGGATACTATTTGCCAGTAAAATAGATGCATTTATTGATCCAGACCTATGATTTCATTAAAGTTTATGTGGGAATTCATGGTGAGAATACCCTTTCTACCAATACAAATCAGCATATATTTTTTTAACTTACATTTGGTTGGTTTGCTAGGACACTGAGAGTTTAGGTGATCAGCTTGACATTACATAGCCATTGGGTCTCAATGGCAGGATTTGAATATATGTCTTTCTGACTCTAAAACCATCTATCTCTGTCATATATTGCACTGCTTCTTTACACATAATATTTCATAATAAATTATAATATATTTTAAGAATATTTCACATTGTCAACAACACAGGAATTATTATTCTAAATGTAATTTTGGAAAATCTATTCAGTTTGGTCAATCTAAGAATGAGATTATATCTAATAATCAATAAACATTTATTAAGTAAATTCTATGTGTCAGGGACTATTTTACGTTATGGGGATGAATATATAGAAATAAGAAATTCTTGCTCTCAAAGCGTTTATACTCTCCAGGGGGGAATAATATGTCTAGAGGCAAGGAAAAACAATAGAATCTATATGAATACATAGAAAATCAGTGTGTGTGTGTGTGTGTGTGTGTGTGTGTGTGTGTGACATTAATAATTGGGAAAATAAGGAAACACTTTTTGAAGAAGGCAGCTCTTTGAACTGTGCCTTTACTACCTGTAAACATGATGTGGTCCATAAATATGACTATTCCCTTTTCACCACATGCAAAATGACCAGTAGAAACTGCAACTATGCTTGGGAGAAGCAAAAGCTGATTATGTTTTCATCATCACTAGGTAATGGCAGTCCAACTATCTGTAGCATAAAAGTTTTTTTCCAAGAGTGAAGGTCTGGATAAAAGGTTTGAATATCAAGGTTCTGGGGAATCCAAAGATAAATAGGATACCAAGGAAAGGGGAAGGAGTTTTTTTTTGTTTTTTTATTTTTTTGTTTTTGTTTTTTTCATGTAAGAACATCAACATAATTATTTACCTCCCCCTAACTTCTTTTTTGTTTGTTTATTTGTTTTGGTGAGGCAATTGGGGTTAAGTGACTTGCCCAGGTTTCACACAGCTAGTAAGTGTTAAGTGTCTGAGGTCGGATTTGAACTCAGGTACTCCTGAATCCAGGGCTGGTACTCTATCTTCTGTGCCACCTAGCTGCCCCTCCCCATAACTTCTTTTACAGTTCACTCATTCTCTTGGTTAATGTTGTGTGTCTTTGATACTATAAGAAGACCAATGGCATCATGATGTTGGAATCAAGTTGCAGTGTGTTCAGTGGTAGCTGATTGGTCCAATATGTATTTGGAAGACTCTACTACAGCTTGGGCACAAAAAAATCTATTTGAACATTTGAGATAGAGATGTCTCCAGATTTGTGCCTTTTATATTCCCTTTATGATACTGCAATTCTGCTTTACTCATAAAACAAAGTGCCTTCTTTGATGCAGGCATGACATGCTGGGTGGTCCTTTGTTAGCATCTCCCATGTCTCACAATCCATAATAAAGTTCTTCAGAGTGTCCTGGAGGGTGTTGTTGTACTGATTCTTCTGACCTCCTTGTGAATACTTGCCTTGTGTGAGTTCTCCATAAATTAGTCTTTTAAGTAAACATAGATTTGGCATTTGCACTACATGGCTAACTCATCAGTGTTACACTCTCTTTAGTAGAGTTTGAATCCTTGGTAAGAATGTCACAAGTTGTAAAGTGCTTTAAAAGATGGAGAATTTTATATTTGCTGTTTGCAGTAACAGGGAGGTTCTAGGGTTAACTATGTAGTGGAGTAATGTGGTCAGACCTATTCTTTAGGAAAATCAGTTTGGCAGTTGAGTAGAGAATAGATTTGGAGTGGAGAGAGACTAGATGTAGGGAGTACATTTGTAGTACAAATGTATCAAACATTCTAGGTAGGAAGAGATGAGGGGCTAGGCCAGGGAGACACCTGTGAATGGCAAGAAGGGTACATATAATGCTTTGCTAGAAATAACGAGACTTTGAACAGATTGACCATTTGGGGCTGTGTAATTTAAAATTCTAAATGTGAGTTCTAATCTGTTCCTCCAGTTTTGGGGGAAACTGACTAAAATCACTGATAAAACAAGTTTAGGTTTTTAAAGGTTATTGAAAGATAGAAAGAGAAAGATTGAGAACAGAATTCCTATGGCCTGCCAATCCTATCTTTCCTCAATTTTCCTGTGAAGTCCTCAGGAGTCTCCGCACCACCACAGTGAAGTCAGGAACCAAAAAGCAACAGCACTCTCTGCGAGGCTTTCCTACCTCCTTCCAGTCCCCTCCCAGAAATGGGAGGTTCTTCAAGCTGGTTGCTTGACTGGGCTGGAAGTTCAAAGTTTTTTTTAGATTCTGAGAACCATGCTTTCTTAAGTGCTCTCAAGTACCAGCCAGATGTGCTTAGAATCTAGTCAACTACTAATCCAGTCAAATCAGCCAGTAATCCACTCAGGTGGGCTCCTGAGTATCTGCCAAATCTCATCTATCACATTCCATTATCGTGACAAGGCAAGTAAGAGTCAGGAGTCAAGGATAAATTTGAGAAACTGAGTGATTGGCAGACTAGCATAGTAAAGCTCTCAATAGTAATTGGAAAGTTTAGAAAAAGGAAGGGCTTGGACAAAGGTGGAGATGGGAAAGATAATGGATTCTGTATTGTATATGTTGAGTTTGAGATATCTATGAGATATCAAATTAAAAATATACAAGAGTCAATTTGTGATGCAAATCGTTAGCTCAGGCAAAAGGTTAGGCTAGATATTTAGACCTAGAAATAAAGGACAAGAAAAAGAAAACATTAATTTTCCTGATTGTGGCATTATATTTATGTTATTGCATTATAACATCTCATTAGTTGTTTGGGTAGACATATTAGGCCTTGACTAATTCTGAACTTGGCATCAACTAAATCTCCACTCCTTTTTGACAAGAGTTACTGTTAAGCTAGAATTTAGCCATTATGTAATGGTGTTGATTCTTTTGAATCCAAAGTGAATATTTTATTTTCTATTTAAATTTTGATCCATATTTTCAGCCTGCCATAATTAAATTATACACACACATATGTATATGTATATTTATATATACACATGTATATATATGTATATACAGTTATGCAAAGCTATGACTTCTACCTTTGTATCACCAGAAATATTGCAAATCATAATGACAGTCAAGAAAATCAACTACTATGATCCATGTATCAATTGGGGCTTACAATCTATCTGAGGAACAGTCCACCAGAATGCAGAATCTTATAGTCACATTGATACAATTATAGTCAATATTTGAAACCAGGCACTTTCTAAAACCAATTATAGAGTCAAGAGACTAGTGGTCTGCATTAGTAGAGAAGAAATTTACACAGACAAAATTGTTTCTCCTTGTATATACAAATAAGTTTTAATGTACTTTCTTTTTATATGATCTGTAGAGAGGTATAGCATTATTTGATGGCATAATACAGAAAAAAGTGAAAGACTTTTTAAACTATGGCTCACAAATAGAATGCCAAAGTGTAGGTATACTTAAAGGATATATTATTAAATGTAATAGTGAATTGTTAATTACATTTTTACAAGTTGATGACAATGCTCCAAAGTGTGGAGCTGTTTATCATGCCTTCAAAAATCCATTTCAATAACGTTCTCAGCATCTTTGATCCAAAGATCAAAACATGCCTCACTTCATATTACAAGTTAATACAAGCCAGCAAGATTCACACATTAAAGACATCTTTAAATAAGCGATCTTTTAAACAAGATAGAAATCTGCAATGAAGTTTGCACAGCTGGAGGTCTAGGAGAAGATTGTTCCACAGTTCATCAACATAAAGTTGGGGGGGGGGTCATTGTCAGTAAGAGAAACTTAAATATGCTTTGTCAGGAGCAAACAACAAAAATGGAATTGAATCATGATCTGACTTTACAAAAATAATCAGACATAAGTGTATTTAAATATTTTATATTAAGCAATGATTATAGTTGATTATAGAAAATTGTTCTATAATGTATAATTATAGAAAAATATTTTTCTTTATATAAGCCATTGTGGTAATCAGAAAATAATTTTGACAATTCATGTGGACATTAAAATGGGTGCTATACAGAGAGTTCCCCAACTTTTAAATGTTTATAACCTGATTTTATATATACCAGTAGTTGATAAATTAAAACAACTAACTACATGTGGTATTTGTTCATGCATTTCTATTAACTCCCACAGTGCTATACAGTTTAGTAGTGATTTTAGACACTCAAATATCCCCTACCAGGGTTGCTTGAGGATCAAATGATATAATATTTGGAAAGATCTTAACACAGTGCCCATCACTCATTAACTGCTTAATAAATTGTTCCCTGACTCTCCCCTTTGCTCTAGATAATTTACTTATAATATCTAGGAATAAAAGTTTTCAAATCCACATTAAGACCCACAACAACATTCAGGCTGGGTTGTCAACAAGTGTGTGTCTTGGTAGCAGTTTCTGAACAGTCTCAAAATTCAATTCAATTTAACAAGCCTCTTGTACTTACTTTCAATGTGTAAGATACAGTACCAGCTAATAATAATAATAATAATAATAATAATAACAACAAAATGTGCACATTAAATAATTTTATATAATTATATATAGTTAATTATTATTAAATACTTAATTGTATCTTAATAACATATATTATATAATAATACTAATTATTATAATTAATAATTCTATAGTACTTTTAGGTTTGCAAAGTACTTCATAAATATTTCATTTTATTCTCTCTAAAACCTTGGGAAGTAGGTGCTACTATTATTCCCACCTTACATTGAAGGAAAACTGAAGTATACTGAAGTTGCCCAGGGTCATAAGGATAGTTATGGATTCAGACTCAGATCTTCCTTGACTCCAGGTTCTGTTGCTCTATAGAATGTGCCACCAAGCTGCTTCCAACAGGAATCCAACCATAAGATCAAAACATTTCTTGTCCTCAAAGGCCTTGAATTTTACTGGAAAGATACAGTATGTATATGGATAAGAATGAAAGTAATTTGAAGAAAGAAAGAGTATTTCTCTTGAAGGAGATAGAGAAGGTGCCATGAAAGCAACATCAAACCTTAACTTTGATGGAAGATATGTATATATTATCTTGTTTGAACATTACAACAATCCTCTGAGACAGCTAGTATCTATATTCTAGTTTACAGAGGAGGAAATTAAGAATAATTGACTTGTTCAAGATTGCACAGCATGTAAGGTTTGAGGGAGGATTTGAACTCAGTACTTCCTGAGTCCATATAGAGCCATTTTTTTCACCTACATTATACATACTTTTTCCCCAGCATATGAGAAGCTGAAGAAGTAATCAGTTTAACGCAAAATATCCTCAAACCTTTCTGCCAGTTTTGTATGTAGGTAGGCATATATATGTATAATGTGCATGTATATACACATACAATTTATATGTATATATACACATATGTGTAAATACATATACATGTGTGTATGTGTATATACATACATATACAGATGTGTGTAACAATTATTTCAATATACTTGAAAGAAAACAAAATTTTTAGGAATCCATGTGCTTCTATTATATGCAATTCTAAGTGAATGGTAAATTTAACAAGATAGTAACAAAATTACCCTCATTATTTTTGTTCTTTCAATTTTTTTACATGGGTTTCTTCAGTATATGTTATTTAAGTGATTTATTTTATTGATCATGTTGACTAATGGATTTTTTTAAATTTATTGAATAAAATAAGATTTTTTTACCATGGTACAACAGAAAAGATTGCAAATGAAACTGCAAATATACTATTCACAACTTGCTATTCTTTTAAAATATACAACAAAATCATCAAGTAAATACCTTTTGTTATTTCTTCTTTCCCCCTCCCACTAAAGAGATGGCTACCATTAGAAACAAATATGTATGTATGTATATGTATATATATATATATATATATGTATGTGCATGTATATACAAAAATTTGTTTCCATATCTGTATATACAAATATATGTGTAAAATTATTCAATACATACTTCTATTTATCAGGACTTTCTCTGGATGCAGATAGCATATTTCTTTATATGTCCTTTATAGTTAATTCGAGTATTTATAATAGTCAAAATAACTTATTCACTCAAAGACTTTCTTAAAACAATGTTGCTGGGTCATCTAGGTGGCACATTGGATAAAGCACTGGCCCTGGATTCAGGAGGACCTGAGTTCAAATCTGGCCTCAGATACTTGACATTTACTAGCTGTGTGACCCTGGGTGAGTCACTCAGTGCTCATTGCCCCACAAATTAAAACAACAACAATAACAACAACAAAACCCCCATATTGCTGTTACTATATATAGTGTTCTCTTGTATTTATATATTTCATACTTCATTATGTCATGAAAGTCTTTCCATAATTTTCTAAAATTATTGAGCTCATAATTTCTTACAGAAGAGTAATAATATTCCATAAGAACCATATGCCACAACTTGCTATTCCCCAATTGAAGAGCATCCCTGCAATTTCCAATACTTTGCCACCAAAAAGAAAGCTGTTATAAACATTTTAGAATATATAGGTTATTTTCGTTTTTCCTTAATTATCTCCAGAAATAGATCGAGTACTGCTATTATTGGGTGAAAAGGTATAGGTAGTTCAATAACTCTTTGGGCATAATTCCAGATTGCTTCTCAAAATAGTTGAATCAGTTCACAATTTCATAAAAAATCAGTGTCCTAATCTTGCCACATCACCTCCAAAAGTTGTCACCTTCCCCTTCTCTCATTTTAATTAATAGACATTAATGATTTTTGAAGGTTTGTTTTTTTTGCATTCTCATCACTATCCACTAATATCACCACCACCCCAACAGAAGGTCTACCTTATAACAAATAATTAAGACAAGGAAAACCAATCAACATAGTAGAGCTATGTGAATATCTTATTTGCATATCTTATCTTCTCTTACAAGGGATTCTTTTCTGGTACATGTTACACTAAGTGGATTCTGAATGGAACCTTTCAATTCTGAAATTCTGTGCTCCAATTAAGTGGAAATGAAGAATGAGTATGTGTTTATGATAATCCAGATGTATGACAAGAAATGTTGGGGGCAGCTAGATGGTGAAGTGGATAAAGCACCAGCCTTGGATTCAGGAGTACCTCAGTTCAAATCCGGCCTCAGACACTTGACACTTACCAGCTGTGTGGTCCTGGGCAAGTCACTTAACCCCCATTGCCCCGCAAAAAAAATTTAAGAAATGTTAAGTTTAGAGAATATCTAGTAGTTTACTTTGACTGGAACTTAAAATATTGAAGTAGAAATAATTAGAATTAAAGCTGCAAAGAATGTGGGAATCAGATTTTAGAGAACTTTAAGTGTTGGGCAAAGGAGTTGATAAGTTGATAGGCAATAAAGAAACACTAATGATGTTTAATAGTATTTTATTTTATTTTTTTCCAATTACATGTAAAGATAGGTTTTAGCATTCATTTTTGTAAGATTTTGACTTCCAAATTTTTCTTCCTCTCTTCCTCCCTTCTCTCCTTCCACCTAAAGCCAGGAAGCAATTTGATATAGATTATAAATTACAATCCAGATAAACATACTTCCACACTAGTCATGTTGTGAAATAAGAATCAGAACAAAAGGAAAAAAAAGAAAGAATAAACAAGCAACAACAACAAAAGTGAAATTAGTATGCTTCAATCTGCATTCAGAATCCATACTTCTTTTTCAGGATGTGGAGAAGATTTTCTATCATGAGTCTGTTTGCATTGTCATGGATAATTGTATTGCTGAGAAGAGCTAAGCCTATCACACAATGTTGTTACTATGTTCAGTATTCTCTTGGTTTTGCTCATTTCACTCAGCATCAGTTCATGTAAGTCTTTCCAGGTTTTTCTGAAATCTTTCTGTTTATCATGTCTTATAGCACAATAGCACTCCATTATGTTCTAATGGCACAACTTGTTAGCCATTCCGCAATTGATGGACATTCCCTTAATTTCTAATTCCTTGCCACCACAAAGAGTGGCTACAAATATTTTTATGTGTAGTTCCTTTTCCCTTTTTAATGATCTCTTTAGGATATATATGCAGTAGTGGCATTGCTGGTTCAAAGGGTATGCACAGTTTTATATCCCTTTGGGCATAGATTAAATTGCTCTCCAGAATGGTTGGATCAGTTCACAACTCCAACAATGCATTAGTGTTCAACTTTCCCATATCTCCTCCAACATTTATCATTTTCCTTTTTCATCATATTAGCCAATTGGTTAGGTGTGAGGTGATACTTCAGAGTAGTTTTAATTTGCATTTCTCTAGGAGTGATTGAAAATATTTTTTCATATGACGGTACATAACTTTAATGTCTTCATCTGAAAACTGCCTGTTCAGATCCTTTGACCATTTCTCAATTGGAAAATGATGTTTATTTTTTTGTATTTGATTTAGTTCTCTCTATATATTTTGAAATGAAGCTTTTATCAGAAACACTCCCCAGCTAATTTTTCCCCAGCTTTCTACTTTCCTTCTAATCTTGGTTGCATTTGGTTTTGTTTGTGTAATACCTGTTTCATTTAATGTAATCATAATGATCCAATTTGCATTTCATATTGTTCTCTATCTCATCCTTTGGTCATAAATTCTTCTGCTCTCCATAGATCTGACAAGTTAACTATTCTTTCCTTTTCTAATTTGCCTATGGTATCACCCTTTATGTCTATATAATCTACTCATTTTTACTTTACTTTGTTATATAGGGTAAGATGTTGGTCTATGCCTAGTTTCTACTATACTATTTTCCAGTTTCCTCAGCAGTTTTTGTCAAATAATGAGTTCTTATACTTGAGACTAGTGTCTTTGCGTCTACCAAACAAGAGATTGGTATATTCATTTGCTCATGTGTTTTGTTGACCTAACTCATTCTACTGATCCACCATTCTATTTCTTACCCGGTAACAATAGTTTTGATGGTTGCTGCTTTATAATATAGTTTTAGACCTGGTATAGCTAGGCCATCTTACTTTTTTGTTGTTTTTCTTTTTCATTAATTCCCTTTATATTTTTGACCTTTTGTTCTTCAAGATAAATCTTGTTATTTTTTCTAGCTCAATGAAATATTTTTTGGTAGTTTGGTATGACATTGAATAAACAAATAAATTTAGGTAGAATTGTCATTTTTACTATATTAAGTTGGCCTACCCAGGAGCAATTGATAATTTTCCATTTGTTTAGATAGGATTTTATTTGTGTGAAAAGTGTTTTGTAATTGTGTTCATATAGTTTCTGCATTTGCATTGGCAAGTAGACTCCCAAATATTTTATATTGTCTACATTTATTTTAAATAGAATTTCTCTTTCTGCTACATTTTGTTGACCATATGAAAAAGACTGTTGATTTATGGGGATTTATTTTATATCCTGCAACTTTTCTAAAGTTGTTAATTGTTTCAAATAGTTTTTAGTTGATTCATAAGGATTATCTAAGTATTCCATCATCATATCATTTGCAAAGAATGATAGTTTTGTTTCCTCCTTTCCTATTCTAAGTCTTCAAATTGTTTTTCTTCTCTTATCTCTAAGGATAACATTTCTAGTACAATATTGAATAATAATGCTGATAATTGACATCCTTGTTTCAACATTAATATTATTGGGAATGCTTCTAACAAATACCCATTACATATAATATTTGCTGATGATTTTAAATAGACACTTTTTATCATATTAAGGAAAGTTACATTTATTAATATGCTCTCTAGTGTTTTAATTTTTAATTTTTAAAATTTAGGGTTTTTTATGGGCCAATGAGGGTTACGTGACTTGCCAAAGGGTCACACAGCTAGTAAGTGTCAAGTGTCTGAGGTCAGATTTGAACTCAGGTCCTCCTGAATCCAAGGCTGGTGCTTTATCCACTGCACCACTTAGCTGTCCCACTCTCTAGTATGTTTAATAGTAATGGGTACTGTATTTTATCAAAAGCTTTCTCTGCATCTATTGAGAAAATCATATGATTTAGATTAGTTTTCTTATTGATATGATCAATTATGTTGATAGTTTTCATAATATTGAACTATCCATGCATTCCTGGTATAAATCTCACCTGATAATAGTGTGTGATCCTGGTGATAAAATGCAATCTCTTTGGTATTATTCTATTTACAATTTTTGCATAAATATTCATTAGGGAAATTAGTATATAATTTTCTTTCTCTGTTTTTGCTCTTCCTGGCTTAGGTATCAGCACCATATTTATCTCATAAAATGAATTTCGCAGGATTCCTTCTTCACCTATTTTTCCAAATAGTTTGTTTGGTATTGGAATTAATTGTTCTTTAAATATTTTTAGAATTCACTTGTGAACTCATCTGGCCCTGAGATTTTTTTTCTTAGGGACTTCCTAGATAGCTTGTTCAATTTCTTTTTCTAAAATGCCGCTATTCAAGTCTTTTATTTCCTCTTCAATTAATCTGGGCAATTTATATTTTTATAAATATTAATCCATTTCCTCTAGATTGTCAAATTTATAGGCATATATTTGGCAAAATACCTTGTAATTATTGCTTTAATTTCATCTTCATTGGTGGTCAATTCACCCTTTTCCATTTTGATACTGGTAATTTGTTTTTCTTTCTTTTTTATAATAAAATTAACCAAAGGGTTGTCTATTTTATTGTTTTTTATTCGTAAAACCAGCTTTCAATTTTATTTATTAATTTAATAGTTTTCTTACTTTCAATTTTATTAATCTCTCTTATTTTTAGAATTTCTAATTTGGTGTCTAATTGGGGATTTTTAATTTATTCTTTTTCTGGCTTTTTTAGTAGTATGCTAAATTAATTGATCTCTCTCTATTTTATTCATGAAAGCATGTAGAGATTTAAAATTTCCCTTATGAACTGCTTTGGCTGCATTCATAAATTTTGGTATATTGTCTCATTATTGTAATTCTCTTTGATGATATTATTGATTATTTCTATGATTTATTGTTTGACCCACACATTCTTTAGAATGAGTTTATTTTCTAATTATTTTTAGTCTATCTTTCCATGGTCCTTTATTACACATAATTTTTATTTCATCATGATTTGAAAAGGATGCATTTACTATTTCTGCTTTTCTGCATTTGACTGAGGATTTTATGACCTAATACATGGTTAATTTTTGTGTAGGTATCATGTACCACTGAAAAATGACATATTCCATTCTATTGACACAGTTTTCTCCAGAGATCTATCACGTTTAATTTTTCTAAAATTTAATTCATATCTTTAACTTTCTTAATTTTGTGGTTAGATTTATTCAGTTCTGAGAGAGGAAAGGTTGAGTTTCCCCCATTAATACAGTTTTGCTATCTATTTCTTCTTGTAACTCAATTAACCTCTCTAAGAATTTGGATGCTGTGCCACTTGGTACATAAATGTTTAGTATTGATATTACTTCATAGTCTATGGTACCTTTTAGCAAGATGCAGTTTCCTTCTTTATCTATTTTAATTAGGTTTATTTTTTCTTTTGCTTTGTCTGAGATAAGGATTGCTACCCCTGCTTGTTTTTACTTCAGCTGAACCACAATATATTTGGCTCCAGCATTTTGCCTTTATTCTGTGTGTATCTCTACTTCAAATGTGTTTCTTGTAAACAACGTATAAAAGGATCCTGGTTTTGAATCCACTCTGCTATCCACTTCCACTTTAGAGGAGGATTCATCCCATTCATATTCTCAGTTATGATTACTAACTGTGTATTTTCCTGCATCCTTCCCCCCTGACATGTTTATACTTTCCTCTCTCCTTTCCACCTGTCTTTTCTCACCAATGTTTTGCTTCTGACCACCACCTCCCTCAATCTACCCTCCCTTCTATCAGCCCCATCTCCCTTTTGCCCTTTCCCCTTTTGCCTTATGGTTTTGCCCTCCTTTCTATCAGCACCCAATCCTTTTCTTTCCCCTTTTGCCTCATAGTTTTACCCTCCATTCTATCAGTACCTCATCCTTTTCTTTCTCCTTTCCCTTCTTTATTTCCCTATAGGGTAAGAGTAATTTCCTTTTTTTTCCCTGGGCAATTAGCGATAAGTGACTTGCTAGTAAGTGTAACTGTCTGAGGCCAGATTTGAACTCAGGTCCTACTGAATCCAGTGCCAGTGATTTATCCACTGTGGCACCTAGCTGCCCCAATGGATTCATTTAATGACTATTTTTTCCTCTGTTTCTAAGACATTGGAGTAGTTCTCCTTGATAATATTGTGAAATATGCTGTCCAGGCTCTGTTTCTCATTCATATATTAGCCTAGTTCATACTTTTTAAAGCTGAGCTCTGCTCCTGGGGTAGAAGGTACATTGCCCCAAGGTTCTTTTGCTGGGGCTCAGGGAAATGATCACTGGCTTTCTGCTCTGAGTCCTCAGGGGCTTGCAACTTGCTCACTGTACTGGGATGGCCCATCCTAGTTGTATCTGTTGTGTAGCAGATACCCCAGCTGCTAGATTGTCTTCTGAATTCAATCTGGGAGCTTCACAACTGGCCTGCTGTACTAGTAGCTTGCTGATCTAGGATATCAAGTCCTCAGCTGTTGATCTGTGCTGTGTCTAAGAGCCTTTTGCTGGCTTACCCAGAGACCTTCTGCCCTAAGCTGTGTTCCTCTTTTCACCAGTTTAGATAGATCTTTTCTGAAGTTCTTCTAGGTTATCTTAAGGCAGAAAATTGTTTTGCTCCATTTTTTTGTATGTTCTGCAGTTCCAGAATCCGTTTAGAGGCCTAATTTAGTGTTGTTTCTGAAGCAAATTTGGGAGAGCTCAGGCAACTTCCTGGCTTCTCTCCACCATCTTGGCTCTAAAGATTTTTTTTAAAGAAGGGAATAACTTGGTCAGTCTTGTGTTTTAGTGAAGCTCTTTTTGCAACCACGTTGAGTATGCATTGTATAGATAAATATGTTGGAGGCAGGGATACCAATTAGCAAACATTAACAGTAGTCCTTGCTAGAGACTAAAAGAGCCTAAATTAATATGGTAGTCATTTTAATTGAAAGAAATGGATGGGTCTGGAAGATACAGAATGAAAATCAACAGGAATTGGCCATAAGTTGGATACAAAGAATGAAGGATAGGGAAGAAGCAAATAAGACTTAAATTATGAAAGTGGCTGATTAGGCAGCTAGCAGAACACCGAACAGGAATGATGCCACCTACTGGAGACTTACTGTGGAAAAGCTCTGCCATAAAGTGAAGGTCTTTGAGGGCAAGACCAGGAGTCTTTTCTTTGGTGTCAGGAAGTGACGTTTGCTTGTGGGAGAAGGGAAGGAGGAGCCTGACACTCTGACTAGGGCTTTTTCTGGGGACTCTGGCGGAGAGTGGAGCTAGAAATGCACTCTCCCTTTAATAGATAGATGAATGTAGGCCTTTCTCTCTCTCTTTACCAAATTCTTATTCTCCTTAATAAATGCTGAAAAGCCTAACTCTGGCTAAACTTATAATTTATTGGCGATCACTCATTAGATATTTTAGACAGAATAGCTAGAATTTTAGCCCTTAACAGAGTACAGATATTTTGAGAAGAGATACATTTAAGGAAAAAAGTAATGAATTTTGTTTTGAACATGGTGATTATGAAATGCTGACAGAACATAGAAGTGGCAATATCTCACAGGCAACTGGGACTGGAGTTCAGGAGAAAGATGATAAAACTAGCTATATAGATTGGGAAGTTATCTTCATAGAGATGAACTAATGAAATGACATCCTAATTGATTTCCCGTCCTCAAGTCACTCTTCAACATTATCAATCCTCCACATAACTATCAAACTATTGAGTATGGCATGAGTAATATGCCCTTAAGTTAAATTAAACTTGGCCTGCTTGCTATTGACTGTAGGACAGCATATAACCTATTCTGGCCTTCCAAGTTCTTCACAAACTCGTCCATGCCTATCTTTCCAAATACATTATACCTTATTCCCATTTCTGAACTTTCTGGTGCAGCTAAATTGGACTTTTTCCTTCCTCCATCTTTCATGCTTGTTCCTTTTCAGAAGATATGTCTTCTTCATGAAATGCATTGTTTTTACTTTTTCCTCATAAAATTCCTTAAATCCTTCAAAATTCTGACTAAGCACCATCCTTTATTTCAAACTTTTCCTTGACTGCCACCAACTAATAGTGCTTATCCTCCCTACTTGCATCGTATTTCACTATCTTATATTTATTTTGACTGCCCTCTGACTTCATCATTTGACCAAAAGTGCTCTCTCCAAAGATAGTAACTTATTTTTTAAATTATAAACATTTTTATTTAAAGTTTTGAGTTCCAAATTTTATTCTTCCTTACCTCCCTCTCCTCCCCCCTCCCAAGGTGGTAAGCAATCAGATACAGCAATCGGATTACATGCGTAATTATGTAAAACATTACCATATTAGTCATTCTGTATAAGAAAACTTGAATAAAAGAAAAAAATGAAAGAAAAAAAATAGCATGCTTCAGTCTGTGTTCAATCAATATCAGTTCTTTTTTTGGAGGTGTATAGTATGCTTTATCATTAGATCTTTGAAGGGACAGCTAGGCAGCACACTGGCCCTTGATTCAGTTGGATCTGAATTCAAATTTTTCCTCAGACATTTGACATTTACTAGCTATGTGACCCTGGGCAAATCACTTAACCCTAATTGCCCCCACCAAGAAAATAAAATAAAATAAAATCATTACACCTTTGGGATTGTCTTGGATCTTTGTATTGCTGAGAATAGCTAAGTTACTCCCAGTTCTTCATCAAACAATATTGATGTCACTGTGCACAACTTTCTACTGGTTCTGCTCATTTCGCTATATATTAGTTCATATAGCTCTTTCCTGGCTTTTCTGAAATCATCCTGCTTGTCATATCTTATAGCACAATAATATTCCATAGCCATCATATACCACAACTTGTTTAGCCATTTCCCAATTGATGGATTGGGTATTCCTTTGTTTTCCATTTCTTAGCCAGCACAAAAAGAGCATCTATAAATATTTTTGTACAAATAGGCCTTTTTCTGTCTTTGGGATAAGCAGTGGTACTGCTGGATCAAAGAGTATGCACAGTTTTATAGCTGTTTGGGCATAATAACTTATTCTTAAATTCCAAAACAAAAGACCTTACCTCAATCCTCATCCTTGAGCTCTCTGCAGCTTTTGACATTATCAATCACCTTTTTTTAGAGATTTCACATTATCTGAATTGTCATGACACTGTTCTCTCCTTGTTGCCCTCTTATCTTTCTCTGTCTTCTTTTCTGGTTTCTTATCCAGGCCGTGTCAGCTGATAGTGGGTATTCCCCAGGCCTCTGTCCTTGGTTGTTTTCTCTTCTTCCTCTATACTATTTCACCTGGTGATATCATCAGTTCCTATGAAATGAATTATCATGTCCTAGATTATGATTCTTAAATCTATTTATCTAGCCCTTACCTCTCTGTTGACTTCCAGTCTTACCTCTTATACTGCTGATTAAACATCTCCAACTGGATATCCCATAGAAATCTTAAATAGAATTGGTCCAAAACAGAACTCCTTATAGTTCTTCTGGAATCCACGCCTCTTCAATATTGCTTTTACCCTCAAGGGTAGCACCACCATACTCACAGCTATCCAGTCTTACAATGTTGATATAATCATCAACTCCTTGATATCTCTCAGCCACATTCCAACTAATCATCAAGTGTTGTAATTTCTATGTTTAGAGCTAATATCTATTGTTTGTGATCTCTTCTCTCCTCTAACATAGCCACTGCTATGATTTAAGCTTTCATCATGTAACGATTGGAATGATGCCACCTGCTGGAGACTTACTGTAGAAGAGTTCCACCCATGAAGCAAAGGTCTTTGAGGGCAAGACCAGGAGTCTTTTCTTTGGCATCAGGAAGTGACGCGGGCTAGTGGGAGAAGGAAGGAAGAGACTGGCGCTCAGTCTCGCTCTCTTTCCTCTGGACTCTGGTGGAGAGTGGAGCTAGAAATGTGCTCTTAAAGAACTTAAAGGTGTGGTGAATTCCAGGTCTTTTCAGTGCCTTTCAAAAGTCAAAAATTTTTTTTTTGGAATATGCTTATCAAAAATAATACTTCTAGAATCAATTTACACTTGCCATGGCAACCAATTTGCCAGGGAAATGCTTTAAAGAGTTTGATCAAATAATCAGTTGAGAGAAAAAAATAAAAACAAACAACTCAGAATATGGGAGCACAATACTCCTAGAATTAACATTGTATTATGAAATCAAAACCATCTTGCAATTTTTCAAAATTAGATAAATGAATAGAAGAAAATACACATGGAACAATAAAAGACAATGAAATTCAAACTAAGGAAATCTAAATGAATATGAACTTAATATCAATAAGAGTATTATAAAATATAAACTTGATCACATGACTATAAAAAGCTTTTACAAATATTCTCCTTGTTTTAAAAAATAAATATAAAACACAATCTCAAAAGCATGAAAATCTCTATGAAAAGAAACCCATACCATTAATTTCAAAATGTCTACGTGATAGCATAGAAATCCTATGTAACCTCTGAACTGATACTATTACTCTGAGTAAATTCAGAACACTTTTGATTCCGATATCTAAAATCCCCAATACTCATATCAATACCTTGCTGTTTACTTCTACATTTCTGTAAAATATATACCCTTCCATGGCAAAAGAAGCAGAGTCTTGAACTATGTTGATGATTGTCATTCTTATTCAGCTTAAGTTTTTCTTCTTTAACCCCTCTATATTGTCTGTCAGTCTTTTCACCATACAAATGCTTTATAAGATTACTAATTAAAGACAAAAGCAGGTTAGCAAAATTATGAACAAAACGAGCATATCTGGAATTTAAAGGGCTTTCTGAGGTTGTCTCAGAAGCACAGCCAGGCTGGGGAAGGGCTGAGCCTGAAGCTGCAAATGTAGTTAGAGAAAGTTGAGCATGCGCATCAGTTCTCTGGATTTCCCAGGCAGGGGAAGCAATGGGCTTGGCCATGGGAGGAGTAGAGGGTGGGGTTTGGAGAGGAGGGGAGGGTCCAGCGCAATTAGAATCAGACTTGATTTTGAACTCAGGCCTGGATTCCTCTTCCCCTACTTTGCCTCCAGGCACTAGGGGATTAAAAGCTTCTAGAGGGTGGGTCATTGCCTCCAGGCATGCAAAATTAGAGCTACAATTAGTGTTAGAACTGGGAAAAGCTGCAGGAATCTCTTCAGATTTCTCTGAAAAAGCATGGTTGGGAGAGGGAGAGATATTTCCTTGTGTGAGTAAGTTGCTGGATCTTTTAACAAAAAGAAAAAGAAAAATAGAAAATCCACAAAAACAAAGCATTAACTTGATCTTATCTCCCATTTGTCTGATTAAACAGACTAAAATCAAAAATAGGGTAATTAGGGAGTTTAAAAGGTCCAATTAAAAAAATTTAAGGGGAAAACACAGTCAGTATGCCAGTACTTAGTTAAAGGGAGAGGGTAGGGGAAATTTCTTACCCAGCCAGAAGATCAGAAGACTGAAGTTTAGCTTTCCTCTTCATGGTCAACTATCTGTTAAGGGCTAAAATTCTAGCTAAACTGTCTAAAATATCTAGTGAGTGGTCACCAATAAATTATAAGCTTTAGCAAGAGTTAGACTTTTAAGCATTTATTAAGGAGAATAAGAATTTGATAAAGAGAGAAGAAAGGCCTAGATTCCTATCTATTAAAGGGAGAGTACATTTCTAGCTCCACTCTCCACCAGAGTCCAGAGGAAAGAGAGCGAGACCGAGTGCCAGTCTCTTCCTTCCTCCTCCCACTAGCCCGCGTCACTTCCTGACGCCAAAGAAAAGACTCCTGGTCTTGCCCTCAAAGACCTTCGCTTCATGGGTGGAACTCTTCTACAGTAAGTCTCCAGCAGGTGGCATCATTCCAATCGTTACAATCACTTCCTACTGTACTGTGGAGCCCCAGTCAGGATAGCACAAGATCTAGCAGGTTCTACATTAAAGGACCATAGGGCATGGAATATAATATTCCAGAGGGCAAAGGAATTGGGATTACAACCAAGAATTACCTACCCAGAAAAACTGAGTATATCAGAGGAAAAAATTGGACTTTAATAAAAAAGAGGACTCTCAGGTATTCATGGTGACAAGACCTGAACTAAATGGAAAATTTGACTTTCAAATACAAGATCCTAGAGAACCATAAAAAATTGGAGTTTGGGGACAAACCTGGGGTCATGCAGTGGGTGACTGTCTTGAATCTGAGGCTGGGTTTTGGCTGGGATCCCCCTGGGTCCAGGGTGGATGCTTTGTGTACTATGTCACCTAGCTGCCCCATGATGACATCTTTAGGGTTAAATTGAGGGGTGAGGGGAATGCACTGAGGGAGGGGTAAGGGCAGAGGTGAAATCCTACATGAAAGAAACAGGAAAAGGCTTATGGAGTCGGGGAAGAGATGGGGGAGGAACAGGACTGTAAATGAATTTTACACTCATCAGAAAAGGCTCAAAGACCTTAATCTCATCAGAGTTGCCTCAAGGAGGTTTTAACATACAAACTCCACTGGGTGGAGTAATCTCTCTAACCCTGTAGGAAAATAGGAGGGAAAGGGGATAAAGAGAGAGGGGCAAAAGAAGGAAGGGCAGATTGGGGGAGGGGACAGACAGAAGCAAATCCCTTTTGAAGAGGGATAGGATGAAAGAAGATGGATAATGGAATAAATATCATGGGGAAGGGAATAGGGTGGAAGGGAAACAGTTAACACCAGTAATCATGAAAAAGAGAAAAGGGGGAAAAACTACAAAAATATAGCAACTCTTTGTGGTGGCTAAGAATTGAGAATCAAGGGAATGTCCATCAAATGAGGAATGACTGAAGAAGCTGTGGTATATGATTGTGGTGGAATGGTCTTGTGCTATAGGAAATGACAAATGGGATGATCCCAGAGAAACCTGGAAAGCCTTATGAACTGATGTATAGTGAAGTGAGCAAAGTTGGGAGAACATTGTGCATAGTGACTGTAGTATTGTTCAATGAGAAATTGTGAATGACTTAACTACTTTCAGCAATGCAATGAGCCAAGACAATCCCAAGGACTAATGATGAAGCTTACTATCCACTCCCATAGAAAGAACTGATAAAAAGAGAACTTGTGGATTGTACATATATAGCCTGGTTGTGGTATTGTGGAGGGGGGAGGAAAGGGAGGGAGGGAGGGAGAAAAATTTGGAACTCTAAATCTTATGAAAATGAATGTTGAAAACTACCCATACATGTAACTGGAAAAAATAGAATAAATGTTTGTTGCAGGTTATATATATAAAACATATAAATAAATAAATAACTATATATATAGAAAGAGCCAGTACATAATTTTGACCAGGGGAAAGATCCCATCTTGCATAGACTATACAAAGGAGGAAAGAACAAATGGAAATTCAGAGGGATTTTTCAGGGTAGGATAGAGATAATAACAGAATGCAAAGTCTCAAATTTGAAAGGGTCCTCAGAAGACATGTTATTTAATCCAGGGCATACCGCCTTTGCTGAAATTTCCACATGAGTATGAAGCTACTACCTTTCCAGTAAATCCATATCCCTTGAATATAGTTCTTAATTCTTAGGGAATTTTTCCTTATATCAAGCTTAAATTTGCTTCCTCCTAACTTCTTTATTGCTCCTACCCCCTGTCCTCTGGGGCCAAACAAAAGAAGTCTAATTTATCTTTCATGTGATAGTTTCAAATACTTCAAGAAAGACTTTACCATTAATCCTGACTTTATGACCTCAAGACCCCCAGGAATTATTGTCTAGACTGCTTGTGTACCTTAAGGCCTGAGATCTATTCTTTGTATCTTAAGCACTACCAGGCCATTCTACCTGGTCTGCAACTATTCCCTCCTGAACATCTTGTCTCCCCCAATTAAAATATGAGCACCTTGAAATCAGGGAATGCCTTGCTTTTCTATTTATATCTCTAGCAATTGGCACAAAGTAAGGATTTAGTAAATGGTGTTTTAATCATTTGTAAAGATAAGAAAAATAAAGTAATGATAATTATAGTCATGGCCATTTTAGTATAATGTTTCAGACACCTTATATTTGACCATTAACATAAGGATGATATATCTAGTACAAATAGTCTCATCCACATTTTACAGATAAGGAATCTGAGACTCAGAGAGGTCAGATTTTCTAATCTTTATCTCAACAATTCTAGGATTGTAAGAGTCATGACAAAGAAGATATAACTAGTCTCTATTAGGAAAAAAGTACTTATTTGTGTTTTATTCTGGTGATAAGGGGTTTAATTTTGACCAATATATGTTCATTGTAATGAAAATTAGGATAACTGCTTTGAATAGTCAGGTCAACTTGAATCAAATTGCTTATTATTGATATTGAGGAACATCTAGAAGGAGTGGAAGTTAACTGAAAATAATGGAGATTGAGTACTGCCTATTTTATGAAAGGCAGATATATGCCAGAAGGAAAGGAAATTTGCTTTAGGCTCTTTCAGATGCTGTTTGCACTAGGAAGAGCAGAGAAAAGTTACTCAGCACAGGAAGGCTACTGCCCACCAGGGATACTATAGCAGGGGATTCTTGTAGAGGGTGAGAGTTGAACAATATTTTTCCACTGCAACTCTAAAGACCTATGAAGCAAGGGCCAGGAATTGAAAAAGACTCAGGCAAGGCTGATAACCACTGGAAAATACATACACACATAGCCACCCATGTGTATAGGCATTGTGTACACACACACACACACACACACACACACACACACACACACACACACACACACACACTCACACATATGTATGTGTGTATGCATATATAAAATGTGTACTGATCTTATATATAACCATAGGCATATATGCATGTATGTGTGTGTGTGTGTATATATATATATATATATATATATATATATATATATATATATATATATATATTGTATATATATATATATATAGTGTATATATACATATATGTATATATGTGTATATGTGTGTGTACATGTATGCAGATAGGTGCTATTATATAAAATGCTATATATAATGTTACACACAGTTATAACATATAATGCATGTAACAATATATAATAGTACCTATCTACATGTATGCAGATATATATGTTTGTGTTTGCACACATGTGTATATGTGCATATACATATATCCTGTATATGCATGTGTATGCATACATGTGCATATATGTATGTTATATTTTTATAGTATATGCAAGGTTTATATGTAGGAACATAGTTTAAAACTGAGCTTAAACTAAGGTAGAGAGGGGGGGAAAACTAATGTGTAAAATTAAGAATAGGAAAAGTACACATATTTAATCTGTAAAAGTGTTCTCCTACCCTCCCAAATTTAATCTTGTTTTAATTTCATTGGAAACAGGTACATGGTTTAGTGAATCCAGTGTATGATACAGAGTAAGAAAGATCTGAGAGCTTACTCAGTATAAGCATTTATTGGCTATGTGACCCTGACCAAGTCACTTAAGCCTTCACAGCCTCAGTTTCCTCTTCTATAAAATAAGATAATACTGGCACCTACCTAACAGAATTATTGTGAGGATAAAATGAAGCAATGCTTTTAAAGTGCATTGCAAACCTTAAAGAAATATATAAAACTAGCTATTATTTTATTTATTCATATGTGCTATGTTTTGAAACTATTCCACTAGTCTGGTTATTCTTAGTAAAATACCTTACCATTTAAGATAAACACGGAAGTAGTTTTTTGGTTTTTAGGGGATCAGCTTTCAAGTTTTCATGCCTCAACAACTATTCCTGTTCCCAACACAAGGGACAATACGAAATATTAAGTGGAAGCACTTTGAATTAAGGGATTAATCCAAAGATGGCAATAAGAATCCATTCCGATTTAGGTTGTCTCCTTAAATCTCTGAGTTGCTAGTCTTGGCAGTTAGATGAGATGCTTGATAGAGTGTTGGACCTTGAGTCAGAAAGATGTGAGTTAAGAATCTGCTTCAGGCAGTTACTGGCTATGGAATCCTGGGCAAGTCATTTAACCTTTGCCTGCCTCCGTTTCCTCATTTGTAAAATTGGAAAAGGGCAACTAAGTGGCAGAGTGGAAGGAGCCTGGAGTCAGGAAGACTTGTATTGCTTGTATCTGTGCCTACAGACACTAACTAGCTTTGTGACTCTGTGTGAGTTGCTTAACCCTATGTGCATCCTCTTCCTCACCTGTAAAATGAATTGGCAAAACACTCCATATCTTTTCGAAGAAAACCCCAAATGGAGTCAGGAAGGATTGACAATGAAGCAAAATGACTGAACAAAAAATCAGAATGATAATAGCA
This sequence comes from Dromiciops gliroides, assembly GCF_019393635.1. Classification (NCBI taxonomy): domain Eukaryota; kingdom Metazoa; phylum Chordata; class Mammalia; order Microbiotheria; family Microbiotheriidae; genus Dromiciops; species Dromiciops gliroides. The sequence continues at coordinate 101,896,462 of NC_057863.1, read as the reverse complement.
CCTACCTTCCAGGATTCTTGTGAGGATCAATGGGAGAGAATATTTATAAAGTGCTTCACAAACCTTAAAATGCTATATGAATGCTTCTTGTTTTTGCTGTGATTGTTATTGCTGTTATTGGTTAGTAGGAACAGTGTGGTTAATGGCTTCCAGGTTGTTTGCATTTAATACATCCATTTATATAAATAACAATTTCTTTTAAATTTAATCCCCTAAGGGCATTCTGGGAAGATGGTTGAGAAGGTCAGGAATTTCTAGGCTCTTCATATTTTCTCCACAGACAGAAAATTATCAGAAAATGAACATAGAGTAGCAAAAATAAAGAGGTAAAGCTGTTGTCCTCATAGGACATCCTAAGAAGTTCTCAAAGAAGACTCCAAGGGCTGAGGTTTGGCTTGAGTGAAGTATAAATACCTGTAGGCTAACTCCACTGTATCAATAAACTGCAGGCCCTGAGGGAAGCAAAATAGGGCTCAAGAATTTTCACCTCAACTTTCACATCATTAAAAACTTTAAGAAATTTCACCTCAGGAACTTTCACCTCAAATTTTCATCTAAAGAACAGCAGAGGGCTGAGAGGAGGAAGATCAAAGCACACACTCCAGTTTCCAGAAGTCAGGCATATGGTCTAGGAGAAGCAAGTATAATTTCACTGAGTGTGGTACTGCAGGGATCAAGAACATTTCCAAGAGAGCATGGCTGGGCCTTACAGAAAGAAGAGAGGAGTCCCTAAGTTTGAGTCACCAACAAAATTTGGAAGGCAACAATAAGAAGAACCTGGGCAACATTACCCATAGTGTGATACTAATAATATTAAGTTGCTAAAATAAAATGACAAATTTAAAATAAAATTGAGTAAGTAAAAGAAAAAGAACCTGATCATTAATAGCTACTTTGATGTAAAAGAAGTCCTGGGTTCATATTCAGAGGAAGAAACTGAAGTAAAAAATTCACTCCTACCCTAAAGAGTAGAGTCGTGTCCACAAACCCAAAAATAAATAGTGGAAGAACTTAAAAAGGAATTAAAAAAATCAAATAAGAGAGAATGAGGAAAAATTAGGGAAAAAATAAAAGCAATTCAAGAAAATTATGAAAAGAAAATTAACCAAATTAGAAAAAGAGACTCAAAATCTTAAGGAAGAAAATAACTCCATGAAATCTAGAATTGGGCAAGTGGAATTGAATAATGTTAAAAGACACAAAAACATAATAAAACTAGAAAAAATAGAATAGAATCTGAAATATCACATTAGAAAAACTTCTGGCTTGGAGAACAGATTGATGAGAGATAAATATAAGAACTGTAAAATTATCAGAAAGTTATGATAAAAATAATTGATACAATATTACAAGAAATTATTAAGGAGAATTGCCTTGATATTCTAGAACAAGAAGGTAGAGTAGAAATGGAAAGAGTTCACTGATCCCCACCTGAAAGAGATACTAGGAAGAAAACTTACAGGGATTTCCTAGCCAAGTTTCAAAATTCCCAGGTTACAGAGAAAATATTGTAAGCAACAAAAGGAAAAAAAATTAAAATTCTGTGGGAAAACAATAAGGATTTCACAGGACGTAGCAGCTGTTATATGAAAAGACTCTAGGTCTTGGAACATTACATTTCAAAGAGCAAAGGAGCTGGAGTTGCATCCAAAAATAACTTATCCAGCAAAGTTGAGCATAATCCTAAATGAAAAAAAAAAATAAAAGACATTTAATGAACTGAAATTCTTTCAGGTATATGTAACAAAAAGACCAGAACTCAATGGAAAATTCAATAAAAAAGGTCCAGTAGAAATAAAAGGAAATCATTAAAAAGCAATTATAAGGCACTGATTAAGGTCAAACTTTTAACTTATATTATATGAAGATGTTATTAATATTAGTTATTATTAGGCAGAGTTTCTTAAAACTGTTAACATTAATAAAGTAGTTTGAAAGGGGGGCTGAGTTGCATATAATGAGGTGATTCTAAAAAACAAAATTGGGTAGGAAAAGGTTAAAAGGAGAAATTATCTCATAAAAATGAGGCATGAAAAGAAAGAACAATTACAGAAGAAGCAGGTAGGAGTGGAGAGCTGATAATATTGTAACCTTACTCTCATCTGAGTTGAAAAGGAAATAGCATATATATCTGAAGAGATTTAGAAATCTTCTGAACCTCTAGAGAGGTGAGGAAAATGGAGGGAATTTTACAAGTGTATATTGATTAAGATTAGGAGGGTGGGGTGGATAGATAAAAGAGGGACTTTTAACAGGAAGGTAAAATAAGAAACAAAAGGTTATGGTTGAAAAAAGAGGCTGAAAAGGAAAATAAGATGAAGGGAAATTCAAAAATAGCTATTATAATTTTAAATGTTAATGGTGTGAAGTCAACCATAAAATGCAAATGAATAGCAGAATGGATTAAAAGTCAGAATCCAACAATATGTTGTTTACAAGAACATTTAAAAAGGAGAAATTCATGGTTAAAATGGACAGTTGGAATAGAATTTATTCTATTTCAGCGGATGCAAAAAATGGCATAAGTACATTGTATACAACAAGGATATTAAGAATGACTTTTAGGCACTAGGTGGTACAGTGGATAAAGCATCGGTCCTGGATTCAGGAGTACTTGAGTTCAAATCCAGCCTCAGACACTTGACACTTACTAGCTGTGTGACCCTGGGCAAGTCACTTAACCCCCACTGCCCCTCAAAAAAACAAACAAAAAAAACCCCCAAAAAACAAAGAATGACTTTGAGTGAAAAAGTTATGTTATTTATAATAAATACCCAAATTAACTATAAAGGACATATGAAGAAAGAGGCTATCTGCATCTAGAGAAAGAACTGATAAATAGAAATATGTATAGACTAATTCTACACTACACACATAAACACAAAGCTACAAATCTACATATACATACATACATACATATATATGTATGTATGTATATAAGTATGTGTGTATGTATATATATATTCCTTCTAGCTGCCCTAGTAATGAAAAAGTCCCTTATGATTTCTCTTTTCTGTTTACCTTTTTATGCTTGTGAGTCTTGTATTTAGAATTCAGGTTTTCTTTTTTAGATCTGGCTTTTTCATTGAGAATGCTTGAATTTCCTCTTTTCATTAAATATCCATTTTTCCCCTAAAGGATTATGTTTAGTTTTTCTGGGTAGGTGATTCTTGGTTGTAATTCCAGTCCCTTTCCCTCCTTAATATATTACAAGCTCTCCAATCCTTTATTATAGAAACTGCTAAATCTTGTGTTATCCTGACTGTGTCTCTACATTACATCAATTATTTTTCTAGCAGCTTGCAATATTTTCTCCTTTACCTGGGAGCTCTGAAATTTGGCCATCCTATTACTGGGAATTTTCCTTTGGAGATCTTTTTCAGGAGATGATCATTGGATTCTTTCAATTTCTATTTTAACCTCTGATTCTAGAATATCAGGTCAACTTTCCCTGTCAATTTTTTAGAAGAAAAATTCTTAGAATTTATTTTTCTTTTTGGAAGAAAGTGTCTAGGCTCTTTTTTTAAAATCATGGCTTTCAGGTAGTTCAATAATTATTAAATTATCTCTCCTGGATGTTTTTTCCAAGTCAGTTGTTTATCTAATGTGATATATCATATTATCTTCTTTTCTTTCATTCTTTTGGTTTGATTTTATTTTTTTCTTGATTTCTCATAAAGTTATTCAGCTCTATTTGTTCAATGCTAATTTTTAAGGAATGATTTTCTTCACTGAGCTTTTGTACTGCCTTTTCCATTTAGCCAATTCTACTTTATAAGGATTTTTTTTTCTTTACTGTATTTTAGTGCCTTTTTCCATTTTTCCAATTCTGTTTTTCAAGACATTTTGCTCCTCATCACATTTTGTACATCTCTTATCATTGTGCTTTATCTGTTTTTTAAGGTGTTGTTTTCTTCAGTAATTGTATGTGTCTCTCCACCAAGCTGTTGACTTTTTTCATGATTTTCTTACATCACTCTCATTTCTTTTCCCAACTTTTCCTCTACTTCTCTTATTTGCTTGAAGGTTTTGGATATAGGAGCTTTGGCTTCGCTACTTTCTTTTGAGTGTGTTTTGATATTCCTTATCACCATAATAACTCTCTATGGTCAGATGTTTTTTTTCTGTTGTTTGCTCATTTTCTCAGCCCAATTCTTTCTTTTTTTCTTTTTCTTTTTTTTTTTTTGTGGGGGAATGGGGGTTAAGTGACTTGCCCAGGGTCACACAGCTAGTAAGTGTCAAGTGTCTGAGTCCAAATTTGAACTCAGGTACTCCTGAATCCAGGCCCAGTGCTTTATCCACTGTACCACCTAGCCACCCCCTCCACTGTGCCACGTAGCCACCCCCTCAGCCCAATTCTTGACATTTAATTTTTTGATAAACTGGGGCTCTCTGTTCAGGGTAGAGGGTGTACTGGACAAAACTTCAGGATTTGTGTGCAGCTATCTTCAGAGACACTTCTAGGGACCTGTAAGTTTTCAGTTCTTCCAATGTGGTATGATCTAAGGAGACATGTGCTTACTATTCTCCTGGCCTGTATTCTGATTTATTAGACAAGCAATCTTTTCTGCCCTGGAACTGTGAGGCGGGTCCCTTTTCCACTGGGTTTGCAAACTATAGTGTGTTAGTGCTCCTTATCACCCTGGGACTGCCACCCAGACCTGGGACCCAGATCTGACTATGGGCAAAGCAACAGAGTCCTGCTCCCAATGAAAACAAAGAAATCCCTGTGATTTCCTTCTGCTCAATTGTTCAACTTCCTTACCATCTGTGGTCTGAGAGTGACAGAAACAGACAATACTGCTCCAGATTCATTGACTCACAAGGCCTGCTCCTGGTTTTCTGGAGTCTAGTCTGTGCTGTCATGGCCTGCATTGGACTGTGTTCCACTCTCATCTGGGTGCAACAGACCTTTCCTGGTGAATTTATAAGTTGGTTTTGGCTAGAAAATTATTTTACACTGTCCTTTTGTGTGTTCTGCCACTCCAGGATTTGTTTTATTTTATGTCATTATTTTAAGTTTTTCAAAAGGTTTTGGGGGAGAGCTGAGGTGAGTTTCTACCTTTTCTCTGTGATTTTGAATCTGCCTTTCCTCCCCCAATATTTCTTCAGTCTTAAAGAAATCCCTATATCTTACTATAAAGAATGTAAATGTTTCCAAGAGAATGTAAGTTCTCTTTGTGCATGTTTTTTATTATTTCAATTATTTTCATTGAAAATTATTATGAGTAGCAAGCAAAATGTCTTGCAAACAGTTTCACTTACTACATCTTTCTGGCTTGTTGTATTTATTATATTTTGGTTTAATTTGCTTTGATTTGGACCTTTGTTTTTATAGTAGTAGTAATACTCTATTGAGGAAATTCCTTGTACCAATGTAATACCAGCTATTCCCTTAAATATAGCTTTAAACAGTTGTCTTGTGGGCAGCTAGGTAGAACAGTGGATAAAGCACTGGCCCTGGATTCAGGAGGACCTGAATTCAAATCCAGAATCAGATACTTGACACATTCTAGATGTGTGCCCCTGGGCAAGTCACTTAACACTCATTGCCCTGCCCCCCCAAATAATAATAATAATTATTATAATTATAATAATAATAAATAGCCGTCCCGGAGTATGAAGAGGTTAAGTGACTTGCTGGCAGTCATATAGACAAAAAGTTTCAGAGACAGGATTTGAACCCTGGTATTCTTGGTTCCTCAAATAATTGTATACACATGATGCTTTTCAATAAATATTTATTGAATTGAACTGAAATTTGATGGGCTGTAATTTGGTAACTTTAGAGTTAGGAGATTCCCTCTTTTGATACTTAAGTAGCTCTGTAACCTTGGCCATGTTACTTAACTTCTTTTTTCATTATTTATTTATTTATTTAGCAAGGCAATTGGGGTTAAGTGACTTGCCCAGAGTCACACAGCTAGTAAGTGTTAGCTGTCTGAGGCCAGATTTGAAATCAGGTTCTCCTGACTCCAGGCCGGTGCTCTATCCACTGCACCACCGAGCTGCCCCTTGTTACTTAACTTCTGAGCGATTCTCCCTAAGACTTAACTACACAGTCATAGTCAGGTTACCTATTTCCTAGAGGGAGCACCTACTTCTATCAAATCACAGATCCTTTAACCATTGAAGTACTGATATCTCATATAGCACTTGTGAGAGCAAGAGTTAAAAATAAAATTTAAAAATAATAAAATAGGGAAAAGTTGAGAAAATACAAGAAAAGAGATGACAGGAGATGGAAAAAAAGAAAAAGAGACAGAGAAACAGTATCATAAGGAAAATAAGAAAGGATTAAAAAAAGGAATACTACATAAGATATAAAAGCTCTAGTTTTGGAGTGAGTGAAGTCTTGTAGTGTGGTACAAGGGCTCCTGTTTGTCTTTTGGCATGGCAGAAAGTCTATGAGGTTCATATGTAATGTATAATTCTGAGATACAAACTTAATTCAGCCAAGTATGTGCCTTGATTAAATTTCTGTACAAGTGAGATAAGTGCAATGTAAAGGTCAACAGATTAAATATGTAGTTTAATCAGCAAATTATGTAAATGGGCATAAATGAAATACACCAAACAACTTATGATCAGTAAAGCATGCAACTCTATTAGGAAAGAGTAGGAACATTTTGGTTAGTGAAATATACTCTTAAATCAGCAAAGTTTTGAAAAAACTCCATTGCTGGATGGAGATTTCAGCTGCAAGGGATTCGAAAGAGGAGCATTTTAGTTTTACCAGCAGGTATGTGATAATGCAGTTCCTTGAAATACGCTGAAGGCTAATCAGTAAAATTTGTGAAAAATAAAAAGAGACAGTTGAATTATGCTCTCTGTCTGGGAAGTGTGTGTAGCTCAGTTGGAAAACTGAGAATCTGACTGCTGAAACATGCAGCTTGATCAGCAAAGTGTGATAAATTAGGTCTATCAACTGGAAACATATGCAGTTAGCTCATTGAAACTCAAACTTTGATCAAAATAGCAGATTTTCAAGTAATTCCTACTTGAAAAGATAGTGATGGCCCTAGTTATTCTGTCATTAGAAAGGGGAGGGGGGAGAAAATGTTTTTATTGCCCTGTTCTTTCTGGCCATACAAGGTAGAAATAGACTATTGATGGAGAACTGGCTGTAGCTACGTTGCAACTCTGAAAGACTGATCAGAACAGAGGTATGTGACTCATTGCTAGTCAGGGTCAAGTATCCAAATACCTCAAAACAGGAAAATCCTGTTTTTTCTCTTTTTATACCTGCATTTCTTCCTCCTTCTCTTCCATCTTCTCCTAAAACACTGCTCCTCATTTAACCATTACTTATACCACGTCTACTACAACATAAACTGAATTAATTTCAACAAACATTTATTATGTGATTATTCTGTACCTAAAAAGGTGTTAAGCAAGAAGAATATAGAGACCAAAAAATAAAATTACTCTATCAAGAAACTTACATTCTCCTGAGAGAAAACCAGTATCTAGATTAAGTAAATACAAAAATCTATGTAAAGAATATAAATATCATAATATGGAATACCAATGATTCCATTCATACAAGTAGTCCGTGCTGTCTTCTCAATAGGTGAAGTTCTTTCTCTAAGGAACATGATGATAGTAGTAATAATAATAATAACACTAAGATTTTCAAAGTATTTTTCATATGCTTTCTCATTTGTTATGAACAACAATCATGTAAGATAAATTATATGGTTCTATTATTATACTTACTAGTTGTGTGACCCTGGAAAAGCCACTTAACTTTCATTGCCCCCTCCAAAAAAAGTTCACTGTTTTGGAATCAGCAGAGACCTTAGAAATTATCTATTTGCATACCTTTTTTGTTTTTTTTGTTTGTTTGTTTGTTTGTGTGTGTGTGATTAAGAGCACAAATGTATGAATGAATGAAAAAGAATAGTAAAAGAATGCTTACTCAGAATTATTTCAGAAAGGCCTGGAAAGATTTGTATGAACTGGTGTATAGTGAAGTGAACAGAACCAAGAGAATATTATGCACAGAAACAGTAATATTGTTTGATGAATAACTGTGACTGACAACTATTCTCCACTATACAATGATACAAAACAATCCCAAAAGACTAATAATGAAACATGCTATCTACCTCTAAAGAAAGAGCTGATATTGATTGAACATAAATTGAAGCATGCTATTTTTCATTTTCTTTCATTTTTTTCTTTAAGTTTTCTTGTACAAAATGACTAATATGGTAATATTTTACATAATCACGCATGAATAACCCATATCTGATTGCTTACCACCTCAGGGAGGAAGGAGGGAATGGAGGAAGGAGGTATAAAAATTAGAATGCAAAAGTATATATAAAAAATGTTTATTACTTAAAAAATAAAAAGTTATATCATATTGAGGGTATATAGTATATATCTAATCAAAATCAATAAACATTTATTATTTTCTCTAAAAAAATAAAAAAGAATGCTTACTATGTGTAAAAGCACTGATCTAATTGCTGGGGATACAAACAGAAAAGCAAAAGTTTCTACTTTCAAGAAGCTCAAATAATGAATATAGTTTTCAGCTGCAAGTCAGATGGAAAGACTAGATTGGTCTTTAATGGAAAGATTAATACATCTTCTTGATTTTGAACCATTTGACAATGTTGAGACCTGTGGTGGTTAAAAATTGCTTTTTCAGATCTTCAGTTGCTGTGTTTACTTAAGTGGCAGGGGCTGCAGATTCTGTAGAAGGAGATTTTAGGGCATATTACCGCAACAGTTGATTCCCTCAATGATGGTTGTGTGCAAAGACTTGAAGTATGGTGGTAATGTGTGTGGGGTTTGGGGGGGTGCTATTTTTAGGTTCAGGGTCCTAGGATGTTTCGATTCTGTCACATGCTGCTTCCTATCTCTCCGACAGGATACCAATCTACATGCAGATGCAACCAAGCTGAATTACTTGTCCTTCAGATTACAATTATTGGGGATGATTGGCCTGTTTTCCCCAGAGGTTGCTCCCCTGGATTATGTCCTTGGGGACTGTGCTGGAAAAAAGGCAAGTGGTCCAGATAGTGCTACTTTTCCCAAGGTTCACAGAATGATCTCCAGGAAGTCTAAATGACTTTAGCACCATCACAACAATAGAAAGAAGTGGCAGAACCAAGTTTCATACCCAGGTACAAAGACTTACAAACCAGCAGTCTTTCACTGTATCATGATTTTAGAAATTGTAATACTTTTACTCTGTTCTTCTTTCCAGAGAATCTAAGAATGGAATAGTAAGTGAAAATATGCAAGATCATGTCTAAGTCAATGAAATAGTTTCTTATAACACAGTTTGAATGTATAGGTAATCACCAAAATCTGCATTCTTGATAATTTGGATGTTAGTTTTTCAAAGGCTCTGACAGTGGATGCCAGTCTATCCCATTAATATATTTCAATGCCAGGAAAATTTAAACTTGGAAAATCAAAAAACTAGGGAGATTACTATAATGCTATAAGTATTCTATAAATGGAAAAATGGAGTGTCTCATTCCTGAAGAGAAACAAAACCTTTTGTTTTCCTATAAAATCTCTCTTCCTTGACACTCTAACCTCCCATCTCTGCCTCATTTCACTTATATTAGAAGGGGAAGGTTATAAGAAAGGTAAATTGTAAATTTGTACAATATTAAGAAATTAAACGTATTTTAAACTTAAAAATTTATCAATATATTTCTTTGATTTGCATTAAAATACATAAGTTCCCTATGATTTATATCTGAAATTTTAAATAAAACCAAATTAACATAGAATTCAGTACAAGTATATTTTTAAAAAAAGAAAAGAAAAAATGGTTTGCAAATTTTGGCTAATTTTTTTTTAATCTGGCATGAATTCTGGATTTGTTTTATAATATTTATCCATATGAATATTCTATAGTTTAGGAAGTTATTGTAAAAATTTTACTCAACTCTTCTCACTATTTCATTTAATGATACTCTTCTTACCTGTGATCTGAGTATGGACCAATGTTTTTTTTTTTTTTGGTGAGGAACAATTTATGCATCTTTTGCAGGAAATGTATGGATGAAAGGCTTATGTTCCTACTTCCTATGACATTGTAACTGCTCAAAAAATTGATTCGAACTTTGCCCTGGGCTAGAGATGCCAAGCAATGATAGGTTTCTATCAACAGCCGGAATATAATTTTGAGTACTTTCTCTTTAATAAGATGTTCTTCCTATGAAATGGTCCTGAAACAGCATCAGAATGACTAAACTAGAGTTCTGACACTGAATTGTCATAACCATTTGGGCATGCGAGGAAAGGAAGACAAGAATACTCTGGGCATTACTGAAAGCTAGCAAGACAGGTAGTGGGCACATAGGGACCCATTATGTCCAAAAAAAATCATTCAAGGGAAAGGACCTTCCTTTAGGTATTTGGTGAGCAGGCTATCCATTCAGGGAATAAGAGGAGGGTTAAGTCTACTAATACAAATTCTGAGAGGAATATAATCAATTACTAAAAACAAACAAACAAAAATAACTTTTGATATGGAGGAAGATAGGGAGTAGTTTAAGACATAGATTTTATTAAGATTAATCTGCCAAAGATACATACACACACACACACACACACACACACACATATATATATATATATATATATATATATATTTTTTTTTTCCTTGCATCATCTGGATTGAAACAATATAAGAAAATGGTACTTTTTTTTTGTTGATGCTATTCCTTAAAGAAACTCCAGTGGAGCAATATTTAAAACATCTATGGGGCATCTATTGTACAACCACATGAATGGGACTAGAATTATTTTTACGTGGCTAGTTTATCAGATTTGGATTTAGGTCATTCAACAAAATGCCCTATGAATACTTCACAGCAGCCTCCATTTTTAATTATGTCATATGTTTGCTATTTTATTCACCATCAAGTATTTCGAAACCTATAAAGTGGTTCACAAGTATCATACCTCAATCAATAGGAGGTTATTTATTATGCATTAAAACTGATTTAAAGAAGGTGTTTACAAAACGTATCTCACTTGTCATTATACTAATCGAATTGATTCTTGGACAGAACAAAGCATCCTCAATAAAATCTAATTATATAAAAGAGATCAGCTTAATCATACACATTGGAAAAACCAACTGAATAAGAATATAAATTAACCTGGTTGTACAATATTCAACTTGCTAGGCAGTCCATTCACTTAGTTTGTATGTATATGTACATGTATAATTGAATATTGTTACAATGTACAATGAGAATCAGAATGTGAGAATGTGGCCTATGATTTTACAGTTAACATAATCTACCTTGCATGAAAGTAAGCAGCAAAAAACATCTCTAACTATTCAGTGGGATAATTTATATGTGACCCTGAGCCATCTCTAGCACTGTGCCCTTTTTGTTCTATATCAATAAAATATTTGACTTGACCTAAGTTTGTGGTGGGTATCCACTATTCAGGCCTCTTGCTACTAAGGACCAGTTTCATGAGTAAATTCCCTAAACTTCCACACTTAACTTAATAAACGCTAATAAATCTGCACAAATTTCTCCACACTGGCATGGAAAGATCTTTTATACGATTAGATTTTATTGAGGAGGCTTTACTGTGTCCAGGAATCAATGCAATTAGTACAATGACAAGTGAGATAACTTTTGTAAACACTTTTAAAAAATCAGTTTTATTGCATAATAAATAATCTCCCATTGATTAACGTATGATACTCATGGACTACTTTATAGGTTTTGAAACACTTGATGATTAATAAAATCACAAACTTATCCTTTCCTTGGTGTATCCATGCTATACCATTATAGTAGGATTCTTCCTTTGGATGATTTGCATCCTTAAGTTGACCTCATCAGGGCAGAACAGACCTACAAACTTACAGCATACACACACACACACACACACACACAACGCGCGTGCGTGTGTGTGTGTGTGTGTATCTCATAATACATGTACATACACATAAATATGAGAATCAAACCACATGCACATATATACATACATACATACATACAACAGTATATAGTATGGTTGGATACACACACAGACATATATACACCTATGTACATATGTGTATATACATCCACATATACACATCCACAAATATGTTCACAAATATAGTAACTAAATGGACTTCCTATTCAACTGGTTATTATGATATCACAATTTGGATAATTTGCATTTTTTATCTAGTTGGTATTTCCAATTTTGAAGTTTAGGCTGATCCCTTTGAAAGATTATAGGTTACAAAAAGAAACTTCATAGTACTATAGCAACCACTGACTGCGGTGTTCTGGCAAGCATTTGAGGCTGAATTTGAACTTGAGTCTTCCTAATTCCAGGTTTAGCATTCCTATCCACTGCACCACCTAGCTCCCTAATAAGATCTTGAGGATCGGTTGCCTTAAATCCATTCCATTTGTTCTGATAGCTTTTCATGAAACACTACACTGACAAAATCCTGATGATATACCTGGATAAAATTGAGACATAGCTTGTATAGATGAGTCAAAAAGTTTAAGATTAAGATTAATGAAACATGGGGCGGCTAGGTGGCGCAGTGGATAAAGCACCGGCCCTGGATTCAGGAGTTCCTGAGTTCAAATCCGGCCTCAGACACTTGACACTTACTAGCTGTGTGACCTTGGGCAAGTCACTTAACCCCCATCGCCCCGCAAAAAAACCCTGAAAAACAAACAAACAAAAAAAAAAGATTAATGAAACATGATTTTTTTTCAAATTATTTAAAGTTGAGTCAAGTAACAATGAACTGTAAAAACCAAACCAAACCAAAAGAAACAAAAAACCCAGTTAAATATGGGCCTAGAAGCATTTAGAATTATTTTTCATTGTTGTGAGGTACAATATACATTTCCTACTCATACCAGGTATGCCTTAAAATGTGATTCAGTCATACAATATTAACTTGAGTAACCCCCTTTCCCCTCAAAAAAATTAGTAATAGAACTAACAGGACAATCATTTCACTTTTCTTTGTCATATAAATGTATACCAAAAATTAGAATGTTTATCTAAAGTTTGGGAAAGAGAAGCTTAACAATTTTAACTAATCATTAGGCCATCTTTAAAAAGTGCCAAAATACGCTGACACATTTTTATTATTTGGAAATTGAGTTAGGAAAACAAGTGCCTTAAATGACTTTGATTTTGAATGTCACCCATTATTGGGGAGGGGGGACCAGAGGTGAAATATTTCATTTAGAACCAAGGGGCAAAATATTTAATGTATATGGAAAACAAAATAACTTGAAATCACATCTGGTCAAGGTTAAAACTGAAAAAGCTAACTCCCCAAAGAGGTAATCCTTGGTCAACCTAATTTTTAATGTATGAAGTTAGATGAAAAATTAAGTACATACCACAAAATGATCTTTAAACTATTAGAAAATCAAAATAGGACCAAAAATGTAGAGGAGACCCAGGAGATGGACTGCAAATATTTTGCTTAGAGTTGTCAACTTACAATACTGAACACAATTCTCAGGAAGACCTCTTTCTAGAAGGATCAAATTAAGAGCCTAATAGCTCACAGAAGAATTGAAGATCAGTCAAGTGTAGAGATTTGTCCTATGCTGTATGTCTTATCTTGAACCATTAAAGAATTCTAATTACCAGGAGTTTAAGTGCTTGTTCTATTAAAAAATATTGTATGTACTCAGACATAAATACACACATAGATACATATACATGCATACATACATACATGTGTGCATGGATACATGCACACACACATGGATACATGGATAAATGCATCCAGGGGGGTCCCTTTCTTTTTTTATAATTATGAAATGACTGATTTGGAGGATATCTAAAGATGTCATATTGTCTGTCTATTGTCCTCCAGGCACTAATTTCCCTGAAATCATTCAAGCAGAGGAGAATTTATTCTGTTTTTAAGTATTATTTTTATGAAATAATTTTGCCCTTTTATCTTCCTGTGGGAATCATGAGAGGTGCCCCACAGAGTAGTGTTACTGATTTTTCACTCATCTTAGTTGACTGAACCGAACAGCTGTTTTGATTTAAGGAGGACTTACATATCTAATATCAACATTAATTGTTGCCTCAGTCATCCAAAATCACTCTACCTAGAAAAGATTGCAGCTAATGTTAATTTTGATTTAATAAATAATGCTTCTAATGTATCTTGAAACACTCTATAATGGTCTGTTACTGATCACAGCAGTGATGAGTATGAGGATGATGATGGCAAAGGTGACTGTAATTGAAGCTAGCTGTCATAGGTCATTTATTTATCTAGAAGGCTAGACTTGGAGACAGGAAGATACAAGTTTAAATTCTGACCCTGGCAAGTCATTTAGCCTTTTTCAGCCTTAGTGTCCTCATGTGTAAAATGGGAATGACATAAGATTGCAATGAGGAGATAATGAAGGTAAAATGCTTTCCAAACCTTAAAATATTTTACAAATACTGGATGTTATTGTTGTTATTACTATCATTCTCCTCCTCCACCTCATCATCATCATCATTATTTTTTAGTTCTCATAAGACATATAATTCCAAATATATTTTCATCACAGTGGATTAAGACAATTTTGGAGAAAAAAATCTTTCAAAGAAAAAAGGATAAAAAATATGTTAAAAACAAAAGAAAATGACACCATAGTCATTGATAGATAGCCAGTCACAAGGGAGATGCACATTTATAAATTATATGGGCCTAGAGGTTATCAAAAGGGCAGTCTTGATTAACACATGCAAACTCCCATAAAAGGCCTACCCTGATCCCACTCTTGAAATGGGACTAATATAGGAAAGGGGAAGCTAGATGGATAGAGCTCTGGCCCTGGAATCAGGAGGATGCGAGTTCAAATCTGGTTTCAGACACGTAGTACTTACTAGCTATGTGATACTGGTAAAATACTTAAACCTGATAGAATCAAACATGTGGGGTCATCTCAAGTCTTCTTGGTGTATATCTTATCACTGGACCCAGATGACTCTGGAGGAGAATGAGGCTGGTGACTTTGCATAGCCCTTCTTCACTTAAATGCAATTAATTGCAAGTCATGACATCTCCTCCTGAAGTCATAGTCCTTTTCAAGAACAAAGAATAAACAACAACAACAACAACAACCTCAGGAAACTTGGAACTGATTGGAAGGGATTTCTTTCTCATATATCCACAAAGCATTTTGTTCTCTAATGCAACTCTGATAGTCTGAAGGATCCTTAAGGAGAGGGCAGTTGTTATTGGTTTTGACATCTCTTTGCTCCTTTCCAGTACATGTACAATGAAATAACCATAGTAGGTGATTAAATAAATGTTTATTGAATGAGTGAATGAATGAGCCAATGAATGAATGCAGCCTTTGGCAGGATAGGGAGTGGACCTGAGATATTGTTGGAGAGATTCTTAGAACACAGAACAATGAGAAGAGGCAGTTCTTGGCAATTATGAAGAAAAGTCTTTAACTCTTTGGTTGACTGAAATAATCCCATTTTAATCTGTGAATGTCAAATCTTGGTCTACATATAAAAACAAAATTTATTATACAATCTTAGAACTCCATGGTTCTTTCACAGCATCAAATGATCAATTTGTTTCTCTCTCTGTCTCTCTCTGTCACTGTCTCTGTCTGTCTGTCTCTCTCTGTTTCTGTCTCTCTCTCTGTCTTTCTCTTTTAGAGCTACAAGGAAATAGTTTTTTTGTAAAGATTAAAGGATAGTTTAGAGATGAGGAAAATGAGAGATGGGGATAGGTAAAGAATTGTTTAAGATACATAGCTGATTAGTATAAGGGGAATGATAATAACCCAGGTATCCTGAATCTCAGCACAGTGCTTTTCCCAGTACACTATGTTGCTCTCCTTTTTAGTCAGCCTATATTCCCTTTTTATGGGATATGCGTATGTGTATTTTTCCCATTTGTGTGGTTACTTTAGATTCTATCAAGGACAGGATATTTGTAAATCACCTTTCATTATTTTTCTTCATCTTTCCAACATTTGCTGATTTTATATTATCCCTTTATACTCTATTATAGTAGTAGTACTTCCCAATGTAGTAAAACTTGTATTTAATTACACTTTCAGTTCATCAATGGTATTTAATTTAATTTCTTTTTCTAACACCAGTCCCTGAGGAGTACCTTTAGCATTTTTTCTAAATTACTATTTTAATTTATATATATATTTGTTTATTTATAATTGAGAACTTCATTTCATTTATTTGTAATGAGAGCATGATATTGGTATTGGTAATTAGGACATAAAACTAATTATCATAAAATGTATTTGTACTTAACAGTATAACTAAAAGTAAGATTCCAGCATGGAGTAGGATGTGGTGACCAATGAAATATTATTCTAACTGGGTTTTCTCAGTATCTGTCATGTTGAGTTATAGGTGGCAAAAGGACAGGGATGATCAAGTGGGGCTAGAGCTGGTAGGCCAGTTAGCTAGGAGAGAGATGTCAGTAGCTATAAAGGTTAGGCAGAAGAGAGATTAATTCCAAAGGAGGAGATAGGTCATTCAGATGGATAATTGAGTCCAGGGAAGTTAACTAGAACAAATGTGTAAGCAAGTTCTGCAAGTTCAATATTAATGACTCTGAATTCAGGTGGACAGAACTGACTCTAAAAAAAAAGTAGATGAACTCTGATTCTTGTGTAGACATTTTTGTTTCTGCTTGTTTTAAAATATTCTTATATCTATACTTTTCATACTATATATTCTTTTACTGTAGTTGTCCTTCCTTCTCAGAGGACCATGACATTGGGGTGATGTCATGACTCTCACTGAATTGGATTTAAGTGAGGGAGGGCTGTGTAAGTTCACCAACCTCACTCTATCCTCTGGAGCTGTGTCCAGTGGAGCCATATGGCCCCAGATGTTTAAGGCAATTGGGGTTAAGTGACTTGTCCAGGGTCACACAACTAGTAAATGTCTGAGGTGAGATTGGAACTCCGGGCCTCTTAACTCCAGGGTCATTGCTCTTCTCACTGCACCACCTAGCTGCCCTGTTTTTACATGCTTGATCTGAAGTTGTCTTCAAAACCAGAGTTAGCTTGTATCAGAGGCCAAGGGTTGAAACTCATCACTGATTAATACAGGACAGAGAGACTTGGATTATCTCACAGTGCCCAGGTAATTTGGCATTAATAGTGACACATTAATCAGTTCAGGTTACAAGGGTAGATTTTCAAACATTGCAGATATTGCTAGAAACTGCTTGAGAGCAGAGAATTACATGCTTTTTGTCTTTGTATCCACTTCATAGCATCATTCTTGGCAACTAGTGGGCATTTAATAAATGTCTCTTAATAGATCATTCCACCCCCATTTTTTCCATACAATAAAGAGATTCTAGTTCCATGCAGTAAGTATGCATTAAGTAGTGATTATATCCATGCCTAGGAATAAACAAATGGGAAAATAAAGAGAGTTTTAACAGATAGACCATGCTTTTCCATTTTTTTCAGTTGAAGGGATTAAACTAACAATTAGAAAATGGAAAGAAATTAAAATCCCCAAAGAATCAAGTGCCGATTGATGTTACACTGACTATATGTGCTTAGGACTTTAGAGAGGGCGCATTAAATAGACAAGGTTAGGTGAGCCTTGGGAACAAGATAACACATCTAGGAAGATATATGGAAAATACATATATAATGAATGGAGGGGCAGCTGGGTGGCGCAGTGGATAAAGCACCAGACCTGGAATCAGGAGTACCTGGGTTCAGATCCGGCCTCAGACACTTAGCACTTGCTGACTGTGCGACCTTGGGCAAGTCACTTAACCCCAATTGCCTCACTAAAAAAAAAAAAAAAGAATGGACTATTTTGTAGTAGCATCTACAGTTCACCTCACTTGTGGTTATATATATATAAAAATATATATACATATATATATACATGTATATATATACATATATATATGCATATACACACACACACAATCTTGTTACTACATTATAGAAGAATAACAAAGAATTTGAAGATATGAAATATTCCTGTATCCATCACTTCCTCCAAATATGACATTGTAAAATATTTTTTTTTAAAAAAGGTGAGTTTCTTATTACTTATGAAGGACAAACTTACCTGGGATTGTTGAAGTACAATTGAAACCATATCTCTATTTGGATCTAATAGTGGACATCTTTTTGTCTGCAGTATCTCTTCTGCAACCATTCTATTTCATTTGACGTCTTTGCATAACTTGAAAGCCTAAAGGAATATGTCATATATAATGTTAGTATAAATTCCACAATTGCCACATGTGGATTCAGTTTGGGAAACCTCTAAGAACACTTGATAAAGAATCAAGAATTAGCTTAGGTCAAATCACAACTCTGAACCATACCAGCTGTCTTACTTAAGACAAATAATTTAAACTCCTTTAGTCTCAGTATTCTTTTAAGTGAAATAGGGCTTTACAGTACTTTTACTGCATATCTCATTGTTTGTTTTTACTCAACGTCAGGAAAGTGCTTTGGAAATATTAAAGCACTACATAAATGAGAGCTATTATTATGATATTTCTATATTTCTACATAGGCATTCTTTAAATTATAATCAGTTATCTATAAAGGGAGAAAATTAGAATAAATGAACTCTAAGCTTGTTTCCAACACTAAAATGTTGATTCTATTTTCAGCTTTGAAAAATATCACAACTTACAAAAAAGCTAGTTGTACATCTATCTCCCTAAGCCAACATTTAATGAAAAAATTAAGCTATCTTTGACTAATGGTAACTTCTATGCCTAATCTTTCCATCATCTCCATCCCTTTTTTTATATGTCACATTCCCTCATTTTAGCTTTCTCTTTCTTCACTCACAGTCCATGTCAGGCAATATTTTCATCATATATTCTCTTTAGCACCTTTTCTCCTTTCTTTCTCTTTTGTGTGCAATCATCAGGAAAATCTCTGTTTCCTCTTTTTCTTTGGAATTGCAAAAAACACACAACAACAACAGCAACAAAAATCCTTGAAAGTGCTAAAAGGCTTGAGTATTAGTAGTGAAATGCCTACAGAAAAAATAGCATGGGGGGAGGGCAGCTAGGTGGTGCAGTGGATAAAGCACCGGCCCTGGATTCAGGAGGACCTGAGTTCAAATCCGGCCTCAAGCACTTGACACTTACTAGCTGTGTGACCCTGGGCAAGTAACTTGACCCTCATTGCCAATGCAGAAAAAAAGGCACGTATTTCAAGTGAAATTGAATATAATAATGAACCTAGGGGCAACTAGGTGGTGCAGTGGATAGAGCACCGGCCCTGGAGTCAGGAGTTACCTAATCTGGCCTCAGACACTTAACACTTACTAGCTATGTGACACTGGGCAAGTCACTTAACCCCAATTGCCTCACACACACAAAAAAAACAACAATTATGAACCTAGAGACATATTAAAGTACCACACAACTTTAAACCACTGATATGTCTGTAAGTCCTCTTCAAAATATCCATAAAAATCCCCATCAGTCTCAGATTTCTCCAAAAATGTTACATTTTTGTTTTCCAGAAATAATAATTTTCAAGCTATTTTTATTTTTATTTCATTGTTTTAATATTGTTTAATTACTACTACTTTTAGTAATTATCTATTTCTTTAACTATAAATATAGAGTATTCAGTTAAACATTGCAGTGAATGAGTTTTTACGTAATTTCTGGGAAACTAAATAACCAATTTCCAGTCCTTTTGTAATACACAGTGCCTGCGTGTTTTTTAAAAAAAATCACTCAATAACTGAATTCTCAGAATTAAATCATCCTTGAAGTTTTCAGAGGCTTATTATAGGGCTGTGCTTCCACATGTTTCATTGTAAGGCCCAAACCATTAATTGTTGGCCACATTCTTTTACTTCCAATCTGTCATTCTAAATTTTAAAATTAAGTCCCTTTGATGAAATTTCATTTATTTATCCTGCTTTACTTTTTCTTCAACTCCTTTGCTTTTATGCCTCACTTCTATAATCTTGTTTTATGAAATTGGTAATACCTTCTGTTTGGTATCCTGGTGATACAATCTTCCATGAGACAGTGGGAGCTTGACTTCCCAATAGAAGCTGAACAGAGGAACATATGGTCCACCACCTCCATGCTGGGGAAAAGGACAGCTTAACCCTGTAAGAAGAAGATGTATTGAGAGTTTGAATCATGGGCTCAACTTCAGGGTCTCAGGGACAAGCTGCAGGAATTCACTGAATACTGATGGGGAAGAAGTTGAAGGGAAAGGGTCTGTATAGGTGAAATCTGGTCCCTTAGTCATTTTTCAGTATACCTGACACTTAGCCAGACTCCACCAGTGTGTCGACTAATCCCTGAAAATAAATAAGCCCTTTCAGAAATACATTAACTTGCTCAAGTCATCAGAGTTTATGAAACAGACTCCGATGCAGTGCACTAAGTGATGCCCTCATGACTTGTGGGAATTAATATGCCTCTCAGGGAATAATGTATGAACTAGTCAGTAATTTTATTCAGAATTTGCTACTTTTTTCCTCTTCATTTTCATAATGCTTATTATGTTTCAGTAGGATTGAATGATACAGGCTGTAGAAGGTACTAGAAGAACTTGAATCATCATATAAAATGGACAGGGAAATTTAAAAACCCCAAATCATTTTCTTAACAATAGTAACATAATTAATCATATAACACAGAGGTTCATTTTGACAGATTTTAATATTTTTGTTGTTTTCATTAGTCAATCTGTCAAGGCCATAGGATTATGTGAAATACAATGAATGTACAGCCCTCTGCAAAGGCAGATATCATTGGTTATTCATTATAAGGTCATATATTGAGAAGTGCACAGAACCTTAGACGTTAGCTAGATCAGCCCCTGCTTTTAATGGATAAAACAAAAACAAATCCCCGAAACTAAAGCCCAATGAGGTTGTTACCTGCCCAATGTTAACCGCATGATAGAGTCAGAATTCAAACTCAGATCCTCAGACTCCCAATCCAGCACTCTTGCTACTTCCTGTACTGAGAGAAGCTACAAAGGCTCTTGGCATGTTGCAAGATTCCTCTCTTTCACTATCATTATCCTAAAGCAGAGAAATGGAAGTGTGTGCCTTTAGGTAATAATGATGGTAAAGAAGGAAAACTACTTAACCCTTCACTCTAGAGTCAGTCTAAATCAACCTTCCTTTAAAATGACAAATATCTAGGATATTATAAATGAGAATATGCAGTCATTAAAATCACATTTTAGAAGGCCAAACTATTATAGAATCATGTATGGAACAATATGCTTGCATATTTAGGGCTTCTTTGACATCATTCTGAAGCAATTAGTGATAGTGTTTCATGCAGTCTTTTAACAAGAAGACAATCTACTAAGTGTTCTGACATAAGAACTCCATTGAAGGTTAAGAAGTTTGTCTATTTAATGTTCTTGGTCATTTTACTTTCTCTTTATCTCTTGACAAATAGTAGAGTAACATCAGCATAATTAATGAATTAGCACAAGAAAACCATTTGTAAGTATACCATTTTTATGTAGCTAATGAATTTATCACTGAAGCCCATTTTCCATAGAATGCAGGAGATAAATGCCCAGTCTACTTCCTCAAATTCCTTGACATAGACTAGAAGAGAAACAATAAGGATAGTACTGAAAATTACCCAATTTTTTTCTCTAAGTCATATGCAAACTCTTGAAAATCCTACTTAAAATTCCCACTAAGGACTGAAAAAAATGTCAGTTGAAATAAATGGAAACACTGAGATCTTTACTTCAAAGAGACAAAGACTGCAAGAAAGCTCATTCTGAGAGTTCATGTCACTTCACTGAGAGTCTTAGAAGCCAATATATTTCCCCATGGTGTTAGAACTACAGAAGCAGAGTGGATCAAGGAATCATGCCACACATGAAGGTAAAGGATGTGAAGGGATACCATCTTGGTCTTTCTCCATACTCATCACTATTCTTGCATTCCATAAAGAAAAGCACAGAGACAGAGTTTATAGCTAAGAGGCAGAAACGGCAGCAGGATTTCTCCTCCAAAGAGCTTGTGTCCTGATGGGGCATTGATGAAACTTGATGGGAAGAACAGCAGGGTGGTGCAGATAAGCAGGCTGGGATAGCCTGGCATAAAACAATTACCAAAGATGTGTTAATCACTTTCACTTCTTTTCCCCACAT
The DNA here is from genome assembly GCF_019393635.1 of Dromiciops gliroides. Taxonomy (NCBI): domain Eukaryota; kingdom Metazoa; phylum Chordata; class Mammalia; order Microbiotheria; family Microbiotheriidae; genus Dromiciops; species Dromiciops gliroides. The sequence continues at coordinate 101,874,326 of NC_057863.1, read as the reverse complement.
ATTCATGCAATCATAATCATTGCATGGCCTACAGAGAACAGTATTTAGTTTCCAAAGATAACTAACTTACAAGTATGTTGTAAAAGAATCAGTCATAACATTCCAGTCTAGCTAACAAACATAAGCTAATCATATTGCAGAAAAGCTAAAGGACATAATGGTTGTCCTAGAACGTAATTGTCTTGTAAACAAGGATTGTTCCACTCTTTGCATTTGTATCCCTGCTGCCTAGCACAGGAAGTGATCCATAGTATGTATTTCATAAATAGTTGATCAATTAATTATTTAGCATATTATAGACATTAGCAGCTCTGATGCTTTACTTGTTATATGATCTTTCCAGGCAATTAATTTCTCTGGGATTCAGTTTCCTCATCAATAAAATGAAAGAGAGAGACAGAGAGATAGGCAGACACACACACACTCACAGACAGAGACAGAGACAGAGAGAGAGAGAGTATTAGTAAAAGTCTGACTCTTTGTGAGAATTTGAGCCCAGGTATTCCAGAATCCAATTTAAGCATTCTATCCATTATATCATGTTTTCTTACAATTGCCCTGGACTCAAAGTCAGAAGACCTGGATTCAAGTAATGATTTTGTCACATTCTAGTTATATAACCCTAGGTAAGTTACTCAATCTTTATGAACATGATTTCTCTCATCAATAAAATGAACATCATAACTTTTATACTATTTCCACCTCACAGAACTGTTGTATGTTATATTGAAATTTTAAATTATTATATACATGTGAAATGCTGTGATAGTTTTATTATTCATCCAGTTCATTAATGTAAGTTTTTGTATAGATAAGGATAGGATTCCTCTCCATACCACTAGAGATCTTCTTGCTAGTTGACACTAAACTATTATTTTGGGGTGGAAGCCATTTGACCATTCCTGAATCAGCCTAAATTCAATATTGACTAGCTTATAGATTTCCATCTAGTATCCAAATATATCAAAGGAGATACTGTTAAAATGTCTTGCTCAAATATTGCTCTATTATGTCCTGATTCTAAAAATGCTGTCCAAAAAATGGAAATGACATTATTCTACCACCAAATTTATTTAATGAAGCCATACTAGCTTCACATTAAAAGTATATACATTCTATTTCATAGCTCAATCTAGATTTTTCTCATTGATTAACTGTATTGACTGTAAGAAAATCTCCCTATGGTAGGTAGAATCCACTCTCTTCTCTTTGAAATCCCAAACAGTTGCTTGTCAATAACATCTCTCTTCTCTACAATTCCTCTCTTAAATGCAGTTATGTCTGCATGCTTTCTCAGCCTCCTGTTTTGTTTTGTTTTGTTTTTTTCCCTTTTGGCCCAGGTGATTTGAGCCTATTTAGGGCAGTTAGGCATTATCTTGCAATTACCTCCTTTATCTGGACTGTCAATTACTAGCTAATCCTTGTTTCATAAGGGCCCTAACTATGCATGCAATAAACATTATGAAATTATGCTACTAGGTAGACATTTACAGTGACAACAAAAATATTTTCAGTAAGTTTCTGCACTGCAGAAATCTGTATTTTTTTAGCCAATCATCAGAATCATAATATTTCATGTAAGCTACTGGCACTGATAGGCATGTAATTTAATTTGTACTAATTCACCCTAGAGGAAGGGACCATAAATACTAGTGAAATTAATTCAATTTCCAAATGTCATTTCTTCTTAAAGGAGAAGGAATAAGGCATATATGTTTCAAGATAGAATTCTCCAATTCCTTATATCTTAATAAAACCTAGTATATTGGTAACATTTTGAAAAAGTAAGATAAAAGCTTATAAATATAAATATATATATATATATACATACATATATATGCATACACACACAATTTTTTAAGCACCACATTTTTCACATAAAAGGTTATGTGAGTTAAGCAACATATTTGATATGGCAAGAGCACACTAAGTGAACTCTGAATATCTTTTGTCATGTGATTGATGCTTCCTTAATTTACTGTCATCTAGCTTAGTGTCCTCATCTGATTATGAAAAGACCATAATCATACATTGTATTGTTATACAAAGTAAAGTGGATCCTGGAGCCAGTCTATCAATCAATCAGTCATATCACATAACATGTGATAAGGATCATAATTTGAAGTCTAAACATACTGAAATATATGTGTATAAGTATGTATATATATGTATATGTGCATAAACATACATATATATGTGAAATTTAGAATTTCTTTAAATTATGATTTTAAAAAAAATTCTGTGAAGGAGACTTCACCAAATTTCCATGACTCAAAAACTCCTCCTCTAGACTAAGGACAAAAAAAATGTGGTTTGCTTTTTAAAGCAATCAGGGCTTGATGTTATAAGCTTCTTCCCAAGGTGTAATTCCTTAAAATATTTTTCTGTACTTGAAACTTGACTTGAATGAAAAAAGTATGATTAGCTTTATAAAAGTTTGACTAATTTTATCCATTTTAACCCACTCATTTCTCCTACTCTTGTTCATTATCATTATAGTAGAAGTAGTATATCCACCTACAATTCTGGTAGACATTGTAGATGGAGTCCAATAATACATTGAAGATATCTGAGGAATTATTAGGCATATAAATGATTCATTTCATTTTAATTAGACACTTTATATTCATTAGTAGTGTGAGAACTGAGAAAGCATGAGGTGACCTTTCTGAGATTTCGAAGATCAGATTGGTCTCCTATAAGTTGCCTCTATTCATAGACTGCCTTTAAGTCAGGTTAATCAATGGACTTGAATGGGACCAGCCAATTAGCTTAGAGCTGTGTGTGGGGACTGCACTTCTTCCTGTTTGACAGGGTGCTTCTGGGGAACTGAGTGGGACTCTTGCCTTTTTGGAAACGTGGAAGGCTAGATAAAGGAGCGTTTTTTCTGTCTCTCCAGGCATAGATCAAAGATAGGTTTTTTTTCCATTCTTTCTGAGACAAGTGCTCTCTCTCTTTCTCCTTACTTCTAATATACTTTAATAAATGCTTAAAAGTCTAAACTGTTGCTGAAGCTACTAATTTATGAGTAATTCCTAGCTAGTTCCCCCCACACACTGCGGGGGCAGGGGAGGCAGGTAAGGACAGACACATGAGATTTTTTGGGGGGTGGGGTGGGGCAATGAGGGTTAAGTGACTTGCCCAGGGTCACACAGCTAGTAAGTGTCAAATGTCTGAGGCCAGATTTGACCTCAGGTCCTCCTGAATCCAGGGTCAGTGCTTTATCCACTGTGCCACCTAGCTACCCCCCACACATTAGATTTTAATCATCATAGTACTCATTGAGATTTTTGTTTCTTGATTTTTTCTTCTTTCTCTATTAGAATAGTTTGTAAATTACTTGGGATGAGTAATAATTTTCATATACTTCCATTTTGTGACATCAATGATCATGTGAGTGTGCTTTTACTGATATTAGAATGACTCAGGAATCATCTTCATCAAGTAAACTTAAACTGAGTAGGTTTCTTGACCCTTACTTATTCCTTTCTTTTGTTATTTTTCATTTTGTGTATTTTTTAAATAGTACTTCACATTTAAAAGTAACTCCCACCCACCAAAACAACAACAACAACAACAACAACAACAACAACAACAAAAAGCACATTTTAATAACAGTTGAAGATATTGAATCTTCTATTGATAGGAGGAAGTCAAACCTGACATCAATCAGGGATCAGTGAGAACAAAGAAATGGGAGAAGTTGCATGGAAAGTCAAAGGAAAGTTTGGTCCAAAGTGAAAAACTATGCCAATAACTGAAATACTATTGTGTCCAAATGATGTAATTAATCCTCAGAAGAAAAGAAAAGAGAGGGCCTCAGAGAGACCTGATAGCTAGAGAGGTTGTCAGTAATTCTTATCTAGGATAGATTTCTTGAAGTTGAAAGAACAGCAATAACATATATTTTAAATAGTGAAAAAGTAATTGTTAACTATCACTATGAAGAAATTTTCCTGGGCATAGTAGTACAGGCTTGTAATACCAACTGATGTTGAGTACGAAGTTGGTAGATTGCTTTAGTTCAGAAATTCCAAGTTGCAGTAGGGTTAAAGCTGATTGAATGCGTCCATACTAAGTTTATTACCAATACGGTGAGTGTCTGGGAACCAGAGGCCACTAGGCTGCCTAAAGAAAGATGGGTTGGTCCAGGTCAGAAACATATCAGATTAAAGCTTCTGGATTGATCAAATATATGTGCAAGTCTAGACATGGAAAAATGTAAGATTCTTCAAAGTTCTCTTTAATGTCAACTATGATAAGTATTATTTCTTGATGATAAGCAAAGCATATATGTTGAAATCTTCTGAGCCAAATGCTATCATGTTAAAATAAGTTTTTGTTAAAATGTAATAGCTTATATGATTTATTATATGTCAATAAATTTATTGTTTTTCCCTGTTAATACCCTAATCACTGTTTTGGTAGAGAAAATTTTATAAACACACAACTACATCTGAGATTATATATGCCTTTTCCTGGCTCAAACTACCTTTTGAAATGTATCATATTTCATTAAAGACTGAAATATTAGGATGAGGGGATAAGAAATTGCTTTATTACAAAACAAATTTGTATGGGTAGGACCTAGAAAACTGATACAAACACAGCAATTGTAAATTATGTGACTTCTATAATCACCATAAAGTAGCAACAGCATTCATCAATTTAAAATTCATCAGTTTTATAGGACAGAAGTACTGGTATCATCAATTTCAAATAAGTATAAATAAGGAAAGAAAAAAAATTACCCCCTCAAAATTTTGAATATGTGAAATAGGCACCTTGTTACAAAGTATTATTTGAAAGTCAAGACCAATATGTGTTTTAAGGGCAAAGTGACTTGCATATATAGTAGATACTATATATGTAGAAAGGGTATTGATCAGCTTTGAGATAGAGATATAGATAGAAATATATCTAGATATCTATCTAGATATGATAGGTAGGTAGATAGATAGATAGATAGATAGATAGATAGATAGATAGATAGATAGATAGATAGATAGATAGATAGATAGATAGATAGATAATCTTTATATCTAGTTTAGCTATCTGTCTATATCTATATAGCTATATCTGAACTATCTAGAATCAAATAAGGTATTTGTGTTTTGCAAATTTTAAGGGCTAGGTAAATGCTAATTATTATAACTTTATCACCTCTTCCAGGCCCTTGGAATCAATAGGATTTTATTTTTTTACTTGAATACTGAGAGGATAAGATGCAAGACAGATAAATTAAAATGAAGTAGGAAATATTTTAATATCAAACCCTAAATAGCAAATAGCAACTGTATCTTTTGATAATATTCAACCTTGAAATACATGTCAGTAACAGCTACTTAATATTAGAAAGCAACTAGTTGGGTTGGCTAATACCCAGTAGTCAATAGAAAGGAAAACACAAGGAAGTTCTCCATTTCAGGAATGAGTGGTTTAATTTGCAAAATCAATAATAAAAAATAACAATTTTAGCTATTCTCACTCCGCATTTGGATGTTTTCTGTATTTTATTTTATAATGAACATTGAATTTCAGAACAGTATTATTTGACCTCTAAATTATGTAGAGAAATCAAGTATTGAATGGGCCACAAATCTCCATAATTTGACTCATTAACCTTGTCACTTTGAAAGACCTTATAAAAATTAAAGCTAAAATTGTCTTTGATGACCTTACCTAAACAAAATCAATCTCAAAGGGAAAAGAGTGGGTTTTTTAAAACTAAAACCAGATAAATGTTGAAAGTATAACAACAGAAATTCATGAGAAATGGCATATATTAAATATAAAATTGCATTAGTAAATTAAGAAGCTAAAGAATTTGTAAGCTGTTTCTCTGAAATGCAATGAGTCAACTGAAAATGCTTGATAAGAAAATTAGTGATAAAAATGCAAATTTCAAGTTGCCTCTGGATCTTATTTTGAATAACATATATAAAGTCTTTTAAAGTGGATAATGAAGCTTTTAATATTTTGTCTAAATGGTTCAAACGGGAAGACAGTGCAGATTTTCAACTCCCCAGATTGTATGCTCTGTGAATTGTGACTTCCAGGTTCATCATGGTGATGATTGCTTGAACATGTCAGTTAAGTAATTATATTATTTTGTGTTGGTGTATTTTGAACTTGGTTCAATATTTTCTTTTTAAGAACTCTTGATTACAGTCAAACTGGTATGCTGTTTCCCATATGTAACATTAATTTTCCTATCTGCATACCTTTACACAAATGATTTCCTTAAGTCTTTAATACTAGAGTTGCTCAGTGAGATAGCAAAAGGATAAATTGGAAATCAAACGCTCTTTGGGACATTTCCATTAATGCCAAAGTGGCAACCACAATTAGTTGAAAAATAATTTTTTTTCAAGTCATTCAGGGTTAAGTGATTTGCCCGGGGCCACACAGCTACCTCTCCTACCTGGTAGGTAAAACTCTTGTAGAAAACAGGGGAAAAAAGCAGTCCAATCAACCCCATCAATATAACAAAGCTGATGTTAATACAACATCCCATACATATGGTTTCACATTCCTATGATGAAGGGAGGATTTTGCATTATAACAACTTTCTACATGCAAGACCGTGAAAAAAAATTTTCAAAGGAGCCATTAAACCATGAAAGAAATGACCTTTCTACTTAAGTTATTAATGAATGAACTTGCTAATCACTATTAACTATTTGAGTACATTAGCCCAAGTTATTATGCACCACATTTGGATAATATAAAACTGCAAATATTCATGATAGAGCAAAGATAATAGTCACTGCACATAGAACCCTCTTCTTCAAATCTGTTAATCAGTTAACAGGTTGCATTGTGCCTGCTGTGTACTAGTGACTGAGAATATAAAGTGAAAACTTGAGTTTCTGCCCATGAAGGAAGAACTTACATTCTTTCTCCTGTAAGCAAATTAAGAATATATCTTTGAAGTAAACAAAAAGTAATTAACTTGGAGGGTGAGGCACTTTCATTTGTGCTGATAAGCAATGGCCTCATTTAAGAGGTGACAGGAGCTGATCTTTGACCAAACCTAGAAATTCTAAGAGGTAGATATAAGAAGGAAATCTATTCCAAGCATTAATAGCAGCCTATGCAAAATCATGGAGTTGGGAAATTTATTTTCTAGTATAAAGAACAGTAAGTAGGAGAAAGCCATAACTGAGCTATCTGGGTACACTTCAAATTTGTATCATTTAACATCATTTCAGTAGATAATGATTTTATTCCTGCCTAATTCCATATCCTAGTTTCCACAGAACAGTATTCCAAATCTTTATCTCTCATCTTGCCCACTGCCGCCTTTTCCCACCCTCTTTAATGAATATTAGCCTCTTCACTAAGAAGAGATTATTTAAGATAAGCTCTCTCCTCTTTCCTTCTCCTCATATGAAAACACCTTATCACTATCCAAAACTCTCTACTTTGTCTTCCAATGATATAGTAGCCCTTCTTTGTACTAGCATCAAGTTTTCCATATATGTCCTTAATCTTATCCCCTATTATCTTGTTCCCTCCATCCTTTATCTCTCCAGTCCTTGATCTTTCTTTAAATTCTCCATTTTACTAGCCCATAATTCAGTGAAATTGGTCCATTACTTAATGGAAATTTATTAAATGCCAACTGTATTCCAGACACTAGTATTAGTGTTAGTTTCTGGGCATAAAAATGAATGCAAAAAATTATGTCTAGTGTCAAAGACCTCATGTTACAACGTGAAGAAAACATGTAAATAATGAGGTACATAGAAGATATAGGTAGAGTAGATGGAAGGTAATCTAAAAGGTGAAGGTATTAGTAGCTAGAGTATGAATAAAGGCCATCTTCAGGTGAGGCAAAGGTGAGGAAGCAAATCATTTTAGTTTGTTAGATAGCTGAGGCAGTCACAAAACAGCAAATAGACTAGTGTAACTGGATTGGAAAGAGTATAGAGGGCTGGGGGAAGGGAATAAGCATATATTTGTTGTGGTTCAGTCATTCAGTTCTGTCCAGTACTTTGTGACATGATGGACCATAATATGCATTTCTATCTTTTACTTTCTCTCGAAGTGTCCAAGTTCATGTTCATTGCTTCCATGAAACCATCTATACATTTCATCCTCCAATGTTCCCTTTTCCTTTTGCCTTCAATTATTCCTAGTATCAAGGTTTTCCCAATGAGTACCATCTTTTCATTATGTGGCCAAAGTATTTCAACTTCAGCTTTAGTATTTGTCCTTCCAATGAGTAGTCTGAGTTAATTTCTTTAAGCATTGACTGATTTGATGTCCTTGCTGTCTAAGGGACCCTCAAAAGTCTTCTCCAGCACTACAATTTGAAAACTTTGATTCTTTCATGTAAGGTTGTTGGTATGTGAAATTAATGAATCCTTTTTATTTGGGAAATTGATCATTCTTCAGTATTACCCTTCTTTAGAATCGAAACATAAAGTGATTTTTTCTAATTCAGTGGCCATTGAGTTTTCCAAATTTTCTGATGCATTGAGTGAAACACTTTAATAGCATCATCAATGCTATGTGATAGGCACTGTACTAAAATTATTTTTCAAATATGATTGTATTTACCAGAACATCCCTAGGGCAAAGAGTCAAAGAGTCTTCATGCCAAACAGAGGAGGTTATATTTGATCTTGTAGGTGATAGGGAAGCACTGGAGCTCATACATATTATAAGGGAGTGACTATGCCAGATCTATGCCACTTTTGCCATTCAGTGAAGGATGGATTGAAGTAGGAAGAACCTGAGGCCTGGTTAAGTGCAGTAGTGCAGTAGAAATGTGATGAAGATCTACACTAGGTGTCTAGTTGTAAGAGTAGATCGAAAGGGGACATATATGTCCAAAATGTAGCATGAGAATGCTATATGGTCAGAAGGGAGGCAAAATAGACATGCCTAGCCTCTTCTTGTCCCACCATTCTCCAAAAGACTTTTATTTATTCTTTCATTTCTTCTAGGAGGCAAAATAGTAAGTTGGGGCTGGAAAGCTCTTCTTTTTTCAGAGGGTAGGGGTATAGGGCCAGACATATCTATTTGATCCTTTAAATATTATTAGTCTGGGGGATGTAATCTAGATCAGTTTAGCTTTTGATTGCTTTTTTGTGATTTGGAAGAAGCTGGACCCCAAGAATTTTATCCAAGACAACCCCTTTTCCCACAAAAAATATCAGTTCCACAATGAACAAATTAAGAATTTAGCCATGAAAACTCCTTTATCCAAATTGGTAATGAAATAGATGGACTGAAGCCTGAATTGAGGTTTCTGGGAAAAATTGCAACAATCTCTGATATGCATACCATTCTAATCTGATGACAGAAAGTAAAGAAGAATTAATAATTTTCTTGACAAGAGTAAAAGAGTATAAAAGCAAGCTTGAAGTTAAACACCAAGGGGAAAAAAAACTAATATCTTGACAACTGGTTCCATCACTTCTTGGAAAACAGAGGAAGAAATAATAGCATTATCAGATTTTATATTCTTGGGCTCAAAGATCACTGCAAATGGTAACTTTAGCCATGAAATAAAAAGACACTTACTCCATGGAAGGAAAGGTATGGCAAATCTGAACAACATACTAAAAATCTAATATATCACGTTGCTGACAAAGGCCTATATGACCAAAGCTATGGTTTTGGTCCAGTAGCAATATATGGCTGTAAGAGTTGGGTTATAAGGAAAACTGAGTGGCACAGAACTGACGCTTTCAAAATGTGGTTTTGGAAAAGACTTTTGAGAATCTCTTGGCAAGCAAGATCAAGTCAGTCAATACTTAAAGAAATTAATTCAGGCTACTCATTGGAAAGACAAATCTTTAGGCTGAAGATTAAATAATTTGGCCACAATGAGAAGACAGAACTCATTGGAAAAGACCCTGATGAAAGATTGAAAGCAAAAGAAAAAGAGGATTGACAGAGGATGAGGTGGATATATAGTATCATAGAAGCAACAAACAAACTTGGACTGACTCCAGGAGATAGTAGAGGATAGAAGGGCATGGCATGCTATTGTCCAGGAAGAGTTGTACATACCTGACTGAATGAACAACAAAAGGTAAAATAGAATATATGTGTGTGTGTCTGTAATAGAATATGTAAATAGAAAATATGTAATAGAATATGTAAAATAGGTATGCATAGGTTTGTTAATAATAGACAATACAGAATGAAGGAGCTCTCCCATTGGAACAATGGCAACTTAGCTCAAGAGAGTATCCTAGATTTTTTTTTCCAATTTTTATTTAATTTAGAATTTTCTCCAAGTTCTATGTAAAAAAAAAACAGAATTTTTTTTCACATTGATTTTTTAAAACTTTGCATTCCAAATTTTATTCCTCCCTCCCTACCTCCCAACCTTCCTCCCATGAAATCAAGCAATTCAATATGTCACACAAGTGCAGTTATGGAAAACATCTTCACATTAGTTAGGTTGTAAAAGAAAATAGACAAAATAACTTTAGAAAGTTGAGCTAACAAATAAAACTATACTTCAATCTGCATTCAGATACCATCAGTTCTTCCTCTGTTGACAGTTTGCATTTTATATACGTCCTTCTGATATTATCATGCTCATCATTTCTTTCACAGTTAATATTGCTGTCTTACCCTCCATCTTATTCTCTCCCCTTGATATTTACTCTATTTTCTATCTTCCTACACCCTATCCCTCCTCAAAGTGTTTTAGTTTTTTACTGCCCCCTGCTCCAATCTGCCCTTCCTTCCTTCACCACTCCCCACCCCTTTATCTCCTTCCCCTCCCACTTTCCCTCAGGGTAAAATATATTACTATACCTATTTGAGTATGAATGTTATTCCCTGTTTGAGCCAATTCTGATGAGAATAAGGTTCATTCACTCCCCCACTCCTTCCCTCTCTTCCTCTCTATTCCATAATCTTTTCCTTGTTTCCTGTGAGCTACCTCTCACCAGTCCACCTCTCCATTTCCCTTTCTTCCAGTGCATTCCTCTTACCCCTTAACTTTATTTTAAAGATGTCATGATAGGTCAGCTAGGTGACACAGTTTATAAAGCACCAGTCCTGGACTGAGGAGGCGCCAAGTCCAAATCCGGCCCTAGACTTAAGCCACCCCACCCAGCCTACCCCACAAGAAACAAGAATAAACAAAAAAATAAATGTTTTACAGATGTCATCCCTTCATATTCAATTCATACCTGTGCTGTCTAAGTATATTCCTTTCAGCTGCCCTAATACTAAGAAAGTTCTTATGAGTTATAATTATTATTTTCCCATGTAGGAATGTAAACAGTTTAATCTTTTAATATCCCTCATGATTTCTTTTTTCTATTTACCTTTTTATGGTACTCTAGGATCTTATATTTGAAAGTCAAATTTTCTATTAAGTTCAGGTCTTTTCATCACAAATACCTGAAATTCTTCTTTTTCATTGAAGTCCCATATTTTCCCCATAAAGATCATATACAGTTTTGCTGGGTAGGTAATTCTTGGTTGTAGTTTCAGTTCCTTTGCCCTCTGGAATATCATATTCAATGCCCTCTGGTTCTTTAATGTAGATGTTGCTAGATCTTGTTTTATCCTTACTGTAGCTCCACAGTATTTAAATTCATTTTTTCTATCTGCTTGTAATATTTTCTCCCTGACCCCAGATCTCTGGAATTTGGCTGTAATATTCCTGGAAGTTTTCCCTTTGGGATCTCTTTCAGGGGTGATTGGTGGATTCTTTGAATTTCTATTTTGCCTTCTGCTTCTAGGATGTCAGGGCAATTTTCACTGACAATCTTTTGGAAGATTATGTCTATGCTCTTTCCTTGATCATGGATTTCAGGTAGTCCAATGATTTTCAAATTATCTCTCCTGGATCTATTTTCTAGGTCAGCTGTTTTTCCAAGGAGATATTTCACATTGCCCTCTATTTTTTCATTAATTTGGATTTGCTTTATTGTGTCTTGGTTTCTCATAAAGTCACTAGCTTCCATTTGTTCAATCCTAATTCTTAGGCAGTCATTTTCTTTAGAGAGCCTTTGTGTTTCCTTTCCCATTTGGCTTTTCAAGCTGTTGACTTTTTCCTCATGACTCTCCTGCACTGATCTCATTTCTCTTTCCATTCTCTCCTCCATCTCTCTAAATATCCCTTCTATCTGTCCTACTTTCTGTTCAAAGTACTTTTTGAGTGATTCCATGGCCTGAGACCAATTCATACTTTTTCTTGGAAGTTTTGCATTTTGGAGCTTTGACTTTGTTATTATCTTCTTCTGAGGGTGTATTCTTGTCTATTTTTCCCCAAAAAAGGCTTTCTATAGTCTGCTGCTTTTTTTGCCTACTCATCTCAACCTGGACACAGATGTCTGATTGTTTTTTTTTTTGTTGTTGTTGTTATTATTGTTGTTGTTGTTTTGGGTTTGTTTTTTTTTTTTTGTGGGGCAATGGGGGTTAAGTGACTTGCCCAGGGTCACACAGCTAGTAAGTGTCAAGTGTCTGAGGCAGGATTTGAACTCAGGTCCTCCTTAATCTAGGGCTGGTGCTTTATCCACTGTGCCACCTAGCTGCCCCTAGTAGATGTCTGATTGTAATCTGATTTTCTATGGTTGGAAGCTTGTCATGCCTGTGCCCCTCCTGCTCTGGGCTTCCACCACTAGAATCTGCCCACTGGATCAGAACCTGGGCATTTCACCCCAACCCCAGCAGAGACCACAGCCACTTCACCCCAGCCATCCACCAAACCCCCTCACTGGTCAGCAAGCTGAGCCTCAGAAGAAGCTGCTGGCATTGAAGACTCTGATGCTCTGGAAGTGCTGTCTGTTCTAGGCTGGGTCCGTGCTGTGCACCAAGCTCCTCACTCTGTCTGTGGGCTGAGTTCTAGAAGGAGCTCCTGCCACAATTGAGTCTGAGGTTCCCAAGCCCTGATTCTCTGGGGCTGGGGCTGGGACTGGGTCTACTAATCATGCTCCACTCTCACACTTGTAAAGCAGACCTTTCCCACTGATGTTCTAAGCTTTCTTTGGCTGGAAAATTATTTCAGCCTGTCCTTTTTTGGGTTCTGCTACTCTACCAGTTGTCCTATGTCATTATTTGAAGGTATTTGGAGGTGTTTTAGGGAGAGGTCAGTGAAGTCACTACCTTTCTTCCACCATCTTGGCTCCCAAGAGTGTCCTAGATTTTAACCAAGGATTGAATTCCCGTAAGTCTCTAGTAAAACAAGCTGGGGATAGGGACATGATGAAGACTAGCAGTTCATCTTCTGTTTCTCCACACTTTCTTTCAGCCACCTGAAAGGATTAGCCTTTTTTATGTGGAATGAATGAATGACAACTCTAAAAGGACATCTATTTTGAAGGCTTCTAGGGACCCAGAGAATAATGATCCCTTTAATAGTAAAAAGGAATTGCAAAAGGGAAAATGATAATAATAATTAATAAGAATAGTAATAAGGGGAATAACGAGGTCTGTTTTGGATGTATTTTATTTAATATTCCTATTGGATATCCTTTTCAATAATCCCAAGAGGTAAGTGGAGATGAATGACTGATGCTCAGGAGAAAGATTCATAAATAGCTCTCAAACTTATCTGCATGTAAATAAATAATACTTCTACACAGGGGGACTAATATTTTAGTAAGTAAGATAATCTGTTGTAAAGAAAGGAGCCAAGGAACAAGCATTAGGGACACACATAGTGAGTGAGACTTGTATGAAAAAACAAAATAAAACAAACTACCCCCCCCCAAAATAAAACAGCAAGGCAGTTTGAGAAGCACTGATTAGATAGAAGGAAAACCAAGAGAAAGTTGGGTCCAGAAAATCTAGAGAGGAGAAAATACTCAGAAATAAACAGTTATTGATAGTGTAAAAGGCTGTAGAAAAATCAAGAAGGAAAAGAATTGAGAAAAGGCCATCATATTTGGCAATTAAGAGATCATTGGTAATTTTGAACTGGGCCATTTCATTTGAATGGTAAGATGGAAAGTCAGAGTTGGGGAGGTCATAGAGTGGGTTTAGAAGGAAATGAGAGAAGAGGAACTGACAATACTGATTGTAGATGTTTTCTTAATTCAGTTAGCCAAGGAAGAGAGGAAAGATGCATGATAGCTAGGATATTTTTTAGAATCAAGTGAGGTTGGAGACGGCTAGGTGGTACAGTGAATAAAACACCAGCCCTGGATTCAGGAGTACCTGAGTTCAAATCTGGCCTCAGACACTTGACACTTACTAGCTGTGTGACCCTGGGCAAGTCACTTAACCCCCATTGCCCTGCAAAAAAACCAAAAAAACCAAAAAAACCAAAACCAAACAGACAAAAAGAATCAAGTGAGGTGCTTTTTGTTTGTTTTTAAAGGATAGATGAAGAGATATGGGTATGTTCATAGGGACCAGGAATGTAACTGTTAGGTAGGAAGAGTTTTAAGACAAGAGAAAATGTGAGGTTGATATTGGAAAAAGAGTTCCTGATGATTTTTTAAAATTTCTTTAATTTCTTCTCTTGTAATTTTAACTCATTCATTTTCATTTTGATAATTTAATTTCCCTCTCCCTTGTTTTTGTTCAATAATTTATCACTTGTTTTTTTTTTAAACTCAGTTTTTTTGTTTTTTGTTTGTTTGTTTCTGTTTGTTTCATATCTATAGTCCCATTACACCAGTGGATACTGCTACATATTTGGGAATTGCTCTTATGTTGAATTAAAGTTTATCTCTATAAGTTTTACCAATTTCTCTTTGTTCTGCAATACAGGGCAAAATCAGTCAGTGATCACAGTTGTTGAGTACATATTGTGTGCCAGGCATTGCACTAACTTCTAGGGATATAAAGAAAGACAAAACAAAAAAAGTATCTGTTCTTAAGGATCTCATAATCTAATGAAATTGCTATGTAAAAAAAAGTTATATACAGGGTAAATTGGGTAGAACCTTAGAGGGAAAGTACTAAGATTAAGGAAAAGTATGAAAGGCTTCTTTCAAAAGGTGGAAGTTTAAAATAAATAAAATGACATGGAAGACAGGTTTCCTCTTCTAAGAAATCTACATGTTGTTCTAGTTGTTTTCAGTCATGTCTGACTCTTCCTGACCACTTTGGGGTTTTCTTGGCAAAGATGTTTTGCCATTTCCCTTTTCAGATCATTTTATATATGAAAAAACTGAGGCAAAAAGGGTTAAGTGACTTCCCCAGGGTCAAAGCTAGTAAGTGGCTGAGGCCAGATTTGAACTCATGAAGATGAGTCTTCCTGACTCCAGGCCCAGCACTCTATTCACTGTTTCACCTAGTTGTCCTTACTAGTTGTGTGACCCTGGGAAAGTCACTTAACCCCAATTGTCTTAAAAATATCTAGGACCATCTCCAGTCATCCTGGTGTATATCTTGCCACTGGATCTAGATGGCAGAGTAAGGTTGGTGACCTCTCACAGCCCTCTACTTTAATCCCATTTACAGCAAGTCATGGCATCACTCCAATGGGATGGAAGTTTTCATGAGATTTGAAGGAAGTCTGTGACAATAGGGGGAGGTAGAGAAGGGAAGAAAAAGTTGCAGTCATAGACTACAGTAAATGAAAATGTCTGGAGTCAGGAGAGCGACATGTGCAAAGAATAGCAAGGAGGCTAATGTCACTGGAGTATGGGGGAGGGTGGACAGGAAAGGTAGGAAGGAGTTGTATTATGAAGCTTTAAAAGCCCAAAAGATGATTTTGTATTTGATCCTGAAAGTAAGAGGGAGGCTTTGGAGCTTATTGGGTAGGGGTTAACATGGTCAGACTTGTGCTTTTGAAAAGTCTGATCCTTCTTCCATAAGATAGTATTTGAACCATATGAAGACAGCTACCATGTACTCCTATGACATAACTTTTTTTTCCAAGTTAAAAATCCCATGGAACATCATTTTACCCATGTAGAATGTTTCTGAGTTTCTTTACTATCCTGCTTTCATCTGTCTTGTAGAATTCTAACCTGTCAAAATCCTTCCTAAAGATAGTACCCAGAAATAAACAGATTACTCCAGATGTGTTCTGATAAGACCAGAGTACAATGGGACTGACATTTCTCTCATTCTGAATATTATGGTTCCTTGCTTCTTTTACTCCAGTCTAATGGTAGAGGGTTGTTGTTTTTTGTTTTGTTTTGTCATTTTGCTTTGTTTGGTTTTGGTTTTGGCTACGCCATGCTAAATCAGACATTATTGAAAGAATCCTCACTGTGGGAGTCAGGAAGACCAAGGTAAAAATTCCATATTTGACAGTGAATGAGTTATAAAAATAAAATGAGATAATACATGTAAAATACTTTGCAAACTTTAAAGTGATATAAAACAGTAGCTATTTTCTATTTATATTGTTAGCTAGCCTTAAATTTATTTGTATATATACATACATATATATATATATATATACATGTACATACAGATACATGCACATCCATCCATCCATCCATCCATATATACATACATACACATTTACATATTCTAAAGTCTTCTGAGTAGTGCATTCCAAACAGAAAGAATTTCTTAATCCAGCAGTATCTCCTTGGCTTAATTAATCAAGCCTTTCATTTAGTCTTTGGGGCATAATTAAGTCAGAGAGAATGAGAATGGACCATTTCCATGTGCTGCCAGAAGGCTAAGTTCAACCTCAACACTTTATCCCCTTCAAACAGCTAAATAGTTTTGAAAAACAGTACAAATAAGTTCTAAGTTTTAATCGAAAAGGTCTCATTTATGAGAATCTAGGGTATTTACTGAACCCCAGAACAATCTTTCCTCATCTATTTTCATTTAAAGTTATTTGCTGGTGGGCCCATAATTCAAAATATTCTGGAAATATCATGCTTAGAGCAAATTTCAAAGCAGTTGGTTTTGTAATATTCGTTAACCAAGAGTATTTGGCAAAGCAAGTGAGTCATGGGACAAATAAAATACCTGCTTCTAATATTACAGAGGGGAAAAAAGTATATATTGTAGTTAGTTTCCTTTTTGCAGGTTTAATCAACTGTAAAAGGCAGGTTATGGCAGACAATAGATGGAGACCAGATACAGTCTTTCTTAGGTAAATCACTTAATCTCCTTGAGCCTCAGTTTCCTCCATAATTAATATAAAAGGGTCAGATTAAATATTCTCTCAGGTTCCTTCCAGCTCTAGACTTAATTAATGCATAGAATGGTTAAGAAGGTACCATAAGTCAGGTGAGTCAAGGATCAGAATTCTAGAAGTAAAGCTGTTTTCTGGAACATACTAACAAGTAGATGTTGCTGTTCAGTCATTTTCAGTCATTTCTGACTTTATGTGATGCCATTGAGGGTTTTCTTGGCAGAGATACTGGAGTGATTTCCCATTTCTTTCTCCAACTCATTTTACAGATGAGGAAACTGAGGCAAACAGTTAAATGACTCACCCAGGATCACATAGCTGGTAAGTGTCTGATGCCAGATTTGAACTCAGGAACATGAGTCTTCCTGATTCCAGGCCCAGAACTTTATCCACTGTGCCACCTACCTGCCCAACAAGTAAGATACATATTCTGAAAATGAGTTATAGACATAGGATGAAGATGTTGATGCTATTCTTCACAACTTTGCCTAAAGTCACAGGTCAGACTTTAGGATGTCAAGCTGAAGGAGATAGTTATCCTACAGTTCAGCTTCACTATTTGAGGAAACCCAGAATCAGGGAATTAAACCTAGGTAATATATATTGTAAGGGGCAGAACTATGATAAAAAACCAGGCCTTCTAACTCAAAAAGCAATGAGCGCTGGAAGTTGTCTCTGTGTTCTCTAGATGTGCTGTCAGTCAGGCTCTGTTGAGAAGGATAAAAAGCCTACAGGTATCTGTATTTCATGAGTGTTCAGAAACAAAAAGCATGGGTCAAAATGGAGCATGAGGAATATTGACTAACACAGCAAGCATATGGTGAAAGGAAGGAGGAATATCTGGAAACCAGAAGAGTGTGTAAGCATAGTAGTCTCAAGTAAATCCAAATGAAAAATGAGAAAAAAAAAATCTGAGGACAATTTAATTGAAACCAGGTGGTAATTCAGTTTGAAATTCAGTTCAGTTTAAAAAGTATATTAAAAATCTAACAGATGTCAGGAACCATACTCTTTGCTGAGTATAAAAGACAAAAATGGAATAATTTTTATCTCTAAGAAACATACTGGAGGGGAACAATAAAGAAAGATTTTATGTGTATATATATATACATACACACATATATATGTATATATGTGTATGTATATATACATACATACACACACACACATACACACACACACACACACACACACACACACACACACACACATATATATATATATATATATATATATATATATATATATATATATATATATATACTGTGGAGATCAGGAAAGACCTGTTGGAGCCAGTGACACTTGAAGAGGGCCGTGAAGGAATCACTGAATTTCAAGAGACAGAAATGGGTTGTAAGATCATAAATCTAGAGCTATAATGGACCTCACAGGGCATCTAATTCAATAGCCTCATTTTACAGAAAAGGAGCTTAGGTCCTAGAGAGAGATTTTACTTATCTAAGCTAATATTTCTTAAGTGACAGAGGCAGGATTTGAATCCTGGCCTTCTGATTACAAAGTCAGGTCCTCTTTTCCCTTATTTCTTGGGGTCAGATATTCTAGAAATGGGAAAAAGCTAGTGCTGCATGGAAGTAAGTATGTAAATGGAAGATGTATTGCTATGTATGGGAAATAGTAAGTCAATCAGTTTGATTGGGACATAGAGAAGTAATTTATAATCAGACTGTGGAAGATATGTTAGAGTTAGATGGTGAGGGAATTTAAATGACAAGCAAAAAGGTTTTTATTTTATAGAAGAGACAACAGGGAGCCCCTGAGGATTCTTGAGCAGAGGAACAGCACAGTCAGAGGTGCTTTATGAATATCAGTTTGGCAGTGGAGTATAGGATAGATTGCAGAAAGTAAAAGCTAGAGACAAGTAGATAAGTGACCAACCTATTTCAATAGTTAAGGTGTGATCATAAGCACCTAAATTAGGATGGTAGCCATGTCAGCAGAGAGAAAGGGATGGATATAAGAAATATATAAGAACAGAGTTGGCAATTGATTAGATAATGAGGTGACTTCAAGATTGCCAACTCTTGTAATTAAGAGAAGGGTAATGCCCTCAACACAAAAAGGAAAATTATCAGGAAGGGTAGGTTTAGGAGATTAAGCAAAAATTTTACATGAAATTTTTCATGTTCAGCAAGTTTAGAATAGCTAGGTGAGAGGTTCTTAACCTGGGGTCGACAGGTTATAGATAGAATGGAAGGGGGTGGAAAGGAGGAACTCCATGTGATTTTAGTTCACAATTAGCCTGATATCTGATGAGTCAAATTATAAAATGGCCCAAGTTCATAGATTCTGCCCTTGGAAATGTGGTTATGTAATGACATGATTATTCCTTCAGTCAGAGAGCAAAAATCTCTAATCCCAGGCAGCCCTGGGCCAGAAAAGGTTACTCTGTCCTGTGACTCCCAGAGACTCCCTGAGGCCTCATTCCATTAATAAAAGGGCACCAGGAAACCCAAGGACAAGGTCAACCATGGATGCTTATGTAAAGTACAATTAGATCTATAAAATTTGGTCTCTTAAGGTTTTTGTAATTAAAAAAAAAAACTGTATTGAACTGAAAGCTATGTGCCAGTTGCACCCAGATGAAATGATGCAGACAGTGGAGGGAATGACCTCCAATTCTGCTACAAGAGCAAGTATCCTCATTAATAAATAAATAAGGGGGCAGCTAGGTGGCACAGTGGATGAAGCACCAGCCCTAGAGTCAGGAGGACCTGAGTTCAAATCTGGCCTCAGACACTTGACACTTATTAGCTGTGTGACCCTTGGCAAGTCACTTAACCCTCATTGCCCTTAAAAAAAAGAAAAAGAAAAAAAAGATAAATAAATAAATAGATAGATAAATAAACAAGACCCACAGTCATATACTTTTACACTTGTCTGTTTTTTAAGTCATATTTTCCCATCAAGGATTGGATTCAGAGAAGGCAACTTTAGATGTTGCTACCACTGGCCACTGAGATTGGGCTGCTTCTAATTGCATCTGGTATATCTTTTCACCTCCCTCTTCTGTAGATATCCTCAAAACTCCTTTTGTATAGGCTAAAACCCTTGCCTCTTGTTAGTTTCCTTTCTTCCCAAGCTAGGAAAAATATACATCTCCCAGGGTATTTGCAACCTTCACAAACCTTACCATTGGATTGATACATTTATTTTCTGTAACCTCTAACTAAAATCAGCATTTGCTTCAACTATAATGTAGGCCATTATTCTGAGGTGTCCATAGGCTTCACTTGACTTCCAAAGTGGTACATAACACACAAAAATTAATAAGTCCTAACCAAAGTCCTTTAATGCCCTGGTGTTTGATGCTAAGTCTTCCTTCTTCTGATGAATAAATTTCATCTATGGATAGCTCTTAGCTGCATAACCTTATTTCCACATAACCACATGCACAACAAACTATTTCTAAGGATCTGACAAAAGTTAAACACATTCTACCCTTTCCTATAACTCCTTATGGTTTGGATGAAGATGAGTTTGGCCTATAAATTCATATCTATGAAAGAAAATAGGGTTCCTCAACAACTTGTTCTATTTTGAACTACATATAGGACTAGACTTTCTAGGAGACACTTATAAAAGCCTGGGAGAGTCATATTTCTTTTCAAATCAACATAAACTTGATTCAAAGAGAAAATGTGAGAGAAAGATTGAAGAGGCTGAACTTTTCTTTGTGTAAGAGGGTGGGAATTAATCCAGTAAAAACAATCAATAACAAAAAATTAGAACTATTGAAGTTTGATATAGTTCATCTCATTTTGGGGTTAACCACACTATAGACTCTGGAGTCATTTATTGATCATTAGTGGTCAGAAATTGTAAGTGAATAGAGTTTAGTTTTAGGAGGGTATATGCATTTTTCCTTGGGATTTCTATAATTAAAAAAAATCTTTCACTATCTTCTAATTCTTCATGCTAAAACTTTTAAATTCATATCCTTCTCACATGTGAATACCTATTACATTCTCACATACAGCTTGTAAACTCATGCCTCATACTTGTAAACTCATACCAGCCTGACCAAGAGTTTTTTTTAAATTTCCAGCTTGGAGAAAATCAATCTCAATCTCTAAACCATATCCTTCACTATTCCACTCCTATATTCTAGTCCATCCAAGGAAACAGGATAACCAGTGTTAGCCCTATGAATAGTTATAGTAGACAATTGCCCACAGAGAGTGTTTTGAGAGGTTCTTCTTATCAAGCCTCTTTTCTATTTTCCTAATGAATGAAATTCTACTTATTCCTTTGGATCTTGGTAGTTTATACACTGTTCCTACTTTGGTTTCCTTTTTCGCCCTCAGTGATGGGGAATTGGAGGTAAGAGGGAGAGAAAATAACTTTTTATTAATTGAAAAAATAATATTTAACTTTAAATGTAACCTAGTAATATCAACACATGAACCCAATTTCATGCAATAATTGAGCAAGGGTTAGTTGATCACTGATACTAAGGCATTAGAGTAGTAAGAGATGACAATATGATTTCTCCATCCTACTTTTTATGCAATAGAACTCAGCGGGTTCAATAAAGATCATGTTAAAAAAATCTAGTTCATAGTATCTCAGTCACTTCAACAGTGGCCTCTGCAGGACTTGAGTTTCTCTTAACCTTACAAATGCTCTAGATTTCTCTCCTATATCTTTAAATACAAACACTGTTGCAGTTACAATATTACTCTCCTTACTACACAATTTCACATGGGCTTTCTCACTTAGAGTACAAAATGTGCCACCTGTGTTCTCTTTCTCTCTCAGAAAGAATCACATTTTCAAAAAGCTACAAAATGACAGTAAAGCCCCATTTGCCTATTTGAAGGAACTTCTCATTATAGGTGAAAGGATAATGAATGACAAATTTCTGTTGAAAACATCATTGCTCTCACTAGATTCTTCAAAACTCATTATCACTGACTGTACCTGTTACTATTTATGCTATTAAAACTTCTTCTTCAAATCATTCCCTAGCAAAGTTTTGCTTCAGGCCATCATATCAGATGAACTTTGAAGTGTATTTGGTAATAGGTTAATAAGTATAACATCTATGTGTTAGAAAGGATGATTTGGGTGTTGAGGTAGGGATAGAATTATGAGCTTTGTAGCTGACAAAAATTTTCTTTTCTGCCAAGTAATCAATGATATTTAAACATTGACACAATAAGTTGTTGGAAAAAAAGATGTTCTAAACACTCTAATTACTTAAAAACTATAAAATTTACTTTACAAAAATACTAAAAATGAGAAGAAAATTTAAATGTCATTTACATTAAAGAAATGTCTACAAATTTGCAAAAAATAAGGCATAAGTTTTGATAAGAAAACACTCTGTTTTCGTTCTGTTGAAATCTTCCTCTTCTTTTAAAGCCCAATTCAGTTACCATTTCAATGAAATGTTGCCTGGTATTGCACATTCACACCACCCTACATCACCACACCATGATGAAGATGGCCCTCTCCTCAATTTTTTATAATTTTTTCTATATTCCTTTTTCCCCATCAAATTCTAACTTGCATTATACTCATCTATATATGCTCTATTTTTCCTTTAAAACTCTTCCCAGTTAGATCATAAAGAACTTAAGATCAAGTAATATTAAAAAAATCACCTGTCTCCTTAGTGCATAACACTATAATTTGCACATAGTTGGGTCTTAATAAGTGTTTATTGAATTGAATTCATTTCAGCTGTTTCCCAGGCAGGGAGTGTGGACTTATGGCAACTCATCTGTACTTTTTGTGACTAATAGCACAAATTTGTGGAATGAGTAGCTTCAGAACATAGTTCTTCCTGTGATACACTTACCAAATATATATATATATATATATATGATTCAATCTGTAATAACTATTCTGATTAGCATACTTTAGCTAACCCTTCTTTTATCATAGATTTGGATCTGGAAAATTCCTTAGAAGATATCTAGTCAAATCCCTTTCATTTCCTGGGATGAGAGATTTAAGGCTCTAGGAGGTAAAGTGATTTTTCCCATATTCATCCATATGAAATATAAGAGGGAGGGGTTGAAAGTATATCCTCTGATTCCAAAATAACTATTCTTTCCATTGTGTCTTGCAAACTATTCTAGAAATATACATAATGATAAGTATATAGCTATAGCTATCCATAGTCTCTTTCACATTTGGCCTGTCTACCTTAGACAGTTTAAAACCAGGTTGTGTTATTTTTATGTTTAAGGCAGGGAGATTCTTCTAAAATCTTTATTTAAGAATAATTCATTATTGTTTATAACGTTTTAAAAAGTCTTAGAAAACTTTAATTTTTTAAAAACTTACTAGATATTTTGATAAGAGTTAGTGATATCTCTCTTATCTCTAAATTCAGCACATTTGAAGAAACAGTTCAAGTGGCAGCAAAGATCAGCCACATACTTTGCTTTCACAAATTAATTAAATTCAGCACACAGCTTTCCATAGTGTTCTAAATCCAGCTTAGCTGACTGGAGTATTACATGATGTATTTCACTTCTTTCTTATTTTATCAGACGAAGCACTTTAAAATGTGACTATTATCCTTCATGGTTTCTTGTTAGAACAGGAGTGGCTTGTTGGGTTTGAATGTTCTAATTGCAAATGGTTGACCAGTTTGGATGAGCCCATTAATTTTCACTTTATGAGCTATTTACTATATAAATGTAGCATTTTGCAAAAGGTTTCCAAATTCATGGGAATCAGATTTTAATAATTTCCTTTGTTTCTGGAAAAAATTATATTAGCTCGGATGTTTAATAAATTATTCATTTTTGAAGTGTTCCGGATATGTGTTTCTATTTGTATTTCTATTTGGGGTTGTAAACATCCCTTGTTGTGCTTGTGAAAATGGAATGAAGCATTTGCAGTGATGAAAATCATTTTTATTTCCAAAGGCTCTATCTTACATCTGGGGAAATTAAAGAAAAGATGAAGCTACTGTATTCATTTTTATGATCGCATATGTATTTCCATGGAAATTAATTGATATATATGAATTTGGGGAATTTTATGACTAGTAATTCCTACAGTTATACTTCATATTCTCATATTCTTTTTTTTTCTAAGGATTTCAAAGCACTTTAAGAATATTCCCTCATTCTAACCACATATTCCTTGTAGATCAATTAATATTTCATGAACAACCATTAAATGCATGACATTACACTAATATCTTTGTAATGTCCCATAAAGATAACTAATTCATATTAGAAAAATGTGTTTGCATAAAACAAAAATGCTATTGCTAGCATATAAAAGTTACCCTATTGATTTTCATACTTATCCACCATTGGTAAAATGAGTCAACAAATCTTGATATATTTTTCCTATTTGAAAGAATGGGTTTTCAGTGGATCACCTATACTGTTTTTTCTGGTCCCTCTTGTGAAAAAAACACATTTTCAGGAATGCAGAGATCCTAAAAGATTTCCTTTTCTTTGTGTGATACTATCTAAAGTAAAGATTACATTTATGTACTAACACAATAATTCAAATCATGTTCCTTAAGAATCTGTTTAATGAAATGCACTCTGCCAGGCACTGTGGAAACTAAGATTTAAAAAAAAGGGGGGGGGGGGATACAGAGGCAGCAGTTGATGCAGTGGATGGAGTGCTGAACCTGGAGTCAGGAAGACATGAAGACCTGAGTTCAACTTTGGCTTGAGATACTTTGAGGTTAAATATTCTTGGAATCGTGCAACACATAATTTGAGGAGATTTGTATAATGAGACACTGTCCAAAAATGACTATAAGAAAACTTGTTTAAAACACTAGTAAGACATCCTTTTTCTTTTACTTAAGTAAAGAATGAAATATTATGATTGGGGGCAGCTAGGTGGTTGTGTGGATAAAGCAGTGGCCCTGGATTCAGGAGGACCTGAGTTCAAATTCAACCTCAGACACTTGACACTTACTAGCTGTGTGACTCTGGGCAAGTCACTTAACCCTCATTGCCCCGCAATGATAGATAGATAGATAGATAGATAGATAGATAGATAGATAGATAGATAGATAGATAGATAGATAGATAGATGAGAGTGAATAAATTAATACATAAATAAATAAATGAGAAAATGAAATAAGTTAATTCTTTAATTTTATGAATGATTATTCTTGGATAAACTGATGGATGGAGAGATGGATGTATAAATAGTAGATAACATTTAATTAAGTGAGGTACAAAAAATACTCCAAATGCATTATTTAAATTGATCCTGACAACATCCCTTTGATGTAGATTCTGTGCAATAAATGCATAATCCTTTTACAGATGAGGAAACTGAGGTCCAGAACAGTTAAGTAGCAATCACATAGCTAGTAAGTATTTGAGGTGAGATTCAAATCTAGGTCTTCCTAACTGCAAGTCTACCTGTCTTTCCATTGTGTGATGTAATGCCAAAATCCATTTTTATGGTATTCTCAACATTTATACCTTCTATGAGAGGCAATTCATGCTGATTCTTTCATTTTTTCTGCTCCATGAAAAATGATCAGTAATAGCTAGTTAATCTGAGAAACCAAAATCTATTAATAAATGATAGCCCCAATGTAGCATTTATGTTTCTTCACCAGAGCTTTTTGTAGATAATACTTTAATCCTGAGGAATTCAAAGATGGGAATTTCAGGGTTGCAGGACATTTGGTAGGGCACACATTAAAGCCAAATCTCTTGCTTTTTAATCACAGTGAGGATTCAGTTGCTTGCTCTGACTCTGATTACATAACTGATTGCAATGGAGATTTGTTAATTATTTGTTTTAAGTTTAGTGTTTCAAAGTGGATAATTCAGACTTCATAATTACAGCTTTTGATGCCTTACTTCTCTGTCTTAGCTCTCTACACTGGTCAAACTTGTCAAATCTTTAGTTTTATTTTATTCTGTATAAATAAATATAGTCACTATTTCTCCCCCCCTATTCTGGATGACTTCATTTTATTCTTTCTTTATGCAAAGAAATTCATATTAAACTAAACATTCATCCTACACCTTGCTTGCTTATTAGTTGTTATTAAAGGCATCTCTGAAAACATCATTCTTCTGCTTAAAACTATCTATAACTTCTTTTTGTTTAAATAATATACAATCAAGTACTGAGAATGACACACCAAAAGCTTAATATTTTTCATATACCAAGAGATGACAAATTTCTATACAGCAATACAAAATACAAATAATGAAATTAAAAACTATATAGGAATAAGAGAATTATTGTAGGCAAAATTTCACCTATAATTATTCAGGTATAACATCTGACCACAAAAATTTAAAGACTTTTAATTTCCTAAATTTGTATCATCAAAACTATGTAGAATGAAATCCCCTCAAAATAAAGAGACCTGGAAGAAGTGATCAAAATCATGTGTGAAGAGGAGGAAATTGATTTCATCACTATTTTCCAGATTTTTTCTGAGTCTACAGTAGAGATGCATGCACACCGAACTTTTTAATTAATCAATTACAAACAATAGCAACAACAACAACAAACAAAACAAACAAAAAACCCCTTTCATTCAGTTACTACATACGTATATATACACATACATACATATATGTGCACACATATATACATATGTTTGTATATAAAAGTTTATTAGTATTGAAAATTTTATTAACTAAATATTGAAAATGAAATGACAAGAATACTAGAACAGATGCTTGATCCTAGGGATATTTTAATGTGAACTCCATAAAATATAAATATAAGAAAAATGAAATAATAATGCTCCAAATATACCTTCATTAAGGGGCAGCTAGGTGGCGCAGTGGATAAAGCACCGGCCCTGGATTCAGGAGGACCTGAGTTCAAATCCGGCCTCAGACACTTGACACTTACTAGCTGTGTGACCTTGGGCAAGTCACTTAACCCTCATTGCCCTGCAAAAAACCCAACCCCCCCAAAAAAAAACCTAAAATAACAACAAATATACCTTCTTTAGATAAGCTTGCATCTTGTCTGACATTTTCATTCTTTTGCAAAAATAAATTGCGCAATATAATTGTTCAAGAATACTTTGACCATTAAAAAGAAAAGAATAATAGCAAGATATTTGCTTAGAATAATTTCTATCTGAACTCTATGGAATAGAACAAGAAGTTCTCTAGACTAATAATGATATTGATATTTACCTTACTTTAAGTTTTGAACATTATCTATAGATATAGAGATATATGTATTATCTCATTTAATCCTCAGGCTAAAAAATACAAAACTGGTTCAGAGGTGAAGTTAATTGACCAGGATCACACAACTAATATTTGAGGTGGGATTCCCATCTAAAATTTGGTTCCATGCCATGTCCACAAAACTGCTATGAGATGGGTACTATTATTATCTCTGTTTTGCAAAGAAAGAAAAAGAATGTGAAAGAAGTTGTTATTTGCCCAGGATCTCTAGTTAATAAGTGCCAAAGTTAAGATTCAAAATCAGGTCTTCCTGACTCCAAAACAGGTAGATGTTATAATCAACAGGGTATTAGATTTGTAGTAAAAAAGACCTTATTTTGAATCCTAACTTAGTTATTTATTAGCTAATGATACTGGTCAAGTCACTTAACCTTCCTTTGGCCCAGTTTTCTCATCAGTAAAATGGAGATAATAATAGCACACACACACATATACAAACATATATACATATATGTGTTTGGGCATGTATGTATATATACAGTGTAAAAGGAAAAACTTCTTTGAGTAGAAATTTAAACTGAATTTTGATGGAAATCATGGTTATCAGAAAGTAAAGGCAAAGAAGGAGAACATTCCAGGTGTAGAGAACAGCCAGTAGAGGCCATTTAAAACATGGCCAGTGTCTCTGCATCATTTAATAAAGTAAGAAGACTATAAGAAGCCTGGAAAGGTAGAAAGGAACCAAATTTAAATGACATAATTTTACAATCTTAGAGGTAATAGAGAGGTCCCAGATTCAAGAAATTTCCATTTATAGATGAAGAAATGAAGGACAAGAGAGCCTGAGGGACTTCTTAAAGATAATAGGATCATGGAAAGTCTGAACTGTAAGTGGTCTCAGGGACTATCTATGAATCCTGTATACAATATTCCCAATATGTAAGTCATGAATACATATGTAGTTATGACTGCTTAAAGACATTTATGGTAAAAACCCACTACCATTAAAAATAGCTCATTCTGTTTCAGATAGCTGTCGTACTTGTGTAGGAGGCAGGTAGGTGGCTCAGTGGAAAGACTGCTGGGCCTACAGGCAGCAAGACCTGAGTTCAAAGAGATACTTACTAGCTGTGTTACCCTGGGCAAGCCCTTTCGCCTTTGTTTGTCTTAATCCACTAAAGAATGAAATGGCAAACCAGTCCAGTATCTTTCCCAAGAAAACCTCCCTGAAAAAATGGTCCACAAGATCACGAAACTGAAAATGACTGAATAACAATACTTTTGGAAATCCAAAATACTGCCTTTCTGCAACTTCTAACCATTCCTTTTTATTGTCACATAATTGAAGGTAGAGATTTTGTCCTAAGTGTTCCTTTTTCTGTACTAATCACTTAATCCTTAAAAGGAGTCTCTTTTGGTATGATCTCTGTATCACACCACTGAATAAGATTAAGTTTACCTTTAACTAAATCTGCCATATTTTACATTAAAACTACCCAAGTGTTTCTCATCCTTTACTTCCAAAGTTCATCTTTTGGACTCATTGGTAACACTTCACATCAACTATTAAATATATTCTTAGATTCAATCCATAGTTCTAGCTTATCAAGAGTTTGGAACCTATTATCCAAAGTTAGTGTTAGATAGAGTATCAGAAGACCAATCTCATATTCCAGGCTAAATGTTGTTTTTATTATGCTATGCTACTTCAAAGTAGAGTATAAAGCTTAATGTTAAATGTGTAATTATTGTTTATTTAACTAGTCACATCTGCAAGTATGACTATGCTTCCCAGTTTCTCATGTTAGATTATAACTTACTTGAGCTGAATTGGCATATCTCATTTATATTTATTTTTCCCCAGCAATTACACCTCTATTTCAAAATATGTCATTTAATTGGTGTTGGTTTTCCCTTCATCAGTGCTTAGTTATCAGACAAAAGTATATGCTAATAGACTAAGAGTTCAATTGCTTTTCATTTTCGTATCCCTAGAACAAACAATATCTCATATCTATTTGGCCTCAATTATCTGCTAAATTGAACTGAATCGAATTATTTCATAAGTTTTTGTGAACAAAAAGAATCAACCATCTGGTGATCAGTTTTCTGATTATGAACTTCATTTATGAATATGTCCTATGATAACATTCTGTCAGTGGGCACATATTTGGATTCTCTAATTTAGCTTTTAATGGCCAATAAGAACTTCTGTTCTCCTGAAATAGCCTTACCAGATGCATTAGAGTAGGATTTTAGTAGAAGGCCTTAAGTATTTGCTATTTTACATATTACATAGAATTATAGAAAGTCAGAACTATATTTTAAAAAGATGAAAGAAATGAGCAGAACCATGAGAACATTGTACATAATATCAACAATATTGTGTAATCAACTGTGATAGACTTAGCTCTTCTCAGCAATACAATGATCCAAGACAATGGCAAAAGACTATTGTGGAAAATGTTATCCATATCCAGAAAAAGTACTATGGAGCCTGAATGCATATTGAAGCATACTATTTTGACTTTTGTTGTTGTTGTTTCTTCTATCTTGTGTTTTTTTTCTTTTGTTATGATTCCTTTACAACATGACTAATATAGAAATATATTTAACATGATTGTAGTGTATAACCTAAAAAATGAGAAAAGAATGACTGAATTAATGAAAAGTCATTTATTATGTATTTAATATGTATATCAAGAATTAGGCATATGAGGAGAAAAGTAAATTGGTCCCTGTTCTCAAGGAGCTAACACAACAACACATATGGGAGGTTTCATTTGCAAGTCAGATGTAAAGACTCCTTCAGTTGTAGCAGCAAAGCATGTGGTAAGATATCTCTAATGTCATTTTCCATTGCTAAACCCATATCCATTTCTGTTGTTGATTCATCTGACAGTGCCAAGGGCTCTGGTGGCAAGAACTTTCCTAAAAGAATGTTAAATCATTGTGGCAGCTGAGGAGAAAGAGGCTGTAAGTCTGGACCATTGATGGCCATTGGTTAGCAGTTGAACATGGGGGAGGGTGATTGACTTAGTTAGACTTGCTACTTCCTATCTCTCCCTCAGTGTGCCTTGTAATCTCTGTTGTCTGCCTACTCTTATAGGTGGGAGATGAGAGGTAGGAGGGAGGATGGGTCAAGGGGTAGGTGAGAGATGATCAGCAGTTGGTGGGGATAGTTGTCCCCCTTTCCAAAGATCTTGCTTCCTTGCATAGAAAAGATCTATACCAAATCTTCCATTTTACCTATGAGGAAATAGCAGTTCAATGAGGTTAGGAGGGTCCATTTGATAGAGAACTAGATTGGAAAGAAGATCTATATTTGAATCCTTACTCATACAAGTCATTGTTATATGAACTAGTTGTATGGACAAGTCACTTAATTTCTTCAAGAATTAATTTCTTCAGTTGTAAAATGGAGAAAATAAAAACACCACTTCACAGAATTTTTACGAGGAATAAACAAAGTAATATACATATATATGTATATTATATGAAAGGACTTTCCAAATTTAATTATATATAAATATAAACCATTATTATATTATTATCAAAATTATTTTAATCATAGATAAACTAGATGAATAAATAAATGAATGAACCATATTCTACACTTCCTTAATTTATATAATTTTAAATTTTTTTCTTTTGTTTTTTTTTTTTTAGCGAGCTAATAAAAAAATGACTATATTTCAGCCTTGCAGTAAAACCTATTGCTGGTCCCAAGGGATTAGGGAATTGCAATCTTCCCCTCTCCACTTAGAAGATTTTCTCAGCTTTGGGCCCATGGATATGTGGGTCAGATTCAATTCTATGAGATCCTAAACTCCAAACAGAGGTCTCATTGGTTTTTTGAACCCTCATCCCAATGCTCTTAGGGCAGAAAATTGACTTAAAGTTTAGGTTTGGCTCATGTCTAGGGTCTTCCCAAAGCAGGAAGGGGAGACAGGTACTTAATTTACAATATGAATCAAGTAAGGAACTACATTTTATTTCCTCCACCCAAAAGAAATGTTAAATACAAAAACACCAAGTTTTCATCAGAGAACACTGAAATTAGGATACAGAAATTTAAAATTGCTATTATGCTCTATTGGAAGTTTGATCTTAAAACATCAAGACATGATCTAGTTTTGAGGACTACTGAATAAGTATTTCATATTTCACATCAACTTCCATTTGTCTCAATAATTCCATTCATGTACATTTCTTCTGGTAAATCCAGTCAAGTGTTAAAATCTTCCCCCATTGTTGGACAGCCTTTCCAATGTAGTACCTCTGTTTACTGCCAATCAACTAGAGTTTTGGATCCCAAATCTTCAGGACCTCTTAAACATATACAATTACCCACATGACTGGAAATGTCCATCTGGGGATCAATGTTGCATCACTAATTCTGAGTGAAAAAAATGAAGGGGAAAAGTCTGCCAGCTAAGATTGTGGTTTTTTTTTGGGGGGGGGGGGCAATGAGGGTTATGTGACTTGCCCAGGGTCACACAGTTAGTAAGTGTTAAGTGTCTGAGGCCATATTTGAACTCAGGTCCTCCTGAATCCAGGGCCAATGCTTTATCCACTGTACCACCTAGGTGGGAAAAGTCTGCCAGTAGTCCAAACTGAACTTGCCTAGAAAAGGGTCTACTCTAGCTGTCATAGGTAGGGAGTACTCACCATGCTATCAGGTTATGGAAAGGTATTCAACACCCTTCCCCCCCCCCCCAACTACCATTGTCTAATTAGAGAAAAGGATTTGCTATACAGGAGAGTCAAAGGACAAGGGACAGTAAAAAGTTATGTTTTTTTGTTAGTTGTCTTCTTTTTGTTGTTGTTTTTTTCAGGGCAATGGGGGTTAAGTGACTTGCCCAGGGTCAAATAGCTAGTAAGTGTCAAGTGTCTGAGGCTGGATTTGAACTCAGATCCTCCTGAATCCAGGTCTGGTGCTTTATCCACTGCACCACCTAGCTGCTCCCAGTTATATCTTCTTAATAAACTAATCTAGTACATTTCTCCACTCCATCCTTACATGATTAAGGAGCCAATAATGTGTTGTTTTTTTTCATGTAAAGAATCAGAATACTTTAGTACTGAACCAGCATATGTGGTAGGCTGGAAGACACCCAGGAAGCTCTGAGCATAATCTTTGGATTGAAATTCTTGTTTCTTGTTGTTTATTTGACATTACCAAAGTAAAAATGAGATAGAGAGTAAGGAAACTTTTGTATTTGGAAGGCCTCTCCTTGATATGGTAACGTGATTTTGTTTGTTATTTCTTGCTTAATGGGACAATATACCTCTACAGGCATTCAAAATAGCCATCTGGAATGAAAGAAACACTGATACAAATATGTGCAGTGGTAGTTTTTGCATCTGAGCTAATTCCCATCACTTCAATTCCTGCATGTATTGATTATTAATACTCTCCAGGCCTAGTTTCTCCTTCTCCTCCTCCTCCTCCTCCTCCTCCTCCTCCTCCTCCTCCTCCTCCTCCTCCTTCTTCTTCTTCTTCTTCTTCTTCTTCTTCTTCTTCTTCTTCTTCTTCTTCTTCTTCTTCTTCTTCTTCTTCTTCTTCTTCTTCTTCTTCTTCTTCTTCTTCTTCTTCTTCTTCTTCTTCTTCTTCTTCTTCTTCTTCTTCTTCTTCTTCTTCGTCTTCTTCTTCTTCCAGGGCAATGAGAATTAAATGACTTGCCCAGGATCAAACAGCTAGTAACTGTTAAGTGTCTGAGGCCAGATTTGAACTTCGGTCCTCCTGAATCCAGGGTTGGTGCTTTATCCACTCTGCCACCTAGCTGCCCCCATCCAGGCCTAGTTTCAAAAATTTCTCAGTTTGAATTTTATTAGTTGACTTCATAATTACTGTATAACTTTATAGTCATTGTTGTTCCTCTTCCTGGCCATATCCTGTTCTGTGCCAGCTACTGTTATGAATCTGCTTTCTTCAATGATATATTCATTTCTTTATTTAATAAAGGAAATCTTGCCTTGTCAGTATGATAGTTGCCTTAATCACATTCAATATCCATGTATTAGGAACCTACTATGTGAAAAATACTTTAGGTTCTAGGGATACAAAGACAAAACTATTCCTGACTTTAAGAAACATGCAATCTATTGGAAGGGGTCTCACCTGTGTACTAATAAGTATTTGATGAAGTAATTTGAACAGGGAGTGAACACAAACACCTGGAAGTAAGAGCCTAGTCATCCCATTAACTGACAGCTGACCTGAGCCTGAAGGGAGAAAATGATGGTGGAAGATGGGGATGAAGATGGAATATATAGGATACATGGAAATACACAAAGGCAAGTGATAGAGTGTCACATTCAGGAAATAGATAATCGTCCAGTTTCGCTAAGCTATAGAATTTATGGAGGAGAATTACATGAAATGAGGCTATAAAGGTAGATTAAAGCAAGATTCTAAAGAGTCCTAAATGCCAGCAAGAGGACAATTTCTATGCAACCCTAATGGTGCTCCTAACAGTTTTTGATCAGGGGAGTGGCATAGATGTATGCCTTAGAAAGATAATGTTGTCAATATGGTAGAGAATGAAAGAGGAGAAGAAAGGCTCTTAGCCATGATGTCATGAGAGCTAATGAATACCTTTACTAGAATACTGGTCATGTGAATGTAGTGAAGGGGTAAGTTTGAGAGATCTTGTCAGTCAGTCAACTAGCATTTATTAAATACCTACTATGTGCCAAGTAAAGCCAAAAAAGAATATAAATAATAACAAGGGAACACCTATATCCCCATCCCAAATATTTGCCTACCTATTGCACATATCGACTTGTATGTATCATAGGCTTCTTCAACTAAACAGGTTAAAAATATAAATTTTCTTTTCCTTTATACCTACGTTCCTTTCAAATATCCCCATTTTTATCAAGGGTATCGCCATACTTCTAGTCATCCATATTTTCAACATATTAGTTATATTCCACTTTTTATTATCACTCACCACCACCAGTGTCCCCCAAAACCAACTTCAGTTACTTGCCAATATTGTTTATTCAGTACTCCTCAATTATTTTCTCTTCTCTGTATTAATTTCCTCCAATGACTATTAGTGTAATCTTAATAAAAGCTAATGAAGTCAGAACTAGGGCAGTGGACATATAAGCGAGGTGGAGGGGATGACAATTAAAAAGGCTATAGAGGGGCAGCTAGGGGGTGCAGTGGATAAAGCATTGGCCCTGGATTCAGGAGGCCCTGAGTTCAAATCCAGCCTCAGACACTTGACACTTACTAGATGTGTGACCCTGGGCAAGTAACTTAACTCTCATTCCCCCCCCCAATACATATATACACATATATATGTAATGTTATAGAGGTGAAATAAAAAAGACATGTTAATAATAATGAGGGGACAATGAAGTGTACAAGATGTTTCATATATTATACTAGCACAATAGGCTTTTACTGAATATTTGTCCAATTGAGTTGAATAGTAGGGCTAACACCATCTTGGCATAAAAAAATTTCTTCACCCTTGTAATATATCACTCGCTTCTTTTTGTAAATTCTGATTTTGATAAGCATTATGGAAAAGTCTATCCACATTTTACCATGACTCTCAAATCTTTCTCTTTTATTGTTGTCCTGTCATAGATTCCCTTTTAGCAGAAATTCTCCTACTCCCTTCTTGTTTACTCCCAATCTTTTTTTTAATCACATTCATTTGTAATGTACTGCATTTACCATTTATTAGTTTACAATGCTGTAGCTAGCTGTTTTAAATGCTTCTGCTACCATAACGACTTCAGCTTACACACATGGAAATGCCACTACCATCTACTATGGGTATTAATCATTTCTTACATGTACAGAATCAACAAAATTTAAATTTAAGAACTGCAGAACCAAGACTAAATTATTAGGCTGAGTGCCTTAAAGGAACACCTCCAATAGCACAGCTGAGAAATGAAATCCTTATTTGCAAACAGTTTCATTTTGTTTAAGTATGAAGCTCCAATGCATAGCTGTGGTATTAACTCTAGTGTTGGCTTAAATGAATGGTAGATTCTCTTCCAGCTCCTATTTTATGATATGCAGAAATAAAAATCTGTAAAAAGACATTAAGAATGTATTTTATTTCTTTTGCAACATTACTGCTATATATTTTATCAATCTGTCTACAGACTAGGCAGCTAGGTGGTACAATGGATAGAGTCCTAAGGCCTGGCATCAGGAAGAGTCATCTTTCTGAATTCAAATCTGTCCTCAGACACTTACTAGCTGTGTGGCCCTAGACAAGTCACTTAAAAATTTTGCCTCAGTTTCTTCATCTGTAAAATGAGCTAGAGAAGGAAATGGCAAGCCACTCTAGTTTCTTTGCCAAGAAAATCCCAAATGGAGTCATAAAGAGTCAGACACAACTGAAATGACTGAACAATTGCTATTATAATCAAAGGATATTTTCTATCTAAATGCCATTGTAGGAGAGGGAGGTGATTGCTAAAATGTACAATAATGATTATTCTAGGGTGCAGGTAGGTAGTGCAGTGGATAAAACACCAGCCCTGGATTCAGGAAGGCCTAAGTTCAAATCTCGCCTCAGACACTTGAAACTTACTAGTTGTGTGATGCTGAGCAAGTCATTGAACCCTCATTGCCTGCAAAAAAAAGAGAGAGAATGATTATTCTATTTTTTTCAGACCCAGAGACAAGCTATATAAGAAAAATGATTCTATACATTACAGCAAATTAGCATTTCTATCTAAT
This sequence comes from Dromiciops gliroides, assembly GCF_019393635.1. Taxonomy (NCBI): domain Eukaryota; kingdom Metazoa; phylum Chordata; class Mammalia; order Microbiotheria; family Microbiotheriidae; genus Dromiciops; species Dromiciops gliroides. The sequence goes on along the minus strand of NC_057863.1, from coordinate 101,838,424 downwards.
AATAATAATAAGAATAATAGTGACTAGCATTGATATAACAATGTAATGTTTATATAATGCTGTGTACATTATCTCATTTTGTCCTCACAACCACACTGTGAGTTAGATGCTATTACTTTACCAACATTTTGGAAACGAGGAAATGGACCCTAAGAGAGATTAAGTAACTTACTAAGGGTTACAGAGCTAGTAAGTTTCTTATAGGATTTGAACCCAGGTCTTCCTGACTTCAGGTCCAGCACTCTTACTGATGGTTTAGATGCTGTTATGGATTTTTGTAGAAACTGTATCACACTGTGAAGCCTTTATTAAGCACTACCCTGTTTTCAAGTACTCTATACTCAACCACAATCTCAACATACCAGTTGCTTTTGCATATGTACTTATACCGTAAAAATTCTTAAGGTAGTGGCCTTTCTTCCCCATAGAGTCATATTCTTCAATAATGAAAACACTTGACATTGTGAAAACTGCAGTAGCACAAGTTAATCACTAGGGTGACCCATGAAATGAGCTAAACAGAGAACTAGGAAAGCTAGCAGTAAAAAGAACGCTGTGTAGAACAGAGGTGTCAACCATATGGGCCCATGAGACACATGTGGTTCACAGAACTCCTGAGTACATCCCTGCCCAAACCAGATTAAACTGTAATTGGGAAAAAGTTGAAAAAAACAAACAAAAATACAATGTGGATAAGATTGCATTTGAGAACTGGCAATATGCATCCACAGGGATCTTTATATAAGGGTTATTGTCCCCTATTTCCTTTTTAGTTTAACATCATATGTATGGAAAATAACTAATACTATATTCTCTTTGGTCATTTGTTTTCTAACCTTTTATCCTTATATGGAGATCTTTGACATCTCAGTTGACCAAACAAAAATCATTTCCCAAATGCTAGTGCAGATACTATAATAAACTCTAGCCACACCAAAAACAAAACAAAAGAAAAAGAAAAAAAAAGAGTCCTTGTCTTAAGGACTTCACATGCTAATAGGTGCAACCATATTTGAAAATAACAGCTATATGCTAGATATATACAGATTAGAGGGAAAGGGAAAGTCATCTCATAACAAAGGTATATGAGCTGGGGGTTGGAGAAGGAATAGGAAAAGCTTCCTACAGAAAGTGAGATATGAGCTAAACTTTTAAAAAGCTAGGAAAACTGGGGCAGCTGGGTGGTGCAGTGGATAGAGCACTGGTCCTGGAGTTAGGAGGAGCTGAGTTCAAATCCAACCTCAGACACTTGACACTTACTAGCTGTGTGACCCTGGGCAAGTTACTTAACCCCAATTGCCTCACACACACACACACAAAAGCCAGGAAAACTAAGTGGCAGAGATAAAAAGGAATGTATTTCTGGTATCTGGAAGAGTCAATGTCCCCCCAAGGCAAGAAGATGAGTGATAGAATGTCATGTTTGATCAGGTAGGCAATGAGTTTTGTAATTTACTTTATCATGTGAATAGGAGTAAAAGAGGTAGATAGTTGGAGGAAATAAGGTTGGTGTTTGCCAAGGCATGATCAGTGATAGGAAAAGGGAACAAGACAGCCAAGATTAGAAGATAGTACAGAGATTAACTGGATTATCAAGACCTTAAAATAAGGAAGTGAGGAGAGTGTAGCCAGGGAGGAATAGAGAAAAGATGCTGATCTAGGAAAGATCTCAATTAAAAGGAAATAGAAGTAATGACCAGGATAAAGAACAGAGCTAGTCGCTGTAAAGAATAAAGAAAGTTAAAATAATAAAATATTATGACCAGATAAAAGAATGTCAGAGCTTATGACCATGTAAAGGGAACATTTATGGGTGGGAAATATTATAATCACTGTGAAGAGCTGAGGTACTGCGGAGAGGTACTTAATGGCAATTGAGTAGATTGGAGAATTGGCAAGTTCGGGTATTTGAGGAAGCATGATGTTGAATCCCCTATTGTGAAGTCCAGAGTTTGTGTGGAAAGATAGTAACTCAGGCCCTGAATTCTTTGAGGAAAAAGGGATGTTCTGGGTGTTGGTAGATAATTACCACCAGGATCTGTATTACATGATAAATTTAGATAGCATCAACCTTAAAAGAGAAGAGGTAAAGAGAGAATCTGAAAGTGTCCATGGTCAAAAAGGAGTATTTAAATGCCTCAACCCTGACCAGAACAATAAGTTGGGGGTCTGAATAAAAGTGCAAATAGAATGAAAAGGAAACTGTAATTTAGAGGGATCCAGGTCTCTATGTATGACAGAATATGGAAGGCATAAAAAAGGAAGAGATTCAAGCTAAACACCTGGACTGAAGGGGGAGGGGGAAAAGGGAATCTTAATTAGGCATTAGAGTAAGTTTTGGGTCATGGCCATTGGACCCAAGAGGTGGGTGGAGAATAACTGGTGGACTCAGAAGGAAAAGGCCAATACATCTCACTGAGTGCCTTCTGCTTCAGGCTTAATATGTATTGATAGAATGAAGAGAATGACTGAGTAAATAATTTAGAGAAGTGTATCACCTTCATTTGGAGGAGAAAAAAAAAGACTGAAGGAAATTTAAAAATGTTTCTACTACTATTTTGTACTTTAAAAAATTCTCTCAACTTTTAAAAATGTGATGAAAATATGAAATGTTACTTTTTTTTGAGCTTCCTTTCTGATATTTCTTGCATGTCACACTGTTTAAATTTAAATTGTTCTAACTTCTCTTTTGGTTCTTTTAAAGTCCTACTATATATATATATATATATATATATATATGTGTGTGTGTGTGTGTGTGTGTGTATATATATATATATATGTGTGTGTATATATATATATGTGTGTGTATATATATATGTATATATATATATATATATATATATATATATCCTTTGTGTTTTCTACATGTTAATTCTTGATAGTGTCTTCCATGCTAAAGCTTGGTCACAGGTCTGAGACATTCCATCACCTTTCTCTTGTCATACCAGCAGATACATTCATTAAATACTTACTGGCCCTTTGTTGTTCAAAGCCTGGTCTTCAGATCTCTAAGATAGCATCAAGGCCACTTAGACTGCACCCAAAAGGGCACAGGAGAAATTTTCATCTAATCAAATCTGACTCTTAGCTGAATGTCTACAATTTTAGAGAGAATCCTTTTAATCTATAGCTTTCCTTGAGCTACATAACTGGCAATGAAAGAGAGAGAACTCATGCTAGTCTCCAATAAGTTCTCAAAATATAATGGTCTAATTAGATTTACCTCTACTTTTGGAAATAACACACACACACACATATGTAATGCAGAGAATATAAAGTATGAGTCATGGAGATGATAGATAGATAGAGAGAGAGAGAGAGAGAGAGAGAGAGAGAGAGAGAGAGAGAGAGAGAGATAAATCCATGAGTTCTAGAATTAACTCAACCTCTAGAAATTTGGGTTAAGTGTTTCAACACATGATAATGATAATGATGATGATAGCATTTATATAGAACTTTAAGATTTGATAAGTGTTTTAAAAATGTTAATTCATTTGATCTTCACAATAACTTGGCAGGATAGGTGGTTTTATTTTCCCCATTTTATAAATAAGGAAACTGAGGCATAGAGAGGTTATGTGACTTACCAGCTAGTAAGTGTATTAACAGGATTCAAACTCAGGTCTTCTTGACTCTGAACTGCTAGATTATTTCTATAGTTGCCAATATTAGAAATTGTATAAGACACAGTTATACTCATTGTGATATTAACTGGAATTAGCAGTTACCAGGTTGCATATAATAAAGGAAAACATTAAGCAAGAAGGACTAAATATCCAAGGCTATCCCGATTTCTCTCTTGTGCTTTCATGTCTCTTCAGATTCACTTTCCTTCAGTCTTTCTGAAGCTCAAAGGCAATGTCCCATGACTCATACACTGTGGTCTATAGGAGTAGATTAATTGCCTTGAGATGTGGAAAAAGGACAATTTCTCTTTATTTTTACTGAGATAAGATTATAATTTTTCATAAGAAAATTTTACTAGGAAATGGGAAATTTTTAAAAATCACTTAGATGTGTTTACAAAGTACCTGTTTCTTTTCTCAACTTAAATAAAACCTAACTCTGGATTTGGTTTCCTAATATAGTTTATTGGCTACCCTACCCTAGTTTCCTTCCCTAGATTCATCGATCTTATAGATGATGGACAATATATACCAAATGACCAAAGAAGTGGTAAAGGGGATCTCAGAAAGCAAAATGGACACACATTATATAAAATTGAAGTTTCCATAAAAACAAAATTAGAAGAATAACCAGGAAGAGTCTTTGCAGGAATTTTCTCTGATAAAAATCTGATAGACAAAATATGTAAAAGAATTAATTCAAATATATGAAAACAAAAGCTATTCCCCAATAGATAAAATGTTCAAGGGATAAAAACAGGCATTATTCAAAGGAAAATATATGCTATCAACTGATAAATGAAAAAAATGCTACAAATATCCCTAACAATTAGAGAAATGCAAGTTAAAACAACTCCAAGTTTTCATTAGATTGGCAAAAAAATGATTAAATCTCAGTAGGAGTCGTATTGCCTTTACATAAGTCATTATCATCTCTGGGTCTCTTTATAGCATATTACCTCCTTTGAAAAGGCAGGAAGACATTTTTTGTTGATTACTGTTCAGTTGTTTCAGTGGTCTGCCTCTTCATGACCTGTTGTGGGATTTTCTTGGCAAAGATCCTGGAATTGTTTGTCATTTCCTTCATCAGCTCATTTTACAGATGAGGAACCTGAGGCAAACAAGTTAAGTGACTTGTCCAGGGTCATACAACTAGTGAATATCTGAGGCCAAATTTGAGCACAACTCTTCCTGACTCCAGACCTGATGCTCTATCTACTACACCACCTAAGAAGATATTAACCTATTCTATTTTTCCTGTTTAAAAGCTTTGACTTTCTGAGCTTTCACATGTTGTATAGGCCAATAAAGTCAGCAATTAATTCAAGATATTTTTCTGAGTGCCTATGGCAACATGGCAAAAAAGTAGAGAATGCATTGTGCTAGGTATTGTGGAAAAAGCAACATTTATATGAAAGTCTTGAAGGAAATATGATGAATCTGAGTGATTAGGCTTTAGTTCATTTGCAGAACTGGGAGAAAGGAAACAATCTGCCCCTATTAGATTGTATAATTGTTAGCCCCACCCATTTTTACAGATTCTTTGGTGATTAATTCTCAGAACTGTCTTTGGAATTTGGTAATTAAAAAAAAATACCTTAAAGAAACCATAGTTTTAATTTCTACCATTTTGTGTTATCATTGTCTATTTCACCATCAAAGTCACTATTTTACCATTAACACCCACCTTCACCCTCCTGACCCAAAATAAAAGGCTTTAGAGGAAAAAAAAAAAGGTTTTCATTGTATTTTAGGTTAGCCAATATGATGTGTTTCTTTTTCTCTCTGGATACATGTATATGAACTAATTTCTCTGGGCAGTTTATTCAATCCACAGCTCAAGACAGTATTAAATAATGATCCTTTTTTGGTGCTTAAAATAGAGGTTGTATATGAAATAAAATTTGAGTTCCTTCATTATTTCATATCTGTTGTGGATAATTCTTTGGTCCTATGATAAATTAATCCCTATCCCATAGAAAAAAGAGATAGTAAGAATGTTTGTGAATTAGTGAGTAACTGATAACTCTGTTATATCTCTCTCATTCAAGTTATATAGATAATAAGCTAGAAGCAACCTTAAAGATAATTCTAATCTTTTCATTCTACAACTAAGAAACTGATGGCCACAAAAAGTTAATTTACTTCTCTAAAGTCACATAGTCTGTAGGATATCTGGGATACAAATTCAAGCCTCAGATCAATCCAGTGTTCTATCCATTGTTTAATCCTAACTCCTCAGGTTTTGATGGATCAAGGTGATATCTGCAGCTGAAAAGAATAGAGGCAACTCAGGAAATAGAGTTACTCCACGTGAAAAATTTATGGAAAACAAAAATCCATCTTTTTTTTTCAATTAATGTTCAGAATAATTGACTCAAAACAAATATATTTTCTTAATTATCTTGATAATGATTATATAGTTAATATCATGTGGTTAATAATAGATCTAAGCTACTACCTGAAATGGGTAGCTAGAAAGCACAGTAGATATAGTACCAAACCTGTAGTCAGAGAGACTTGTCTTGCTGAGTTGAAATCTGATTGCAGATATTTAGTAGCTGTGTGACCCTGGTTAAGTCACTTAATCCTGTTTGACTCAATCTCTTTATCTGTAAAGCGATCCGGAGAGAGAAATGACAAACCATTCCAGTATCTTTGCCAAAAATACAAAACAAACAAACAAAAAAATAAACTCAAATTGGTTCATGGAGAGTCAGACATGACTAAAATGACTGAATAACAATACCATCTAAAACATATATAGATATCTAAGCCAAAGATTCTGATATTTTTAGGGAAAAAAAATCAGACTGGTAGGATAATAGATTTTGAGCTGTATATCACCTTAGAATTCTTCTAGTCTCTCCCTCTCATTTTACAGATGAACAAATTGAAGTTCAGAACGATTTATTTAGTATTTTCCAGATGGTAACAGAATCAGGATTTGAATCCAGATCCCCTGACTCTGAGGTCCATGCTCTTTCCACAATGCCATATCTGTAAAATATAAAAATAATTTAGACAACATGACTTAGAAAGACATATATCCCAACAAAATTTTGTTTTTATTGTTTTGTGTTTGTTGCATGTTTGCTTCAAGCAGAATTTCCTGTTCATGAGCAGGAATAATGTCTGAAATGATTGAGTGAATAGTTGGATTATTATTGAATAAACTGGGGCATTACCTATCATGGGCAGAGAACATACAGGATCATGAAATAGTAAGGTAGCACTGTCTGCCTTCCCCCTTCTTTCCTCTCCCTCGTGTCCTTCATTTCTTATCCTCTTCTTCTTTCTCCTCCTGACCTTTCTTCCCCCAACATATCTTCATCCAATACAAAGCTGCATTGAAACCTCTCCTGTCCTCTTCCCTGCTCTGCAGTAATTCTGATAAAACCTTAGCTGGTAACATAAGAAAGACCTGTGTATGTGTGAAGGCCTCTAGGACACAGAGGGGCTGGCAATCTAGCTTTTGCTCAGAAGCTGGAGTTTAAAATGCTGCAGAATCTGATAGAGAAAAGCTTCCAATATTACCCTGGTTCATGAGCTTGACCACTACGACTGGTAATTAGCCAATCTGTGCCATGCCTCCACCTTTCTACTTCACAAAGGTAGCTAGTTCAAGGCTCATATAACATACTGTTGTTACCACCTAATCAGATTCTTGGTCAAAATATGGCACCCAAATATTTATGAGAATAGAGATGCGTGTTTCAAATTTTTATCTGAAAGATGTACTGCCTTTTGTAAGGTGGAACTCTGCTCACAAGGGAAGGGTATTTTGTTGAGTGTAATCTCTCTGCTTAATGAGCCCACTATTTTTTTCTTCAGGCAATAGGAATGTTTTTGTTATGTGAGGAAAATGCAAACAAAGTGCTGAAACCATTGAAAATAGGTTTTGGATATCTTCTGAAGGAGAAAAGGATGAAGTATAGGTCTCTGTAGCTCTGGTTGAATAGTATATGAAAATTAAAGTTTCTTTTAATAACTATAATCTGCATTTGCTTTACAATAAAACAATTATAATAGCTAGCATTTATGTAACACCTTAAAGTTTGTAAAGTACTTTACATGTTATCTCATTTGATCCTCACACAACCCTATGAGCCAGGTGCCTTTATTATCCTGATTTTACAAATAAGGAACTGAAGCTGAAAGAAGGTAAGTAATGTGTCCAGGTTCAAGTAATAATTCAATATCTGGAGGAGGACTTGGACTTAAATATTCCTAACTCTTATCCAACACTATATCCAATGTACCACCTAGCTGTCCCTTTCTAATGAATTGGTCCACAATGTCACTGATGATGAAGATAAGGAGTTGCTCAGGAGTTAATAAGTATTTATTAACCACCTACTATGTACCAGGTACTGTGCTAAGCACTGGGTATTCAAAGAAAGATAAAAGATACGCCCTGCACTAGAAGAGCTCACAACCTAATGGGGGGACAAGCAAACAAATATGTACAAACTATATATAGGATAAATGGGAAATAATTAACAGAAGAAAAGCACAGATTTTTTTGAAGGGGGTAGGGCAATGAAGGTTAAGTGACTTGCCCAGGGTCACAAAGCTAGTAAGTGTCAAGTGCCTGAGGCCGGATGTTAAATCAAGTACTCCTGAATCCAGGGCTGGTGCTTTATACACTGTGCCACCTAGCTGCTCCCAGAAAAGCACTGAATTAAGAATTATTAAATTAATCAAAGAGAAAATTGACCTGTGGGTAAGACAGAAACTTGGTTTCCTTTACCAAAAAGGCATAATTCTCTTATGGATAGAGACAAAACTAAATGGGCCCCTTGTACCAGACAGAGAAACATGGTCTGACAGCAAGGCAAAGGATAGATAAGTCATAGCAGCTGGATACTACTGGCCTAAAGCAAGAATCTTCTTTGCAGCGGACCATTTACTTCTGAGGAACTTGGACTGCTGATGTGTTGGTAGCATTACAAAATTGGCAAATGTAGGACCTAGAAAAAATATTAATTCTGAGCTTCAGATGAATGACTTATAGACTTATAGGGGAGTTGATGTGTGACAAGATTTACTTCACAGGGCAGACTTATTTGCAAAAACTTAAAAAGTATATGGGGAAATGGAGAAACACCAGCTAAAGAAAATACCACATTCCATGAATCTACATTCTACTGCAGTAGGGGAAAAGGCTTTGTAATTTAAGTGATCCCTACTTTACAAAGGACACAGCTAGGTGGTACAGTAGATAGGGTCCCAGGGCTTGGAGTCCAGAAGACTCATCTTTCTGAGTTCAAATCTGGCCTTAGACACTTAGTAGCTGCGTGACCCTGAGCAAGTCACTTAACCCAGTTTGCCTCAATTTCTTCATCTGAAAAATGAGCTGGAGAAGAAAATAGAAATCCACTCCAGTATATTTGCCAAGAAAAACCCAAATGGGTCCCAAAGATTCAGACATAACTAAAAAATTACTGAAAAAAATAACAAAAATGATAGATATATAAATAAGGCTTGAAGAAGATAATAAAATCATCCTGGCCCATATTTAATATAGTTAGATCACTAACAGTAATACAAACTCAACTGTGTTGTAGAGAACTTCTATAATAACCAACAGGTTTAGAAGATTTGATAGATTCAGTATACATCATGTAAAACAATTATAAAACTGACAAGAAGGATTCCAGTGGGAAGTCTAATATGCAAATACCTTAGAAAGGCGCACTGTGGTTGGGGATTCAAAGCCCAAAGACTGAAGAAAATAAGACAGAACCACAGACAAAATCTTGGGGAATATGAAGAGAACAATGGTCACTATAATGCAATGCAGAATTACTACCAGCATATTACAAGAAGCATCATAGTACAGGACTGATGAATAGAACTAAAAGAGAAATGAATTTTTTAGGGGGGGGGTGAGTAGCTAACTTCCGAAGAATCACCACTAGGAAAGAAAAATGAGCATATCCTGAACGTGCCAAATCATAAGAATGACTTTATTATCAAATACAAAAATTTGAATCAAGAATATCACCATCAAGATACAATCAATCAAGGGGCAGCTAGGTGGTGCAGTGGATAAAGCACCAGCCCCTGGATTCAGGAGGACCTGAGTTCAAATCCAGCTTCAGACACTTGACCCTAGTTGTGTGACCCTGGGCAACTCACTTAACCCTCATTGACCTTCACAAAAAAAAAAAGATAAAAGAAAGGCAAAAGACTTCCCTGCCCTCAAGGAGTTTGCAATTTAGTGAGGGACAATGTGCAAATAAATATATAAGAAGCAGAGAAGTCAAATAATTTTCTGTAACAAATGTGGGCTAAACAACCATAAATATGACAGATGACCTTGAGAGAATTACCATTTGGCTTGATGGAACTAATACCCACAGAACCAGTATCACAAAACAAATTTTATTATTAAGCCCAAGGTTGTAATTAGGAATTGAAGCAAGATGACTTGTTTTTTTGTTTTTGTTTTGTTTTTGTTTTTTTGTTTTGTTCCTGAATCCCCTAGGGATCAGAGAATATTGGAGAATCTTGATATGCACATAAAAAGACTTTAGTTTAAGATATATTAGCTAGAGGAGAAATTAAAAGATGAGATATGACAAAGGCTCATGTTAATAAGAAATCAAAATATTCATATTTCAGCTATAGACAGTTATGTATTGAAACAAACCGGCACCTTGATACAAATTGAAGCTGGTGTTTTTTTCCTGTGTTTTTCCCCTTCCCCATCCCATATTTCTCTTCCTCTTCCCTTGGGGAATTATTAGTTCAGCAGCCAAAAATATTACATTGGCAATAGAATTATTATTTAGCTCAGTGTAAGTAGGAGATAAATTCAGCAAGGCATTTACCTTAGAAATAAAATATAATTACATTTTAGTTTCAAAAATTTTAAATTATTTTCCCTAATGTATCCTGAAAACTTTGTGCATTTTTTAAATTTCAACATCTGTTTGTTTTGGTTTCTACATTTTGATGAATAGTTTTAAAATTGCATTGAGTTCTTCCAGTAGAAGGAATAGAAAAATATGAAAACACACACGTATAGGAATTTCTCAGTTTCTCCCTAGGCCAGGGTATTATATATGCAAATTGACTGAACTTGGCATTAATTAGTTTTCAAATTCAATAATTTCCATAATACCTTTGAATTTAATGAAATCTATCTTATGATATCATCATTAGAGAAGAGGGCTATACTGTTGTTGTTTTTCCAATTGACACATATCAAATAGGCAGATATTTCAAACATATTAATGAATAAAATCACAGTATAAGTGAAAACTGACTCACTCTTAGCATTACTTAGAGAACAATAGATTAGAAGTGCTATGCACAAATCTCAGTAAGTAAAAATTTGGCAATTTCTTATTCTAAGATAAATAATCAAAGACATTTATAGATGACAGAAAGGGGGAATTCTTACTTTAAATTACAAGAATTATGAAGTCATAATCTCAAAATTGCCAGTGCCATTCCTACTAATTGAAAAATCTTTTTATTCACCACTCCTCCCCAATTAACTGCCAATAAAAAGAATATTAATAATATGTATAAAGTCCTAATGGAAAGAAATATAATTCTATATTTTAAGCTAAAGTACTGTTTGTTGATGGTGAGATCCTCATAATTCAGTAGAGCAAGTTTTCTAAGTAAATTAATTTGTAGTTTATGGCATGAAAGATGATTCAGTAAAAAATATTGATTTAAAACTTCCTTGGCTGAATGAATTTCCTAAGTGCTAGAGTCCTGATATTATTTGCCATTACTGCTCTTTTTGAATAAACTCTCCCTCCCCCCAGGCTCCTTCTTCTCTCTGTGTACTTTACAGAACATTATCATAATTGAGGCCATTTTTCTAATATTGAGGGTTCCCCCCCCCCATAAAAGAATACTGTCATTTTTACCCTGTTAACTTTGATGAAAAAATTCAAAGGTCCCCTGGACTCTAACTAGTTCAAAGTCTCCCAAATCCTCTCCTCTGCTTTAATCCCTTCATTTTCTTTCTTTCTGAATGGGAAAACAGCTCTTAGAGACTGAAAGGTATCTTAATTTAAAAAACAAACAAACCAAAACAAAGTAGAGGGTTGATACTATAATCTCTGATAATTTCGCTGAAAATGATTTACAATTACCAATTACATTATTTTTCCATATCACTTGCTTGGGGAAATCCATGTCAATAAGAGAAAATCACCACTTTCATTCTGGAATTATTATGGATATGAATGCTAGAAAGTGATTGGAGGACTAATGGGAATAAGGAGTACTGGATAGCAATTTAACTCTTCCTCTCCTTCACTTTTCCATACACACCTTTGTTGTTGTTTGTCCTTAGTTTTGGTGACAGATATTCATGACTTGCAATGAATTGGATTTAAGTGAGGTAGGGCTGTGCAAAGTCACCAGCCTCACTCTCTCCTCCAGAGACATCTGGGTCCAGTGATAAGAGGTATTCTCAGGAACACTGGAGATGGCCTGATGCAATAGGACAACTTGGCCTTTTAAGATAAGGCCTTTTACTGATGTCAGTTTGCCTAAGGGAACACCTATTCAGAGAGTAAGGCTCTGTAAGAAGAGAGGCAAAAAAAGGCCTGCTTTACCTAGTCAAATAAATAAATAAATAGAGGATTAATGGGAATAAGGAGTGTAGGATAGGAATTTAGCTCTCCCTGCCTCTCTTTTATTATTTCATATACACCCTACCCAATATGTAGTTCCTCCTATCTCTGAATTAGTATACCTTGCTATAGGTTCCTACTTAGAAGCTAAGCAATTGGACCTTCACATGAGTTCATGATGCCACTTCCAAAGGCCCATGGTTTAAAATAAAAGCTTTGAAACAGCAATGCTGCTTGTCATATAATCATCTTCGTCTCATTAGAGCTATTCACTCTCATGTCTTCTGTAGTTTGGAATGGTGAGTACAGGAAATGGACGGAGACACTCATAAACTAAAATATTCTCAGGAAAAGTAATTAGAAAGAAACATTTTTAAAATTTTTACTGTTTTCCAGGCATTAAACTTAGTTCTGGGTATGCAAATATAAGCAAAAAGATAACCTTTGCCCTCAAGGAATATACATTCAAATGCAAGAGGACAGCACTTTAAAGGGAGCTAAAATTGGGGAAGAGGAGAAGAAAGGAACTCATTTTTGAAGTCCAGAGGAATCCAAAAACAAGGCCTGGGGGAGAATGAATACAGGCCCTCTTGGAACCCTTGCCAAAATAGAGGCTCCAAGAAAAATTCAGCTGTGTAAGGAAAGAGGCAGGCCTTGTGGAGGAATATTCTAAGGTAAGTGGACTTAGGTGGTGGTAGGCTGTTGAGGAAGCCCCAAGCACTAAAGGAAGTTGCCAATGTACTGGAAATACAGGGGTAAGTGAAGAAAAGATCATGGCGAAGGAAGGAACCTTGATTTATGGAATTTAAAATGACAGAATGAGAAAGGAATTTGAGAGATCTTGTGATGCAGACCTCTGCTTTCTGAGGCACATATAAGTTGAATCTCTTGACTGTGGCTTTAATTTCTACCCACGTCAAAGACTCCAAGATAGCCATCCTCATTTTTCCTCATTTTCTTTTGTAGTCTGTTCCTTTCAATTGCTTTCTCTATGACTTTCTGAATCATACCCCTCTATGTATCCAAAAGAAGCTACTGAAAAATCAATGCCGCTTCTTCCATATGATCATGTTCATCTCATTAGAACTATTCCCTTTGATGCCATCTGTAGTGGCTATGGTTATTCCTTAAAAATAGGAAGAAATCTCTTTTTCCTCTTTTTCTTTAGTAGTTATAGGTTAGATTTAATGATGCAGCACTATGACATAGGAACACAATTGCTCGGATTTCGGCTACAATATGCTTAGTTTATCTCACGTTATTTAGTTGGAGATATTAAATGTGACATTATGCTTTTAAATAAGTTCCCACTAAAACTGTGTTTATTTCAGGAATTCATTTTATCTTCCTTGCAAATATGTTTTTGCTTTTTATTTTTTGTATATTCTTCTGTTTCTGTAGGAGGATGGAATATTTGCCTCATTAGTCTATTGGTGCAGAAGATCCAGTAATCAGAGGCTTGCAATTTGATATTTTAGAGGAATAGAACAGCAAAAACAAATAAGAAATAAATGGCCTAAATGTCAATTGACAAATGTAGGAAAGTTATATGTATCTGAAAAAAGAGTCCCCTGTGTGCCCTAAAGCATGAGACTTCATTATTACCCAATAGCAGGAATAAGAACAACAACAAACAAAAACCTTGTTGTTTATCAATGTATTCAACCCCCTTAAAACTCTATGGAATCCGGGGCAGCTAGGTGGCGCAGGGGATAAAGCACCAGCCCTGGATTCAGGAGTACCTGAGTTCAAATCCAGCCTCAGACACTTGACACTTACTAGCTGTGTGACCCTGGGCAAGTCACTTAACCCCCACTGCCCCGCAAAAAAAAAACCAAAAACCCTCTATGGAATCCCATTGCACTAGTCTATAAAAGTAAAACTGTAAGTCTATGTTCTGATTCTTTTCTAATTTGGTATATAATATTCAAATATCATATCTATTTTGAATTTATTGTGAAATATAGTATAAAATGTTGGTCTGTGTAATTTCTGCCATATTTCTTTCCAGTAAGTTATTTCCTAAATAATTCATGTTTTGAGGTTTATGGAATAATGGATTACTGTGTTCCATTGTTTATTAATCTACATTTTTTATTCCATTTTTCTACTCCATTTTTAGTTTTGATTGCTACTGATTTATAATATTATTTAAGGTTTGAAAGTGCTATTCCCTCTCTACCTTTCCCCCACACTATTTCTATTAAATATCGTAGATTCTTTTTTCCCCCTAAATGAGCTATGTTATTTTATCAAAATGATGAACAGTAAAATAAGAAGTCAAGAAAAGAATAAGCTTTCCAGTCCAGTTGCCAGAGTAATAAACTGTCTTTGTGCACTCTAAGCAGATGAAATATACATTGTTTATAGGATATTTCACTTGATATTAAAACTTAATACATACTGTAGGTAAACACCAACCCCAATAACTATAAAATTTCAAAGAAAAGACTTGAAAGCACACTAATTACTATTTAAATCATAACTTGAGCATGATCCCTCAAATCTGTCAAAAGAATTGGGAATAACTGATTCCAACACTGACTCCAAAAAAGAGGATCCTTCAACACTGATAGTTTATGTTACAAGTTAGTCATTTTGCCTACAATTTCAAAAAACTTTTATCCTCATTATGAAAGTATTAGCACTTTAAAAACATAGGATCAAGGTCTAAAATAAATATTAATACAATAATATTATTAAATTTTTCTATATGAGAAAAAATGTGTAGTACTTAGTTTTTCTTATTTGTCTCCTCGCTGCTTAGTATAATTCCTCACTCATAGTAGGTGCTTAATAAATGCTTATTGAAATGACAAAAAAAAAATGGGACCAGTAATATATTGACTGCCAAAACTAATTTCCTAAAAAATAGGGTTGGTATATATAATTTAAGAATCACTAGAATCCCTGAAAACCATGAAAAAGTGAGAAATCTGGTTATCATATTTCAAGAAATCATAAAAGAAAAAAATTTTGATCATTAGAGACATATGGTAAAAGAAAATAGGAGAATCTAGGAGCAGCTAGGTGGTGCAGTAGATAAAGCACTGGTCCTGGATTCAGGAAAACCTGAGTTCAAATCCAGCCTCAGACACTTGACACTTACTAGCTGTGACCACCCTCATTGCCCTGCAAAAGAAGAAGGAGGAGGAGGAGGAGGAGGAGGAGGAGGAGGAGGAAGGAAGGAAGGAAGGAAGGAAGGAAGGAAGGAAGGAAGGAAGGAAGGAAGGAAGGAAGGAAGGAAGGAAGGAAGGAAGAAAGAAAGAAAGAAAGAAAGAAAGAAAGAAAGAAAGAAAGAAAGAAAGAAAGAAAGAAAGAAAGGAAGGAAGGAAGGAAGGAAGGAAGGAAGGAAGGAAGGAAGGAAGGAAGGAAGGAAGGAAGGAAGGAAGGAAGAGAAAACATAGGAGAATCTAACAGTCATTTCCTAAAACCAACCCTAGGTTGAGCATAACCAGAAATGCCATAACCAATTTCCAAAATTTTCAGTTCAAAAGAAAAAGAAATATTCTTGTTCTTGTTTGTCTTTTGTTTTCTTTTTCTTTTTTTTTTCCTGTGAGGCAATTGGGGTTAAGTGACTTGCCCAAGGTCACATGGCTAGTAAGTGTCAAGTGTCTGAGGCTGGATTTGAACTGAGGTACTCTTGATTCCAGGGCCAGTGCTCTATCTACTGCACCACCTAGCTGCCCCTATCCTTCATTTTCTAAAATGTGACATTACAGGTGATGTATTGACTTTTGTGTGAATTGAATTTAAGTGAGGCTGAGTTGCACAAAGTTATCAGTCTCTCTCTTCCAGAGTCATCCAAATCCAGTGACAAGAGGAGAATCAGGATGATTGGTGATGGACCAGGATGCAGTATATGACCTTGAGATCTGAATAAATTCTGTGTTTAAAAAACAGAAGCTCTAGGGGCAGCTAGATGGCGCAGTGGATAGAGCACTGGCCCTGGATTTAGGAGGACCTGAGTTCAAATGTGGCCTCACATACTTGACACTTACTAGCTGTGTGACCCTGGGCAAGTCACTTAACCCCAATTGCCTCATCAAAAAAACAAAAAGCAAAAAACAAAACAGAGGCTCTAAACCAGAGCCTGCTTCAGAGTATAAGACTCTAAGAAGAAAATCTCTAAGTAACAAGGAATCATCAGGATCACAGAAGAGGTAGTATTAACTACTACAGATAAAAGGAAATCTTAGAATAGTTCTAAAAACTGAACTTTCAGAAAAAGAATATATAAAATTAAGGTAGGAGTGGTAGAAGTAGCAGTCTCATAAACCTTACTCTTATGTGGAGCAGTTGAAAGAAGGTTAAACACACACACACACACGAAGAATTTCATGTACCAGGAAGATACAGGGGGAGGGAAAGAGAGGTTTAAGAGTTATGATGGGGGACAGCTAGGTGTCTCAGTGGATAAAGCACCGGATCTGGATTCAGGAGGACCTGAGTTCAAATCTGGGCCCAAGCACTTAACATTTACTAGCTCTGTGACTCTGGACAAGTCACTTAAACCCCTTTTTTGCTCTGCAAAGAGAGAGGGAGAAAGAGAGAGAGAGAGAGAGAGAGAGAGAGAGAGAGAGAGAGAGAGAGAGAGAGAGAGAGGAGTTATGATGGAATAGATGTGGGAATAGTAACAAACAAAACAAATTTCAAGAATGGAGGACATATAAGGGAAGGATTCATTAAAGGAAGAGGAAGAAAAAGTAAGACTCAACAACTTACATTTTGAATGCATGATGAAACAAAAGGAAAAGGGAATAGAATATGACTTTAGACACCAATACTTTGTGTTAAATCCAATTCTCCTCTTTCACCGTTTTTTTTTTTTTTTTTGGTTTGTTTGTAAATGCTTTGGTTTGGTATTAAAGGAGAAACATTCTAAGGTGACAGAAGAATAAAACATACCAAACAATAATAACACTAAATGTGAAAGGGATGAATTCACTCATATGAGGGAGTACTATTGTGAAATAGATTAGAAATGAGAATCCAATAATATATTGCTATGAAGAAATGCACTTAAAACATGAAGATGCCAACAGTGACCAGGTGAGGGAATAGAGTAAAATTGATTAGGCTTCAAGTTAATTTAATAAAGAAAGGAATAGCAAACATGGTCTCAGATAAGACAACAGTAAAAATAAACATGGTTACAAAATATAAGCAATGATATTACATCATGGATAAATATAATGTATATAACAAACTACCACTATCGAATATATATGAACTGAAAGGTAGTGCATCCATATATTTAAATGAAAAGTTAATTTACTGAACTTCAAGAAATAAGCAGTAAAACAAAGATTATTGGTAGCCTTTAATGTTATACTTTCTAACACAGACAAATCTAACAAAAATAGAAAGGAGACAAATATCTGAATAGAGTTTTAGAAAATTAAATATGAACTACTAGAAAATAGAGCAATTTTGTTGCTACTTTGTTAAATCTAGATTATTTCTTTCTTTTCTTTTCTTTTCTTTTCTTTTTTCCTGTGGGGCAATGAGGGTTAAGTGACTTGCTCAGTGTCACACAGCAAGTAAGTGTCAAGTGTCTGAGGCCAGATTTGAACTCAGGTCTTCCTGAATCCAGGGCTGGTGTTTTATCCACTGTGCCACCTAGCTTCCCCCTAGTTTATATATTTCTTTAACAAAACTCTGTATGTAACAGAATTTTATAGTTTCAATACAATTCTCTTTCCAATTCTTAGTATTTGCCAATGTTTCTGTGTTGTTGATTAAGCTCACAATAGCAAAAGCAAAAATAACAAATAATTAATTCTCTACTTTTTTTCAGGATGATTGAAACACGTATCACAAAAGACACAAAATGACTAAGTAAGGTGATGGAGTTATTTTCTAATAATTTTGTCTGTTTAGAGTAAGATTATTGAGTTCATAAAACAAATATCAAAAGCAACCTTGGATTCCCCAACTGAGAAATGGTGAAAGGATATGAACAGAAAGCTTTCAGATGAAGAAATTAAAGCTATCTATAGCCATATGGGGAAAAAATTTTTCTCAATCACTAGTGATTGAAGAAATGCAAATTAAAACTACTCTGAGGTACCACCTCACACCTATTCAATTAGCTAATATGAAAAGAAAAAAGGAAAATGATAAATGTTGGAGAAGATGTGGGAAAATTGGAACACCAATGCATTGTTGATGCAGTGGTGAACTGATCCAGCTGTTCTGGAGAGCAGTTTGGAACCATGCCCAAAAGGCTATAAAACTGTGCATACACTTTGAGCCTACAATACCACTACTATGTATATATCCCAAAGAGATAAAAAAAAAAGGGGAAAGGACCCACATGTACAAAAATATTTATAGAAACTCTTTTTGCGATGGCAAAGAATTGGAAATTGAGGGGATGCCCATCAACTGGGGAATGGCTAAACAAGTTGTAGAATATGAATGTAATGGAATACTATTGTGCTATAAGAAATGATAAGCATATGGATTTCAGAAAAACCTCAAAAGACTTACACGAATTGATGTTGAGTGAAATGACCAGAACCAAGAGAACATTGTATCAACAACATTCTGTGAAGATCAACTGTGATAGATTTAACTCTTCTCAGCAATACAATGATCTAAGATAATGCCAAAAGACTCATGATGGAAAATGCTCTACACAAAGAGAGGGGGAAAAAACAACAACTATGGGGTCTGAATACAGATTGAAACATACTATTTTGTTGTTTCTTCTTTTTTGTGTTTTTTTTCCCTTTTATTCTGATTCTTTTCTTACAACATGACTAATGTAGAAATATATTTAACATGAATGTAATGTATAAACTATATCAGATTGCTTGGCTTTTGGTACGAGTGGGAAGGGAGGTGGGAGAAAAATTTGGAACTCAAAATCTTACAAAAGTGAATGTTGAAAACTATCTTTAGATGTTATTTAAAAAAAAAATAAAGGTCTGGGGGAAAAAAACAACAACCTTGGAGCCATAGGATCTGAGTTCAAACCTGTCTTTGCAACTTATTACCTCTGTAACTTTGGAAAAGCCAATTGAACTCAGCTATAATTTTTGTAACTGTAAAATGAGGGACATCCCTCCTCTTCTAGATCAATGATTCTGGAAACCCCCAATTAACAAAAGAAAATAATGGTTAGAAGAAGATGGTATGAGAATAAATAATTCTAACCTCATCTCTTGACATGGGAAATGCATAAAGGAACAGCTATTGATCTTTGATATCATTTCCTTCAAAATATTAACCAAGGGGGCAGCTAGGTGGCACAGTGGATAAAGCACCAACCTTGGATTCAGGAGTACCTGAGTTCAAATCCAGCCTCAGACACTTGACACTTACTAGCTGTGTGACCCTGGGCAAGTCACTTAACCCCCATTGTCCCACAAAAAAAAACCCCAAAACAAAAAAAACAAAACAACCCCCCCAAACCAAAATATTAACCAATATAAAGTAAGTACCTCAACAAAGAGATTAAGAAAGCTTAAAAGTCTCCTCAGCTAGGAAACATTTGATCCCTTTGCCAAGTGAAGTCTTATGGTAGGAAGTGGTAATTACAGCATAGAACCCAAATTCAGGTCCAATGAGACATCTTTAATATTGATACATCAAAAAAGCAATAGAGAACAATTGTAAAGAAATATTGAAATGGGTCATAATTAACCATTTCCCAGAGAAATAAAGAATGTAAATTGAAAGTAAACAAATTGAAAACAGAAAAAGGTCAATATTCTTAGGACAAACTATTTTCTTCTTCTCTTACAGTGGAGGTCCCCCCCTCCCCCCCGCAAGAGAAGACAGAAATCACACTAAAGAAAAGCCAAAAGATCAGGGGGACTAGACCAGGTATAAATGAAGGAGGACCATGCTGAAGGAGATACATTTTTAAAGGAATTTAAGAATTCATGAGATCTGAAAGAATAGAGGCTAGTCAATGTCTAAAAAAAAAATATGTCATTTACTATAAAAAAAAAAGTTATCAAGAAAACATCAATCTAGCTGTGTGACCCTGAGCAAGTCACTTAACCCACATTGCCCTGCTCCCCCAAAAAGTATATAAAAATATAAAAAAAAGAAAAGATCAATAGCTATTAAATAGCCCATGTCTTTTATCATGTTTACAAAACTTTATGAGAATAATTTACTCAAGCAAAATGTGGAAGAATGCCATCGATCTGCACACAGAAAGACAGGAAAGCTTTTTCAAACAGTGATCTCAGACTATATATTATAGACACAAAATCATGTGAAATAAAACAAATATATAAAATGTGTTTCTTTTCTATAAAATAACTTTGGTTTAGAGGTTCTACTTCCACAAAGTATCTATCATACATACATTAAGATCTTGTAGGATTTCTAGATAGATATCACAAAGGCAATTTTTTTGAGTATATTCTACCAATATTGAACAGAGCATGAAGCAGTATATATGTTCAGTTATACTCTTTACCACCTTAATGGATGATGTCAAGTCTTGACTCCATATAGAATAGAAAATTTGACATGGTGTCAAAGACAAATAGAAAGGAGACATAAGGATGTCTGTGGGCAACATATATACTAAGTTTTAAAATGTAATGTTATCTATATTTGTTGTAATTTCATTAATTTTGTGAAATACTAACTAATTACATGTTCATCTGGTTTGGTTGTTGTGCTGGGGAATTTTGTGAGCCAGATACCTCTATTTTAGTTTAAGTTAAACTCTATATCTTCACATATACCCCTACATGTGATTTCTGATAACTCAATGAGTTTAATGGGTTGAACCATATAGGAAAACATAACAAAATTTTAAAAAATGAGTATATAAAAAATATTTGTTGACTGAGTTCCTAACACAAGACATTCCATCTTGTGAGTGCATTCATTTTTAGTTGACTACTCCTGATGCCTGTAATGCTTCCTCTTTAACTTTTACCTCCTGTCTTCTGGCTTCCTTAAAGTCTCAGCTAAAATTTCACCTCCTGTAAAAAGTTCTTCTCTCTCTTGCTTAATACTACTTTCTTCTCTTTTATAGAACCTTGCAGCTATATAATATAAAATACACACACATGTATACATACATACACACAAATACACACATGTGTATGTATGTCAATGTCTACAAAATGTGTGTATATGTGTGTATGTGTGTGTATGTGTGTATGACTTGCCTGAGCTCACCCCAAGAAACCTCAAAATACCTTCAAAAAATGTCATAAGACAATACCTGGAGCAACAGAACCCACAAAAGGAAAGGGTGAAATACTTTTCCAGCCAAAGACAACTTAGAAGGTCAGCCCAAAAGGTCTGTTGCACTGGGGTGAGAGTGGAGCACAGTCCAGCACAGGCCGAGCCATCACAGACCCAACCCCAGCAAACCAGGAGCAGGCCTCTGGTACCTCTGAATCAATAGCAGCAGCAACTGCTTCTGGAACTCTTAGCCCACAGTCAGTAAGGAGATCAAACAGTTGGCTAGAAGATTACAGGGGTGTCTTTGGTAACATAGAATATATATCATGTGTTACAGGTTTTCTGGTAAATGTTTAAAAACTGTCTCTCTAGAGGGGAAATGCATATATATAACACACTTCTTAATATTTTTCTTTTACTTTCTTAAGTCTATTCAATCAACAAAACAATAAATCAAGTCCTGATTTATAACATTTGTCATTTCTAAGGTGTAAATACACTGAAAATCTGAGTTGTCTCCTGCAAGCCCTTTTGAGCTGGCTCCAGCACACTCATGTCTTGCACATAAAGTAGCTCACATGTTGTCTCCCTCATTAGAATGGGAGCACCTTTAGGGCAGGGAATGTTTTTAAGTTTCTTTGTAACTCACATGCTTAGAACAATGCCTGGCACATAATAAGTATGTAAGAAATGTTTTCTATGGACAATTACAATTGGATATGCTTGCTTCTCATTTTTTAATCTTCCCAGTCCTTTCTCAATTCTACGTATAGGTAGACTTTTACTATATGAATTTGGTATATGAATTATAAATGAACAATGACATGAACCTGTTGCTGAAGAGGAGGAAGAACACCACTGGGTGATTTTGAGAAATTGTGTGTGTGTGTGTGTGTGTGTGTGTGAGAGAGAGAGAGAGAGAGAGAGAGAGAGAGAGAGAGAGAGAGAGAGAGAGAGGTATACATATAAGTAAGGGTATATGGGCGTTCAAGGGAAATAGTACCTGTGGTGTGAGGGCTTCCTAAGCTCTTTTTGGTGCTGCTCATCCACCTTTGAGTTCCACCTAGCACTCAACTTTCACCTGTGACTCAAAGAACCTGTAGCATGCTCTGTGGCATGCTCAGTGGCCACACCCCAGTAAACTATCTGAGTAGATGGCCTAAATCAGGTGAGACTGACAGGTTATAAACTCATCAGTGAATTAGAGGATTGTCTGCCTCAAACATGTAAAGACTTACCTCCCCACCCAATGTTCCATCAGACTTGAAGGTGGCTGAAGCAGGCACTGTGTATCAAAGACACCAAGGTCATCCATTGCATTGTCTTGCCTTTGAACTTGGATGACTGGAAGAGAAAATAAGACTAATGTCTTTGTGCAACTCTGCCTCACTTAAATTCAATTTGCAAAAGTCAAAACATCACCCACCCTGCGGTCCTTTTTGAAAACAAAGGACAAATAATAAAAATACACAGGTACATATAAAATAAAAATAAGTCACTTTGGTAAAGGTAGGCACAAGCAGCTAGAAGGAATACAGAAATGCTTTATGTAAAAGGTGGAATTTGAGGTGTTATGATGAATATATAAACCACTTGGATATGATGAAGCTGCCTTATTATACAAAGTAATTTTATGAAACCCCGTATTAGTCGGATCAAAATGCCTTCCCACTGAACTCCAAACTGAACCAAGATAGCTAGTAGATAAGTTCCTATATACTGACTTCTTTTCCCAGGATAATAAGTAGATTTTACGGCTTTCTAATCATCTTTGTAAAAGTGTCTGGATATCCTTGTCCTTGAAAACCCCCTTTTTGAATCATATGCTCTTATCATAGTGTTTGCTTTAAATTCAACTATCAAACTGATTTGTATGTCATATATTCTTGTTATAGTTGAAACTGTTAAACTTATTTGTATATTATACATTCTTGTTTGCTTTTAAGTTGAATTGTGTCATGCTGATGAAACTGATAACATGCTGTTTATATACCTTCACACACACATGCAAAAGGAGTCTTGGAGCTCCTTCTTTGGAAGGAGTCTCCCCATGATCATGATGCTTGTTTGGGGAACAAATAAAATAGTACTATGTTTTCCTGTCTGTCTCTGATATGGCTTTACCTGTAGAAGACATTATGACATTAATGTTCTTTGATTTGTTTTCTGTAGGAAACAGGCATCAAAACAAATTTTAAACAGAAGTGAGTTTTGAAGGAAGGTGAGAAGTGAGTATCTATGGCTTTGAGGACAAACTATGCAAAGAGACATCAGAAAATAATAGTTTGACTGGACCATGGAGTGTGTGAGGGGAAATGATGTAGACTAAAGCTTGAAAAGTTGGTAAGAACAAGGTTGTAAAAATACTTTGATTGTCAGACAAGCTTTTGTATTTGATCCTAGAAGTAAGAGATAGCCACAGGGTTTTATTGAGTAGGACAGTAACCTGGTAATTTAGGAATATCATTATGGCAATTATGTGGTGGATTCTTTGGAGAAGAGTAAGACTTGAGAAAGGGTCACTAATTAAAAGACTCTTGCAATATCCTGGTGAAGAGGTGATGAAGGTCATTTAAGTGTAGAGAATGGAATAGGCAGGAGAGATATTGAGATAGAATTGAAAAGATTTGATAATTAAGTATGTGTTATGGAAATAAAAAAAAGGGAGACTTAAAGCATGATTCTGAGGCTAAATACCTAAGCGACTGGAAGTGAGGCCTTCCTTCCTTCTGATGGAAATGAATAAATTCAAAAATAAAGTAATTTTTTGGGGGGAGAGGAGGAATAATTAGTTTCATTTTGAATATGTTGAATTTTCCCCAAAAGGAAAGATATCAAATTTCATCTTATTAGACTTCATATTGCCTTCTAACCTATTGAAAACTTTGAATCAAAACTCTGTCATTCGTCATGTTAGTTACTGTTAGCAGATTCACATATAAATTTGATACAATAGCTTTATTCATTCAAGTAATAGATTAAAACATTGAACAAAATATTTTTATGCTTAGGAAAAAACTAAGTGCCCTGATCCTTGACATCTCCATGCCATGCTTCCCTTTCTTTTTCGCCCTTGTTAGCCTGGACTCTCATTGGTGTGTATTTACCTTATGTTGTCAAATATCAGGCCTACCACACCACTTCCAGGTCATCACTATACCATGCCATTTCTCACCTACCACTACCCAACCCCAGCTCTCTTACCCTTACTTCTTTATATATTGTATTTCCCTTTTAGAATGTAGACTCTTCAAGGGGAAGTACTGCTTTGATCACTTGCATTTATATCCTCAGCACTTAGCACAGTGCCCTGCACACAAAGTTTAATCAATCATTCATTAATCACAGGTCAGTTTTCTAATCTTAGATAATTATTATTGTGTTCATATTGACGTTGTTTAAATTTAACATATTACTTTAGTCTAACATTCTGTAGAATGTGGTATATACCTCTTAGTATAGATGAGCTAAGGTTATACTGAGTCAAATGTACCCTTTTGTTTATCCTTTCAATTCTCAGGTAACTGACCTGGGCATCTGTGTGAAGTTAAAGCAAGGTGCCCCAAGTATGTTGTCTTCTAAGTAAGTCAATTAAGATTATAGGACTCAACAAAACCCCAATATCATCTCCCTAAACTGATTCTGAATCAGCATGTTTGTTGGTCAGAGGATTGTTAGGCTTTTTATAATTTGTTAAAATAGTAAAACTCTTTGAACCCTAAAATTCTTGTAATAGTTCTTCAAATTTAGTAATGGTACCTATGCCACCTGTCAACAGAACGTATTTTATACATTCAAAACTACTCCACTTTAAGAAATATATTGTTTCTACATATACACATGCATACATACATACATGTGTATAATTTCATTGGTATAGGGAACTCTTTCAGAGAAAACCTTCTCTATCAATACAGTTGGGTCCCCCTCTCTGAAAAGTAGGATAATAATATCTAGCATTTATATAGTGCTTTAAGGTTTGCAAAGGGCTTTATCTGTGCTGTTTCTTTTGAGCCTTATAATAACCCTGAAATGTAGGTGCTACTATTACCTAGCATTTATGATAAGAAGTCAGAGAATGGAACAGGAGAAATGATTTGTCTAGGGTGACATGGCCAAATAAGTTTCTAAGGTGAGATTTTACCAATATTCTATGAAACAATAATGGCATCTCGATGCCTCTGAAGAATTCCCTAGGGTACTGAGAGGCTTAAGTGAGTTACCTGGGGGTGATATAACTAGTATGTGTTAGATGTGGAACTCGAATACAGGCGTCCTTAACTCTGAGATTAGCTCCCTTTTCATTATGACATGATGCCTTTCTTGACCAAAGCTTCTTAAACTGTGGGCCATGACCACATATGGGATCATGTAACTGAATGAGTGTATGGGGGGGGGGGGCAGTCATGAAAAATTTGGTAATAGTAAAAGGTTATGTATACCTATTTTACATAACTATATATCTGGGGTCACAGAAAAATTTCTCAGTGGGAGAAGGAGTCCCGAGTGGAAGAAGTTTGATAAGCCCTGCTTTAAACTAACCCCCTCCTAAAATCATTGTTGAATATATCAATTTTAATGGGAAGCAAAAAGTAAAACCAAAACTTGTAAAACAAAATCAATGAGAACCACAGACCATGACAAGAGACTTTGCTTCTAGGTTACTACAATTTTGTTTGCAGAGACAGGGAGAAAGAATTTCTCAGTGTAAACTGTAGCGCACTAAAAATAAAGACTGAACAACTTCTAACAGGATCCCAGCAGGTCATAGTCAAGCATTTAGTACTTTTCTCAAGCTACATCAGTTTAACTACCCTAGGATGCTCCATCAAGAACCTCTTGAGAAGTTCTCAACACTAAGGCTAGAGAGAAATGTGAAGTCTACTTATGTTTAGTGATTCTAAAAATGTAGAATATAAGATAGTTGAGGTCTGAGATGTTTTTTTAATCTGTATGTCTATGCCACTTAGCAGAAGACTTTGTGCAATAAAGATTGTCACGTGACAAATGTTTATTGAACCAAATTGACTGGAATTGAAATCTGCTTAAATGGAAATGCCAAACTCAGAAAGATTAAAATTTCTACTTCTTGAAAAAAAAAAGAATTGTATTTTATATAGCTAAGAAATCCAAATGAATTTTTACTTTCTATTTTGAAATATTAGGACTTCCTTTTAAATATTTAATGATATAATATCCTCTAGATATTTAAATTTAATCACAATAAGTTGGCCACATGTTGCTGAAAATGAAAAATTTGCACGAAGTTAGCTGTGAAATTAAGTAACCTCCTGAACAAGAGACATCACATGAGATTTCTTAACAAGTTTTTTTTTTCTTTTTTTCATTCTTATCAGTGGTACTATGCAATATCTTTGAGGTAGCTTAATTTGAGGTAAAAACTGGACCCAGGTTCTTCACAAACATTGCAAATTAATGTATTATCCACACCTAAAAGTTTGCTATTCTCAACCCTACTTGGCCAAAATGAGATTACTTTACAGATAGCTATCATCCATATTTTTCACATTTGAGTCCTAAATATAAATACAAATACTTGGTGACAATAGACTTTGGACCTCCCTAGTTTTAAAATGTGCTTCCATGCTGAATGTATTGCCCCATTTTCTCTTAATGTGCATTATATTAGTTAGTTAAAGCAAGTTTTTTTTTAACTACATACACATTCTTATAATTTTATCCTCCCCATTTTTTTTTCTTGTTCACATATTAGAAAATCTGTCATTTTGGTTTTATATTTACTTTTTTTTTGGTCACCAGCTGATGCAGATCCTTTGATATTTGCCTGGGATCCATTCCTATACCATATTTAATATGCCACAATGCTATTAGAAAGGAAAAAAAGAGCTTGATATGGAAGTGTATTAGAAGTTTTCAAATAATATCTATGATGTCCCAATATTTGAAAGATGGAGATGTTTAAAAAAGCAGAAAAAAGTATTTAGTTAACTGATGTGGTATCTTCAAGATAACATAAAGTTATTGGTTAAAGAGTTAAAAACATGACATGACTTGAAATTTTAAAAAAATCATTCAGTTAATATGAGAATTTGTCAGTTTTAAATGTTTCATATAAGAAAAAAGTTTTTAAATTAATAAATATGTTGAAAAATTTTACCCATCCCTCTAATATTTTTTCAATTGCTTTGTTTTCTCTGTGTATGTGTGTGTGTGTGTGTGTGTGTGTGTGTGTGTGTTGGGTTGTTTTGTTTTTACATTTAGGTTAGAAGACTTAATGAGGGCAAATTTATGCGGCTAAGAGATTTTTTTACAACTCATTTTAATGAACAGAATATCAAAATCTGTCCTTGCTGCTTTGAAATGGTGCTATGTGGACTAATGTGAAAATGGGCTAGGCGATTTTCTCTACGTAAGTAATTTAATGAAAGGATAATGAGAATGTTCTAGTGTGTTTTTATCCCAATCTACACTACATAATTCAAAACGGGAGAACACTTTTGACAATATGAGCCTTAAAACAGGTGTTAATGTGACTTTTGGGGAATTTGTATAGCATGGAGGAAATGAATATTTTTAACCCTGAAAGTCCTGACCATGACTACTAATTTTTGTAATCTTTTCTGCATCAATGATACACAATCCAACAATAGACTTTTAGATATATGGAAAAGACTATGCTGACTTTTTTTATAAAGGGGTCATTCATTTATTCCATTCTGTTTTTCCTTACCTTATTTCCCCACCAACAAAATGACCTTCCATCATCAAAGGTTCTTCCCTCCTCAGATCACCATAATGTACAGACTCAAGTAGTCACTTCTTTTGAAATATAGTATAGAATCAAAGCAAGCCAGTTGAGATCTATACCATGCTGATCATTGTACTACATCTAGAAAAGTTTAAGGAGCTCAGAAGGTTGGCTAGGATAGTTCTCTGTCCATATAATGAAAAGGGTATCTAGGCTTGAGGAAAGAAAGTACTATGGTAGACGAGTAGGAAATACCATTATCTCTTTCTCTAAGATCCTGAAGAAAGTCTCAGTTAGTACATCTATTTACTGCTTTCCAGACCCACCCTATGCTGTCCTACCTTTCTGGAGCATGTTGTTCCCTTACCCACATGTCTACCTGTTAAAAACCCTTCCAATTTGGATGTTCCTCCAAGAAACCTTCTCTGTTCCCTCAAGCTGATATTCACCATTCTCCCATCTATTCTCACACATATTATATTATCATGTTCTGATTTTCATTGTAATAATTTCCATCACCTTCTATTCACTGTTTTTACAGTGAAGGCAAATAAGGAAAGGGACTATGAGACATTTTTAACCTTTTGTGCATAATTCAGGCATTTCCTTCCACATTTTCAATGCTGAAAATTGTTTGTTGAATGAATGAAAAAAGGAGGCATGTGGATTCCTAGAGCTTTGTCTTATTTGAATGATACTGTAGTAGAAGACAGCTTTCTGGCTTACTCCCAACAATGTGTCAGCACCAGGTTTAAAAGAAGAGTATTGGTATGGGAACTCTTCAATGAGGAGTTTAATTTAATGGCTGTCTCATTCTCCTCTGAGGAAATTGGAATCAATGAGATACAGGCAAAGGATAGATGGTCAGATTTGCCAATTTTGTTTGGTGAGAAGGACAGAACTTAGTCAAATGTATCTGAGTTTCCTTTGCTCCAGACTACAGATATAGTTTCTTTGGGTTGACATGAGTGACCAAGTATCAGATATAAAATATTTAAAATGTCATTACTGTTATAATAGCAGCAATAGCAGCAAGAGTTTTTATTGTCGCAGTCATAGCAGCAGTGAGAGTAATGGCCAAATACCAACAAGGTGAACAACAGATATGGAGGAAGCTCTTAGACGAAATCAGAAAGTTCAATAACTTTGGCTGGTGAATTTTTTCTGAAAGTTGAAAGAATAAAGGCACTGATAATTACTGAGGGTCAAAGAACCCTTTTGTGGATTATTCTCCTTAATTTTACATATCATCCATGGAAAATTTCCCTTTGTTGCACTGGTTGTCTTCAGTAGTGAACCTGAGCACCATCCCTCAGGCTTATCCTTTTTAAGTACCTAATTCTAACTAGAAAGGAGGAAATGCTTGGGGAAGTACAAATGATCAGGAACTGAATGGAAAATGACTTATTTTTGCTATGAGGAGATTGTGATAAACAAGCTGGGGGATTAAGCAGTATGTACCCCAGACTTTAGGAAAAATTGTCTTAAGAAGTTAAGGTGGAAAGGGGGCAGCTAGGTGGCACAGTGTATAGAGCACCGGCCCTGGATTCAGGAGGATTGAGTTCAAATCCAGCCTCAGACACTTGACACTTACTAGCTGTGTGACCCTGGGCAAGTCACTTAACCCTCATTGCCCTGCAAAAAAACAAAAACAGAAAAAGAAAAAGAAGTTAAGGGAAAAAAAGTTAAATATGATCATATGATCTTCTGACAAATTTATAAAAGGGAAGGCAGTTCAAGAGGGTTGGAAGACTGTCTTTTTTAAATTTAAATTTAAATTAATTAATTAATTCTTTTTTTTTTTTTTTGCGGGGGAATGAGGGTTAAATGATTTGCCCAGGGTCACACAGCTAGTACACATCAAGTGTCTGAGGCCAATTTGAACTAAGCTCCTCCTGAATCCAGGACTGGTGCTCTACCCACTATGCCACCAAGCTGCCCCCTTAGAAGACTGTCAAGAACAGAGTTTTGGACAAGCAATCATGAACAACCTCTTATATGAGTATAAAGTAGAAAGTATATGACATGACAGATATGGAAGCACAGCTGTACTGAGCCATGGTTTTGAATGATATATATTTAAAAACACAATGGAAGGAAGAGCAGGCAAAGAAGGACAGATTATTAAAATGTGGAATGGTCCTATAAGAAGGTCAGGCATCTTAAAAGCATAATAAATGGAGGCTTGCAAAAAATAATTAATGCTAAATTCAGCAAGAAGTTATATTTTAATTATTTGGGGAGCAAGTATGAAAATGGGGAAAGGAGCACAAGGAATGACAGGTGATATAAAAGGCAAAGAGAAAGAACTAATCAACATCTATTTTCCTTAGTTTTTTTTTTCTTTCTCAATAGGGGATGGGAAAGATCATCAGACTGACAAGGATAGAATAAAACTGATTAAGAGGTGAGGGACCATATAAAAAAATAAAACAAAACATTGGACAGCATTAGTACAAATGTGAAATGCCTGGACCCATCCTCCTTTAAAAAAATGGAAGTCTCCTAAAACCTAATTTTCTTTCAATTCCTGTCACTATCACTATTCTATCAATCACTATCATCCTTTTTTTACATAGTTTTACTTGATTTTATAGTATGGATATTCAGTTGCAAGTAAGCTGGATATTTCCATTATGCTTCAAAATAACAATCTGGATTGATATAAATTGAAGTACTTCATGGCCTTGAGCCTAGTACTAGTTAAGGGGTTTTAAGGAAATTACATGCTGTAACGATTGGAATAACGCAACCTGCTGGATACTTACTGTAGAAGAGTTCTGCCCATGAAGCGAAGGTCTTTGAGGGAAGACCAGGAGTCTTTTCTTTGGTATCAGGAAGTGACGCGGACTAGTGGGAGGAGGAAGGAAGAGACTGGCGCTCACTCTCAGGGTCTTTCCTCTGGACTCTGGTGGAGAAGGGAGCTAGAAATGTGCTCTCCCTTTAATAGATAGGAATCTAGGCCTTTCTCTCTCTCTTTACCAAATTCTTATTCTCCTTAATAAATGCTTAAAAGTCTAACTCTTGCTAAAGCTTATAATTTATTGGTGACTACTCATTAGATATTTTAGACAGTTTAGCTAGAATTTTAGCCCTTAACAGATGGCTGACCACGAAGAGGAAAGCTAAACCTCAGTCTTCTGATCTTCTGGTTGGGTAAGAAATTTCCCCTACCCTCTCCTTTTAACTGCTAAGTACTGGTGTACTGGCTGTGTTTTCCCTTTAAATTTTTTTGAATGGACCTTTTAAACTCCCTAATTACCCTATTTTTGATTTTAGTCTGTTTAACCAGACAAATGGGAGCTAAGAACATGTTAATGCTTTGTTTTTGTGGATTTTCTATTTTTCTTTTTATTTTTGTTAAAAGAGCCAGCAACTTACTCACACAAGGAAATATCTCTCCCTCTCCCAACCATGCTTTTTCAGAGAAACCTGAAGAGATTCCTGCAGCTTTTCCCTGTTCTAACACTAATTGTTGCTTTAATTTTGCATGCCTGGAGGCAATGACCCACCCTCTAAAAGCTTTTAATCCCCTAGCGCCTGGAGGCAAAGTGGGGGAAGAGGAATCCAGGCCTGAGTTCAAAATCAAGTCTGATTCAAATTGCCCTGGTCCCTCCCCTCCTCTCCAAACCCCACCCTCTACTCCTCCCATGGCCAAGCCCATTACTTCCCCTGCCTGGGAAGTCCAGAGATCTGATGCGCATGCTCAACTTTCTGTAACTACATTTGCAGCTTCAGGCTCAGCCCTTCCCCAGCCTGGATGTGCTTCTGAGACAACCTTAGAAAGCCCTTTAAATTCCACATATGGCTGTTCTGTTCATAATTTTGCTAACCTGCTTTTGTCTTTAATTAGTATTCTTATAAAGCATTTGTATGGTGAAAAGACTGACAGACAATATAGAGGGGTTAAAGAAGAAAAACTTAAGCTGAATAAGAATGACAATCATCACCATAGTTCAAGACTCTGCTTCTTTTGCCTTGGAAGGGTATATATTGTACAGAAATGTAGAAGTAAGCAGCAAGGTATTGATATGAGTATTGGGGATTTTAGATATCGGAATCAAAAGTGTTCTGAATTCACTCAGAGTATTAATAGTATCAGTTCAGAGGTTACATAGGATTTCTATGCTATTATATCTACATTTTGAAATTAATGTATGGGTTTATTTTCATAGAGATTTTCATGCTTTTGAGATTGTGTCTTATACTTAGTTTTTAAAACAAGGAGAATATTTGTAAAAGCTTTTTATAGTCATGTAATCAAGTTTATATTTTATAATACTCTTATTAATATTAAGTTCATATTCATTTAGACTTCCTTAGTTTGAATTTCATTGTCTTTTATTTTTCCATGTGTATTTTCTTCTATTCGTTTATCTATCTAATTTTGAAAAATTGCAAGATGGTTTTGATTTCATAATACAATGTTAATTCTAGGAGTATTGTGCTCCCATATTCTGAGTTGTTTGTTTTTGTTATTTTTTCTCAACTGATTATTTGATCAAACTCTTTAAAGCATTTCCCTGGCAAATTGGTTGCCATGGCAAGTGTAAATTGATTCTAGAAGTATTATTTTTGATAAGCATATTCCAAAAAAAAAAAAAAAAGGGGGGAACATTTGTAAAAGTTGTCTTTGAGATTGTGTTGTGCTTTAACTTGTATTTAAATATGTTCTGATTTTTCACAAAAGTAATTGTATACTAAGTAAAAAAAAAAGGGGTATTATTTGAAATTGTTGCATAATTATATATTGTGTTCTGAGTCAAGATGTATTCGCATTTTTTGCAATCATTTATTATCCTCAATTTTTAAATCCATATGAGACTTGGATTATGGGAACTTATCATTTAAGACATTAATTGCCTTTATTCTGAGTTATCAGATGCCAGTTGGCCAAGATGCCATCCAGTCACAAGAGGAATACATGCAAGAGGAGACACTGAACTGTCACATGAGGGGAGACATGCATGAAGTCAAGGTATGGCTGAGGGAACGGCTTTTGACAAATGTTGAGGTTGGATTCTCTTGGTTTAATATTTTGTTCTCTTTTTCCCCACAATATTGTACAGATGGCTGGAAGTATTGATCCCACCCATCTCACTTCTACACCTGACTTCTATGCTCCCTCCTATATGCTTGATGCCATGGACATCTCAATCCCATGCATCTGATTAAGTCTGACTCAGTTTCCTCCAATATGTTCGGTGGCATGGACATATATTCCATCCACCTATTTTAAGCTTGGCATACTGTATGGGCAGTACATATTGCTCAAGTGTGGGAATGCTCATATCCCATCATTTCTCTGTTCTTTTATGGTAACCCCCATAATTATCTCAGGTGTCATGATAAATAACAGGGTTGAATTTGGCCTTGACATCTGTTACTAATTATATTAGATTTTAAAATTTCTCATAATGGCATGAGGATAATTAGGCAGATGATGCAAAAAGTGATGAAACAAAGATAAAAATTATTTTTAATAATTAATATTGCAGCAATTGTCTTCTCAATTACCCTCCATAAGGGGGACTATAGTAATATTATAATTTTAAAGAATGTTTCAATTTTTGTTTTATTATATGTTTCATGTGTAACAACTAAGATTATGAATTCCCTTAGACATGTTTTTGAGAACTTTCATTGTTTGATTTGATTATTGACAAAGCTATTTTAAAGTTGTGTTAAGTTCAATTTTGTAGGAAATTTCCTGGCTAATTACCAGTATCCACACATCAACCCCTAAAAAGACTTCCATTCCACGACTACACCTAGAGGACATCTGAGAAAAGACTTTCAGAGACTTTAAATGAACAGTTTTGTTTTGTTTTTTTCTCTTTTCTTTTTTGGTTATAATATACACCATCTGTAATATGTACTCTCTGCAGAGGCCCTCCCTTTGCAAGACCAATGTCAAAGCGTCGGTTCATGAGGACAAAAAATCACCCCTCTGGACAAAACTTTCCTCTCTTCCTTTTCTATATTGTTGTTCACATATTATTATTTAGCAATAGTTATTATATTCTTTTTACTGTTCCGTCAAGGAAACATTTTATTTCTTGAGGAACAACAGGGGGGACTGTAACGATTGGAATAACGCCACCTGCTGGATACTTACTGTAGAAGAGTTCTGCCCATGAAGCGAAGGTCTTTGAGGGAAGACCAGGAGTCTTTTCTTTGGTATCAGGAAGTGACGCGGACTAGTGGGAGGAGGAAGGAAGAGACTGGCGCTCACTCTCGGGGTCTTTCCTCTGGACTCTGGTGGAGAAGGGAGCTAGAAATGTGCTCTCCCTTTAATAGATAGGAATCTAGGCCTTTCTCTCTCTCTTTACCAAATTCTTATTCTCCTTAATAAATGCTTAAAAGTCTAACTCTTGCTAAAGCTTATAATTTATTGGTGACCACTCATTAGATATTTTAGACAGTTTAGCTAGAATTTTAGCCCTTAACAATGCTAATAATGATAATAATAATGAATGCTTTAATTTTGTGCTGTAAGGTTTATAAAACACATTTCATGTATTATCTTATTTGAGTCTACATTTGAGGGCCCAAATTGACTTGTGGGTATGACTATGATCTACTATAAATAATTTTTGAGAATTTAGGGAAAATGTGAAAGATGTAGCAGAACAACAAAGGAGCAAATGGTATTTGTTTGATTGTTTGTTTCTTTTCCATAAAAGTATTTTATTATTTTCAGGTTACATGGAAAAATAATTTTCAACATTTGTTTTTATAAGATTTCAAGTTTTAAATTTTTCTCCCTCCCTCCCCTCTCTCCCCTCCCTCCTCATTCCCCAACACAGGAAGTAATCTGATATAGGTTATATATGTACCATCACATTAAACATATTTCTGCATTAGTCAAGCTGTGCAAGAAGAATTAGAACAAAAAGGAAAAACCTCATAAAAGAAAAATAACAACGAAAACAAAATAGAAATAGTATGGTTCAATATTCATTTAGCTTCCATAGTTCTTTTTTTCTGGATTTGGGGAGAATTTTCCATCATGAATCCTTTGGAACTATCTTGGACCACTGTATTACTGAGAAGAGCCAAGTCTATCATTGTTGATCAATACACAATGTTGTTAATACTATGGACAATGTTCTCCTGATTCTGCTCATCTCACTCAGCATCAGTTCATGTACATCCTTCCAGGTTTCTCTGAAATCTGCTTGTTCATCGTTTCTTACAGGACAATAGTATTCCATTACATTCATATACCACAACTTGTTCAACTACTCCCCAATTGATGGTCATCCCCTCAATTTCTAATTACTTGCCACCACAAAAAGAGCAGCTATAAATATTTTTGTACATGTGGGTTCTTTTCCCTTTTTATGATGTCTTTGGGAAAAAGATCTAATAGTGGTATTGCTGGGTCAAAGGGTATGCACAGTGTTAGAGTCCTTTGGGCATAGTTCCAAATGGAGCAAATGTTTTAACATGGAGAAGTAGGGAAATACTTTAAACCAGAAGGGCAATTTGGGTTTCTGAAGAAATCATAGAATATTTTATTAAAAAAAAAAAAGAAGTCATATGAGCACTTAGAAATGTGACAGTTTCTAGAAGTCAGCATAGTTTCCACAAGTTAACTAAAATCAAATCATTCCAGACCAACTTCATTTTCTTTTATGAACAGGTTATAAACTGTTAGAACAAAGTAAATGCTATTGACATAGAGTAGAATAACTGATTTCTATAAAACATCTGACCATCTTGTATAAAATAGTTTTAGACATAGAGGAGAGAAGGAAGCTGAATGACAATAATGTTGGATTTAAAACAAGACCCAAAGAATTATATAATAAAATTATGCCAGTCTTCTCATTGCATGACTGTCCTTGGGAGTGGTTAGACATTTTTGTTAATGGTTTGACTCCAGACATAGCTGTGATGCTGATCTAATGTATAGATGACACAGTACTAAGGGGATAGCTATCAAATTAGATGACAGAATTAGTTGTGAATGGAAATATTTACAAGAGAAAAATTTGCTGATTACAATAAAAATTTAGAAAATGTAACCACTTTATTTTATCTTTAACAAAGAAACTAAACAAGTACTGAAAGGGTAGCAGATATAATAAGCACTTATAAATTATAGTTGACTTTGTGTGAAAAATACCATGTAATTTTAGTAAACAGTAAATTCATTACAATTAAGTGTATGATGCGGCAGTTGAAAAAAAATCAGTTTTAGAAAGAATTAATAGAAATATGGTATCTAAAGGAAAGGAGAGTATGATTTATCCTGGTTGGACCACATATATAATTGTGTTTTAGTTCAGGGTATTATATTTTAAAAGCAATACTGATAAGCTGTGGTTTATCTAGAGCACAACCAGGCTGGTGAAAGGCTTTGAATCCATGTGATAAGATGGTCAATTGAAAGTGTTACGAAGTTTTGCCAAGACAACCAAAGAATGTAGTGGGACATGAAGATAGCCATCAAATATTTAAATCATAATATATTGTGGAAGAGGGAATAAAATTATTATGCTTCACCTCAGAAGGTAAAACAAAGACTAATGAGTAGAAGATAGAGAAAAGCTATCTTAGAGAATCGTTCACCAAGAATTAAAACTTTCTAAAATTTCAACAAAATATCTCAATGGGAGATATTGTCTTGGTGTTATGAAAAGTCCTCAGCCAAAAAATCTCAGGTATGTTATAGTCTTTAGGGTTTTCTAACCTGGAATCAGTGAACAGTTTTGTTTTTTTAATATATTTTGAAAGCTCTATTTTCAATATAATTAGTTTATTTGTAATTTTATATATATATATATATATATATATATATATATATATATTTCATTTATGATTTTTAAAACATGATTCTGAAAATGAGTCTGTGGGCTTTCACAAGACTCCCAAATGGCTTAACAAGGAAAGAAGGAAGGAAAGGAAGTGAGGAAAAAAGGATGGAAGGAAGGAAAGAATCAAATAATCATTTTTATAGTTCCTACTATGGTCCAGGCATTGTGACATAAAGAATGTAGAGTCCCTATTTTATTCTTTTAGATAAATTGTTTTTAATTATTTATTATTTGTTTTTAACATTAATTTTTAAATTTTGAGTTCCAAATTCTCTCCCTCCCTCTAGCCCTACCCTACCCACGGTGAAGGCAAGCAATATAAAATGCATTATAATGAAGTCAGGCAAAACATATTTCCATAATAGCCATAGTGCTTTTAAAAAGCTAGAAAAAATAAAGGAAATGAGAGAATTATCCTTCAATATGCACTGATTTCATCAAATCTTTTCAGAGGTGGATAGCAATTTTCATCATGAGTCCTTGGATTTTCCTCATTGTATTGATGAGAATAGCTAAGTCTTTCACAGTTGATTATCACTAGAGTATCACTTTTACTGTGTACAATCACCTCCTAGCTCTGCTCACTTCACTTTGCATCGGTTCATATAATTCTCCCTAGGGTTTTTGTTGTTGTTGTTGTTGTTGTTGTTCCTGAAAGTATCCCCCTAATCATTTCTCATCCCACAATAGTGTCCCATCACAATGATATACCACAACTTTTTCAGCCATTCCACATTTGATGGACATCCCATCAATTTTTTCACCAGAAAAAGAGATGCATTAAATATTTTTATACAAACAAATTATTTTCTCTTTTCTTTGAACTCTATGGGATTGTGAGAATTGGAATGACACCCCTTGCTGGGAGGGACAATGTGAGCTCTGGCCTGAAAACATGTGACTTCAGCGTCTGGACGTTGTGTCTGCCATCTGTGGGTAGCTGTCAATCAAAGTTACCAGCCAATTAGCTTGGAGCTGTGTGTGAGCTCCTGTTTGACAGGGTACTTCTGGGAGAAGGAGGGAGAAGTGAGGCCTTTTCAGTTCCTGACTTGGGCTTGGTGGCAGAGGCAGAAGGGGACAGGCAGAATAGGGATACTTTATCCACGTGTTTCTCTTTACTGACCCCAAATATACTTTAATAAATACTTAATGCCCAAAGACTGGTACTATACGTTTTCTAATTTAAGGTGACCACTCATTAGATTTTAGACATCACAGCTAGAATTTTAGGCCTTTACAGGATGGAGATCTAATAGTGGTATTTCCAAATGAGAGAGTAGTACAGTTTTCTAGGCCTTTGGCCACAATTCCAAATTGTTCTGCAGAATTGTTGGGTCAGATCACAACTCTATCAAGAAGTCCTGTTTTAGAAGGAATTATCATTTCTGGTTGAACTAGAAGGCCAAATGGTCATGAGGAAAAGGAATTAGATCACCTCTCAATGAATTCTTTAATTTATAAAATCAGATGTTTGGAATAAAAATAGGTAGAATTTATACAGTGCTTTCTATACTCCAGGAACTTTGCTAAGGTCTTTACAAATAAAACACATTTGAACCTCACAACAACTTAGAAGATCATTTCCATTGCATAGCTGATGAAACTGAAGCAGACAAAAGTTATGTGACTTCCCAAACCTCACACAATTAGAAAGTGTCTAAGGTCAGATTTGAATGCAAATCTTTCTAATGGAGAGTAAGAAGATAGTTTTCTATCCACAACATGATCTACTTGCCTTATTGGAACAAAACTCTAAATACATGATTTTCAGGGTTGTTGGTGGTGGGTTTTTTTTTTGGGGGGGGGGCTTCGTCTTTGATGACATAATGACAATAGTTTCTCATTTCCTATTAAAAATATTTTTGGAAAGACTACATTAATTTTACTCTAATCACTAATTTGCTGACATCTAGTTCCATCTCCTACCATGAAACACACAATACTACTCCATTAGGGTAAATCATCCCCTTATCTAACTGTTTTGAGTAGTCTCTGCACAAATCTTTGTTTTCACTATTAAATCTGACCTACATATTTACAAAAGGCACCTTGGCAATTTTTCTCATCAGTATTTTTTACAACCTTTTTTAACTATTCAGGGGGGAATAGTTGATTTTCCTGGATTTAAAGTGACAGAGTGCTGAAATGTTGAAATTCTATGCAAACTGCTATATGTAAACATTTTAATGGAAATCAAGTCATTGTGCTACTAATAATTTGATTTTTGAAAAATATAGCTGCATACACCAGGAAGTCCAAAATTAGACTTGTTCTGCCCATGGGATTTTCTACCACCAGAACATTGCTGAGTACAAGTTAAAAACAATGCATGTAAAATTGACTGTTATTGGAGTATGCATGCTTATGTGTGTGTGCATATGCCTGTACTAATTGGAAATTGCTTTTATTTTTAATGAACTCTGCAAACAAGTTTATTAAATAACTTCAATTTATAGGCATTTTTCTTTCACTTGAGTTGTTGAAGCTCTAAAATGTCATTATAAACACCATAAACAAAATTTTCTTCAATGCATAAATATTACAATGTTTGCATCTTTGAGAGTAGTTTTTCCTATTTTATTTTGGATATCCTAACTGCGACACATACAATGTTTATCAGTAAAGCAGCAGAAATTTAGTCAAATGAATAATTGCTGATAATAGTATGAGGATGGTATTGTGTTTTAAGATTAGTGATACAGCACCAATTACTGCATTATAAGCCTCATAACAATAGATAAGTATGCCTCTTTATCAGTGTAATGTAGATGGACAATCCAAATATTTTGACATCACATTTTTCTTTTTTTTTATGCTAGGCTAAAGTTAGGAATGAACTGACTTGAACCACATAGAGCTGTTGTTATCCATTTGCATTTTAAGCATTTGCCCTAAATTTGGGGTCAATAAAACCAGTAAACCTAGTTGCAAGTTATCAGGTTTCAAAGTAACTCATTCTTCAAAGTATGAAGGCTTGCTCACATCAGTGATGCGTGTATGTGTGTATATGTTTTGGACACAGGCCTGATTTTTGAGCTAAAATCTATACGAAGGCCTATTTTATTTTGATTGTCACAATTACTCAAATGTTTCAAAGGAGAATGTAATGGGATTTCAGAAT
Organism: Dromiciops gliroides; assembly: GCF_019393635.1. Taxonomy (NCBI): domain Eukaryota; kingdom Metazoa; phylum Chordata; class Mammalia; order Microbiotheria; family Microbiotheriidae; genus Dromiciops; species Dromiciops gliroides. The sequence continues at coordinate 101,798,345 of NC_057863.1, read as the reverse complement.
TGTGAATGTGGAGAACCATATTATCTTGGAGACTCTCTTGCTTCTGAAGTAGGAAGGTAGTATCTCCTAATCAAGAAGTGATCTATTTCCATAGGAATACCAAAAGAGAGTACTCATCAATTTGCTATTTTAGGGGGTACCTTCGAAGAGATTTATAGTTTTAATGAACAAGGAAAAGAGAAGATACTGTTTGTTTCATTATTAACTTAAAATCATGAACAATAATTATTCCAGAATAAAACTGCGTTTAAAAAAAAAAAAGAACTTTATAAAAAAGAAAGTATTTCCATTGTATGGGTAAGTAAGACAAGATTTTTAATTAAAGCAAAGGCCATCTGAAAACATTTTTTTTCACAAATGTTAATCTAGTAGAATGATATTTTTAAAAATTATTTCTCTTCTCCCCCATCCCCACCATTCGTTTGCAAGAAATATTCTTAAATTTGAGGGTAAAATGTGCCCTACAATGTCACTATTATCCAGTTAAATAAAAATACTGAGATTAGTACAAGTCACACTAGGTTATGTAGGGCATTGAAATCATATCGATGTTGGCCATGGTGCAGAGATATAAGCTCCTTTTTCATAAGCCTGAGGAAGTGAAACATTTATTTCATGTCCACTGCATTTTGCCAATTCAAAAATCATTATTCTAGGACATTCATATGTCTCTATATTTATAGCATTACCTCAATTTATCACTTAAAGTAGCTTACCATCTTGCAACCTTGTATGAGAGAATAAAGTTCAGGAAATATAGAAAAGATTCACAATTAAGTAGAATCATGATTTCCATCAAATTGAGGAGAAAATATTGTTCAATAGTAGATAGAGTTGAAAGGCAGCCACTGAGTGTGTCAACTTCTGCCATCCTCATTTCACATCAAAAATCCTCCCATTTCTAGTGCCCACAGAGAGCATGCAAAGATCAAAGCAGCACAGAAGGGGAAAAAGTACCTTTATGCCCAATTATAGGACTATTGACTGAATATTCACACTGAGGAAACTCATTAAAAAAAAAAAAAAGCTTGACTATTTGCGTCTCTTTGCTTCATTGCATTGCTTACTTCAAAGGTGCTTTTGATTTAACCAAAAATGATTTTGTGCTCCATGGGATTCCATGAAACCTGGCTTAACACTTCAGGCACCTCTTTGGAGAGATATTTAGGGAGGCAGCCACTCATCCATCCATTAACCAAAAGTGTTCCCCAGGGAGCATTGGGGAATCTCTAAGGTCTTTTTTGTTTATGTAAATCCTCCCTTATTCAGGAATTTGTAATGTAGGTGGGGTAAAAAAGAGAACTGCAGATTTCCTCCTCTTTTAAATCAAAGGGTGGATACTATATAAGGAAGCAGTCTTCCCCTCTACTCCTCACACTTTCATTAAACTCCTGTCAACTGTACTGACCTTGGCCAGCACAGCTAGTAGTGCAGTGGATAGAGTGCTGGGTCTGGAATCAAGAAGGCCTTAGTTCAAATTCAGCCTCAGACACTAGTGCAGGTCACTTAACCTCTGTCTGCCTCAGTTTCCTCAAGTGTAAAATGGGGATAATAATAGTACCCCCAAGACTTATTATGAGGATCAAATTTGAAAAAATGGTGATTCTGTTCCTCTTTCCCCTCCTATTCTGATCTCTCCAGATCACAGACCTGATCATGTCACTTCTCTATTCAGAAAATCTTCATTGCCTTTATTTATTTTTATTATTAACCAGATCTATGAATTATTCCATATAGGAAATTCCCAGGCTGATACAAATCTCTACAAATCTCAGAGAGTAGCCCAGGACCTTGAGAGTTAAAGTGATTTTCCAAGACCCATGTGAAATATGTGCCAGAAACAGAGGACTTGAACCCAGGGTCTTCTTTAATGCCAAGTCCTATCTCTCAGTCTGAAATTCTATGTAGCTTCTTTTTAATACCCATAAGATAAAGCAGAAATTGTTCATGTTTATACACTGCTTTACAAAGCTGTCTTTAAAAAACAAACAAACTACTAAATAGATTGTTTATTATATCAACAAATGAGATAGTGCCCCTGCATCCCCTTTCTCTGTGGAATCTTTTGAGAACTTGCATGATGACTAAAGAGTGTATTCCAAATAAAAGTACACAACTAGGCAGAATGGACATCTAGCGGAATCTTCAAGCCTTTAAGAATGCAGTCACCAATTAGACCTCTCCTCTGCATTAAAATACTTGCTAATTTGTTTTATAGATAATAAACTTGTGAGAACAAAGATGATGCTGTTTTTCATCTTTGTATCTTTAGAAGCAGCCAGTTGACCCATTGGATAGATTGCTGGGCCTGGAGTCAGGAAGACCTGAGTTGAAATCTGTCCTCAAACATTTACCAGCTGTGTGACCCTGGGCAAGTTGCTTAACCCCTGTCTTCCTTAGTTTCTTTAATTGTAAAGTGGGAATAATGATAATACCCACCTCACAGCGTTATCATGAGGATCAAATGAGATATTTATAAATTGCTCAACACAGTACTTGGTACATATGGAGGTATTATATACATATTTGTCCCTTTCTCTCCTTCCCCAAGACTTCTAGGCATATTGCCCAACATAGATATCATTTGAAATGAATGAAGATTAGTGAATAAACCTAAGCTAATCTTGAAGGGAATCAGTAACTCTGAAGCCAGTCAAAGACTTATCTGACTGTAGGATATGTGACTGTGGATATAGACCTTATCTTTAGCTAGTCCCCAACTTTGGAATAATCCTTTTCTTCTTTTTCTTTTTGAAGAGATCTCCTTATCATGCCATTTCCTAATCAAGCCTAGAACTGAACTGCTTCCTTATCAAAGGCCACATCCTCCACCCCTCAAATTCCTCACACACACACTCTCCCTTTGGGAAAGGGCCATTCTAAGCACATATCTCCTCCAAATTCCTTACCTGTCTTTGTTTAAAGGTATAATATAAACCCTTGCAATCTATTTGTGTTGGCAGTCTATTTGGCAATAGGCTGGGATAGCACCTATGGATCATGTTAAATTTTTCTTCCCTGCTTAATAAAACCTCCCCCTTTTGTTTTAATTTTTATAGGCATTATATTTCACTGGTTTCCTTTCCTTTTAGGAAGAAGGGAATTTAAATCTCAAGAACTGGCCTTTGCTTTCTCCAGTCTTTGCCTTTGGGAAAAGAGAGAGATCTAAATTCCATTAAGACATCTTTTGCCTCTGTTTACATAACTAATTATTAATTTGTGATCCACCCTTTCCTTTTATTTCTATTAAACCCTAACTCCTGAAAAGGTTAGTCAATCTCTGAATGACAAGGCTGAGTGATAAGATTTGCTCTTTGCCCTAAAGACACATGCCACTAATTAGATGGGTGGAACTCCACACAACTGAGAGACCTAATTTCTGTTTAAAGTCTAAATAGAATGCAGTCTGTGCAAGCCTTTCCCTGGAAGAAATACCCCTGTTTCTTGCTTCCATCTCTTAGAGTTTAGTACAACTAAGCTCATGAAGGAGAAAACTGGAAAGATTCAGATGGAAATGCCTTCCTCTGTCCAGATGCCTTGAGGCTGCTCAGTCTAATGATCAAGCCACTATCTCAGCAGGAGAAACTGTAGACTTTTAGCCCACCTCCTCATTAAATGTCCACTAGTCAGAGTTGAGTTTTACTTGTCAGGGAGATTCCTTTTTGAGGGATTTTAAGGTGTTTCAGAGTCTCCCTTTGTATCTATGGTTAGGGAGAGAAACCAATGACCATCAATTTATTGATTGCTGGCTAGTCTAATTAATAGATTATTAATTACCTAGAAATGCTGTCTCTTAGAGTTTTCATTTGTCACACTCTAAACCTTTCAATCTTATTGCATTCTCATTCTTTTTATTTACTCTACATTCTAAGTCTTAGGCAAACTAGTTTCTTTTCTATCACCATGCTTTAGTTTAGTTTCTCTCATTTACTTGCCTATGCTCATGTCATGTTGCACTCCTGAAATAGATTCATCCTTCCCCTTTTTACAGTGTCTTCTCATTCTGTTGAAGTTCCTCAGTTCTCATAAAACCCAACTGAGGTGTTACATAGCCTTCCCAATAACCTCTTAAACCTCTCTGTCTGTCTGTCTGTCTGTCTCTGTCTCTCTATCTCTGTCTCTGTCTCTTTTTCTTTCTCTATTTCTCTCCCTCTCAAATTTCTTCTAGCAAATTGCCCTAGAACTTATCATACTACATTTCTATCACAGTCAATTTTTGTACTTGTTTTTTTCTTCCAGATTGAAAACTCTTAGAGAACAGAAATTGTGTCATTTTTATCATTGCATTTCCATTACCTAGGATAATGCTTTGTGCCTTTTTTGTTGAATAGGTGGTTAATAAATGTTTCTTTTATTCATTTGAGGTCATATAATCTTTAAAATGGAAATGCAAGTTTTAGCAGCAAAATATTGAGACTAGGAGTTTTTGTTTGCCCCAATTTCCTCATATGCAAAATGAGGATAACTTACAGCCCCTACCTCACAGGGTTGTTGTGATGATTACGTGGCATGATATTTGTAAAGCACTCAGCACAATGGCTGGCACATAGTAGGTGCTATAAAAATGCTTATTGTCTTTCCTCTCACCTCGAATCCTCTTCCCCCTACTCCACATTGTCTGGGATCCATTACTTAACCTACCCTTGTGAGTTTGGTTATCTCTTTCATGAGCCAAAGTCCAAAGTTGACAGTTGGATAAAAGATAGGGATGAGGCTTATAATTTTGAGGAGCTGCCACTGAGAAAATTCCTCTATAAGTGCACATCAGGGGCACCTAGGTGGAGCAGTGGATAAAGCACAGGCCCTGGATTCAGGAGGACCTGAGTTCAAATCCGACCTCAAATACTTGACACTTACTACCTGTGTGACCCTGAGCAAGTCACTTAACCCTCATTGTCCCCCCCCAAAAAAGTGCATATCATCACCTACCCTTTAACTCATTGTCTTAGAGATTTTCAGAAAATACTGAGAAACTCAGTTACTTGCTCAAGATCACAGAGCCACAATGTGCCAAAGGTTGAACTTGTGTCTGAGTCTTGCTAGCTTCAAGGTCAATTCTTTCTCCTCCATGATTTCTTCCCCCCATTTGCTTCTGGTAGAGTGGAGATCTCTTCAGGTAGGAGCCTCTCTAGGTCTTTTTGTAGATGGTAATAGAAAAAGTCAAGTAACTAATCTGAGCTGGCAAATTTGCTAGAATTAGTGGCTGCTCATAAGAACTGTCACTGGAGCAGGTTCATTAACTAGGTGCCTGTCTAAAAGGATGACAATGATGATCCCCCTATCTCTCATATCAAGGAAAAACATTCACAGAAGAAGATGGCATTATTTCCCAGAACTTGCTTGTTATTTGCTTTTGAAATGATCGCCCCCAAAATTGAAGGCTTTACACAGTGTTAACAAAAGTAAAAAAGAGTCATGGGGTGGAGTAAAGGGGCTATGCTATTTATTCAGTTGAATTTTGTTAGTAAAATTTGAGATAAAAACCCTACATGTTTTTATGGCTAGGGTAGATCATTTAAACATGTCACTAATTACCTCAACCAGAAGCCAACTCTGACTTTGGAAACTTGAATGATGTTCTCAGATTTTTAAAAAAGAATTTTATCTCGGAAAAGAATATAAGTTTTGAAAGTCCAGTCAGGCAAATCTGGCATGTTGATTAGTACAAATAAGTGCAAGGGATAAAAGAATATTGATCTGAAAAAAGACAAAGATTAAATGTATTCATAGTGAAAATCCATTAACACCTTTCTACTCTGATTGTTAATGATCTCTCTTTATATCATTACATACCATCAATTTACATACTTAAAAGAGTCACCTGAGGAAATAATTGTTCTTTAGCTAGAATGAAACAATAAACTCTTTATAGTTATCAGGCTGTCTTTTCTAGGATATTGTCTGATGGTCTTCTGGTTAGAAAGATGTTAAAATTAGAGATATGGGAGATAGAGTATACCCACTGGTGCTTCACAAAAGTGTATTTCTGCTCTTTTCCTCCCTTGAATAAATGATGAGTAATGGATGGTACAATTGTATTTAAGGGGCAGTGATAGGTACTAATAGAAGATGCAAACACAACAGAATAGCATAAGTTGTGATGCATCAGTGTGAGACTGTATAATTATACTAGAGCCCCTACCTGTACCCACGTCTAGGATGGATGAGTAGGCATTTTAGCATTAGGCTGTATTATATTTCATAGATTGCGAATAATTGTTACCATCATATCTTGCTTTATGTAAGAAAATGCTACTAAATAAGATTGAACTATATATGACAAAAAAAAAAAAAAATGGGGGGGGGGGGGGGAGAAAGAAGATAAGTAGATGATTAAAGAGGCCAAAATGCTGGGGCCAGCCTCAGAATTAAGGTGATTCATACTTATATGCTCAACTGATCACATCATTATTCTTTCTTAGAGAATTTTCACAGGTAACAAGCATTCTTTGTCCACTTCTTTAGTGGTTCTCACATATGAAACACCAGAAATGTTGTACTAAATGATCCAAAATGACTAGTTTTATTACAGACACATATCAAGGATGGAAAGTAGAAAGCAAAACAAACATTCCTAGATGTATTTGTGGTGTTTTTTTTTCCCCAAAAAGCAGAAACAAGCATGGGAGAGATTGCTCTTAGAGATTTGCCCAGGCAAAGATCTCATCAGACAGTAAAAGGAAATTCTAATTTGGGGCTTTATGGGTGTATTCTTGCTCATTATGCTTCCAGGTAAGTTTGGAAATGTTGATTCTCTCTGTTTGTCTTAACAAGTAGTATGGAAATGGTGTCTCTGTTAACCAAGATTCCCGTGACCTAAGTATTATGCCTCAAGATAGCATACTTCCTATTGTGTTAACCAAGAAAAATTGATTAGGATACCCATAAAGGAACACCAACACTTATTAGAGCATATAAACTGTGAGCCCACCGCCATGAGTAGTCTTTTCATTTGAAAGAGATGGCCAAATGACATCTTTTATTAATAAGTACTGGCCTGTTAATAAATGATTAAATTACCCAGAAACTATGTCTCTCAAAGCTTTTTTAATCACATTGTGGTGATTTTTTCCACTTCCATTGCTATAATCATGTGCACATTGTTTTTCTTGACCATGCTACTTCACTTCCACCAGTTCACGGAAGCCTTTTCAAGCTTCTTGGAAATTTGTCCATGTTTGTAATTTATATATCATATCATAGTAAATTATATTATATTAATGTACCACAGTTTGTTTTTAATCATTCTCCAATGTTTTGTTATGTATTTTTTCTGGTTGTTATCACAAAAAGTAGTCATTAATATTTTTATGTAAGTGGATTCTTTCTTTTATCAATGACCTCTTGGGATTTATGGTCACATAGTAAAATCTCTGTTTCAAAAGGTCACTTATTTACATGATTTATAATTGTTTTCCAGAACAGATATATTAATTCACAGTAGCATTACAAATTCACAATATTGACTATTCCTATCTTGTTATGATGCCAGCTTTTGGATGTAAGGTGAAATCTCATTGTTGTTTTGATTTGCATACCTTTTGTTATTAGTTATTTGAAATACCCTCTAATATGTTGGTTAATAGTTCACAATCCTTTTAAAAACTGTTTGTCCATATCCATTGTGAACACATCAATTAGGGAATGGCATTTAGTCATACATTTCTGTTAGTTTTTTATATATCATGGATGCCAAACTTTTAACAGAGAGATTTGACACAAAGCATTTTTCACAAGTCAGTTATTCCCGTTGTTATCCTAGACTCACTAATTTTGTTTGTGTTTTTCAATTTTAAATAATCACTTACCTGCTTTATCTTTTATATTCACTTTTATCTTTTATAATCACTTCTATCTTGTTTTTCCTAAAGAATAGATCTCCTAATTTTAACTGCGAAAGTCAAATGATCGACTTCTCCTCTATTTTCCTGCAAAAGGATCTTTAATATTCATGTCACTTATCCATTTTTAAATGTATTGTGGAATATGTTGTAATGTATTAATCTAAAATTAATTTCTGCCTGACTGATTTCCAGGCTTCCCAATAGTTTTCTTGAAATAGGGAATTCTTTTGTAAGTCATTTATGTTTGGGGGTTTATCAAATACTTGATTATTCAATTCCATTATTTTTCATTCTCCCTTATCTAGTCTGTTCTATTGAAATATTTCTCTATCTGTTAACCAATACCAAAAGCTTTTGATGACTGCTACTTTATATTATACTTTGGTGTCTGGAAATTTTATTCCCTTTGATCTGTAACTTTTTTTCACCATTTCCTTGATATTCTAGATCTTTTATTCTCTTGATAATTAAAAAAAATATATTATTATATAAATTATTATCTAATAATTAGATTGGTATAGAAAATTTGTAAATTAAAATGCTAATATTATCATTTTTACTACATTGGCACAACCAAGGTCATGAGAAGTTAACATTTCTCCTATAATTCAAGTTGTTCCTTATTTCTTATTTAGGAATACACTGTAATTGAATGTATATCTAAATATTTTGTGTTTTGGTAGATTAATTCAGAAATGTTTTATGCATTTTATACAGAATTAGGGAATGATATTTCCCTTATTGCCTCTATGATTTTGATATTTTTTAGATAGATATGTTGTGTTAGTAGGTTATAATCATTCTTTTTATTTTTTTTCAATTTTGCTGTGATTTCACCATTGTTCTTTGACATGTTATTGAATTGATTTCCTTCCATCTTCTTTATAATCAGGTTTCAAGCTATTCTTTCTTTTCTTTTTTTTTTTCAGGGCAATGAGGGTAAGTGACTTGCTAAGGTCACACAGCTAGTAACCAAGCTATTTTTTCTTTTTTAAAAAATCAGCATTGGGCTTCTACGCCTTGGAAGCTAAGATAGGAATTAGATGAAACTCATAGCACTTCAACTTAGAATTTTTTTTTCTGGAAAGTACTCTGTCATAAAAGGAAAGAGATCTTGAATAGTTTTTGACTGAAAAAAAAATGGATCAGCCTGAGTCATTACAAGTCTTAAAAATATTGCAACTCAAAATAATGACATAAGAAAGGAGACATATTCTGACACCAAAATATCTATTAACATCTTTTGTCTCATAAAAATTATATATAGAGTATCAGAAGAATAAAGTAAGGAAAATAGATGAAATATACTATAAGTTATAAGTCTTTCTTATATACCTACTCTGTTCTGGGCACTCTATTAGGTGATAGTGATGCAAAGACACAAATTAAATTGCCTCTACACTCATAGAGCCCACAATCTATTTAAGGAGATAACATGTATACGTATAAGTATATAGTATATAGACATAGATTTAAATTTAAAATAAAGTAATTGGGTTTTAGGGAAAGTATTAGCTGTTGTGATCAGGAAAAGACTCATGAAATAAATGAGAGGTGGAACTTAATATGAACCTCAGAGGACACTAGGAATGCTAAGAGGCAGAAATAAGGATGAAGAGCATTATGGGAAGGGGAATGACCCATGCAAAGTCAGAGATGAAGTACCATTAATTTCTCTTATGAATCACAGCAATAAACTGTGGGTATAGTTCAATCTATTATTTTATATGTATTTTTCTTCATCTCTTAGCTTAATTGACTGAAACTTTTTAGTATTTTTTATCTTAGTCAATTTTGTAATGCTTTTTAACAGCAACACATTCTTTTTTCAAGTAGCATGTGCTTCACCTGTATATTTTTTATTTTTATTTTTTAGTGAGGCAATTGGGATTATTGTGACTTGCCCAGGGTCACACAGCTAGTAAGTGTTAAGTGATTGAGGCCGGATTTGAACTCAGGTACTCCTGAATCCAGGGCCGGTGCTTTATCCACTGTGCCACCTAGCCGCCCCTGTTTCACCTGTATTAAGTACATAGGCTTGGAGAAACTGATTTTTGTCATGACTAAATTTTAATCCCCACTAAGTAAGTATTTATGATGATATGTCAGATTTGATCTTTTTTTTTTTTAGTGAGGCAATTGGGGTTAAGTGACTTGCCCAGGGTCACACAGCTAGTAAGTGTTAAGTGTGTGATGCCGGATTTGAACTCAGGTCCTCCTGAATCCAGGGCTGGCGCTCTATCCACTGTGCCACCTAGCTGCCCCATATTTAATCTTAATGTTCATAATATAAAAAATCAATTTTTATAATAAGAAGCCTGTTATGAAGTCTTTTTTTTTTCACTGATAGAGGGGGGTACATTTCCCTGGTGGGATAATTGCAATGTGGAAACTATCTATCTACCTTTCTTTCTTTCTATCTTTTTCTATCCATCATTTCTGTCTGTTTGTTTGTCTGTCTACCTATCTATCTCTCTTTATATTCCCTCTAACAGATATTTAGAGGGAATTCCTGGGTAAATAAGTTAAGTTACTTGACCAGGTTTATATGGTCAGAATATATCAGAGGTAGGATCTGAAACCAAGTACGCCTAACTCCAAGGACAGACCTTTATTTGCTTGGCAATGTGATTATTGTGAGAATGGGGCAGTCAGGTGGCACAGTGAATAGAGCTCTAACCCTAAATCTGGAGGACTGGATTTAAAATCTCACCTCAGATCTTTAGTAGCTCTGTGACCCTGGGCAAGTCACTTAATCCCAATTGCTTTATCTTTTTTTTTTTTTTTTGTCTGGGCAATGACGGAAAAGTGACTTGCCCAGAGTCACACAGCTAGTAAGTGTCAAGTGTCTGAGACTGGATTTGAACTGAGATCCTCCTGAATTCTAGGGCCAGTGCTTTATCCACTGTGCCACCTAGCTGCCACTCCCCCCAATTGTTTTAAACATAAAGGATCATTTCCAGTTGTCTTGAGATATATCTTGTCACTGGACCTAGATGGCTCTGGAGGGAGAGATTGTGGTTGGTGACCTTGCAAGCCTTCCCTCACTTAAATCCAATTCAGTACAAGTCATGACATCATCCCAAGGTCTTGGTCCTCTCCCAGAAGGAAAGACAAACAATAATTGGGTGCATAATAAGCAATAGAAGTTATTTTTCTTATGAATGATCAATGTAACTAAAACTATTGGAAATCAATCAAGAATACAATTAGCTTTTATTAAGGACTGACTTTGTACCTCACACTACTGAAAACTAGGTTCACAGAGTCGAAAATGAAACTGTCTTCATTATCAAAGAGCTTACATTCTACAGAAGACAGGTTGGGCACATGTACAGATACATGTGCCCATGTTCATATGTGTATATGTACAAAGCAGAAGGGACATCAATCTACATATACACACAGAATACTTCTACATATGTACACAAAAATACATTTATGTGTTTGCTTATGTAAACATGTAGAAACATGTATGTTTAGAGGTAGGGTAAATATTTAAGGAGATTGTCCTAAAAGCTGAGGGACAATGAAAGGTTAATTTATGCAGAAGGTGGTGCTTAAGAAGAATTTTCAAATAAATAAGGAATTCCAAGAGTCCAAGGTAAGGAAGGAGTGCTTTTCAGGCATGGAAAAGAGTTAGTGTAAAAGCAAAGTGATGGAAGATGGAGTTTCATGTAAGAACAACAAGGCAAGGATTGGTTATGAGAAACAAAAGAAGGATCAATTTAGATAATGAAACCTTATGTGGATGGTTTCCTGTGGGGAAATGTGATCTATGATTCAGTAAACATCTTGATTCTGTGTCAGCTAGAGCAAATCTAAAAGAGTAATAGAGAAAAAAAATAGAAATCTTATTCCAGAAATGGTTATGGAATATATTGATGGCATTATAAGAAGAATAATTAGGAAGTGTGTTAGTGGTGATATTTAGAACACTTGTCTATATTCAAATCAGATTGATTCTGATCAAGAAAAGTATGACTGATTTTTTTTTTTTTAGTTATACTAAGATATGTCACAATCTGGGAGAGATCTCCTTATAACTATTGACAGTAAATGTTAAATAATGAGGAAAATATGTTCTAGACTTTTGAAGATATTTACAAATTAAATCATGTCTAGAAAAATGCATAATATTCATGAGAGTGCATTAAATTTGAAGAGATAGTGTTACAATGGTTTTGCATTCTGCTTAAATATTTAAAATCTTTACCTCATCTTTCTGTGTGGTGTTATTTATAGGCTTAAAATCTTGTATTGTGCATATTCATGGAGTATTACTCAATTTGGACTTTTAAATATAATTCTTCAATGGCAATAGCAGTAGCAACAAAAACAAAATAAACATATACTTTTTCCAGGGTACTTTAGGGCACTTTTGTAATTAAAGCAAATAAAAGTAAATAAAATTTGTTTTCTGTCCTCAACATATTTTACCATCTAATATGAATTATGATATGTTGCAATTAATCACAAAGCAAAGTAGTAAATGAAATAAGTAACAGATACAATTCCATAAAAATCAGAGAAGAAAGAAATAATTTCTCATTTGGATTTAGGGAATATCTTATGGGAGAGTCTGATGTAGGATTGAAAATGGGCAGAATTTCAGAATTGGCAATGGAGAGTGGAAGAGACAGTTCTAGTTATATAAAAACAAAACAGCCTGTACAAAGACTTGGAAGAAGGAAAATGCAGAACATTGAATGAATAATAAGTGGCAAATTTTGCCTGTGGCTTAAGACTTAGAAAGTGAAAAAATATCAAATTATATCAGAAAAATAAGTTGGATTCAGACTGTGAAGGGATAGACTTAAATAATAGCCTTAATGCTTAAGACTTTATTCATTTATCTCACATTAAACATTTAAGAATAAGAAAATGAATCAGATTATTGATCAACTAATCAGCCAAGAAGCTCTTATTTTTTGCCTATTATATACCAGGTACCTCAGGTATTAACCACACACACACACACACACACACACACACACACACACACACACACACACATCCATCTGAAGAACATCTAAGTACAGCATGTTCCAAAAGTCTTAGTGCTATTTTGGGTTTTAATGTCTTTAGCTATTATTAAATAGCTTTAATATCTAAAAACTACAATAAGACTTTTGGGACACAGTGTATAAGGCTATAAAACATATTAAGTGAATGAACTGTAAACAAACTTCTAGGCTATAATCTATCAATGATAATCATGAACCACGTTAAAAAAATATCAAATTCTCAAATCTAGAGGCCAAATCACATGCCTTGGTCAGTTGTGTGTTTCTTTTTTTGCTTGTTCAGACTTGCTTTGGGTTTTTTTTTTTTCTGCAATCTTTGCTAACTTTAGATTCTGAATTTTCTTTGAGGTAGAGTAAGGTTTTTTTGAAGAAAAATTATCTGTAAAAGCAACTACTAACACATGATGTACATCCAGTTAGACCCCACAATAATGGATAAATTGAATGGCAAGATTTAGCCATCACAGGACAACAGAAGAATGGATAAATGACATTCGTCAAGTGCTTTGCACAAGTGTTGTGCTGGGTAAAGTTGTGTGAATATTTTATTTCCCCTACAGGCATTTTGTTTTCATATAAGAATTTTCTTTACATGGAAATAGGTTTCCTCTCTCCTACTTTGAAAATTTCTATCCATTTAGAAAACTAGCAATGAGACTTTTGAGATTTATTATTCATTCTTTGAGGTGATCTTCAAAATAGTTATACTTTCCCCCTTATTCATCACTGATTTAAAAAGCATTTCTTCTTTTTACTACAGACATGCATTGGTCTCTCTTTTCTAAGTATTTTTTCTTTGATGATTAATTATAAACATGCCCAATTACAACTGCTTCTGAGTTGCTAATGAACAGAGATATACATTAAAATGCTATTTATTAATTGTTAGTTATATTACCTTTTAAATAGAGTTTTTGAAAAATACTTATTTGTTTGATGCCTTTCTAAAGCTGGAAGCACATGGCAAAGGCAATTTTGACTGAAGATATTTGAAAATCAAATATTATCTTACTTTAAGAATGGCTATAATGATTTAGATTTCCCAAATTAATAAAAGTAAATGAATATGGAGAATGGCATATGACTTACTTTAAAAATTTCACTCAGTAAAACTCACCATAAGAATCTGTATTAAGAAATTTTGTTGTATAGGGGTGTAACTGGCAGTGTATCTATTCTTATGATTTCATTGATAGATGCAGAAGATCAAACCATTCTGCACCATATGGTCTTAAAGAGTTGGTTGGGGGGGGGGCAGCTAGATGGCGCAGTGGTTAAAGCACCGGCCCTGAATTCAGGAGTACCTGAGTTCAAATCCGGCCTCAGACACTTGACACTTACTAGCTGTGTGACCCTGGGCAAGTCACTTAACCCTCATTGCCTACAAAAAAAAAAAAAAAAAGAGTTGGTTGGGTGTCAATGAGAGGTCATGTAACTTTCTTAAGTCACATAACTCATATATGTCAGACCCTTGACTTGATTCAGGAATAACTTACTTCAAGATAGACATTACAGTTATAATTTCACACTCCCTCTAATGATAAGAATGTAGCTGTAAATAAATAACATATAGATTAGACACATTTAAAATAAAATAAGCAACTGTTTTCACTTTATATATAATAAATTATATGCTCTTCTATATTTTTTAGAACATCCATTTTTGTCCTTGAATATAAGTGCCATCATGGAGAAGACTCCAGCTACTCATATTTTTTTCTCCACATACAACCAACTAAATATGAGATCAACATTCTATTGAAACTATACTGTCAAAAAGAAAAGAAAAGAAAAGAAAAAAATATATATACTGTCAGCTAGTTACCCTAAGAACATCTTTCTATCTTGATCCTGTGTTCTGTCTCTTGGGCTTATCAGTGTCAGTTTGACCTGATGCTATCAGGGTAGCAAAATTCAGTAGCAGCTTTGGCTCCTGTGGAAATTCTGGGCCACTTATAGTAAATAGTTTTGGGGGCAGCTAGGTGGTTCAGTGGATAAAAAAGCAGCCCTGGAGTCAGGAGCACCTGAGTTCAAATCTGGCCTCAGACACTTGACACTTACTAGCTGTGTGACCCTGGGCAAGTCACTTAACCCCAATTGCCTCATTAAAAAAAAAAGTAAATAGTTTGGTTTTTCTTTCAGGTGATTTCCTAGTTTCTAGAACTGGACTATCACTTTAAAGAAATGTAAAATATATCTATGGAAATATATGTGTGTATACCAATACATACCTATCTACATATATATTATATAATATGTAATGTTACTTTTATAATTATAATACCATATAAAATTAGTACAATAATAATAATATAAATATAAGTGTATATATATATATACTCATAGAATAAACATCTCTATACATGCATGTGTTTAGATATGTGTGTATATTTATATATATATATATATACAAATTGTATGTGTATATATACATACACACATTACATATATATATGTATACACATACACATACCTATATCCATAACCATATATGTATCTGTATCTATATATGTTCCTATGTGATTTTTTTTTTGGTGGAGCAATAAGGGTTAAGTGACTTGCCCAGGGTCACACAGCTAGTAAGTTTCAAGTGTCTGAACCCGGATTTGACCTCAGGTCCTCCTGAATCCAGGGCCAGTGCTTTACCCACTGTGCCACCTAGCTGCCCCCTGTGTGATTTTTTTCATTGGAAATCTTTGATTTTGAAAATATTTACAGTATACCAAAATAAGAGTCTTCCAAGGAGTCTAGACATAAATCACTGTATCCTGGTACTATTTATGAGTTTACACATGGTGTTCTCAAATTCAGCTATGTAAAATAATTGAAAAAAAATCTGTATAATTTGTCGTATTCATTGAAGATGCGCTATGGTGTTAACGTGTGTAACGATTGGAATAACGCCACCTGCTGGATACTTACTGTAGAAGAGTTCTGCCCATGAAGCGAAGGTCTTTGAGGGCAAGACCAGGAGTCTTTTCTTTGGTGTCAGGAAGTGACGCGGGCTAGTGGGAGGAGGAAGGAAGAGACTGGCGCTCAGTCTCGGGCTCTTTCCTTTGGACTCTGGTGGAGAGCGGAGCTAGAAATGTTCTCTCCCTTTAATAGATAGGAATCTAGGCCTTTCTCTCTCTTTACCAAAATTCTTATTCTCCTTAATAAATGCTTAAAAGCCTAACTCTTGCTAAAGCTTATAATTTATTGGCGACCACTCATTAGATATTTTAGACAGTTTAGCTAGAATTTTAGCCCTTAACACGTGGTAGCATTGACACTTAGCAAGTAGTGATATCATTCTCTTCAGTGTAAATTAAATTCCTTCATCCGATGTTAATATATGAAATTTCAGTGAATTTACTCAGAAAAAAAAAAAAAAAAAGATGCCTCCAACATCATCATGACCATGGGGGAAACAATCAGCAAACTGACCGTAGAAACCATCAGGCATATTCACACAATTAATTGTTAGCAAAGTACTGAGCAGATTGCTTTTGGACTGATTGTTTCACATGATTATCAACACTGAACTCTCTAATTCCCAGTCTCATTGGTAGCCTCAGTATGAGTGAATGAAATGTGACCCTTCTATAGTAAATTAAAAAAAAAAAATCAGAGAATTTTGAGCTGGAAAGAATCTTAGAAATATAATCTAGTCCCAAGATGTGAAACAAACAAAAATGGAGCTTCTTTTTTCTGTAATACATATTGATCTTAGTAAAGTGTTCAATGCTTTAAAATGAAGTTTTTTGTTTTTGTTTTTTTTAAGATCTGGCTGCTTAGAGAAAGCACAAATTATAGTGCTATAAATAGAGAAAAGAGGATTGCTACTATCATAACTATTTAAAAGGATTGCTAATAAGTATATTTTCAAATTTCTTTATCACTAGTTCTACACTAAGCAATATCTCTTTTAATTTTGTTATATCTTCTTTCTCCCTGCTAGAAGTGAAAATGGCAGGACCTATGCTGTTCTTGGTGAATACCTCCAGAAGAAAGTCTCTCGACCAGTGTAAATCAGCAACTGTTCTACCGCTCTTGGTCTCAGAGCACCACACTGAGAGGTTAAATGGCTGGCCTGGGGTAACAAAGTTAGTATGAGTCAGAGGCAGGAATTATAGCCAGATGTTCTTGACTTCTGAACCTGGCCCTTTATCCAATATTCCACACTGCTTCTACTGTTAATATTGTTTTAAGTAAAATAATATTAGAGTGGGAGGAAGCCTTGAATTTTGTTTATTTCCCCTCTATATCATATACAAGAAGTAGTCATTCAGTACCTGCTTGAACGCCTCCAGTAACATGAGGATTAGTACTTTTTAAGAAATCCCATTTCAATTTGAGATAATCATTTTGATATGTATCCTTATATGGAGCTAAAATTTGCCTTCCCATGACTTGAAGTCATTGTTTCTAGTTTTGTGTTTTGTTTTTTGTTTTTTGTTTTTTTATTAAAGGACAAGCAAAATAAGTCAAATCTCTCTTCCATTGGCAGGGCAGAATTTTCAAATACTCAAAAATATTTAGTTCTTAATTGCATTGGCTAAACAAGCCTAGGCCATCCTATTAGGCTTCATTCCTTTAAAACAAACAAAACTACATATTTTCTAGATATTTTCCTCAGAAATTATATATTTTCATAACTCACATCTTTAATTTGTGATGTTAACTTTTTAAAATGTAAGTAGAGGAATTTATACTTATCACTGTTAAATGCTATTATATTAGACAAGGCCCATCATGCTAATCTTTCAATGATTTCTTGGGTCCTTGATTCTGTTAACCAACATTTTTACTACCTTTCCTCACCTTTTTTGCCATGCTAAAATTCAGTAGCAGGAATGAAAGAAAATTCTCATTCTGTCTTACAATATTATAATTTCTCTAGTGACTTCTAGAAATTGCACAATAGGGTGATTCCTTTAGTATCAATGTATGCATAAAATTTGCATTGATCTCATTAAAGTAAAAAAGAAAAGTGTTGAGGAACTTTCTGATCTTCAGGAGATATCTTATAATTTAATCTTATCAGGAGGAATGAAGTATTTACTGAAAGAACAGAAGTGCTTCAAAACGAAATTAAAAGTAAAAGAACCAAAGGAGCACAGAGGAATTCAAATATGCTTGAATATGTGATGAAGAGTGGAAGTCCAGTTACATATAAGAAGAGTTTTCAACATTTGTTTTCATAGGATTTTTAATTTCAAAATTTTCTCCCACTCTCCCTTCCCTCCTTCTTACCCAGGATAGTGTTGATTTAGAGTCTTTGAGATCTTGTCTTCCTCAAGTGGTCATCAGGAAAGACTGGATGCTGGTTTGGACTCATCAGGAAAACTGGACTCTTGTCTGGACTCTGGTTGTCTCTGGACTCACTTCTTGAGCTGTCAAACTCCTGGATTTTTACTAATCCTTAGCATATCATTGTCAATGATCAAATTAAACAGTAAGAGTTCTTCAAAATATAACTTATACTCAAACTCTCTCTCTCTCTCCATATATATATATATATATATATATATATATATATATATATATATATATACACACATACATATGTACACATATACATACACACACACACACATATAATATTACATTCCCCTCCTTTACATAATACAGGGTTCAGGTAGTTATACAATCTATAACACTTTTTACCACCATGTGTCTGGATCAAAGCCAAATTGAGTAATGTGTCCATGACATCTGAAAATGTTAGGGAAAGGTTACCATACCACATCTCATGGTTCTGAGACATCCAGCAATTGTGCTAGGCCACAGGTGGATGGATTCTCACCATGCCATCAGACTGAATGAAAGAAAAAAAAAACAATTTAAGTTAAACTAGGTACATGTGTTGGAGCTTCCATGACACCAGGCTATTTTAGGAGGGAGAGAGGAAGAAACTGGACTATGTCCAGTAATTGTGGTCTACATAGTCTCCATCATAAGGAAACCATGGACTTATGTGTACCCATCTCTTCACCTGTTGTACATATTCTCTCCAGGGACTACATCAAGCTCACTGTAAGAGCAGTTAGTCTCTGAAATGATAAGTTTCCATAATTCATAAATCTCATATTAATTTCACCAAAGACAGTATGATGGTAAAAATGCATGTTACATTGCATAACTGAGGATATACTTGTAATATATACAATAATTCCAAACCATATCCAGAGTATAATGACATATAAATGATAAATGAATGTAAATAGCTGATACTATTAGACATTCTTACACAATCTTCTTTAAGTAAGTAACCTTGTCATCTTGTACATGAATTCTCTATCTAGTATAATAATAGATACTTAAAGTTATAATCAATTTATCAAAAAGAAATAAAACTTTAATCAATAAGACTCAATATTCAATATGTTCATGGATAAATCAAGCAATAGGTTTCAATACCCCTTCTTCTGTTTTGTTTTTTTTTTAAACATAATCCCATAAACAAACTCATCAAACCCATGGTTTTGCCAAAAAAAATTGTGATAGCTTCTGAAGCCCAATGGCCCCACAGCATATACTTAAAATATCTTTGAAAATTCACTTAGTTTACAAAATTGAGTTAAAAAAAAAGCAAAAGAAACAAAAGTCATGGGCGGCTAGGTGGTGCAGTGGATAAAGCACCGGTCCTGGATTCAGGAGTACCTGAGTTCAAATCTGGCCTCAGACACTTGACACTTACTAGTTGTGTGACCCTGGGCAAGTCACTTAACCCCCATTGCCCTGTAAAAACAAAATAAAACAAAACAAACAAACAAAAAGAAACAAAAGTCAAAACAAAAACAAAAAAGGTTTGCTAAGTACCCTTTTGTGCTAATGAGGAAACTTAAGTGTGTAGTGATACTCTAGGCCTTTCCACTGCCTTTCAAAAACAAAACACAAAAAAGATGGTTTTAAGGAACAAGGGTTAAGTGGAGGAAGGGAAAGGGGTGGGGGAGATAGGCCAGAAAACAAGGCCATGTGCTTCAGTGGTTCACCTGCAGAAGTAAAAGCTTGTTAAAGTTAAATTATTATGCTGCTAGAGTTTGGGGTATACCACATCGTTTTAACTGGTTCCCCAATTCTCTGCATGCATTTAAGGAGCCCCACCTCAGTTGGGGATGAGGCCCATAAGGACTCAGGAATGTCAGAGGGGATTTTGGATATATCCCCTACTGCTCCTTAAGCTTCTGGAAGCAAAGTTGGTAATAAATGAACAGTATCTTCCGGCAATTATAGAGAGATAGCCCCATCTGGAGCACAAGATACGGTTCCTCTAAGATTGCAAAGGAAATCACGACCTAATAAATTCACAGGGGCATCAGGCATAAGTAAGATTCAATGTTCCACTGTTAAAGGCCCCATAGATACCATGCAAGGGGCTAATCTTGCTACTCTTTGGGATTTTCCCAAAACTCCTACCACATTCAAAGATCTACAACTTTACATCCAGCATCTGGTTTACTTACTAATACTGATTTAGAAGCTCCTGTGTCTAGCAGACAATCATAATATGTGTCCCCAACTTTGAAGGTCACATGAGGTTTGTTACTCTGGGGAGGTGAATAGACTGGTACAAGAGTATTTAAAAATCAGGGTCTGGGAATATGTGGCTTTCTGTATCTATTTTCTATCCCTTCCCTTCATCTTGTCAATCTTGTGCCCCCCTCTAAGGGAATCCTTGGTTAGTCTGATTCTGGTTCTGTCCTTCTGTACTTCTCTGATAGGGTCTATGGTTATTCTGATACTGTCTCTCTGTATTCCCCTGAAAAGAGCTATTTCTATTTTGATTTCGCCTGTAATATGGCCTATCATTACCTTGGTCTTCATACATTATCTGTTTAAGTACTTGTCTCCAAGTCCTACAGTCCCTCAATGAGTGTCCTTCTTTAACACAGTAACCACATACCTTAGAGCCCTTCTGTTGGCCCTTAGATGCCTGTCCAGAAAGTGCTGGTGCCCAAATGCTCTGTTTAGGCTTATTCTCCTCACGTGAGTCAAAGACATAGGTAGCAAGTTCCTTAAGCCTATCTATAATCAAAGTTCTCCAGTCTGGACATTGTGTCAGAAAATATTTGCGGGTTTCTGGCACCAAATTGTAAATGAATGTGTTAAACACAATATAGGAATCTTTTAAATCTAGTGGATCCAGGCTGGTATATTGTCTAGCAGCTTCACAAAGTCTATCATAAAACCTATTAGGTCTTCCATTAGGCTCCTGATCTAGGTTTATGAATTTCTGCCAGTTTTCAGATTTTCTAGAGCAAGATTCCATTCCATTTAGAAGTGTTTCCCTAGCATCTTTTAATTCTCAGAATTGCTGTTCATCATTATAATTCCACTTTGGGTCCCGGAGAGGCCATGCCATAACAGCCTGGCCTTTCAATAACAGGGCATTTCCTGTTGAGATAGTATCTGTAATCTTACTCAGGGATAGTAAAGTTTCCATAATGTAATGATTGGAATGATGCCAGCTGCTGGAGACTTACTGTAGGAAAGCTCCACCATGAGGAGAAGGCCTCTGAGGGCTAGGCCATGCAGCTTTTTTTTGGCATCAGGAAGTGATTGCTTGTGGGAGGAAGAGGGGATGAGGCTGGCTCTCTCGTGCTCTTTCCTCAGGACTCAGGTGGAGAAGGGAGTGAGAAGTGCCCTCAATCTTTAATAGACAGATAAATCTAGGCCTTTCTCTTTCTTTTCACCAAATTCTTATTCTCTTTAATAAATGCTTAAAAGTTTAACTCTTGCTAAAGCTTATAATTTATTGGTGACCACTCATTAGATATCTCAGAGAGACTAGCTAGAATTTTTTAGCCCCTTACAATAAGACAAGTAACATCAGCCCATGTGGGTTGATATGTATTAAATATAGTCCTTAACTGTGAAATTACAGTCTTTGGATTTTGATCAAATCTAGGGATGATTTCCATGCGATCAAGTCATTTTGGCTAAAGGGGCTGTATCATCTAACTTGTATTGCTGCTCCCTTTTTAGTTCATACTATAGCCTCATGCAAATGGAGCAGTTTCTGCTGATCTGATGCTAAAGATTGGTCAAGATCTGTTTCTGAACTCAGGTCATCTCCAGCAGAGGGAGCTGTCCTAGTGTCTCTCTAACCACGTGGTCTAACATAGTCATATCCTTTTTTATCTTTCCCCCTTATTATGAAAAAATACGACATCACAATATTGCTAATAAAGAGGATAATCATTAGAGATATGGTTATATTTTCATGGCAAAATTCAAATTTAACTATAATACTATCAGTAACATTAAACATATGCCTGTTGAGGGGGACAGACTCTTCCACTCCATTATGCCAAAGGTTTCATCCTACATAGATGAGGAAAAAGCCAGTAAGATGAGAAAAGACTGAGTGGGCCATCTGAATGAATCTGGATGTTAAGTTGTCTCAAAATGCTCCAATGAAGAAAAGCATGAGGAAGAAAAATTATTCAAACATGTTGCCCTTTAAAGTGGACTGGCTTTTTCTCCTGGAGCAAGGCTTTTAGAAGCTTAAAGCAAAGGAGATTAGTTAAATGAGGGAAGTCAGTGGGGGAGGGTTAAAAGAAAGTCCACCAGATTAACTGGCTTGTGGCCAAGCTAGGGGTGGGTGGGTGGGTTCGTAAACTCTTGACTTGGCTGGCCAAACTGTGAGAGCCAAATCTGTTTTTTGGAAAGTTAACTGGGGACTTGCCAAAATATTGGGGTCCCAGGAATAATGAGGGATCTTTAGGTTCAAGGCTCCCTCCTCTCTTAACTACCCTTTTAGATATTTCTCCCAGGCCAATAAGAAAGTAGCCTTACAGCTTTATTTTCCACAAAAGGATCAGATTTTATTACTTGGGAATTAATTAAACAACAAAGGTGAAATTAATAAAACTCAAAAGATAAGGAAATAGGGAAAAAGAAATACAGATAAATTCTCTTAACTCTAAACTAAGTCTATGAAATCTCCAGATCATTCCCAATTAAGCTAATTCAAAGGAATGCAGATTTTATTGTGTTTACTCACCAAAACCTGGAAAGTCTGCTAGTTTTCTCGCATCACCAGGAAGAACCGAGAGAGTAAGCAAGAGACCAAGCATGAGAGAGTTCTTGAAGTGACTCCTCACCTACCCTCAATGAGTGTTCAATCTCCCTCCCCCAAAAGGGGAGGTCCTTCAAAAACTGCCTATGGAGAGTTCTCCTTCTGACCTTAGTAACATATGTAACTTCAGGGTGGACCAGGTGTGGCCCCTCCCAAATGAGTCAGCTAAAACTCCACTAATTTTTACCACAAATAATTTTTACCACATTAGAAAGCAATCTAATATAATGCATGCAATAATATTAAACATATTTCTGCATTAGACATATTGTGAAAGAAGAATCAGAGCATAAGGGAAAAACCTCAAAAAAGAATGGAAAAAAAATAGCCCAAAAGTAGAAGCAGTAGGGTTCAATATGCATTCATAAACCACAGTTCTTTTTTCTGGATGTTGAGAACATTTTCTATCATGAAGTTCTTTGAAATTGCTTTGGACCACTGCATTTCTAAAAGGAGCCAAATATATTACCATTATTCATCACACAATGTTGCTGTGTAAAATATTCTCCTGGTTCTTCTCCTTTCAGTCAGCATCAATTGATCTTAATTCTTCCAGGTTTCTCTGATCTCCTCCTGTTCATCATTACTTTTCACAATGATTTTTTAAAACTCCCTGTTCTAGGGGCAGAGCCAAGATGGCGGAAGAAAAGCTGGGACCCTCCCAGGTCCAGAAAATCTGTCCACATACCTTCAAAAATAATGCAATAAAACACTCTTGGAGCAGCCTAACCCACATAAGAACAGAATGAGACTCTTCCAGCCAAAGATTACTTAATTAGGTAACTGGATTCACCTGCTGTTCAGTCTAAGAGAGGAGTGCAGCACGTGGGGCGTCAGGACCACCCTCAAGCAGGCAATACCTCTAACCAAACCTCACAATCTTCAGCTGCTTCTTCTGAGGCTCAGCTGGTCGGCTGGTGAGGGGGTCCCATGGATGAGGGGAATAGCTATGGTCACTGCTACAACTGGTGCAGGGATCACATATTCTGAACCAGCAAACAAAGTTGAAGGACAGCCACCAACTTGGGGAGAGCACAGGCATGTCAAGCTTCTATAGAGAATCAGATTCCAATCAGACTTCTGTTTCCCAGTCAAAGAGAAAGTGGGCTGTGGTTACTCACAGGCCAGGCAGGCTGAGAAAAAGCCCAATTATCCCCTGGGCCAAGCTATAGCTAGGGACAGTGTGGCCTGGAAACAGCGCTACACTTTAAGAAGGAGTTAAAAGCCAAGAAATAGGCAGTCAAGATGAGTAAGTAGGAGAAAGCAGCAGATAATCAAAAGCTGCTTTGGGGCCAAGCTAGACCAGAATACACCCTCAGAAGAAGATAATTACAAAGTTAAAGCTCTGACACAAAAAGCTTCAAAAAAAAATATGAATTGATCTCAGGCCTTAGAGGCACTCAAAAGGGACTTTGAAGAGAAAGTAGAAGTGATAGAAGGAAGATTTAGAGAGGTGGAGGAAAGAATGGAAAGAGAAATGAGAGTGATGTAGGAAAGTTGTGAGAAAAAAGTTAACAGATTGAAAAGCCAAACAAAAAGGGATATTTTAAAAAACTCTCTAAAAAAACAATTGCCTAAGAATTAGGATTGAACAAATGGAAGCTATTGACTTTATGAGAAACCAAGACACAATAAAGCACATCCAAATGAATAAAAAAATAGAAGGAAATATGAAATATCTCCTTGGAAAAAGAGCTGACCTGGAAAATAGATCCAGGAGATATAATATGCAAATCATTGGATTACCTGAAAACCATGACCAAAGTAAGAGCTTAGATACCATCTTCCAAGATTGTCAGGGAAAATTGCCCTGACATTCTAGAAGCAAAAGTTAAAATATAAATTGAAAGAATCCACTGATCATCTTCTGAAAGAGATCCCAAAAGGAAAACTTCTTGGAATAGTATAGCCAAATTTCAGAGATCCCAAATCAAGGAGAAAATATTGCAACCAGCTAGAAAGAACAAATTCAAATACTGTGGAGCCACAGTCAGGATAACACAAGATATAGCAGCTTCTCCATTAAAGGACTGGAGGGCATGGAATATAGATATTCTGGAGGGTAAAGGAACTGGGACTAAAATCATTACCCAGCAAAATTGAGTATAAACTTGCAGGGGAAAAAATGGGACTTCAAAGAAAAAGAAGACTTTCAGGCATTTGTGATGATAAGATCTGAACTAAATAGAAAATTTGACTTTCAAAAAGAAGACCCTAGGGAAACATAAAAAGATAAACAGGAAAAATAAATCATGAGAGACATTAAAAGGATAAACTGTTTACATTCTTACATTAGAAGATAACACTTCCAACTAATAAGAACTTTCTCAGTATTAGGGCAGCTGACAGGAATATACTTAGACAGAGGGCACAGGTATGAATTGAATATGATGGAACGATATATGTAAGGCATTTATCCTTGTTTTTTGTAGGGCAGGCAGGTTGGGGTGGCTTATGTCTGCGGCTGGATTTGGGCTCAAGGCCTCTTGGGTCCAGGGATGATGCTTGTTCCACTGTGGCACCTAGCTAATCCATGATGACATCTTCAAAATAAGTTAAGGGGTAAGAGGAATGCACTAGAAGAAAGAGAAAGAGAGAGGTAGAAGGGTGTAAAGTAACTCAAATAAAAGAAATAAGAAAAAGCTTATGGAGTAGAGGGGAAAAGGGGAAGGAGTTGGGGAGTGAGTCTTACTTTCATCAGAATTGGCTCAAACAGGGAATAACATAAACACTCAAGTGGGTATAGTAGTATGTTTCACCCTGAGGGAAAGTGGGAGGGGAAGGGGAAAAGGTGGGGAGAGGTGAAGTAAGGTAAGGCAGAGTGGGGGAGGGGGCAATAAACAGAAAAACACTTTTGAGGAGGGATAGGGTGAAAGAAAATAAAAAATAGAATAAATATCAAGGGGAGGGCATAGGATGAAAGATAATACAGTTAGCAATAGTAACTGTGAAAGAAATGATGAGCAGGATGCTATCAGAAAGACATATGAAAAATGCAAACCATCAACAGAGAAAGAACTGATGGTATTTGAATACAGATTGAAGTATAACAGTTATTCTGTCTATTTTCATTCACAGCTCGAGTAACGTGAAAATGCTTGGCATAATTGCACATGTATGACATATTGAATTGCTTGATTCCATAGGGAGAGTTGAGGAGGGAGGGAGAAGAAAATTTAGAACACAAAGTTTTTTAAAAAATCAATGTGAAGAAACGATAAGCAGCCAGATTTCAGAAAAACCTGAAAGGACTTACATGAACTGATGCTGATTGAGAAGAGCAGAACCAGGAAAACATTGTACACAGTATCAACAACATTGTGTGTTGATCACCTGTGATAAACTTGACTCTTCTCAGCAATGCAATGGTCCAAGATAGTTCCAAGGACTCATGATGGAAAATGCTTTCCAAATTAAAAACAAAACAAAACAAAACAAAACTGTGGAATCTAGATGCATATTGAACCATACAATCCCTACTTTTTTTGTTTTCATTTTTTGAGATTTTCCCCTTTTGCTCTGAGTCTTATTTCACAGAATGACTAATGCAGAAATATGTTTAATGTGATTATATATATATATATATATATATATATATATATATATATATATATATATATATATATATAACCTATATCAGATTGCTTGCTGTCTTGGGAAAGGGTGAGTGTGTAGAGCGAGGAAGATTTAAAACTAGAAATCTTATAGAAACAAATGTTGAAAACTATCCCTACATGTAACTAGAAAATAACAAAATACTATATTAAGACTTTGGGTTCTAAATTTTCTTCCTTCCTCCCTCCTCAACCCTCCCCATGATATACAGCAATTCAATATGTCATAAATGTGTAATTATGCAAAACATCTTCTCATTAGTCAGGTTGGGAAAGAAAATAGACAGAATAACTGTTATACCACAATCTGTATTCAAATACCATCAGTTCTTTCTCTGTTGATGGTTTGCATTTTTCTTATTTCCTTTTGATATCCTACTGCTCATCATTTCTTTCACAGTTACTATTGCTAACTGTATTACCCTCCATCTTATTCCCTCCATTTGATATTTACTCTCCTTTCTATCTTCCTTTCACCCTATTCCTACTGGAAACTGTTTTGCTTTTTACTGCCCCTTGCCCCAATCTGCCCTTCCTTCCTTCTCCTCTGCCCCTTCCCCCTCCCCCCTCCCCCATCCCATCTCCTTCCCCTCCCATTTCACTCAGGGTACAATATATTACTGTACCCACTTGAGTCTCTTTGAGCCAATTCTGATGAGAGTACAGTTCACTCACTCCCTCACTCCTTCCCCATCTTCCCCTCCACTCCATAAGCTTTTTCTTGTTTCTTTTATGTGAGTTACTTTTCCCCAGTCCACCTCTCCCTTTCCCTTTCTTCAAGTGCATTTCTCTTACCCTTTAACTTTATTTTGAAGATGTCATCATGGGTCAGCTAGGTGACACAGTGAACAAAGCACCATCCCTGGACCCAGGAGGCCCTGAGCCCAAATCCAGCCCCAGACATAAGCTAACCCACCCTGCCTGCTCCACAAAAACAAGGATAAACAAAAACAAATTCTTTACAGGTATCATTCCTTCATATTCAATTCACACCTGTACCATCTGTCTAAATATATTCCTTTCAGCTGCCCTAATACTGAGAAAGATCTTATGAGTTAGAAGAAGTATCTTCTCAACTAGGAATGTAAACAGTTTAAACTTTTAATACACCTCATGATTTCTTTGCCTTTTTATGCTTCTCTAAGGTCTTGTGTTTGAAAATCAAATTTTCTATTCAGTTCAGGTCTTTTCATCACAAATGCCTGAAAGTACTCTTTTTCACTGAAGTCCTACATTTTCCCTGAAAGATTATACAGTTTTCCTGGGTAGGAAATTTTAGGCTGTAGCCCCAGTTTCTTTGCCCTCCACAATATCATATTCCATGACCTCTGGTCCTTTAATGTAAATGGTGCTAGATCTTGTGTTATCCTTACTGTAGCTCCACAGAATTTTGATTCCTTCTTTCTAGCTGCTTGCAATATTTTCTCCTTGACTTGTGATCTCTGGAATTTGGCTATAATATTCCTGGAAGTGTTCCTTTTGGGATCTCTTCCAGGAGGTCATCAGTGGATTCTTTCAATTTCTATTTTACCTTCTGCTTCTAGAATTTCAGGGCAACATTCCCTAACAATTCCTTGGAAGGTGATGTCTAAATTCTTATTTTGGTCATGGTTTTCAGGTAGTCCAATGATTTTCAAATTATCTCTCCTGGATCTATTTTCCAGTTCACCTTTTTCCAAGGAGATATTTATATTGCCCTCTTTTTAAAAATTCATTTGGATGTGCTTTACTGTGTCTTGGTTTCTCATAGTCACTAGCTTCCATTTGTTCAATCCTAGTTCTTAGGCAATTATTTTCTTCAGAGAACTTTTGTATCTCCTTTCCCATTTGGCTTTTCAAGTGGTTAACTTTTTTCTCATGAATCTCCTGAATTGCTCTCATTTCTCTTTCCATTCTTTTCTCCGCCTCTCTAAATCTTCCTTCTATCTCTCCTAATTTCTCATCAAAGTCCCTTTTGAGCACTTCCATGGCCTAAGACCAATTCATATTTTTCTTGGAAGCTTTCAATATTGGAGCTTTGGCTTTGTTATTATCTTCTTCTAAGGGTGAATTCTAATCTACTTTGCCCCCAAAGAAGCTTTCTATTGTCTGCTGCTTTCTCTGCTTACTCACCTCTACCTAGAAGCAGATGTCTGACTGAAATCTGATTTTCTATGGTTGAAAGCATGGCAAGCCTGTGCCCCTCCCTCACTGGGCCACCACCACTTGAATCAGCTTACTGGTTCAGAACCAGGGTGCTTTGCCTCAACTCCAGCAGAGATTGCAGCCACTTCACCCTGGCCAACCCCCAAACCTCCTTTCTGGTCAGTGAGCCAAGCCTCAGAAGAAGCAGCTGGCCTGGAAGACTCTGAGGTGCTGGAGTTGAGGTCTATTCATGGCTAGGTCCATATAGTATGCTCAGCTCCTCTTTCAGCCCAATCAGCAGGTAATCCCAGTTGCTGTCTTTGGCTTGAAAACTGTCTCACTCTGTTCTTATGTGAGTTAGTCTGCTCTGGGGGTTGTTTTATGGCATTATTTTGGGATGAGTGGACAGGTTTATCTGGAGCTTGTGGGAATCACCCACTCTCCTCTGCCATCTTGGCTCTACCCCCTGAACTTCATTTTCTTTGAAAAAATTGATTTATGCAAAAGCTATACTAGAGCAGGGTTGTTTTTTTTTTTTTAATGTATGAGGTATTTTATTTTTTCCATTACATGTAAAGATAGTTCTCAACTTTTGTTTATACATGCTTTACAATTTCAGATTTTTCTCCCTCCCACCCCTCCCTCCCCCCTCCCCTAGACAGCAGGTAATCTGATATAGGTTATATCTATATATCTCTATACATATACATATAGATATATATATATATATATATACACACACATATATATACACATAATAACATTAATCCTATTTCTGCATTAATCCTGTTACAAGAGAAAGAATCAGAGCAGTGATGCAAAACCTCAAAATAGAAAGAAAAAAAAAACCAACAGCACCCAAAACAAAAGAAATAATATGGTTCAATCAGCATCTATACTCCACAGTTCTTTCTTTCTTTTTTTTTTCTTGGATTTGGAGATCCTCTTCTATCATGAGTTCCCTGGAACTCTTCTGTACCATTGCATTGGTGAGAAGAATATAGTCCATCACAGTAGGTCAACACTCAATGTTGATGATACTGTGTACAATGTTCTTCTGGTTCTGCTCATCTCACTCATCATCAGCTCACGTAAGACCCTCCAGGTTTCTCTGAACTCTTCCTGCTCATCATTTCTTACAGCACAATAGTATTCCATTGTATTCATATACCACAACTTGTCCAGCCATTCCCCAATTGATGAGCACCCCCTCAACTTCCAATTCCTTGCTACCACGTAAAGAGCAGCTATAAATATTTTTGTACATGTGGGTCCCTTTCCCCCTTCCATGATTTCTTTGGGCAAAAGACCTACAAGTGGGATTGCTGGGTCAAAGGGTATGCACAGCTTTATCGCCCTTTGGGCATAATTCCAAATTGCTCCCCAGAATGGTTGGATCAGCTCACAGCTCCACCAACAATGCATTAGTGTTCCAATTTTCCCACAGCCTCTCCAACATTTATCATCTTCCTTTTTTGTCATCTTAGCCAATCTGATAGGTGTCAGGTGGTACCTCAGAGTTGTTTTAATTTGCATCTCTCTAATCACTAGAGATTTAGAGCATTTTTTCATATGGGAATAGATAGCTTTGGTTTCTTCATCAGAAAACTGCCTGTTCATATCCTTTGACCATTTCTCAGTTGGGGAATGACTTGGATTCTTATAAATTTGATTTAATTCCCTATATATTTTAGAGATGAGGCCTTTATCAGAAGCACTGGCCTCAAAAATTGTTTCCCAGCTTTCTGCCTCCCTTCCAATTTTGGATGCATTGCTTCTGTTTGTACAAAAATTTTTTAATTTAATATAATCAAAATCATCCATTTTGCATTTTATAATATACTCTATCTCTTGTTTGGTCAAAAACTGTTTTCCTTTCCAAAGATCTGATAGGTACACTATTCCTTTCTCTCCTAATTTATCTATAGTATCACCTCTTATGTCTAAATCATGTATCCATTTTGACCTTATTTTAGTATAAGGTGTAAGATGTTGGTCTATGCCTAATTTCTGCCATACTATCTTCCAGTTTTCCCAGCAGTTTTTGTCAAATACTGAGTTCCTATTCCAGAAGCTGGAGTCTTTGGGTTTATCAAACACTACATTACTAGTGTCATTTACTACTGCATTTCCTGAGCCTAGCCTATTCCATTGATCTACCATTCTATTTTTTAGCCAGTACCAGATAGTTTTGATGACTGCCGCTTTATAGTAAAGCTCCAGGTTTGGTACCGCTAACCCACCTTCCTGTGAATTTTTTTTCATTATTTCCCTGGATAGTCTTGATTTTTTGTTTTTCCAGATGAATTTTGTTATTATTTTTTCTAGCTGTATAAAATAATTTTTAGGTAGTCTGATTGGTATGGCACTGAATAAGTAAATTAATTTAGGCAGTATTGTCATTTTTACTATATTAGCTCTGCCTATCCATGAGCAATTGATATCTTTCCAATTATTTAGATCTTATTTGATTTGTGTGAAGAGTGTTTGGTAGTTGTGTTCATAGAGTTCCTGGGTTTGTCTTGGCAAGTAGACTCCCAAGTATTTTATATTATCTACCGTTACTTTAAATGGAATTTCTCTTTCTATCTCTTGCTGCTGGACTTTGTTGGTCATGTATAGAAATGCTGATGATTTATGTGGATTTATTTTATATCCTGCTACTTTGCTAAAGTTGTTAATTGTTTCAAGTAATTTTTGACTTGATTCTCGAGGATTCCTTAAGTATACCATCATATCATCTGCAAAGAGTGATAGTTTTGTTTCCTCCTTGCCTATTCTAATTCCTTTAATTCCCTTCTCTTCTCTGATTGCTAAAGCTAACATTTATAGAACAATATTAAATAATAGGGGTGATAATGGACATCCCTGTTTCACCCCTGATCTTATTGGGAAGGCCTCTAATTTATCTCCATTGCATATAATACTTGCTGATGGCTTTAGGTAGATACTGTTTATTATTCTAAGGAAAGCTCCCCCTATTCCTAAACTCTCTAGTGTTTTTATTAGTAGAGCAGGGTTTTTAAAACTTTTTGTGTGCCATGGACCCCTTTAGCAATCCGTGAAAACCTAGAGACCTTTCTTAAATTTTTGTTTTTAAATTAATAAGATAAAATGCATAAGGTTTTTAAAGGAGCCAATTACAATGATAAACAGATATTAATTGTTTTTCTAAGGGCCTAAATTTCTAGCTGTGATGTCTAAAATCTAATCAGTGGTTGCCTTAAATTAGAAAACATGTAGCACCAATCCTTGGGCATTAAGTAATTATTAAAGTATATTAGGGATTAGTAAAGAGAAACACATGGATAAAGTATTCCTTTTCTGCCTGTCCCTGCAGCCTCTGTGACCAAGCCCAAGTCCCAGAAATGAAAAGGCCTTGTTCTTAAGCAGCTTCTCCCAGAAGCCTCCTGTGAAACTGGAAACAGGGCTGTCCACACAAACACAGCTCCAAGCTAATTGGCTGGTAACACTGATTGACAGGACCCATGGGCAGCAGACATCCCAGCAGGGAGTGCCATTCCAATTCTCACATTTTACAAAGTTCACAGACCCCAGGTCAAGAAACCCTGTAGTAGAGAACATCTAATTTTTTTTAATCATTACCTTGTCCTCCTACTCCCCCTCAAAATTGAGGTGAGTGATGCAATTTGGAAAGAAATAATTCTATCCTTAGGTGACTTCATGGAAGAACATATATAAGACTCATATAGAATAAACAAGCCATTATAGGTTGTAATATTGAGAGAAAATTCATATCAAGGAGATCATAGATCCATTTGACTATTCGAGAATATTCAGTTCTGAAATAATACCCAAAAATGTAGACAATGGTCTTCTTTATTCAATTATCCTAGAGTTTTATTTTGAAGGAGGAAAGAGTTGGAAATGAATCACAATAAGAAAAAAAAAATCTGACTAAACCTGAGGTTGGATATTCTTAAGCACAGACTACATTTTCTATATACAGTAAATAATAATGTAGTCAGACTTTAAGCAAGGTGGATCTAGGAAATCTGCAAACATATTACTACACTGAGGAGGCTTATGATGGGACTTGAAGTTTCAGTTATGTCTCAGATATAGAAGTAGTATGAGGGAGGTCCTCTCCTAAATTCTAGAGCTGAAATCCCATTCCTATGTGTGAAGTCCCATGTATACCGAGGACCATATATTCTGAGGCCCCATGTGTTTCATGAGCTTACATTTGTGTGTCTTGAAAGGAAACAGAATCAACATTTCTAGCCTCTTCTCTTCTATCCCATCTCTAAGTTATTCCTACCAGGAGGGTAAGCAAAAGTTTGAAACCATAAGCTTGGGCATTTAGCTCTCTTCCAAGAGAGAGGATATCAGGATAAAATTATATTATCTGCTCCTTTAAATATTATTAGTTTAAGGGATATGATTGAGTTCAAGTTAACTTCCAATCTGTTTTTCATTATTAGAGCTTTATTGAAGGCATTACCCCCTTTCCCACCAAATACCAGTTTCCATAATGAATATACATAGCACTTCTCTAAGAAAACACACTTATCCAAATGGGTAGCAAAACAGAATCAGAGAAGATACAGACAGGAGAATATATAGCAAACAATGCAACGTAAAGTTCTCCCATTGGGAGCAAGGTAATAGTTCAACAAGAGAGAACATTATAGATCTCATTCAAGGAGAAATTTCCCTAAGTCTCCAGAATAGTGAGCTGGAGATAGGAAAATGGTGGAGACTTCTTGATCCTTTCATGTCTTACCAGAGTATTTTTTTACAACCTGAAGTCGGATTGACATCTTCTGTCTTTCTTTTCAAAGCTGGAGGCCAAATGCATATGAAGTGAATCAAAGCCTAAAGAGAACTCAAAGAAGACTGAGAAGACTCAATGATTACTTGAAGAGCTTTTATTTCTCCAATTCTGACCCACCCCTCATGAAAGGCAAGACATTCATC
This sequence comes from Dromiciops gliroides, assembly GCF_019393635.1. Taxonomy (NCBI): domain Eukaryota; kingdom Metazoa; phylum Chordata; class Mammalia; order Microbiotheria; family Microbiotheriidae; genus Dromiciops; species Dromiciops gliroides. The sequence goes on along the minus strand of NC_057863.1, from coordinate 101,764,729 downwards.
TCTACCAAGGAGGAAAGAGTCCCATATGAAAGGACTTTGGGACTGAAGTTATATCTATATGCTAGGTTTTCATTTTTTAAAGTAACAAATTATGGTGTATTAAATAGAAGATCTATGTCAGTGGCCTGAGTTTTAGTCCTTTTTCTGCTACATACTAATTTGTGATCATAGGCAAATCACTTAGACTCTCACTGCCCAGGAATGTCTGGAAGTGGATGTTATATTTTGGTGGAGGAAGTTACCTCCTTGGGAGTTCTGTACATTAATGACATCACAGGCCAGAAATTGAAAAAGAAAAAAATCTCTTTCCCTTGTATTAACCTTTATGGATATGTTAGGTGATATCTTTAGTCCCAATGAGTGTTATTCCTCTTGTAATGCATAATCTCTACTACTAAAATTATTTGAAGTCATAATTATAATTTTGCTTTTATTTTTAACAGGTAATTATACTGCCCTATATAGAAACACTTTCAAACATTGCACCATGCATAAAAATACTAAAAAAAATAAAAAAAAACCCTATATGGCTCTAAAGCATCTGAAAAATAAAGAATTCGATATTTAATTACCAGCATTGCATCCTAAAAGCATTCTAATCAAAAGGGAGAGTTTAGCTTTGCACCTACATACACAAAAGAGAAATGCTGGCATTACAATGCCTTCAAAAATCAATAGTATAGTTCTTTTTAGGAATATTACGTAGTGCGATTGTCCAAAGATTCTAGGTTTCTTTTGAAACCTAATTTACACTATCTCAATGAAAACTAAACAGAAAAAAAGAATATTACATCCACAGTTCAATAAGCTCAGAGTAGGAAAAAAATGAACAATAATATTTTGTATATTCTTATAGGTACTAGAATAATCACCATTTTGGGGCAAATTAATGCAAGATTTTAAAAAGCTCAGTGTGAGAAGGATATTATGTGGGGATCTCTCCTTTGATAGAGTAGAACATGGGCAGGTTAGCATTCTCAATATTTTAGGTTGGAGAATAATTCACCAGTTTCCTGATTTGCTTAACATCCACCCCAAATACAATTTTGACAGACATTAAAAAATATTGTCTTTGACATAAGTAATCATTTATTAAGCATCTTCTAATTACCAGGCACTGTGTTAGGCTCTGGGGAAATGAAGAAAAAACTGAAATAATAATTTCATTTGAGGAATGTATATACTAATGGGGAAGACAAGAAAAACATATACATATATAATTATATTTTATTGTGTGTATGTATGTGTATATACATATATATTTTCATGTGGATGTGAGAGAGACAGAGAGAGAGAAAACAAATACAGATCAGATAAAGGGTGACCTTGGATTTGGTGGGAAATGGAGCCAGGCACTGTTTACTGTGGAGATGAGGAAAAATTTCATTTATAACGTGATGCTTGAGTAGAATTTTGAAAGAAACCAGGGATTCCAAAAGTCAGAAGTGAGAAGGTCATTGCACATACACCAAGAGATAGAAGAAAACAGGTGGTAGACAACTTGGAGCCAGATTCATGTAGATAAGAATGCCTCTGATAACTATAAGCTTCTGCTTTGAAAGATGAATTGTTCATGAAGAGCTGGGTCATTCAAGCAAACCATATCACTTTCTTCCTGTATATCATTTCACCTATCATGTTCATGGACATAACAATAAAGAGGAGAGGAGCCATAGATCCCTCATGCCATCTATCATGTTCACAGGCATAACGAAGAGAGGAACCATAGATGGGAAGAAGAGGAAGAAAAGATTTCATAGACAGATTTGCAGAACCAGACAAGTTCTCTCACCATATTCTCCTCAGGTGTAACCCTTTTAGTAACTGTGGGAGAAAAGGGGAGGAATAAGAAAGAAAGATTTCAGAGGAGGAGAGAGAACATGATACATTTATCCAATGACCTTTCAAGTGGCTTGAAATGATGCTCAGAGAAAGATGAAACTTGAATTTTGACTGCTTGTAGTGTCCCTATTCTCTTGAGAAATTGAGGGCACATTGCAGCAATTTTCATGAATATTAAAACTCAGAGTTTCATTGAGTGGTGAAATCTAGAAACAGAATTCAATGGAAAAAAGATCATTGATCTATATCATCAAAAACATGTTTAAATAGTTAAAATGCTATCTTAAAGCATGTATTTTTTTTTAAATTACAGAGCTGTGTACACCTTCTCAGCCACTGCAACACCATGTTCTTTGTTTGAATAGTCAGAGAATCCTATTAGGAAGGATTTATTAAACATTACCTTTTCAGCATAATATTTGTTTTGAAAATATATTACAAATCATTCTAGGAGATGCTTAAATATTTGTATTAATAATATTTATGAAATAATGAAAAGGCCCCACTGAACTCCCATTTCCCCCTGGAGGCAAAGAATTTGCATAAAGTAATCTATTGCTTTCCCTCCCACCTTATAAATGTCAATCAGTAAATGTTGTTGGGAGATGTGGAACATTTAGAAATTGACCCCAAAACAAAACTCCTTCTTGTTCCTATTCAAAGTTATTGGAGTGTGACAGTGTTGGACTTCTAGAAATGATACCATTTCACTCTTGAACATGATATTAACTGGTGTATCAAACATTATTTCTAAAATTCAACATGTATTTCTACTAACAAGGTAAAGCACAAAGGTTTTAGACTCTAGTTTTGTTGGAGGGAGAAAACGAGATACTAATTCACACATTTTTATTACTTGCTATTGATTATTGCAAAGCATTTCTTGGCCTACTTACTCTGTTAATTAACTTCATAAAATCAAATTGTACAACTTGATTATTACAAGAAGCGAAGAAGTAAATATGCATTCATATATGTGTGTGTAGATAGATATTCCCACAATTATCCATCATATTTTATAGGTATGTGTGTATATATATATATATATATATATATATATATATGATATAATGTATGTAAGCACATAAATGCCCCCAAATATGACAACAAAAAACAGATATAAGCATCATATTTGACCTTATATCCTATGAGTAGAGTCCCTAAACAGTGACAATAAGTGAGGAGAAAGCCTGACCCATTGTTAAGTTAGAAAAAAAACTGGCAAGCTTAAGTCTATCAAGTGATGCGTGTCCTTTAAATCCCCAATATACTTGTGTTCATGTGGGCATTATGAACCATTGAGCTGTGTCATAGAACTTCTGAAATGAACAATACTTGGGGAAATGTTGTCAGTGTTAATGTCTGTCAGTATTTCCCTTGAAACAAATCAATCCCCTGGCTTTCCCCTACTAAATGACCCAAAACATGATGGAGCCTTATCACTTACTCCCTACTGACTCCAGAGTGAGATAAATAGTGAGCAATACTCATACTACCTAACTTAATGAGAAACATGTAGTTTTTGCTATCAAAAATCATCCTAATAACCAATATACATCCACCAGAAAGGATAGGCAATAGTATCATAGTAAGGATGATAACTAGCCATTTTTTTATTTGAGACAGAGCATGATCATAGAGGGTCACCTTGGGTCTATCATATGATCACATATTTAAAGTTTGAAAGGACCTTAGAGGCCATCAATTCTAACTCCTTCATTATACAGATGAGGAAACTGAGTCTGTGAGTGGTCAAGTGTCTTAAATGATCATAGAACTGGTAAGTGTCTGAGAAAGGATTTGAACTAAGATTTTCCTGAATCTAAATCTATTTTTCTATCCATTATATCACAACCTGCTGGAGGGAAGAAAGCACAAGCAGGGGTAGAACAAGCTGGTGCTAAGAAGAAGAATGCTCTAGTATAGCTCTTACATAAATAAATCTATTTTCCCCAATGAAAATGAAGTTCAAATAAAAAGTCAAAAAAGCAAAAACAAAAAATAACTGAGATTTTTCTACAACTGGCAAGGATTTCTGTGCTTGGAAAATATAGTATACACAAATGAGGTCATATCTGAGTTGGTTTATATTGAAACTCAGGGTGGGTGCAACATATAACTGTTACTGTCAGTTAGCATAGGCTCATGACACAGTTGAGTTGTTTCATAACAACACTTGTTGCATTTGAATGCCAAATTAAACTTTGTGTGGAAGTTAAAAGTACCATAGTGCCTGTTATATTTCTCAACATCTTTCATTATAGAAAGGAAAATATAATAAGCTAGTTTCAAGAAAAAATTTAATTGAAGTAACTCCAAGATGGATTTGATACTTTGAAATTGTTAATGATTAAATATAAATCTGTTTCTATAATATGAACTATTTGCTCTTGTATTTTCTCCAGTTCTGCTTCACCCAGTGTTCTAGACTCCATATTTTTAGTACTGAGAAGCATTGATTCTCCAAATAGCAAACTTTAGGAGTAATTTTTGGGATGGAAGTCGAATTGTAAATGAGATAAGGGCTCCTCTGGTTCAGATACCCACTGCCTTTAGATGTAAACTTGGTAGGACCAATGCTATTTATGAACTGAGTTAATTAGTTTGAAACTAATCTCCTCAGAGACCAAGGTGGTATAATAGAAAATATGCCTCCAATAAGATGGGAGGAAATATATGTATATTTGGTCTTGCTATATATGAAAGTAAATATCCCTTTGTGAAGTATAATTGATATTAAGTGATTAAATAATAAGTGTCCCACCTAAAATTTTTAGGAACACACAAAGAGTTGATGTAACAAACAGACTCTGAAGAGTAAGCTAGAGCATTCTCTTTTTACACTATGTGGCAACCAGTTTATAGAAACCATATGATTATGCTATGGTTGGTCCTGTTTTTCAGTTCTTCAAAGATTAGAGTATATCAGGCATTGCAACCACATGATTAAATATCAGTATTGAAATGATAAGCCTTTACTTCAGGGAGAAGTTTATCATCATTAAGTTCTTTTTAAATTCCTCAAAGAGAATCTAGGCCACTGTTTTCTTCCTACTCAATTATGGGCATGATTAGTGCCCATTTTTAGTGTCTGAAATCCAAAATGAATCTTTTTTTAAGATGACACATATAATGTCATATTCTTGATATCATGAGCACAATGTGGGCTCTCCACTGGCTAAAAGAACTTCTATGGTATGTGCAAGCAATTTCCCTGGTACACACTATGAAACATACTATTTTAAACATAGCAATTAGGGACCTAATCTGTGACCTCACTGGTATTGAGAACTAGACTCTATCTACCAATGCAAGCCAGCACTCTGTAATGAATAGTCTTAATGTAATACTAAGAACATTGAAAGGTTTATGTGACTTGTCCAAGATCACATACCTAATGTGTTAGAGGAAGGACATGAAGCCATATCTTCTTTGCTTAAATACTGACTCTCTAGCAACTGTGCAAAGCTGTCTTTCATCATCTAGGGCATGACAGATATAAACTATGAGAAAATATGTTATAATATAATCATTTTTAGTGAAAAGCAGTTTAGCTCTTTATTGCAACCCTTATTTCAGAATTTTAAGTAGCCATGGAACTCCATTATGACACATGAAGCATCAAAAGTCCAAAGAATGCCCTAGAAACTTCTTCTCCAATCCAGCATTTAGTGGAAATCTTCTTAGGTAAAGGAGAAGCAGGGGAAATAAATTCCTACAAAAAAATCACCTGAACTGAAACAATAAGCAATTACAATAGTAAATGTGTTAAGAATAAAAGTATCCTATTACACAAACATAGAACAAGGGAGCACAACTTAAGGGTAAAAATACTGGTGAATTGGGTGGTTAGGAAGCATGCATTTAGAAAAATACATGGGGTCACTAGGTGGTGCAGTGGATAAAGCACCGACCCTGGATTTAAGAGTACCTGAGTTCAAATCTGGCCTCAGACACTTGACGCTTACTAGCTGTATGACCCTGGGCAAGTCACTTAACCCCCATTGCTCCACCAAAAAAAAAAAAAGAAAAGAAAAGAAAAATACATAAGGAACTTATGTGGCTTTGGCATAAGAATGGCTAGTCAGTATACATATACATTCAGGACAAGTGACATATCCAATGATGCTAAGGTTTTTACTTCTCGTAATAATATGACAAGCTTTTTCGCAGCTAGATATTGTTTCTGTCCTCTTATTTGAGGGTTGCATGGTCCCTGCTAGGTGTCACGTTTTCCCCCTCTATCATATTGTGTCTGATGGGAATCTCAGTTTATGTTGTATTCATCAAGGTGCTCACCCATCTACTAACATAATACTAGGAGGTGATAAAATGGTACGATACCTAGACTTTCCCTAACAAGGGCAGGGCTGATTCTATTGAAGTGACCATGGTTATGGTTCAACACATATGGTGAGAGATCTAAAAACAGTATCAATAATAACAACAACACTGAGTGGAGTCGAAGTCCCCTGTTTAAGAGCCACAAGATCCTGTGTAGGATAGAAGACAGCAAAGGTTTCTATTTGAGACACTGAATTCTTCACCTGTATTGGGAACTTGTTGATTGGAAGAGAAATGCTAATTGGCTGATTGGCTGTAGAAACGTTGGAGCAGCTGCTGATAGTTCTTTTAAAAAGTTGCTATGTGAAGACTGATCAGGGTTTATTGTTATCTCATTCTATTTACTTACTTAGAGAAGGGAAACTTCTCTGAGTTGTTGTTGGCTTTTCCTCTTCTTTCTGGTTTGAGAAGTAGAAAGATGAAGAAAGATAAGCTTGGCTTTGACCTCTTCTTTTCTGTGAGAAGTTTGGAACTAATTGGGCAGATCCCTTCCTATTTTAAGATGCAGGGAACTTGGCTATTCTCTGGCTTAAAGTGACTGCTTGTCACTCACTTTCTCAATGCTCTCTTAATAGTGGCTGTGAACTAAAAGAGCTTGTTGCTGCATCACCAGTTTGTAATCAGAAGAAGAAGGCTTTGCTGGAAAGGATACGTTGACAACAAGAAGGTTAGAACCTATCAGAGAGATGTTTTGTGATACAGATATTTCCTAAAGGAACCAAACACACCAAGGCCTGAATCCCAGAGCTGTTAGTTGCTACAGTCACATATTTCCTCATTCATGTGCATACCTGGTAGATTTTTCTGTAAGTGGGAGAATGTGACCCAGGTTTATTGTTGAACAATTATATTATTAGTATTTCTGTTTTTACCTTTCATTGAGCAATGCTAGGATTATTTTTGCTTTGGACTTAGTATTTAGTAATTGTTTTATATTTGAGTAGCTGTTATCACAGTGATTCATTCTATGTCGATTCCAAGTTGCACAATGGTAGGGCCTCTAGAGAAAGAAGGCCCAATAGTAGGAATGTTTATCCCACAACATGACTACCCCTTGTTACTGTGTGTCATATCCTTCTCTGGGAATCTCAGACCTGCCAGCATTATTACAGGTTGGTCAAGTGAGTCAGCCAATTGTGGGAAAGTTGGTGTTGATTTCATATCCAGGGTATATGTGTACATAAGCACGTATGTGCATATATCTGTTCATATATATTTATGTAGAGATACAGATTCAGAGAAAGAAAGAGTTATAGCAGTTCAGGAGAATGAGAAATCTACTTTATCTACAGTGGTCAGGGAAGGCTTCAAGGAGGAATTAGTTCTACAACAAGGTGTGTAATTTAAGATTCTAAATGTGGATTCTAATCTGTTCCCCCAGTTTTTGGGGAAACTGACTAAAATCACTGATAAAACGAGTTTAGGTTTTTAAGGGTTTATTGGAAAATAGAAAGAAAAAGATTGAGAACAGAATTCCAACAGCCTGACATTCCTATCTTTCCTCAAATTTCCTGTGAAGTCCTCTGCCGCTGCCACCACCATCAAGTCAGGAACCCAAAAGCACGAGAGCTCTCTGCACAGGCTCCCTTTCCTCCTTCCTGTCTCCTCCCAGAAAATAGGAGGCTCCTCAAGTTGATTGGCTGGTAGCCTTGATAGACAGCACCCATGAGTAAATGTCATTTCCTGATGCCAAGGAAAAGCCACAATGCCTCTGAGGCATTTTCCTCATGGCGGAGCTTTCCCACAGCAAGTCTCCAGTAGGTGGCATCATTCCAATCGTTACAAAGGCAATGAGGGATGGATAGATACTATTTGGAAAATAAAAAAGAGTGTCGAGTGATCTCTCCTTTTTCTGACTCCTATCAATTTTGTGCCTTTGTAATGTGCTTATATTCTATTTGTATGAGAATTATTTATATGTCTTGTTACCTATTTTACTGTGCTATATGCCTCTTGGGGGCACAGAATATCTTTTATCCCATCATTGCAAGGTTAGCGGCACCATGACTACATTCTGCACATAGCAAGTGATTAATGAACGTTCATTAAATGGAACATATAAATGAAAGAATTCATTCATTCATTTATTCATAAATGAAAATGGGATTCCAGACTGAATGAGTGACACAAGTAAATGTAAGATGACAGAAATTAACTAGATATTCAATTTAACATGCATTTACTAAGCATCACCTAAGTGCTAGACATGCTAATGGCTTGGAATGCAAAGACAAAGCTGAAAGATCTCCACTTCAAACTTCAAGAAACATATATTGTATAAAGGGGAAAACATATATATGTATGTATATATGTGTGTATACATATATCTACATATATGTAGATATGTGTGTGTTTGAATACACATATACTTGTATATATATATACATTTATTTTCTGTGTTTACACACACACACACACACACACACATGCAAAATAAATGTAAAGTAAATATAAAGTAATTGAGGAAATTACCCTCCTTTGTTGAAAAGGGCAAGTGAGTCAAATCTTTAAATAAATAAAGTCCATGGTTCCAAGTGGTGGAGGTGAAAAGGAAAATCTTTTCAAACATGAAGTCACAGCCTATGTACAGATATTGATAAGGAAAATATAGAGTGTCCTGGGAACAGTATGTAGGCCAATTTGGCTAGAAAATAATAGTGCATGGGGGGGAGTCAAATTGAGTCAGCCTTGAAAGAGGTTGGAGCCAGATTGTGAAAGTTTTAAAATGCCAGACAGACAAGTTTGTATATCATTTTAGAGCAATAGGAATACCCTTAAGTTTTTTGACATATTCAAGTGGCAGTAATTTGCCTAGTCTAATTGGAGTTGGGGCAGGGGTGGGGGTGGTTCATACTAAGTACAAAGGGGAAGGAAGGAAGGTTGAAAACAATATAGTTTGTGGACAGATTGTGGAGAGATTTAAATACCAAACTAAGGAACTTGGAATCACTTATATAAGTAATACAGAATTATTACTTATTTTTTAGCAGAAAGTAAACATGATGAAAATGGAATGCTAGGACAATAAATCTATTTAAATACAGAAGTATTTTGGAGGGAATAGAGATGGAATTTATGAAGCTGAACTCTTGTCTTTGTATACCCCATGTCTACCACATTGTCTTACATGGAATAGACCCTTTTTAACAAATGTTTACTGAATTTGAAGTCAGATGGTAATAGCTGATAAACATTTGGAGATATAAGAGATCAGTGGAGTGGTTATATCTAGAGAAAAAGATTTTAGAATTTGAGATGACAAGCGAAGCTATGAAAAAAGATAGATTCTAGTGCTTGGAATAGTGACTATCACTTAGTAAGCACTTAATAAATACTTGAATTACTAGAGAGAAAGAAAAGGTACAGAACTAAGAAATGAAGTACAGGGATTCAGGAGATTTCATAATTAGTGGTCAAGAAGAAGTCAAATTTATCTTCCTTCCTTCCTTCCTCCTTCCCTTTCTTACTTTCTCCCTTTCTTCCTTCCTGCTACTGCAGAGAGGAGGAAAATCAAGAAAAAGTTGTTCCAAAGAACTGAAAGAAATAGGTACTCAATAGAAAGTTCAATAAGAATGATAATCATGAAATCACTGTTTGTCCATTAAGAAGTCAGTGGTAGGGGGCAGCTAGGTGGTGCTGTGGATAAAGCACAGACCCTAGATTCAGGAGGAACTGAGGTCAAATCCAGCTTCATATACTTGACACTTACTAGCTGTGTGACCCTGGGCAAGTCACTTAATCCTCATTGACCTCCACACACACAAAAAAATGAAACAAACTCCCCCCCCCCAAAAGGAGTCAATGGTTTCTAAGTATGTAGTTTCAATAAAATGGTGATCATAGATGCCAAGTTAAGGAGTAAATGGAAGATGCTGAAATGGTGGTGACCTGGGATACTCTCAGAGAAAGGAGGAGATTCAATCCATGGAGCTGCCTGAGTAGCTAAGATGTACTAACTAGTCTGGAGAACTCCTTGCCCTACAAAGTGCCCGTACACTCAATATTGGCCTCCTATCCTCCACTCTCATTAATGACACTGCAATGGGACATGGTTAGTCTGGGAGGAACAGCATGGCCTATGAGAACAGTTGCTTGAAACAAAATATGCTAATTTATACTAGTCTTACTGAAGGAGTCACAAGCAAGCAAGTCAAGCTTCAACTTTTGCTTAGTCAAGGGACAGTTCCATTAGTCCCAGAGAGCAAAGCTGGATTGGGCTTCATCACATAGACAGACACAGTCTTCTTGGATGACACACTAACTAATTTTGAGATCTGGGATACAGAAAAACAAGAGTAGTATCATATTTGTCTTGAAGTTTGGCATATTGTACAATAGCAGTATTGTCAGTTAACCTCCTTCCAAATGGTTTGGAGGTTAATGCAGTCCTATTATTGTTATTGTTGTGGTCATCATTATCATCCTCATCAAGTTTTGGAATTTTGTAGAGCTTTAAGATTTGCAATATACTTTGTAAGCATTAGATTATTTAAACCTCACAACAGCTTCAGGAGTTAGGTGCTGTTATTATCCAAATTATAAAGATGAGGAAATTGAAGCAGACATAGTTTAAGTGAGTTCTCCAGAGTCACACATATTCTGGAGGACCCAAAGAGTTTGACATACATGACAATACTACAACTCATAGAACTAGACTTTGATGGAGATGCTATAAGAAGTCAACCATAAAGACATTAAGAAACAGTCTCTAAAAGATGAACAAAAAATTAATTTTCACTGAACAGTATAGGTAGTGAGAGTATATATAGAAATTCTGAAAAGTAATTCATGATGCTGTGAGCTACTTAAGGATATATAAGTATATATTTAAATTTATATATATTAAATTTATGTATATATAATAAATATATTTTGTATAGATATAAAATAAATTAAAATACATATGAATGTGTTTACTGGGTTTATATATTTGAATCTATTTTATGTAATGACAGGGAGCCAGAACTAGGATTTTTATCAATTGGTAAGCATTCCAAATAATGTGGGAGTAACAGCTTATTTGAATTATAGTCCATAAAAGTAGAGTCCTTTCAGTTTCCCTAATGGACTTAGAGTTCAGAGATTTGCATTGGAAATTTTGATTTCTTCTGATTCAGAAGGTTTTTACTCATTCATTTTATCCTCTTTAGAAACCTGGCATTGTGACCAGGTCAATAATAACGTGGTGAATAGGAGTCTTAGAACCATTATCAGCACAACTTAATATACTGTCGTCTTCCCTGGATTTCCTGCTGAAAAGATCACCGTAAAACTAATTTCACTTGATATCTCTAGATTCTCAAGGTTATAAAATGGTTGCTTTTGAATTATATGTGTCATTGATCTAAATCTCCATTTTGCTTTGAAGAGAGCCAGCTGTTCATTGAAGCCTATACTATCTTTTTCTTTGTATGTGCTTTTCTTTCTTTTACTTCTTTTTTCCCCCTAAATTTGTCCCATGCTGCTCCTTCAATTTAAACCCAACACTAGGAGGTCTGAATTAAAGAATTTTCACCCTTGCCTATATTTTTCACCATCAACACTATATCAAAGTATCTTCACACTCCATTTCAGTTTAAAACAATTTGTATAAGTTATACAGACCCTTTTCTCTGGGCTACTAATCAACACATCCATCCTTTCACTCTTAATCAGTTTCACTAATAAGGGAAGAAGAAGAAAAAAGCACCAACAATTTAAGTTATCTTGATCACTAAGAAATTGAATAAACATGAGTAAATCACAGGAAATTCTGAATTCTTTTCTGCGTTCTAATGTCAGTACTTTGTTGGGTTTTTTTTTTTGCATGATTATCCATAATAAAACAAAATAGTTTAATGATATCTAAAGAAAAAATATATTAAGAGTTTTCTTGTCAATAATATAAGTCAATTGGTCACCCCTAAAATGCCTTCCACTTCTAACCTTATCTAACTCTATGATTTATTTGATTTCTTCTGCATGGATTATATTTTGACATGTAGAGCTGGAAAGGAGCTCAAATGCCATAAGGCGAAACCCTTCCTTAAAGGCTCAAGGTTAAATGATCTAAATAGGATCCCAGGTTATAAAGGTCAAAAGCAGGATTTGAACTAAGGACTGTGTTAGGGTTTTCTTACATTCTTTTAGTTCAGTTTTGATTTGGGGATGAAATCAGGCACTGATATGTCATTGGGAATTTAACAAAAGAAATTAACTTTGCCCTAAGACAGAAAAGATATGCAGGAAGGATGTGTACCATGTACCATCAGTGTTGGCAAATTTTGCTTCCTTTCCCTCTTCTTTGAAATTTATTTGAACAGCAAGTCATCAGGGTATGGCACCTCCAGTGACCTTAGATATCCCTTCAAACCTGAGACTCCTGGATTTCATGAAATGAGGGATTTCCAATGCCCCTAAGTTGACTAGGAAGCTTTGTCAGGGAAGCTGGGTACAATCAAGTTAGAGGAGTATGAGTGTCCTGGACTTGCTCTATATTAACTGTGGAATGGGTATGGATTGATGATGGATTAGGAGTGAGAAGAAGCTGAGTCAGGGAAGCTGGAACCAATCAGATCCAGGCATTCTATCTTAAATTTTGTTGTTAAAGCCATCCCATATTGTATCTTGAAGGAAAGAATTTAGGGGCAGCTAGGTGGTGCAGTGGATAGAGTGCCAGCCCTGGAGTCAGGAGGATCTGAGTTCAAATCTGGCCTCAGACATTTAACACTTACTAGCTGTGTGACCCTGGGCAAGTCACTTAACCCCAATTGCCTCACCAAAAAAAACCCAAAAAACCAAAAAAGCATTGTATGCTCCATGTTTTCCACTTCCCAAGAATGGGAGGAAAGAATTTGTGTTTGGAAAAATCCCTGGTTTTAACCTCTAATTCTAAATCAAGTGTTGTTTTTTTCTGTTCTATCATGTTTTGAGGCATGAAGAATCCTTAGGAAGCAAGAGGAAAACATTTCCATGACACTTGCTTAGTATCTAATTTTAAGGAGTGTACCTTTCTATATATGTATTTCTGAGATGGGAAAAGTACATGTATTTTCATAGGCCAGTAAACAAATCATTAACAGATTGTAAGTGTTCAGAGGGCAGAAACTGAATATTTGACTTCTTATATATACCACTCTTCACATAGAGTGATCCTCAGTACATAGAATATACTTAATAAATCTATATAAATTTGGCAAAACTGAGAAAAAAATCATCATAAAAAAATAAGCTCACCCCTCAGCTGTTTGTGAATTAAGGAAAATAATGACACAAGGGCCATTATTAAAGCTACATAGACAATTGGAAAAGGGTGTAATTTAAATGTCAAATATTAATATTCTGTGAGAATTTAGGTTTAACCATGTGCTCTTCCTGCCCCTTGGTGTCCTCCTTGGTAGAATAGTGATGATTCAGACCCTCTCATAAGAGAATATCAAGTTGTTGACTCTAATGTCCTTCAGGAATGAAAATACCTGTAAAATGCTTCATAGTGACACAGTCTTGGGAGGGGGAATGTCATGCTGTTTCAGGAGTGATTATTATAAAAGACCCCCTTAAAGAACTCTTCAGAAACACTAAAGCACAAAAGGGCCCATCTCCCAAGGTCTTTAGTATTCCAGTCCTGACCAAGGACAAATAAATACCAGAGCATATTACCAACTGCTTTGTTAGAAGCTGAATTCCTTTCATTTTGCTTCTCATAGAGAGCCGGAAAGTTTCCTGAATGATAAACACTTCTTGCCCTGAATGAATTGAATATATTTTTAAGTGAAGTATAAATTAAAATGGAAACATTTGAACTGATTCCTGGTGGCAATCATCTTGTTGAAAAGTGACACTCTGTGTAATGTTGTCAGTTTGCTCTAAACCAAGGACAGACCTTAAAAATCTGTTTCTGTTCTGCTTTTGTTCAAATTTAATTAATCAGAAGAAAAAAATTGCTGTTTAATATTTAAACAAACTGTTTAAACATTAAACATCAATCTCCTATTTTGAATATGAAACTGGTATAAACTCTGCGTAGAAATTAGGCTTGATTTCCTTCATTTGGTTCCCACATTTCCAATGTAGTGAAAAGTGAAAATACTTTGTGAGAAACTGTCACCAGTAATTAACCCAGATATAATCAATTGTAAATAACTTAAGTCTTAGTATACTTTGAAGCCAACTACACTTATCTATGAATAAATGAACTTGAACTTTCAGATCCTAGAATAAAAAACAAGGAAGAAGAAAGGAGAAATGAACATGGGGTGGATGGAGGAGAGAGAGGGAGGATTGCTTTTTACAAGGACTTCTTTATCAACTTTGCTCACTTGCGGTCTCATTGCCTTCAAGTCTAGAGGCTGATAATACGATCACACTTTTTAATCAGTAGCATTGGTTTCTGGTTTTCGAAACTCAAAAGCTATGATTCACTCATGTCAGAGTCAAGGCAGCACAATGGCCCAGCAATAGACAAGAATCTGAGGGATTATAAATTCTTATCCTTCCTGTGGTACTGGCTTGCCATGACCTTGGCAAAGTACTGACTTTCCTAAGCTTTGGTCTTTTCTTTTGAAAAAAAAAAATGCATTTATTAGATCCACAATACCCCCAAGTCTTCTTGTTTTTCAAGGGAGAATATGATAGAAGATGAATTCTCCAGTTTTCCTGAATTATTTTTCTTTTTTTTTCATTGCCTACCTTTGGATAATTTTTACTTATTGTTGTTCTATCATCCAAATGATGTGCAACAGCCCAGGGAGGGAATGACATTTAAATTAACCAATTTCATTACTTTTTAAAAGTAAACAGTTTACAGGCCATGATACATACAGATTTCATACATACAGAATTCAAAGGTCCATTATAATCTTATTCCTGAATACTATGAATAATTGAGAGTTGCCTTTATGTTTTTGAGAGAGGGATGGCTCATTTGGAAGTTAATCAAGAAACAAAATGTACCTGTCCCATGAGAGACCCAATAGTAGACATCAGGAAGGGTGAAAACAAAAGTTAATTAGGATGTAGAGAGCCTGCCCTCAACAAGCTATAAATCTATTTTAGGTAAGAAACACACATTGTCCTTGGCCCACAGATTTTTATAGCTCCTACTTATTGGTAGCTACATGGAAGAAAGGTTGTAGGTGCTGAGACACAGCCTTAGAAAATTCTAAATTGTATATAATGGCCTGCAGCTTACAGATCAGTCATTGACACCATCCAGAACAAAGAGGATATTATTATATAACCCATTATGGAACTGCTGCTGTGTTAGAGACTCCAAATTTCTGGATTTTGTAATACAGAAAAAAAAAATGCTGGGCTTAGTTTCAGGAGCCTCCCCCTCCTTTTTTTTTAAAATCAACATTTACTTATTTTTTTATATTTATTTATTTATTTATTTTTTGATGAGGCAATTGGGGTGAAGTGACTTGCCCAGGGTCACACAGCTAGTAAGTGTTAAGTGTCTGAGGTCGGATTTGAACTCAGGTCCTCCTGAATCCAGGGCCGGTGCTCTATCCACTGCGCCACCTAGCTGCCCCTTAAATCAACATTTACTAAAGATATGACCATACTCAAGTCATTGAACATCTAAATCATAGGTTTATAATACCCCGTCCTCCAACCCTCCAGACAATTATGTCCCCAAAAAGGAAAAGCTACTTAAATGACAAATGTAAACATTCAGAACAACTTGATTTTCTTTTTATAGATGAGGTAGCCAAGAACAATGATTTGTCCAATGTCACAAAGCAAAGTAAAACTAGTAGTATTCAGATGCAAAGTTCTAACAGGGAGTATAATCTTCTTGCCACAATACTAGACTTCCATCAGCAGTAGTAGTTGGGAATGTATTCTGGCAAATTCAACACTAGAAAAGGGTAGGTTAGACACTAGGAAAGGACAGTATTTGACATTATTGACTGGTCCTCCAAAATATTCTCTCCTCTGAGTTTTTGTAACCCTGCTCTTCTTAAATTCTCTTCTACATGTCTGATTGCCCTTTCTCATTTTTTTTTATTGCATCATCTTTCATATCATGTCACCTAATTATAGGTACATGCCAGTACACCCACTTGTTCTCTTTTATCTTCTCCTAGTGACCTCAGCAGTTCACATGAGCTTATTTATCATCTTAACATAAATAATTTACTGATTTATCCATCCAGTCTTAATCTTGCTTCTGAGCTCCAATCCTCCATCATAAACAATTTGTTATATATTTTGAACTGGATTACATTTAATTATCTCAAACACAATATTTCCAAAAGAGAACTATTTTTCCCCCAAATTCACCCCCCTTCTGAGGTATAAAAGAATATACAGCCACTGGATTTTATTGAGTTTGAGTGTATGTTTGTGTGTTGGGGGGCGGAGTGGGATGGGGTATGGAGGTAGTGATATGGTCAGACTTGTACTTTGGAAAGATTACTTTAACACTTAAGTGGAAGATGGACTGGGATGGGAAGAAACTTTTGACAGAGAGACCAATTGGAAAATTAATATAATAGTCTAGACATTAGGTGATGATACTGGTAACAGAATGGTGATAGTACTAGAAGAGAAAACAGGGAGGGGTCATATATGAAAGAGATGTCACAAAAGAAAATTCAATAGGCCATGGACATAGATTGGATATGAGCAGATAGATACAATTCAACAATGTTTTACAAGAACAAATAATACCAAAAAAGATTTATATATATATAAAGTTAGTGAAAGTGTAACTGTTTTGTCTGAGTAAATAGAAGTCAAAGTTCTGTATACAGAAGAACAGAGTATTTATTTCATCTTTTTCATTCTGTAGGATATAGTAATATATAAGAAGTGATCCCAATACAAAGTCCAAGGTTACAGGACTTCAGACAAATCTTGTTCTTAAAAGTCCAGTGAAATGTAAAACAACTAGAAAGTGGGAACTTAAAGCAATTATCAATGAGCACAGAAGTCAAGTATTTCCATGAAAACAGCAGACGTATATGTGCAATTTGAGAGGAGGGCCACGAAGAATTAGACATAATGCCTTTCTTTTTACTTGTTAAAACAAAGACATGGAACATAGCATGGCCTAATGATGTGACAGGGGAAAATAGTCTAATGATCTCTAGAATGAGGGGTAGAAATAAAAGAAAAAAACGTCACATGTGATCATCTGGTAATCACTTCAATGGTGGGGTGCAGGCTGAGTGAGGTTCACCAATTTAAGGCTATCCAATAAGTAAGAAATTACTGCTAATCAGGGCAGAATTATACAATGATACATGTGTAATAGGACTGTATGAAAGATTTCTAAAGTAAGCTTGTAGCACTGAGGTCACATCGGTTACCTCTTTTATAATGAAGGTAACTTTCATTACTGGCTCACCTGAGCATACTTATTTTGTTAAGTATTCCATAAATCGTACCATGTGATGCTCCATTCCAAAATTGGTCTCTTATAAGCCTTCCTGCCTATGTTAGCAGTACAGTCTTCAAACTAGTATAAGTCTTTAGAGGAACAGTATCCTTTAAGGAGAAAGCCTTCTTTTCAAACATTCCACATTGCTCTCTGGGATTCATTTACTTAATGCCAAAGTAAACTTTCTTGCTTCTCTTCAAATACTATGCCAGATGATCTTCTCAGACTCATCAGCCATTTTATCTGTGCAGTGAAGGTTGTCCATTGAACCATAAACTGCTTAGTTATAGACCCTCTTTACTGCTTTTCTCTACTAAAATTAAAAGGTTTAATAAATATTTGAGTATCATTAAAACTCAGGAACAAGCCTATGCATAGTTTACCCCTTTTAAATCTCTGGTGAGAATTTCATTCTTTTTCACCACTTCCCTCATTCTTTTACTTGTTTTCATGTTAATCCTCTTGAGTTTTTTACTTGGGGATAGGGCACATTTTCCTCCTCCCCCTTTAGAATGAGCACGCCTTTGAAAGTATATTATATTTGAGTACATTCCACCTCTCCTGGGGCTCACTTAGGTTATCACATCAATTAGGCATATTGACAGCAGGTTTCACACATTTAACAAATATGATGGAAAGCACTTTGCTAGGGGAAAATAAACCTAAGAAACTTTAAAGATACTTATAGAGAGGAATGATATAAAGACAGGAGACTGTCCTGTTCAGGGTGGCATTAGGCTGTCTTTTTAAAAAATTTTATCTGACTATGTTGCCACAATCCTACTAACCTTTGCAAAGATTTGCTTATAAAGAAACATGGACCTAAGATGTAGAAAAGACCCATGAAGTCATCAAGTTCATCTCTTATCAAGATCTATATTTCCCATTGCTAGATTAAGAGTTTTGTCTAGACCAGTTTTAAATGACTCAAAGAATGGGACTTCTACCACTTCCCTAGGGAAATTATTTCATAGTCTAATCGTTCTCACTGTTATGAGAGATATTATAGATACTGATACTGATATTAGACTGCGGAATAATTTCCCTAGGGAAAGCAGGGGAAGCTCCCTGGCTCAAGTCATTTAAAACTGTCTAGACAAAACACTTAACCTATTTTAGGGGACAATCCTAAAGTTGCCATGGGATGAGTTAGATGGTTTCACAGACCTTTTCCATTGCTAATATCTATGATTCCAGAAGGCATATTACTGATCCTTGGGTTAAATTTACTTTTCTTTAGTTTCATCTTTGCTATGTCCCATTGAACTTCTCCATATAGCTTTCTTTTTTATGTTTCTAGCTTATAAACACTTACACATCAATTTGACCTTGATCAAATTGATCAACATCAATTTTATGTGCAAATGACATTGTTTTGATTGATCTCATGAAGCCAGTACTATCACACCTATCATTGATGTATTGTTGTTGCCCTCCCACTCCATCCTCCTGCCCTTGTCACCACTACAGTTTTGCATGAGAATCTTTTGCTAAAGCATAGAAATGGATTTTCCTCAGTATGGCCCGTGAATATTTCAATAGGTCCACTTGTTCAAACTAGATAGTGTGAAGTGTCAACCCTACCAGAAGAGGCTGTTTTTAGGGCATTAGAAGACACGGTGTCAAGAGCATCAGTGGGAGCAGACTGTGTGTGCAGCTGTTCTTTCACATTATATAATAGAATCTCCATATTTTAACTCTTGGCTGTCACAAGCAATTAGCAGGGAATGAAGAAAATAACTTCAAATGCTCATAAATAACTAGGAACATTCACACAAATTGAAAAAGGCAACAGGACACTTCAAGTTCCTTATCAAAATATTCCTCAGTTTTACCACTCTGAATGCTGACAAGATGATGCTTCATTCTCCTCTAGACAATGCTGTTTAATCAGTTTCTTTTCTTTCTACTTTATGGATAGCAAATTCTTCTATCTCTTTTATTTTGAAATATATTCCCCTGCTAACCTAATCTTTGATACACTAAACAATCTATAGATTACAAAGAGAACTTGGTAGATAAAAGTGGCTTAAAATATGAAGCAAAACAAAGTGAAGCAGGTATCCAATCCCATATCTCCATGTCCTGTACTGTCAGGAAATGTGTGGTTATAAATCATGTTTACTGATTTTCACATTATTAATAAACTCCAGCCAGTGAGTTGTGATAGTGAAAGTCCTCATGAAAGTAGAAAAGATCTTTGTGAGAAGCTGTTGAAAACTGAGAAGCAACGATTGCTCATGCAGCCAAAGCATTAAAATCTGAACTTCCTTCTTTTTTTCAAAACAAGACACTATTGTCCCTTTCCCCAAGAATGTGAGGTTCAGGTGGATTTCAATGTGTAACTGAGGAGGAGGGAAAATTTCGGTAATTGTGTTTGTTCACCCAAATCCATGTTTCTAGGTTCATACAATTGTTTCAGGAATTGGCAGAAATTACTGAAGATTTATTTGACCAGAAAAGGAGGTAAGCTGGTCATTCAGTGGCTTCAAGGCAATAGATGGACAAAAAAGCTGCATTGATATCCTTGAAATTCTAAAAGAACATGAGAAGGTCTTTAGTTCCCTGAGTAGATCGTTTAAAGATAATTTATGAAAAAAATGCTTAAGAATTATATAGGATGAGACGTAAGAGGGAATAGCATTCATACCCAATTGGGAGGAGTAATCTATTTAATTCTGCAGGAAAGTAGGAGGGGAGGAGGATAAGGAAGGAAGGGTGAAAAAAGGGAGTGAAGAGCAGGGGAGAGGATAGTCAGAAGTAAAACACCATTGAGGAGGAATAAGTAAAACGAAGATAGAGTAAATGTCATGGGAAGGGAGTGGGATGGAGGAAAATAGTTATGATGATTGATTATAATGGCAAAATTTATGGTACCTAATTTGCTGGGCTTTTATGAAGAAAATTCTCTGTCAAGCTTAAGGTACTCTAGACAGGTTATGATGAACAGGATACTATCAGAAAAACCTGGAAAGACCTACATGAACTGAAGCAGAGTGAAATGTACTGCATACAAAATAACAGCAATAGTGGGGGATGATCTGCTGGGAAGCATGTGGTTATTTTCAGCAAGGAAATGATCCAATATAACCCTAAAGGAATTATGAAGATTGGAGCCCAACTGCAGAGAAAGAACTGATAGTATCTGGAAACAGATGGAAACACATTTAATTTATTTTTCTTTTCCTCTTTGACAATTCCTTAATCTGAAGTTTGGGTTTGTTTTTTTTTACTGTTTTCTCTCACAACTAGCTAATATGGGAATTTTTCCATGACTACTCATGTATATCTTATTTTGAATTGCTTGAGTTCTTGTGGGTGGGGGTGGGAATGGAGGGAGGAAGAGAAGTTAGAACGCAAAGTTTTAAAAAATTGATGTTAAAATTTGTAGTTAAATATATTTTGGAAAATAAAATTATATTCAAAGCAAAAAATAATTATATAGAATAATAATATAATACTAAGTAAAAAAGACCTAGGTTCACATCCTGCTTTAGTCATTGTAAGACCTTGAGCAAATCATATAACTTCTTAGCCTCAATTTCCCCATCAATAAATTGTGGAGAATAATAGCATTTACCTAACAGTTTATTGTGAAGATCAAAGTAAAGAGTACCTATTTTGCCTCAAGTTCCCAGACATATGGTGTATAAAGGGCAGAATTATCTTAGAACTTAGGAGAGCAAAACAAACTGGTGTTAGAAGATTGACACATAGAGAAAAGCCATCAGACCAGGAAATCCCTCAGAATTTATCATTGGTTGAGATCAGAGAATCTCAGTTGAGCTAAGACATTGTCTTTCATTGGATGAACTGATTCATTGGGTAGTGTCTGGAATATTTTAACCTGTAGAACTTCTCTGATTTGTTTTATTTCTGCTTAATTAAATAGGATTACTTGATATTCTGTGGTAATGAGACTTTAAAAAAAATAACTGGTATTTTGTAGGAAAGAATCAGACTTCTAAATATAAGTTCTGTCCCTTTTATCTTTAAGGGATTGAAACCAGGGAAATTGATTGAATGTAAAAAACAGTTCTCCTAGACTAACTATATGGAGGGGGAAGGATAGTTATAAATCTAGTCTAATTCCTTCTTTTTGAGGAAAGCAAAAGAGATGGCATAGGGGACTCCTTCTTCTGACCCAGCACAATCAGGAATCCAAGTCTTCTTTGGTGAGGTATCAATGAGATTACAATTATACTTATTCATGTCTTCCTATGAGCCACATCTAATAATCCATGCAGACATACACACAACCTCTATGAACACCACATACACACACATATCTTATACCTATAAGGTATTTGTCAAACTTTAAGTAGTATTTAAAGGCTAGTTATTATTATTTTGTTCTTTTTTTTCTTTCAATGAGGATCAGAAAAAACAAGTACTGATAAAGTGCTATTCTATTATTATTTCTTTATATTCAGTGTTTTCTATCTATAAAACCTATTTGAGGTTGAATAAAATTATGATAAGGAAAACTTATTGAAAGGAAAATTCATTGTTTGGGCTTTTACCCTGATTAATAAAGTAAAGACACAGAGAATTAAAAGAACTTTATTACAAGTATGTTAAGATAGTGATATGTTGATGGGTTAATTACTGTAGATCAGTGATGGCTTTGAGGTGGGGCTAGTTTTTACTGGTAACTTCCATCATGAAATAAAGACAATTCAGATGGGTCAACATCAGCAAAAGAGGTTGACACATTGCACCTTCCTTCACAAGGTAACCAAGTACATGACAATTTGCAGGTAGAGGTACAGATGTTGCTGGTAGGGGTGCATGACAAAGAGGCAGTAATGCATTAAGCTGCAGACTCACTGTTACCTTCCCCAAGAAAGCAGCCCTCAACATTGATTACCAAGAAATAGTGGGAACAATGGGTCACTGAGTCAACATAACATTCAATAAACTCATTCTCTATAAACTGAGATCTCTCAGTACAAAGTCAGTGGTGAAGAAGAGACAAAAGGAAAGGACTATGTATCTCATACTATTTCAAATGATTTTTGATATCCTTATCCAGGGTCTTTGTATTTTTGTAATATTTTTATTTCATTTATTTTTTCAGTTATCTACCTATCATTAGAAGTGGTTATAGTGGTACTGGTAGTAGCAGCAGTAGCAGCAGCAGCAGTAATTGTATGTGTGTTGGTAGAGAGTAACCCAGAGATATTTCAAAGTTTCAAATTCTCCATATTTCTTGGAAGCAAAGGCTCATGGGATCACAGATTAGAGCTGAAAAGGAACTTAGAAGTCATGTAGTCTAAATTTCTTTTATTTTATAGATGAGGAATTGAGACCTAGACTGGTTAACTATATTGTCTAAAAGTATACAGGCAAGGGCGTGCTTGAGCCAGATTTAACTGGATCATAAGAGCTCATTCTAAATTTTCAGTGTGAGTACTTACACTTTGTTGTTTGTCTAGACTTAAGAAAATGATGGAGCAAATGTTTAAAAGGTGGATTAAACTTGAAAGTGTGCTATATACATATTTTTAAGAGTAGGTTGTTAAATGTTTACCTGAACACCCCTGTATACAAGTATTAAGTGGCTAAATAATTTGTCCAGTTTGACACAGCTAAGATTTGAACCCTATTTCAGGGCTATAATTTCTTACTCTGAAAAAAGAACACCTCCCACTACAACACAATGACTCTTGAAGTCCCCATTTTAGCCTAGTACTATCGTAGGAATGTTGGATTTGGTGACACAACTAAGTCAATGTCTGGGAGAATGTTAGATCCTAGGACCTTAGACTCCAAATCCAGCTTTCTTACCTTTGCACCTGACCTCTTCATGCCTCAGTTTCCTCACCTACAATATTAGAGTTTCTTCCAAATGGCCTCTGAGATCCTGTCCAACTCAAATATATATTCCAACATTCTTATCAGAGGACTTGTTGAATGAGTAGTGTGTATATGATTTAATATGTTTGTGAGTTCTGTCATCCAACACCAATGTTACCAAGTTAATTTGTACTTACTAGTTATTCTCACTAACTCTATCAGGTAAGTTACTCAGAAGAAAATAACTCATTGGCTAGTTGTAACTAACAAAATAAATTTTATGGAAAAACTAATTGGAAAATCCGGGTCTCTGAAGTGTAAGTAAAGAAATCACTTCTTAGAACTCTTTCTATGAATACTATTTGAATATTGTTAAATGCCTGGCATATTGATCAAGCCTCAAAGTCTATATGTATATGCATAAATTACTCTTCCAAATAAATCATTGAGGATTTATCCAACATTACCCCATTCAGACTGTCCCTTTAAATTCAGCGGGTCAGCTTGTTTTTAGTGAGTTTCCTCCAGAAGAATTGCCTGCCAATTCCTCCCCTTAATTGATGTCTTTCTTCTCTTGGATAGAATTGAGTGCCATATTTCCCAACCTGACACAGTAGTTAAATGTTATTGTGACACAGTAATCAATAAGTAAGAAGGCCCCACTGGACTGTATTTTAAAATGTAGGAGACATTTCTTAGTTTTTTCATGCCAGACTGCATCTTCCTATTAAAAATACCACTGCAAGAAAAAAAAATATGCTAAAGCTCTGTAACAATTGGAATAACACCACCTGCTGGATACTTACTGTAGAAGAGTTCTGCCCATGAAGGGAAGGTCTTTGAGGGCAAGACCAGGAGTCAGGAAGTGACGCGGGCTAGTGGGAGGAGGAAGGAAGAGACTGGCGCTCAGTCTCGCTCTCTTTCCTGAGGACGCTGGCGGAGAAGGGAGCTAGAAATGTGCTCTCCCTTTAATAGGCCTTTCTCTCTCTTTACCAAATTCTTATTCTCCTTAATAAATGCTTAAAAGTCTAACTCTTGCTAAAGCTTATAATTTATTGGCGACCACTCATTAGATATTTTAGACAGACTAGCTAGAATTTTAGCCCTTAACAGAGGCGGCTAGATGGTGCAGTGGTTAAAGCACTGGCCCTGAATTCAGGAGTACCTGAGTTCAAATCCAGCCTCAGACACTTGACACTTACTAGCTGTGTGACCCTGGGCAAGTCACTTAACCCCATTGCCCCACAAAACAAACAAACAAAAAATAATTTTGTCCCCCCTGTTGTTCCTCAAGAAACAAAATGTTTCCTTGACGGAACAGTAAAAAGAATATAATAACTATTGCTAACTAATAATATGTGAACGACAATATAGAAAAGGAAGAGAGGAAAGTTTTGTCCAGAGGGGCGATTTTTTTTTTGTCCTCATGAACCAACGCTTTGACATTAGTCTTGCAAAGGGAGGGCCTCTGCAGAGAATACATGTTACAGATGGTGTATATTATAACAGAAAGAGAAAAAAAAAACAACAAATCAAAACTGTTCATTTAAAGTCTCTGAAAGTCTTTTCTCAGATGTCCTCTAGGTGTAGAATGGAAGTCTTTTCAGGGGTTGATGTGTGGATGCTGGTAATCAGCCAGGAAAATTTCCTACAAAATTGAGCTTAACACAACTTTAAAATAGCTTTGTCAATAATCAAATCAAACAATGAAAGTTCTCAAAAACATGTCTAAGGGAATTCAGAATCTTAGTTGTTACACATGAAACATATAATAAAACAAAAATTGAACCATTCTTTAAAATTATAATATTACTATAGTCCCCCCCTTATGGAGGGTAATTGAGAAGACAATTGCTGCAATATTAATTATTAAAAATAATTTTTATCTTTGTTTCATCACTTTTTGCATCATCTGCCTAATTATCCTCATGCCATTATGAGAAATTAAAAAATCTAATATAATTGGTAACAGGTGTCAAGGCCAAATTCAACACTGTATTTATCATGACACCTGAGATAATTATGGGGGTTACCATAAAAGAACAGAGAAATGATGGGATATGAGCATTCCCACACTTGAGCAATATATACTGCCCATGCAGTATGCCAGGTTTAAAATAGGTGGATGGAATATATGTCCATGCCACCAAACATATTGGAGGAAACTGAGTCAGACTTAATCAGATGCATGGGATTGAGATGTCCATGGCATCAGGCATATAGGAGGAAGCATAGAAGCCAGGTGTAGAAGTGAGATGGGTGGGATGAATACTTCCAGCCATCTGTACAATATTGTGGGGAAAAAGAGAATAAAATATTAAACCAAGAGAATCCAACCTCAACATTTGTCAAAAGCCATTCCCTTGGCCATACCTTGACTTCATGCATGTCTCCCCTCATGTGACAGTTCAGTGTCTGCTCTTGCATGTATTCCTCTTGTGATTGGATGGCATCTTGGCCAACTGGCATCTGATAACTCAGAATAACGGCAATTAATGTCTTAAATGATAAATTCCCATGATTTAAAATCTCATATGGATTTAAAAATTGAGGATAATAAATGATTGCAAAAAATGTGAATACATCTTGACTCAGAACACAATATATAATTATGCAACAATTTCAAATAATACCCCTTTTTTTTTACTTAGTATACAATTACTTTTGTGAAAAATCAGAACATATTTAAATACAAGTTAAAGCACAACAGAATCTCAAAGAAAACTTTTTTTTTTGAAAAAAGAAAACTTTTACAAATGTTCCCCTCTTTTTTTTTTTTGAATATGCTTATCAAAAATAATACTTCTAGAATCAATTTACACTTGCCATGGCAACCAATTTGCCAGGGAAATGCTTTGAAGAGTTTGATCAAATAATCAGTTGAGAAAAAATAACAAAAACAAACAACTCAGAACATGGGAGCACAATACTCCTAGAATTAACATTGTATTATGAAATCAAAACCATCTTGCAATTTTTTAAAATTAGATAAATGTATAGAAGAAAATACACATGGAACAATAAAAGACAGTGAAATTCAAACTAAGGAAATCTAAATGAGCATGAACTTAATATTAATGAGTATTATGAAATATAAACTTGATCACATGACTATAAAAAACTTTTACAAATATTCTCCTTGTTTTAGAAACTAAGTATAAGACACAATCTCAAAAGCATGAAAATCTCTATGAAAATAAACCCATACCATTAATTTCAAAATGTATATGTAATGGCATAGAAATCCTATGTAACCTCTGAACTGACATTAATACTCTGAGTAAAGTTAGAACACTTTTGATTCCGATATCTAAAATCCCCAATACTCATATCAATACCTTGCTGCTTACTTCTACATTTCTGTAAAATATGTACCCTTCCATGGCAAAAGAAGCGGAGTCTTGAACTATGGTGATGATTGTCATTCTTATTCAGCTTAAGTTTTTCTTCTTTAACCCCTCTATATTGTCTGTCGGGCTTTTCACCATACAAACGCTTTATAAGATTACTAATTAAAGACAAAAGCAGGTTAGCAAAATTATGAACAAATCGAGCATATCTGGAATTTAAAGGGTTTTCTAAAGTTGTCTCAGAAGCACAGCCAGGCTGGGGAAGGGCTGAGCCTGAAGCTGCAAATGTAGTTAGAGAAAGTTGCGCATGAGCATTAGATCTCTGGACTTCCCAGGCCCGGGAAGCAATGGGCTTGGCCATGGGAGGAGTAGAGGGTGGAGTCTGGAGAGGGGGGGAGGGACCAGCGCAATTTGAATGAGACTTGATTTTGAACTCAGGCCTGGATTCCTCTTCCCCCATTTTGCCTCCAGGTGCTAGGGGATTAAAAGCTTCTAGAGGGTGGGTCTTTGCCTCCAGGCATGCAAAATTAGAGCAACAATTAGTGTTAGAACTGGGAAAAGCTGCAGGAATCTCTTCAGGTTTCTCTGAAAAAGCATGGTTGGGAGAGGGAGAGATATTTCCTTGTATGAGTAAGTTGCTGGCTCTTTTAACAAAAATAAAAAGAAAAATAGAAAATCCACAAAACAAAGCATTAACATGATCTTATCTCCCATTTGTCTGGTTAAACAGACTAAAATCAAAAATAGGGTAATTAGGGAGTTTAAAAGGTCCATTTGAAAAAATTTAAAGGGAAAACACAGCCAGTACTCCAGTACTTAGCAGTTAAAGGGAGAGGGAGGGGAAATTTCTTACCCAACCTGAAGATCAGAAGACTGAGGTTTACCTTTCCTCTTCGTGGTCAGCCATCTGTTAAGGGCTAAAATTCTAGCTAGTCTGTCTAAAATATCTAATGAGTGGTCGCCAATAAATTATAAGCTTTAGCAAGAGTTAGACTTTTAAGCATTTATTAAGGAGAATAAGAATTTGGTAAAGAGAGAGAAAGGCCTAGATTCCTATCTATTAAAGGGAGAGCACATTTCTAGCTCCCTTCTCCGCCAGCGTCCTCAGGAAAGAGAGCGAGACTGAGCGCCAGTCTCTTCCTTCCTCCTCCCACTAGCCCGCGTCACTTCCTGACTCCTGGTCTTGCCCTCAAAGACCTTCCCTTCATGGGCAGAACTCTTCTACAGTAAGTATCCAGCAGGTGGCGTTATTCCAATCGTTACAGCTCCCACTAATTTTTAAATATGACACTGTCCTGCCTAAAGGAGGAAATATTGAGTCCTGCTGTTACTTATCAACTGTGTCAGGATGCTTTCCCGTAGAGAATGTTTTAAGTGAGAAGCAAGAAATGGTAACACTATGTTGTGTTTTTATTTAATAAGTAAGTCAGTTCCTTTTCTATAACATGGAAGCAATATAGTCTTCAAATCCAGATGTTATCTAGTACCCAGCTTAGGAGTTCTCAAATTTATTTGATCTACCAACCACCTACTTCTACCTTCTTCTTCTTCTTTTTTTTTTTAGTGAGGCAATTGGGGTTAAATGACTTGCCCAGGGTCACACAGCTAGTAAGTGTTAAGTGCCTGAGGCTGGATTTGAACTGAGGTACTCCTGACTCCAGGGCCAGTGCTCTATCCACTGTGCCACCTAGCTGCCCCCCACCTTCTTTTTAATAGCATGAGAACTTAGTATAATATCATAAATGAATTTGTGGCTACATTTGTATTAAATACTATAAGTAAAATTCAAGCTCATCCCAGAAAGAAAACCATAAGTATTTTCATACAATCCTTGAAAGACTTAATGGAGCCCTAGGTCTGAAGACGAGATGTGGAGATCTCCTTATCTATCTGATAAGAAAAGTATAAGCCATCATGAGATGATGGCAACTACTTCAGAGTATCTCAAATTAACAAATCAATAAATTAAGTAATGAATAAATATTGAGCACTTCAAGCTTAGCAAATAATGAAGTCATCTCAGCTTTCTCCTTTGTCAAGACTTTTGTAATTGTATTCTATTTGTTTGTGCTAGTTTTCTCCTGAATAGGAAAAAGTAATAAATCAATTTATAATATCTTCACCTGTAATGTCTTTTTATTGAGTTGGAAGTCACACTGGGGTAATTTTTTTTTTTTTTTACCAAATAAGTCCTAAAGGGGGAATGAAACAGTTGTCATTCATCACATTTAACACAGTTTTGATTAAGGTCTCCTACCCCTAATAAGAAATAATATCATCATTCAAAACTTAGAATCTCTTTCAAGTATCAGTTATCCTTAGGATCTCACAAATGTCACAGAGGAACGTTTCTGTAAGGAGACCCTTTTGATAATGATGTCAAATTGAAAGAAAAAATAGTGCATACAGCTAACTTGCTATGACAAGGGACCATTTCCTATGCACTTATATAGAATGTCAATTTCCTGTATCCACATAAGAATGTTTGTTAGTATTAGGTGAAAGGTGCTGGGACTTACTGTAGTTGGAGAAAATCACCTTATATATTATACTATTACTTAAGTGATCTAGAGGTTTTATTAGTGTAGATATGCATTCACATCTCTGTAACTTATTAAATGGTGTTCAAGAACCACTGCAGTAAAAAAAAAAAAATCACTTTTTGACTGAAATGGCAATTTTAAAGATTTTGTCTTGCACAAAAAGCATTACTGAGTTCTACTTCTGGATCAAATTTACATGTTTTCCTTGTTACTTTCCCACTTTAAAAAAATCATTCTAAAAACACCCTTTTAAAAAACACTAAAACTGAAGCTACGAAGAGCCTACAAGTTCATCTTGATTGCTGGCACATGACAAAAAGTAAAATAATTAAAATAAAAATAGATTTTATAAGCTTTATCAGCTTACAAACATGTCCTGGACATGCTTTTGTGAATATGTGGATCTCTATAATTTTGTTTTGTGTTATTCTAAAAAAAAGCATGTTCAAGATAGCAGAATTACATGAGTTTCAAGGAAAATATTAAAGCATTTATTTCCCTTCTTTAAGTGGATTGAGAGTTAACATGCAAGAAACAACCCTTTATTTTTAAATAAAGGAAAATTCATTCTTCCTAAGCAACATGTACAAATATGCAGACATGCTCAATTATGAGGTAAGCATATGAATTTTCATTCCTGTGAGTGTTCCTTTTCCTAATTTAGAATGGGACCCACCTACATTTTACAAGTTCTTCATGAGTTGAAACGTATAGAGACATTATGCCTTTTCTCTCAAGCAAGTCAATGATCCAGGGGATGAGGGGAAAAACAACCAAAGATTAAGTTTATGCAATTACTCAGCAGTCTTTAACTCACATCTACCTAGAAAACCTGAGTTCTCCATATAGATCTGAGGAATTGCTCCCTAAATCAAAGAGCCATAATAAATTTGTAGAACAAACCTTGAAAAAGAAAAAAAAATACCCTGAGGCACAGATCCTGAACCTTCTCTCCTATTCCATTTACCTTACCATTGATGCCATAATAAAAAACAAAAAAAAAACAACCAAACAAACAAAAAGCAGCCTAACTCACATAAGAACAGTGTGAGACTACTATTTTTGAGCCAGAAACAGCAATTGAGATCACCTGTTGATTGGGCTGAAAGAGGAGCTCAGCTCAGCTTGCAGCCTGGCCCACCCCAGAACAGACACCTCCGAGTGTTCAGCATCAGTGGCCTCTTCTGAGGTTCAGCAAGTGGACCCGCAAGGGGGTTTGTGGGTTGGCAGGGGTGAAGTGGCTGTAGTTTCCACTGGAGTTGGAATCAAGCACCCAGGTTGTGAACGAGTGGGGAGGGGCACAGGCACACCAAGCTTCTGACCATAGAGAATCAGATTTCAATCAGACATCTACTTCCCACTTGACATGAGTCGGCAAAGAAAACAGCGGATGATAGAGAGCTTCTTTGGTGGAAAGATAGACTAGAATACACCCTCAGAAGAAGATAATAACAAAGTCAAAGCTCCAACATGCAAAGCTTCCAAGAAAAATATGAATTGGTCTCAGGCCTTGGAAGCACTCTCATCTCATCCATCAGATATGTCCTTCAGAGACTTTTTTTTTTTTGTGAGCCAATTGGGGTTAAGTGACTTGCCCAGGGTCACACAGCTAGTAAGAGTTAAGTGTCTGAGGCTGGATTTGAACTCACGTCCTCCTGACTCCAGGGCCAGTGCTCTATCCACTGTGCCACCTAGCTGCCCCTTCAGAGACTTTTAACAAGAGCAAGACCTTCATGAGGAAATTGAGGACAAAATTTTAGATCCCAATTAGTTATTAATATAATAGTATATAATAATTTTCTCACCTCTTTATTGTTACTGTGGAAAGACAATAACAAGAACATACAAACGTAAAGGAATAAAGATGATTCCAGTAATAACAGTCTGTCAGAAAGTGTTCCTGTCCAATTAGAAGAAATTAGATCTCTCTCTACCATCAACCATTTCTATAAATCCCAAATTCCAGGTGCCAAATTAAACCATGGTTTCTTAGGGACTTGTCAAAATTCAACTATTAAAACAGGCATGATATTAAGTATTTGAACCTTTCCCCTACTAGAGATAAAACTATGTTGTTGTTTTTTTTTTCTTTTTTGTACATAACTAAATTTCTACTGTCCTTGGGGGAATTTCCTCATTCTGATTTTGTGGATAAAACCCTGGACTTTGTGGAGCCTTAGAAGAGCCTGGCCAAAGCCTAATAATTTTCTATCTTTTAAAAAAATAATAATAATTTTTATTTAAAGTTTTGAATTCCAAATTTTATCCTTCCTTCCCTTCTTCCTCTCCCCCCCTCCTGAGGCACTAAGCAATTGGATATAGGTTATATATGTACAATTATGTAAAACATTACAATATTAGTGATTTTGTATAAGAAAACTTGAATAAAAGAAAAAAAATGAGATTAAGTGAAAAATAGTAGGCTTCAGTTTTTGTTCAATCAATATCAGTTCATTTTTTGAAGGTAAATAGTATGCTACATCATTAGTCCTTTTAGATTGTCTTAGATTAGTGTATCGCTGAGAATGGTTAAATCATTCACAGTTCCTCATCAAACAATATTACTGCCACTGTACACAATGTTCTCCTGGTTCTGCTCACTTCACTATACCTGAGTTCATACAAGTCTTTCAAAATTTTCCATTTCTTTAATATTGTATTAAAAAGTTATGATTAATATATTTCTTATTATTAGAGAAGATTTAGGTGTTTTTTTAAAGTTTTTAATGACTGTTTCTTCTTTAGAAAACAGGTTAAAAAAGTTCTATGTTTCCAACTTTTCTATTGAGTTGTTTAATATTGTTCAGGGTTTTTCTTTCTACCCCATCTTCTGTCACCACTAACAGGTATTCAGCATTCATGTGGATTATTAATTGGGCATACTGATCTCTCCATTCATCAACCTCCTCAATTCCAATGACCATTTAAAAAAATAAAATCACTATAACCTTACATAAACATAGTTGTACATTTTAGCTCACTGCTTTTGGGGACTAAAAATTCCAACATCAAGAGCTTTGTAATTACACTTTCCTACCAGATCCCTCCGTTCCTTCTACCTCTAACCTTCCTAGAGGATTCCTCTTCTGCACTAGTGCTCTTCCATAAAAGGCTAAATGGTTACTTGTCAAGTATCTTATAGAAGGAGATATTGTTCAGAGACGATTGAGCTAAATGTCAACTGAGGTCCCTCTAGCTCTGAGATTCTATTACTATTATTATTATTAGTCCATAATACCTCCACTACTATATCTTTACTTTTATATATACCTAGCATTCTTTGTCTCATACATTTGCCAATTAAATATCTCAGTAACTAAGATTCTAGATGTCTTTGCTCTCTTGACTTTCTACAGATCCTGACATGTAAGTTACATAGGTAATACCGAGAGATTTCTGGTAAATGTTTAACAAGTCACTCTCCACCCAAAAAATAAATAAATCAATAAAAATGCACAGCAAAATTTTAAGTTTAATTCACATTATTAACATTTTCTCTATCACTTCCTTAAATCTAAAAAAAAAAGTTGTAAATTATATCCTAATTTGTCAATTTCAGAGTTGTAAGTGCATGAAAAAAAAAAAAGGTAAGCCAGCTTCCATAAGCCTGTATGTTCTGGTTTTAGCACACAACTATATCTTACATTTTGCTCCTCCTTCAGGTCTGCTAAGGATCATTGAAGAAAGTCACTAACCCAAGTTGATTTTATCTACTGCAAAATCATAAGGGGCCCTTGCTGCTACTTAGAAATGCACCTTCTCTACCAATATCAACTTACTCCATTCATTCATCCATTCAACAAGTGCTAATTGCTTACTGTATGCCAATATTTAGACAATGAGAAGGGCTTCAAGTAGAATCCCAGATGTGGAATATGTAGTGTAGAATCAGCAAGACTTGACAACTAATTGTATTTGAGAGTACTGAGGAATGAGGAAAGGTAAGAACTTAGGAATACTTGGACATTGTATACCTGAATGACTCAAAGCACAGGGGCATATGACACATTTAAAAGAAATACAAGGTGATTTCAGGGGCAAAGAAAGGAATTTGCATCTTGCAAAATGGGTAATTGCTTTCTTCAGAAGGTTATGCTTAAACTAATTCTTATAGGAAGCCAGGAAAACTAAGAGGTGCAACTGAAGAAGGAGAGCATTCCAAGTAAGGGGAAAAGCCAGGGCAAAGACATGGAAACATGAGATGGAGCAGAATTTCTGAAGAATTATCAAGTATGCTGCTATGGCTGAACCATAATGTATGTAGAGGGCAATAATGAGTATGAAGACTAAAACAAGAGGGAGAGGCTAGATTGTGAAAAGCTTTTAGCTGCCAAACCAAGGACTTTATATTTGATCCTAGAGGTGATAGAGAGCCAGTTGATTGATTAGAAAAATGTCACAGCCAGACATGTGCTTTAGGAAAATCACTTTTACAGTTGAGTGGAGAGTAGACTAGGGTGGGGAGAAATGTACAAAAGGCAATATTCAGAAATAACATAGAAAAGCAAAAGCATTAATAAAGATAATTTTTAAAGTGCTATACTGTAGTTTATCATATTAAGGAAAATTCTACTTATTCTATTTTTTCTTTATAATTTTAAATATAATTGAATGTGGTATTTTGTCAAAGGTTCTTTCCACATCTAAAAGTAATTATATAAATGGTAAAGAAGATGGGACAAGCTGTTCTTAGACACCTGAAGGTTTTCTTAGAAAACACCAGAGAATTAGTAAATATTCAAGGTGATGAATAGCTTAAGAAAAGTAGTAAAATGTAATAACTAATATTTATATAGCACTTTATAGTATTTCATTTAATCCTGTTTAATGTAGGGCTCTGTAATGACTATAATATATGGTAGAACTTCCCTCTGTCACAGGGGAGCAGGCCAATGGAGTTACACAACAACCAGACAATTAGAAGGATTTCTGAAGCTTGGGTTGCTTGATATACCAGTGATTATTTGTGAGTGAATTCTAGCTGAATTTGGAAATGCCTGTCCCTTCCAGAAACTAAACAGCTTAAGGGCAACCTTGAACAACAGCTAAAGACTCAAAATCTTGCTTGGAACTTTCTAAACACCCTGATTTATTGTGTCTACAGATGTCCCCTTTCACTTAACCCTACTGCATGCTAAAAATCCTCTAGAAAGCATAGATATCTCACCCTTTTCCCATCACCCTTTGAGCAGTGGAGAACTCTCTATCTCTCTGCTCCCTTGCAGGATCTTTTCTCCCCAGCAAGCCTTTTCTCAGAGAATAAATGCATTTTAATCTGTGATCTGACAGTGTCATTTCAGGTCCCTTTATGGGCCTAGAGTGTCTTTTGTTAACAACCTTCATAACAACCCTGTGAGGTGAGTTATTTTTGTCCCCATTTTAGAGATTTAGAAAATAAGACTTAGATGTTAGAAGACTTTATAGTGTCACACAGTAAATTTTTAAAACAGGATTCAAAGAGGGCAGCTAGGTGGCACAGAGGATAAAGCACTGGGCCTGGATTCAAGAGGACCTGAGTTCAAATCTGACCTCAGACACTTGACACATACTAGCTGTGTGACCCTGGGCAAATCACTTAATCCTCATTGCCGTGCAAAGAAAAACAAAAAACAAAAAAAACAGGATTCAAAGTCAGGGCTTCCTGACTCTAAGTACAGTGTTGTATCCAATATATAAACCTATCACTTTGTATGAAATAAATCCATAAAAATCATCAACAATTATATTCAGTACAATGAAAATTAGAGGAATAACAAAAGAAATTCCATTAACAAAACTACAATATGGAAAAGCTATCTGAGACAAACTACCATGGCAAATGAAGGATTTATGAAAATGCAACTATAAACATCTTTATAGAAATAAAGAAATATTTAAACATTTAAGTGATTTTTAGTGGTTATGGTTGGGCCTTACCAGTATAACAAAATTATAATAATTGGCTATTGTATATATTTTTGATATGCCCATTAATTTATCAAGAGATTACTTTATTGAAGTAGATAAAATGATAAAACTAATTTGGAAGAACAAAAAATCTATAATATCAAGGTGAACAATATAAACAAAAAACAGAACAACAGATATATAACATTACCAGACTTTAGAGGATTGATCATAGATTTAGAGCTAACAGGGTCCTTAAAGTACTTTCATTTTAGAAATGGTCTGTAAATAGCTAAATGACTTACTCAAGCTCATACATATAGTAAATAGTAGAGCTGAGATATGAATGCAGATATTCTCTCACTAATTTCAGCATATTTTCCACTGAAACTCACATTCTCAAGTTACATAATAAAGTAGTAATCATCACACCAAGATGATACCTGATTTTTAAAAAATCGATCAATATAACTAATTAGCCATGTAAAACCCAGGTGCAACCAAAGGGGAGATGTATCCCCATGTTTAGAAAGCAAAAGAACATACATTACTGGAAGAGAGAGCCCTTATTTGAAAATAATTACTGAGAAAACTGGCAAGCAATTTGGTAAAAAATAAGGATTAGATTAGCATTTTTAAATCAAATACCATTATGAACTACAAGTTGATAGATTATTTAAAACAAATAGAGGATGGAGATAACTGTCATGGTTCTGATTAGGGCATGAACTTTTCATTAAACACAGTATATGTGATTTAAAAAGGCCAAATATATAGTTTTGATCACATAAAATTTAAAAAGTCTCTTAAGTGAACAAAATCAATTTATGTCTGAAAACAACTTGCTTTGAATTTTTCTTCATGATGGAGTATTGTGTGGGTGAGAAAAGAGAACTGGAGAGTAGGAAAAAAAAAAAAGGAATAACTTGCTTGTTCTGCAGAAAAAGTTTAGACCTGGAAAAGATCTTTGAGATCATCTAGTCCAACACCCTTATTTACAGTATAATTTTAAGAAAGCTATTGAATCATTCTGTGCTTCAGTCTCCCATGTAAAAATAGGGACAAAATCCATCTTTATGACTGGGGAAGAGCTACTGCCCTTTACAGAGGAATTCTCTGTCATTTCATGAAAATTAATTTCCCCCTTAACTCCCAAGCACCATCTTCACCTCTAGGATGTAGAAAGGTCCCATCAAAAGCTAAATTATCCTTTCAAGTCTGGGCCAATCCTATCAAAGCAAAGGCTTGGGATAAATAAGATTTCTTGTTTTCCATTGCTTCAAGTCACTCTATAAACTGAAGGTATAATAAACCTAATGCAGCACCTAGTTTACTTTTATTTACATGCTAAAATAGAGTAGTAAAAAGTAATATAGTGACTAGATATAGAAAATTGGGGAAGGGGGTCAGTGTTAGATCTAGTTGGTTTCATAAATTGAAAGATGATTAAATGAGGCATAAATATTTCATACAGTAATACAATGTACATTGTACAGAATTCTTCACATAACACAAAACTATATAGGATACCTTTCATTCTACTGTAAACTCAGCTATAATATATTCATGCTGACATGTAGCATTGATTTTTCCTTTATGTATAGCTGTATTAATTTTCAAAGTTCACACAGACAAATGTGCACCTTTCAGAAACAGAAGCAGGCAAATGAATAAGATCCTGGGGAGAAAGCTCCATTATGTACTTTTCATTAGTAGATTTATGCATTTTTAAAAAGCATCCATTTTTGCATTTTTGAAGGTCTATACCTCCCTTGAGACTTGCATAAATCCTTTGTAATATTTAAATGTGCAATGCATGGATGTTCTCTTCCTCAAATTTAATTTGAGCTCAAGAAAAAAAATGCAAACTTTATTTCTCGAAGTCATATTTTATGAACCAAATAGCTGGAAGCAATCACCCTTTTTATTTTGTTTTCTCCAAGAGTCCAAAAACATCAGCAGCAAGTGGTACCAGACTTGATTATGTGGATCTGAAGCCAGTGTGTACTATTTATGTTCAATAGCACCAAAAGCAATAGAATATACATTATCCAACTGATTCCAAACAATTCATCATGCTCTGAGAAGGCTCTCAGCAATATTTCTGGGAAAACTAAAATTGCTGTTCTTGTCCCAATGGATTTTAATCTGATTATGATTCCATGCCTGTTATGTTGGTGAGCATAGCAGTGTCAACTCTCACCAAAAAAAGCAAAACCAAAACAAAACAAAAAACAGGTCCCTGATCCCTGCCACAAAAATCACTATGCCTGGCAATAGGCAATTGGATGTCTGGATTCTTGAGTCACACTCGAGTCTGCAGCAGACTGTCATTCCCCAAGTGAGATATTTTACTTGAGAAAGGTATTGTTACATGTACTTTTAGCCATAAATAGTCTTTTCACTCATGGATTATGGAATAGTAATCCATTGCAACAAAATCAAGAAGCAGCTCAGGGTATATCAGTTTCTTCTAAGTCATGTCCTGCCAGCTTCTGATGTGTCCATTTATTCTCTGGTAACAGAACTTAGTCTTCAACACTCACTGAGACTTTTCCAGTGCTTGCTACTAGAAACAGGGAAATGATTCATTGTTTACCCAATCAAATATCCTTAGCTTTGATTGTTAACTATTTACTTGAGTAGAATTATTTTTGCCTTCTTGAGACTAATAGACCTGTGGACAAGGATTGATGACAGCTACATATAAGTACCTGTACCTCATTAAAGTTTCATTTGTTACTTTTGGAATTAGAAAATGAAATAATGGCAATGCCAACTGTGGTTTTCTTGACACACAGGAAAGAAAGAAATCTCATTTGTTAATTAACACAAATAAATCCACTGGTAATTAAAATGATATTCTTCTCACTAAATTTTATGATTCCCCAATTAAATCCAAATACTGGTGATGTAAGTAAGCAAATAAAGTGCTTTGTGATTTCTTGGGCTGATTTGATCAGCTGCTTAAGAAAAAAATCATTTGTAAAGTTGCATTCCTAATGCCTAATTTTGCTATGGAAGATAAAGGAAATCTGTCTTCCTTTTATTGACTGGAGCTGGTTGACCCTAAAATGGTCTGTAGGTATTCAGAAAGGCAATTGACTTGTCAAACTTAATTTGGGAAGGGGAACTTTAAAATTGTACTACTTATTTTAGCTTCTCAATAGAATATGTTGTGACTTGACAAGTAGCATTCAGGTTGAATATTACATATAGTAAAATATTTCCTTTTTCTATTCACACTTTGTTGTTGTTGTTATTTTTTCTACATCTACTTCAACCTCCACCAAATCCTCTTTTTCTGTTATCATGAATTCTTTCTAAGAGATGACATTTGCCCCAAAGTTCTTCATCATCTCTGTTTCAGCATCCATTCCCTCTTTATTGGTCAAACTGAGATCCAGATTAGGAATTCCAATTGTGACTCCACATTTTGGAGGATAATATCATTAAAGTGAGTCATAAATGTATTAGTAGCTATGCTGTTAGATCTACAATTTCATTGCTCCATCATGGTATAGAGGTGTCCCATAGTTCTTGAAACTATATTTTCCTATGACAGAAAAAGATAAACTCTGGCAAAGCTTCAGATAGGACCAGCAACATACTGAGGCTGCTTTCCTAGGACTAAGTCATCTAAATACTGAAAAGCTTATCACATTTAGGTGATTAGTATTTTGGACATGAAATCCTATGACACAAAGAAAAAATGTAATGTTATCTCTCTTTAGGAGCAAGGGTGGAAGACATTTTCAAAGGGGGATGATGGATCAAAGAATTGCAAAGGTTTTGATGATCACAATGCTTTAGTTTGAATTGATACTCTAAATGTGAAATAGATGTGCAATGAACAATAAATGGACATACTACTGGAAGAACTAAACTATAGCATCTTTACATTCTTGCAATAAACACAATCAGAAAGGAAGATATACATAAATGGAATGAGGCTAAGCAAGTACTATATTTATGTGGAAAGGCAAAGGAAGAACTTGGGCAGAAACAATATTATGGTATATTAAAAGGAAAGAAACTTTTTCATGTGTTTCTGGTCATCACATATAATAGTTTTGATGATGAGTATTTATTTTTTATTTTTTTCATGAAATTATTTTATTATTTTCCAGTCACATATAGAGATACTTTTCAACATTTGTTTTTATAGGATTTCAAGTTTCAAATTTTTCTCTCAGCTTCACCACCGTCCCCCCTCCCCAAGACAGCAATCATGTTAAACATATTTCTGCATTAGTGATGCTGTGAAAGAAAAATCAGAGCAAAAAGGAAAAACATCAAAAAACAAAAACAAAAACAAAAATAGTAGTTTGGTTCAATCTACATCTAGCTTCCATAGCTCTTTTTTTCTGGATTTGGAGAGCATTTTTCATCATGAGCCCTTTGGAACTATCTTAGACCATTGTATTGCTGAGAAGGGTCAAGTCTATCAGAGCTAATCAACACACTATGTTGTTGATACTGTTTACAATGTTCTTCTGGTTCTGCTCATCTCACTCAGCATCAGTTCATGTAAGTCCTTCCAGGTTTCTTTGAAATCTGCCTGCTCATCATTTCTTACAACACAATAGTATTCTATTACATTCATATACCACAACTTGTTCAGTCATTCCTCAATTGATGGGCATCCCCTCAATTTCCAATTCCTTGCCACCACAAAAAGAACAGCTATAAATATTTTTGTAATGTGGGTCCTTTTCCCATTTTTATGATCTCTTTGGGAAAAAGACCTAATAGTTGTATTGCTGGGAGAAAGGGTATGCAAAGATTTATAGCCCTTTGGGCATAGTTCCAAATTGCTCTCCAGAATGGTTGGTTCAGTTCACAAGTCCACCAAAAATGCATTATTCTTCCAATTTTCCCACAACTTCTCCAACATTTATTATTTTCCTTTTTTTGTCATATTATCTAATCTGATAGGTGTGAGGTGGTAACTCAGAGTTGTTTTAATTTGCAATTTTCTAAGAAATAGTGAGTTAGAGAATTGATTCATATGGCAATAGATAGCTTAAATTTCTCACCAGAAAACTGCCTGTCCATATCTTTGAACTGTTTCTCAATTGTGGAATGACTTGGATTCTTATAAATTTTAGTTCCTGATATATTTGAGAAATGAGGCCTTTTTCAGAAGTACTGGCTCTAAAAATTGTTTCCCAGCTTTCTGCCTCCCTTGTAATTTTGGATGCATTGCTTCTGTTTGTGCAAAACCTTTTTAATTTAATGTAGCCAAAATCATCCATTTTGCATTTCATTATATTCTCTATCTCTTGTTTGGTCATAAACTGTTCAATTTTCCATAAATCTGAGAAGTAAACTAATCATTCCTCTCCTAATTTACCTATGGTATCACATTTTATGTCTAAATCATTTACCCATTTTGACCTTATTTTAGTGTAAGGTATACTATATTGGTTTATGCCTAGTTTCTGCCATACTATTCTCCAGTTTTCCCAGGAGTTTTCGTCAGATACTGAGTTCCTATCCCAGAAGCTGGAGTCTTTGGGTTTATCAAACAGTACATTACTAAACTCATTTACTACTGTGTCTCCTGTGCCTAACATATTCCATTGATCCACCACTCTATTTCTTAGCCAGTAGCAAATAGTTTTGATGACTGACACTTTATAGTAAAGCTTCAGACTTGGTATAGCTAGTACACCATCCTTGCTATTCTAATTCCTTTAATTCCTTTTTCTTCTTTGATTGCTAAAGCTAACATTTTTAGTACAATATTAAATAATAGAGGTGATAATGTACATTCCTGTTTCACCCCTGATCTTATTGGGAATGCCTCTAACTTATCTCCATTACATATAATGCTTGCTAATGGTTTTAGGTAGATACTGCTTATTATTTTAAGGAAAACTCCACCTATTCTTAGCTCTCTAGTCTTTTTATTAGGAATGGGTGCTGTATTTTGTCAAAAGCTTTCTCTGCATCTATTGAAATAATCATAAGATTTTTTTTTTTAGTTTTCTTATTGATGTGGTTGATTATGTTGACAGTTTTCTTAATATTGAACTAGCCCTGAATTCCTGGTATAAATCCCACTTGGTGATAGTGTATTGTCATGGTGTTCACTTGCTGTAATCTTCTTCCTAATATCTTATTTAAGATTTTTGCATCAATATGAATTAGG
This sequence comes from Dromiciops gliroides, assembly GCF_019393635.1. Classification (NCBI taxonomy): domain Eukaryota; kingdom Metazoa; phylum Chordata; class Mammalia; order Microbiotheria; family Microbiotheriidae; genus Dromiciops; species Dromiciops gliroides. Next base: position 101,723,440 of record NC_057863.1, on the reverse strand, counting down.
GAAATTGGTGTGTAATTCCCTTTCTCTGTTTTGGCTCTACCTGGTTTAGGTATCAACACCATATTTGTCATAAAAGGAATTTGGTAGAACTCCTTCTTCCCCTATATTTCCAAATAATTTGCATAGTATTTGAATTGATTATTCTTTAAATGTTCGGTAGAATTCACTTGTAAACCCATCTGGGGAATTTTTTCTTAGGGAGTTCATTAATGGCTTGTTCAATTTCTTTTTCTAATTTGGCCTTATTTAAGGATATATTTTCTCTTCAGTTACCCTGGGCAATTTGTGTTTTTGTAAGTATTTATCCATTTCATTAAAATTGTCAAATTTATTGGCATACAGTTGGGCAAAATAGTTCCTAATTATGGCTTTAATTTCCACTTCATTGGTGGTGAAATCATCCCTTTCATTATTGATTTATTCAAATTGATTTATTCAATATTGATTTAATCAAATTAACCAAAGGTTTATCTATTTTTTTTTATAAAACCAGCTCTTAGTTTTATTAATTCTTTAGTTTTCTTGCTTTCAGTTATATTAATTTCTCTTTTGATTTACAGGATTTCTAATTTAGTATTTAATTGGGGATTTTTAATTTGTTCTTTTTCTAGCTTTTTTAGTTCCATGCCCAATTCATTGATTTCCTCTTTTTCTTTTTTATTCATGTAAGCATTTGGAGATATAAAATTTCCCCTAAGTACTGCTTTGGCTGCATCCCATAGGTTTTTGTATGTTGTCTTATTATTGTCATTCTCTTGGATGAAGTTATTAGTTCTATGATTTGTTGTTTGACCCACTGATTCTTTAGGATAAGATTGTTTATTTTCCAATTAATTTTCAGTCTACCATTCCATGGATCTTTATTACATGTAATTTTTATTGCATCACAATGTGAGAAGGATACATTTACTATTTCTGCCTTTCTACATTTTACTATGATGTTTAGTGCCCTAATACTTGGTCAATTTTTGAAAATGTGCCATGTACTGCTGAGAAAAAGGAATATTCCTTTCTATGCCCATTCATTTTTCTCCAGAAATATATCATATCTAACTTTTCTAACATCCTATTCAACTATGTAACTTCTTTCTTATTTATATTTTGGCTAGATTTATGTAATTCTAAGAGGGAAGGTTTCAGATTACCCACTAGTATAATTTTGCTGTCTATTTCCTCTTGTAACTCACTTAAATTCTCCTCTAACTATTTGTATGCTATACCACTTGGCACATACATGTTTAGTACTGATATTACTTAATTATCTATAGTACATTTTAGCAAGATGTAGTTTCCTTATCTCTTTTGATTAGGTCTATTTTTGCTTTTGCTTTGTCTAAGATAAGATTTGCTAACCCTGATTATTTTTACTTTGTCTGAAGCATTCTGTTCCAACCTTTTACTTTTACTCTGTGTGTATCTCTCTGCTTCAAATGTGTTTCTTGTAAACAGCATATTGTAGGATTCTGGTTTTCAATCTACTCTGCTATTCATTTCCATTTTATGGCAGAGTTGATCCCATTTGCATCCAGTTATTACTAAATCTCTTTTTCTGTCTATTCTATATACCCTCTTTGTAGTTTTTTTTCCCTTTCTTTCACCCTATTCCTCCTTACCAACATTTTGCTTCTTACGCCTGTCTCCCCCAATCTGCCCTCCCTTTTATCAGCACCCTTTCCTTTTCTTTACCATTTTCTCCCCTGCTTCTGCCCTCTGTTCTATCAGTGCCCCCTTTCCCCTTGCCCTTTTACTTCCCTAAAGATTAAGTGAAATGTCTTTATCAAAATGAATATGTATGTTATTCCCTCTTTGAACCAAATCTGACATGAGTAAGGTTGAAACAATGCTCACCCCTCCCTTCTTTCCATCTATTGTAATAGGTTTTTTGTACCTCTTCATATGATATAATTCACCCCATTCCAACTCCCCTTACATCTTCTCCCTATAAACTACTTTTTAACCCCTTAATTTTCTTGATATCACATCAAAGAAAATTTATATTTATACCCTTTGTGTATAATCCTTCTGTCTGCCGAAATATATAGAGAGTTCTCAGGAGTTATAGGCATTACTTTCCTGTGTAGGAATGTAAACAGTTTAACCTTATTGAATAACCCCCCACACACACATTTACCTTTTTGAACTCCTTTTGAGTCTTGTATGTTTAGACTGAATTTTCTATTCAGTTCTTGTCTTTTCATCAGGAAACCTTGATAGTCCCCTATTTCATTGAATGTCCATCTTTTCCCCTGAAAGAGAATGCTCAGTTTTCCTGGGTAGTTGAGTATTGATTGCAATATAAGCTCCTTTGCCTTCTGGAATATCATATTCCTAGGTTTGTGATCCTTTAATGTTGGAATCCTGGCTGTGGCTCCATGATACTTAAATTGCTTCTTTCTGGCTGCCTTGAGTATTTTCTCCTTCACCTGATGATTCTGGAATTTGGCTACCATATCCCTTGGAGTTTTCCTTTTGGGGTCTCCTTCAGGAGGTGATCAGTGGATCCTTTCAATGAAAATTTTATCCTCTAATTCTATATCATGGCAATTCTCCTTGATAATTTACTGGAATATGGTGTCTAGACTCTTTTTCTGATCATGGCTTCCATGCAGTCCAATAATTCTCAAATTGTCTCTCCTATATCTCTTTTCCAGGTTAGTTTTCTTTCCAATGAGGTATTTCATTCTTTTGATTCCTGGTGTCTCATGGAGTCATTAGCTTCCATCTGTCAAATTTGAATGTTTAAGGCATTGAATTCTTCAGTAACCTTTTGCACTTCCTCTTCCATTTGGCCAAATGAATTTTTTAAATAATTGTTTTCTTCATTCAATCTTTGTGCTTCCTATTCCAAGCTGTTGATTCTTTTTTCATAATCTTCTTGTGTTTCTTTTATTAATCTCCCCATTTTTTCTTCTACCTCTCTTAATTGATTTTTAAAATCCTTGTTGAGCTCTTCCAAGAAGGCTTTTTGGTCTTGAGACCAATTCATCTTCCCTCTTGAGGCTTAACATGTGGGCAATTTAAGAATATTGTCCTCATCTGAGTTTGTGTTTAGCTCTTACCCATTGACATAGAAGCTCTCAATGGCAAGAGCCCTCTTCAGTTTCTTACTCATATTGTAACTTATTTTTTTTTAAATTGAGGTCTTCTCTTGGGGCAGTTAGGTGCCACAGTGGATAGAGCACTGGCCCTGGATTCAGGAGGACCTGAGTTCAAATCCAGGCTCAGACACTTGACACGTACTAGCTGTGTGACCCTGAGCAAGTCACTTAACCCCAATTGCCTCACCAAAAAAAAAAAAAAAAGTTGAGACCTTCTCCTGGGGCACAAGGGTCACTGTTTCAATCTTCTTGTCCTGGTGGATAAGGGCTGCGTCACTGCTTTCTACGCTGAAGTGTCTATGGCTTGTGTATTTCTCACTGTCCTGGCCTTGCTCCTTGTGCTTGCTCCAGGCACTGGGATGGCTAGGCCCAGTCATGCCTGTCCTGTGGGTGGCCCTCCTGATGGCAGCCTGCTCTCTCAGCTGGTTCTGGTCGATGTCACAACTGGCCTGTGAGACACCAGCTTCCTGAGCCAGGAACAAGGGACCTTAGTTTCACTGCTGTGGCCAAGAGTTTCCTGCTGACTTGCCTAAACCCCCTCCATTCTGTGCTGTCTTGAGCTGCACTGAATTCCCCTTTTGCCTGTGTGAAACCAACCTTTCCTGAAGTCTTTGAAATTATCTCAAGTTGGAAGATTGTGTCTCTCAGTCTTTTTGTAGGTTCTATAGTTTCAGAATCTGTTTAAAGGCTTGATTTAATGTTCTTTTTAAGGTAACTGCAGGAGAGCTCAGGCAATTTGCTGGCTTCTCTTTGCCATCTTGGCTCTGCCCTGCTAAGTATTTATAAAAAGAAAAAAAAAAGAGACAATAATAAAAATACTTTTAGCTTATGCACGAATAGGTTGTTGAAGATGAAGAGAAATTCTATGAAGAACTCAATAAGGCCCTCCCAACTAAATCAACATATGGTTTGATACTAGATTTCAAGGAAAAGTTTGGCAGTCAATGAGAATGGTGAGAGATATCTATGAAAACACAGTTCAAGAAAAATAAATAAGTAGTCAAAGGTTTGTTTGGAAAGGACACCTTTATTTTATGAACACTCTCTTTGAGAAAAAACACTAGTAGACTAAGGATATGGAAGCAATAAATACCATAACACATTTTTTAAAAAAGATGTTTTATATATACAATAGGGAAAAGTTGTAATTATTGTGGATTGTATTGCTGAATTCATTTACTCTGTAAAATCAGAATATTTTTTCCTTTGTCACAAAAAAGATCAAAGAACAAAAAGAAAAATAATTACAAATTATAACAATATGGGCTACATTTGAAGTACTTCAATCTTCATATATATATATATATATATATTTTTTTTTTTTTTGCAGGGCAATGAGCATTAAGTGACTTGCTCAGGGTCACACAGCTAGTTAAGTATCAAGTGTCTGAGGCTGGATTTGAACTCAGGTACTCCTGAATCCGGGGTTGGTGCTTTACCCACTATGCCACCTAGTTGCCCCCAATCTTCATATATTTTTATCAGAAACTAGTAATGGTAAATGGACAATAAATTAAGAGCTTTCAATAAAATTGCAATAATTGTGTATGGCATTTAACTACTTTATACCTATTTACATAACAATAAGACTGAAGAAGACCAGAAATTGTCTGTGAACAAACCTTTGATTTCATTACCATGTGAAGAGAGTTGGCTACCTAAGGCAACAATGGTTCAGAATGTAAAATCATTTCTAATGTCTTATAAGGACATTGATCGACAATTCTAAGTAGTATCATTGTATAAAGCAAAGAGAAGCATGAGTGATAAAAACCAGATTATTAAAACAATGGCAAGAGTTTCAGCTAGTCAAACCATTTCAAGGACATTTGAAGACAGAAGTGGAAGGACAACAAATAGAAGAAGAATGTAAAAGATCCATTAGGGTCACTATTACAAATACTTTTCATCTTGATGAATAGTAGAATGACCATATTTTTACCCTAATATATTAAGCCTTTTATTATTATTATTATGGAAGTATTAGAAATACTGCTAAAGAGAACAAATATCGATTAAGTAGCTGGACCCAACTAAGTATATAGAGAGATTATTCATGCTAGTTGACATACAATTATGAGAATGCTGGAGAATCCATATGGAAGATGAAGAATAAAAAAGTACTATAAACATAGAAAAGTCTCAGACTTTATTAATGTAAAAAACAGGAAATTGAGAAAAAAATACATACTTGACACGTACAAATGTTCCAAACATTTCTAAGTCCTGATGTTAGAATAAGAAAAACCAATGTCTAGGGGCAGCTAGGTGGCATAGTGGATAGAGCACCAGCTCTGGAGTCAGGAGGACCTGAGTTCAAATCTGGCCTCAGACACTTAACACTTACTAGTTGTGTGACCCTGGGCAAGTTACTTAACCCCAATTGCCTCATCAAAACAACCACCACAACAACAAAAACCCAAAGTCTCTTAGCCAAAGAAAATAGGTTTATTGATAGAGGGATCATGTTTCACAATAAAGACAGTCTCAAGGCTAGGACACAAAGACCATAAGCCTCAGGATCCACAGATATTTATATACCATAACCCCTGCCACAAATTAACATAATCACAGGGGCACAAATACAATAAGTATGGAAGAGGAAGAAAGAAACCATCAGTCATACTCTAGTCTAATCACTTGATATTCTATATATCCTATTTAAAATGGCCCTGTTACTAAGTAACAAGCTCATAACATAAGCCATTTACTGGATTTTGTCTTTGCCATCTGGGACATAGCCTCTCTGGCCTATCTTTTTCTAAGTTGTTTCTTAGCTATCAAGACTTTCCACCATAATTGTTAAGCTTGGCTTTCCCACTTCTTTCCCACTCTGATTGGTCCCTTAAAGTTCAGAAGTTACTACTTTAATTATCTGATCTTTAAGCTGATTGGTGGCTATACCTAGCCAAACTTGGAAGTCAAATAGTTGAATCTTTGGTCAAGCTTGTAGAGTAGACAAGTTAGCATTTGCCTTAGCTCCTTTCGATATCTTTCTTACTCTTAAGTTAGTAAAGAATATCTAAATATGATAACCCTTAAGTTAGTAAAGGATAGCTAATTTTTTTAACACTTAAGCTACCAAAGAATACCTAAATATTATACCTCTATTTGTAGTCTAGAAACTGATTAATGCTATATTTAAACCAATTGTATTCTAAGGAGTGGGGAAAATCTCACTCAAAATATATGCCTATTCTCTTACCTATATAAGACGTTTCATGAAAGTCATTAATATATTAATTTTGTGTACCCCTGGTGGAATTATTAGTAAAGAAGAAGCAGACTTCCACAAGTGATATTTAATAATGTATCACATCTATACCATTTGTCAATTGCCTGAAAGATAAGATAGAAGAAAAATTTGCATCATATTTATTATCAATTATGAAAAAGCATGTGATATAGCAAAGCACCATCTATGTATCAACATTATTGAAGATCCCTTGGAAGACATAATGACCTGTGCATAGAAAATTTGAAAAGCTTATCTCACTCTTTATATATATATATATATATATATATATATATATATATATATATATATATATATAAAGAGTGAGATAAGCTTTTCAAATTTATATATATATATATGCCCAGGATAGACAGTATTGATATACAAGTAGTCAAGCTTTGTGTTAAATAAGTGGAGAAGAATGTGCTACATTGTCTCTAGTAAATTGCAACTTTTTTTTACTTTAATATTCTCACGGAAATGGAGGCCCAACTTTTTAATACCAACATATTTAAGGTATATATGGCTGTTAGAGAGTATCTGGAGATGGTTATCAAACAGTGAGAAAAGGAGAGGCGTATGATTTGGACAAACAGACTGCAATGTTAGTAATATGGGATTTGGAAGAAGAATAAGGCTTTGTTAGTGTCATCCAAGACAATCCCAGGGAACTAATGATGAAGCATATTATCCACTCCTATAGAAAGAACTGATAAAAAGAGCACTTGTGGATTATACATATGTAACCTACATCAGATTGGTTGCTGTCTTGTGGAGGGGGGAAGAAAGGGAGGGAAGGAGAGAAATTTGGAACTCTAAATCTTAGGAAAATGAATGTTGAAAACTACCCTTATATATAACTAGAAAAAATAAAATAAATGTTTGTTGCATTAGAATAATAATAATAATAATAGTGTCACTTTGTACCAAAAAAAAAAGAAGGAATAAAAGTGACAAAAAGGGAGTGGTGGCATGGGAAAAGTGTTTTAATTAGAAAAGTTACAGGGCTTTTAAAATTGACCTAGCAGAGTCAATTTTCATGCCCTTCTTAAATTATGTGGTGGTACTGATTTATTATTCTTGAACAAAAAGTGGAAATGGGTGGAGTGTTATATGTAGATTCAGTTGCTGGGTGGAGGGCATGAAGTAGTACCAGATGGGAAGTTAAAGCATGGTCTAGGGTGTGGGATTAACTACAGAATAGATGGCCAACTGCCTTTGTACCTGGCTGACTCATTAATCGGGACAATTCTCAGGTCAGGGAATACAAGATGAATGAATCCTCAGCCAGGTAAAGTATTTATTAAGCTCCTATTATTTGCCAGGATCTGTGCTAAACTGGGATGCAAAAAAAATGCAAAAGAAAGTTCCTGCCCTCAAGAAGCTCACAATCTAATGCAGAACAAGCAAACAAATATGTAAAAACAAGCTTTATACAGGATTAATAGGAAATAATTAATAGAGAGTTGACACTAGAATTAAGAGGGATTGGGAAAAGTTTTCTGTAGGGAATGAGATTTTAGTTGGGACTTAAAGAAGCTAGGAAAGTCAGGAATTAAAGATGAGGAAGAATAGAATTTCAGGCATGTGGGATATTCAGAAAAAACAAATTACCAGAGCCAAGAGAGATAGTGTCTTTTTTTGGTTAAGTCAACAAAGGCATGGTTTTAAGAGGGTTGATAGTAGTAGTGAACATTAAGAGGGGAGATATCAAAGAGAAATCTAGGATAGATGGTAAGATAAGATGTGTTCTCTACACCTGATATTCTCTGCTCTTAGCTCTGGACATTTTTTCTAACTGCTCCCCATATCTAAAATTCTCTCCCTCCTCAACTCTACCTCCTAACTTCCCAGTTCTCCATGCATATATTCATGATATCTTGAAATATTCTGGAATACAGTTTATCTAATTTCTTAAATTAAACTAACTGAGGGCAATTGTGTGATCTCTTACTGTCTTAGGTATCATTTGTTTTACACTGGGCCTTGAGGGGCTTATTAGGATTCATGACCATTAATTATTTAAAGTGCATGTGTAACACTTAGTCACAGTGATATGGAATGGGGAAAGGTTAAATGTTTTTTGGGGGAATCATATATCAAGAAAGGAGGGTAACTTTTTTGATTAGGTTATATGTTTATTTTTGTGCAGGATTATGTTCTTATTCATCTAGGTTCATCCCTATATTTGGGGACCTAAAGAATTTCACCTATAAATAATTGCTGAGGTTTTTTGCATATCTTTCCTGAATATTTCTTTATATTCATATGCCTGTGTGAATATATATATATATATATATATATATATATATATGAACAGTATTAATATTATTAGTAGTACTGCCATCTAGTTCTTTAATTCATTCTTTCTAGATTGTGCAGTTACATTGAGGATCGACATATACCTTCCCTAAAACATATAACATCTCCTTACAAATGATATATTTCAACTCCTTGTTACCCAATTTTGTTCTTTCCTTCCCATGCCAAAGAGCATTCCTCAGTGAAGAAAACAGAAGTATAATAAGAATGGAGTTTTGTTTTCCTTCTCTTTCATCTTTTATCATCATCGCATTTACCCTGGAAAATATCTGACTCCCTCCTTTGATCTTCCTCTTACCAACAACATAACTAAAAGGATCATTTTGCTGCCTTTAGCTTTCACTGTCAGTCTTAGCTCATTGTGAGCTTTAGAACTTCTGACACTGCAATTTGTAGAAGTCTGTCACTAGTGTATTCATCCCCTATTATCTGTTACATTGAGACAGACCTTGCTCAGACCTGTCCAGTAGTTCAGATTATGAAATGGAACATAATACAAAACTTGTTTATCATAAAAGGCAATAAAAACTACTTAGAATAGGGTTAAAAGGAATATAATGTCTAGTTATTAATTGAGACAAAAATACTACACCTCTCCAATACTGCATTCAACATAGTAATGACAATACTAGATGAGAGAGGAAGGGTTTTGGGAATTCCACTAAGTTTCCAGAATACAAATGTTCCATAGGCCTTTCATGGCCCAGATCACAAAGAAACCAAACCAGTTATTCAAATTGTGGGTGCCCAGACTTACCAAATCTTGAAGATATTCTCCCTATTCTTGTATAGGGAAATCAATCTAGCCTATGCAAAACAGATATTACTCCTACCACTCCTGTCCCCATCAAGTTTTTTTGTTTGTTTGTTCATCCTTTTCTTCTCAACAAGATCATTAGATTTACATTATTGAGAGTTCCTCATTCTTCATACATATTCTTTTTCAAAATAAGTTCCTCATCCTTCATACATAAACTCTCTTTATATATATGTGTGTGTGTGTGTATGTATATATACATATATATACATATACACATTCATATTATATATGGATATATAATATGCTTATTTTTAAAATTGTTATTTCATAGTTGCATTTTATACTGTTGTAGACTATATATATATTCAATCCTCAACATTCTTGTTTAATTTTTGCATCTTCAAGCATTTGAGTGATTTTATTACTAATATCATTTTCACTTTCATGTTGGCAACCACTTGTTGCTATAAGCAAGAGAGAAAAAATGAGAGGCACAATGCTCACATGTTTGTGAAGCAACTAGTGCCCTATGAGGAGCTTTATTGGTCATCTCTACCCTATTGTATTTGTTGCATATATTCATTGTTTGTCTTTAAAAGTCTTTAAAAGTCAAGTTTTGTGTTGCAGTTATACTCCCCAAAGTATAGTTCAAATCCTTTTGGTTCTAAACATGCAAAGTTAATGATACAACTTAGTGAGGAAATAAAATTGTTAGATAAACTTCATACCGGAATGTTTGCAGCTGCTATTGGCCTAATCAATCAACTAGCTAGAGACATCTAAGGTGCTGATCCCATCATCAATTGTAGACTTAAGGTTAAAAGTCAATGTACTGCTGTTATGCTTCCATAATCTAGGATATATAGGGTTAAACTTTTTCCACTTTTTGACTGATAAGTTTTTATGTGACCCCAGGTACATAGGTATATAATACAGGCATACATAAACTTTTGGGGCAGCTAGGTGGTACAGTGGATAAATCACTAGCCCTGGAGTCATGAAGACCTGAGTTCAAATCTCACCTCAGACCCTTACTAGCTCTGTGACCCTGGGCAAGTCACTTAATGCCAATTGCTTTAAAAACTTCTGGGGCCATCTCCAGTTATACTGATGTATATCTTGTCAGTAGACCCATATGGCTCTGGAAGAGAGAGTGAGGTTGATGACTTTGCACAGCCCTCCCTCACTTAAATCCATTTCAGTGCAAGTGATGACATCACTTCCTGATGTCATGGTCCTCTTCAAGAATGAAGGAAAATAACATAACATTTTAATGTTGTAGAATTTTTCACCACCCACCTATTCAATATATTGGGGAATATTAGAGAGTTGGATTCATAGCAACCCACAGTTTAAGAAGCTAAGCTCTAGGACACAAGGATCTCAAGGTCACTTGCTCACTGTTTGGGCTATGATGGCTCAGAGTGAATATAAATAGAAATTGTTTCTGTTCTGGCCAGAAACTGAGGTTCTTCCCCTCCCAGATTAATTATTTTGTTAAGGAAACTAGGACATTTTTTGCTCTCCATTCTTACTTAATGTTTAATTACTGAATGGTGGTTGCATCAGATAAACTGAAATATGAGAAAAGACCTAGCTTAAAAATGTCAAGGTATCTCACTGCATCTCGGGTCATTACCAGTCATCCTGATCTATGTCTGCCCACTGAACTCTGATGACTCTAGAGGAGAGAGTAAGACTGATGACTTTGCACAGCTTTGCCTCATTTAAATACAATTTACTTGCAAGTCAAGATATCACATTCCTGATTTCGTCCTCTTTGAAAACAAACGATGAATAACAGATGGATTATTTCAAGCCATTGCATCTTTCATGATCCCCAATGCCATCTACCAGCCATGAAAGACAGAGGTGATGTCTAGAGTTTGCCAGTGTGGGTTTTTTTTCTGACAGCAGCTTCTAACGTTCCAGCAACCTTTCCCTTGATTTCAGAGATTTACACCAATGTGGTATACAGAACAACACCCTCACAGAAATCAGTCAAAGAAGTTCCAAAGAAATGTAGCACTGGAAAAAGGTGGGATATCTGGGCTGAGCTCTCTCCTTAAATGGAAGTTTGGGTTCAATGGTCCCAATCTTCAATCAGAGAGGCATAGGATAGTGATGATGTGTATCTTGCAGGATGATGAGGTTATCCCAGCAATGAACTAACTGGGATTTGTCGTAACTGAGAGAAGTCAGTCAGAGAACTCCCAAGCTAGGGAAGACAAGTGAAAAAACAAAAACAAAAACAACCCCCCCAAAAATTTCTTTTGAAATCCTTCAGAAAGTAAAATTTTGAAATATTCACATTTGCATAATGGGCAACATACAGATGAACATGCTATGTGCTTCTGTGCTGGATATGATGGACTTCTTAAAAATAAACAAAATCAAAAAACCCCACAAACCTTCCATATTGATTCTAGAGATTCCCCTCCCCTCTAATTTCCCTCACTTTGCTTCGGTATAGAGTGCTGGGTGGTAAAATGAAAATTACTTTCATGGACCATTTATACCACAGTGTCCAAAGTAAATAAATAGAAAGGATTATTAATTTTATCTATGTGCTTATTGGGTTACTTTTAACTTCAGAGAAATTGTAAAATCTTGGAGATAAGAAGAACCCCATGATCATGTAATTCTTCTAGGACATGTTCAGGAGTAATCAGGAATTATTATAGAAAAAGTCATTGAGTCTTTCCTTGAAATATTTTTTACTACCCCACTTTCTTACATTATGTCTGTGAATTCATAATTGCTTTGCTTTCCTTTTCTTTACATTGTGTAATTACATTTAAATGCAGAGTAGATAAAGTGCTGGAGCCAGGAAGACCCCAGTTCAAATCTACTGAGTTTAAAGCTACTTGGTAGCTATGTGACCCAGGACAAATAACTTAAACTTTGCCTCAGTTTCCTCATCTATAAAACGGGGACAATGATATCACTTAACTCTCAGACTTTTTGAGAGGATAAAATGAGAAAATATTTGTCAAGTGTTTTGCAAGCTCTAAAGTGTTATGTAAATGTAAACTATTATTAATAGTCATAATAGTGTGATTAATATTTGCTATGTAGACTTTTATCATGTAATTTAGATTGCATTTCTCTTCATTTTTTCTACTCAACATAGTTTTGTGAATTAAAGACTTTTTTTAAAATTTTGAGATTATCAAATAATTTCTAACACAGAATCATATCATATCGATGGTTCTACATTTATGAAGCATTTGTTGACTTTCACAGACACATTAGCTTTATTTTAATTAAGGAATTTATACAGGATGATTTTCTGAGCTATAAGCCATTTTATATTATGCATGTTCCTAATAGACATATAAGTCACAGAGAGTAAATAAAATATCACTACACATTTTTTAAATTATATTAAATCCTTTTATTTCATCTGATGTGAAATTTCAAAATCACAGGAAATAGTAAAATGTAATTAAATAAAAATGCTATTAACAGAGCAATGGAATTCATATTTGGAGAAGAAATGATCTTTGTAAGTCATACTAGTGTGTCTGTAGCATACTACTTTAAATATATATGTATATGCATGTATATATATAAATATATATGTATAATATGTGCGTGAACACGATCAGTGCACTAATCATTCATCCCTCCATTCATTCAACCTGATGTGGTTGTTTAATTGAGTATCATTGTAATCTTGGACTGAGTAATGAGATAAACAACAAATAAAGGCTCTCTGTACCTCATATGCTTCAAGGCTAGTTGAGGAGATTGATCACATGCTCATGAAATGCATAAGTGATGACTAAAGATTTGTTTTTGATATTATTCAGTCATTTTAGTCTCTTAGTGACCCCATTTGGATTTTGTTTGGCAAAGATACTGGAGTAGTTTGCAATTTCCTTCTCCAGCTCATTTTACAGATGAGGAAACTGAGGAAAAAAGAATTAAGTGATTTGTCCAGGGTCACATAGTTAGTATGTGTCTGACGATATATTTTAACTCACATTTTCCTGACTTTAGGCCAGGCACTCTATCCACTCCATCACCTACCTGCACAGGTAGTATTTAGCTAAGTGGACAATGGCTGAAAGAAATTTAGGGAAATAGATGATCACATGGCCTGAAAGGGATGTGAAGGAGATAAAATTGAGGTAGACTTCAGGAGATGGTTGGGGTTCTGAATGAAGAATGGATTAAGGAATTAAATAAACAAAGGCATGGGCAGCTAGGAGGTGTAGTGGATACAGCACAGCCCTGGAGTCAGGAGGACTTGAGGTCTAATCCGACCTCAGACATGTACTAGCTGTATGACCCTGGACAAGTCACTTAACCTATTTGCCCCAGTTTTCTCATCTAGAAAATGAGCTGGATAAGGAAATGACAATCCAATCCAATACTTTTGCCAAGAAATCCACAGATGTTATCACAGGCAGTTGGACATAATTGAAATGACTCAACAATAACAAAACAAATTATAAAAATTCCAGGATCAGTGAAGAAATTGGCTGGATTCAAGTATTTATGCTAGGGCAGAGTAAGAATTAAGGTTTGGATGACTAGGGACAAATTTTGAAGATCTTTGAATTTCAAGCTATGGAATTTATACTTAATCATCTAGGCTGGTGATTCTTAACCTTTTATGTGTCATGGGCCAGTTAGATGTCCAGTGAAGTCTATGGACTCAATTTTAGGATTATTTTCTTACATCAAATAAAATATGTAGGAAAAATAATATACTGAAATATAGTTACCAAAATATTTTTAAAAAGACATGTCCCCAGACCTCAGGTGAGAAGCCCAAACTAGGCAGTGTGTGAAGTCACTTTTATAAGTTGTTGAGCAGAGGAGTATCACGATAACATAATTGTCTAATGTTATCTGCCACTGTGAAGATATGGTTTGTTGTTGAAAATGTTAATAAAAACCTATCTTTCTTCCCCTTTTGATATGTTGAACAAATTGGAAATGTAAATTTAAAGTAATCACTCAGGATGTTGTTAAAATAGTTAAGATTGTGAACATTGCAAAATCAAACGACAATTTTATATGTGAGGAACTGTGCAAATGGTAATTCCACTAGTAGAAATTGAGAAATCAAAAATGAAGAACACATTTGGGGGGGGGGAGATTAAAATTTCAATCTGAGATATATTGAGTGTGATGTCAGTTTGAAGATCTAGATACAGCCTATAAATAGTTAAAAATGCAGATTTAGTTGTGCCCTGCAGCTCTGCTCTGTGCTCTGCTGTGCTGTGCTGGGCAGCAGGAGAGGCCATGGTGGAGTCTGCACAGGCCCAAGCCTAGGCTCCAACCCAAACCCAGGCCCAGGTTCAGGCCCTGCAGCCCTGGAGCCTGCAGCATCCAGCTCCAGTTCCTACCCCCAGTCCAGTCCCCCTGTGGAGCAAGTAGGGGCTCTAGGGAGCAAGGTGCCCACAGCTGAGCCAATAGCAGCATGCCAGCCAGAGGAAGGTCTGTGGGCTGCCCCAGGCCAAAAAGCTGGAGAAGCTGGGGTCTTCTCGGCCTGCAAGGCTAATGATGCTTGCAAGCATAATGGCTGGAAGAATCCCAAGCCTCCCACTGCCCCCAATGGACCTTCAACAGCCTGCAGCCAAGCTAAGTGAGGCCTGGTGGAGCTGGGAGCACCTCCTAGCTGACCACGTGTCCCACCTGGAGAATGTGTCTGAGGATGAGATTCACAGGCTGCTGAGGATGGTGGTAGACATAGAGAATCTCTTCATGTCTGTGTACAAGGAAGAAGACACAGACACCAAGCAGGTTTACTTCTACCTCTTCAAGCTTTTGAGAAAAAGCATCCTACAGATGACACATCTGGTAGTGAAGGGGTCACTGGGAAGTCCCCCTTTGAGAAGCCCAATATTGAGCAGGGAGTACTGAATTTTGTGCAGTTTAACTTCAGCCACCTGGTCCCAAGGGAGCTGCAGACAATGTTTGAGCTCTCAAAGATGTTCCTGCTCTTCCTTAACTGCAAGAAGCTTAAGACTCCTGCCCAGTTCCGGCAGAGGTCACAGGGTGAAGATGTTGCCCCCTACAAGGTCAATTAAACCAGGTGGCTGTGTTACTGCCATGTCCCACAAAGCTGTGACAAACCTGCCCTGCTATGAGACAACTCATGTCTTTGGATGCAGCCTCCTTCCTGCAGTCCATCTTTACTCTTACCTGCTGACAACTGTTGGAGAAGTTTCAAGAAGAGGACACTTATCCTTACCAATTTCCCCAAGTTCCTGTCCATATTGGAGGAAGAGATCTATGGGGAAAATTCCCCTATTTGGGAATCAGGGTTCACCATGCCTTCCTCGGAGGGGCCACAGTTAGTTCCCTGGCCAGCCACTACATGTGCTGAAGCTGTGCCAACTGCCCTGTTATTTACCCAAAGCCTGAGTGGCAGCATCAGCAGCATCCTTGGCCTGGATCCTGGAGAGGCAGAGCCCATGCTGGGGGAGAACAGGAAACTTCCTGAGAACCTGACCCTGGAAGATGCCAAATGGTTTTGAGTAATGGGGGACATTCTGATGGAATTGGTCAATGAGGTCATGTCGAACATTACTGACCCTGTGGTCATGCTTGGGCCTGAGCACAAGCTTACTCTCAGCCAACAGAGCATGAGATGAGACTGCTCTGCTAGAGGAGCGTCCCGGGATCATCAAGTTCCATGTCATAGGAAATTCACTGGCACCAAAGGCCAATTGGCATGTTCTACTCTGGCTGGTTAGGCTATAGAATGTTTTATTCTTATCAGCTGCCCCAATTCCCAAAGAGTACATTGCCAGGCTTGTATTTGACCCAAAGCACAAGACATTGGCCCTAATCAAAGATGGATGAGTCATTGGGGGAATCTGCTTCTGAATGTTCCCAACCCAGGGCTTGACGGAAATTGTCTTCTGTGCAGTCACTTCCAACAAGCAAGTTAAGGGATATGGGACCCACCTAACAGAACCACCTGAAGGGATATCACATCAAGCACAACATTCTCTACTTCCTCACCCACACTGATGAATATGCCATCAACTACTTCAAAAAAACAGGAATTCTCCAAGGACATCAAGGTTCCTCAAAGTTGCTACCTGGGTTACATCAAAGATTATGAAGGGGCCACGCTGATGGAGTGTGAGCTAAATCCCAGGATTCCCTGTCCTGAGCTTTCCCATATCATCAAGAGGCAGGAGATAATCCAGGAACTGACTGAGCACAATCAAGCTCAGATTCGAAAGGTGTACCCAGGTCTTAGCTGCTTCAAGGAGGGTATAAGACAGATCCCCATGGAGGGTGTCCTTTGCATCCATGAAATGGGATGGAAGCCTCTGGGAAAGGAGAAGGGGAAGAAGGAACCTAAGGACCCGGACCAGCTCTATACAACCCTCAAAAACCTGCTGGCCCAAATCAAGACCCACCCCAGGGCCTGGCCCTTCATGGAGCCCATGAAGAAGGCAGAGGCACCAGAGAATTATGAGGTCATCTGCTTCCCCATAGACCTGAAGACCAGGTGATCGCTAACTGCGGTGAGTACTGCCACTGTGCCAGCACCCTGGAGAAGTTCTTTTATTTCAAGCTAAAAGAAGGGGGGCTTATTGACAAGTAGGGGGACCCCTGATGGGCTCTGCGACCTGTCTACCACTTCCCAGCCCTCAGCCTTGGGGCTTGCTGACAAGTTAGGGGACCACCAGAAAACCCCCCAACCTGCCCCCTGACCTGGCGTGCTCACTAACAAGTAGGGAGACTCCACCAGGCTCCCCAACCTGCCTCCTCTTCAGTCTCTTGCCCTCAAGGACTCATTGCTAAGTAGGGAACCTCCCACTGGGCTCCCTGACTTTGGGGGCTCATCTACAAATAGGGGGTCCCCAGTCTTTCTCAGTCTTTTCCCCTCAACCTTTAAGTTCTAGAGTCAGACTCCTCCCAGACCCTTCCTGCATCCCTTCCATGTAGGAGGAGTGGACAGAGGGGATGTTCTTCCATGACTGTCTTGAAATATTTCCCACTCCTAGTGTAGTCTCTTGCCCTAACCCCAACCCCTTTTCCCCCTTCCCAAACCACAGCATTGTGTCTACCTCTAGAGGAGGACGCCTTGTACTTGAATGGTTCTAATTCTGAAGTTCGAGGGCCCTATGGAATGGAGTGCCCCTCCTCCACAGCAGCTGGGGTCACTCCTTTCACCTCTATGACAAAGGGCTCATTGCTGTCTTGGTGTGTTGAGGGGGCTTAGAAAGGGGTGGGGCTGTCACATTGGAGTGCAGCTTGGATGCTGGCTGCCCAACCCCTTCTCTTCAGTGTCCACTCCAGCCCTCATCTGTTCCTTTGTAGAGATTTGTTCCCTCTGCATTTGCCCCACGTGGGGAACAATGAAGCTCTGAGGTTTGGTGTTTTTTTTTTGTTTGTTTCTTTTGTTTTTTTTTCCCCTCTAAATAAACAAATAAATGAATAAAAAAACAAAGATGCAGATTTAGAACTTCAAAGAGAGGTCAGGACTACAGAGATCCATTTTGGGATCATATGGCAGTTGAAATCTTGGATTGAATAAGATTTCATAGAGAAAATATGTTGGTGAATGAAGCAAAGATCACTGTGAATGGCCTATGTTGAATGAATGACTAAAGAAAAAGAGACAAACAGAACAAAATGTAAAATACTTATTGTGATGTATTGAACAGTATATAATTAATGAAGTTTTATTTTGTCTTGTTTGCATTCTAGAAGGTAACATTGTTACCAGTTGGGCCTATCACTAAAATTTCTTCCTGTCCAGACCTTCTGTGATGTTGAATACATGGCTTCACGATGACCCTACAAATGAAATATTTCTGAAAGTCTGTGTTTTTGCAAAACAACAAGACTTCACCTTCCTCCTAGAAGTAAGGGCCAGATTTATTGCTATTTAAGTACTGAACATTACTCATTCTGCTCATGAATATCTATGACTCTAAAGTTGAGCTACCTTTCAAGGCATCTTTATTTGATTGCTCAGATGCTTAGTAAAAAAAAAAAATCCTCATCTATTTATCAATATAGATTGTGTTTTTTTAGCACAGAGAATCTTCTAGCTTTATTATTTCATGATCATAACCCAGCTAAGCCAGATGATCCCACAGGCATTTATGAATAAAATTGAAGCTAGAACTACAAATAAACAGAAAATAGAACAAATCTACCAGTATTTTTCTAGTATTTCTTTCCATCATTTCTAACAGTGTAACTAGTAGTTTTGGATTTGGAAAACAGTCCCTGATGTGTTAAGTAAAGAAGTGGGAACAATACTTAAAAATGAAGTCAGGAAGAAGAGTTACACTAGATCAAGTACCCACAGAAGAGTTCTTGAGAGATGATCCAATTTTAAAAGGGATGACTGAAACGTGGAGAGCCACTGAATGATTAGAAAAGATCATACACACAATTGCTAAAAGAAAAAAGTGATTGAGAAGATATTAATAATTAATTCATAAGCTAAATATCTCATTTCTATAAAATTTTTTGAGAATAATTTTAATATATTTATCAAAAGTATTCTTGAAGAAAATACGAAAAGTGAAAAGACAGGATTTCACTAACATTTTCAATAGCTATACAAATACATCTGCATAACTATACAAATGACTGAAGGGTATGGAAAATAAAAGACAATTGTTTATTTTTTCCTTAATTATAAAATGTGACATTTGACTTGGTAGAACAAAATACAGTGTTTAAGGGTCTTCTTTTAATGTAAAATTATTTATTAACTTAAATTTACATAGGAGTCATGATGGATATTCTCTTTTAATATAATGTTGTTTACCAAGCAAATCTATTTGTCAAACATCATAGAATCAATGATTTTTGAGCAGAACAAGACCTTAAAAGCTCATTTCATCCTGTTTCCAGCCTCAGTGTGGAAAGAGAATTACTAGCCCCATTTTGAAAGAGAGGACGCAAAAGCCCAGAGAGAATAAGCCACTTAGCCAAGTTTACTTATGAATAATTTCAGTAGCAAAATATATAAATAGCCAATAAACAATTGAGGAACTAGAACCCAAACCTCTCATATTAGATTTGTGTGTTTTTTTTAACACAACATAAAAGTAAAGTGATAGCTATCTACATTAAAAATCTCTCAGATGTAAGCCAAGCAACAACAAAAAGATAACAACAAAAACATAAGGAGCTATTTTTAACTGAGCTTAACACCAAAACTGTACAAAGGGTAATTGCCATGGAAAATAGCCTCATTTAAGTGTAAGGAGTATGATTCCATTCCATAGGGAACATACCTGTAACACACTGTCGTTTGGTGGAAGAGATTTTGAGGCACCATGGGAACTTCTGTTGCAATAGCTGCTCACATTGATTTCTCCCCATAGAGGAAGTGAGATATTCAGAATTTTACTCTTTTAACTAACAATTTTTCCAAACAGTGATTTGTGGAATATTACAGAGTTGGATTCATAACAAGCAAAGCCTGTGTTCAAAGTTAAGGGTCTTCTTTAATAACTTGTCATTCATCCAAATGACGAGATCATACAAGAATCCTTTAAGGTTACAACCACAGAGATGACTAATTTGAATGATCAACTGATTATCAATGTCAAGGAATATATGAACAAATAAACAAATCTGTGTTCACAAATTTATGTTTTCTCTCTTAATGTACAGGATCCAAATGGAATCCTTACTATCTCTATAGATAATAACGTTTTCTGGATGTTGCTAGATGATATGGTGCATACTGTAACAAAGTCCATAATGCTAAAGGACTCATATAAGAAATTTGTGAGTATGCAAAAGAGATTGGTTTAACAATCTATCTAGGAAATTAACAACTGACAAACACAATCTCTAAAAATATATTAAGCATCTATTATATGCCAGAGACTAACCTATATGTTGGTGAAGCAAAGAATAAAACAAAAAATTCCTTCCCTCAAAGAGCTTCAATATAGAAATATATGTCTTTATTGAATATTATATGTGTGTGTGTAAATATCATATATTGTGCCATTTGAAATATGTTGGGGGTGTCTATCTCTGTTCTAAGTTATTGGGAAACTCAACTGGGGTTTCTAATATATTGCTATTTATTAATTAGAGGCTATTGCTATTTATTAATTAGAGGTCACATTTGAATTCAGGAAGATAAGTCTTCCTGAATCCAGGATTGGCAGACTCTCTATTTACATAGCTCTCCCTGAACTTATTTAAATGATCGTTGACTATTAACAAAAATGAAGGGGGGGGGGGCAGCTAGGTGGCGCAGAGGATAAAGCACGGGTCCTGGATTCAGGAGTACCTGAGTTCAAATCTGGCCTCAGACACTTGACACTTACTAGCTGTGTGACCCTGGGCAAGTCACTTAACCCCCATTGCCCTGCAAAAAAAACCAAACAACAACAAAAAAAATGAAGGGGGCAGCTAGGTGGCACATTAGATAAAGCACTGGCCCTGGATTCAGGAGAACATGAGTTCAAATCTGGCCTCAGACACTTGACACTTACTAGCTGTGTGACCCTGGGCAAGTCACTTAACCCTCATTGCCTCGCAGAAAAAAAAATAAAAACAGACAAATCTAAAGAAATAGGAAATGACTCTCTTATTAGTAAAGTTCATAAGGAAAATTTAACCAAATCAAGAAAAATTAACAAAACTTGGATATGAGAAACACCAAAAACCACTTTACTTCATTGCCAATAGAAAGGATATGGCAACTAAGGATAATACTTGTTCAGAGTATGAATTAATTTGCAAAAATTAGAAGGGGCTGAGAGAAGATTATAAGTAGGAGCCATCTTCTCCCCCCTTTTCAATGAAAATAGTGGAGAGGAAAATAAATTTACACTGAGTTTATTTAATACTTACAAAAGATACATCATCCTGAGAGTACTGATAGATGAAATTGGAAATCTTATAAGAAATAGTGCAAGGTGGAATATAGCTACAGGAATTTCTGCAACAATCTGTTCTCATAAGTAATAACAAAAAGTGATTGACATTCTATGAAGATATGGCAATATCATTTAAAAAATAATCAAATTGGGAGCCATGATGGCAGAGAGTATCCAGCAAGTCATCTGAGCTCTCCCAATTTTCCCTAAAACAACATTAAATCAAGCCTCTAAATAGATTCTGAAACTACAGAACCTAAAAAAAAGCAGAGAGACATAATATTCCAATCTGATATAATTTAGAAGACTTCAGGAAAGGTCAGTCTCACTCAGGCAAAAGGGGAGTAGAGCAAAGCTCAGTTCAGAACAGCACTAAGGAGGTCTGGCCAAGTCCCCAGGACGCTCTTGGCCACAGGAGAGCAACTGAGTCCCCTTGGGCCTGGCTCAGTAAGCTGGTGTCTCAGAAGGCCAGTTGTGACAACCACCAGCACCAGCTGAGAGGGCAGGCTGCCAGCTGGAGGGCCACCCATGTGACAGGCATGACTGAGCCTAGCCATCCCAGTGCCTGGAGCAAGCACAGGGAGAAAGGCCAGGACAGTGAGAAATCCGCAAGCCATAGATACCTCAGAGTAGAAAGACAGTGACACAGCCACTATCCCCCAGGACAAGAAGTTTGAAACAGTGACCCTTGTGCCCCAGGAGAAGACCTCAACTTAAAAAAAAAAAAAAAAAAAAACAAGCTACAATATGAGTAAGAAACTGAAGTGGGCTCTTACCATTCAGAGCTTCTGTGTCAACAGGTAAGAGCAAAACACAAACTCAGATGAGGAAAATACTCTCAAATGCCTACATGTTAAGCCTCAAGAGGGAAGATGAATTGGTCTCAAGACCAAAAAGCCTTCTTGAAAGATCTCAAAAAGGATTTTAAAAATCAATTAAGAGAGGTAGAAGAAAAAATGGGGAGATTAATAAAAGAAACACAAGAAGATTATGAAAAAAGAATCAACAGCTTGGAAAAGGAAGCACAAAGATTGAATGAAGAAAACAATTATTTAAAAAATTCATTTGGTCGAATGGAAAAGGAAGTGCAAAAGGTTACTGAAGAATTCAATGCCTTAAACATTCAAATTTGACAGATGGAAGCTAATGACTCTATGAGACACCAGGAATCAGTCAAGCAGAATCAAAAGAATGAAATACCTCATTGGAAAGAAAACTAACCTGGAAAAGAGATATAGGAGAGAAAATTTGAGAATTATTGGACTGCATGGAAGCCATGATCAGAAAAAGAGTCTAGACACCATATTCCAGTAAATTATCAAGGAGAATTGCCATGATATAGAATTAGAGGATAAAATTTTCATTGAAAGGATCCACTGATCACCTCCTGAAGGAGACCCCAAAAGGAAAACTCCAAGGGATATGGTAGCCAAATTCCAGAATCATCAGGTGAAGGAGAAAATACTCAAGGCAGCCAGAAAGAAGCAACTTAAGTATCATGGAGCCACAGCCAGGATTCCAACATTAAAGGATCACAAACCTTGGAATATGATATTTCAGAAGGCAAAGGAGCTTATATTGCAATCAATACTCAACTACCCAGGAAAACTGAGCATTCTCTCTCAGGGGAAAAGATGGACATTCAATGAAATAGGGGACTATCAAGGTTTCCTGATGAAAAGACAAGAACTGAATAGAAAATTCAGTCTAAACATACAAGACTCAAAAGGAGTTCAAAAAGGTAAATGTGTGTGTGGGGGGTTATTCAATAAGGTTAAACTTTTTACAATCCTACACATGAAAATAATACCTATAACTCTTGAGAACTGTATATATATATATATATATACAGTTATATATATATATATATATAACTGTATATATATATATATATATATATATATATATATATATATATTTGGGCAGACAGAAGAATTATACACAGAGGATATAAATATAAATTGTCTTTGATGTGATGATATCTAGAAACACATTTCAAGCAGAGAGATACACACAGAGTAAAGGTAAAAGGTTGGAGCAGAATATATTATGCTTCCGCTGAAGTTAAAAAAAAAAAAACAGGGGTAGCAATCCATATCTTAGACAAAGAAAAAGCAAAAATAGATCTAATCAAAAGAGATAAAGAAGGAAACTACATCTTGCTAAAAGATAGTAGTAAACATGTATGTGCCAAGTGGTATAGCACCAAATACTTAGAAGAGAATTTAAGTGAGTTACAAGAGGAAATAGATAGCAATACTATACTGGTGTTGGATCTGAAACTTCCCCTCTCAGAATTACATAAATCTAGCAAAAAAAATAAATAAGAAAGAAGTTACAGAGGTGACTAGTATGCTAGAAAAGTTAGATATGATAGATATCTGTAGAAAATTGAATGGACATAGAAAGTAATATACCTTTTTCTTAGCAGTACATGGCACATTTTCAAAAATAGACCATATATTAGGGCATTAAACCACATAGTCAAGGTAGGAAGGCAGAAATAGCAAATGCATCATCTCACATCGTGATGCAATAAAAATTACATGTAATAAGGAGCCATGGAATGGTAGACTGAAAATTAATTGGAAACTAAATAATCTCATCCTAAAGAATCAGTGGGTCAAACAACAAATCATAGAAATAATCAATAACTTGATCCAAGAGAATGAGAATAATGAGACAGCATACAAAAACCTATGGGATGCAGCCAACGCAGTGCTTAGGGGAAATTTTTTATCTCTATATGCTTACATGAATAAAAAAGAGAAAGAGGAGATCAATGATTTGGGCATGGAACTAAAAAAGCTAGAAAAAGAACAAATTAAAAATCCCCTATTAAATACTAAATTAGAAATCCTGTAAATCAAAAGAGAAATTAATACAATTGAAAGCAAGAAACTAAAGAATTAATCAATAAAACTAAGAGCTGGTTTTATGAAAAAAAAAACAATAAAATAGATAAACCTTTGGTTAATTTGATGAAAAAAGAAAACCAACTTACCAGTATCAAAAATGAAAGGGGTGATTTTACCAACAATGAAATGAAAATTAAAGCAATAAGTAGGAACTATTTTGCCCAACTGCATGCCAATAAAATTGATAATCTAAATGAAATAGTAAATATTTACAAAAATACAAATTGCCCAGGTGAACTTGAGGAAATAAAATCCTTAAATAAGCGCATATTAGAAAAAGAAATTGAACAAGCATAAATGAATTCCCTAAGAAAAAATCTCCAGGGCCAAATGGGTTTACAAGTGTATTCTACCTAATATTAAAAGAAGAATTAATTCCAATACTATACAAATTATTTGGAAAAATAGGGGAAGGAGTTCTACCAAATTCCTTTTATGACATAAATATGGTGTTGATACCTAAATCAGGTAGAGCCAAAACAGAGGCAGAGAATTATAGACCAATTTCCCTAATGGATATTGATAAAAAAAATCTTAAATAAGATATTAGTAAGGAGATTACAGCACATGATCACCATGATAATACACTATGACCAGGTGGGATTTATACCAGAAATTCAGGACTGGTTCAATATTAAGAAAACTCTCAACATAATCAACCACATCAATAAGAAAACTAACCAAAAGCATATGATTATCTCATTAGATGCAGAGAAAGCTTTTGACAAAACATAGCAACCATTCCTAATAAAAACACTAAAGAGGATATGAATAGGTCAAGCTTTCTTTAAAATAATAAGCAGTATCTACATAAAACCATTAGCAAGCATTATATGTAATGGAGATAAGTTAGAGACATTCCCAATAAGATCAGGGGTGAAACAGGGATGTCCATTATCACCTCTATTATTTAATATTGTACTAGAAATATTAGCTTTAGCAATCAGAGAACAAAAAGGAACTGAAGGAATTAGAATAGGCAAGGAGAAAGAAGAATATCACTCTTTACAGATGATATGATGGTATACTTAAAGAATCCTAGAAAACCAACTAAAATATTACTTGAAACAATTAACTACTTTAGCAAAGTTGCAGGATATAAAACAAGTCTATATAAGTCATCAGCTTTCTATACATGACCAACAAAGTCTAGCAGCAGGAGATAGAAAGAGAAATTCTATTTAAAGTAATGGTATACAATATAAAATATTTGGGAGTCTACTTGCCAAGACAAACCCAGTAACTCTATGAACACAATTACAAAACACTTTTTACATGAATCAAATCAGATCTAAATAATTGGAAAAATATCAATTGCTCATGGATAGGTCAAGCTAATATAATAAAAATGACAATTCTACCTAAATTTATTTACTTTTTCAGTGCCACACCAACCAGACTACCTAAAAATTATTTTATAGAGCTAGAAAAAATAATAACAAAATTCATCTGGAAAAACAAATGGTCAAGAATATCAAGGGAACTAATGAAAAAAAAATTGCCAGGATGGTGGGCTAGCTATACCAAGTTGGAAGCTTTACTATAAATCAGCAGTCATCAAAACTCATTTTGTACTGGCTAAGAAATAGAGTGGTGGATCAATGGAATATCTTAGGCACAGGAGGCATAGTAGTAAATGACTTTTGTCATGTACTGTCTCATAAGCAAAAAGACTCCAGCTTCTGGGATAGGAACTCAGTATTTGACAAAATCTGCTGGGAAAACTGGAGGATAGTATGGCAGAAACTAGGCATGGATCAACATCTTATAACTTATACTAAAATAAGGTCAAAATGGGTACATGATTTAGACATAAAAGTTGATACCATAGGTAAATTAGGAGAGGAAAGAATATTTTACCTTTTAGATCTTTGGAAAGGAGAACAGTTTATGACCAAACTAAAACATAGAAAATATTATGAATTGCAAAATGATTTTGATTACAGTAAATTAAAAAGGTTTGTAGAAACAGAAGTACTGCATCCAAAATTAGAAGGGATGCAGAAAGCTGAGAAATAATTTTTCTAGCCAGTATTTCTGATAAAGGTCTCATTTCTAAAATATATAGGGAACTAAATAAAATTTATAAGAATCCAAGTCACTTTACAATTGAGAAATGGTCAAAGGATATGAACAGGAAGTTTTCTGATGAAGAAATCAAAGCTATATATTGCCATATGAAATAAATGCTCTAAATGACTTATGATTGGAGAAATGCATATTAAAATATTTCTGAGGTACCACCTCACACCTATCAGATTGGCTAATATGACATAAAAGGAAAAGAATAAATGTTGGAGAAGCTGTGGAAAAATTGAAGCACTAATGCTTTGTTGGTGGAGCTGGGAACACATTCTGGAGATCAATTTGAAACTATGCCAAAGGGCTATAAAGTTTTGCATACCCTTTGACCCAGCAATACCACTATTAGGTCTTTTTCCCAAAGAAGTCATAAAAAGGGAAAAAGACCCACATGTACAAAAGTACTTATAACTTTTCTTTTTGTGGTGGCAAGGAATTGGAAACTGAGGGGATGCCCATCAATTGAGGAATGGCTGAACAAGTTGTGTTATATAAATGTAATCGAATACTATTGTGCTGTAAGAAACAATGAGCACTTGGATTTCAGAGAAACCTGGAAGGACTTAAATGAACTGATATTGAGTGAGATGAGCAGAACCAGGAGAACATCTTACACAATATCAACAACATTGTGTGTTGATCAACTGTGGATAGACTTAACTCTTCTCAGCAATACAATGATCCAAAATAGTTCCAAAGGACTCATGATGGAAAATTCTCCCCAAATCCAGAAAAAAAAGGAATTGTGGAATCTAGATGTAGATTGCACCATACTATTTCTTTTTTATTATTGTTTTTATTTTTTGAGGTTTCTTTTCCTTTTTGCTCTGATTCTTCTTGCACAGCATGACTAATGCAGAAATATGTTTAATGTGATTGTACATATATAACCTATATCAGATTGCTTGCTGTCTTGGGAAGGGGGTAAAGGAGGGGAGGAGGGAGAAAAAATTGAAACTATAAATCTTATAAAAACAAATTTTGAAAACTAATTCTACATGTAACTGAAAAATAAGAAAATATTTTTATCAGAAAAAAGCAAAAAAAAGAAAACAAACTGCAAAAAAAAAAATAAAATCAATAAGAGTGACAGGATATAACTGACCAAAACCTTTGAGAAGAAACTCATACTGAGAAGTGCACAAATTTTCAAGTTATCCCAGAGGTATTTACCAAAATAACTTAAGTGCTGATATATGCTATTCATGTCCAAAAATGATATACAATAAAATAAATTGGATGATCTAAAACTAAAATTGGAATTGTTTGTTTTAATATATTTATTTAAAATACTTTATATTACCCTAATTCTGGATATTATCAGCTCCCCCCAAGTTAAAATTGTGAAACCTTTTTTTGTACCAAAAAAAAAACATTTGAGCAACAACTGATATGTCAAAAACCACTGCTGGATAAGGATGAAGATGAGGAGGATGAGGATGAGAATGGAAAGTAAAGGAATATCTTGCTATAAAAGTCATTTATTTTTTGTTGTTGTTGTTGGCACTGTTTATTTTAACATTATTTCTTTGTACACAATGAAAGGACAGTAGTATTTGGAAACTATAAGGTAAAGCAGCAATACAAAGAGAAAGGGGACAAATCATTTCTTTTCTTTCCCTCATCTTCCTGTGCCTGATGCCAACTGCATCTGATGTAAACCTGTTATATAATCCATGGATATGCACTGGTGCCCTTAAATTGTAAGAAAAAGTTGTATATTTTGAAGATCTTCTCTGAGGAATCCTTGAGAGAACATGAACAATGGGTTCAGCACTACCAGATCTTAAAATAAGGAAGTAATTATCAAAAATATCTGCTACTGGATAAGAAATAGGTAGATGAATGGAATAGGGCAAACACACAAATTGCAGCAGCAAATAAACATAATAACCTAGTATTTGACAAGGAAAAAGAAAAGCTTTTGGGACAATAATTCAATATTTGGTAAAAAAAAATGTTGGGAAAGGTGGAAAGCAGCATAGCTCAATATCTTACGTCATTTACCAAGATAAGGTCTAAATGGATACATGACCTAGATATAAAGAGAGATATTAAACAAAAATTGGAAGGACATGTAACATATTACTTTTCAGACTTGTTGAACAGTAAACAATTTATAAATAAATCAGATATAGAATAAAATTAGGTGTAAAATGGATAATATATATTACATTAAATTAGAAAAATTTTACACAAAGCATATTTTGCATAAAACAAATGTAGCTAAGATCAGAGGAAAGCAGAAAATTGGGAAGAAATTTATAGACTGTATCTCAGATAAAGGTGTCATATCAAAAATATATAAAGAAATTTGTAAAATCTGTAAGAAAACAAGTCATTTCCCAATTGATAACTTATTAATTGACATGAACAGGCAATTTTCTAAAGAGATCAAAACAATTTATAGTCATGTGCAAAATGCTCTAAATCATTATTGATTAGATAAATACAAATTAAAACAACCTTGAAATATCACTTTACATCTACCAGATTGGCTATAATGATAGAAAGCAAAAATGACAAATGTTTGAAAGAATGTGGAAAAAGTGTGACGCTAATTCATGTTGGTGGAATTGTGAACTGATCCTACCATACTTTGAGAGAAATCTGGAATTATGCCCAAAGAGTTATAAAACTACTTACAACTTTGACCCAGTCATACTGCTACTTGTTCTACTTAAGATGATTAGGGACAAAGGGAAATAACCTATATGTTCTAAATTGTTTATAGCAGCTCTGTTTTGGCAAAGAACTAGAAATTACATGGATGTCCATCAATTGGGAAATGGCTAATTAAGTGGTGGCATATGATTGTGATAGAATACTACTATGTTATAAGAAATGATGAACTCAGCGGTCTTACAAGAACATGGAAAGACTTTCATGTAATAATATAGAGTAAAATAATCAGAACCAAGAGAATATTGTGTACAGTAACAGCATGGTTTTAAGAATGATTTTGGGGGCAGCTAGGTGGCTCAGTGGATAAAGCACTGGCCCTGGATTCAGGAGTACCTGAGTTCAAATCCGACCTCAGACACTTGATATGTACTAGCTGTGTGACCCTGGGCAAGTCACTTAACCCCCATACCCCCCCAAAAAAAAGAATGACTTTGAGGGGGATGGAGCCAAGATGGTGGAAGAAAGGCAGTGACTTGCCTGAGCTCTCCCCAACACCCCACCAAATACCTTCAAATAAAGCCATAAAACAATTCTCGGAGCAGTAGAACCCATGAAAGGAGAGGGTTTAATCATTTTCCAGCCAAAGATGACTTAGAAAGTTGGTAGGAAAGGTCTGTTGTACTGGGGGGAGAGTGGAACACAGCCCAGCAAAGGCCGCACCCACAAACCAGGCATCAACAGCCTCTGAATCACCTGCAGTAGCAGTTGCTTCCGGAACTCAGCCAATGGACAGTGAGGGGATTGAGTAGCTGGACAGGGAGAGATTACAGGGGTTTCTTTGCTTGTGCTGAGCCAGGACTCTGTTGTTTTGCCCATGCTTAGATCCAGGGCACAGTCTTAGGTGGTGGTCCCAGGCAGTGGAGGAGCACAGGCACACCGGAGCTTGCAACCCCAGTAGAGCAGAGCTCTTTTCCAGGTACCAAGGCAGAGATGCAGGCGTGTGGTTGCTGGAAGACCAGAGTGCAGTCTGTGGGAGTGGTGGACATACCTCTCCTTGAGTTGTGCCACCTTGGAGGAACTAGAGACTTGAGGATTCCTGGAGGTGTCTCAGCAAGCTGCTCCTCAGGCCCCCTGAAGCTTAGGAAACTGTGCCCTCCACACTGGAAGCAGTGCCCCAGTTAAACAAAGAGTTCAAAGTCAAGAAATAGGCTGGGGGGAGGGGCAGCTAGGTGGCACAGTGGATAAAGCACTGGCCCTGGATTCAGGAGTACCTGAGTTCAAATCCAGCCTCAGACACTTGGCACTTACTATCTGTGTGACCTTGGGCAAGTCACTTAACCCCCATAGCCCCACAAAACAAACAAACAAAAAAAGGAATTCTATGTTTTGGGGCAGCTAGGTGGCGCAGTGGATAAAGCATGGCCCCTGGATTCAGGAGTACCTGAGTTCAAATCCGGCCTCAGACACTTGACATTTACTAGCTGTGTGACCTTGGGCAAGTCACTTAACCCCAAATGCCCCACAAAAAAACAAACAAAAAAGTAGAAAAAAGGCAACAAGTGGATTTACCCCCCCCAAAAAAAAAGAAGAAGAAGAAGAAGAAGAAGAGGAGGAGGAAGAAGAAGAAGAAGAAGAAGAAGAAGAAGAAGAAGAAGAAGAAGAAGAAGAAGAAGAGGAAGAAGAAGAAGAAGAAGAAGAAGAAGAAGAAGAAGAAGAAGAAGAAGAGGAAGAAGAAGAAGAAGAAGAAGAAGAAGAAGAAGAAGAAGAAGAAGAAGAAGAAGAAGAAGAAGAAGAAGAAGAAGAAGAAAAGAAATAGGCTGGGAAAATTAGCAAACAGAAAAAAAATGCTGACCCTAGAATGTGTCTATGGTGACAAGGAAGATCAAAATACACCCTCAGAAGAAGATAACAAAGTCAAAACTCCTACATCCAAAGCTTCCAAAAAATATGAATTGGTTTCAGGTCTCAAAAAGGACCTTGAAAATAAAGTAGGAGAGGTAGAGGAAAAAATGGAAAGATAAATGAGAGTGATGCAAGAAAATCATGAAAAAAGTCAACATTTTGAAAAGTCAAATTGGCCAAGTGAAAAAGGAGGTACAAAAACTCTCTGAAGAAAATAATTTCTTAAAAATTATGATTGAGTAAATGGAAGCTAATGACTTTAAGAGAAACCAAGAAGGGGGCAGCTAGATGACGCAGTGGATAAAGCACCGGCCTTGGATTCAGGAGTACCTGAGTTCAAATCCGACCTTAGACACTTGACACTTACTAGCTGTGTGACCTTGGGCAAGTCACTTAACCCCCATTGCCCCACAAAATTAAAAAAAAAAAAAGAGAAACCAAGAAACAATAAATCAAATTCAAAAGAATGAAAAAATAGAAGGCAATGTGAAATATCTCATTGGATAAACAACTGACATGAAAATAGAGATAATTTAAAAATTATTGGACTACCTGAAAGCCAAGATCAAAAAGAAAAAAATCTAGACATCTTCTTCCAACAAATTGTCAGGGAAAATTGCCCTGATATTCTAGAATCAGAAGGTAAGATAGAAATTGAAAGAATCACTGATCACCTCCTGAAAGTGATCCCCAAATGAAAACTTCCATGTATATTATAGTCAAATTCAAGAACTCCCTGGTCGAGGAGAAAATATTGCAATCAGCCAAAAAATAACCCCCTAAAAAAACCCCCCAAAAGAACCAAGTCAAGTATTGTGAAGCCACAATCAAGAAAACACAAGATCTAGCAGCTTCTACATTAAAGTATTAGAGGGCTTGGAATATGATATTCAAGAGGACAAAGGAACTGGGATTATAACCAAGAATTGCCTACCCAGAAAAAACTCAGTATAATGCTTCTGGGGAAAAATGGGAATTCAATGAAAGAGAGAACTTTCAGGTATTCTTGATGAAAAGACCTGAGCTGAATAGAAAATTTGACTTTCACATACAAGCCCCTAAAGAAACATAAAAGGGTAAACAAGAAAAAGAAATCATAAGGGATATTAAAAGGTTAAACTGTTTATATTCCTATATGAAAAGATGATGATTATAACTCATAAGAACTTTCTCATTATTTGGGCAGCTAGATGGAGTATACTTAGATAGAGGGTACAGGTGTGAGTTGAATATGAAGGGATATTATCTTAAAAAAATAAAATTAAGGGGTAAGAGGAATGCCCTGGGAGAAATGGAAAGGGAGGGGGGGAATGGGGTACGCAACCCCAGGTGTATAGGTATATAAAATAGGTATACATAGGCTTTTACTGTTGCCAAATTTTTGGGACCCCCATAGTTAGTTATATGGGGCTGCAGCTCACAGTTTAAGAAGCTTTGTGCTAAAGTACAAGTGATATTTTCAGAGACTTTCTTTTCAAACTGTTTTCTGGCAGTAAAATGTTACTTCTCTATGTGAAATCAGCATCTCATACGTAGGTAAGCCCTCTTACTGATACTAAATTCATATTTGTTAAAAGAATCTCTACAGTACCCATTTATGAAATCTGTCCAGTGGAAAAACAGTGATTGTGTTCTGCTGGTGTTCCAATTAGTCTATAGATCCTGTGTTCCCAACATGATGATAATACAATCCGTTTGATTAATGCATTGCAAAAGAGACTTCTAATCACCCACTCCCTTAAGATAGAACAGCAATGGGATGATTCTGATGTTATCATCATGTAATTAGTAAGCCTCTAAAACACTAGAAGACTCTTTTGGATAAACACCCAGCAGTTTGGCTGCTTATCTGCATTTTTCAAATCTGGTGTATTGTGGAGAAAGTTTGTCAAGAAAGGGCTATTCGGCAGTATTTCACAGTTTTATTTTGCAGTACTGCAGAGGGACATGAAAAATGATTAACACATTTTTCTTTGTAAAAGGTGAGGCAGCTTCCCAAAACCTTCCCAAAAGCTCAGCAAGAGGAGGATGTATTTTTCTCCAAGTTGGTTCAGTCATCCCTCAATATTTATTTTGGGGGCAGTATACATAAAAATAGAATGAAGAACATATATTACAATGTTAGCAACCACGTTTTTGTTGCTTACTTCAAAATAAGGGAAATACATTGTTACTTCTTGCTTTCCATTTGGACATTATGTTCACAATTAGTATCCATTCTGAAACCAGCGCTCAGATAACTTCAACATTTAGGTAAATATGGAAGCCAAACCATTCAAATGTTTAAATAAAATATTAATAATTTTACAAATCATTCATATGATGATATTTGGAAGTGTTCCACAGTTCATAATTCAACAATATTGAATTTCTAGTTTGATAATTCAATTAAGCAATTCATCAGACATTTAAGTGCCTACTATATAAAATAAAACAAAACTGTGCTATGCACCAATGACACAAGGACAAAAACTAGTGTCCCTGCCCTGAAAGCTATTTTACAGGCTATTTTGGGAGAGGAGAAAAGAGAAGGTAGAGATAGAATATAATAAATATGCAGATATGAAAATACCAGGTAGTTTGAGGAAAAACAATGTGATAGTAACAACTGAAGAGAAACAAAGTAGGCTGAATGGAGCAACTTGTACTTGAATTGTGCTTTAATGAAACATAAGGATAGTGAGAAGTGGACATTCTGGAAATCAAAATTAACTCGTGAAAATTCATAGAAGCATTCAATGAAAAAAAGAAGACTTTCAGGTATTCATGATGAAAAGATCAGAACCAAATGGAAAATTTGACTTTCAAATACCCTAGAGAACCATAAAAAATTGGAATTGGGGGACATACCTGCGGTCATGCAGTAGGTAACTCTCTTTTGTCTGAGGCTGAGTTTTGGCTGGGGTCCCCCCTTGGTCAGGGGTGGATGTTTTGTCCACTGTGTCACCCAGCTTCCCCATGATGACATCTTTAGGGTAAAATTGAGGGGGGAGAGTAATGCACTGGAGGAGGAGGAAGGGCAGAGATAGCACGGGGTGAAATTCCACATGAAAGAAAGTCAACATGAGACCACCTTCAAGTCCAGTGAACCAACGGATTTGGATGACGCTATCCAATCAATTAGAAGCAGTGTATAAGGACTGCCTCTACTCCAGACTGATCAAAAGCTTCCACGCTCAGTTTGAGGGCAGTTCATGGTTGAAGCAGGCTTGTAGCAAAGGACTTGAAGAAGAACCAGACCAGGCTGGAACTCTAGGCTAGGTAGGCCTTTTCTTAACTCCAAGGGTGTTGTTTTTTTTCTCTAATACCTAGTATGCTTTAATAAACACTTAATGCCCAAAGACTGGTGCTAAAGCTTCTAATTTAAGGCAACCACTCATTAGATTTTAAACATTGTAGCTAGAATTTTAGACCCTTACAGGGTGAAAGAAGATAGATAATAGAGTAAATATCATCGGGAAGAGAATAGGATGGAGGGAAACAGTTAACAATAGTAATAATGAAAAAGAGAAAAGGGGGAAAATATTGTACAAAAATATTTATAGCAACTCTTTGTGGTGGCTAACAATTAGGATTCAAGGGACTCTCCATTAATTGAGGAATGACTAAAGAAACTATAGTGGTATAAGATTGTAGTGGAATGTGGAAGGGGGAGGAAAGGGAGGGAGGGAGAAAAATTTGGAACTCTAAATCTTATGAAAATGATTGTTGAAAACTACCCTTACATGCAACTGAAAAAATGAAATAAATGTTTGTTGCAAAAAAAAAAAAGAAAAAAGAAAATGCATAGAAGCAGGAAATGTAATGTGGGATCAGGGAAAAATAATTAGTAGCCTAATTTGGATGGAACATACTGCGAGCAAAAGAGAATAATGTAAAATGGGACTAGCTTAGTTTGAATCAGTTTGTGAAAGAAAAGGTGTTAGGGAGTCAACAAAAGTTTTTGAGCAGGGGAATAAAATGGTCATATCTGGGCTTTAGGAAGATAATTTTGTCACTTATGTAGAGGAGGAATCAAAGAAGGAAGTGATTTTAACCATCAAAAGTATTTAGTGGGTCATTATAATTTTTCACAGGAAAAAAGAGTAAGAATGTGAGAGATGTTAATAGATAATATTTATAAGAATAGGCAACTTATTGTATAATGAAGGAGTAAGGAAATGAGGGAATGGTCAAGAATGATTTCCAGAATTATGAACCTTGTTGATTGCTATGGTGGTGGGGCTGCTGAAAGATGTATTCTTCACTTAGGCTTTCACCCTGATTAATGAGGCAAAACAGGACAAAGAGAAATATAAGGACTTTATTATAAATACCTGAAGTTAGCAACAAATTAAGGGATTGAGCACTGAAGATCAGCAATAGCTTCAATGTAGAAACAGCTATTATAGTAACTGTAAGACAATCCATAGCAGTCTATTTCAAAAAAAGAGGCTGGGTCCTTGAATCTCCCTTCCTCCCCAAGGTAACAAGAACATGATAATTTGCAGATATGTGATATGTGATAAAGAGCAGGTGACACACTTGTTGTCTCTTTCCCCACCAGAGCTTCCTCCAACAGTTTGATGATCAGGACTGGGAACAATGAATAACTGAGTCAACATAACTTTCAACAGGGCCAACTAACCAAAATAGGTAAGTTGGATAGGTGAGTAGTTTAAGTGGGGGAAATGATCAGGTTTGTTTAGGATTTAGTGAATTTGATATTCTGATGAAACACCAGGTGGAGGTATGCAGCAGGAAGTTAGAAAAAAAGGCAGAATTCTACTGGCAGATTAATGCTTAATATTTAGATTTGGAAGTTATTCACATAGAGATAATAATTGTATCTCTGGGAGCTGGTAAGGTCTCTAAGGGTGAGAATATTGAAAGAAAAGATTAAAGGACAAAGGATACCAACTTAAGGGACAACTATTCTTTATTAGGTGGGAAATGGAAGATGATCCTACAAGGGAGAGAAGACATAATGTAAGAAGGGAATTAGGAAGGAGTAGTGTCACAAAAGACTAGTAATTCATTGTAGTCCATTTGTACTTACAGGCTATTACATAAATTTTGGCTAAACAGGAGACAACTTTGGACTTCAAGTGCTTCATGGTCCTCAAGAGTTTTTTGTTTACTCATCCCTGAATTCGTTCATTTAATCAAACTATCAAAGGGAACCAAAGTGTAAATATACCCTTTTAAGATCAGTGAATTAAATAGGATGACCTGAGAAATAAGTATCTACAAGTTAAATATGATAAATTTGTCCAGTTTTGACTTGATAATCTCAACATATTAAAGTGTTTGACTTCAGATGGTGACCACTTCACAATATTGTTCAGGTACTGGCTGCACTAGATGAGTTCTGAAATCTTCCCAACTCTAAGATTCTGCAATTTTGAAATACAAATGTGGCAATTTCATGTCAAGAACTACTCCTATTCTAGCAAGTATAATAGCCATATAGTTTTAGAAAAGCACTTAAGTAGGAAAGTTACATACCCATTCTTGATTAAATAGATTATGGATATATTTGGCTGCTCTGTACTGAGTCTTAGCATGACCACTAATACATAAACACTAACAGTACGGTGATCTTTTTGTTATACTTCTTGGGTACAGATGACCAATCTTAAAAGAAAGAGAAGCCCACCAATGAACATGAACAAAATTTTGAAAATTAGGTATCTTTCTGATCATAGTCACTGAAAAATGTTACCCATAAATAACTTTTCTTTTCATTTTTTCCTGATTTATTTTCAAATGAAATGGAATGGAAAAACATTTATTAATTGGGTATTACATGTCAAGCACACTGGAGATACAAGTAGAAAATTGAGATAATCTCCATTCTCAAAAAGCTCACAGTTCAATTGGAAGAAACAACAAATAAGTGAAGGTGCATATTCATGTTCAGTTTGTGTCAGATGGAAAGGCCAAGTAGAATTTGATCAAGGAAGTTAGGAATGCAGATGGCAATGTCCAAAGTATCTTGGAAAGTAAGGGAAGAATAGGCACTTATACTTACCAAGAGCATAGTGGGATTAAGAGTTAGAGTAGAGTGAGGCTATGGAATATCTTTAGCAAAGGTAGAGATGTATGGGGATGAGTATCCAGCTGGCAGTGGGGCATATTTTCTCTGTTAGGAATATAGTAGATGATCAAAAAGGGAGAGCTGAGCAGGAAAAAAAGCTCTAACTCATTTTTGTGGCACTATTTGTGGCTGGCCTCTCTTTCCACCTATTGGCAGGTTGAAGGAGAGGAGAAGGTCTCTGAATCCTTGCCAAGGGGCTTGTAGAGGTAGCTGATTACAGTAATTTGATAGTTTGAGGCACATTATAAAAAAGAAAAAAGATAATATAATATAAAAGCAATATAAGCATTTTAAAAAATATAGATCATAGGTTGACAGAGCTGCAGCACTTTAGTTCATTTAAAGCAACCTCTCATTTTATGTATAGGGAAACATAGGCTAAATGGCATATATAAAACCACATATGAAGTCAGTGCCTATTTGGAACCTCTGGTCTTCTGACTGGACATTCACCATTCTTCCCAGTGAGATTATTAAATGGAAGGGCTGAAGTACTTTATCTCTTTACACATATGCTCAATAAGAATAAGGACTAGATTTGTAATTTCATGAGTATTAAGAACTCCCAAATGGGGAAATTCCTTCAGCCACTGCAGGTCATCAATTTCTCTGCAATTTAGAGTCTTAGATGATTGCCTAGAACAACTTGACTTTAAGTCATATGCTCAGGGCAGCATAGCCAGTATGTGACAAAGGCAAGATTTGCACTAAAATCTCCCTGGCTCTGAAATGAATTCTCTATTCATTATACCAGTGGAAAGGATTCAGGCTTTGATCATGACGCTTATTTCATGATAAGAATCTGAGCATCTAATCCCTTATGTGGTTTGTTTTTTTATTTGTATTTTTAGTTTCAAATTCTGTGCCTCCTTCCCCACATATATAGAAAGTAAGAAATGTGATACCATTTTACATATTGTCATACAAAACAACTTTCCCTATTAGTCATGTTGCAAAAATAAATAAGATGAAAAAAAATGAATAAAATGGGAGGAAATGCTTCAGTCTGCACTCAGAGTTCAACAGTTTTTTCTCTGGAAGTGGACAGCATTTTTAATTGTGTGTTCTTTAGAATTGTTATGGATCATCATATTGAGCTAAGTAGCTAAGTGTTTCACAGTTGATTATTGTTGCAATATTACTGCTATTATGTACAAAGTTTTTCTAGTTCTGCTCACTTCACTTTGCATCAATTCATATGTCTTCCCATCTTTTTCTGAAACCATTCAGTTTGCCATTTCTCAGAGCACAATAGCTTTCCATCATAATCATATACCATAACTTGTTCAACTATTCATCAATTAATGAGCATTCCCTTGTTTTCCAATACTTTGTCACCATGAAAGAACTGCTATAAATATTTGTATGTGTATATGGGTCCTATTCTTTTATCTTTTGGGGGAATAGTACTACTAGTGGCATTACTGAATCACAGTGTATGCACATTTTAATAACCCTATAAGCATAGTTCTAAATTGTTCTCCAAAATATTTGGTCCAAAGAGGCAGAGAGAAGATGGCAGAGAAAAGGCAGGGACTCACCTGAGCTCTCCTCCAAACACTTTTAAATAATGCCTCAAAACAAATTATAGAGTGGCAGAACTCACAAAAGGACAACTTAGAAGGTTAAAAGGAAAGGTCTATTGCATCAAGTTGAGAGTGGAGCACAGTCCAATGCAGGCCCTGTCAGCCATAACTAGTCCCAGCAAACCAGCAGGAGGCATTGGGGGCATCTGAATCAGTGGAGGCAATGGAAGATTCTGAATCTCTCAGCCCACAGACCATAACAGGGTAAGATTACTGGTCAGAAGATTCTAGAGGTCCCTTTGCTGGTACCACTAGAGAAACTATGATTCATTGCTTATACTTGGATCTAGGTTTCAGAACTAGGTCTCAATCCCAGGGGTAGGAGGAGCACTTGCTAGTATACCACAGCTTGTATCTACAGGGAAGCTGGGACTCTGGTCACCATTCCAGGGTAGAAAACTTACTTACAGACCAGAGTACCAAACAGGAGAGTAGTAAACATATTTCTCTCTAGATCAAACCACGTTGGAAGAACTGAAAACTTATAGGTCTCCAGCAGTATCTTTGAAAATATTTGCAAAGCTTGGGATGGTGCTGCCTCCACTCCAGAAGCAAATCTGCACTTTGTCATAGAATTAAAAGTCAAGAAACAGGATGGAAAAATGAGCAAACAATAGAAAAATGATCCTGACTATAAAAAGTTACTATGGTGACAGGGAAGATCAAAACACAAACACAGAAGAAGACAATAAAATCAGAATTCCTACATCCAAAGGCTCAAAGAAAAATATGAATTGGCCTTAGGCGACAGAAGAGCTCAAAAAGATTTTAAAATGAAGTAAGAGAGGTAGAGGAAATATTTAAAAGAGAAATGAGAGTGATGAAAGAAAATCATGAAAAAACAACTTGATAAAGGAGGCAAAAAATACTTAAGAAAATAAACAGAAAAAACAAAATGGGTTAATTGGTAAAAGAAACACAAAAGTCCAGTGAAGAGAAAGACACCTTGAAATGTAGAATTGGA
The DNA here is from genome assembly GCF_019393635.1 of Dromiciops gliroides. NCBI lineage: Eukaryota > Metazoa > Chordata > Mammalia > Microbiotheria > Microbiotheriidae > Dromiciops > Dromiciops gliroides. Next base: position 101,684,020 of record NC_057863.1, on the reverse strand, counting down.
CAAATGGAAGAAAAAACAAAGTTGTTCAAAAATTCACTGAAGTTGGGGGGAAAACCCTAGTATTACAACCAAGAATTACCAAGCCAGAAAAATTGAGTATAATCCTTCAGGAGAAAAATGGAAATTCAATGAAATAGAGAATTTTTGAGCATTCCTGATGAAAAGACAAGAGCTGCATATAAAATCTGACTTTCAAATACAATACTCAAAAGAAGAATAAAAAGGTAAAGAGGAGAGAGAAATCATAAGGGATTCAATAAGATTAAATTGTTTACATATCTACATGGGAAGATAATATTTGTAACTCCTAAAATCTTTCTCGTTAGTAGGGCAGTTAGAAAGAGTATATATAGCTAATGGGTACAGATTGGATAATATGACAGAAAAGGAAAATGATAAATGTTGGAGGGGATTACCATATTGTGGTTATTTACTTCTATATTTTTGTATGGCATTGAATAAGTTTGTCATATAGGTTTTTTGTTGTGTTTTTTTGTTTTCTTTCTTTCTTCTTTCTTCCTTTCTTTCTTTTTTCTTTCTTTCTTTCTTTCTTTCTTTCTTTCTTTCTTTCTTTCTTTCTTTCTTTCTTTCTTTCTTTCTTTCTTTCTTTTTTTAAAGATACTGGCCTACCTGCTTTCTAGGGACCTCAGTTTAGATATATTTCTGAAGACTATGTCCCTTTATTAAAAAATATATATTTTTATTAACCAACAATATTCACTTCTATAGAGAAGGAATTAAATTTCATGAACAATTTTAAACATATATATATATATATATATGTATACACATAGTTTAAATACATAATAGTAAGTGATATAATAGAAGTAGTTATATGGCTCAGTGGATCAAATGTTGGACATGTAGTCAATAACACCTGAGTTTGAATTTTAATTCAGATATTTACTAGGATGTGACCTTGGGCAAGTCATTTAAAGTTTCTTAATCTCATTTTCCACGTGTATAAAAAGGGCATAATAATAGCACCTACCTCATAGAGTTTTTCCAAGATGAATTAAGACAACATAACAAGTCATTTTATGAACTTTAAAACACTATATTAATGCTAGCTATTTATATCCTTATTTATTATAATTTAACTTTTTCATATTATAGTATCTTCCTTTATAGGTCCTTTATAATGGATTTAATTATTTATAATACTCAGAATAGCTTAGCCATTCACAATAATTCTTTGAACAATGTTGCTCTTACTATATTTAAAGTTCTCTTGGTTCTACTTACTTGACTTCATTATTTCATGAAATTGTTCCCATATTTTTGAACAATTGCCTTTATTAGTAATCTTATACTTTATAGACAAGAAAAAACATGTAACCTCATTTATTTCACTTTTTTTTGTGTGTATATCCCACCCTAAAGCTATAAAATACATTTTTTTGCATATAAATTACAGTAATCAGGAACAGATGGGCCAGTTACAATACTTGATACTTAGGGGTATACCCAAATACTCTTGAGTAACCCCATTCATCTGGCACTTGAAAATTTATGTCAGGTGTCTGTTTCCAAAATTAATGACCCCAAATGTTTGTTGTTGGATCAAGTATAATCTGATTAGCATTCATAACCTGTCATGGTTTGAAAGAGAAAGGACCAAAAGGCAAAGGAGATTAAAAAACAAAACAAAGAACTATGAGTGAATAATGTCCTTTCCAATAAGTATTTTCCATACTTTATGTGAGGAATATATAACTTAATCTTGAAGTGGCTAAAATATTGGCAAGATGACAGCAATATGCAGCTGTAAAGAACTAATACCAATATGAGAAGGAGGTGCCAATGAGCTGCTAACAAGGGGCTTTGGGAAAGAGAATATTCAGGTATTCAGGAGAAAAAAAGTGATAATGAAGAAAGTGCTAATGAGGTTTCCTTAAATAGGTGTTGTAGCTCACGAGTCATTTTCCAGCCAGCTAGATTTAAAAAATATGTATTTGGTAGAGCAGAGAAAGGAGAAAGCATAGTCAGTTGTTTTGGGAAGATGTGCCAAGTCCTAACATAATTATTCTGAGCCAGAAAGTAGGTAGTATAAGAGACTTATTCCTTTATTTAAAAAATCCAGTGCCCCAAAGAATCACTAATAGCAGTGGGCAGAGTTGTTATAGTTATTATTAAGTCACCAACAGTATGCAATAAAAGGATATGAAATGAGGGAAAAGAAATTGTATTTTAGTTTTTAATACAAACAAGAAAATTTTTGACATTTCTAAAAATATTTTTTTCTTTTTTTTTTTAACAGACATAAGCACATTGAATTTGCCTAAATGACTTAATACCTCAGAAGGTCAAGTGGTAGGACCTAACTAAGAGTAAAACCTGATATGGGCTATTCATCTGATTTACTTCCCTTTCAAAACTAAGTCCAGAAACAGATATGATTATCTGTTTGGAAGAGAAAAAAGAAATGATTGTGATATTATATTTTTATTTTTAAATTTTTTGCTATCTCAGCTATCTCTTCTTAAGTATTATAGATCATTGACGAGAAATGAGTAACACCGGCAATAGATTCAGGAGGACTTCAGTACAAACCCAATGTAAAGAATTAATTGTTATTTGAGGTTTTTATGCCTCAGCGCGCACTGGCGATCACCACTCACAGATGCCTATATGGGCCTGGCAAAATAATAATAATCGGAAGCCAAGTGAGGGCAGTCATGTGACTGTCAGAGTGGCCATCCCATTGGCTGGGGTTGTGTGGAGTGTTTCTAGGTTTGAGGGAGGAGAATTGGGCATTCTAGGTGGAAGCTGGAAAATGACAGGCATTCTGCTACATATTTTCAACTAATTCCTGGGCAGTGGCATTTTTTAAGGTATTATAATTTCTCTTTCCCCATTTTTATTTCCTTTCCCTTGATCCTACTGATCCTGTTTTTTTTTTTTTTAAGTTCGTTCTTGTTAAAATAAATCCTGTTCTGTTTTGAGGGAGGCTGCCAGTCTCCTTCCTTGCTCTAATATTGCGGCAAGCTGCTTAGCTAGCACTCCCCAATTAAAAATTGGTCCCCACACCGGCCTCAGACACTTGACACTTACTAGATGTGTGATCCTGGGCAAGTCACTTAACCCTCATTACTGTGAAAAAAAAAAAGCAGGCTTCTCCTATCTTCTAAAGAGAATTTAAAGGAAAATATAGACTGAGTCAAACAGGACCTTAGATTTGGAGGTGGTTAAGACCCTAGAGATTTTGTAGAACAAGATGGGATTGCAATCTGTAGAAGAATCCACAGTGAAGAAATCACAGATTCACAAAATTTCTTTCTTTCCCTTTCATTATAATGTAGTTTTGGCAAATATCTCTGAAAAAGGCATCATTTCTCAGTTATATAGAGAACAGAATCAAATTTATAAAAATACAATTTTTTTCCGAATTGATAAATGGTCAAAGGATATGAACAGGCAGTTTTCAGACAAAGAAATCAAAGCTATCTATAATCATATTAAAAATTCTCTTGATTAATATTGATCAGAGAAATGCAAATTAAAACAACTCTGAGGAATCATCTCACACCTATCAGAGTAGCAAATATAACAAAAACTGAAAATATTGAATGCTGGAGTGGATGTGGGAAAGCTGGGATGCTAATCCACTGTTGGTACAGTTGTGAAAAGAGCCAACCATACTGGAGAGCAATTTGAAACTATACCCAAAGTGCTATAGAACTGTGCATGCCATTTGATCCAGCAATACCACTGTCATGTTTGTATTCCAAAGATATTCCCCCAAAGAGAAAAAGACATCTTTGTACAAAATATTTATAGTAGCTCTTTTTGTGGTTGGCTAAGAATTAGAAATCAAAGGAATACCTATCAATTGGGGAATGGCTAAACAAACTGTGGCATATGATAATGATAGAATATTATTGTGCTAAAAGAAGTGACAGGCAGGATGATTTCAGAAAGTCTTAGAAGGACTTGTAAGAAATGATATATAGTGAAATGAGCAGAACCAAGAGAATGTTGTGCACAAAGACAGCAATATTGTTTGATGAAATGTGAATTACAACTATTCTCAGCAATACAATAATCTAAGACAATCCCAAAGGAGTATTGATGAAACATATTATCCACCTCCAAAGAAATAACTGATATTGATGCAACACAGACTGAAGCATGCTATTTTTCACTTTCTTTTATTATTTTTCTTTTATTTAAGTTTTCTTGTACAAAATTACTAATATGGTAATATTTATATAATTGTACATGTACAATCCATATCTGATTGCTTACTGTCTCAGGGAGGAGATAGGGGAGGGAAGGAGAGATACAAATTAGAACTCAAAAATATAAATAAAAGTATTTATGACTTTAAAAGAAAGAATATAGTTTTGGGGTCTGTTTCTTGCTGTAAATAAAATGTCCAACTATTTTCATTCTTGCATGGCTAGGCTTCTTCCACTAAAAAAAATTTGCATGCCATCTTGTATATAGAAAAGTTGGAGTTCAGTGTTGTAATAGTAATAGGGAGAGGTTTAATGTCCTTACTACATATGTTTCTTCCAAATTCATAAGGAAATTGTCAGTTTTGTTATCAATTTACTAAGGGTTATAAATAGTCTGAAGTTCCTTAGAGGAAAGATGAAAATGTAAATCCTGAAAAATTGGTCTAATTTGCACTTCATGTTTGGATGGGCACATTAGCCATGCATGCATTCTTGAAATAAAAGAAAACAATATATTTCTACTTTATCCCCATGCACTTCTGACCATTCACACCCATGTTCTTTTCTAACTGGTACTTTATGTGAAAATAGGGAGGATAGGGGGGCAGTTAGTTGGTACAGTGGATAAAGCACTGGCCCTGGATTCAGGAGGATCTGAGTTCAAATCCAGCCTCAACTTGACACTAGCTGTATGATCCTGGGCAAGTCACTTAACCCTCATTGCCCCCCCCCAAAAAAAAAGAAAAAGAAAATAGGGAGGATTACACCTAGCTGAGAGGCAGCCTTCTTTCTTACTGTGCCTTTCCATCTGGGTGCATCTATCTTCTCTTTTGTGGACTTAATGAGTTGCTTTATCTGCAGAAAAGTGTTCAAACTCATTTCTGTGACCCCTATTCTGTTGGTTCATAGCATACCACAAAGCCTAAGATGCTGGGTGGAAACAAAGATCCATATAATTATTAAGGCAAAACTACAACAAATCTTAAGAGTAAAATACACTGATTTTTATGGATGTGTAAACTGAGCTTCATCTTGGTAGTGAAAAGTTGAGTAAAACCCATAAATTATGGGTTTGAATATTATTCTACATTTCTTTTGATAATTTCTATTTAAAATGAGCTATAATTTTTTGGTGAGGCTTTTCTTTGTTTTTGTTTTGGAATAAATGCCAGCTCAGTATTTATGACTTCTTTGGGGGGGAAATCAGAGGAGCGCTGCAGAGTCCTGCAAGATATTCACTTGACCCTCTGTTCCTAAGACATGGTTTCATTAATCTTCACTATCAGGTGTAAATAGGATTCATCCATTATACAGTGATTTCCAAAAGAAGCAACACTAGTACAATGAGTGAAGGTTGTGACCTTGGGAACATGAGTGACAGTGTTCATGCTGTCCATTTAAACTTTATTATATGCCTCCCTCCTTTTATATACCAAGAAAGATCACTAAGAATATCTGAGTAGGAGGTGGGGGACAGGGGAAGAGCCATGCATGGAAAAAGATGAGGGAATTTTTTTATTGTTGAGAGTTTCTTAGTTGGTACCTCTTCTATGTGAGTTCTTGGGTGATTTGCATGCTTCCTTTGGTAAGGCCTCTCTTGCTTCCCTTCCTTTATGATCCTGAGCACACTTGATCATAAACATATTAAAATATATATTGACTGTTTCTATATTAAAAGAGAGATGAACATAGAAGATGTACATAAGGGATAATTAAGTAGCATTACATATCAAAAAGAAGGAAGGAAGGAAGGAAGGAAGGAAGGAAGGAAGGAAGGAAGGAAGGAAGGAAGGAAGGAAGGAGGGAAGAAATATTACTCTTGGACAGCAAGGGACTATTTAAGAAATTCTCCAAGTAATTTTTAAGTCATAAAAAAAACACTATTTTTACATACTATAGAACTGAAGACAAATTATACACACATACACACCCGTATGTGTGTATCTGTGTGTTTTTAAAACATTCTGAGCATAGGAGATTTTTATTTGGACAGGGAATTTACCACTTGAGTAGATCTAAATAAATGACAGTGGACAAGAATCATATTGCCCCATATTCAATTGAGAAAGGGATTTTAGCTATAGTTGAACCTTATTTTATTTCTAATGTACAATCATGTAGTATTTAAAGAAAGAGATGTTCCAGCGAATAACGTTTAAAATAATATGCATGGTACTATTTATTTTAAAAAATAATAAAGAATATTTCTTAGCTTCATTAAAGGAATTGATCTGGGCATGTATAGATCTTCTGACTTGGAGGGACCTTGCATCCTGTGTGTTCCACCTACGGATGTGGGTGGGTAAAGTCTCCCTTGGGAGGCTCTATAACCAGAAATGTCTTCTTCCTGTAAAGGAGAGAGAGCCATTTTTTTTTTGTTTTGTTTTCAGGGTTTTTTTGCAGGGCAAATGGGGTTAAGTGACTTACCCAGGGTCACACAGCTAGAAAGTGTTAAGTGTCTGAGGCCAGATTTGAACTCAGGTCCTCCTGAATCCAGGACTGGTGCTCTATCCACTGTGCCACCTAGCTGCCCCCCGCCATTGTTTTTTTGTTTTTGTTTTTGTTTTTGTTTTTGTTTTTGTTGTTGTTGTTGTTTTTTAGTGAGGCAGTTGGGGTTAAGTCACTTGCCCAGTGTCACACAGCTAGTAAGTATTAAGTGTCTGAGGCCGGATTTGAAATCAGGTACTCCTGATTCCAGGGCCAGTGCTCTATCCACTGTGCCACCAACTGCCCCCCACCATTGTTTTTTAATGCACTTCTTTTCCTGCTTCTTATACAGAAGAAAGGTCACATACAGTTCACCCATACCTGGGAAACAAACTTAACCAAGAAGTGGGAGGAGATACATTTCCAAACCCTCTTCAATTTTTTTGCCCCATTACCAAGAAATTGGCCTGAGTATATTTTGATTTGTTCTTCTCAATTTCTAGATACAGGCAGTAGAATCCCTTTCACACATAAGAGTTCAATCTCTGATGATCTTAATGACAGGTTTTCAGACAGATTTTGTAGCCAGTCACCAGGGTGCCTGGGACTTGAACCTGTGTAGGGGGAATTTTGGACTTGAAATTTGGAAATGTGTTCTACCTGAACTGAGCTAAGTTGTGAACCTCAATCTCTTTTCCTTCAGTATAGACTAAGCTGATACAATGGGAAGGATTAAGTCTCAGATGTTGTGGAATATATATATACACACACATATCATATATATGTGTATATGTGCATATATATACATATACATCATATATATATATATGTATATGATTATGCATTTGAAGTAAATATTCCTTTGTAACAACTAATGTAACTGTTTTTGGCTAAATGAAACTCACTGCTGCAGTTGAGGGAACACCATTGGTAGGTGCTAGAACCATTTTTTGTTTAGTCATTTTAATAATGTCTAATCCTTCATTACTCCATTTGGGGTTTTCTTAGCAAAGATACTGGAATGGTTTGCCATTTCCTTCTCCAGCTCCTTTTACAGATGAGAAAACTGAGGCAAACAGGGTTAAGTGACTTGCCCAGGGTCACACAGCTACTAAGTATCTGACCAGCACTCTATCTACCACATACATAGCAGAAAGCCTAGATACCCCCAAATTCAGGGCCCTAGGAGAGACGTGAGATGTAATATACCTGGCTGTCAGGCAGTGATGGCAAGGGAGGAAAGTTAATAAAAAGTACAGATTTTCCTATTTTTTTTACTGTACTTATGATTTTTATCAATGTAGGGGGCTCCAACTGAGGAACTCTGTTTATTGATGTATATAAACACCATTTCTGAAGCTTACAGTTACAAAAAATCAACTGGGAAACCAAGAGTTTACCCAACTTCCTGAGAATAACAAAGCCAGAATAGAGCGGAGCCAAGATGTCAGAGGAAAGACATTAAACACACAGAGCTCCTGACATAATTACCCCCCAAAAGAGTGATAAAACAACCCCTGGAGCAGCAAAACCCACAAAAAGAAAGGCTGAGTTTATCTTCCAGCTAAAGACAGCTTAGAGGGGGCTGTGCTGGGCTGTGGAAGAATCCAACTCTGTGATCACACCAACATAATTCTCAGGTAGTCTGTGCCAGAGAAACTTACCCCTGAGCCTCTGAATTAGCTGCAGCACCAGCTTCTTCTGGAACTAAGATTATGGTCTGGTGAGATGGCTGAATAAGTGGCTGGAGGGGTGTGGAAAATACAGGGGTGTCTGTGGGACCTAAGGAGGAATTTGACTATTCCACCCCAGCAGGGAACCGGGAAGAAATCTTGAGTGGCAGGAGGCCAAGGTGGGGGAGGGGCACAGGCTTGTTGGAGCTAGGGACCACAGCACACAAACTTTGCTGGTTGATTAATTAGCAAGTTGGCTTGAGGTTATCTTTGGACCAGAAAACAGGCCAGGCAAGAGAAAAACCTGCCCTTCCTCAAACTGAAACACCTGGGATCCTATGAAGCTTGGGACAATATAGCTTGGAAATAGGGCCCCATTGTATGAAGGAGTTAAAAGGCAAGTAAAAGATGGCAAGATGAGCAAGCAAAGAAAGTTGAGAACAATAGAAAGTTTCTTTATCGAAAAGGAAGATTGAGGTGTACCCTCAGAAGAGGATAGCAACCTCAGGGCCCCTACATCCAAAGTTTTAAAGAAAAATATGAATTGGTCTCAGGCCATGGAAGCACTCAAAAGGGATTTTGAAGAGAAAGTAGGAGAGATAGAAGGAAAATTTAGAGAGGTGGAGGAAAGAATGGAAAGAGAAATGAGAGCAATGCAAGAGAGTCATGAGAAAAAAGTCAATAGTTTGAAAAGCCAAATGGGAAAGGAGATAAAAAACCTCTCTGAAGAAAATTATTGCCTAAGAATTAGGATTGAACAAATGGAAGCTAATGACATTATGAGAAACCAAGACACAGTAAAGCAAATCCAAATGAATGAAAAAAAAAATAGAGGTCAATATGATATCTCCTTGGAAAAACAGCTGACCTGGAAAATAGATTCAGGAGAGATAATTTGGAAATCACTGGACTACCTGAAAACCATGACCAAAATAAGAGTTCAGAGAGCATCTTCCAAGAGATTGTCAGAGAAAACTGCCTTGATATTCTAGAATCAGAAGGTAAAATAGAAATTGAAAGAATCCCCTAATCACCTCCTGAAACAGATCCCAAAAAGAAAACCTCCAGGAATATTATATCCAAATTCCAGAACTCCCAGTTCAAGGAGAAAATATTACAAGCAGCTAGAAAAAAGAAGAATAACAAAGCCAATATGTCTCAGAGATGTTACTTGATCCCAGGTATTCCTGACATTGATGCCAACGCTTGAACCACTAACTTTGGGGTTTTTTTTTGTTTTTTGTTTTTTTAGTGAGGCAGTTGGGGTTAAGTCACTTGCCCAGAGTCACACAGCTAGTAAGTGTTAAGTGTCTGAGGCCGGATTTGAACTCAGGTACTCCTGACTCCAGGGCGGGTGCTCTATCCACTGTGCCACCTAGCTGCCCCTTAACTTCCTTTTCTAAAAGAGTAAAATGCAGCTGTGGAAAACAATTGGCAATCTGATAGATTCCCTTCAGATCATATCAATTGAATTATTTCCACCACAAGCCAGATGTTCTTTTATAGTATTGCTCAAATCTGGTAACTATCATTCATAAAAAACGGCTTGCTTTTGAAAGCTTCTTATTTTCTTTTTAGATGATTTTGCTAGAAAGGAGTAAGGAGTTTACACAGTAGGACAGATTATAATGCAGCTAGGGGATATATATATATATATATGCATATAAATAAATAACTGAATATATACACACACATAAACATATATAAATATATATATATATATATATATATATATATATACACATACATACATACATATAGTATATGTAGTGTAACGATTGGAATGACGCCACCTGCTGGATACTTACTGTTCTGTTCTGCCCATGAAGCGAAGGTCTTTGAGGGCAAGACCGGGCGTCAGGAAGTGACGCGGGCTAGTGGGAGGAGGAAGGAAGAGACTGGCGCTCGCTCTCAGGCTCTTTCCTTTGGACTCTGGTGGAGAGCAGAGCTAGAAATGTGCTCTCCCTTTAATAGATAGGAATCTAGGCCTTTCTCTCTCTCTTTACCAAATTCTTCTTTTCCTTAATAAATGCTTAAAAGTCTAACTCTTGCTAAAGCTTATAATTTATTGGCGACCACTCATTAGATATTTTAGACAGACTAGCTAGAATTTTAGCCCTTAACAGATGGCTGACCACGAAGAGGAAAGCTAAACCTCAGTCTTCTGATCTTCTGGTTGGGTAAGAAATTTCCCCTACACTCTCCCTTTAACTGCTAAGTACTGGCGTACTGGCTGTGTTTTCCCTTTAAATTTTTTCGAATGGACCTTTTAAACTCCCTAATTACACTATTTTTGATTTTAGTCTGTTTAACCAGACAAATGGGAGATAAGATCATGTTAATGCTTTGTTTTTGTGGATTTTCTATTTTTCTTTTTATTTTTGTTAAAAGAGCCAGCAACTTACTCACACAAGGAAATATCTCTCCCTCTCCCAACCATGCTTTTTCAGAGAAACCTGAAGAGATTCCTGCAGCTTTTCCCAGTTCTAACAGTAATTGTTGCTTTAATTTTGCATGCCTGGAGGCAATGACCCACCCTCTAGAAGCTTTTAATCCCCTAGCACCTGGAGGCAAAGTGGGGGAAGAGGAATCCAGGCCTGAGTTCAAAATCAAGTCTGATTCAAATTGCCCTGGTCCCTCCCCTCCTCTCCAGACCCCACCCTCTACTCCTCCCATGGCCAAGCCCATTGCTTCCCTGGCCTGGGAAGTCCAGAGATCTGATGCGCATGCTCAACTTTCTCTAACTACATTTGCAGCTTCAGGCTCAGCCCTTCCCCAGCCTGGCTGTGCTTCTGAGACAATCTTAGAAAACTCTTTAAATTCCAGATATGCTCGTTTTGTTCATAATTTTGCTAACCTGCTTTTGTCTTTAATTAGTAATCTTATAAAGCATTTGTATGGTGAAAAGCCCGACAGACAATATAGAGGGGTTAAAGAAGAAAAACTTAAGCTGAATAAGAATGACAATCAACATAGTTCAAGACTCTGCTTCTTTTGCCATGGAAGGGCATATATTTTACAGAAATGTAGAAGTAAGCAGCAAGGTATTGATATGAGTATTGGGGATTTTAGATATCGGAATCAAAAGTGTTCTGAATTCACTCAGAGTAATAGTATCAGTTCAGAGGTTACATAGGATTTCTATGCTATTACATATGCATTTTGAAATTAATGGTATGGGTTTATTTTCATAGAGATTTTCATGCTTTTGAGATTGTGTCTTATACTTAGTTTTTAAAACAAGGAGAATATTTGTAAAAGCTTTTTATAGTCATGCGATCAAGTTTATATTTTGTAATATTCTTATTAATATTAAGTTCATATTCATTTAGATTTCCCTAGTTTGAATTTCATTGTCTTTTATTATTCCATGTGTATTTTCTTCTATTCATTCATCTATCTAATTTTGAAACATGGTTTTGATTTCATAATACAATGTTAATTCTAGGAGTATTGTGCTCCCATATTCTGAGTTGTTTGTTTTTGTTATTTTTTCTCAACTGATTATTTGATCAAACTCTTTAAAGCATTTCCCTGGCAAATTGGTTGCCATGGAAAGTGTAAATTGATTCTAGAAGTATTATTTTTGATAAGCATATTCCCCAAAAAAAAAAAAAGGGGAACATTTGTAAAAGTTTTCTTTTTTCAAAAAAAAAAAAGTTCTTTGAGATTCTGTTGAGCTTTAACTTGTATTTAAGTATGTTCTGATTTTTCACAAAAGTAATTGTATACTAAGTAAAAAAAAGGGTATTATTTGAAATTGTTGCATAATTATATATTATATTTTGAGTCAAGATGTATTCACATTTTTTGCAATCATTTATTATCCTCAATTTTAAATCCATATGAGACTTGGATTATGGGAACTTATCATTTAAGACATTAATTGCCTTTATTCTGAGTTATCAGATGCCAGTTGGCCAAGATGCCATCCAATCACAAGAGGAATACATACAAGAGCAGACACTGAACTGTCACATGAGGGGAGACATGCATGAAGTCAAGGTATGGCCGAGGGAACGGCTTTTGACAAATGTTGAGGTTGGATTCTCTTGGTTTAATATTTTATTCTCTTTTTCCCCACAATATTGTACAGATGGCTGGAAGTATTCATCCCACCCATCTCACTTCTACACCTGGCTTCTATGCTCCCTCCTATATGCCTGATGCCATGGACATCTCAATCCCATGCATCTGATTAAGTCTGACTCAGTTTCTTCCAATATGTTCGGTGGCATGGACATATATTCCATCCACCTCTTTTAAGCCTGGCATACTGTATGGGCAGTATATATTGCTCAAGTGTGGGAATGCTCATATCCCATCATTTCTCTGTTCTTTTATGGTAACCCCCATAATTATCTCAGGTGTCATGATAAATAACAGTGTTGAATTTGGCCTTGACATCTGTTACTAATTATATTAGATTTTAAATTTCTCATAATGGCATGAGGATAATTAGGCAGATGATGCAAAAAGTGATAAAACAAAGATAAAAATTATTTTTATTAATTAATATTGCAGCAATTGTCTTCTCAATTACCCTCCATAAGGGGGGACTATAGTAATATTATAATTTTAAAGAATGGTTCAATTTTTGTTTTATTATATGTTTCATGTGTAACAACTAAGATTCTGAATTCCCTTAGACATGTTTTTGAGAACTTTCATTGTTTGATTTGATTATTGACAAAGCTATTTTAAAGTTGTGTTAAGCTCAATTTTGTAGGAAATTTTCCTGGCTGATTACCAGCATCCACACATCAACACCTGAAAAGACTTCCATTCCATGACTACACCTAGAGGACATCTGAGAAAAGACTTTCAGAGACTTTAAATGAACAGTTTTGATTTGTTGTTTTTTTTTCTCTTTCTGTTATAATATACACCATCTGTAACATGTATTCTCTGCAGAGGCCCTCCCTTTGCAAGACTAATGTCAAAGTGTCGGTTCATGAGGACAAAAAAAAATCGCCCCTCTGGACAAAACTTTCCTCTCTTCCTTTTCTATATTGTTGTTCACATATTATTAGTTATCAATAGTTATTATATTGTTTTTACTGTTCCGTCAAGGAAACATTTTGTTTCTTGAGGAACAACAGGGGGGACTGTAACGATTGGAATGACGCCACCTGCTGGATACTTACTGTTCTGTTCTGCCCATGAAGCGAAGGTCTTTGAGGGCAAGACCGGGCGTCAGGAAGTGACGCGGGCTAGTGGGAGGAGGAAGGAAGAGACTGGCGCTCGCTCTCAGGCTCTTTCCTTTGGACTCTGGTGGAGAGCGGAGCTAGAAATGTGCTCTCCCTTTAATAGATAGGAATCTAGGCCTTTCTCTCTCTCTTTACCAAATTCTTCTTTTCCTTAATAAATGCTTAAAAGTCTAACTCATGCTAAAGCTGATAATTTATTGGCGACCACTCATTAGATATTTTAGACAGACTAGCTAGAATTTTAGCCCTTAACAGTAGATCCATCTATAAAACCTCATTTAAAAAAATTATCGATTTTACCCTCACAAAAACCAGGCAGATGTTTTCTACCTGCCTCATTTTCCTCAGCTTTAAAATAGAGATAATAATTGCACCTACCTCAAGCATTGTTGTGAGGATAAAATGATATAATATATGTAAAGCTTGTTATAAATCTTAAATAGTAATATAAATGCTAATTGATGCTAATGCAACACAATATATTCCATTTTCTTACATATATGTGCATGTGAAAGAGAGAATAAAGTGCTTTGCATGTTAAAGTTCTTTAATCATCAGTAGTTTTACTGGTACTACATTATACAAAATGACAGGGCCAGTGCCCACAAGAACTTCATTGAACATCCCCAATCAGAGTATCAACTCTACCTCAAAATAAATAAATTGTCATCCTGAATGAAAATAAACAAACTTAAAATGAATGGTTTTTTCCTTCAAAAAATATATATAATTGCTTTCAGTCAAAAGAAAACAAATTCTTGTGTGATGACCTCTGATAACAACTTAAGATAACCTTCTTGTGGAAGTCCATAAAAACAAGATTTTTATTATGTTCTTCTTATTCTTTAAATTGTATTCAATGCAGGGGTTAGGGGCAGGAGAAGGAATAGATCAGTTTATACTGGCAAGGAAATAAGTAAGGTTAATTATCAAAAGGTTAATATCCTTGATGAATATCAGTTAATTGAAATAAATGGTACAAGTCAAAACAAGAAGGTTGTTTAAGTTGTTTGTTTGCTTAGTTTGTGTTTGATGTTGACCAGACTTGTGATTCCATCTATACCACTAGATGGCAGTGTCCCAATGGATAAAGTGCCGGGACTGGGTTCAAATTCAGCCTCAGATACTTACTATGTATGTGACTATGGCAAGTCACTTAATCTCTGCCTCAATTTCCTCAGCTGTAAAATAACATCACTTACCTCCCAGTGTTGTTGTGAGCATCAAATGAGACTATATTTGTAAAGTGCTGAGCACAGTGTCTAACACATAGCAGATGTTAATAATAATAAGATAAATGCTTAGTATCTTCCCTTCCCCCTATAGCACAGGAAATTCCAGATGAGGAACTTTTTCTATCGCTGTACCTTGACCTCCCCTCTACTCTTATTAGATTATTGCCCTAGACAATGAAAGATTAAATCATTTTTCAGTCATTGAGCCTCACTAGCTCTTCTTCCCTCTGAAGTCAGCTATCTATAATGTTCACTGCCCTTCAGCACTGCAAGTTATGATATGGAAAATTAGAAAGGGATATTATAACTTGATTCTCTATAACTTTTAGATACTTACTATTATTTAATATTTTACATGTTTCTCAAAGAAGACCTTCCATGGGTATAGGGAAGTAACATATTTGTACTATGTAAATAAGGTTTCTTATAGGTCCATAGACTTTTTGGCTAAAAAGTCAAGTTAGAAAAATGATAAACCAGATTAACTGTCTTTTTCATGTCTATTTTCTGTTAGTCTATAGAATTTTACATATGTTGATTGGAAAATGAAGGGCTGCTATTAAATTTTACTATTATATCCTAACTACTGTGTTATGCTGTCCATATTATTTACTTGTTAGTTATTAAAGGACATCAGCATCAATTAATTAGGGCTTAAATTGAAACAGTAAAAAAAAAATCATGTTATGAGGTACATACCCTAAAGAAGCAACCAGGACAAATTATTGTAATTGCATAGCAGCATAAAACCAACCTGTCATCTGCCCTACTTCTCAATATTACACAGAGATGCATAACTTATAAATATTTAAAAGAAACTACTGCTTTAATTGTTACTATTGTAGATTAAAAATAAATAATAGCATTTCACTTGCAAATCTTCTAAATCGTATGACAGAAATCTTGCTTGGTTCTTAAAACAATCTGGTTTGGTAAATATCTTAGATATGTAAGTGTTTCAGGAAATATAGGCTACTCTAATTATAAGCCAAACTTTATTACGCATTCATCTGAATATTTTTCTTTTCATGACTGATTGCATTTTATGGACTGTGGGATTTGATTTTCTAATTGATTAAGGATTTCATTTTGTAAGTCATCATCCTGAATTAAATAAAATTTCCATGCATACTGTAACTCTGAGTCCAGAGAAGTCATGGAGAAGTTCTTAAAATTCAGTTTTTTGTGCATATTAGCATTCATGTCACACACACACACACACACACACACACATATATATATATATATATATATATATATATGTCCATATATATATAGTATACACATATACATATATACAGTTAAGGTTTTTTTGTTCTTCAGAGGAGTAATACCAGAATTGTGTAAACTAATTTTGATTATGTAAACTCTTTTTGTTTTGTCCAGAATATTTTTATATCCTTTTTTGTTTTCATACTAGAAACAGACAAAGTGATGGGATAAAAGAAATATGTGCTCAGTCTTACAACACACAATTGCACATTCATAATATCAATGAAATTGAAACTTGGAGTTTGTTGTTTGGTATGCTGACTTGGATGAATTGGAATTTTAGACATGAAACCACTAAACCACTATTGTTCTACAAATATAATAGAGTTTTTCCTGATTGAGATTTGAAGAATGGTAAAATTTAAAAACAAAGATAGAATAATGTGAACCTTTCCATTTAAAATATATTTATGAAAATAAATCACCTTTGAGGTACCACTTTTCTTTCTTTCTTTCTTTCTTTCTTTCTTTCTTTCTTTCTTTCTTTCTTTCTTTCTTTCTTTCTTTCTTTCTTTCTTTTGCAGGGAAATGAGTGTTAAGTGACTTGCCCAGGGTCACACAGCTAATAAGTGTCAAGTGTCTGAAGCCAGATTTGAACTCAGGTCATCCTGAATCCAGGGCCGGCACTTTATCCACTGCACTGCCTAGCTGCCCCCACTTCTATTTATTTCTAATGGATTCTATAAAGTATCAATATGGACAGGCTACTTAATAGAAATTTTACTATAATAATAGCATACAGAATCTTGTAGAATAAGAATGATTCAATATCTATTCATAAATTGATCTAATTGATAAATTACAGAAGAAAAAAAAGAATTCAACTTCTAGGTATTAATTGTGTATATTTTAATAGTCATTAAAACTTTCTTTGGAGCCCATTACCATTCTTACCAAACTGAGGAGAGATGTAAAGGGCTTTAAATATTCATATCCATCTATGCTATGTAGGTGCATGGCTAGGTATGTGCAAACTAAATATCATATGCAGACATATATGTAATATATAATGTGTGTGTATATATATCTATGAATATATGTTTAGATAAAGAGATATATTATACTTGTCTCCCCTATCATAATTTAAGTTGATTGTGAATAGAAATTGTTTCATTTTATATTCTTTTGTGTCTAAGGTCAAGCAGAGTGCCAGGTACATAAAAGAAACTTAATAAATGCTTGTTGATTAATTGTGATAATATTACTGTGAGGTAAATAGAGAAAGGGTTATTCTTCTTCTACAAGTAATACAACTGTGGCCACCTGTATCCTACTATTTTTTCTATTTCCTTGTATTCAATGAGAGATCTTAAATATACTCCTTCATGAAAGATACAATCTACAAAGTACTTTTTAACTTTCTTCCATGCTTACACTATTATCCAATTTTAGTTCATCAGTTTTATTAAGCTGGAACTTCCAGAAGTTGTAATCATGCACAATTGCTTGCCATTTATGACACTTGGTGCCTAGAACAGAACTCTTCCCAAAGATTATACCTAAGAAATGTTTGTTGGAGTAAATTACCTTTTAAGGTATAATTCATTGCTATTGTATCAATAGTCCAATCTACCTTTTACTTACATTTTTCAAAGTTTATTTCACCTCCCCTATGAATTTGTTTTCTCTTTTATTTCTGTACACATTAACTTTTTTTCTTGAAATATCAGCACCATGAGATATTTTACACCTAGATACAAATGGCTTTACTGGCTATATTCCTATTCAGCTCTTTGTGATGTTTATAGAAATTTCATGTCTGGACATTAAAAGTAGAATTTCCTTTCACACAATGTCATGTGCCTAATCCTTGTTTCCCCTGATTTTCCTGGCTTGGTGTTCAACAGAAAAGCTGCAAATAATAATGGTGTGAGGAAGTGAGGAAAACAAACTCCTTACAAAAATTGGCATTGAATATGGTATTGTTTTGTTTTTTCTAAGAGAAGTCCCAACATGCATAAAATTCCAAAAGGAACAGAGATTTCATAGGACATATGTTTTCCATGGTTCTAGTTAAAACTGGCATTCAGCTATATAATATCAATATGTCAAATACATTACTAATATAATTTTTATGACACCACAACATATTGTGAAGATTCACTCTTCCTGCTTGTCTTCTGATCTCACTCGTCTCCTTTGGTGGTGTGTCTTCAGATGTACTCTGACATTCTCGAAGAGTGATAAACCTACATTAGCACTATATCTTTCATGTTCAAGACAGGCAATGTGAGTATGTTTTTTTTTTTTTTTTGGTGAGACAATTGGGGTTAAGTGACTTACCCAGGGTCACACAGCAAGTAAGTGTTAAGTGTCTGAGTTTGGATTTTGAACTCAGGTCCTCCTGAATCCAGGGCCAGTGCTCTATCGACTGGGCCAACTAGCTGCTCCTGTCAGTATTTATTGACTACTATAGAGCAGGCACAGTGCTACTGTGGGAAAGGTACCATGGGATAGGCACTAGGGATAGAAAGAAAGGCAAAATATGAAATATTATATCTAACTTTGAGAATCACACAATCTAATGGGATAACAACATGCAAAAAATAAGTACCAAAAGTGCTAATAGAGGCATAATAAGAAATAAAAGAGGTAAGTCACTAGCATTAAGAGGGATTAAGAAAGACTGCTTGTAGAAAGTGAGATTTTAAATAGGATGGGAGAAAGCCAAGGAAGCCAAGAGGCAGAGAAGAGGTTAAGAAGAAGTGAAAGCATTTTAGGAATAAACAGCCACCAAAAATTCCCAAATGTACCATATTTTTTAAGTAATAGCAAGGAGGTCAGAGTCACTTGATCAAAAAGTTTTGGAAGGTAAGGTACGGAGGAGAGAGGGTTTTTAAAAAATGATATTTTACTTTTTCTCAATTACAAGCAAAAATAATTTTTAACATTCATTTTAAAAATCACCCAATTTGAGTTCCAAATTCTATTCCTCCCTCTCTTTCCCCTCACTAAGACAATAAGCAGTCTGCATAATTTATGCATGTAAAATCATACAGAACATTTCTATATTGGTCATTTTTTGAGTAAGAAAAGAAGAGAGGAAAGAAAGAAGGGAGGAAGGAAGGAAAGGAAAGGAAGGAAGGAAGGAAGGAAGGAAGGAAGGAAGGAAGGAAGGAAGGAAGGAAGGAAGGAGAAAGAAAGCATACAACTAAAGAATATGAGGTTCAAAAGGGAAACAAAGGGCTGTTTCTTATTCATATACTCTTCTACGTACATTTTAACCTTAAGCAACAATTTGAATTCTAATGACCTGAGACAAATTTTGGCTAATTTCAAAAGATATGGAATCTGATCAAAAGTCTGAGGACTACTCTCAAGCAGAAACTAAAATAAGAATATATTTATTCTTATTCAATAACTTGTTTGGAGGTAGCTTCTTACAAGTAGGTTGGGAGATCTGTGTTAAATTTCCGAAGATACAGGACAATGAGTATTCTTTCAAGTTCACACAGGATCTCCTATTAAATTCCCCATATTCATGAGCTATAGTTACTTAAAACAATAATGCCACTGCAGAATATGGGTAGATAATGGTGTGTGTGTGTGTGTGTGTGTGTGTGTGTGTGTGTGTGTGTGTGTGTGTGTTTAATTTGTAGAAAGCAGAAATTATCAAAGGGGGAAACTTGTTATGGGTAAAGGAAATACTTTCTGATTTAAATAATACCTACCTAAGTACTAGATGAGGCCATTTGAATTACAAAAATACAATATATTAAGTGTGATCAAACCACTTAAAAACCAGCTGATATTTCTTGCTCAGTTAAAAACCTATGTAGAATACCATGCAAATGGATTGGCATGGACTTTCTAGGTCAAGCAAGAAAATTTATCACATTGTACTTTCTATGTCACTCTACTGTTCTTTAAAGATAGTGCCAAAATTGCAGGGATGTTTTCATGGTCACTGAAAGGCACTTTTATTTTGCCCCCTTTTGGATAATGGCATTATGATTAACTTGCATTTTTGAGTGCTCATTTACCAAGTTTGCGTGCAGCACTTAATGTCCCTCCAAACAACCTTCAGTGTCTGCCTGACTCAAAAATGTAAAATGGGATAAACACAAGGACATTGGACTGAGAAGGAAGAGAGCTGGCCTCTATTCCAAGCTCTATCACTAACTGGATCTCTGACCTCATTTAAAACTGTTGTCCCTCTTTTTCCCCTCAACTGTAAAATGGAGTTTGACTCGATGATTTCTGGGTTGTTCCCAGTACTAAAATTCTATGATTTGTTGCTATAATAACAACTTTAATTTATACATACTCCAGTGCCTTAAAGTTTACAAATTCCTCATAAAAGCCTTGTGAGGGACTTATTGCAAGTATGACTTTCCTCATTTAAAAATTCCCCCATTTGTTTCAAGGTCAATACTTTTCCCTCTACCATGTTTTCTAAATGATAACTTACCTACCCACTAATCCCCCTCATGAATCCTTTTCTCCAAACAAACTGGCCAATGCAAATTTTGTCAAATATGTCAGGCAAATTCTAATCTCATATTTTCTACTCTGCTTGGAATGCCTTTCCCATTTGGCACTTATATATGTCTTCCTCATTCTTCAGGGCCTAGCTTAAGTTTCACCTACTCAATGAAACCTTGCAAAATATCTCTGGACTTCAATAATGATTGTCATTGCTGAGGTCTGATGAACTTAGTATATTGCTTCAAATCTAATTATTTAGAGCTAAGATCACAGAGTAAAGGCAGAAATTCACCTGAGCTCTCTCAAATTCCTCTCTAAACAACTTTAAGGTAATGCCTAAAATTAAAGCCTAGATTGGCAGAACCAACAAAAAGTTTGGGTGAAAAGATTTTCCAGCCCATAAAAGTTTAGGAGGTTGACAGGAAAGGTCTCTTTCAGCAGAGTGGCAGTTGGATTTGAAGTCCAGCACAGATCATGCACAAAACTTTCCAGAAGTCTAGCACCTGGCCTTAGAAGCAGCTAATCATCATCATCATCAGCAGTTTTGGGAGATCTCAACCTATAGATGGTAAAAGGTTAGAAAACTTTTCAGAAGGATATCACATGATAACTTTAGCTGTCACTGGATATAAGACTTTTTGCATTACCCATATCCAGTTTTGGGTTGCTGTCCCACAACAAGGAGGAGTGATAACTCCTGCATAAACCCTGGTCACAGTTCCAGGGTGGAGAAGAGCTTGTTTACAGACCAGAACACAAATCAGGAGAGCAGTGACCACACCTTTCCTTATATCATACCAACTTGTAAGAATCAAAAACAAACAGACCCCTAGGCCTAACACTGAAAAGAAAAGAAAGAAGCCTAAAGCTTGGGACAATGACATCTCCACCTTGGAAGCTGAATCTAACTTTAAAAGAAAGCTGCAAGTCAAGAAATAGGGTGGAAAATGAAACAACAAAAAAAGTTGACCATAGAAAGTTACTGTGCTTCAAAGAAAAATATGAATTGATCACAGGCCCCCAAATAATTACTGGAAGAGCTCTAAACAGATATTTAAAGTTAAATAAGAGCAAAATTTGGGAAAAGAAATGAAAGTGATACGTGAAAAGCATGAAAAGAGTCACAAAAAATATTGAAGAAAATAATACTTTAAAAATAGAATTGGTGAAATGGGAAAAAGTTACAAAAATTCACTGAAGAAAAAATAATTCCTTAAAAATTTGGACAAGGGGAAACTAACAATTTTATGAGACAGTAAGAAAGAGTAAAACAAAGTCAAGTGAATTAAAAATAGAAGGAAATGTGAAATGTCTCATTGGAAAAACAACTGTTCTAGAAAATATATTGAGGAGAGAATATGTAGGATGTATTGGAGTACTTGAAAGCCATGATCAGAAAAATAGCCTAGACATCATCTTTCAAGAAAGTAGCTAGGAAAATTGCCCTGATATTCTAGAACCAGAGAGTAAAATTAAAATTGAAAGAATAAATGGAGAGACATCTGGGACAGAACCAAGATGGCAGAGGAAAGGCAGTGAGCTCTCGAACTCATGACATGATTGCTCTAAAAAACATCCAAATAATGCCATAGGACAATGCTTAGAATAGCAAAACCCACACAAGAATGCCCTAAAATCATCTTCTAACCAATAACGGCTTGGAAGGTCAGAAGGAGGGAGGTGCTGTGCTGAGACAGGAGTGGAGACCAACCCCACAGTCACTCTGACACAGATCCAGTCTCAGGAAGGCCTCACCAGAGAAGGAGACCTCCAGAGCCTCTGAATCAGTCGAAGCACCAGTGTCATCTGGAACTAAGGTCACAGTCTGGTGAGAGGGCTGAGCCCTTGGCAGGGGGGAGACTACAGGGGTTTATGCTGGTGCTGAGGCAGAACTTGGATTTTTCACCCCTTCTGGGAACCAGGTGGTAGGTTTGAGTAGCAGTGGCCCAGGTGGGGGAGGGGCACAGGCACATCAGAGTTGACAACAACAACACACAAAGCTGGTTGATTAGCAAGTTGGCCTTGGGTCATCTACTGACCAGGGAACAGGCCAGGCAATTAAAGAACCTGATCCTCCCTAAATCATACCACCTGGGACTTATGAATCTTGGGATAATGCAGCCTGGAAATAGTGCTCCACTTTAAGGAGCTAAAAGTCAAGTAAAAGAAGGGCAAGATGAGCAGATAGAAAAATATGAGGACCGTAGAAAGTTTCTTCAGAGACAAGGAAGATCAAGGTACACCCTCAGAGGAAGATGTCAACATCAGGGATCCTATATTTAAATCTTCCAAGAAAAATACAAATTGGTCACAGGCCATAGAGGCACTCAAAAAGGAACTTGAAGATAAAGGTAGAGAGGTAGAGGAAAAAATGGAAAGAAAAATAAGGGAAATGCAGGAAACACATGAGAAAAAAGTCAACAGCTTGAAAAGACAAATTGGCCAAATGGAAAGGGAGGTAAAAAAGCTCTCTGATGAAAATAATTGCCTAAGAATTAGGATTGAACAAATAGAAGCTAGTGACTCTATGAGAAACCAAGATACAATAAAGCATATCTGAATGAATAAAAAATAGAGGGCAATGTGAAATATCTTCTGGGAAAAACTGCTGACCTGGAAAATAGGTCCAGGAGAAATAATGTGAAAATTATTGGTCTACCTGAAAACCATGATCATGGAAAGAGCTTAGATATAATCTTCCAAGAAATTGTCAGGGAAAATTGCCCTGATATTCTAGACACAGAAAATAAAATAGAAATTGAAAAAAATCCACCAATTTCCTCCAGAAAGAGATCCCAAAAGGAAAACTCCTAGGAATATTATAGCCAAATTCCAGGGCTCTCAGGTCAAGAAGAAAATATTGCAAACTGCCAAGAAGAAAGAATTCAAGTACTGTGGAGCCCCAGTCAGGATAGCACAAGATCTAGCAGCTTCTACATTAAAGGACTAGAGGGAATGGGATATGATATTCCATAGGGCAAAGGAATTGGTATTACAACCATGAATCACCTACCCAGCAAAACTGAGCATAATCTTTCAGAGAAAAAATGGTACCTTAATGACAAAGAGGACTTTCATGTATTCATGATGAAAAGACCTGAACTGAATGGCAAATTTGACTTTCAAATAGAAGACCCTAGAGAACCATAAAAAATTGGATTTGGAGGACATACCTAGGGTCATGCAGTGGGTGACTGTCTTGTGTCTGAGACTGGGTTTTGGCTGGTATCCCCCTGGGTCAGGGGTGGATGCTTTGTCCACTGTGTCACCTAGCTGTCCCATGATGATATATTTAGGGTTAAATTGAGGGGTGAGGGGAATCCAGTATGGGAGGGGGAAGGGCAGAGGTAGCATGAGGTGAAATCCTACATGAAAGAAACAAAGAAAGGGCTTATGGAGTGGGGGAAGAGAGGGGGAGGAGCAGGGCAGTAAATGAATTTTACACTCATCAGAAAAGGCTCAAAGGCCTTAAACTCATTGGAGTTGGCTCAAAGAGGCATTAACATACACACACACACACACACACTCACACACAATTGGGTGGAGTAATCTATTTAATCTGGGCAGTAAATGAGCCTAACACTCATCATAATTGCCTCTAAGACCTCAATCTCTTCAGAATTGGCTCAAGGAGAGAATAACATACACACTCAATTGGGTGGAGTAATCTCTCTAACCCTGCAGTATAATAGGAGGGGAAGGGTATAAAGGGAGAGGGGCAGGGGCAGCTAGGTGGCCCAGTGGATAAAGCACCAGCCTTGGATTCAGGAGGACCTGAACTCAAATCCAGCCTCAGACATTTGACACTTACTAGACCCTGGGCAAGTCACTTAACCCTCATTGCTCTGCAAAAAATAATAATAATAATAAAACAAAATAAATGGAAAAAAGAGAGAGGGGCAAAAGAAGGAAGGGCATATTAGGGGGGGAGACAGACAGAAGCAAATCCCTTTTGAAGAGGGATATAAAACAATTTTAAATTAAAAAAATAATAAATGGAATAAAAGACTCAATGACCACCTGAAGAGCATCCTAAAATGAAAATTCACAGGAATATTAAAGCCAAATACTAGAACTCCTAGGTCAATGAAAAAATATTGCAAGCAGCCAGAAAACAATCAAATAACATGGGGCCACCATAAGATTTAGCAGCTTTTATTTCAAATGATCAGATGCCTTTGGATGTGATATTCCAGAAGGCAAAGGATCTAGGATTAAAACTAAAAATCATATAAACCTTTAGGAGGAAAATGAATATTGAATGAAATAGAAGACTCCCACACATTCCTTATAAAAAAACCAAACAAACAAAAAGCAAATTTGGCTTTTAAATACAAAGCTCAAGAGAAGCAGAAAAAGGTAAACAGGAAATAGAAATCATGAGGGATTCAATAAGGTTAAATTTATATTTCTACATGAAAAGTTGGAACTTCTGAGAAATTTATCATTATTAGGGCAGTTAAAAGGAAATCTACATATGGTGGCTCTATGAACTGATTCAATGATTCTGAAGATAAATTTGGAACTATGTTCAAAGGACCACAAAACTGTGCATACATTGTGACCCAGAAATAGCTCTACTAGGTCTCTATCCCAAAGAATCATAAAAAAGGTAAAAGGACCTGTGTGTACAAAAATTTTTATAGCATCTCTTTTTGTGGTGGCAAAAATGGAAATTGAGGGGATGCCCATCATTTGCAGAATAAATGAATGAGTTGTGGTATATGAATGTAATGGAATACCATTGTCCTATAAGGAATGATGAGCAGGCTTATTTCAGAAAAATATGGAAAGACTTACATGGACTGATTCTGAGTGAAGTGAGCAGAACCAGGAATATATTGTACACAGAAACAGCTCCATGATATTTAAATTGTTTCTTTTTGGCTGCTTGCAGTATTTTCTATTGGGCCACAGTATTCCTTGGAGTTTTCCTTTTGGGGTCTCTTTCAGGAGGTGATCAGTGGATTCTTTCAATGACTATTTTATCTTCTAATTCTACAATATCAGAGCAGTCTTTCTTGATAATTTCCTGGAATATAGTGTCTAGACTATTTTTGATGGTGGCTTTTAGGTAGTCCACTAATTCTTAAATTATATCTCCTGAGTGAGTCTATTTTCTGAGTCAGTTGTTTTTCCAATGAGTTATTTCACATTATTTTCTATTTTTTGATTCTTTTGATTGTTTGATTCTTGGTGCCTCATGGAGTCATTAGCTTTCATCAGCCCAATTCTAATTTTTAAGGCATTATTTTTTTCAGTAAGCTTTTGCATCTCCTCTTCCATTTGGTCAATTTTACTTTTGAAGCTTATTTCTCTTGGTGGATTTTTTTTTTTCAATTTGGACAATCGTATTTTTTAAGAAATTGTTTTCTTCAATTTTTGTGCTTTCTTTTCCAAGCTGTTGATTCTTTTTTTCCCATGATTTTCTTATGTAATTCTCATTTTTTAAAAATTTCATTTCCCATTTTTTCTTCTACCTCTCTTGTTTGATTTTTCTAGCAGCTTTTTTTTTTTTTTTTTTTTTTGTGGGGCAATGGGGATTAAGTGACTTGCCCAGAGTCACACAGCTAGTAAGTGTCAAGCGTCTGAGGCCGGATTTGAACTTAGGTCCTCCTGAATCCAGGGCCGGTGCTTTATCCACTGCTCCACCTAGCTGCCCCCTCTTGTTTGCTTTTTTAATCCCTTTTGAGCTCTTCCAAAAAGGTTTTTTGATCTTGAGACCAATTCATCTTCTCCCTTGAGGCTTCACATGTAGACATTTTGACAGTATTATCCTCATCTGAGTTTGTGTCTTGGTCTTCCATGTCACTATAGAAGCTCTCAGTGGTAAGGGCCCTTTTCTATTTCTTACTCATATTTTAGACTATTTTTACTTTTAAAGTTGAGGTCTGCTCATGGCGCACAGGGGCTACTGTTGCAAGCTTCTTGTGCTGAAGATAGAGGCCTGGTCACTGGCTTTCTGCTCTGAGGCCTCTGTGGCTTGTGGATTCCTCACACCCCTGGACTTGCTCCTTGTGGTGGAATGTCTTGGCCTAGTTGCATCTGTCCTGTGTGCTGTTCTCTAGCTGGCAGTTTACCCTCTCAGCCATGGCTGGACGGTCTCACAACTGTCCTGTTGCACCACCAGCCTGCTGAACCACAACCAAGGGGGCTAAACTTCTGATCTGTGCTATGGCCAAGAGCCTCCTGCTGACTTACCCAGACTACCTCTATGCTATGGTGAGTTTTGCTGCACTGTGTTGTGCTGCACTCCCTTTTTGCCCAAGTGAGAGCTTTCCTGAAGTCTTCTAAATTACCTCAAGTTGGATCTCAAGTCTCTCCATCTTTTTGTAGGTTCTGTAGCTCCAGAATCCATTTGGAATCTTGATTTACTATTGTTTATGAGGAAAACTTGAGAGAACTCAGGCAACATCCTTGCTTCTCTCTGCCATCTTCCTGCTCATCATTTCTTATAGTTCTAGAGTATTTAATTACATTCATATGCAACAACTTGTCCATCTATTCTCCAATTGATGGACATTCCCTCAATTTCCAATTCGTAAAACATAATTTTAAAACTTTGTTTTTCTTGTTTGTTTTCAGAATGTGTTTTCTTTCACAATGTGGTTTACATGTAAATATGTTTTGTATGACTGCACATGTATAATTTATATCAAGTTGTTTTCTTCTTCAGGGAGTGCGTAAGGGAGGGAAGAAGAGAATTTAGAACTTTGAATTAAAAAAAAAAGAATGTTTAAATTGTTTTTACATGTAATTGGAAAAAAGTAAAATCATGAGATATACACATATATACACATATGTATATATACTCTAGATAGATACACACACACACACACACACACACACACAAATATATCTTTGCTCCTTCCCATATGACATATCTTGATGACAGAAACTGTCTCCTTTGGACTTCTGGATATCGCTAGCCTAGGGTCCCACAACTATAATATTTGTATATCCATTTGCTGCCACTGTTGCTGCTACTACTGCTTCTGACATAAGGAAAATATCAGCAAGTCTTATAAAATCAGAAGATACGGTCTTTACTCTGAAAGAGCTTATACTATAAAGAGGAACTTTGTGAGATGTTGCCAATTAGCATCGGGAATACCACCCTTTCACTTTTATGTGCTTTGTTTTATACAACTCTCACCTGAGCTACTCTTTTGATTACCTTTATATATTACCTATTATTCCTAGAGCAGAATTTTAGCCATCATCTAGACTTTAGCATTTAAAGCATGATTATAATAATAATAATAAGCAGCAATGTCTTGAATTTTTTTTTGTTTTACAAACATAATTCCAATGTCCTTGTGATATGAATCACAATAATCAAAAAATCTAACTAGCTAATATCTAGTTTAGCAAGAAATTTCGAGAACAAAGAAATTTTTTAAGGTATATAATAAATATGCCTTTATATGCTTTGATTTCTCTGTGTGTGTTCACACTCTTATTATGAGCTAAGCAGATATCCTTTAAGAGAGTGATTCAAATTACTTAGCCCTTTTAATTGTGTTTTTTGGTTTTGTTTTTATTGTTGTTGTTGTTTTGTTGGGTTTTTTCAGTGAGGCTATTGTGGTTAAATGACTTGCCTAGGGTCACACAGCTAGTAAGTGTTAAGTGTCTGAGGTCGGATTTGAACTCATGTCCTCCTGATTCCAGGGCCGGTGCTCTATCCACTGCACCATCTAGCTGCCCCTAATTGTATTTTTATGAAATGTCCATTTAAGAAACATTTATTATGTGCCTACAATGTTCAAAGCACTGTATATAGCAAGAGTACAGGACATACTCTCATAATCTCAGGCAGAAATAAGCCTTATAAGGCATCTACTTAATTTATACCTAAACAAAAACACTAGTAACAATCAACAAGTGATCATCCACCCACTGCTTGATGACCTTCCATGGAGAGTTTATTTCTTTGGACAGCCCATTTCACTTCAAATACCTTTTATGATAGTTAACATTTAAGATTTATGAAACTCTTTACATCTATTTTCTCATTTTCTCTTTGCAATAACTCTGAGAGAAAATATTATTACCCTCATTTTATTTGTTTTTTTTTTTTTTTTTTGGTGAGGCAATTGGGGTTAAGTGACTTGCCCAGGGTCACACAGCTAGTAAGTGTCAAGTGTCTGAGGCTGGATTTGAACTCAGGTACTCCTGAATCCAGGGCCAGTGCTCTATCCACTGTGCCACCTAGCTGCCCCTATTACCCTCATTTTAAAGATGAGAAATCTGAGGCAAATGCAAGCTTTGATTTACCCAAAATCATACTGCTAGTAAGCATCTGACGTTGGATTTAAACTCAGGTCTTTCCTGACTAAAGGTTCAGCACCCTATCCATAGTGCCACATTGGGGCTCTAACAGGCAGTTTTTTTCCTTACAGGAAATCAAAGTTTACTTATTTCAACTTTTATCCACTGCTACTAGTTCTTCCTTTGGAACCATACAGAATAATGGCTGTTATCTTTATTTCATGTAACATATCTTCAGATTGTTAAAAATAGTGATAATGTCCCATCCCGCTCAAGTCTTCTTGTCTACAAACTAAGCAGCCTCAATTGTTTCAGCTGTTCCTCATTTATCATGAATTCAATGCCGTTCAAGTTACTATTAGGTCTCACCTGGACATTCTTCAAACAGGCAATATGTGTGTGTTTCTGTGTATGTGTGTGTGTGTGGGGGGGTGTCTTTAAATGGAAGTGCCCAGAACTGAGCAGAGTACTCTAGAACCTAGCTTTTTAAACTATGGGTCATGATCCCATATGGGATCATAAAACTGAGTGTAGGGGCTATGTTTACCTCTTTTAAATACTTCTATGCCAAGAGTTGCATAAAAATTTCTCAGGTGAAAAGGGGTCACGAGTGGAAAAAGTTTAAGAAGCCCTGCTCTATAATCATTCTAACCACAGTAAGTACAATTGCACTATCACTTTCCTAATCCCTGATATTATATTACTTTAATGAAGCCTAAGTTTACATTATCTTTTTTCTCCTTTGGCTGCCACTTCACATTGTTGATTTATATTTAATTTTAAATCCACTGAAATTCCCAGCTCTTTTATCAGACAACCTACTATTTAGCTCTGACTCCACCAATGACTCATCAGGTATATATGAGTGCTTAAATATTTATATTATCTCTATTAACGCCTACTCTCTCATTACTATGCTATTATTGCTTTTCTCTATATTTTATAGTCAATATCAGTACAGAAAAACCTATTTCAATTAACTCAAAAACCAGGAAATCTAAATAATGTGAAGTACCATTAAATTAGTATTTTTAAAAAATCTTTGAGCCTAATGAGAATAATAATAAAACATAAGAAAGTAGAAACATAATGGAGAAAGGTAACTTCCAGAGTAAACCACATTCCTCATTCAATAAATACTTAGCTCAATCTTATAATTTTCCTCCAAAATTATACCATTGGAATGTAGATTTAAAATGCCAAAGGCCTCAAGAAAGAATCAATCTTTAAAAAAATAATAATTTGTTTTCCAGTCTCTATAAGGAAAGCAAGTAAATTAAAATATTTCATAAGGAAAGTTTGGTACCACTGTTTGCAGCAAAATTCTGGCTAATGTTAATTTGACCACAAAATTTTAGGGCATCCCATTTTCCAGAAATTATATTTAATTTGTTAATTATCTTGCATCATTTATTCTTTTTTCTGATAAAAGTATTTTATTTTTTCCAGTTACATGTAAAAATAGTTCTCAACATTTGTTTATACAAACTTTCCAATTTGAGATTTTTCTCCCTCCCTCCCCTTCCTCCCCCCTCCCTTAGACAGCAGGTAATCTGATATAGGTTATATATACATATACACACACACACACACATATATACATACATATATGTATGTATGTATGTATATAATAACATTAAACATGTTTCTTCATTAGTCATGTTATAAGAGAAGAATCAGAGCAATGAGGAAAAACCTCAAAATAGAAAAACAATAGCACCAAAAGCAAAAGAAATAGGATGGTTCAATCAGTCTTTACTCCACAGTTCGTTTTTTTCTGGATTTGGAGATCCACTTCTATCATGGCTCCCCTGGAGCTCTTCTATAAAATTGCATTGGTGAGAAGAATCCAGTCCATCACAGTAGATCAACACACAATATTGATGATACTGTGTACAATGTTCTTCTGGTTTTGCTCATCTCACTCATCATCGATTCATGCAAGTCCTTCCAGGTTTCTCTGAACTCCTCCTGCTCATTGTTTCTTACAGTACAATAGAATTCCATTACATTCATATACCACAACTTGTTCAGCCATTTCCCAATTGATGAGCAACCCCTCAATTTCCAATTCTTTGCCATCACAAAAAGAGCAGCTATAAATATTTTTGTAAATGTGGGTCCTTTACCCTTTTTATGATCTCTTTGGGGAAAAGATCCAAAAGTGGTATTGCTGGGTCAAAGGGTATGCACAGCTTTATAGCCCTTTGGGCATAATTCCAGATTGCTCTCCAGAATGGCTGGATCAGTTCACAGCTCCACCAACAATGCATTAGTGTTCTAATTTTCCCACAGCTTCTCCAATATTCATTATTTTCCTTTTTTGTCATATTAGCCAATCTGATAGGTGTCAGGTGGTATCTCAGAGTTGTTTTAATTTGCATCTCTCTAATCAATAGTGATTTAGAGCATTTTTTCATATGGGAATAGGTAGCTTTGATTTCTTCATCAGAAAACTGCCTGTTCATATCCTTTGACCATTTCTCAATCAGAGCACCTAAAATTTATTTTATAGAGCTAGAAAAAATAATAACAAAATTCATCTGGAAAAACAAAAAGTCAAGAATATCAAGGGAAATAATGAAAAAAAAATGCACAGGAAGGTGGGTTAGCTGTACCAAATCTGGAGCTTTACTATAAAGCGGCAGTCATCAAAACTATCTGGTATTGGCTAAGAAATAGGGTGGAGGATCAATGGAATAGGCTAGGCACAGGAGACACAGTAGCAAATGACATTGGTAATGCAGTGTTTGATAAACCCAGAGACTCCAGCTTCTGGGATAGGAATTCAGTATTTGAAAAAAAACTGCCGGGAAAACTGGAAGATAGTATGGCAGAAATTAGGCATAGACCAACATCTTACACCTTATACTAAAATAAGGTCAAAATGGTTACATGATTTCGACATGAGGTGGTACCATAGGTAAATTAGGATAGGAAGGAATAGTCTACCTTTCAGATCTTTGGAAAGGAGAACAGTTTATGACCAAACAAGAGATAGAGAATATAATGCAATGAAAAATGGATGATTTTGATTACATTAAATTAAAAAGGTTTTGTACAAACAGAAGCAATGAATCCAAAATTAGAAGGGAGGCAGAAAACTGGGAAACAACTTTTATGGCCAGTACTTCTGATAAAGGTCTCATTTCTAAAATATATAGGGAACCAAATCAAATTTATATGAATCCAAGGCATCATTTATTCTTTTTTTTTTTTTTTTTTTTTTTTTAGTGAGGCAATTGGGGTTAAGTGACTTGCCCAGGGTCACACAGCTAGTAAGTGTTAAGTGTCTGAGGCCGCATTTGAACTCAGGTCCTCCTGACTCCAGGGCCGGTGCTCTATCCACTGTGCCACCTAGCTGCCCCCATTTATTCTTAATTATCTAAATTATGGATTACCAACAACAATTCTTGCTGTGAAATTCTCATTGACATTGTTCTTAAGGTATTTAGGGTTCTTAAGATAGTTGTTAGAGAAGCCTGGAAAAAGTCAACAAGGATAAGGGATAAAACCTTTTATTCTCTATAATAAAGGATATTTCCCTCTTTAAGGGACTGGATGAATATTCCTCTTATACCATATTTGATAAATTGTTCTGGCACGATAATGAATGGCAACTTATCCTGTAATTATCATATTTGTACATAGTTGTTAACGTATTGTTTCCCTTATTAGCCTATGAGCTCCTTTGGAGAAGGGACTGGTTTTTGCCTTCCTTTTAAATATCTTCAGTGGTTAGCACAGTGTCCAACACATAGTAGGCATTGTTGATTTCTCTTAACTCTAATTGGAGTATAATTCTGTCTTTAAAGTCCAAATCAAAGGGTGTGTCTGAAGGATATACATTGTATAATTATTAGATAAAGAGCTGCTGAGAGAGAGAGAGAGAGAGAGAGAGAGAGAGAGAGAGAGAGAGAGAGAGAGAGAGAGAGCCTGCCTAGAGGACAGGAGTTTCACACAGAGAAGATTTTTAGTTGCTTGGGAGTAGAAGAGGTAGAGAAGCTGTTTATATGTAAAGCTTCTCCCCCTGCCTTAGAAATAACTCAGCTTTTGAAGTGGTAGTGAGAGAATTGCAATATCAGATAAGTGTTAGAGTTCCTGAAGGAGGACCTGAGCAGGTCAGAGAGGAGGAACTAAACAGGCCAGAGAGTAGAAAGGGAGCAGAGACCTGAAGTGGAGAAGAAAACTAAGACTATTCTTCATTATTACTATGAGATAGGAAGGGACCAGCTTACTATGGAACCCAAGAATTATGGGGATATCTCCACCCTAATAAAATAATTTTTCTGGAATATTTTATAGATTCCCAAGGATGGAAATGATAGTTTTCATAAAGGACTACAGGATCAAATTTTGTCTTTTGTTTTCTGTCATATTCAATACAACCCCTCTTGTAATTAATATATATTATTAGCCTGAATGCTTGGAATGAAGGTGAGGGATCTTTTATTTTTATATAGGGTCCAAGAGATGAGTTATGTTGTGATGGTCACAATGAGGACAGCTAATTGATGCAAAACAGTCATATAATAATATGTCCAACAGGAGACATAAGTAGGTGCATGATCCAAAGGAAATTATTTATGTGAACTTCTCATGATCCAGCCTCTGAACCTGGTACATCTAAATATAGAAACTGTTTATTGAGAGTTGGTTACATTAGCTATTTTTTGCTTAAGTACTATTTGACATAACAAGCTCATTTTTTTTCTAGTCCAGGAAGTGTTAGAAGAGAAAACCTGAAAAAAATAGTGTCCTTGCCCTAAGCCAATTGTGTAGCCTGCATTCAGAACATGCATCAGTTAGAGCTTTGATCATTTGTATCAGTTTGAGAGACAATGAGGTATGCTTGCAGAAAGAAATAAAAAAGAGAAGAGTAGCATCATAGAGTTATTGTAAATATTGTTATTTTATTATTTGTTGTTCTTGATAGAAAAACATACTGATTATATATATATATATATGCACACATATACATATATATGCAAAAATAGGGATATATAGATATACATGGGATTTAAATTGCAATTACCTATGATTTTTATTAAAAATATAATTGGTACCCATTTATTCAGAAAGCCTTGTGTTGAATTACCATAGTGTGATAACATTTGTATGTCTGTATTTTTAACAGTCATTGAATAAAACAGAATGTATAACTTTCAGAAATACCAATATTTTAGATACATAATTAATATAACCATATATTCCTGTGATTACATAAGTTATAGCTTCTTCTATCTATTCAGCTTGTCATTAAAATGAGTTTGAGAATGACTATTTAATGCATCAAATTCCATATAGAGAGCATTGAGTTCAGTTCTGTTGTTTCTTAATTGTCCATGAATTAGAACAAATCTTATAATTATATTTTGCAAGTTACAACTCAGTTTTGCCCTCAAATCTAGGGAATTTGAATGCAAGAAAAAAAAATGTATGACATTGATACCTAGCAAATAATTAACTGTAATGACCTCTCTATTATTCATAAGCAGCATAAAAATCATGTAAGTGGTATTGACAAGTAAGTACTACAGATGTCCAAAGAAAGCAATCATTAAATCTCTATAATCCTCAGTTTCTTCACCATTACATTACATTACATTAACAAAGCAATTTAGCAAACTTTTTTTTTGTAAAACCTATATAAACAAGACTTTATTCTATGTTCTGTGGATACAACAACAAAAACGTATATGTACCTCCTTCCTAACAGATTAAATTCTACTAAAGGAATACTGTTTACAGACAAATAAATGCAAGTTAACTTGAGGAAAGAGAAAACAGCTTATTGGTCAAGAAAAGGCTTAGTATAGCAATGGGCATAAAATCTCAGTCATCAAGGAAGCAAGAGATTTTAAGAGCTAATGTCAAAGAAGGAGAGTGGCCAGCAGATGATAACCCCACTTTGTTTTGAACTGAGCAAACTACATCTGGAATTCACTCATAGCTCCATAGATCTGGAGAAGTCTTCAAACATCTCTAGCACTATCATTTTAAAAATGAGAAAACTAAATCCCATAAAATGTATAGGCCTTCTCAAATGTCACACAGGTAAAAAACAGACCTAGGATCCAAAAAGAAGTCTTCCAATTCCAGTGCTCTTTTTACTTGTTCTGTGTATATTTTAGGAAATTTATCAGGATGAAGAGAGGACAGGATACATGATCACACATAGATCAGATGAAAGATGATGGAATGTTTAGCATGAAGAGAAGACATAGAAAAGAAATAGAAATTACCTTCAAGTATTTGATTTGTTTTGTTGTTTTTTGGTGAGGCATTTGGGGTTAAGTGACTTGCCTAGGGTCACACAGCTAGTAAGTGTTAAATATCTGAGGCTGAATTTGAACTCAGGTCCTCCTGACTCCAGGGCCAGTGCTCTACCCACTGCACCACCTAGCTGCCCTGCCTTCAAGTATTTGAAGAGTTATAATGTAAAGTGTTAAGAATTATTCTGCTTTGCCCAAAGAAAGGGTTTTCAATAGTATTTTATTTCTTTCCAATTACATGTAAAGATAGTTTTCAAAATTCATAAGATTTTGAGTTCCAAGTTTTTCTCCCACTCTCTCTCCTCTCCCTCCTCCCCAAAACAGCAAGCAATCTGATATAGGTTATACATGTGCAATCACATTTTCACACTAGTCATGTTGTGAAAGAAGCAACAAACAAAAGGGAGAAACCATGAAAAAAATTAAAAATAGTCTGTTTCAATCTGTATCTAACTCCATGTTCTTTCTCTGGGTGTGGATAACATTTTCCATCATGAGTTTCTTAGAACTGTCTTGGATCATTGCATTGCTGAGAAGAGTTAAATCTATCACAACTGATCACCACACAATGTTCCTATTACTGTGTACCTATTCTCCTGGTTTTGTTCACTTCATTCAGCATCAGTTCATGTAAGTCTTTCCGGTTTTTTCTGAAAACCTTCTGCTCATCATTCTTATAGCACAATAGTATTCCATTATATTCATATAGCATAAGTCATTCAGGCATTCCCCAATTGATCAAAGTAGGCATTTTTAAGGGGAATTCTCATTGATGATATCATGGATTCAATGAAGCATTAAGATATAATGTTTTAACATGAGGTTTTCTTTTTAATCTTGGAAAGGCTTTTATGACAGCTAGGTACCTCAGTTATCACATTAACATAATTACTCTGCTTTGTAACGATTGGAATAACACCACCTGCTGGATACTTACTGTAGAAGAGTTCTGCCCATGAAGGGAAGGTCTTTGAGGGCAAGACCAGGAGTCTTTTCTTCAGGAGTCAGGAAGTGACGCGGACTAGTGGGAGGTGGAAGGAAGAGACTGGCGCTGACTCTGGGTCTCTTTCCTGAGGACGCTGGCGGAGAAGGGAGCTAGAAATGTGCTCTCCCTTTAATAGATAGGAATCTAGGCCTTTCTCTCTCTCTTTACCAAATTCTTTTTCTCCTTAATAAATGCTTAAAAGTCTAACTCTTGCTAAAGCTTGTAATTGATTGGCGACCACTCATTAGATATTTTAGACAGACTAGCTAGAATTTTAGCCCTTAACAGCTTTATTCTCTCAATTTGTAGGGGGAAGAACAGTTACCAAAACATTTCTCCTTTTCTACAAATTACTAAACCTACATTCTATTATCACTTGAAGTATGTGGGCATTTATCTATCTATCTATCATCTATGTATCATCTCTCCATCCATCCATCTATCCATCCATCCATCCATCTATTTATTCTACACACACACACACACACACACACACACACACACACACGTTTATGTGTCTGTCTTTCTTCTATGGATATTTATAAGTTTGTGCATAGAATGCAATTCTTTTCAAAAAACTGAAGTTTTAGGTCAACCAACAAGACAATAGATATAGCAATGGGCATAAATATAACGAAATATATTATCAACAAAGAATTGTGCAGATATAAATATCAGGTAATGTCCAGCAAAAGAGACTAGCTAGAGATAGCAAGAACAAGGAATAACTACTGTGATACAATGACATTCATACAATGTCAAGAGAATAAGAACAAAGCCCTCAGCATGTTTGGTATATATATATATATATATATATATATATATATATATATATATATATATATATATGAAATCATGGATCCAGGGAAGTATGGAAGTATATAAGTATTTTCCCTCTAATAGAATGCAAATCCTGTGTCCTTCATGTCTAACTGACACCACAACATAGAGTTTAAATTAACTGAATGTATTGAATTTAAGGACATAGAATATGATGCTGCTATAATATATTACCAGAAATCATTGTATATTTAATTTTTGCTATTGTAATCACCCAAATCTAAAATATATGATATTTCTTAGCCAAAAGCATTCTGATAAATTGTAGCCTACCTGCAATGAGCCATAAAGAGAATTTCCTTTTTTCTTATCTCTTCAATGGTTCTGATTGTATAGAGAAAAACATTATATTTTATATAAATAAAATAAATTTAATTTAAAATAAAATAGAAACATTTAATTACCATGGGAATCAGATTTCATAGTGTATAAAAGAACTCAAATTTGAAAAGCTCTTTAAGGTTTAGCAGCACTTTCTCTCTTTCACCAAAGTACTTTATGAATGAATATGTCTAATTTTTTATCCAATAATTATATAAATTATCTGAATATAATTTGGGTTGTTTACTGTTTGATACAAGCCCCTGGATAGAAGATCAAATATGTGTATGGTTGATTCCATACCATTTACATTCCTTTATATAGTTTCCTATTCTAATGTCATCTTTTTTTCACTCAATGGCTTTCTCTATAATACATATTAAATCAATAAATGATTATATGTATGGGTGGTAAAAATGATGCACTATACTTAATTCAAAATATAATAATCCAAAGTGGTTTCCATGTGAATTTTTTTAAAGGATGGATTTTTGACATAGTATTACATCCCATTTAGTGTTCATTTAACAAATAATGATTTTTAGAAGCATTTTAAAGAGAACAGGCCATACTTAACATTGGTGATGACTTTAAAAAAAGTAATCAAAATTATTATGTTGGGCTATACTATACCCACTGTGCCTATGTTACCAAAATGAAATAGAAAAAATAAGAATTAAATGAATGATATAGATGATTTATCCATATTTATAATTTAAAGCTCAACTGGTTATATAGGTAAAAGATTTTCATCTGTCATGAATTATTTAAATTCTCCAATTGTGACATTTAAAATCTAATGTGTGGTCACGTTTTTTCTGCTTCCCCCCCTCCCTGTGGGGGGAAAAATAGCTAGGGTTTACTTATAAGTTAGAAGCATTAACAGCAGTTTTGGGCATTAAGTATTTATTAAAGAGTAAAGAGAGAACACCTGGGTCAGAAAACCAAGGAAAAACACTATCTACCCTATAGGAGAGATAAGGGTTCAACCTGGCCTCCTTCTTCTCCCCAGTCTTCCACCATGAGGATATTTGGGATCTGAACTGAGAGAAGAAACAGCCCTTTCTCTTCCTGCCTCCCTTCTCCCAGAAGAGGCTGTCCTTCAAGCTGATTGGTCAACATCACCCAAATCTCTTGGTTCACTGGACTTGAGGGTAGTCTCATTGTTGAGTTCAACGTCCTTAGCTTCTGAGAACAATACCCTATTGAGGGCAATCCAGGTGGTTTTGATTTAATTAATTTTAAGTAGGTTAATTAGCAAAGTCAATCATTCTCAGTCAAACAATTCCATTGGTCTAGATTAATTTCCTCTGGTTGGGACCTTTGGGCATTGACAAAAAGCCCATTATATCTTACACATTATACATATCAGATTCATTTTAAAGGCAGTATGGAATAAAGGATAGAGAGAAATGGGCTCCAATCAAGGAAAATTTGCCTTAATGTCCCAGTATTCCACACAACTGTCCAATGCTGTAGGTTGTTTTTCAATATTTTTAAGGCGGGATTTCTCTCACCCAAGAGTCCCCAGTATCAAGGAAATCACACATCAATGTATATTCAATAAATAGTCTGATATGGTCTATGTGTTTATTTTGAGTTAGTATAGCATAGTGTTATGAACTTAAGCATCAGGAAAACCAGGGTTAAAAGTTTTCTTCAGATACTGCATAACTGTGACACCCTGGATGAGGCTCTCAGCATCAGATTCTTCTTTTGTAAAAGCAGTATAATTAAAGCATCTAACACAGCCTTGATGTAAGGATCAAGTGAAATAATCTAGGTAAACCATCTTCAAAACTTAAAATGCTATATAAATATGACTTAGTATTATTATTACATCCACAAAACTTGATATGGAGGTGATAAGAAATAATTAGTTCATAATTGATTTTATAGCATAAAGACAATAGACTGAGAGACTCATTTATATGCTTTTCATTTAGTATATGGATATGATCTCATCCTAAGCTCAAAGTTTTCATAAATATAATTGATCTCATGAATGTATAAAGTGTTTGAGTACGCAAAAGATAGGTAATATTTGATACAGTTCAGTGCATCCAAATGAAATAAAGCTAAAATATTAAGAATTATTTTTAAAGAATGTTTCCATTACCAACATGTGAACTAATGAGCTTTAACAAATACATGATTTTTGTGGATGAATACATTATTAGAAACATCTTTTTCATCTTTATGTCTAGCTCACTATTCTGAATCATTTTAATCATTGCTTAGATTTTTGTCCGAATCATACCAAATGACATGGTAAAGGGGCCTAGTTAATAGAATGAAAGCTGAAAGGAACTTCAGAAGGCATCTAATTCAAATTCCTCACTTAACTTATGAGGAACTGAACCCCATCAAAGTTACATGACTTTTCCAAGGTCATCTAAGTAATTCATATGAGAATTAGGATTTAAACCCAGGTACTCTAATTTCTGAGTCAGTGTTGTTATTTTCATTTATTTCCCTCTGCCCCTTCTCTCATCACACATCACTATCCATTAATTAGAATGAAGAGAACAGAAATGTAAAGTCAACCCTGACTTGGAATATCAAGTAATAAATTTTCATGTGAAATACCTTTACTTTTAAGCAACAAAGAGAGGCATGTTCAAGTCAGGGTGATGTGGGTTCATTGCCTACAGCTAATACATACTGTTTATGATGCTAGGAAAACCACTTAGAAAGTTGTTTGGGCCACTGAGATGATAAAACTAAGACACAGAACAAGTGACATTTTGTCTTGGTAGAATTTCCTCACAGACAGTTCCTAATAGTTAGCTGTTGTCCTTCTTTCTCAAAAAGGACCAAAATTACATCCCTATGTTAGAGTCAACTTACAGTGTGTCTAACTGAGGCTAATCAGACCAATATGAGCTCAGGATTCTCTACCACAGGTAGGGCACAAATGGTTTATGTGAACATTTGGGCTGTATTATCTGAGTCTGTGCATCTCTTGTTTCTTTTGAGCTATTTCAATTCCACTTTGCTCATAGAGTACAACATCTTCTCAAATGAGGGCACACTATGTTTGGTGGTCCTGTGTCAGTGTCTCCCATGTCACAGAATCAATTCCAAAATTCTTAAGAAGACATAAGTGTGTCCTTATATCACTTTTCTGAACACCATGTGAGCACTTACCCTGTGTGAATTCTCCATAGAATAGTCTTTTAGGTAAGTGTACATTTGGCATTCCAACAAAATGGCCAGCCCATCAGAGTTGTGTTCTCTGAGTAGAGTTTGAATGCTTGGCATTTTAGTTCAAGAAAAGACCTCATTGTCTTGTATCTTACCTTTCCAGGTGATCTTCAGAATCTTCCTAAGCTGATTCAAATGGAATGATTCTTTGCTGCTTGTGTTAATTTTTGCCTAACAATGAAGATCATGAAAACACAGGTGCTCCATCAGCCAGGATCACACTCTACATATTTGGAACTATCAGTTATAGCAAATGGAGAAGTTTTTAATATTGTGGATACGTTCACTTACTTTGGCAATATATATTTGCAGGGATGTACATAGTTCCACATGTCAATGAAATCACATATGTAGTATCTCAAAAAAGAACAAAAATCTGTTCTTGAAGAATAGCTTGTATCTATTGTCTTTTAGAATCAAAGCTCCCAATGGGCAGTGATAAGTTATAATTCAGCCTCTAATTCTACAACAATAGTGGTAGGGAAGTCCCTACAAATTAAGACAGCTCATTTCATTTTTGGACAACTGTAATTTCATTCTTTGATTCTGGATGTTGTCAAATAATGGCTTTGTTTGTTTGTGTTGTTTTCCCCATGAAGATCTCAGTGCTATTTTTGGTAATCAAATTCCTATTATATCCTTCTCTGGTAACCTGAGAAATGAATTATCACAAATGCTTGTCAATATTTATTAAATTCCTACTGTGTGCAATATACTATGCAAGGTACTGGGGTAATCCAAATATGGATAATACCCAATCTTTTCCTTCAAGAAATTTACAATCTAATATATAGACAGAAACAAGCACTTATTTGTCTAAATTTTGAAATCAAGCACACCCTATCCCTCTGTTTTCCTAACTCCATTCTCTCTACAACCCTCACTTAGCTATTGGAATAAAATAAAATTTCATCATTTTTCGGTTATGTTGGGAGGATGCCAAAAATTTTTCCTTTGTCCCTCCTTATTATCCTCAATTATCCTCAATATCTGAGTTGTCTGTAAAACCAAAGTAGCAGTCTCTCTTCTAGAATATAGGAAAACTATAGCTTCTTTAACTATATGTCTAAGATTCCTGGTTTCTTCCTCAGTACTTTCAATTGCCATGTTCCTGATGTATAGCTACATAACTGTATTTGTGTAAATAGCTACATATTATTCTCTAGGCTATATTATAAGTAATTTCAAAGCATTAGTTTGAGAGAATTTTTATAATTCGCACTCTAGAGATGGGTAAATAAAGTGCATTCATTCTTTTTATCCTTTTCTGTTATTCTATGGTTTTATATGGAGAGAATACAAAATATAGTGATATTCACTTTTGA
Organism: Dromiciops gliroides; assembly: GCF_019393635.1. Classification (NCBI taxonomy): domain Eukaryota; kingdom Metazoa; phylum Chordata; class Mammalia; order Microbiotheria; family Microbiotheriidae; genus Dromiciops; species Dromiciops gliroides. Next base: position 101,642,370 of record NC_057863.1, on the reverse strand, counting down.
ATTATTGAGAAATGGAAATTATGACAATATGTTGTACAGTATATGAAGCTTAAATAGACTTTATATTGGTTGAATACTATAGTGTTTCATATATCAATCAAAGGAAAAATTACTTTCCTTCAGAAAGTTTTATATTTCTACTCTTCTAAATCCAATGTACACTATACAGGATTATCTCTCCTATGTTATACTACTAACATCAAAGTAGGACATGGTTTGCCTTTCACATTTCTCTTCTTCTACCACTTTAAAATTCCATTTTCCAGATTATCTCTTTAATATGTCAGAAAGCTTTTCTTATGAATATCTTTTTTTCTCATGAAAATCTTTACTGCCATGACAAATTTTCACAACCATGGACTACTATGACCAGAAAACCCTGGCATTTATATACCAATGGATATAAGTGATAAAACATTGTAAAAATATTCCAATACTTTTACATTTGGATAGAAATATGTACAATAATTTCTTTCCAATATTCACTTTCTTAAAGGTGATCCTGCTTTTCTCTAATTGTACTGTTCTATGAAAATTTCTATTTTATCACTTGGTTTATTTTTCCTAATATATTCATGTTATTTAAGATATTTAGTTTCTCATTGTTTTTTTTCATATTCCTTACTTCAAATACCATTTCAAGTATTTCATTAGTATTTTCTATAATCATAGCACTATCAAAAAGTAAATAGAAAAGAGTTTTGATGACTTTATTGCTAACTACCTTAGTCGACAAATTTTAGCCTTTACTAGTCATCACTTATACAATGTCTTTTTTTCCATATTTAGAATGTAGGCCAAGTAGGCAAGGATCACAATTGAGGTTAATACAAAATGTTAAGAGAGTGCTAAGAATCACATTATAGACCATTTATAAACATTAACTTAACTAAAGAAAGTCTGAACAGAACATCATTGTCCAACAATACATTAACTGTTCTATTACTGGAGAAACTAAATTCTGCCCCTATTGATATGCAATTTTATAAATGAAATCAGAAGATGTAAACAAGTTATAAGCCAATAGAGAAGACAATTGCAATAGTTGTCTTCTCTCTTCACTCCTAGTTTAAATACTTGGTTGGACCAGACCATTGATCTCATTGATCCAGGTAAGACCTAATGATAGCACTGCTTCTCTCAGTATAATCTGCTTTAAAATTTATAGCCCGGACAGCTAGGTGGCACAGTGGATAAGGAACTGACCCTGGATTCAGGAGGACCTGAGTTCAAATCCAGCCTCAGACACTTGATACTTACTAGCTGTGTGACCCTGGGCAAGTCACTTAACCCCCATTGCCAGAAAAAAAAAAATTATAGCCTTAGAGATTTGTATCAGATCCTGAGAGGATAAATGAGTATATCAGGGTGACTAGTATATGTCTAACATGAACGCATGGCTTTTCTAAGCCAAAGTTTGCTCTTTATTCAGTACATGATACCTTATGCAGTATAAGCACACAGAGAATATTATTGTAAGTGTTGAAAGAATTCATTCCTAACTGACTTAGTATTGCTTATCCAAATTGTATATTTTATCTTGTAAGGCCTAATTCAGAGAGCTGTTAGATTAAGAGATATAGAATCACTGTAGTCAGAGATTTATTCCTTATGTTTGCAGAGTTGAGTGTCTGGAACTCAGATGAAGTAGCATAAGCATTTCCTCATTTCTCAAATTTAAGTTACTCTGTTTGTCCTGCTAATTTTACCTCTGTGTTTAGCTCTGTGGTCAGCTAAGTTAACATTTTGACCACACTTACCATGGTAACAGGATATTTCAGTTAGCACAATACTCTCCTGATGGACAAACTGATTGATGTGAATGTCCCTCTTCTGAAATTCCCCTTTATGCCTTCAATGCATAAACACCCCAAATGTTGGCAATAGTACCTAACTACACTCAGAATGTTCCAAGATAGACTTAGCCTAACTTTTACTCAAGTGACCTGTCTCATTCAATCAAAATATTTTCAAAACAAGATCTGTTTCTCAAAGAGATTAAAGGTAAAGGAAATATATGTATAAAAATATTTATGTTATCAAATGTTATCTTTGTTAATGAATATGATCATGCCCAGGACTTTGTGCCTCAGTTTCATTTGCACATATTTTTTGTTGTGATTGTATGCTTGTTTATCTGTGAATTGCCTATGATGATTTTATGCAAAAAGATAACCATGAAGAAAATTACAGCTTATACACCAAGATCTGTCGGTAGCAGAGGAAGAAAAAGTAGAGATATTCTACAAACAATGACAAATTCCATCTAACCAGGATGATAAATACTTCAATGACTGCAATGAAAGTTGAACAAAGGGGAAATAAGTGAAAAAAAAAGTTTTGGAATAAATATGAACTATGAAGGAATGAAAATAGCTAAATCATTAGGCTATTTAGTGGCTTCATACATGTATATTATTAATATTTTCTGCAATAGGAGAATTGGAAAGCATTGGACATAGCAGGAACTGAAGGTCATTATTAAAAATGAAATTGATAGCAATTTAAAAGGTAAGAAACTCCTCTTCAATGTAGTTAGAGCTATTTTAGAATCAATTCTTTATTAATTTTATCATCAAATAGTTTTAGAGGAAAATTGCATACCAATACAGAATTTTAAGGAAAAATGGAAGCAAATTTCAGGGGGGGAAAGTGGATAAAAATACCTATTTCTAATTAATCTGATTATCACCTTTTTAGAGAAATATAATTAGTGAAAAAATATGAGTTACAACAAGGACCAAAAATAACCAAGAAACTATGTTAACCACCTATAAAACAAAATCATATTGCTGAACAAAGGGAGATGGTAGTAAAAAACAAAAACAATGTATAACAAAATATCATTTCCAAAATACTTTAAAAGAATATAGTGGTAGATTAAAAGTAGCATCACTACAACCAGTGAAAACCTATGAGGATTGAAAGCATACCTAAGAACAAGGCTTGGCCAAGTGAGGAAGCAGTCCACTGCAGCTTTCCCAGATTTCCCCTCAAAACTGAAGTAAAACTGCCTCTGAACTCACTGAAGAACAGGGAAACAATCTGCCAGCCTGGCAAGAAAGGTCTGTTTTACCTTGGTGGGTGGGAAGTGAGGTCTAGGAGCAGCAGCAACAGAAATAGTTTCTGGGCTCACAGTAGAGGCCAACAAAAGACCTCTGGGCCTGCTAAACAGTAATGAAGCCCCACCCAAGTGGGTCAGCAACAGATTTCCACCCCTGTGACCTCCCAAGAGAGAGACTATTTCCAGAGCAAATCCAGCCCCAGGGATTAAGCAAAATTACTATTCAAGGGTCTATTAAGAGAGTAACAGGTGACCATAACAACCCAACAGTAGGTTGCCACTACAAGGCCTAAGGATCAAAGAGATCACTCCTCCAGTGTCTGGCTGACACAAAATGAGTAAAAAACAAAACAAAAAAAAATGAAAAACAACAATAGAAAAACTTTGACTATTGACAGCTACTTCAATAAAAGGAAATCTCAAGACACAAATATAGAGGAGGACAGTAACAAAGTGACTACAAGTGAAACTTCAAAGAGAAGTACAAATTGGTCTCAGGCCCAAAATAAATAAACTCCTGGAAGAATTTTAAAAGGACTTTGAAAATCAAATTAGAGAGGTTGCAGAAATATTGGAAGTGATGCAGAAGAAACATGAAAAAGAAATGCAAAATAATAATATAAAAATACAAAAAATTACTGAGGAAAATAATTCCCTAAGGAACAGATTTGGCCAAATGGAAAAGGAATTGCAAAAAGTAAATAAAGAAAATCTTTTAAAATTAAAATAGAAAAAATGGAAATTAGCGACTTTATAAGACACCAAGATCCAGTAAAACAAAATCAGAAAAGCAAAAAAAAGAAGAAAATGTACAATTTCTCTGAAAAAAACAAATGACCTAGAGAATAGATCCAGGAAAGATAATATAAGAACACTGTATTGATCAGAGTAGCTAAATCTTTTACAATTCGTTGTTAAAATATGCTATTACTGTGTCTTCTGGTTCTGTTCATTCCATTTTGCATCAGTTCATATAAGTCTTCCCATATTTTGCTAAAACCACTCTGCTCATCATTTCTTATACTAAAATAGTATTTGATAATAATCATGCACCACAAATTGCTAAGCCATTCCCCAATTGTTAGTGTCACTTTGATTCCCAGTACTTAACCAATACAAAAAGAGCTGCTACAAATATTGTTGTACATATGAATCCTTTTCCCATTTCTTCAATCTCTTTGGCGTGCAAATCTAGTAGTGCTATTGATGTGTCATAGGGTAGTCAGAGTTTCATGGCCCTTTGGCCATAGTTCAAAATTGTTCTTTAGAATGGTTGAATCAGTTCACAACTCTACCAATAATGCATTATTGTCCCAATTTTTCCATATCTCCCCTAGAATTTATCATTTTCCTTTTCTGTCATTAGCCAAATTGATGGGTATGATGAGGTACCTCCGAGTTATTTTAAATTTCATTTCTCTAATCAATAGAGATTTAGAGCAATTTTATATGACTGTAGATGGTCTTGATTTCTTCTTCTGAAAAAAATGTCTGTTCATATGCTTTGATGATTGCTCAATTGGGGAATGGTTCTTGTTTTTATAAATTGGACTAAGTTCTTTATATATTTGAGAACTAAGGCCTTTATCAGAGAAACTTCATATGATTTTTTAAATATTACTTCATTGTCTATGATATCTTTTATCAAAATGTAGTTTCTCTGATTATCTCTTTTAATCATGACTATTTTTGTTTTTGCTTTGTCTGAAATCATGATGCTACTTTTTCCTTTTTTATTTCATCTGGAACATAATAGATTTTTCATTTCTTTATTTAAACTATTTATGGTCTTACTCTTTTATGTGTGTTTCTTGTCAATAATATAGTATTGGATTCTGGTTTCTAGTAATTTCTGTTATCTCCTTTCACTTTATGGGTGAGCTCATCTTATCCTCATTGGTAATTATGATTACCATGTATTTCCCTTTCTCCTATGTTCTTCTCTTTATCCTTTTTTCTCTTTTTTTATTCTGTTCCTTCTCAAAAGTCTGTTTTGCTTTGCAACACTACCTCCCTTAGTCTACCCTCTTTTTTATCACCCCTTCTTCCATATTTTAACAGCTTCCCCTCCTACTGCCCTGATAGGTAAGATAGATTTACACACACACACAAACACATACACATGTATTGTGCATGTATGTGTGTATGTAAGTATGTATATGTATGTATTCTTTCTTCTTTGAACCAGTTCAGGTAAGAGTGACATTCAAGTATTGCTTGCCTTCTCCCTCCCATTTTCCTCTCTACTCTAACCTTTCTTCCTTGTGTGCCTCTGCTATGTGTGATAATTTTCCCCATTCTTCTCCTTTCTCCCTTCTCTGAGTACATCTCTCTTTATCCCACTTCATTAAAAAAAATCCTAACATTTTTGACTCACACCCATGTTCTCTGTCTATGTAGGCTCCTTGTGAGTGCCCCAATAAAGATTAAATTCTTGGGATTACATGTATCATCTTCCCATATAGGAAGGCAAACAGTTCAACATTATTTACTTCTTTATGATTTATTTTTTGGTGTTAATCTTTTTATGCTTCTCTTGAGTCTTTTGTTTAAATGTCAGATTTTCTACTGTGCTCTGGTCATTTCATCAGAAATGTCTGAAAATCCCCTATTTCATTAAATATCAATTTTCTGTCAGATGGATTATACTTGATTTTGCTAGGTAGACTATTCCTCATTATATTCATAGCTCCTTTGCCTCCCAAAATATAATATTCCAAGCCCTCTTCTCCTTTAACATGAAAGCTGTTCATTTTTGGCTATTTGCAACATTTTCTTGTTGGCCTGGAATTTGGTTATAATTTACCTGAGTGTTGTTATTATTATGATTATTAATCATTACCTTTATTTATTTGCTTGATTGCTTATTTATTTATTTAAATGTTTGTTAACTTATTTATTTATTCATTCATTCATTTGTCTATTTTTGGATCACTTTTAGAAAGCAGTTGGCAGATTCTTTCAATTTTTATTTTTACCTATGAATCTATGGTATTGGAGCAATTGCCCTTGATAATTTCTTTATATGTCATGGTTAGGCTCTTGTGTTTTCTTTTTTTTTATTTTGTTTTTTGTTTGTTTTATTGGTGAGGCAATTGGGTTTAAGTGACTTGCCTAAGGTCACACAGCTAGTAAGTGTAAAGTGTCTGAGGCCAGATTTGCACTCAGGTCCTCCTGAATCCAGGACCAGTGCCTTATCCACTGCACCACTTAGCTTCCCCAAAGCTCTTGTTTTGATTGTGACTTACAAGTAATCCAATAATTCTTAAATTATCTCTCATCCACCAGTTTTCTAGATCAATTCTTTTTCCAAAGACATGGTTCATATTTTCTTTTATTTTTGAAAATTCTTTTAACTTTATTTTATTGCTTCTTGATGTCTCATAGAGTCATTAGTTGCCAGTTACCAAATTTTAAGTTTTTGAGGAATCATTATCTTCAGTGAGCTTTTGTACCTCTTTTTCCATTTAGCCAGTTCTTCTTTGTAAATAGTTCTTTCCTTCTGTCAGTTTTTATATCTACTTTTTCATATGGCCTAGTCTGTTTTTTTTTTTTTAAGGAAATCTTTTCTTCAGTGAATCTTTGTGCCTCATTTACCATGCTGTTAACTCTCTTTTCACAATATTCTTGAATAACTTTCATTTTTTCCCCCAATTTGGGGGAAAATTTTTATTGTCGATATTTTTAGCTATTTGTCTTCTGAATTTTACCTTATTTTTCCCTGTCACCATAGTAACTTTATATAGTCAAGTTCTTTTTTGTAGTTGTTTTTATTGTTTGCTCACTTTTTTGACCCAATGCCAGTGTTACAGACCTCTTCTGCTGACCACCTAAATTTTCTTAGGCTGGAAAATGTCTTTCCCTGACCTTTTGTTGGATTTTCCACTCCAAAATTCTATTTGAGAAATTATGTAAAAGTTGTTTGGTGGGGCAGCTAGTTAATACAGTGGATAAGGCACCAGCCCTATATTCTGGAGAACCTGAGTTCAAATCTGACCTCAGACACTTGACACTTACTAGCTGTGTGACCATGGGCAAGTCACACTCATTGCCCTACCCCCCCAAAAAAGTTGTTTGGAGTGGAATGCTGGAAGAGTGTGACTGGCCTGCTGCCTCTAATATGCTGTCAGGGCTCCCTCAGCAGTTATTCTAAATGGCATTTCTCTTTTTATGTCTTCCTACTGGATTTTGTTGGTATAAAGAAATATTGTAGATTTATGTGTTTTTTATATCTTATAATTTTTGTTAAAGTTGTTAATTATTTCAATGTTTTGTAATTGATATCATTATTATAACTATATTTTAAATTGATCCTTTGGAAGATAGATTGGTACATCATTGAATATATAAATCAATTTTGGAAATATTGCAATTTTTATTATATTGAATTGATTAATCAAGAAGTAATTAATATGATGCAAATTATTCGATATTTAATTCTCTAAAGAGTGATTTTTGGGTAGAGGAAAGGTAGTAACCTCTTGTACCACCCCACATGATTGCTCCAAAAAACCTCCAAATAATGCCATAACACAAGTCCTGGAGAGTCAGAACCCACAAAAGGATGGTGTGAAATAATTTTCCAGTCAAAGACAATTTAGAAGGTTGGCAGTAAAGGTCTGTTGTACTGAGGTGGGAGTGGAGCCTAACCCATGGCCACACTGACACAGATCCAGCCCCAGGCAGGCTGTACCAGAGAAATAGATCTCCTGGAGGTTCTGATTAAGCTGCAGCTGCAGCTACTTCTGAAACTCAATTCACAGTCTGATGAGAGGGTCAAGTGGCTGGCCAGGGGAGATTACAGGGGTAACTTCTGGTGCTGAGGTGAAACTGGGGTTGTCTTGTCTGATCTGGGAACCAGGAAGCAGTCTTGATTGGCAGGCCCAGGTTAGGAAGGGGTGAAGGCACACCCGAAGCCAGCAGCAAAAGTGAGACAGAATTCTGTTTCCAGGTTAAAGAGCAAGCATTCCTAAGACTATTTACACACCAGAACATAGGCCAGGGGAGTGATGAAAAGAACTGAAATGAATAGAAAATTTGACTTTCAAATAAAATACTCTAGAAAAGCATAAAAAAGAAAACAGGGAAAACAAATTATGAGGGATGTTAAAAGTTTAAACTGTTTTCCTTCTTACATGAGAAGATTAGGGCAGCTGAAATGAATAAATTTGGGCAGAATGTATAGGTGGGAATTTATTATGAAGGGATGATATCTGTAAAGCATTTATTATTTCTTTATTTCTTTATTTAATTTTTGTGACGCAGTTGGGGTTTGGGGGTATACCCAGGACCATGCAGTTCGGGAGTGTCTTATGTCTGAGGTTGGATTTGGGCTTTGGTCCTCCTAGGTCGAGGGCATGTGCTTTGTCCACTGTGTCACCTAGCTGCCCCATGATGACATCTTTAAAATAAAATTAAAGGGTGAGTGATTGCACTGGGAGAAGTGGAAAGGGAAAAGGTAAAATGGAGCAAAGTATCTCACATAAAAGAAGCATGAAAAATCTTATGGAGTGGAACGGAAGAAGGAGCATGGGAGTGAATGATCCTCACTCTCATCAGAATTGACTCGAAAAGGGAATTACATAGTAGTAGTATATCTTTCCTTGTGGAGAAGTGGTTGGGGAAGGGGATAAGGGTGGACTGGTGAACGAGGGGAGGAAGATTGGGGCAGGGGCAGTCAGAAGCAAAACACTTTTAAGGAGGGATGGGGTAAAAGAAGATAAAAAATATAGTAAATATAATGAGGAGCAAATAGGATGGAGAGATACACAGCAATAGTAAAAGCAAAAAAAATTGAAACAGAGGCAAGAGCACTGTAAGATGAGGATGATGATGATGATGGTGGTGGTGGTGGTGCTGGTTGTGCTGGTGCTGGTGGTACTTACTTAGCTAGGCTATTGTTGTGAGAATCAGAGTCCTAACAACCTGCTGAGAAAGATATTGCAGGGAGGCTCCACCATGAGGAGAAAGCATGAAGTGACTTTTCTGGGGTGTCGAAGGCCGGATTGGCATCTGGAAGTAATGTCTGCCACCTGTGGGTTGTGTCAATTGGTACTACTACTCAATTAGCTGGGAGCTGTGTGTGTGGACGCACCTCTTTCCTGTTTTACTGGGGGCTTCTGAGAGAAGCAAGGTCTTTTCTGTTCTGGACTTGGGCTTGGCAGGAGGATGGAGGCTCACTCTTAGATAGCTAGATGAAGGCTGTTTTTCCTTTCTCTCTCTCTACCTCTCTCTCTCTCTCTCTCTCTCTCTCTCTTTCTCTTCACTAACTTCTAATACACTTTAATAAATACTTAAAAGCCTAAATTCTTGCTAAAGCTTCTAATTTAAGGTGACCACTCATTAGATTTTAGACATCACAGCTAGAATTTTAGACCTTACATTGTGGAGAAAATTCTTTGTCAGAAATAACATACTATATAAATGTTAGCTATTATTGTTATTGTAATAAGCAACCTCATGGGTGTTTTGTAAGGAAATCTCCCTTTAAAGTACTATATAAATGTAGTTTACTATTAAAAAAAATGATGAGCAGGATGCTATCAGGAAAACCTGGAAATACTTAGATGAGCTGATGCTAAGTGAAATGTACTTTATGTAAAATAACAACGATATTGTAAGTTGATCTGCTATAAATGGCTTAGTTATTTTCAGCAATGCAATGATCCAAGACAACTCTGAAGAACATATGAAAAAATGCAATCCATCTATAGAGAAAGAACTGATGGTACCTGAGTACAGATAGGAGTATATTTTGTTGTTGTTCTTAGTTCCTTTTTCTAAACTTTTTTTTGTCTGCTATTTTACACTATTAAATTTTTAGTCTTTAAGGAGCGAATAGGGAAGATGGATAAAAATGTGGAACACGAAGTTTTAAAAATAAATGTTATAATTTGTTTTACATGTAAGGTGGGGAAAATTCTAAATAAATAAAAAGAGAAGAAAAAAGTGATTTTTATTTCTAAAATTTCTGAGCGTGATAAGTAGACTCCTGTTTTATACATCTGTACTTATTTTAAATGGACCTTCACTTTTTTGCTTTCTGGTGGATTTTCTTATTAGTATGCATAAATGTTGATCATTCATGTGGATTCCTTTTACATCCTGCAACTTTGTTTAAATAAATTCAACTATTTTTTTTACCTGATTCCCTAGTATTCTCTAAGTAAACTACTATACTTCTTCAAAGAAAAATATATAATTTTCCATAATCTCTCTCTTCTTATTTCCTCATTTCTATATTCTTTCTAAAGGCTATAGCTCATATTTCTAACACTATATCAAATATTATTGGGAATAATAGATATATCTTCTTTATTTCTAATATTATTGAAAAAGACTAAAGGAAAGCCCCTTTCATAAAATGCCTACTATTAATTTTAAATATATTACTTAAAATAGGAAAATGTCCATTTATTCAATTATAATTTAGTAAGATTTGTCTGATTTCTAGTATTTTTAATATTTTTATTTCTTTAAATTTTTCCCAATTACATTATCCAATTTAATATTTCAATTTTCACAATTAGCTATAAAAATATTATTATCATCATTTTAAAAAATATTGAGTTCCAAAATTTCCCCCTTTTCCCCCTTTCATACATTGAAAAAGCAAACAATTTGATCTTTTATATATGTGCTGTCTTGCAAAACATATTTCCATGTTAGTCATGATGTGAAAGAAAACAGATGAAAAAAAAGTCAAGAAAAAGTTTGCTTCGCTTTGTATTCAGACTCCATTTTCATAGTAAGACTTTCAAAATTGTCTTGGATCATTGTATTTCTGAGAATAGATAAATCATTCACAGTTGATCATCATCACATTTTTATTTTTTACCAAAAATCAGTTATATTTTGTCAGTGCCTTTTTTCTGAATCTAATGATATATTTTTCTGAATCTAATAATATAATGATGTAAATGTTTTATATTGCTGTTATTATCTATTTCTCTTTATAATTTACCTAAGAATTGTTTCCATTCCTAATGCAAATCCAAGTTTGTCATAATCTATCATCTATTGATAAGTTGCTATGGCTTCCTAGCAAATATTTTATTTTAAATTTTATTTCAGTGTCCAAGATCCACCCAATGGAAAGTTACCTGATTTTTCTAGTGTAGCAATCTAGGTCTAGGGACATAAGGGGGACAATCAGCTCCTCTCATGTTGGCCTTTTCCCATAGCCATTTTCTTCAGCAATTTGAAATGTGATTAGCATCTTGCATCTTCTCTCTCCAAAATGGAAGCCAACTGTTCTGAAATAACTGCAGAGCCTGAAGAAACTGAAGAACTTAAAGTGACTTGAAGAGAATTGAAGACAATCAAGAGAATGAAGAGTTAAGCTCTTCTCTCTCCCCCTCTCATTAGCTGCACCCCATCCATCATTCAGGCTAATCCAATATCAGTGGGTTTCATTTTTTTTAAAGTTGAGATCCTTTGTTTCTTTATCATCTTAATTCCCCCAACTGTCTCTTCCCCTCCCTTTCCCAAAGCACCATCTCTTATAACAATATATTTTAAAAGAATAAAGAGAAAAAAGAAAAGGAAGAAGCAAAATTACCTTAACAATTAATAACTTAACAATATTTGAAATATGTGGATACATAAAATGTTTAACACCCACAGATCTCCTACTTATGCAAAGTTCAAGGAGTGGATTACATCATGTCTCTTCTCTGGGGCCATGCTTGTTTCTTATACTTTTGTGACATGAATTTTTTTATTGTTTCATGTTTGTTGCTCTTTTCATTTACATTATAGTATTCATTGTGTGTTTCCTTGCTCCTGCCAGGGTTGTTTTTAGTCTTTTTTCTATTTTATTTCAGTATTTCCAAAACATAACTAATTGTCTTTGCCCCATAATTCTTCCCTGAAGAGTTTTTTCCCATTCTAAAATGTCTTATTCTCTCAAGGGTATCACCATTCTTCCAGTTAGTAAAATTTTCAACTTTAGTGTTATCTTCAATACATCTCTCTCACTGCCCCAAATCAATTGGCACATCCTGAAATTTCTTTTTTTTTCCCTGTCTAATACACAACTACATGTCTCCACTCACAGAGCTACCAGCTTAATTAAGACCCATGTCACATCTAACCTGGACTATAACAATAGACTTCTAATTCACTCCCCTTCCTAAAGTTTCTCCCAATACACATTTGTCAAAGATTTCTTTTTTAAAACCTTAAGTATGACCACAATATCCCTCATCTGCTCAGTACTCTAGGAGCCTCCTATCACCCCTATGATTGAATATAAAAGTCTTTGTTTAGTGCTGAAAACTCTTTACATCTTGACCCTTTCCTGTGTTTCCAATCTTCTGTTCTACTCTTCTCCAAATACTCTATGATCCAGTCATATTGGCCTCTTTGCTGTTCTACTCCATTCCCCAACTCTATGCCTTAATAGTACCTGTCCTACATTCCTGGAATGTCATTTTTCCTCTCCTCCACCTCTTAGTTTCCCTGTTTTACTTAAGCTCAAATTCCATCTTTTTCCAGTCTTTACTCTTCCTTAACCTATTGCTAATTTCCTCCTCTTTAAGGTTATTTTTCATTTATTCTACATGTATCTATTTATATGCTTGTTTTCTCCTCTATTTGAAAATAAGGTTCTTGAGGGTACAGATTTATCTTTGTGTGTGTGTGTGTGTGTGTGTGTGTGTGTGTGTGTGTGTGAGTGAGTGGTGGGGGTTAGGGGTACATGTGCAAGCACCTGTGTGTACATTTATACATTAAGGAAGTGGCTGGTTGATTGTTTGAATAAAGCAAAAGCAGGTAAGCTGCCCACCCTTAAGTCTTCTCATGTCCATGCTCAGCAATCTCTGTTAATTCAAATGTCATATTTTCCAGACCCTTCACTATCTTTTTTGCTCTCTTCAGGACATGTTTAGCTTATTAATGCCCTTCCAAATGTTGTGCACAGTATTGAACACAATATGCAACATGATGTCTGATATGTTCATAATACATAACAACTGTCACCCTCCCTCCCAGAAAGTGTGCCTCATTTTATTGAATTCTAAAATTATATTAGGTGATTGTTGGTTTTTTGCTACTGTATTATATCATTCATGCATGTTGAGATTACATTACACTAAAACCAAAGACCTTTTCTCAAACAAGTTTCTTTACAGCCACAGCTCTCTCATTTGAACTTATGAGGTTGATTTGTTTGACCTCCAACATTGAATCATTGCCCAAACTTATGTTTACTTAAGGGCAAACAGATACTGCTCAAAGTATGAATAATAGATCACCTTTTCAGAGAAGGTACAGAGAACCATATAAGACTAATTTCTTTTTCACTCCACAAGGTAGGGAAAAGAGCCTTATCTGAGTTTTAGCAAGGATCATTATGCTGGCCTTCCTACTGAATGGAATCACCAATTATATATGTGTTCAAGGCAAGAATGTCTGCCTGCTAAAGGAGAAGGTGAAATATTTGAGATATACCTCCCTATGACATAGTTTATTAGGCAGAACAAAGAATTTTTATGGTGTATAGATAGAACAATCAAAGAAGAAAGCCAGGAAATAAAAGATCCTAAGGACAAAGGGCAACTGGGACAAGAGTTAAGAGTTTTCTGAAGGAAAGAATATGACAGAGTAAAAGAGGCAAGAAAATAATCTAGCTAGGCAATGAAGAAGGAAGGGATAGCACTTCTTGAGACAAATTTTAAAATTTCATAATGTTAAGTGCAAGTACTAAGTGCAAGACTTAGTACAATCACTTAAATTTGGTTCTCCAGTTTTGAAACTTCAGATTATTTCAGTTTATATATTCCATTTGGATTTTTATCTTTACCTAAGTCCTGTGCCTGATATAAATATATTTTTAAAATATATGAGGGTTATATTGAATGGAGGGAGGAAGAGAAGTAGGAAGACAAAAGTTTTAAAAAATTGATGTTAAAATTTGTCTTTACATATATTTTGGAAAATAAAATTCTATTTAAAAAAGAAAATATATGAGGGTCCAACTGTAAAATGAATTCTCCTGCCTTTTAATATTATCAGTCAGATACCTTAAAATAGAAAAATAATTTCACTTTACCTTTATCCATTGTCAATACAATTTATGTGTAAATACAATTAATCCTTAATTAATAAATCCTTAATCCAATTTTGAGAACATATTACTCAAAGCCTGAATTTTCATGACAGATAAATTTGGAAGCTAATCATATACACATACACATACACATACACATAAACATAATGTGGTAAAATATGAAAGTTTTTAACAGTCAGTTAGGATACTGAAAGACGCCAGTTTTTCAAGGACCACCCTTTTGGGGAGGAGATGAACAGTCCGCCTGCTGCGCATGTCAGACTGCCTGCCGGGTACAGTCCGCCTGCAGAGTCCAGAAACTCTGGGTATGGTTTGGAATTATTGTATATATCACTAATATATTCTCAGTTATGCAGCATAGCACACATTTTTACCATCATATTGTCTTTGGTGAAATTAATGAGATTTCAGAAATATGGAAACTTATCATTTCAGAGACTAACTTGCTGTGAACTCTGATGCAGGCCCTGGAGAGAATATATGTGCAACAAAAGGAGAGACAGGTATACATAAGTCCATGGTTTGCTTATGATGGTGACTATGTAGAGCACAATTACTAGGCACAGTCCAGTATTCATCCTCTCTCCCTCCTAATTTAACCTAATTTAACTGAACTTATTTATCTTTTTATCTCACTCAGTTGAACTCACCTGTGGCCTAGCACAATCACTGGCTGTCTTGGAACCATGAGATATGGTATGATAACCTTTCCATAACATTTTCAGGTGTCATGAACACATACTAAATTTGACTTTGATCCAGACACATGGTGGTAAAAAGTGTTACTGATTGCAAAATGCTATGCTAAGGTTTAGTAAAAAAAAAAATAATACAGCAATTCAAACAGTTAAAGAAGAAGTCCAGAATCCAGACCAGAGTCCAGAATCCAGTTTTCCAGACCAGAATCCAGTTTCCTCCTGATGACATCTTACCACTTCAAGAAGACAAGAGAACTCAGAGACTTTATATGAACTGTTTTGCTTTATTAGCTTTTACTATCTCCTTTCTGTTATATACTATCTGTAACATGTACTCTCTGCAGAGGCTCTCCCTTTGCAGGACTAATGTCAAAGCGTCGGTTCATGAGGAAAGAAAAAAAAAATCGTCCCTCTGGACAAAGCTTTCCTCTCTTCCTTTTCTGTATTGTTGTTCGCATATTATTAGTCAGCAAAAGTTATTATATTCTTTTTACTGTTCCATCAAGGAAACATTCCATTTCTTGAGGAAGCAAAGGGGGGAAATGTGGTAAAATATGAAAGTTTTTAACAGTCGGTTAGGATACTGAAAGACGCCAGTTTTTCAAGGACCACCCTTTTGGGGAGGAGATGAACAGTCCGCCTGCTGCGCATGTCAGACTGCCTGCCGGGTACAGTCCGCCTGCTGCGCATGTCAGACTGCCTGCCAGGTACAGTCCGCCTGCTGCGCATGTCAGACTGCCTGCCGGGTTTTTTTGACTTCCGGGGTGGAGAGAACGAGAGTAGACCTTTTTGCCTGCTTGGCGGGACTCCTGGCGGCGCGGCACAGACGGTCTCCCTCACTCCAAAGGTGGCCTTTTTGGTTTGGTGAGTTTTTATAAGGAATACAGACTAAGCCTAGATTTAAGACGATTTGTACTGTATTTCTATTTTCCTATCCTTCTAATCAACAACACCTTATATACAATAAAGGCTCTATCTAGAAAACCAGAAGCTTCTTCCATTTACTAGTCTGGGAGATAAATTAAGGGAAAAGTTAAGTAGGGGAGATTTATGATCTAATATCCAATTTTAAATCTCACAATAAACATCTATACTTAGAGAAAACAGTCAATTCCTGTTGTATTCTCAAAAGTTGCTGTTCCATTTAATTAGAAAAGTTTTACATTATGTATTTGTCTTATTACTTTGCCTTATTATTTCCCCCTTAGGAGGATATCATCCCTATATTATCATTTGACCACAAATACAGATTAAAATTGTAAAATGTTCATACTTTCACGTTATAATAATAACACAGAAATGTTACAATATCAACCTGTTATTTATTGCACTTAGAAAACTTCTTGGTTATAGAAATTTGCTACAAAAGGAAAAGAGGGACATAATTATCCCAATGTCATATACTATAAAGGGGAGTGTGGGAGGGGAATCATGTAGTCACAGTTTGTTAAAAGCAAAGCTCAGGGGGCAGCTAGGTGGTGCAATAGATAGAGCACTGGCCCTGGAGTCAGGAGTACCTGAGTTCAAATCCGGCCTCAGACACTTCACATTTACTAGCTGTGTGACCTTGGGCAAGTGACTTAACCCCACCCAATTTCCTCACTTAAAACAAACAAACAAACAATCAAACAAAACAAGGCTCAGAATTAAACAGGTTGAAATTCTCCTTTTCAGAAAGGAAATAGCACAATAGGGAAATAAATTCATGAGGATCCTACCTTGGGTCAGGCCAAAGTAGTCCTCAAAACTTTTCCTATGCCCAGACATTTCTACTATCGGTTTTATGACAATACAATTATCCCTCTAATTAAAGTTCAAAAAAATGATAGTAAGTTATAGTCGCAGGAAATTTTACCTTAAATAGCAAAATTTCCCTAACCACAACTTAGACTTGAATATCTTTCCTGATGTTTTCCTCACAGTTAACATTTCATTTTCCCTTTACTTATAAATTAAATCTTCCCATATTCTGGGGCTTCAAACATACAGAAAATACCTGAGGGTGACTCATCATTAATATGTTGAAGCTACATCTTGAAACCACCTTCTACACTTTCATGATAGCCATGATTTTCAAATGAAAACTCACTATTATAGTAAACATTATTATCATCTTTATAACAAAACAGATAGCAAAACAAATATTTAACAGTCTTCAAATATCTATTTTATGACATTTTTAAAAGCCCATATTCATGTGTAACAGCATCCAGATTAAAAGATTGTTTGGTCTAACAGCTATTCTATTACAATAGCTTCTCAAATTTCAGAATATGAGAATTTAGAAATACAATAATAACACAAACAGTATCGTGTATTTAAAACATGAACCAATATTTCATATAACATGCATCCAGTGAATTACATTTCCAAATTATCCCATCTTATTACCATTAACATCTTAAAACCATTTTAAAAATTATCAGACATTAAACAATTACATTCAATTAATTAAATAATGTGCTTAGCATATGCTGGTTACTGTGTTAAGCACTTCACAATCATATATAATTTTGATTTCAAAACAACCTTGGGAGGTGGGGATCATTAATATTTCCCACTTTACAGATTAGGAAACTGGAACAAAATAAGATAATTTGCCTAAGATTAAACAGCTAATAAATTCCTGCAACCAACTTTCCCTACATTTTTCCAGCATCTTTTTCAACACCTGCATTTGGGAATCTGATCTGAGAGGAGAGGAGTTAACAGAATAAGAGGGAGAAGGTCTCTAATCAAAGTGACCTTTGATTTAAGCAATCATTTCTCTTTTCAATGGTCAGAAATGTCAAAGAAGGGTTAACAAATGGTTGCTGTAAAGTGCAAAACTTTACCTTTTTTTTTTTCCTTTCTTCACTCTGGGATTACTTCCAAACTAAGCTGCCTTCCTTCATTGCCCTAGAACAATGAAGCTATCAATCTTCAGAAGAAGTAGCATCTACTTTTAATTTTTATAAAATTATTCCTTATTTTTTCCTTAAAATAAATTCTAGAGTGTGTTTCCAAAGGGAGTAAGTTCTTGGAATTACCACAAACCCCAGGACTTCTCCTCTGCAATCTTAAAATGATTAATTTTCAAACTCCTTAGTGATTAATCTCCAAACCTTCAGAATCTGCTAAAATGCTTTTAGCAGTTCTATAAACTTTGATTATCAGACTTTATTTCTGTAATTCCAATTTGGCCAATGCTGAAATGACAGAAAAAGTATTTTACAGGTTTTTCTTCTTTTCTTATAACTTGATATACTTCAGAAAGCCTAAAGTGAGAGTTAGTCCTGCTTACCAAGACAATTGCTTCAAATATGAAAGTTCATTAATTTCTGCCAGTGTCCTAAACTCTCTAGCTATAGCCCTCAGAAGCTTTTTATGGTTGGCTATATTTTAAATCTTTCAAGGTAACAGAATCTACAAACAGGACACAGACATTTTACAAAGACATAGACAAAATAACAGGACAGATACAGACACAAATCTTGCAATTTCTCACAAACACCACTTAAACACAAACACAGGCAACATTCCACAAAGATAAAAGGTACACAGTTTAGAAATTTTAGCAGAGGTGTTCACAGAAAGAGGGGGAAAAAACACAGGCACACAGCTATGAAAGTCCTATCTTAAAAGTGTGATACTAGATAAAACACTACAGGGACCTAGGGGCTTTTCCTCACAAAGAAAGGCAGGCTCAATCAAATATGAGAGCTCTGAATGGATTGGATCAAGAAGAAGCCTCATACTTTTCAGACAAAAAAGAGCTAGACTCCATAGAAATCCCTGATGGCACCTAGTCCACTCCTGCTGGGTCTGGAAAGTCCACTTAGCCTAGTTCCATGTCCAATCCAACTCCTGACACCAAAATGTCAACCAGATGGAACCAGCCCCTAACCTGTGAATGGTTGTAGTGAAGCAGAGCAGACAAGAGACAGGTAAGTTAGGAATAAGAGAGGTCTTATTTCCAGAGTGAGGAAAAAGAATTACAAGTATGTGCTGGGGCCCACCCCTCTTCAGGGTACCCAAAGCAGTGTGGGGAGATCTCAATACTAGTGATTGTTGTGTGAGTTTTAGCCCCAACAAAGACAAGTTTGATTCATTGCAGGACTTTCTCAATTTTTCAGTGCTTGAATTGAATTATGTGTCTAGCACAGGAGGTGAGATCATCCAGAAGGTGATCACAAAGGATTTGTCTTGCAAAGCTCAGGACACAGCTTGTTTTCTGCGCCTTAGATCTGGAAAACAGGGGGTCTAAGTTTTATTTTGTCAGCATGTATTGGGCAATGATTCTTAATCATATATGTACATGGCAATTCCATATATATCTCAGATACCAGACTTTTAAAAATCTATTTTATACAAAAGAGTTTTTCAACTTAACAGTTGATCATCTTACTCTATTTGAATTGCAACTAATATTTTTGACACTAATATTCTCCTGGAAATGACATATGGCTTCATTTCATGAAGAACCTGATTACCAAAGCGTCATAGTTGAAGATTACCCAAAGTTGAAGAGAACTATACAATGAGTTTTAACTTATTCTAAGAAGTAATATAAAAGTAATGATAATAGATATGTATGACTATAATAAGAAGTGGTTCTATTATAGATCAATATTAATAGAAAAAAATGATAGACCTCCCAAGTATTCTCCTATTTGACATGATTTATTAAAAGATCCATAGAATGGCCTCCAGAACCTTGTTTAGATGTTCTTTAAAGGAAATAAATGTTTAAATAAAATATGAGAAGGAGATGTTTTAAAAAGCAAACACTTGATAATCAGAAAAAAATTTCATAAATAGTATGCTAGGATTTCAAGGAACTTCACAAACTGTCAGCAAATTATCGTGAATAAGTTATATCAGGAGAATTCATAACTATTTGAACAATCATATTAAAGCAACATTGATAAATAGATCAAATTCCATCCAGAGGAATGATTGTAATGGAAAGTTTTTAAGAAATGGAAATTTTCCACTCATCATTTTGATTAATAATTTTCATTATGATTAATTTTATAATGTGAGAATATAATTATTAATAATCAATTTCTTGGGGGGACCCAGAGATCAGTTTCAGTTCTTTCTCTCCCCCCTGACCCACTCCAGAAATTCCAGATCTTTAGGAACTTCAACAGATCTTATTTGGGGTAACCCAAGGGAACAAAAGAAATGGAGACAGACTTTTTTGTCTAACTCAGTAAAGGATTGATGGGATCAAACCACATATAAAATACTGGACTTGCCTTTGCCCTTCAGTGAGGGTCTTTTACATTATTTCCCTGATGTCAACTGTAGAGTTCATTTTAATTTAGACCACTCTCAAGTCATGTCAACAAACGGAATTGAATCACGCTAACCAATTAGCATTCATCAATGTATAATAGCCCACCTTTATCAAAAGAGAACAAAACCCATGACCACAACAAGGCCCTGCTCTCTTGGTGCATGTTCTTCAGCTTAGGACAGTGTAGGTTTTTTAAGTCTTCTGAACTCTCCTTGAGAACATGTGCTATCTCTCTGAGAGACAGCATGGATCCGACTGAGGCTTTTCTCCTGCTTGTGCTAACTGCAACATGGTCATTTCTTTACTGGTATATATAATATTATTTAATAATAAATGCTTACTTCCAAAACTTGTACAATAGCAATTTTATGTAGAAAACACAGAAATATCAATTAATTATAAAACACAGTAGTAACCCATAATTAAAAAAAACCACAATAATATACTTAGAAAATTTATGAATGACATTCCTTGAGGTAAAAATAATATGGTGAAAGATAATTTGTTCTGCTCATTTCCTAGTTTGACTGGGTCAGTTATAATGGCTAGTTGTGGTAATAGTATACAATGGGAAATTTAGCAATTTTTCAGTTGGATCATTTCTTCAAAGCAGGTTAGAACACTAAAATGATCAACAATAAGTCAAATTAGCAAACTGAGAGATCCTGTATACAAAACTTTCATCTTCTATAATGTAAAATAAGACTGAGATGGCAACCAAATGAATCCACAACAAAATAGAAATCACTCAAAAATTACTATGAAAGAATTATAAATTGG
Organism: Dromiciops gliroides; assembly: GCF_019393635.1. Taxonomy (NCBI): domain Eukaryota; kingdom Metazoa; phylum Chordata; class Mammalia; order Microbiotheria; family Microbiotheriidae; genus Dromiciops; species Dromiciops gliroides. The sequence goes on along the minus strand of NC_057863.1, from coordinate 101,621,473 downwards.
TTTTTAAACAAAAATCTTATTATAAATCATCTGATTATTTGGTAATCAGTTGATTACTTATCTTATTGTACCTAGTGACAGAGAATCTAAAAATAATGAAATGAAATTGAGAAGATTATCTAATATAGAAAATGAGAACATAGACATCCAAAGTTGCATACAATGGGAATTACCTAGGAATAAATACACATTTTTTCACTTATTCTTTTTTAAAATTTATGGAATAAAGCATTTTCATAACACAGCAAAACAAAAAAAAATGATTGCACATGAAACTGTAAATATATTATATGCAATTTGCTTTTCCTTTTAAATATATAATAAAGTCATCATGTATATTTTTTCTTCCCCCACCCTAGAGATGGCTATTATTAAAAGTGAGTATGTGTGTGTGTGTATGTGTAAAAACATTCTAAACATACTTCTATTTATCAGTTCTTTCTCTAAATGCTCCCATGTTTGCGATATTGATTGATGTCAGATTTAGAGACCTCTCAAATCCCTAGATCTCTTGTCAAAGGGCAAATGTAAGAAGAAGGGTTGGAAGATACAGGGAAGCACAATGTAAAAAAAAACCCACAATAAAACAAACAAAAAAACCCAAACTATATAACAGTTAAAATTGTTTTTAAAAATGTAAACTGCTGCTTTGTTTACTACTAAGTTTTCTCACACTGGAGGTTTTCAAGCAAGAACTAGTGAGTGAGTCATTAGGCATTTTTTAAAGAGGAGTTATGTATTTTGTAGAAGAGCAGATCAGTTGACTTTTAGAGTGCCTTTGAATTCTTGGATGGTTTGAATTTGTCATTCTAGTGCCAACAAACAGCAATCAAATCAAAAGACAAATGGAACTCAGTATCCATTCTACATTTTTTATTATTAGGTGTCTTACATGCAATTTATTTAACTAGAAATTTTGTATCATGGAAATATAACATGATCAGAGACAGAGGGTTTTTAAAAAATTAATTTACTCTAGCACTTTCATTTTACAGAAGAGGAAACTGAGGTCTGGAGAGGTTAAATAACTTATCCAAGGTCACACAGTTAGCATTTGAGAGATGGGGATTTGAACTTAGAACCTCTGAGAGGTCTAGCATCAGATAATTGATGACCAACATTCAATTACAAATTACATTAATTATAATAAAACTATCATAGCTAACTGCATAATATGAGTTCTGGCTCAATATTTAATATTTCAAGAATTATTGTATAAAAAGAATATTGATGATAATGTATTAATAATACCTGAATGAGGCCCAAAGTCCAGTCATATTGGATTATTAAAAGTTACCATATTTCTGAAAGTATTCCTTTTTTTTACATAAGTGCTAAAACAGAGAGCTTGAAAGTGAGGGTATTAAAAATCCCTTGACATTTTTACTAAAAATATCACCACTTTCTTTGACAAATTCAAGTGAATGATCATTTCTGTACACATCTACACTTCTTTCAATTTCTCCTGTTATTCTACTAGGAATTCATTGTATAGCACATGCACGCACGCACACACACACACACACACACACACACACACACACACACACACACACACATATATATATGTAAGTCAATGCCTTTCTATAATGTAAAATATATTACAGGTCTCAAGAATGAATTATTTTTTGTTGTTTTGAGAATACAGCTATCAAATATAGGTGTTAGTATAATGGGTATTAAGCTCACTCTAATAATCACATAACTACATTTAGAATTTAGCAGGTCATTATTTCTTTTTAAGAATTGTCAATAGTATTGACTAGGAGAAGAATGTCAGGAGGCTGTTCCATGGTTCCTCTTGCTATGTATCCAGAGGTAATATAAATCTCACAGAAACAAAGCATCTGGAAGAAGAAACACTTTACTGAAGTCTAAAAAAGTCTTGAATTCGAAGGAAAGATATCGCAAATTAAACTCAGGGTTAGAAATTTAGTAACATCATTTCCTTGAAGAATGAAAGGAATAAAAATGCCTTCATAAAACTATCAAACATAAAGTTAAGAACAACATTTTTAAAATCACAAAATCACAGATTTTGAGATCTAGGAGGAACCTCCAAAATAGCATAGTCTAATACCTTCATTTTACAGAAGAGGAAATTGAGGCTGTGGGATAGCAACAAGCATTGTGTATTTGAATATTGAATACCAGCTCTACCCCATAATGTCCCATGACTTTATGGTAGTCATTTAAATGATTAGAGCCGCAGTTTCTTCATCTATGAAATGGGGGCAATAATCTTCACACTAACTACCTTACTCAGTTGTAGTCAGGTTCATGAACCTTAAAAGACTCAGAGCTGTAAGTTATTCTTAAAAAATAAAGTATGCCTAGGCAAACTGCACATAGTATTCTACAAATGGAATCTAACATGATTTCCCCTCTCAAGCTATCAAACTGACATGGATTGAATAGATGCACTACTAATCCACTTCAGCTTCATCATTGGCCATATGTGAGTGGCTTTGCCCAGAAGCCGAAATGGGGGGACATTTTCATGCAATCACATTTTTTTACATTTAATATTTAACCCTCCCTCCATCAGACAATACTGGAGTTTTGTGGGAGTTCTAATGAAACTTATTTAATTTCCCAGAGAAAATTTACTTTAAATCTCAGCTGGCTCCTCATTGATGCTTGGCTGTGCTTTGTTCAAAGCTTATTGATCCACTTTCACATTCACCATGGAGACTATTTCAAGAATATTATTTTTCTCTTCAATCCCCCAATACCACCCCCACATGAATTCATTCATAAAAGAAGATAATATCTTCTACCTAAAGTAAAATACTATGCATAATGTTCTTTTCTATGTTCACTCAATTTCTTCTTCTAACACCATTTGAAATTCACTCCTACTGAGGCAAGGAAAAATCTGCATTAATCCATCTGCCTTCCCAATATTATGCAATAAAGGCTTGAATAAGGGAAATTGAAGGTATCAGTCAATAATGTAGTCTCTTGAAAATCAAACAGTATAAATTACTAATGAAATGTGACTACCATTTCTAATGATCATTTTTTTTATTATATCCTACATAGATATAGACACACATAGGTATGTGTACTTGTACTGTTACATTTGTACTCATTCATCTTGACTTCTCTGCAGCTTTTGAAACTTTTAACTATTTCCTCCCTATGCTCTCCTCTAGTGCCTCCAGAGATATTGCATACTCTTCTCTTCATACCTCTCTAACCACAAATTCTCTCTCTCTTTTTTTGAGGCAATGAAGGTTAAGTGACTTTCCCAGGGTCACACAGCTAGTGTCAAATGTCTGAGGTCAGATTTGAACTCAGGTCCCTCTGAATCCAGGGCTGGTGTTTTATCCACTGTGCCACCTAGCTGTCCCCTACCACAAATTATCTTTCTTTTGCTGTCCCTTCATCCTCTTTTTGGCTCTGGCCTGGGTTTCAGCCTCTTATACCATTGTTCTCAGCCATCTTATTTAGTACCATGTCTTCAAGCATTACCTCTACACTTATAATTTCCAAATCTATATCTCCAGTTGTGACTTCTCTCATAAACTCTAGGCCTCCATCATCAAAAAAAAACTTGCCCAAAATAAAACCATAATTGGCCCTCCCTTAATCAGTCTACCCAGATGACTTACTGTCATAATATCATTTACACTAGCACACATGTTCATTACATTGGGATTACCTTTGACTCGTCCTCTCTCAGTACTCATAATAGAAGCATATGCCAAATACTGCTGATTCTAAGTTACATCTGTCTCTCCATAATTATCATTTCATTAGTTCAGATTTTATTGCTTTACTATTTCAATGGCTTCCTAGCAGGTCTTTCCACCTTCAATTTTATACAACTGAATCATTTCTTCCAGCTGATGTCAGAAACATTTTTCTTACACCTATTCCTCTACTCAAAATTCTTTACTAATTCCTTGTTACTGGAAGCCTATCCCAATCTCTCTTGATTCTAATGCCTTTGCTTTGTTAATTATTTACTATTTATTTTATATACAGCTTGTGTTTTACAAACTTTTTTGCATGGTGTCACTTCCATTAGATTCTAAGCTACTGATCAATACATGTATAGGATGGTCTTTACAAATATGTACATTTTTTTATCTAATGGTAGCCATCTCTAGAATGGGGAGGGAAGGAAGGGGAAAAAGAAAGTTACATGAAAACTTCTTTATGTATTTAAGAGGAATAGCAAGCTGTACATAATAGATTTATAGTTTCATGTACAACATTTTTTTTCTATTCCACTGTTATGGAAATACTTGATATATTTCTTAAGTTCAGAATATAATAAATAAAGTGAATTTTAAAAAAGGATGTAACCTCCTTGCCGGTAGGAACTCTCTTTTGCCTCTTTTTTAATCCCTATCATTAGCACAGTACCTGGCATAGAGAAGGTGCTTCATAAATGCTTATGTAATGGTTGATTGTTGATTCTTGTGGGGGGGGGGGGAAATGGAGCTTTCCTTGTCTGAAATTGAAAACTAGCCAGAATAGGCACCACTTTAAATTTCATCCATTTCTCTTAATACAGCACTACAAAAAACTACATCCTAACATACTTTGGTTATTCATTGCTCCTTAAAAGTACCCATTTTTTTTCTTTGCAACTGGAGTGTTTAATTTGCAACCTTCTTTTTTTATCTTTTTCTTTTTTTTTCAGGGCATTGAGGGTTAAATGACTTGCCTATGGTCACATAGCTAGCAAGCATCAAGTGCCTGAGACCAGATTTGAACTCAGGTCCTCCTGAATCCAGGGTTGGTGCTTTATCCACTGTGCCACCTAACTGCCTCCACAAGCTTCTTTTAAAGTTCAATACAAATATTACCTCCTCCTTATAGTCTTCCTGAATTCTCAAGTCAATAATGACCTTTGCCCTTCTCACATACTACTATGCTTTGACATTTTCTATGGTACTTATAACACAAATCACATATTATAACTTTTTGTGTTTCTATTTTATCAACCCACAAGATTATAAAATTTAATTGTGTAGCAGCCATTATTAATCTAAACTTTATAACCCCTGTCCTAGTATTTAATGAATTGGGACAGGCAAGGGAAATGAAACTTTATGTATTTGTTTTTCCCAGAAGTTAAATGGCACTGATATTAATTTATATAATAATGTTAATTTATAAGTTAAGAGATCTTATAAGGTCACATAACATCATAAAAATAAGACCAATGGACTAGGAAACACAAGATAAGTTTCATCTCATTTCTAAACATAATAGCTATATGCCTTACCTTTCTAAGTTGCAATTTCCTCAGCTAGATGGTAGATAAAGGGTTAGGATTGGAATTTTCCTGACTCCTGAGTTCAAATTCAACCTCAGACATTTACTAGCTGTGTTACTTTGACAATTCACTTAACCTATTTTTCCTCAGTTTCTGTATTTTTAAATTGGGGATAATAATAGGAGCTGTCTCACATGGTTTTGTGAAATTAAAATGAGATAATAATGGTAAGGCACTTAACACAACATCTGGCATATAGCAAATGCTATATAAATACTGTCTATTATTATTATGATTATCATTATTAAAATAATCATGATAATATTGTACTTACTACCTCAATGTTATATGAACATCATAAAATAATATATGAAATATGAACTATAAAAAAACAGTTAATTGTCATGAAAATTTGTAAGTCCTATGAAGGAAAGAAAAACAAAGTCTTCAAGCCATAGAAAATAGGTTTATTGAGAGAGGGCCTATCTCACAATAAAGCCAGCCTCTGGCAGGGGTAAGCCTGCCAAAAGACCCTGAGCCTAGGGATCTGGTGGTTTTTATACCCCAATAGGACTTAAATGCTTAAAAAACTTACTAATTTATAAACACAACTCCACTCATATTATTTTGTGAATCTATTTCAAATGGTACAGAATACGTGCATTTATAAATGGTCTCATCTAAAAATTCATGAACATGAGCTTAGGTGTGGCCCATCATGTCTGGCAGTCAGCCAAATATACAATATTTGGGACAAATTCCTAAAATCAAACAACCTATAATGCTGCTTGGTTCCTTCAGCTTAGAGATACTATTTTTAGAATCTCATTGACCATTTAATCATATTACAAATGAACTTGTTATGTTGGTCAAGGGACAAGTTTACAATACATAAGAACATATTACATAATATCTACTCTTATTTGTTACATTACTATTAATTTCAGCTACTAAAGAAATAGGTAAAGCACATTAAATCACATTCTTTTGGTCAAAGATCTGATTTGTTTGAAGTTGAATCACTTAACTCTAAGGTTTGGGAAAATTTCACTCACATAATCTAGTGGGAAAAAGTAAAACCACTCGTTTGAGGGATTTGGGGTAGCATATTAGGACACAAAAGAGCCCAAATCCCCTACAAACCTCACTGTAAAGCTGCAAAAATTCACCACTTAAAAGTGAAATAAGAAAAAAAAAATAGCTGTAGAATTCCTATACCTTAGGGCCGTATAGTGCTATTGCCAAAATCTAGCAGAAACTTAGGACAAGGAAAGAGATTTAGAAGGTAAAACACGAACCATGGCAACAGTAATAAAATTCCAAAAGGATAAAAATAAGACATAAGAAGACGTGTCCATGTGTACAATTGCAAAGATGCTATGTAGGGTTAAATTGTTTATATACTTATCAGGGTCTTGAGGACTTGGAATGAGTAGAAATAGCAATTGTTTTCTGTTCTGACCAGAAATTCTGAGGGTCTTCCCCTCCCAGAGCAACACTTTTTCTTACAATGGTAAACTAGGACTTCTTTTTGTCTCAATCCTTACCCAACCATTAGTCACTGAATGGGTTTTCCCTCAGACAAACTGAGACCTAATGGAAAAATAACCTTAATTTTAAAAGGCCATGATCATCCACTCCATCCAGGGCCATCACTAGTTGTATTGACTCTTGTCCCATTTGACATAGATGACTCTGAAGGAGAGTCTAAGACTGATGACTTTGTGCAATTTTGCCTCTTCCCAAACTTCATTAAGACAAAGGGGCATCTGCTGAACTTTATTCCTCAGTTTGGTAGTTAAGGAAACAGTGGCCAGTGTTAAGGCTAAAATTCTAGCTATTCTGTCTAAAATATCTAATGAGTGGTCGCCAATAAATTATAAGCTTTAGCAAGAGTTAGACTTTTAAGCATTTATTAAGGAGAATAAGAATTTGGTAAAGAGATAGAGAAAGGCCTAGATTCCTCCATCTATTCAAGGGAGAGAGCATTCCTAGCTCCACTCTCCACCAGAGTCCACAGGAAAGAGAGCGAGTCAGAGTGCCAGGCTCCCCCTTCTCCCTCCCACAGCAAACGTCACTTCCTGATGCCAAAGAAAAGACACATGGTCTTGCCCTCAGAGACCTTCACCTCATGGTGGAGCTTTTCTACAGTAAGTCTCCAGCAGGTAGTGTCATTCCATCATTACACCAACAAGGTTAAATTCAAGTAGAACACAAAAATTTATTAAGCACCTACTATATGCCAGTCACTATGTATGGCATTAGGAATACAAAGGCAAAAATGAAATAGCACATGATCTCAAGGAGCTCCTCCTCAGAGAAAACAACTGATAAGTAAACATGAGATATATACAATCTACTGGTGGGGATATTACTAACTTAGGATGGTAGGAATAAGAAAAAGCTTTATTCATGCAGTGATTTGTACCAGATTGCCTCAGCTAGAGTCAGAAAGACCTGGGTTCAAGTTTCAGCTCTCTTTTCCCTAGAAGACTTAACCTTTCACCCCTAGAATTCTTGCTGAGGCCCCACTTTCCCCCTTGTTGATTGTATCTGTCATCCCTGGTTGCAGCCATGTTCTACTTCAGTTGTTCCCCTTCTCCCAAAACACATACATATCTACCTGTCCTATCTGTACAAGATATTTATTCTTTTTAGCAGCCTTGACAATTAAATGAGTGCACCACCTCTTCCGAGCCTCAATCCCCACTTTCCAGTTCTGGAATAAGCTTCAGAAATGATATTCCACTCTATTTCCCAGTGGTTTCACTCCCCATCAAGGGGTTACCTTATTTGCAAGTCAAGATATCACCCTCTTGGTGATGCCATTGGTCCTCTTCAAGGAAAAAGGACAAACAATAACAGAGAAAAAATAAGAAAAGAAAGAAAACTTCATTGAGATATTTTTTTAAATACACAGAAGAGAACAGAAGGAAGGTCAGAAGTATATACAAACAAGCAGGAAAGCTTTAAAAGTTATATTTAACTTATAATACATTTAAAAAGAAAAGCAAGCTATACATAATATTCAGAGTTTTAAGTACAATCATCTTTTAATTTTACAAAGAAGAAAATTTTTCTTTCCACTAATTATCAAAGAAAATGAAATTAAAATAACTCAGGGTTCATCTTACTCCTATCAAATTGGCAAAAATGGAAATAGTCAATATCATATAGACTGTAAAAAGATAGACATACACTGGTGAAGCAGTGAATTAATATAAATATTTTGTAAAAATATAAATTTGGTGAGAATTATCAGTATTTATACCTTTTTTAAAAGTATGTCAGGTTTTCTGCTATGATGTGTATTGACCAAGGAAGTTAAAGACAAAAGGAAAAATCCTATTAGTATGTAAAATTTCCTAACTATATTATTTTGTCATAGTGAAAAACAAAACAAAGTACAAGCCCATTGATGGGGACCTAGCTAAATGAATTATGATACATAAATATTATAGAACATTTCTGTGATCTAAGGATCAATGTTTGAGAATTGGAATGCCACCCTCTGCTGAAAGGGATAGTGTGAGAACCAGGCCTGAAAATATGTGACTTAGTATCCAGAAGTGGCCTGGAGTCCGAAAGTGGCCTGGCATCCAGAAGTTACCACCTGTTAGTCATGTCAGTCAGTGCTAGCAGCCAATTAGCTTGGAGCTGTGTGTGCAGAGGGCCCTGCTTCCTATTTCACAGAAGGCTTCTGGTAGAAGCTGCTGAGAAGCAGTCTCTGTTCGTCTGGAACTGGTTGGTGGTGGCAGAACTTCTCGTGGGCTGTAAGGTAAAGGGAGGTTTGCTCTCTGTCTGTCCTGCATAGATCTAAGCTAGGGTTTTCCTCTCTCTCTCTCTCTCTCTCTCTCTCTCTCTCTCTCTCTCTCTCTCTCTCTCTCTCTCTCCAGTAACTTCTAATACACTTTAATAAATACTTGAAAGCCTGAACTCTTGCTGAATTATCAATAAATCTTAGCTAGTTTCTCCCCCACACTGGAGTCAGATCAGGTGACCACACATTAGATTTTAAACATCACAGCTAGAATTTTAGGCTTTACAAATGGACATGACATATTCAGAAAAAAAATAAGAAAACTTGTAAGACCTTACTCAGAGGGAAATAACCAATACTTAAAAAAAAAAAAGTACTTACAATTCTGAGGGCAAGAATAGTGTTTTCCCATTTGTATCTCCCAGTTCTTCTTTTGGCACATAGTAATCACTTAATAAATTCTTGTTAACTGTCTAATTGACAAAAGAATGCTAGGTACCTTTATCAAACACAGACATTGTCAGTTGCTTTTTGATTTGGAGTGGGGTTTGATGAGGGAAGGAATTTTAGAAATCACTTCAATATAAAGAGATGATACATTAACAAAACTAATTTTTAAAAATTAAAGAAAGACAATATCAAGAAGAACATCAGAAGTCTAAGTCCTGCCCTGTCACTCTGTTTTTGTCAGGTTCTTATGAGGGAAATTTGCTTTCATTTATTTCCAATTATCTCAAATTTGCTAATTCTAAGTCACCTGAACCCAGGAACAACAGGTAGCATTTAAAAAGAGACAAATATTGGCTTGATGTTAGGAAAAACTTCCTAACAATTAGAAATGTTCAAAAATGGAATGAGCTATTATGAGAAGTGATGAGCTCCCTCTCCTTGGAGCCAAAGCTACACAAATATTTGATAGATGGGTTATCATGGAGATGCTTTTTGTAGTATAATTGATTAGATGCAGACTGAGGTCCTTTTCAACTCTTAAATTCTATGACTCTATTTAGTCAGGAGACTTGGTTACTTATTCTTGGTATGATCCTGTAGCATTTACTTTCCCATTCTAGGCCTCCCTTTCCTCATCTTTAAATTGAAAGGGTCAAGCCAGATGATTTCTAGCATCACATTCAATTCCCATTCCTATGGCACTAATGGATAATAGAAATTCCAGTTTGTTTACATTATGGCTTAAGTGGAAGGCAGAACTATGAAGAAGTAATATCAGGTAAAAGTCTAGTAGGAAAATTCCTCATACTATACTTTTGCCGTATAATATAGCATAAAATGAAACTAAGTTTTTTAAATAAAAAAGTAGAGTTAGTTGAATGTATAACATTATCATAGAGCCATTTATGTATTTCCCCCAAGGAACTCAAAGCACTATTCAGGGCTAGCTGAAATCCTTATTTGTGGTTAAACTATAGCAGTAATGAATATAATTATCTTGGCAAATGATCAAATTTTTATTTAACAAACACAATGGGAGAGCTAATGGAGTGCAAAGATTGCATTTGCATGTTATTTTAAGTATTTCATAGTGAGCTTGAAATCTGCCAGAAATGCAGTATTGATTTTGAAGACTGTTTCAGATGATTCCTGGTAAGAGAAAATATTTGCCAATGTGACATGGCAACCCTAAGTATGAGAAAGTATTTCTAACCCAATTTGGATTGTGTGAAAAATACTCAGCCTTCCATGATGTGCCTTACTTTATCCTGCTTTCTAGTAGTCAAGAAAAAGATTAAATTCCTGGAAGACTTTACCAGTTTCTGGGGGTCAAGACCACTTAAGGCATTTTCTAGTTGTTTAGCATCCTGTTGATATAGACATGGTGAACTGTGTATCTACAGAAAGAAATATACAGTTCAAGACAGAAATATGGCCTTTCTGTATTTTTTTTTCTGGCAAGGTAATTGAGGATAAATGACTTGCCCAAGTCACACAGCTAGTAAGTGTCAAATGTCTGAGGCTGGATTTTAACTCAGGTCCTCCTCCTGACTTTAGGACAAATGCTCTATCCATTGCTCCACGTAGCTGCCCAAGATATGGCACACTTTTTTGAGGCAATCAGAGTTAAGTGACCTGCCCAGGGTCACACAGCTAGTGACTGTCTGAGGCTATATTTGATCTCAAATCCTCCTGAGTTCAGGCCCAGTGTCCTTTCCACACACCACACTCTTTTATGCCTCAGTACTCCCTCTTTTAATATATACTGCTCACCGTAATAATTGATCATTTGTTCTGAAAATGCACTCTGATAAATTGCTGAATAATTGGAGTTTGACAATTTTATTTTTTTACTACTTCTTATTTGGGAACAATGACCTTAATCATTATGATGTTCTACCAATAAACTATTCACATTTTCTTTCACATATTGACCTATATCATGTTATTCTTTCAAATTGTATATAAAGAGAACAAAAAAAAATATTATCTTTGGTTCTCAATGACAGAAGCCAAGGAGAATATTGGTAAGCTAGCGTGTCCTGAGTAAGGTTGTGAGGCTGATGAATGGACTCTGATATAAACCATTTTAGAATGGATTGAATGAACTCTTCATATTTACCAGAGAAGAAAAGTCTTTGGGGATAAGGAAGGGTTTGATAGTTGTCTTCAAGTATCTAAAAATCTAAGAGGTAGAAGAGGTGATTATTTACAGGTTCTGCTAGGTACTAGAATGAATAATGTGAAGCAATGGATGAGAACTGCAAAGAAGCAAATTTAGATTTTATATTGAGATGGCAAATAGAAAAAAATACCCCCCCCCAAAATTACAAAAAACATCTTCTAATCAATTAGAATTCTTATTTTTGTTGTTTCTGTTGTTCCTCTTTCATTCTCCAAGAGGGCCAATGACATCACAAGGGTGATGTCTTGATTTGCAAGTGAAATTGATTTAAATGATGCAGAGCCATACAAAGTCATCACCCTCAGTCTTTACTCCAGAGTTATCTGAGTTCAGTGGGAAGAGAAAAGTCAAGATGAATGGGGGTGGCTCAGGATGCAATGGATGGACTTTTTAGACTAAGGTTTTATCCAGGTCTCAGTTTGTCTGAGACAATGTCCATTCTATGATAAAAGACTAGGTAAAAATTGAAAGGAGATGGCCTAGTTTGCCATTAAGAAAAATCAGTCTGGGAGGGAAGGTCCTCAGTTTCTAACCAGAATAGAAAACAATTGCTATTTACAGTCACTCTAAGCCCTCAGGACCCAGGCAATTGTCAGCAGATGCTTGGGCTGGAGTCCATTATTGCCCCTTCAATGAAAGCTAGAGTGATTTAGGGTTAAAGGATAGTCAAGTAGCTCCATTTGAATCACAATGGGCCTTTTCAAGGCCTATTTTTTCAGAGCTATATTTCAAGAAATCAGAAATGAAAATTGCATATGACAATGACTTAATTGCCACAGCTTTGTATAAAAATAATGACTAGAAAAATAGGACATTCAAAATATCTAACCCCCCAAATCCCAAGATATATTTTAAGATGTAAATGATCTGGTAATGGCCCAGTCAATTAGAACTATCCAGGTATGGAATAGGTCACATTGCCACATAAAGTTTTCCTTTTCACTGGAGGTTTTCAGGCAAAGCTTGGGTTACCACTTCTTAGGGGATAATGTAAGCAATGAAGTTTTTGTTTTGTTTTGCAGGTCAATGAGGGTTAAGTGACTTGTCCAGGGTCACACAGTTAGTTAAGTGTCAAGTTTCTGAGGCTGGATTTGAACTCATGGAGTCCTGAATCCAGGGCCAGTGCTTTATCCACTGGGCCACCTAGTTGCCCTGGAATTATTCTTTAGGCAAAGTTCATAGTGGGTAATTCAGGAGGACTTTCACTGGGCTGAACTAACTTGAGCAGCTTTCAATGCATATCTTTGTTGACTATCTTTCTACTGTTTTGGCTAAGTAAATCTTTTTGTTTGTTTGTTTGGTAACTGTTGAATGATATACAAGTACTTTGTATAGAGGACTGGCCTGAATTAGGTTCAAACCAAAACAAAATCAAAAGAAGGAATGGGATAGGAGACTGTTGTTGTGAGTGACTGTACCAGGCCTGAAAGAAAGTGTATTAAATTCTGCCCCCCCCAAAAAATATCTTAAAACTACTTAGGGCAAGAACAGAAGCTTCTGGGAAGTAAATTTCCAAATGCTTGAGGAAGTTGAGGTAGCATTTCATACAACCAGAGCTAAACCAACCATCAAAACAACAAGAGCAATTCCTCCTGAATCTAAAAGACAAAAATCTAAGAAGCCCAACAAGGGAACCAATAGTGAAGAATTCCAATATATAGTATATTCACTCAAAGACCCTTCCCCACCATGTTACATGATTTAGCTGTGCATGCAAACTGACACATGGGATTGTTCTTTGAGTCTCACTTAGGCATTTACCTCCTACTGAAGAATTTCAACCATTGTACCCCACTCCAGCCCTTCCCTTAGTATCTTTTTCATTCAATCAGCAGACATACTCTTCCTAGTCATGTTAGTAGGAAGTTGAACCACAAGAAGAAGCAATTACGTTTACTAGCTGCTTGGGTTGGCTACTAGGTAAGAACACATCAAGGCTATTACATGCATAGATGCATGCATACATTCCTACATACATATATGTCCACAGTGTAAATTTTTCTATATATTCATTATGTATACATAGATAGGCTCGGCATTGTTCAAATTGGATCAGTGAATGTGTGTGTGTGTGTATATATATATATATATATATATATATATATATATATATATATATATATATATATATATATATATAAATGGATTACATATGTATGTGTATGTATATATACATACATATGTGTGTATGTGTATAAATATACATGTATATAGAATGTGAGGAGGGGCAATTTAAAAAAAAAACATTTCATTCACATTTATGACATATAACTACTTATGTGATTCTAGTTAGTGTATGGATCTTTTCACTGGTAAAATAAGCAGATTGGACTAAATGGATTTTTAAGTTTCATTTAAGATTTTTAAAACTGATATTATGACAAAAAATGTAAGCATAAAATTAAAAATATTTAATGTAGAAAGGTTTCATGAAAAAAAAAAGTTTCGTCCCTTCTTCTGTAGTCCTATTGAGCTATTTGTTAAATCTTCCATGGGAATACAAAAATTTCACAATTTCCTTCCGAACATGGTTATTGAGCTATTCTCATTGAGGGAGATTTGATTCCACCCAGTTCAATATTTTTGGAACACCAAGTATATGTCAGTTCTTAGACTAGGTTCCTATCATCTATTCAGAATTTAGAGAATATACTATCTCTGCCCACATGAAGCTTTTTGGACTAGTTAGGGGATGGGATTAGGGAAAGGCACCTAATGTACAGATAATGTCAAATACTGCAATAATCAATTAGTCCATTAGGAAGGAACAAATCAAAGAACAATGAAATTACAAAGTGCAAAGAAATGTGGTAAACATCAGAAATCATTGATTTTTAAGGCATTGGGGAATAGTTGGGTAAGGTTACTTAGAAGTAGATGGCATTTTTAGCTAAAATTCATTTTTGATTTTTTTTAAATATGGCTATAGATATTTTTTGATTGTTTCATCTGAAAACTTCATATTTTTTGATCATTTATCAATGGGGAAATGGCTGTTATTATTTTTTAATTGACTCAGTTCTCTATGTTTGAGAAATAAAGCCTTTATCAGAGAAACTTCCTTTAATTTTTTTCACAGTAAGTATATTTGCCTCCATCCTATTCCCTCCCCCCATTTATTCTATTTTCTTTCTCCTTTCACCTTGTCCTTCTTCAAAAGTATTTTGCTTCTAACTCACCCCTCCACTAATCTGCCCTCCTTTTTATCACCCGCTTTACTCCCTCATTCCTTTCCCATCCTACTTTGCTTCACGTTAAAAAAGATTTTATACCCAACTGTGTGTGTAAGTTATTCCCTCTTTGAGCTAATTCTGATGAGAATAAGTTTCATTCACTCCCCAGCACCACCTCCCCCATCTTCCCCTCCACTGCAAAAGCTTTTTCTTGATTCTTTTATGTGAGATGATTTATCCCATTCCACCTCTCCCTTTCCCTTTCTCCCAGTGTATTCCTCTCTCACCACTTAATTTTATTTTTTTAGATATCATCCTTTCATATTCAACTCACACCTATGCCCTCTGTATATATGTATATATATATATATATATATATATATATATATATATATATATATATATATTTCTTATGACTGCCCTCATGGTTCAAAGTATCTTTTTCCCATGTAAGAATGTAAACATTTTTACCTTTTAAAATTCCTTGATTTTGTTTTCTTGTTTACTTTTGTATGCTTCTTTTCAGTCTTGTATTTGAAAGTTAAATTTTCAATTCAGCTCTGGTCTTTTCATCAAGAATGCCTGAAAGTCCTCTCTTTCATTGAATTCCCATTTTTCCCCATGAAGGATTATACAAAGTATTACTAGATAGGCCATTTTTGGTTATTAGCCCAGTTCCTTTGCCCTCTGGAATATCATATTCCAAGCCCTCCAATCCTTTAATGTAGAAGCTGTCAAATCTTGTGTGATCCTGACTGTGGCTCCATGGTATTTGTATTTTTTTTTTATTTTTGGCTACTTGCAATATTATCTCCTTTACCAAGGAGCTCTGAAATTTGGCTATAATGTTCCTGGGAGTTCTTATTTTGGAATCTCTTTCAGGAGGTGATCAGTGGATTCTTTCAGTTTCTAATTTACTCTTTGATTCTAGAATGTCAGGGCAGTTTTCCTTGATAATTTCTTGAAAAATGGTGTCTAAGCACTCTCTCCCCCTCCCTGCATCCCTCCCTTTCTCTCACTCTTGCTCTCTTGCTCTTGCTTTTGCTCTTTTCCTCTCATTCTCTCTCTTTCCTCATAGGTTTCAGGTAGTCCAATAATTTTAAAATTCTCTTTCCTGGATTTATTTCCAGGTTAGTTGTTTTCCAATGAGATATTTCATATTCTCTCTCTCTCTCTTTCTCTCTCTCTCTCTCTCTCTCTCTCTCTCTCTCTCTCTCTGTTTCATTCTTTGGTTTTATTTTATTGTTTCTTGGTATTATTTTCTTCAGTATTTTTGTGTCTCCTTTACCAATCTGGTGACTTTTTTTCATGATTTTTCTAGTATCATTCATTTCTCTTCCCAAGTTTTCCCCTACCTCTCTAACTTTTTTTTTTCAAAGTCCATTTTAAGCCCTTCCATGGCCTAAGACCAACTGGGATTTTTCTTGGAGGCTTGGAATATAGGAGCTTTGACTTTGTCTTCTTCTGAAGGTGTATTTTGGTCTTCCGTATCATAATAACTTTCTACAGTTAGAATTTTTTTCTGTTATTTGCCCATTTCTCAGTCTACTTTTTAACTTTTTACTCTTTGTTAAAGTAGAGCTTTGCTTCCAGTGTGGATGGAACACTATTCCAGGCCTGAGGGGTTTTGTGTAGCTGTTTTCAGAAATACTTCCAGGGACCTGTAAGTTTTCAGTTCTTCAAAGGTAGTATGTTCTGGTGTGTTTACTACTCTCCTACCCTGTGCTCTTGTCTATGAGCAATTGCAAGACCTCTAATCTGCCCTGGAGTATATATAAGGAGGATCCTCAGTTCACTGGGGCTACAACATCTGTTGTGCTAATGCTCCTCTCTGCCCTAAGGGAGGATCTAAGAATGAGCAAAACAAAAATTTCCTGCCTCAGTGCCAGCAAAGAGACTCCTGTAATCTCCTTCTGACCAGTTGGTCTACCCCCTTACCATTTATGGGCTGAGAATTCCAGAAGTAGCCACTGCCAATGCTGATTCAATAGCTTCTAAGCTCTGCTTCTGGTTTGTATGGGCCTAGTCAGCACTGGTATGGCCTAGGCTAGGCTGCACTCTACTTTCACCTTAGTACAACAGACCTTTCCTGCTAACCTTCTAAGTTATCTTTGGCTGGAAAAGTAGTTCATCCTGTCCTTTTGTAGGTTCTGCAGCTCCAGGAATTGTCTTATGACATTATTTAAAGGTATTTGGAGGGTTTTAGGGAGAGCTCAGAGGAGTCACTACCTTTCCTCTGACATCTTGGCTCCATCTTTGACCTAGCATATGAAGGCATTGAACCTCCCACCATTAAAACTTATTTGATAGTTCTTGAGCATTTGCATAATGATGGCAAACAAAATTACTGAATAAATGACTCAATGGCAGGAAAATAAACAATCATAGAGTTAAGAATTGGCATTTTTCCTAGCATAGCTGATTCTAGACATTTTAGAACCCAAGATGGCTTAGCCTTTTGCATCTATAATGTTTTCTTTGTTGAAATTTTCCAAGACAGGCAGTCTTTCATACATATATGCATACACATATGTTTAGATATAGACATTCACAACATGCATATGCACAGGTGTCCAGACACATATATTATTTAAATTCATATACATGCATGTATATCTGTCTTGCACAAGTACACACGCATATAGACACATGTGTGTACATGCATGCGGTATGTATTTCTATCTATCTATGTATCTATACTTAAATTGTGTGTTGATGCTCTCCACATCTGACACATCCTGTTCAACCTCTTTGTGCTAAGGAGGGCTACATCAATGAAAAACACTGGTAGCTCTCCAAACTGATGAAATCTCAGGTTCTCTCCTCTCAAAAATGTGACTATCTATCTACTTAAAACATAACGTGGTTTATGTGGACATAGTACTCCTTTGCCCTCCTATAAATGTAACTTAACTTTACACTATGAAAAACAAGATATAACTTAATGGGTAGTCATAAAAAGCAGCATGTTCCAGTGGACAATGAATAGATTAGGAAACTTCAACTCTAGTTTCAGTCTAAGTAAGTACTTTCACCTCTATGAGCCTCAGTTGTCTCCTGGCTAAAAGGAAAGAACCAGACTATATTTTTTCTTATGTCTCTTTAAGTTATACTTTTGCATGATATAAACCATTCAAAATCATGAAAATCAAATTGCATTGGGGGAGGGAAATGAAGGGAAATGGGTGCTTATGTGAAAAAATGCCTCTCATTCATGATAAATTTTTCTAGCTCTGAAATGCATGTCCTTAATAGAGATAATGTTTGTGTATGTATGTATATATGTACGTATGTATTTTAGGTATGTTATTTTTCAGGGCACATACACACACATTATATATATATATATATATATATATATATATATATATATATATATATATTATCCATTATAATCATTCCTAAAACTTGGCTGCTGCTGATTCATTGATTTAACACTATTCTCATAACACAGAAGTTCTTAAAAGAATGAAGGATCCACTAGAAAAGTATTCCTTATCAAAAAGGGTATCTACTAGCGATTATAAGAAAAAAAAAAACAAAACCCAGCCCTCTTAATCAGTCCAATTTGATCAATTGATCAAGGGAACCACTACTGGGTTGGATTCCACAATCTTGCAATAGCTTTTGACTAGATATGATTTTTGCAATCTTTACTTTCATGGACTGTGTAAATGTACACTATGGTGGGCACCAGGGCATAATAAATGAGTAATGTACTTTGCACAGACATGAGCCACAAATATGATATTTGCTCACATCTATCTTTTAAGATCAAATTGCTGAAATGATAGTAAGTGGATGAGGACAACTAACACAACTGAGATAAGCTATCAGTTGGTACAATGGGGACCAATCCAGCCTACTTTAAGCTTTGGTAATTATCTATCTTTGAATATCTTACCAGAGTAAACAATGCTGAAGTAGAAAATGTTCAGTTTGGGCCATCATATTTTACTCTGGCATTTGAATCATCTAGTGTCTTTTCAAAAGTATAGAGGATTGTCTTTTTAAGGACTTTGAATGCCCTCAGAAACCAACATATGGATATTACTTTGGTCTCTGACTTGACATGACAGGTGTTTATGTAAGCACACTTTCTAAGTTTTCCTGAGCACCTGTCCCTTTTACCTTTTGCCTATACAGATCTCGCACATCACTGCTACAACGTGAGAGGATAATGGCATTTCAAATTCCTATTTAAATTGAGTGATAATCAATAGTGTTACTGTCATCTCATGTAAGTGAAGAAAATGACATGCATAACTTATGATAGCATTGCAGGGTGCAGATTGTTTTAGAAATATATTACAATGGTAGTGACAGAATAAATGACACAAATCACCACATCTCATAAGTATCTAAAAATGCTCAAGAAGGCAGGAAATTTAAGTCCATTTTCTTTGTGGAAAGGATTTGCTCAGAACTGTCCTGTAGGAACACAAAACTGTCAGCTAAATTAAGAGCACTGCTGAAATGCTTCAGTCATTATAATATATTAAAATAGAATCTATGGCCAAAATTAATTAAAATTTTATCAAAGAGAAATTAATTAGTATAGAATCACTACTTGTTTTAATGATAGGGGTGATTTGTAAATAAATTATTGCTATATTATCATTCATTAGCCAAAACTACCATTTTATAGTCAATTAGTTTTTGTCTTTTTTTTTCCTCAGCCATTTTTCACACAATTGATTGGATATCTATGAGTCAATGACAATCAGTTATGATGATTTACACATGGTTTTCCTCCAACCCTACATCTTTTGTCCTTATTCAGGTATTATAGTACACTTAATCTGTGACTCTTTTTCTGTATACAATTAGTTCATGTGCCCTCCCTCCCCAGATCCAATGTCACTCACTGGTACCCAACAGGAAGTATAAAAATAGCTTTGGAGTATGTATTTCCCACCCTAAAATCAGGCTCATGGGAAATGTTGGTGCTCATTATAGAATCACAGTATCTCAGCATTGGAAGAGAACTCAAAAAACATCTGGGTTACCTGAACAATAATATATCTTACATTTGCTCATCCAGTCTTTAGAAAAATGCCTACAGTAAGGAACAATTCAATAATTCCCAAGTTAACCCACTCAATTTTGAGAGACCTCTAAATATTATGGCATTTTTTCCATACACCAAAACTAAATTTTTCATTTTGCAATGTGTCATTTCTACATTCTGACCACTGGAGCTAAACACAAGTTTAATAATCTTTCCATTTGATAGCCTTTGTAATACTCAAAGATAGTTCTCATATCCTCCACCCCTTTAGTCTTTTCCAAGTTAAAGATTCTCATTTCCATCAACTGATCCAACTTCCCAATGGACCTAGAGGTCCAATAGAAAACTTCAATTCACCATATCTATGATAGAGTTCATAATCTTCTTCCCCAAACTCATTTCTATTCCTGTTATAGAGTTACCATGTCACTACTGACCCATGTTTGGAATCTGAGAACCCTCTTCAATTGCTCACTTTTCCTTGTTTCCATATCCAATAAGTTGATAAGTCTTGCTGATTCTATCTACCTAATCTTTAACTTTTATGTTCTATTTTCTCCACTCATATAACCACCACCCTAGTTCAGGTCATTATATCCTCTCATTTCAATTGTTACAGTAACCTCCTAATTGCATGCATCCTCTCACCTTTCCAATCCATGTTCCACACACCTGATATATTGACATTCTTAAGTATGTATGTATGTATGTAATACATTTCCTTTCCCACGTTCATGTCTTTTAACGGGCTGTCAACCTTCCCTAGTCACAATCCCAATTCTCTTAAAATATCTAGGGTCATCTCCAATCATCCAGAACTACATAAATAGGCAGGGAGAGAGAAGGAGGGGGGTGGGGGGGAGAGAGAGAGAGAGAGAGAGAGATCCATTTATTATTGATAGATCTATCCATTGACAGATTATTCATTGATTGGGTAACCATAACTGTCTATATATTGAAAAATCCTGAACTGAAAGGGTCAGGGAGTTTCCTACATTCATATTAACATTCTTATTTGAGGGTAAAGAAACCTTCCACTCACAAAAGATGACACCATGAGGTGAAGGAGAATGGCCTAAGAGCCACCTCCCTTTCTCCATTGGTAATGTAGCCCCTCAGAAGTGGGCCTAGAGTTTTCACCTTTTTCATTTTTTAAATATTATTCTATGGCTCAATATCTTGAATAGAAGATTCTATTTCCATCACCTAAATATTAAAGAATAAACAATAAAAAAAGTTTATACCCCATCCAAGTTTGTTCTATAAAGCTATGAAAATAGAATAAAAAGCTTTCATAAACAACCATGGTGGGGGGGAGTTACATTTTCTCTTTTACAAAGTTAACTTTAAAGAAAACAAATTTCTTTGAGCTGGATACAAAAATAAAGGAAGCTTTAAAAATAAAAATTTGTTTTTTCTTACAATATAAAGTCACCTATCTGGTCCATTTTGAGAGTGTGGGGATAGGGTGAAGTAATCTTTGAAATCATTCTTGCATCTATGTGCCTTTGAATAAGACTTTGTTCTTTGTTTGGACTTGTGATACTAAATTTTATCATTGAGTTGTGTTTTTAAACCAACATAGTCATCCTCAATTTTTGCCTCCCTTGATCACAAAGCAATTGATTTTGATTAATTACTCTAAAGAATCTACTGACCTTCAGATTACTAGATAGTTTTCTTAAACATGTCCATGATGAAACACTGACTTCTTAAACCCAAACTTGACCATTGGATTATTTCATAGTTCAGAATACTTAAACAAGGATAACAGGCATTGACACCTCCATTGATAACAGGAACTGATACCTGGTTCTATTCTCTTATATGTGGAGCTCTTTTGTATCATTGTTCATGTTCTACAATGATAATATTCTAAATTGGTCTTGAATAGGAGTCTCATGAACTTTTCTGGCTATTGCACAATTTTATGTGTCATGAAATTCTAGCAGAGAAACTAAGTATCTCATCTCTCATATTGATTTCTAGACCTGAACAGTAAGTAGCACTATTTCTAAGATATTTGTTGTGAGTACAGGATGTTGGAGTATTCTTCACTAAGACTACATACTTTTTCATACCATTGAGCTGGGGATCATAATTCTTAAAATTATTTATCAGGGTCATTCATAATTGGATTTTCTCAATTAGAAATGAATTCTCTTGACCTTGCCTATTTGGAAATGATCATTTCCCCATCATTTAAACAATAAGATATGGACATATGGTTTGTATGGTGAAATTTCACTTTACAATTTTTATTTTTTATCCCCTGTGGATAGCAGAAAGCCTCGAGAATATGAAGTCCTTAATAAATTCCTGTTGATTGATTAATTACTGGCAAGTTTAATAAAAGATAAGCATCTTCCAGTTCTCACACTTTAGGGAAAGAAAAAATTTGAAAAATTCATGTCCTGGTGAATACCAGTAAACAAAAGACTAACTTCTTCCAAAGGAAAATATTCAAAGAGATTGTAACTAACTCATTGCCTTTGGAAACACAGAATGCTGTAGTCATGGAATCTTGGAGCCAGTGGCAGACTTAGACCTAATGTAGTTCTCCTTAGTGCTTATATCAACACTTTCCATTTCCCTGCCAAATATGGAATGATGGTAATGATGATGAAGAAGAAGATGGTGATGGTGGTGGTTAGCTTTTTATATAGTTCCAATGATGTGAAGTGTTTTGTAAAAACTATCTCCTTTGATCCATAAACAACCCTGGGAGGTAAGTGTTATTATTATCCTTTTTGTATTAGAGGGAAAGGAAGCAAACAGAAGTTAGTTGTTTTGCCCAGTCACAGAGGTAATAAGAGTCCAAGGATCTGGGGCAGCTAGGTGGCGCAGTGGATAGAGCACTGGCCCTGGAGTCAGGAGTACCTGAGTTCAAATCTGGACTTAGACACTTAACACTTACTAGCTGTGTGACCTTGGGCAAGTCACTTAGCCCCAATTGCCTCACTAAAAAAAAAAAAAAAAAGAGTCCAAGGATTTATTTCAACTGAAATTTTCCTTATTCCAGGACCAGTGCTCTATCCACTATACTATCTGCCTTTGATTTGAAATAGTTTGCTGGGGTTCTACCCAAAACACTCTCTCTTTTTTTTTCAATGTAACAAACATTTATTTTATTTTTTCCAGTTACATGTAATGGTAGTTTTCAATATTCATTTTCATAAGATTTAGAGTTCCAAATTTTTCTCCCTCCCTCCCTTTCCTCCCCCCTCCACAAGACATCAACCAATCTGATATAGGTTATATGTGTACAATCCACAAGTGCTCTTTTTATCAGTTCTTTCTATGAGAGTGGATAATATGCTTCATCATTAGTCATTTGGGATTGTCTTGGATCATTGTATTGCTGAGAGTCGTTAAGTCATTCACAATTGCTCATTGAACAATACTTCTGTCAATGCACAATGTCCTCCCAGTTCTGCTAACTTCACTATACATCAGTTTATTCAAGTATTTCCAGGTTTTTCTGGGATCATATTGTTTGGCATTTCCTATAGCACAATACCATTCCACTACAATCATATACCACAGATTCTTCAGTCATTCCTCAATTGATGGGCATTCCCTTGATTCCCAATTCTTAGCCACCACAAAGAGTTGCTATAAACATTTTTGGTACAATTTTCCCCCCTTTTATAATTTTCACAATTATTATTAACTGCTTCCTTCCATCCTATTCCCTTACCCATGATATTTACTCTATTATCTATCTTCTTTCACCCTATCCCTCTTCGAAAGGGATTTGCTTCTGTCTGTCCCCTACCCCAATCTGCTCTCCCTTCTTTTGCTTCTTTCTCTTTATCCCCTTCTCCTTCTATTTTCCTTCAGGGTTAGATAGATGTATATGTTATTCCCTTGTTGAACCAATTCTGATGAGTATTAGGCTCATTTACTGCCCAGATTAAATAGATTACTCCACCAAAGTGGTGTGTGTGTGTGTGTGTGTGTGTGTGTGTGTGTATGTGTGTGTATGTGTGTGTGTTTTAATCCCTCCTTGAGCCAAATCTGATGAGATTAATGTCTTTTAGCCTCTTCTGATGAGTGTAAAGTTCAGTAACTCCCCCATATCTTCCCCCACTCCATAAGCCCTTTCCTGTTTCTTTCATGTGGGATTTTACCCCATGCTACCTCTTCCTGTCCCCCTTCTTCAGTGCATTCTTCTCACCCCTCAATTTTACCCTAAAGATTTCATCATGGGGCAGCTAGGTGACACAGTGGACAAAGCATCCACCCCTGACCCAGGGGGACCCCAGCCAAAACCCGGACTCACTCACAAGACAGTCACCCACTGCATGACCCTAGGTATGTTCCCCAACTCCAATTTTTTATGGTTCTCTAGGGTCTTCTATTTGAAAGTCAAATTTGCCATTCAGTTCAGGTCTTTTCATCATGAATACCTGAAAGCACTCTTCTATTGAAGTCCCATTTTTTCCTGAGATTATACTAAGTTTTGCTGGATACATGATTCTTGGTTGTAACCTCAAATCCATTGTCCTCTGGAATATCACATTCCATGCCCTCTGGTCCTTTAATGTGGAAGCTGCTAGATCTTGTGCTATCCTGACTGGGGCTCCACAGTACTTGAATTCTTTCTTTTTGGCAGCTTGCAACATTTTCTTGACCTGGAAGCTCTGGAATTTGGCTATAATATTCCTAGGAGTTTTCCTTTTGGGATCTCTTTCTGGAAGTGAAGTTCTGCCTCAGCACCAGCAGGGACCCCTGTAATCTCCCCCCTGCCAAGGGCTCAGCCCTCTCACTAAACTGTGAGCTTAATTGTAGACAACACCAGCATTGAAGCTGATTCAGAGGCTCTGGGGGTCAGTTTTACTGGTGAGGCCTTCCTGAGACTGTATCTGTATCAGCGTGACTGTGGGGTTGGATTCCACTCCTGTCTCAGCAGAGCAGCTCCCTCCTTCCAACCTTCCAAGCCATCCTTGGTTGGAAAATGATTTTAGCACATTCTTCTGTGGATTTTTCTGCTCCAAGAATTGTTTTATGGCATTATTGGATGTTTTTTGGAGTGATTGTGTAGTGAGTTTGAAAGCTCACTGCCTTTCCTCTACCATCTTGGTTCCCCCACCCACCCTCTTTCCACTGATCTGACTAGAAGCAAAATCTGGAGGCAGGCCTAAAAAGTGGACCTTAGTAGTCTTGCTTGTCAATTTAATGACTTCCTAAATTCTCTAGGAGGCCAGATCAAGGATACTTATATATCTAGCTACTATACTCTCAGAAAAAACAATCTTCAATATAAGATTGATCACTTTACTAGATTTGAGAAAGTATGTACCAGATGCTAAAGCCCAATTTACAGTCCAAGTCCATACCTCAGGAAACAAGGATAGAGTTCATGTTTCCCTTCTGGGAACCTGACTTGTCTCTACCTCTTCTGTAAAATGTTCTTATCCCCTCAGTCCACTACATACTTCTCTGCTCTTTACAAAAATTGAGGGGACACTCTGCTTTCTCTTTTCCTTCCATCGCTCAGAGTGTATGTATTGCATGATCCAGGAAGTCTTTTCCAATACTTCTCAATTATAGTGTCTTCCCACCTTTTATTATTTTGTACTTTCCTATATAAATATAGTTTTGCATATTTGCATATATAGTATATGTTTATATGTCACTTTGTATGTACTTTTTTGCATATTAGTTCTACCATTAGATTATAAGATCATGGGAGGTAGGGTTTGCTTTTTGCCTCTTATCATATCCACTTATCACAGGTCCTGGCACATAGTAGGACCTTAATAAATGTTGATTGATTGATTAATAATCTCTCTCATTCTCTTTCAATTCCCTTTTCCCCACATAAAACTTCAGTTCACACAGAAAATATTTCTCAACCCCAAAGACAAAAACCAAGTAGTATCTTGCTCCCCTTCCCTGCCATCAAAAGTTAATAAGTACTTTCAAGTCAATAAAAAACATCAGCTATTGGGCAGCTAGGTGGTGCAGTGGATAAAGCACCAGCCCTGGATTCAGGAGTACCTGAGTTCAAATCCGGCCTCAGACACTTGATACTTACTAGCTGTGTGACCCTGGGCAAGTCACTTAACCCCCATTGCCCTGCAAAAAAAAAAAACAACAAAACCCCCCCAAAAAAAAAAACCCATCAGCTACTTGGGGGGAGGGGAAAACAAAACAAAACTAAGGATTAAATCCCTCTAGCAGTATAAGTTAAAATATTGATGGATAAGATGAAAGAATAACAATAGAAAAAGTACATTTGATAATAAATATAGTAAAATAATTAAAGAAAAGACTGTTGTTGTTTGTCCTGCATTCTAGAAGAATTCCATGACACCCTGATGTCATGACTTGCACTGAATTGGATCTAAGTGAGGAAAGTCTGTGCAATGTCACCTTCACTCTGTCAAATGGTCTCCATACAATGTAAGATCTGAAGAAAAGGTCCCATGCATGTTTGTTGAACTTGTGGAGGACTTATTGGAAGACACAGACAAGAAGTATAAAGGATGTGAAGATATGGATACTTTAACCTTCATCATTGAAAGGAATACTTGCAATGATAAAGGAATGCATTTATTCCTTGGAAATCCTTGGAACCCATTAATTGCAATCTACCTATCTGCCTCTATATCTATACAAATTCTGTATCTGCTATAGTACCTGGTATTTATTTGTTATGTATGTATTGACTAATTAACCATTCCACAATCTGATTATTTGGTCATATAGATACAGTTGTAGTCTAGAAAGAATACATTGGTTAGTAATGAGGCAGACACTTGATATTTTATAGTCTCTGAGATAGTTTAGGAAGTATACATATTAAGTAAGATATTCAAATAATCATTTAATTTGCAATTTCAGAATTTAAAACCATTGGAAGTAAATATGTAATTTAAAGACACATTTGAAACTGTTAAGATCCTAAATCAATTATCCTATAATCTCAGAAGGGGCATTTAAAAGACATAAATTTAATTTGGAAATTTGGGGGAAAATAACTATCTTTTTCCCAGCTATTTCTTTGTCTTGATTCATTGAAGTGTCATTTGAATGACAGATATATCACGTGATCCTTATCAGAGTCTTTAAAGAAAGAACAGCTTAAATCTCTTAATGTAAGCAGAATAAGAGGACATTTTTATACTAGTGGCCATTCTCCTTCCCTGCTTTAAGACACTGGGTATTGATTGTTCTGAAAGGTACACTGTGTCACATCAAAGATTTCAATATTCTGTGGGAGAGTCAGAAATGATCAAAGTCTAATTTTGAATGCAGGGCTATGTAATTATTTCTGGAAAGTGGTATTAGGTAATGCTTTTAATTTTTATTGGGGTCACTGAAATGCCACCTATATCTGTTTTAATAGGGAAAAAATTGTGGCCCCATTGAATTTTTTGCTGAATGTTGAAGACTGGATATAGGTCCTTGAATTTTCTGTAATAGGTTAATATTTCCTTTTTTAATTAAAAAAAAGTAAAATTGATTTCTTAAATATAAATGTGTACTATATTTGTATGTATGTGTACATATATACATACACATACACACATATGTATGTATATTTGTATGTATGTATATATGTATACATATATACATATATATATATATATATATATATAATTTCATGTCTGTAATAGTCCTTCAGGTTATCATGACTGGCAATTTTCTACCAATTTCTTTAAGGTACAAAGTAACCTGAAAACTTTTACTCCCACTTTTTCTTGTACATGAAATTTTGTGATTGATAGAAACAGCCCTGGTAGCAAATGACCCGCTGAACTGAAATTCAGAGAATAGGTTGCTTTCCTCAATTGCTTTAAATAATTGGGCATTTCTCTTGGAGTAATGTTATTTAGTAGTGGAAAAAAATCTGTAATTCATCATGAACATGTTATATTTAATAGGAAGACTGGCTACTCTGCTGGGCTACTGCTTATCCTGTCAAAGGAACTCAAAGATAAAGAGGTCTGATGGATGTTGGAGATCCCATTGAAAGAATATTGACTTTATTACACTTAATCACAGCCAGTTTGAGGAAATTGTTTCCTCTAGAGTATTAGGGTTTTAAAAAAATATGTAATGTTTAATGTGGCAAAAACACTTTACTTTCCTCTAGTTGCTTTCTATGTCATGCATTGGAGTGAAAAATATGCAGATTATTATACCTTATACTTCACCAACAACTTCTCTTATGAACTCACCATTTAATGCCATCATTAAATTGTGTGTGCAAAATCAGGCATGTAATTGAATTACACCTGTAACTGGTTAATTGATGGCACAATTGGGTGACTGTGTCATATTAGGGGAACATGAAGCCAAATATGCACACTATGGAGAGAATGATGGACATTTCATAATGTGAGCTTTTTATACTTCCCTAGGAAATGGACTAATGCAGAGGTCTGGTATAATCAACTTAATGTCCATTATGCAAAATCTATTTCTCTGGGGAGTATGTCAGGTACAATACTTTTACCATGAAAACTAGCCATTAATATGCAGGGTGGAATATTAGAAAATATAGCAAAATTGTGGTCAGAAGTCCTGGGATTGAGTATTACTTTCTGACCTTGGGCAAGTGTCAGCCTCTCTGGGCTTCCAATTTTTATCAAATGTAAATAGAATTTGTTGAATTAGATGATCTCTCTGAATTTTTCTTATTTTAAATATTACATTCATGTCTGCCTAACTGCTTGTCTGTGTGTCTGTCTCTTATCTATCTATCTATCTATCTATCTATCTATCTATCTATCTATCTATCTATCTATCTATCTAATCTCTCTATCAATCACCTATCTTTTTGTCCCTATCTCTCTATTTATATGTCTCTGTGTGTGTGCCTCTTTTTCTTTCTCTTTCTCTGAAAAAAGACAGATACAGTCCAACAAAATTTTATTCTGATGCCTCATTTTATTTGGGTGTTTGAATGTATTTCTGTGTGTATGTATGTATTATATGTGTATGTTTGTATTTGTGTCTATGTAGGTTGCCCTGGGATCTCCAATATTACTAGTGATGATGATGACAGAAATGATGATAATAATGGTGATGGTATTGATGGCTAGCATGTTTTTCTCATTTCTCTCATTGGGGCTTATGGGATGTTCAGGTAGAACTAGCTCCTCAGGTATTAGTTCTTATCTAGCCCTTTTGAAGGCTGCTCATCCATCTTTGGTGTTCACCTGTCACCCAATTCTCACCTCTGACTACAAGAAACTGTAGCATGCAAAATGACCACATGTCAGGAACACAGTCTTGTCAGACAGGCTAAGTCAGGTTGAGGATAATTGATATACTCAAACCCATTGTTGAGTTAGAGGAATGTCTTCCCCAATCATGTGAAGACCTCCCTTGGAAGAATGGAAAGATAAGAGCAATTTGTTCCAATGACCACGAAGATGACTGCAGCAGGTGCTGTGGAGTGCTTTGGGCTTGGTCAGACATGGAAGATGCCAAGGTCAACCACTGCATCCCAGGCCATCACCAGTTGTCCTGACTTTTGTTTTTCCATTGGACTCCAATGATTTTGGAAGATATAGCAAGGCTGATCACTTTGTTCAATTCTACCTGACTTAAATCCAATTCACAAACAAGTCAAGACATCACCCGGTGATATCATCAGTCCTTGTAGAAAATGAATAGTGAACACAACAGTTAGAATTTTATAAAACCTTAAGGTTTGCAAAAGCTTTACATATGTGCTCTCATAACAACCCTGTAAAAAAAGGTAGTATAATTATTGACAATTTATAGATGGGGCAATTCAGACAAAAAGACAACATTAAGTGACTTGCCCAATCACCCCAGTAGTAAGAACAGTCACATCTGTGATGCTTTCCATTGTGTCATCTAGCGGACCACAAAGATATCAAATATTCTGTCAAGCTGGCAAGTGTCCTGTCACAGACTATATGTAAGTCACTTCACTTACTTGATTTAATCTAGTGGATTTATATTGCTTTTATATTTAGAGAGAGGCAATGAGAGAGAGACAGACAGACAGACAGACAGACAGACAAATGAGAATAGGATCTGTCTTTTTCCCTTTTTGGTATCCTCAATATATACCCAGGATAGACTAAGTCTATTGCAGTTCATTATGCATTTACTATGTGCCAGGCACTATGCAAAATGCTTGGGATAAAAAGAAGGGCAAAAGTATAGTTCCTGGTTTCAAGGACTTCCTATGTACAAAAAAGTTACAGATGGGGTAAATTGGAGATAATCAACAGAAGATAGGTACTACATTAAAGGAGAATCAAGAAAAGGCTCTCCTGTAGAAAGTAGTATTTTTATGAAAAGTAAAGGAAGCTCCTCCTACCAAACTGGCCTCAACCTATTTCCCTAGTGCCAGAGGACCTAATCCTTCCTCTCTTCTCTGGATTCCAGACAAACTGGTGATATCTCTATTCTTTTCATTGGACATCTCCCATATTCATGCCTTTGTTCTACCTCTCCCACATATCTGGAAAGCACTCCTTTCTTGACTCTATTTCATAAAGTTCCTCTTTTCCTTTAGGATACATATTACTCAAGCATCATCCCACACAGAATTTTTCATGTTTCCCTCCACCAGTAGTACCTCCCCACCCCCATTACTTTGTATTTCACTAATTTGCATACAATCTTATTTATTTAATGTATTTATGTACAGATACATAAATGTACATTTATTTTTACATGCACACAGACGTGTATGAATTAATGTGTATATGTTCACACATGCATATACAAGCATAAATATGAGAATGTGCTGGAGCCAGCCCCTCCTGGCTCAAAAGAGCTGATTATAAAATTTTCAGTGCGAGTACACCTCAAAATTACCAAACAGTACACATTAATTTACTATTTTATTGATTGCCTAAACTTAAGAAAGTGATGGAGAAAATGTTAATAATGCAAATTAAACTTTAAAAGTGCATTGTGCATAGATTTTTTCTAGAAAGGCAATTGCTAAAGTTAACAGCACACCGCTATGAATGTATGTATTATATATGTATGTAATTGTATTGCATAAAACCTTTCCTATTTTATATTTGTACATAGATATGTATATGCATGTCTTTTGTGTATGTGTATATATCAACAGTATACATACATGTATGCATGTGCATATACATATATAGTATAAACATGCACACACATCTACATCTATATGTATATGTAGCTATATCTATATCTACATCCATTCCCATATCCATACCCAAACATACCCATACCAATCTCTCTCCCTTTTCTCTCTCTCTCTCTTTCTCATCTCTCTCTCTATCTACTGTGTTCTCCATTAAAATTTAAGCTCCTCTCAACTAGGGGTTGTTTCAATTGTTCTTGTATCCTGAGTACTCAATAGAGTGCCTCATAATAGGTGTTTAACAAATATTTGTTGATTAATTTAATGAGAACCAGACTATATAATTTCAAAGAGATTCATTTACCCAAGAGTAGGTAGCCAGATGACAAACTAATCTCATGGCTACACAAATTCATTCAATTATCTGCTACGTTGCAGAGTGGTTGCAATTTATAACTGGTTAGGTAGTAATAATACTTACAACAGCTAGCATTTCTATGGAGCTAAAGCTCTTTACATGTTATCTCATTTATTTTTTCAAATGATATACTCATTTAGTTTAAATCTTCATTCATTAAATAGAATGTTTTTTAGCATTTATAGTCTTTCTACATTTTTGTTCACTTGGGTTTTTGAGGGATAGGTTATACTATTGTTTATAGAGGCAGTAATAAATGTTTAAATGGTACATTCCTTATGAATAACCATTACAGATATCAATGGTCTTTAAAACCAAGTATTTTTGGTGAATAGGTAGATAATTGTGTGATGAAAACCTGTCAAATTTTCATAAAATAAAAAATCATCATGAGCCTAAAAATATTGGAATCATTGATATTTGTGTGTGAGGTGAAGGAACACCAAGAATAGTTTGGTATAATGAGAGTCATTAGCATTTGCTTTATGCTCACAGAGCCTTCATCTTACCTTTCTAGGATTTGTTGCCAAGAACAAACTATTATGGAGTGTTTTGTCTGCTATAGAGCTTCTCAATATTTTTTTTTTTGGTAAGGCAATTGGGATTAAATGACTTGCCCAGGGTCACACAGCTTGTAAATGTCAAGTGTCAAGTGCCTGAGGCCGAATTTGAACTCAGGTCTTCCTGACTCCAGGGCCACCTATCCACTGTGCCACCTAGCTGCCCCCTCAATAACGTTTTGATTTTTCTTTTCTGATGCAGTCATAGAACTATTGATTTTTAGAACTGAAAGTGACCATTGTCGGTCAGTTGTGTTCAATTGTGTCCAACCCTTCATGATCCTGTTTGGGGGTTTTCTTGGCAGATACTGATGTGGTTTGTCATTTCCTTTTGCAGCTCATTTTATAAATGAAGAAGGTGAGGCAAATAGGATTAGTTGACTTGCCCAGGGTCACATAGCTAGTCAGTGTCAGAGGCCAGATTTGAGTGTAGAAGACGAATCTTAATTTCCTGCCCAGCATTTTATTGACTGAACCACCTAGCTTTTTGGAAAAGTGAAAGTTACATAGAGTTCATCTATTTTCATGCTCAACTTAAAATGTTCTAAGCCTTCACAGGTTCTCCTGTATACAATGTTGAAATTTTTAAAGCTCATGTTCTAGTACTCCTAGCTAGTATCCTTAAAAATTATCTAGTTTAATGTCCAACATTAAATATTAAAAATTTATACTGGTTATTATCAAGAAAATGTGGAAAGTTTTAAATTTATATCATAGTATTATAAGCAGGCATTCTGATATCAACACCCCTTTTCTGTCCCTTAGTCACATGCTACTTTCCCCTCATCCCTATCTTAACTATCTCCAACCCACTGACAAACTATGAGGTTGGAGATTGGGCTTGCCCTTCTTTCTTTAGCATACAGAGACTTAGAAATGGATGCAGTGGGACCACAGCATTCTATTGAAGCCAATTTAAAATAATATATTCTGAATTCCTTCCCCAATTTGTAAATTAGGTTTCAGCAAAACTCCATATATTGAGTTGCCTTATGACAATGGATTCCTGTTCAGATTTGGGCAATCTGATGACAGATGGCAAAGTTCATTTAAATGAGGACCTGAAATAAATGGGAAATGATGACAGGAATAGGTGTGTGCAGTGCCTCAATCAAGATAAATCCGGCATGCTGGTGAAACCAGCTACATGAATACAAACTGATTGTGACAAATGATTGGCTACTTATGCAGCAAAATTGATAAATCTTCTGCTTAACAGGCTTTCAGAATGCTTAAGCCTACACAGCATGTTCAGGGTAAGTATTCTCTCAACCTAGAAATTGTGTCTAACAAGGGTACAACAATGGAGCGCAGTGACTTCGAAACCACTAAGAAAAATGCAATCCCAATGTGGTGAACCAGAGCAAGTTGTCACTTTTAGTGGTCATGTTTCCATAACTTTTGATTATCACAAATGGATGCAATTTAGCAGCAAAAACTAGCAAAACATATTAGGGCATCTGGTAAATTCATATGTCTGCTATTGTCTCCATTACAGATTTAACTGCTTTAATTTGGATGTATTTGCATTGTCACTGCCTGCAGGTGTGGCAACCTAAAGAAGATATGAACTGAAAATTGCTAGGAGTAGGGAACATTCTAGAGAAAACATCATTACTAGGAAAAACAATAGTTAGAAAATAATTCAATTCGATAAACAAGTATTAAGTACCTACTGTGTACCAGGCATTGTACTAAGTACTGGGAATATAAAGAAGAAAAAAAAAAGACAGGCTATGTCTTCTAGAATCTAATGGAGGAAGAAAACACAAAAAAAGAAGATGAAAAATGGGTCACCAGGAGTTACATGGTGTAAGGCCATGTTCCATGGAGTCAAAACCCAGTGAATCTGTTAATGGAAAAATGTGCAGTTATCTAGAAAGTTGTGAAAATTATGAGACCTCTAAAGGAATGCTTTGAGAAAAGTTTATTACTCCCCTCTCCAGCCCTCTAATCAGAAGGCAGAGGCAAATGGGGGAGTTGAAAAGATGTAGAATATCAACAACTGAGTCAATCTGTATGGTGACAAGATTCCAGGTAATCATCTTAATGAGTGAAAAGGAAAGGTATCATGTACTATGGAATACAGACCAAGAAGTGCTACTGATGGAAAAATGGAAGGTTACCCAGAGAGTTATTCAAACATATTATTCTATGCAACCATGCAACAAATGATTGTTGAGTACTTAATTTTTGGAACTTAGTTTGGAGGACAAAAGTATCAATGATTGGTCAGTATCCTCAAGAAGCTTACTACACAATAGAAGTGATAAGGCAAGTCCACAAAAAAACCTAATACTAAGTTATATGTCATAAATGTTAGAAAAGGGACTGAAAGTTCCTTGATAATAGGTACTGTCTTTTACCTTTCTTTATAGTCCTAACTCAACATAGTGCCTGGAACACAGTAGGTGCTTAATAAACCTTGTTGATTGAGTAACAAGTGTTCTAGTCTTTGAAAAGAGAAAGAACATCATCAAGAAAGGTTATTTAAGGAGCTGCTTTTGTGTCTTGAAGCATGGATGGTATTTTTCTTAAGAAGAGGTGGGCATGTCTAGGAACGAACAAAGGTTCAGAAGTGGCAAGGATAATGTCTGAGATGACAAACAGAGTACACTGTCTAGAAGAAAGAATAAAGGCAGGAAATGAGTGGGAAGATACGTCTTTAAAACGTAGATTGGAGAGAAATTACAGATGTTCTTGCAAGTCAAACTAAATTCAGACTTGTTAATTAATAAGGAGACATTGAAAATTTTTGAGCAATTTATGATTTAAGATTAAATCTGATGACCATGTATGAGACAGATTGGAAGAAAGAACACCAATAAAAATGGTAGGATAGGAGGTAGCAGGATATCCCAGCTACTCTCACAACTAATCCAAGATTTAAGAAGACATTGAGACTCAATAACGATCAAGAATCCAAAGAAACCACAACAAATCATTTTTCCAGCCCAAGATAATTGATTTATCCCACAGGCAAATGAACAGATCAAGAAGTATTGAATAAGGGTGGGCATGGAGCTCTTTTGCTCTGAATCCAGAGTGCTAGTGTGTAATTTAAGATTCTAAATGTGATTTCTAATATGTTCCCCCAGTTTTGGGGGAAACTGACTAAAATCACTGATAAAACAAGTTTAGGTTTTTAAGGGTTTATTGAAAAATAGAAAGAAAAAGATTGAGAACAGAATTCCAACAGCCTGGCATTCCTATCTTTCCTCAAATTTCCTGTGAAGTTCTCTGCCGCCACCACTACCATCAAGTCAGGAACCCAAAGAGAGAGAGAGCTCTCTGCACAGGCCCTCTTTCCTCCTTCCTGTCTCCTCCCAGAAAATAGGAGGCTCCTCAAGTTGATTGGCTGGTAGCCTTGATAGACAGCACCCATGAGCAAATGTCATTTTCTGACGCCAAGGAAAAGCCACATGGCCTTGCCCTCTGAGGCATTTTCCTCATGGTGGAGCTTTCCTATAGTAAGTCTCCAGTAGGTGGCATCATTCCAATCATTACACTAGTGTGGATTTAACCTTTGGCATTAAAACTAGGAGTGGGCCTGTAGAACTGGTTTTCTCACCTTGGAGTTATAGGTAAAACTTAGTCCAGGGACTAGTAACCAGAATAAGGACCTAAAAGATCTTCCAACTAGGTAACAGGGTTTGGGACCATCACCTTTCTACTGGAACTTTATTCAAGTTTGTTACCTAGGACTACAACTGGACCTGGAATTTGATCAGAATATTCCCTAGATGAGAGGTGTCAAATTTTCAGCCCGCAAAATTCCCAAGTATGATCTAAACCAGATTAAAATGTAATTGGGAAATATTTAACAAAATTAATAAAAATTCAATACAGTAGATAATGTTAATTTGTGATTAACTAAGTCAACATGCAGCAGATAGGGATCCTTTTTGATTTTACTTTTATACCATTGCCCTAGATAATACAATGTAGAGACTACAGAAAGTTTGTAGCTACCTAACAAACTGTGCCTGAGTTCATTGGAGAACACAATATTCAAAACCTGTAGAAGATAGCAGCAGGACCCCTGATAATATAGAGTTATTACTTTATCATTTTTCAGTCATGTTTGCCTCTTGGAGATCACATTTGGGATTGTCATGGCAATGATACTAGAATGGTTGTCCATTTTATTCTCCAGCTCATTTTACAGATAAGCACAGGGAGGCAAACAGGGTTGAGTGACTTGCACAGGGTCACACAGCTAGTAAATGTCTGAAGTGAGATTTGAACCCAGGAAGATTAGTTTTCCTGACTCCTGTGCCACCTAGTTTCCCTGATAATTCAGAACAGGAAAATACAAAGCCCGGACATCCCCTCCAGAAGTTCAAAGAACTTGAACTTGGCACTAACACAAAATCCCAGTACATGAAGTACAATTTAAAGAATGAGTAATTAAGAAAAGAAAACATAAAAAGCTTTTATGGTACCAGGAAAGCAAAGACAGCATCCCAGAAAAAACATTACCCCCAAATACTTACAAGTAAAGTCTAAAAGGAAAACCTTTCTTTCCTATTAGATAATTTAGAATTCCTAGATTAAATGAAACAAGAACTGTTTTTGTTTTTAATGAGTTAAATAAATATTATTGAATAAATTAATAGTTGAAAGAATGAGAAACTAAAAGTGAGATTTTAAGGAAAGGATTGTAAAAAGAATCAACTGCTTAGTTAAAAGGGTAAATAATTTATCTCAAGAAATAAACTGCTAGAAAATTAAAATGGACCATACTGAAGTTAATGACTCCACAACAGGAGAAGAAATATTAAATTAAAGACAAAAGGCTGAAAATAAATCAAAATATAAGGGAACATCAAAAACTTACCTAGAGAACAGATCAAGAAGAGAAAATTTCATGACCAAAAAACAGAGAAGAAACTGGATATCATATTTCAAGAATAATGAAAGAAAACTACCCACATCTATTAGAACCAGAGAGAAAAGTGAAAATATAAACCCCTGGTAACTTCCTGAAAGAAACTTTTAAAATGAAAACTTGCAGGAACAGCATGACCAAGATGCAAGGCTTACAGATAAAAAAAAAAATACTTCAAGCAGCCAGAAAAAAAGGGAGTTTACGTGAAGATTCACAGTCAGCATCACACAAGATATAGCAACTATTACTGTAAATGACAAAGAAATTGGAATATTATATCCCAAAAGGCAAAAGATAAAGACTTAAAACCAAAAATGCCTTATCCAACAAAACTGATTTAATACTGGGAGAAGGTGAAATGGGTGAGAAGTGGAATGAATCTTTAATGAAATAGTGGAATTCCAAGAAATTCTGATGAAAAGATTTAAAGTGAGAAGACACTTTGAAATAAAAACACAGGATTCAAAAGAAATATAAAAAACAGATGAATGCATATGAACAAGCAAAAACATCTATTCAAAGATAAAAATATTTATACTCTTCTAAATGGGCAATGATACAACTGAACTCTCAGACCCTTAATATGATCAGTTTCTAAGGGGAGTTAAAGAAGATGGAGGGGCTGGGAGGAGCTTTGTTATATAGTATTCTTTTTTTTTGGTGAGGCAATTGGGGTTAAGTGACTTGCCTAGGGTCACACAGCTAGTAAGTGTTAAGAGTCTGAGGTCGGATTTGAACTCAGGTATTCCTGACTCCAGGGCTGGTGTTCTATCCACTGCGCCACCTTGCTGCCCCTGTTATATAGTATTGAATTGAAAAGAAGAAAAGAAAGTTGACAGAAAAAAGTATTACTGTAAGGAATATAGGAGAGTGGGGATTGTGGAGTACTTATTTAATTGAAATGTGCAAATACAAGAATAGACACACACACAAAAAGGAAATGGAGGCTTAAGCAGGCATCCCTTGTGCTTCTTTTCCCTAGGAACTCCTCAAAGTAGAGTGGAGTATATACACACCCACACATAGTTTGGCATAGAAATACATTCAATTAAATAAGGAAATAAGAACTGAGAAGAGGACAAAGGGGAAAAATAAGTGGGAAGGGATATTCTGGAAGGCATTAGTTGTAAGTAAAATAAAGTTGAAGCTCAGAAAATGATTGTGAAGAGACAGTTTAAAGGGAAAGAAAGAATTAGTAAGAAACTGTGATTTTTGGTCTAGGTGAGGGTAAGAGAAGAGAGGGAGGGGAGCCATAAATAACTGAAGCCAAGAGAACTAATGCTGACTACACTGAACGATATTGTACATAAGAAATTATTTAAGGGATGATTTCTGAAAGTATTAGGAAGACATGCATAAAATGACAGATTGAATAGAAGCATGTGAACAATTTATAACCTAACAATGTTATAAAATTAAGCATTTTGAACAATTTAAGAATTCTGATCAATGCACTGGACAAAAACAATTCTAGAGTACTAATAATGAAAAATGCTGAAACTTCCTGACATAAAAGTAAGGGACTCAATGTGCATCAGAATAGGCTATACATTTTTGACTATGGCCAAATATGAATATGGTCACATTTGGCTATGTATATTTGAAACTGAAATTTCCTTTTTCTTGTTTCTTTCTTAATGGAAGTGGTTGTGGTAAGAAAAGAAAATAAATGCTTGTTAAATGAAAATAAAAATTAAATGTTGCTAAATAAAGTAAAGAAAGGGGCATATGTTGTGTCTTATGTATTCTCTTCCTAAAAAAAGAAAAGAAAGGGGCAGCTAGGTGACACAGTGGATAAATTGCTGTCCCTGGATTCAGGAGGGTCTGAGTTCAAATCTGGCCTCAGACACATAGAAGATGTGTGACCCTAGGCAATTCACTTAACCCTCATTGCCCTGCAAAACACACACACACACACACACACACACACACACACACACACACAGAAACAAAAATAAAACCTTAAAAGGAATAGAAAAAAAGGACAACTTGGAAAAGGAATCACTGGAAGTAAATGGAAACTACCTGGCATCCTATTGACCTAAGAGGATACTTGAATTATAACAATAACAGTGAGAATAGAAAATAGAAATACAGGTATAGAAGCAAGCAGCATGGAAATCATAATTATCATTACCATTATCATCATTTGTAGAAGTCTTTTTCTGTTCTTTTTAGCTGTTAGTGTCCTCTGATCCAAAGTTAGCTTGTGTCTACTTTTCATATACTTTGCATAGATATAAATGTGTGCTTGTTTTACCTGCATTATAATATGTTTCTTGAAGGTAGAGAATTCATATTTTTGCATTTGTATCACCAGTGTTAAGCATAGTTTCTGGCAGGTAGTTTTAAAATATTTATTGAAACTAATAAAGCTATTGATTAATCATTCCTTATATGAATATATAATTTTAAAGTTGCTAGACATTTCCATGTATGTTGCTTAATTTGATCTTTACAACAAATCTGAGATATGTGGTAAGGATAGTATTACCTAAAATGAGCTAATTGAGGCTTAGAGAAATTACATGACTTGGAATTATTTAATTTTTACATCTGGAAGAGATCTTGGAAAACAATGTAGTTAGTTTGATAATGGGAGAAGAACAGCACAATCTGGTCCAATTTACTAGAAGGTTGGCAACCATCTAAAAGTGGAAGTAGTGATTACAAAGAGTCATCATGGCTTCCTCAAGAACAGGTCATGCTAGACTCATTTTATTTTGGAAACAATTTCTAAAGTAGTAGATGAGAAGAATGCAATGGATAGTTTACCTGAATATTAGGAAAGCTTTTGATAAAATACCTCATGATTTTATTGTAG
Source organism: Dromiciops gliroides (assembly GCF_019393635.1). Classification (NCBI taxonomy): domain Eukaryota; kingdom Metazoa; phylum Chordata; class Mammalia; order Microbiotheria; family Microbiotheriidae; genus Dromiciops; species Dromiciops gliroides. The sequence continues at coordinate 101,581,900 of NC_057863.1, read as the reverse complement.
AAAAGTTGGAGAGATATTTATTGTATTATAATGTGACCAAATGAATTCAGAAATGATTGGCTTGCCAGCATCAAACAGGAGTCATTATTGAAATGGCAGGAAGGTAGATCTTGAAGGGGTTTCAAAAAGAGAAAAATAGAAAAGGTAAGAACATGTGAAAAGAGAAAAGGAGTAGGAAAATAAAATTTTATTCTATTTGGGAAGAGGCTTTTAATTTTTTTGGTATCAGGAGCTTGTACACATTTTCTTGGATGCAATTAGCTTATTATTTTTTATAAAGAAATGAATGTAAATTCTCAAGATATCAATATTTCAATAGTGAATGAAAAACATTTCATAAGATCCTTCTAATGGCAAAATCAAATGTTGCTTCACACAAGACCCAGATATAGATAGATGATACAGAGGATAGAGAGCCAGTCCCAGAGTCAGGGATACCCGAGTTCAAATGTGACTTCAGATATTTACCAGCTGTGTGACACTAGACAGTCCACTTAACCTTATGCTTGAGAAGAGAATGGAAAACCATTGCAGTACTTTGCCAACAAAACCCCCAAATAGGACAACAAAAAGTCAGACATGTGTGAACAACAACAAACTCTATTTCTATGGAGGAAGGGTAGCTGTTCTAGTGTAAGGAAATCCAAAGTGTTTTTGAGAAAAATTCCCATACCACCTTAAGAGCATGACTTTGTGTATGATTCACAACCATTATTATCTTGACTTTACCTCAGAAAATGAAAGAATTCTTTAAATAAGGGGAAAAACAACTCTGTGAGAATAAGTTTTCAAGTAGAGAAGATTAGGATCTTAGAGTCTGATAGTCCCTTAGAAAAGGCAAAATTTTTTTCCAAGGATATAGTACCCTGCTAGATTGCCAGTAATTCTTACATCTATAGGAATGGATTTGGGGGAAAAAAAGGGGATCTAGTGAAACATTTTAGTTAAGTGCAATCTTTAACAAACTGGGTGTGTAAGTTGACAAATCTATAAGGTAGATTTATGTATCAGGGTCCAAATTCATAGAGATTTCTTGCCTTAAAAAAATCTAGTTATTGGGGCAGCTAGGTGGCACAGTGGATAGAGCACTGGCCCTGGATTCAGGAGGACCGGAGTTCAAATCCAGCCTCAGACACTTAACACTTACTAGCTGTGTGACCCTGGGTGAGTCACTTAACCACCAATTGCCTCACCAAAAAAAAAATCTAGTTATTTTGAGTCAGAGTCAAGATGGCAGAAAGAGGCCAGGAAGTTGCTGATTTCTCCCCAGTTTCCCTCAAAAACAACACTAAATCAAGCCTTTAAACAACTTCTGGAGCTACAGAACTTATGAAAAGACAGAGAGTAACATTCTTCCAGCTTAAGATAATTTAGAAGGGATTCAGGAAAGATTCTCTCACTTAGATAAAAAGAAATTGCAGCATAGCATAGAGGTTGTCTAGGCAAGTAAGAAGGAGGCTCCTAGCCACAGTATAGATCAGTAGCTGAGGCCCCTCATTCTTGGTTTAGCAGGTTTGTAGCATATCAGGCTGGTTATAAGACATCTAATCCAAAAACATAAAGAAAACTGCCAGCTGGGGTTACCCATACACAATAGGTACAACTAGGCTGGGCCACCCCAGTGCAATGCAGTGAAAAAACCACAAGTACTTGAGGCCTTAGAGCAGAAAGCCAGTAATCAAGCCCCTAGCCTACAGCTTAAGAAATGTGGGACAATGCTCCCTGTGCCCCAGTAACAGAGATCAACTTTAAAAGTCACAAAATAGGTTAAAATATGAGTAAGAAACAGAAAAGGAAACTACTATTCTGACAAGGAAGAACAGAACACAAAGAAGAGGACAACACTATAAAAATGCCTACATACAAAGCCTCAAAGGGGAAAATAAATTGGTCTGAAGACCAAAAAGCTTTCTTGGAAGAGATCAAAATGTAATTTAAAAATGAAATATAAGAGGTAGAAGAAAAAATGGGAAAAGAAATGAGTTATGCAAGAGAGCTATGAAAAAAGAATCTACCACTTGGAAAAGGAAGCACAAAAATTGACTGAAGAAAACAAGTCCTTAAAAAATAAAATTGCTCAAATGGGAAAGGAGGTACAAAAGCTGACTGAAGAAAATAATTCCTTAAAAATTAGAATTAGGGGCAGCTAGGTGGCGTAGTGGATAAAGTACTGGCCCTGGATTCAGGAGGACCTGAGTTCAAGTCTGACCTCAGACACTTGACACTTACTAGCTGTGTGACCCTGAGCAAGTCACTTAACCCTCATTGCCCATCAAAAAAAAATAGAATTAGGCAGTTGCAAGCTAATGACACTATGAGACATCAGGAATCAGTCAAACAGAATCAAAAAGAATGAAATAATAGAAGCAAATATAAAATTCCTCATTGAAAAAGCAACTGACCTGGAAAATACATCCAGAAGAGACTACTTGAAAGCCATGATCAAAAAGAACCTAGACAGCATATTTCAGGGAATTATCAAGGAGCACTGCCCAGATAACATAGAACCAGAGGGTAAAATATTCATTGAAAGAACCCACCAATCACCTCCCAAAAGGTGAATCCCCAACAAAATTGAGCACAATCTTTCAGGGGAAGGATGGACATTCAAGAGGGCACTTTAAAACTTTCATGATTAAAAAAAAAACAGAACTGGGAAAAAATTGATGTTCAAATACAAGACTCAAGAAAAGCATAAAGAGGTAGCCAGGGAAAAAATGTTATTCAATAAGGTTAAAGTATTTACAATTCCTCCACAGGAAAATAATACTTGTAACACTTGAGAAATACATCTCTGTTAGGGTAGGTAGAAGGAGTATACATGGACAGAGGGTGTGGGTATAAGTTGACTTTGATGTAGTGATATAAAAAAATTAATTAAGTGATAAAAAAAGGATTGTAGGGGGCAGCTAGGTGGCGAAGTGGAAAAAGCACCAGCCCTGGATTCAGGAGCACCTGAGTCCAATCCAGCCTCAGACACTTTACACTTACTAGCTGTGTGAGCCTGGGAAAGTCACTTAACTCCCATTGCCCCACAAAAAAAAAAAAAAGGATTGTAATGGTAGAAGAGGAAAGGTGAGGCAGAATTGGGAGAGGTGCAAAAGACTAAATATAATCAAAGTTAAGAAGGGATGAGATGAGCATTGTTTAAACCTTACTGTCATGGGATTTGGCTCTACGATGGAATCACTTACACAGTCATTTAGGAAAAGAAATTTATTTTACCCTGTAAGGAAGTAGAAGAGGAAGGGAGAAAGAAAAAGGGGCTCTGATGTGAGGCAGCATAGAAGTAAGAGAAGAAAGGGGAAAAAAAGGGAGGGGGCTGATAGGAGGGAAGACAGATTGAGGAAGGTAATAGAAGCAAAACACTGGTGAGGAGGGACAGGGTGAAAGGAGAGAGAAAAGTATAAACAAAAGTGTGCGGGAGGATTAAATGTAGGGAAATGCATAGTAATCATGACTGTGAATGTGAATGGGATGAACTCTCTCATAAAACAAAAGTGTATAGCAGAGTATATTAAAAAACAGAATCTTACAATATGTGGTTTACAAGAAACAAATTTTAAGCAGAGAGATAAACACAGAGTAAAGGTAAAAGGCTGGAGCAGAATTTTTCATGCCTCAGCTGAAGTTAAAAAAAAAAAAAAGCAGGGGTAGCAATCCTTATCTCAGACAAAGGAAAAGCAAAACTAGGTATACTTAAAGATATAAGGAAACTACATCTTGACAAAAGATACCATAGACAATGAGGTAATATCAATACTAAACCTATATGCATCAAGTTGTATAGTATCCAAATTCTTAGAGAAGTTAAATGAGTTATAGAAAGCAAAAGACAGCTAAACTATACTGGGGAGGGGGGGGCAGCTAGGTGGTACAGTGGATAAAGCACTGGACCTGGATTCAGGAGAACCTGAGTTCAAATCCAGCCTCAGACACTTGACACTTACTAGCTGTGTGACCCTAGGCAAGAAAAAAACAAAACAGAACACAAAACTATAACTATACCAGGGGAACCTCAACCTCCTATGCTCAGAACCAGATAAATCTAACCACAAAATAAATAAGAAGGAAATTAGGGAAGTCAATAGAATTTTGGATATGTTAGATGTAATAGATGTCTGGAGAAAACTGAATGGGAATATAAAGGAATGTACCTTTTTATCAGTGGTACATGGTACCTACGCAAAAATTGACCATGTATTAGGGCATATAAACCTCACAGTCAAATGCAGAAAGGCAGAAATAGGAAATGCATCCTTTTCATATTTTGATGCAATAAAAATGACATGTAATAAAGGGGCATAGAAAAATGAACTAAAAAGTAATTGGAAACAAAATAATCTCATCCTAAAGAATGAGTGGGTCAATTAACAAATTGTAGAAAGAATCAAAAATTTCATCCAAGAGAATGGCAATAATGAGACAATGTACCAAACTTATGGGATGCAGCCAAAGTAGTTCTTAGGGGAAATTTTATATCTCTAAATGACTGCATGAATAAAATAGAGAAAGAGAAGATCAATGCATTGGATTTGCAACTAAAAAAGCTAGGAAAAGAACAACTTAAAATCCCCAATTAAATATCAAATTAGAAATTATGAAAATCAAAGGGGAAATTAATAAAATTGAAAGTAAGAAAAATATAGAATTTATAAAACTAAGAGCTGGGGCAACTAGGTGGTGCAGTTGATAGAGCACCGGCCCTGGAATCAGGGGTACCTGAGTTCAAATCCGGCCTCAGACACTTAACACTTACTAGCTGTGTGACCCTGGGCAAGTCACTTAACCCCAATTGTCTCACTAAAAAAAATAAAAATAAAAATAAAAATAAGAGCTGGTTTTATACAAAAATATTTTAAAATAGATAAACCTATATTTAATTTGATTTTTAAGAAAGAAAGAAGAAAACCAAATTACTAGTATCAAAAATGAAAAGGGAGAATTTACCACCTATGAAGATGCAATTAAAGCAATAATTTAGTAGCTCTTTTGCCCAACTCTATGCCAATAAATTTGACAATCTAAATTTAATGGATGAACATTTACAAAAATAAATTTGCCCAGATTAACAGAAAAGGAAATAAAATATTTAAATAAGCCTATTTTAGAAAAAAAAGAAATTGAATAAGCTATCAATGAACTCACTAAGAAAAGAAATTGCCAGGGCCAGATGGATTTATAAGTGAATTCTACCAGACATTTAAAGAACAATTAATTGCAATAATATGTAAATTGATTGGGGAAAAAGACAGAGAAAGATTTCTACCAAATTCCTTTTATGAGACAAATATAGTGTTGATACCTAAACCAGGATGGGTCAAAAAGGAGAAATAAAATTATAGATCACTTTTCCTAATGAATATTGATACAAAAATTATAAATAAAGTATCAGCAAAGGGATTACAGCAATTTATAACCAGGATAATATGCTATGACCAGGTGAGTTTTATACTAGTAATGCAGGCCTAGTTCAATGTTAGGAAAATTATCAACATAATTAAATATATCAATAACAAGAACTAACCAAAATTATATGATTATCTCAATAGATGCAGAGAAAGCCTTTGACAAAATGCAGCACCCATTCCTATTAAAAACCACTAGAGGAGCAGCTAGGTGGTTCAGTGGATAAAACACCAGCCCTGGATTCAGGAGGACCTGAGTTCAAATCTGGCCTCAAACACTTGACACACTTACTAGTTGTGTGACCCTGGGCAAGTCACTTAACCCTAACAGCCCTGCAAAAAAAAACAAAAAACAAAACAAAACACTAGGGAGCATAGGAATAAATGAGCTTTACTGAAACCAACAGCAAGCATTATATGTAATGGCGATAAGTCACAAACATTCCTGAAATGATTAGGGGTAAAACACCGTTATTATTCAAAGTTGTAGTAGAAAAGTTAGCTTTAGCAATAAGGAAAGAAAAAAAATGAAGGAATTAGAATAGACAAGAAGGAAATTAAAACTATCACTCTTTGAAGATAAGATGGTATACTTAAAGAATCCTAAGGAATTCAATAAAAAAACTGCTTGAAACAATTAACAACTTTAGCAAAGTTTGAGGATATAAGATAAACCCACCTAAATTATTAGCATTTCTATAGATGACTAACAAAGCATACCAGCAAAAGATAGAGAAATTTCATTTAAAATAACTATAGACAATATAGAACATCTAGGAATGTACCTGCTAAGGCAAACCTTGGTAATAATTTAGGTGAGTGTTTTGTTTATTAATTGCTCATGAGGCCAAGCTAATATAATAAAAATGACAATTCTACCTAAATTAATTTACTTATTCAGTGCCATACCAATCAAACTACCAAAAAATATTGTATAGTGCTAGAAAAAATGATAACAAAATTCATTTGTAAGAACAAAAGATCAATAATATTAAGGGAATCGATGAAAATATACAAAGGAAGGTAACCTAGCTCTACTAGGTCTAATACTTATTATAAAGCAGCAATCTTCAAACCTATTTGGTACTGGTTAAGAAATAGAGTGGTGGATCAGTCGAATAGTTTGGGCACACAAGAGACATTAGTAAATGTGTATAGTTAGTAATTCACTGTTTGATAAACCCAAAGACTCCAGCTTCTGGAATAAGAACTCACTATTTGACAAAAACTGCTGGGAAAATGGGAAAATAGTATGGCAGAAACTAAATATTGTGAGATTAAAATTGGACATTAGATCATAAATCTACCCTACTTAACCTTTCCCTTAATTTATCTCCCAGACTAGTAAATGGAAGAAGCTTCTGGTTTTCTAGATAGAGCTTTTATTGTATGGTAGTCACAAGGTGATGTTGATTAGAAGGATAGGAAAGTAGAAATACAATACAAATCATCTTAAGTCTAGGCTTAGTCTTTATTCCGTATAAAACTCACCAAATGCCGAAGGCCACCTTTGGGGAGAGAGACCGAGTCAAGCGCGTGCTGTTAACCGAGAGCCGGGTTGAGTCAAATTCCAGTCCGCATCTGTCTGTGCAGCGCAGTCAGGAGACCAGCGGAGCAGGAAAAAAGGCCCCACTTCCGTTCTCTCCTTGCCTTTTAAGCTCGCACCCCAGAAGTCAAGTGCTCAGCAGGCAATCTGGCGAGCTTCGCAGGCGGATTGGTGTGCATAGCTCATGCTGTTGGTCTCCTCCCCAAAAGGGTGGTCCTAAAAAAAACTGGCGTCTCTCCATTATCTAACCGACTGTGAAAACTTTTTACCACAATATAGACCAACATTTTATACCATATACAAAAATAAGGTAAAATGGCTACATGATTTAGACATAAAGGGAGTGGGAAAGAATTAATGTCCAAACAATAGAGAACATTATGAAATGCAAAATGGATCATTTTGATTATATCAAATTTAAAAGTTTTTGCACAGACAAAACCAACACAACCAAAATTAGAAGGAAAGCATAAATCTGGGAAATAATTTTCAGTGTTTTTTGTAAAGCCCTTATTTCCCAAGTATACAGATAATTAAATCAAATGTATAAGAATACAAGTCATTCCCAAATTGAAAAATGGACAAGCAGTTTTTAGATGAAGAAATTAAAGCTATCTATAGTCATATGAAAAAATGTTCTAAATCACGACTGATTAAAGAAATGTGAACTAAAACTACCTCTTAACTATCAGATTGGCTAATATGACAAAAGATGAAAATGATAGATGTTGGGGGAAGATGTGAAAAAATTGGAACACTAATGTATTGTTGATGGAGTTGTGAACTCATCAAACCGTTCTGGAGAGCAATATGCAACTATGCCCAAAAGGCTATAAAATTATGTGTACCCTTTGATTCAGGAATACCACCATTAGTTTTGTATCCCAAAGAGATCATACAAAAGTGAAAAGTACCCACTTTAAAAATATTTATAGAAGCTCTTTTGTTGTGGCAAAGAATTAGAAATGGAAGGGATGCCCATCCATTGGGGAATGACTAAAAAAATTCTGTTATATGAATGTAATGGAATACTATTGTGATAAAAAAAATGATGAGCAGGCTGGTTTTGGAAATACCTGGAAAGACTTACATGAACTGATGCTGAGTGAAGTGAACAGAACTAGGAGAACATTGTACACAATAAATGCAACACTATATGATGATCAAATATGATAGACATAATTCTCTTTTGAGCAATGCAATGATCCAAGACAATTCCAAAAGTCTCATGATAGAAAATGCTTTCCACATCTAGAAAAAAAGGACTATGGAATCTGAATCCAGATCAAAGTATACTATTTTCACTTTGTTGGTTGTTTTTATTGTTTGTTTTCTTTCTTGTGGTTTTTCCCTTTTGTTCTGATTCATCTTTCACAACATGACTGATGTCAAAATATGTTTAACATGATCATATATATAAAACTTATATTAGACTGCTAGGTCTTGGGGAGGGGTAAAGGAAGGGAGGTAGGGAGAAAAATTTGGAACTCAAATCTTACAAAAATTGATGTTAAAAACTGCCTTTACATGTAACTGGGGAAAAATAAAATACTATTACAGGAAAAAAGAAAAGAAAGGGGACAGCTAGGTGGCACAGTGGATAGAGCACTGGCCCTGGATTCAGGAGGACCCGAGTTCAAATCCAGTCTCAGACACTTGACATTTACAAGCTGTATGACACTGGGCAAGTCACTTAACCTCCATTGTCCCACTAAAAAAAAATGCCAACATTGTTGGTGGAGCTTTGAAATATTGCAATTATTGTGGAAAGCAATTTGTATTATGCAAATGAAATAAGTAATAAGTAAGTGTAAATAAAATAAGTAATGCAAGTAAAATAAGTAATAAATAAATTAACATGTTTAAAAAATCTAGTTATTAAATGGCTCATTTTTATGTCCCCAGATAGAAAGCAGAATTTTCTAGCAATAGGCTAGGGTTAGAACTTCCAGCTCTATGCTAGGAAAAAAAAATCCCTTTTTCCTCTGTGGCTCCCCTTGGACTTTCATGCTTCCAGCAAGATAAAGGCACCTAGCAAGATAAAGTCAAACTGACCAAAAGGGTTTATGTGAAGTAATATTAAATGTCGCAAATGGTTTTTTAAAGAGAATAAATATAAGAAAAACCAAAACCTAGGGTGAGGTATGATAGGGCCAACCATTTTTTGTTCTCCTTTGGGCTTGTTTCTCTCTAAGTTCCACCTGTTCCTGGAAAAGTGAGTGAGTACCTGAGATAAAACTCAAGTAATCTTTGTACTTCCAAACTTATCCATTCAGACTGCGGTCATCTCTCATTGTATTAAAGAAGGGAACTACAGATGTGCCAGGCACCAACTCCTGCTATTTCACATCACAGCTGTAGGATGACTACCACTTCTTTCATTTCCTATTTTCCTTCCTAACTCCTACTCTACCTGTGCATGAAAAAAGTCTCCCCCACTCTGCTATGAGGGATGATCCCCTGTTAGTTTTGTCTCTTCTCAAACTTGGAAGAACTATAAATCCTAGAGATTTTTGTGGCCAGCCACCCCCTGCCAGAGGTGGTTATAGATCATTCGTTTCAAATGAAATAAAGGGTAAGAAAAGAAGTATTGGAAAGTAATTAGCCAAAATTCAAGATTATAAGCCCCATGAGGGCAAGAAACATGCTTTTTAAAATGTTTGACACTTCCTACTTTGACTGGCATAAAGTTGTACACATGACATATACTTAAAAACTATATTAGAATTGAAATTAATTGTTACTCTCTATATTATCCAACAGTATTTTTTTTTAAAGTTTATAGAATAGGGGGTAGCTAGGTGGCACAGTGGATGAAGTGCTGACCCTGGATTCAGGAGGAACTGAGTTCAAATCTGACCTCAGGCACTTGACACTTACTAGCTGTGTGACTCTGGGAAAGTCACTTAACCCTCATTGCCCCACCAAAAAAAAAAGTTTATAGAAAAAAGACTTGCTATTTGGAAGTAAGAAGATGGACTGGTTATGTGGCAAGAATAAAGTATGACAGATAGGCAGCCAGAGAATTTCATTGGTTTTCTCATGATATCAAGAAAAAAAGGAGAAAACCCCTAGCATGTTGAATTGACTGTACATCCAATCACCATAGAGAACTTTGTTGGAAGAAATAAATGATTCACCCCGGTTAGGAAAACATGGGTGGAATATGATTTGCTTCTTGGGAAGGAAGTCCTTAATCAATAAAGTCACAGATCTACTCCTATATTTAAATATTTGAGTATAGAATAAAGAAATTAAGCATGCCAAATGAATGATTCTTCAAGACTGGATGGGTTCATGAGTAAAGATTCATGGTGTAGACAATGGGAATATATATGTATATATATATATATATATACACACACACACATACATATGACATATACTCACATCATACACATACATGTGTATGTTTATATGTGTAAGCCAATTCCATGTTTATGAGGAAGGTATATACTTAGGGGGAGATGCTGTGATGTAGGGAAGAGAATGCTACGCTTGGAATCAAGTGATACCTAAGTTGGAATCAGGATAGACTTGAATGCAAATCCTTTTTTCTCTTACTATCTCTGTGATCATGGGCAAGTTCCTTATCTTTTCTGAGCCACAGTTTCCTTCCCTATAAAATGGGAACAAAAATATCCATAGTAAAGTATCTTATTTTAAAGCAATATTTTGAGGAACAAATCATATTATGGAAGTATATATACATGTATAAAATGTGTTATAAATGCTAAGACATTAAATAAATAGGAGCTATTATTATGAATGAATGTCTAAGAATTATGCTCCAGTGGCAACAGACCAAAATTGCTATGTATTTATCACCTAGCTTTTGCTTTTGGGTTGTTGGAGTTTTTTCCATCATAGCAGATGGCTGATCCAGATTAATAACATCAAAGAAAGCATGGATCACAACATAAATATTTTCATATATTCCCATATTATTATTTAAGCTGTTCTCCTCTCTTAATAAGTAAATTCGGCACATTGTTAACATTTACATCTTAATGGTTGTTATAACATCTACTGAGTAAATCTAAATGAAATATACTTTATCATTTCTAAGGAGGCATGAAGGTATTATAAAAAGCATTAAATTCTCCTTACTTTTTGCCTATTCAATGATACTCCAGGAGATATGAGGGGTGAAGTCATTAAGTACTTGTTATTGTACATGATTTATTAACTAACATAGTAAGAAAGATTATTCAAATCAAGCTTTGCAAATAAATGAGCATCATTGTGCCTTTAGCAATAAAATCAGTGCTTTCTAAGGACAGTTCTCAATTTATGAAAATTCACATTACACAAATTCAGCTTTAAGTAAATAATTCTGAAAGAAATCCAAATTCCAAAAAAGCACCCAAATACAATTCTGTGCTCTCTCTCTTCCCTCCTGTCCCTCAGCTTGGCACTTGTGGCCACCCCAATACCTTCCACCCTCCACACCTCCCCCTGCCAAAAAGAAACCCTAGTAAAAGCATAAGAAATGTCAAGAGATCTGATGCTTGACAGGAAACCTCAGGCACCAAGAGAGAAGACCTTTGCCCTACTCTGCCTTCCTGCACTTTCAGGCCCATTGTGTCCAGTCCCAACATGTCTGCCTTTGTCAACTACTTGGGTGTCTGTCCTTAGCCCCTCTGCCACCTGTTCTCTCCTATATGTGTCCCTGTGCAGCTTCTTGTTTTGTTCCTTTCATTTTCATCCAGGGCTCTCTGTGTTTGGCCTTTCCCCATGTGTTTCTCCTTCTGCTCTCACTTCTCTGTCCCTTTCCTCCACATGTCCTTGAACCCTGTGCTGGCCTCAGTTCCCCCTTCCTGCCTCCCTTCCTCCATTCCCCTTATCCATATGTAAATTTGCATTACATAAAAATCACTGTACTTACAGAACAGTCCACTTACTAAAGTGAGAACAGTCCATAGTTGGATAAAGATTAAAAATGGAAATACGGAATTTCAATTCAGTTCAATACACATTCATCAAGCACCATAGGTTTGTTAAATATGTATATGTATAGAGATATATAGATATAACCTATATCAGATTACCTGCTGTCTAGGGGAGGGGGGAGGGAGGGGAGGGAGGGAGAAAAATCTGAAATTGTAAAGCTTGTATAAACAAAAGTTGAGAACTATCTTTACATGTAATGGAAAAAATAAAATACCTTATACATTAAAAATAATAAAAAAAAGGAACTCAAAAAAAAACAACTGTTGATTGCTTATTTTCCTCCCCAGGCAAGTTCTTTGATTATTTTGCTTAATGTGGGCTTTATATTTTTAAAACACTATCAGCAAAATGATAAAATACATAGCTATACATATTCTATTGAGACTGTAACTCAAAAAAATATTTTCTTCCAGGAAAATATAATAAGGTTTCTGTAAAGTCCCACAATGTCAGAGGCATAACTATGTACCTCAAGAGTAGACTTTCTCTACAGGATTTAATAAGATAACAGTTTTGATACAGATTCTTGTTCTTTCATTCATAATCATGGAAGATCAAAACAATATAACAGATCACCCAGTAATAACATTTGAAGAGAACATATAAATAATGACACTTCCGGGACATCATGGGTGTGTCATGAAGATAGAAGACTATAATGTTAGTAAGAGAGCTTCAGTAGTATGCAGATGTAAGTTATTGTTATTATTAATAATAATATTAATTATTACTTGATTATTTTTCTAAACAACTGAATTCATTAAAGCAGTTGGTAACATATGATCTCAAAAAGCTGGAAGCTTACAAAGGAAACTCACAAATGGCATTAAATGAATCTTTCTTTCTTTCTTTTTTGCAGGGAAATGAGGGTTAAGTGACTTGCCCAGGGTCACACAGCTAGTAAGTGTCAAGTGTCTGAGGCTGGATTGAACTCAGGTCCTCCTCAATCCAGGGACGGTGCTTTATCCACTGAGCCACCTAGCTGCCCCTAAAAGAATATTTCTAAAGAGAAGAGAAGAGAAAAGAAAAGAAACAAAAAGCCTTGTTTCCATTCCAGTAATGAATGGGTAGAGTACTCTTAGAGTTGAGACCAGAATAGAGATTAAAGGCTGTTTGCTCCCCTTTCTGCTCACCTTACAGTATATACTCCTAGCTCTTTACAAATAAGCATAAGCCATTTTAGGTCTGGTTTTTCAAGGTTCCTACCCTAAGCCTCAGAGCAGGTTAATTTAATTGAAAAGCTTATTCAATCAATCAATAATTGAGAAAGAATTTATTTAGTATTCACTTTATGCCAGCAACTATGCTAGGCACTAGGGATACAAAAAGAAACATTAAATAGTCCTTGACTTCAAGGAGGTTACATTTCTTAAGGAAAGAAAACATGTACACAGATATATGTATGCATGTATACACATATATACATATGTATGTACACATGGCCATAAGCATGCAAATACATATACACATACACAAACACATACATACACATATATCTCCTGATTCAATATCCCGATGTCCTTCTTCACCTGGTGATTCTGATCCCCAAAGCCAGAGAATATTGCTTCACTGAGAGTGGTAGGAATAACAGAAAGGGATTAAAAGTATCTTTTTCTATATCTGTAACTCTCAAGTCCCCATACAATATATTCCCTCCAATATCATTACCAGTTAGCCTCTCCTCAATACTGATAACAGTTATTTCTTTCTCTGGTGTCTCTTCCAACCTTTTGAAGCTCACAAGAATGAGACTTGGTTCATTTGATCTTCAGTATGTGTTAACCTAATAACACGAAGGAATAGATAAAAGCAACAAAAGAAATAGATATTCTCTGCCACAAGGTAGCCAGGATGGGATGTGTAGAAAGGTCTTGCTATCCCTCTCTCTTCCCCAACCCAGAAGCTTAGGCAGTTCTTGCCTCAGTCACCAAAAGTGAACAAGAAGATTTCTCTTATATGAACATTCATTTCTGGTTTAGCAGTCACTACCCAGAGAGTAGACCAGGAATAATCACAGAACCCCTGTGAATATAGTGAAGTGCAGAGCAGAGCCCAAGCTCTCCATGACAGTTCATCATACATTTTTAGAAGGAGGTTCTTCCAGTTTTCACATGCATGAGAAGGAGGAAGAAAACACTGAGCTTGTTCCACAGACTGGTCCCCCAATGATCAGTTCTCCTCCCCAATATAGAGAAAATACATATCTATTAAATACACACAAGTTATTTTTTTTCTAGAGGGAATACTAACAGTTGGGGATCCATAGTGGCCTGATACAGAACTAAATTTTAAAGGAAACTAGGGATTCTCAGATTCAGAGGTGAGGAGGGAGAACATTTCAGGCACGAGATACAGCCTCTGCAAAGGAACAGAAATAGGAGATGTGAATGTTGCATTTGAGGAACAAGAAATATGATGTGGTCAAATTGAAGAGAGTACCATGGGATTGATATATAAGAAGCCTGGAAAGGAAGTTTGGAGCTGGGTATGATGCTTTAAATGCCAAATAATGGGATTTGTATTTGATACTTAAAGTAATATGGAAACGCGGGAGTTTGTTGAAAAACATAGTAACATAGTTACAACTGTGTTTTAAAAAAGTCACCATGGCAGCTCTTCCATGGATGAATTGGAGAAAGGACAAATTTGAGAAATCAATAGCAATAGGAGTAATATCAATAGTGGTATGGAAAATAACTTTTCAGGACCATACTGAATGTGTATTCACAAGAGCCCTAATTTACTCTGAAAATAGGAAAAAGAAAAAGGATGGAATTTGTGATTAGTGGTGTGAAATTTCCTCACTTTATCCCAGCATCTTGAGGGCACCAAGCTCTTTGGTGTCCTTCCCATCTTGCCATAGGACCAGCCTACATAATCTCCCCTTCATACAATTAATCGACATCTTTTTTGTTGCTATTTTACTTTAAAATTTCTCATTGGTTGAAGCAAGTATGTTCCAACATCAGTAATCTGGAAACAAACATTGGTTAATGAATTTGATATTAATTCTTTTGTCTTTCAGTTTTATCTTTATCACTAAAAGTTTGCGTGGCAGAGTCTGTTGTTTAGCTGTTTTAAGCTATTTACCTATCACTAGCAATTATCAGGAAAAAATCAAGAATTCAGAATAAGAGAAAGTTATGTCTTAAACACTAACCAGCTATTCAGTGAAATGTAATTTCATCTACTTTATTACTCTTTGGTGTTCATTTTTTATAAGTCAGCAATTTCCTTCCCCACTACACAGAGGTTTATGCTTCTGCAATCCTACTGCCTTAATAAGTAAACTTATTTAAATTTCAACTGGCTTTACTTATACATTTAACCCTTATTGCCCTGAAAAAAAAAAGCAGTCAAATTTTGAATTCGTTTGTTCATTCACTTTTCTATACTCTCAGTTTTATTAATGATTTGTTTTTCCATTAGACATATTTACAGATTTCTCCTGCTTTATGAGAGTTCTCATAAATAAATAAAATATTTAAGTAATGCAGTAGTCTCATCCAAAAGTTTATGCAAAATTTCACATCTGCAGCATGCATTTACCTTTCTATTAAAAAACAGATCCACTTTTTTCTGTCTTACTCTCTACTCCATGAAAAGATACATATGTATATACATATATATTCCAACAAATAGACAATCAAACATAATGAAATCTCAATGGCTGTATGTTTCATCATTTATCCTCTGAAATTATGAATAGTCATTTGTATTCATCAACAATCTTTCAAATTTGTTTGATATGGGAATGTTATCATATATATTGCTCTCCTGTTCCTGCTCATTTCATTCTTCCTTTGTCTATAGAAGTCCTCAAAATTGTTTAATTCTATAATATGGAAGCTATATTTTAAATTGTTCTATTTGTGTTCACTACATTTTGCCTCAGGTCATAAAAGTATTCCTATGTCTTTTTTCAAATTGTCTCTATCTTTGCTTCTTACAACTCAATAGTACTTCATCAGAGTCCTAAACCACAACTTATCCAGCCATTTCTCAATTGCTGGACATCCTTTTAGTTTCCAGGGTTTTTGGGGATTTTTTGTCAAGACAAAAAAAAAAAGCTGTTATAAATATTTTGTGCATAAAAGACATTTATCTCTTTCTTTGAAGTTATTCATCCATTTCTTTCATCGTTCATTCATTCATTAGGGTCGCTTCCTTCTAAATGATTTGCCACCAGGTTATTTGGGTCAAAAGCTTTTTTGTTATTATTTTCTGGAATGTTTTTCTTTACCAATTTGTTGAATTGTTTCAATAATCTAAATTAACTGGTTGTCTTCATATTGTTTAGACACAACCATTGTGAGCCCAGTGTCCAATAGAGTGTGATGACATGATTCAATTTTGTTAAATTCAATAGAACAAATATTTATTATGTGGTAGGCAAAATACTGAGCTCTGGGGAGACAGATGAAAAATGGCCATTTCTGAAGCTTACAAATGAGTATAGGTGATTCCCTATATACACAAAAAAGTATGATATGAATAAGAATTTGATAGCTGGAAAAGGAGATACCCATAAAAAGTGCTTTAAGAAGATTTGAAAAGTGAGAGATTATTCTCTCACACAGTTTTCCTCTTTTTCTTAGAAGTTTATCTTTTAGAGGATTCTGGAGAACAATACTTCTTAGTGAACAATCCCGAATGAGTCTATAAAGATTTTTAACTACCCTCACTTAACCCAAGACCCCCAAGTCGTCTGTGGACAGATTATATGGGTTCCTCAAACTTTGATGGTGAAAATACATCTTTTTTTAATAACGTCTAACTGAAATTTAACATATTCTTCGACTAATTAAAATATTATTCTAAGAGGGGGTTCATAGGTTTTCCAGACTGCCAAAAAATATCTATGTGATAAAACAGGTGGCGAAATCTAAGAGTGGATAAATTCTAAACCTAGTTGTCACTTCCATTGTTTTCTCCTTTATCTTCTCTTGATATAAAAATTAGGAACATGTATCAAGGTAGAACACATACACCTTATATTTAAATCAAATAAAAACTAATATTCTTAGCAAACAATTAATTAGGAAACTCTCTGTAGTTCTATTGTCAAGGGTAATGCTTTGTTACTTAAATAAGATTCCATGCTTTGATTATCACTGTCACCGTCTGCAAATATTAAGTGAAACTGGTGTCCCTTCGGGGAAGAGTATGACTGAAATTCACACATAATAGCAGAACTAAAGTGTACCCTTAATGACATGTTTTGAAGACTTGAATTAAATAAAGATATTTCAGTTCAAACAAACAAATTATTATAGTTGGTGATTTAACTGAAAATTATAGTAATTAATTAATTTGCTAATAGTCTAACCTATTGTAAGAGCCCAAGTTCTCTGGCTTTACCACACATATTTTACATGATGCATAGCTCCCTGAAGCCCTGCTGTACAATAAAAAGAAATAATAAAACATGTAATCTCTTCTTTTCAGGAATTTATAAACTAATTGAGGAAAACATAGCCCCACTCACGAAATAGTAATGAAAAATTAATTGTATAATATAAATAACTGGCGTATATGTGGACCATATTTTCTAGACTCCTCCTAAAATAGCATATGTGGCACATGCCTTTGTTAAAATTAAGATGGCATAAGGGAAGCAGAAAACTGATAAAGAATTTTGGAAAAAAAGGTCTCTAATATATAGAGAACTGAGACAAATTTATAAAAATATAAGTCATTCCCAACTGATAAATGGTCAAAGGATATGAACAGGCAGTTTTCAGATGAAGAAATCAAAGCTATCCATAGTCATATGAAAAAATGATCTAGATCACCATTGATTAGAAAAATGCAAATTAAAACAACTCTGAGGTATTACCTCACACCTATCATAGTGGCAAATATAACAAAGGAAAATATTGGATGTTGGAGGGGATGTGGGGAAACTGGGCTGCTAATTCACTATTGGTGGAAGTGTGAACTGATCCAACTATTCTAGAGAGCAATTTAGAACTATGTCCAAAGGGCTTTAGAACTGTGCATACCCTTTGATCCAGCAATACCACTGCTAGGTTTATATCCCAAAGACATACCAAAAAAAGATAAAAAGACCTATTTATACAAAAATTTTTATAGCGGCTCTTTTTGTGATGTCTAAAAATTGGAAATCCCATCGATTGGAGAATGGCTAAACAAGCTGTGGTATATGATTGTGATGGGATATTATTGTGCTATAAGAAAAGAAAAGTAGAATGCTTTCAGAAAGCCCTGGAAAGACTTGTATGAACTGATGGATAATGAAGTGAGCAGAACCAGGAGAACATTGTATACAGTGAAAGTAATATTGCTTGATGAACAATTGTGAATGACTTAACTATTCTCAGCAATATAATGATTCAGGACAGTCCCAAAGGATTAATGATGAAACATTCTATCCACCTCCAAAGAAAGAAGTGATATTGATTGAAAATAGATGAAGCATGCTATTTTCACTTTCTTTCATTTTTTTTCTTTTATCCAGGTTCTCTTGTACAAAATGACTAAAATGGTGATGTTTTACATAATTGCAGGTGTATAACCTATATCTGATTGCTTACCACTGTGGAGAGGGAAGAGCAAAGGAAGGAAGGGATAAAATTTGGAACTCAAAGTTTTAAATAAAAATGTTTACTATTTTAAAAAAGAAAAGAAATATATTAAACATATGGATGCAATGGGTATAGATTATAGTCATGTGCTGCAATACTTTAGAAGACAAAGGCTTCATGAAGATAGTGGCATTTATTTAGTCCTATAAAAGATTAATATAATATTGAGTGGTATTTTAGATGAGAGAAATAAAATGAACAATGGCAATGGAAGCATCATTGTGCAGTGCAGAATCAGACTACCTTGGGAAAAAAAAAAAAAAAAACCAAACATCTAACTTAGCCAGGTCTTCATTTCCTCATACCCGGAATGAAGTGGTTGTGTTAGATCTTCTCTGAAGTCCTTCTGGCTTAAGAACTATTATCCAACAAATTAACACACCATATTCTGTGTAGTAGGTTCAGGGAATCTCTCAGGGAATTGTTATATCTTGGATTTTTGTTGTTTTATAGGTTGCCAGGAACTGGCCATAACTTAGACTCTAGAGTCACTGGAGACTTGAGCAGGTATGTTTGTCATCCATAGTCATAGAATTAGTATGTATCAGATTCAGGACATGCACCTAGGTCCTCAGACTCTGGTCAGTGATCTTTCCACAATACCATGATGACTTTGTAGCTCCTATTCAATCCTGCCCCTTATTCCTTAGCATAGCCCTTTTTAATGTATACAGACAGTTCTATCTTTACTCGAGTGAACACTTCTGAAGATCTCTACATAAAACGATTTTGTAAATCAAATTTTACTGAATGCAAATTTTCCGGGAGGAGGGAAGGGAAGGAGGGAGGGAAGCCATAAGAGGCCCACATGGTTCAAGAGATGTGGGTGCCAGGGACAGAGGGACAAGAGCAGTAAGAGGAACACATGGGGTAGGTAGGGGCCTGGCCAGAACTGAGAGAAAGAACAAGGCAGGGAGGGGAGAGGAGGGATGATATTTTGGAGCCAAATGGGTACACAGAAAAAGAGAGGACAGGCCACAAGTAGGGACCAGACCAGAGTGGGTAGGCAGAGTAAGTCAAATGTCTCATTTCTTTGTGCTGGAGGCCTTAAGTCAAGTCCTTGATCCCGCAGCTGTGGCCAGTCTCTCCATGCATCAGTACTTTTGATTTCACTTGGAGGATTTTCTTTGGTGGGGGGGGGACAGGAGGTTACAGAAGAATGGCAGGAGTGGAGAGAGAGCACAATACTGTATAGTAAAATTAACGCAGATTTTTTTTTTTTGAGGAGGATATAAATTTCTTTCAGGATTAGTTATATAAGGTCAAATTTATGTAATGTGAATTTATGTAAAGCAAGAACTATCTGTATATAATCTTCATTTACATTAAGTTGAAACTAGAAGAAAATAATTTTGATATTATTAACTCATATTCCATTTTGCATTTTGAAAAGCACTCAATAATCAATTTCATGAGCTATTATTTTTTCAAGTTTCTTATTCTCATTGATTACGTATGGAAAGCAGTGTCCAAAATGTCACATACAAGTACAAGATCATACACACAAAAAAACCCATCAAGTACTAAAGATAAAAACACAAAGAAATAAGTTTTGAGACTATTGGTTATCTTTGCAAGTTGCTTTTTGTAATTAATGTGTGTAATATATACAAGAAACAGACAGAAGGTAAAAGAAAGTTCTCAAAGTTAAGTGTTTACCATTCTTGTCCTGTCAGTGAATCTCACATTCTAAAGACATTTAAAATAACTGGTTAGGGAGAGAGAGGCAGCAAACTTTTATTCATTTTAAAAATGTGTTATTTTGAGTCAAATCATGCAGAATACTCAAGAATAAAAGATGAAGCCGTCTTTTTTTTTAATCTCACTTATTTTTATCAAGAAAGAAATTAATTCAAATTGATACAGAAACAGAAACATTAAAATTTTACTGCCCAGCTGGAAATTAAGTAAACTTAAGAAAAATTTATACTAAAGTATGTTTTAATCCTCATGTAATCTTGTATGCATCATCCTGAATGTATCATCTTGTATCATCTTGAATGTATATGGTCACAGGTAGTTTTTTTCAATTTTTTTTCTTTCTTTTCCTTTGTGGAAAATAATCTACCAACACACAAGCCTCTAAGCAAATGCTCATATCCCAAAAGGTATGAATATATCACTTACTATGGAAAATTCAGTTATTATGAAATAAATCCTCACAGGAGTTTGAATTACTGAGTTCAACCTCATAAAATAAAATATTATTATTTTAAAGTATTGATTCTCAGGGGAGGAGAGATATCAACAAAACATAAATTGTCCCCTCTCTTCTCTAATCAAATTTTATTCTCTTTCCATGGCATACATTTTTAAGGAGAGGATAAATTCCTTTGATTCTCTTTATTTGGAGTTAATAGAAGCAAATATATGCTATCAGATGAAAAGATCCTTTATAACCTACTGAAAAGACTAATGCTTTTTTTTTTTTTTTAACAAGACATACATATGTACATAAGCTGGCTCCTGTTTTCTGGATATAGTCATTATTTTCAAAGCATGGCATTACTTGCCATGTTGGCTCTCAATATAATTCTGTCAAATCCTTGGATAAGGAGCCACCCCATTTCTGCACTGTAATCTAGCTTCAAGCTTTCTGTCCCAGTGCCATTGTGGAGACTTTCTGCTGGTCTATGAGAAACTTGGTTCATTGTAACTTATTTTCCTTACTACTCTCTGTAACTACCAAAGAGCACTATCAAATATGAGTTGGTTTTCATCTCCTAGCTTAAAAAAGGAAATGAGCCTAAACAATCAAAGGAGAGAGATAGAAAGATTAGATCTCCTTTGCCCCAGAAGGTATCTTATAATCACAATTGGAGGGGGGAAAATATGTCTTGCTACCTATTACACCAGCTACAAAATAACTGCCCTACTTAGAGTGTGCAAAGGAAAAGGGGCTCTTTAAATTGTGGAAAATTACCATGAAATGGTGGAATGGCCAAACTGTTTCTGCAGTTTTAGCTTTTTCTTGCTATATTTTTTTAATATCTGCCCATCACAGGCATTGCAAATAGAGGAGTTGTATTGTAGTTTCAAGAATCATCATTTTGTTCAAATGTCCCTTTCTTGGTACGTATATGAGAGGCAGTCATTGGTAGCTGTTTATCAGGGTGTATCTCCTACTATTTTTTTTCAGAATTAGAGTGGCAGGTGACAGTCCTACATTTTCTTCTTTGGGTTGCTATTGTATGTGTAATTTTAGTCCATTATAGTAGAAAGTAGCAAATGTGTACTCTGCTATCTGACTGACTACTGAGTATATAATTCATGTTTCATTTTAGCTATCAGATAGGGGACCCTGGAGGTTATTAAATGATCTTTCTGTCTTTTCAGGATGATGCTACATATACTGATTACTTGCTCAAAGAAAGTATATTACAGAATTTTCTATTTAAATTTTATGTTCCATTATATCATCAATTTTCTTACTAAAAATAATGCTACACATAAAACATAGTCACTTTCCAATGTGAATTTCAAAATTTATTATTCTCTATTTCCTTTCCTTGGAAATTCTGCACTCCCCGCCATGCACATACCTCTTCACTTCTGCCACCCACAATGTGTAGCATAGAACATAATTTCACACAAAAACAATTTAAAAATACAAAGTTAGATTTCTATCATATTCACTAACTTGAGGTTTTCAGCTATGATTATTAGAAAATTTGATTTTACAGAAGATAGCATTGTGTTTCTAACACCTTAATTCTCTTCTAGTAGTAAATACCCTTAACAAAATTTTGCTACTGTAAACAAAAAGAAACTAGGCAATAAAAACTTCATAGGTCACCTAGTGTGACTGCCAAGGGAAAATATGCTGCTAATTTTTAAGAAATTAGAATCTTAGACTAATTCATACACCAAAAGTGTTAACTAGACCTCACAGTTAATCATTTCTCTTTGTTAAATATAACCTATATTCTTCACTAGTGTGAATAACAACTGATTATATAATCATTTTTGTTTATGTATAAATTCAGAATGAATTAACAATTAATATATGAAAAACTTGTATTATCAAAAGGTAATGTGTAAGAATAGATTCTTGGGAGAAAGATGGCTTTTCATTTCAAAGTATCTTTTTTTTCTTAAGACAATTGCAATTCAATTCAATAAACATTTATTCCTCTACAGATTCCTACTCCAGTACTTCATTGTGGGGTAGAAGTGATACTGGATTCTCAAGCCTGTAATATCTGAGTATATGCTACATACGTTTTTACAATTCCAGGAGACCTTTGATTATGGCTTCAGCAATAAACCATCTGTTTTCCAAGGGCATTCCTTCCTAAATATAGGAAGGCTCAAAATCAGCCAGTTTGTGATTTGGTGACAATTTTGCTGGCAAAGGCAACCCATTAAACAAAGAAAAATACTAAATTTCCTTTAAGTTCTCTATGCCCCCCTTCCGTCCTGAAGTAATAATGATAAGATACCTATAAATTTTTGCTGACCTATTGATACTCCAAGTGTATATACTGCAGAAAAACAAAAAAAACTAAATCATATCAGTCTTGCACTTCTCACTGTGTGTTAATACAGAAAGGTGAAAAAGACATTACAATTAGATAGAAGGATGACTTCTTTAGAAGGATTATCCTTCTCAGAGCAGCAAATAAAGGTACTGCTAGAATTTATTTTATCAAGTATTCAATGGCAAGAAGTCATATTTTTTATGGAACATTTGGTTTATCTAAAGCAACAGTATATATACTTAAATATTTGCAAAAAGACAGACCACCATAGTTTGGTGACCTTTGAACCAACATCCACTGCAGAGTATAAGGACGTAGAAGACTTTTTGCAAAAAATAAAGAAAATTTATAGTCAAATTAACAGACACTTGAATATTCAATGACATCAATACAAAGATACTTATGTAGACAATAAAAATATGTTGGAAATAGAAATAAGAAGTAAGAAATGAGAAATCAAAGTCTTGTAAACTATGTAGAAGATTTACATCTATTTATACTTAATACTTTACTCAAGAAGAGAGGCTCAAGTCTCCAGTTAGCTAAACAGTATATAACATCATGAAAAAGAAATTGATTATATTCTAAGGGAAAAGAAGAAACTAGTTACTGATACAGGATTTAATACAGAATCATCTCTTTGTGTATGGTTACACTGATGACTTGTTAGGCCAAAGATTTGATTCCAGATTTAGAACAAATGAAATGAGAAGATATAGCCTTCAATAGTAACTCCACTCTGATTTTTTTTAAACAAAATAATTATGACAAAAATAGGGGTGGGGAGAGGTAAATTTAAAAAGGGAAAATTATATCTTCTATCACCATCTATTTACAAAGTTTGTGTTATATGTCAGTCTCTAGAGGGAAAAAGACACAAGTGCCTTGAAATGATCTTTTAACAAGTGATCTCCTTATTCAAGAAAGAACTATAGCAGCCAAGCAAACAATGGTTTAGGATATAAGATAATTTGGAAAATATTATAAAGAAAGATGGTTGAAGATGATGGCAACAGCACCTAAAAATCAGTGAGAAGCAATAAAGGGAAAACAAATGTAAAGAAGGTTTAGCAAGACATCCAGTTAAACCAGATCATCTGGGGGATGTTTAAAAATAAAAGTTCATTCAGGTCAAAGAAAAAGGTGGAAAGTGGGAAAGATTTACTAGGATTATTTTTCTGTTTGTCCAGTTTCGAGAACAAACAAATAAAGTTTAGACTCCATTATTAACATCTCAGATGTTCTATACAATAGGACTAAAACAAACCAAGATTGGCAATGCAGTTAGACTAGATCAGGGTTACACAAAGAAGGATTTGTCTGAAATGACGCACTGGGTATACAAATACAAACAAAAAGAAAGATAATCCTTGCCCTCAAGACAACACAAAAAGAGCTGAAATCTAGTGAGCAGAGAGGATAGAAGTACTCTCACAGGGACATGGTCACTGTTTTGAGCATGAGGAATGGTTAGTCTAGATCCTCCCTAAAATGTAGGCTCCAGGATAGCTATTCTAGGTCATTTCCCCAAAATACAGATTCCAGGAAAAACATATTTTGGGCAAGTATCTACTGTTTTTCTATGCCTTATTAATATTAAAATTAAATGGTCTTTGAGAAAAAAAGTTACCTCTGTTTTTGTATCTTTCAAGGCACCTTTTATGATGTTAACATATGCATTGTTGATACCTTGTTGCATAAGAACTGTAAGAAGGCAGCATTTTGCCCTACTGAATGAAATAATTGTAATCAATAAAGAATAAGATCAATGGCTCTTTTGATCAATACTTGGTGAACCAGAAAGAGAGCTACTCAGGTCTGAAAACATGGGCTATTCTGGTTACATAGCCAATAAGAGGAGACTATACTCCTTTATGTGGTAACAGACAGAGAGTGCCTCTGTCTTAGGAGATCTGGTCATACCTAGGCAAGCACAATCTGGGCATACCCAGGCAGGTCCTGGTCACATATTTGCTCCTTTTAAATTTCCCATGTTGGCAAGTAGGCATGAATGAATTTTCTAACACTGCCTTTGTCCAAGTTCAGGTCCTTCTGCCAAATTCAGAATGGTTCCCTGTAGTCTCCAAGGAGACAAATGCATTACTCTTTCACTTGTTTCCCCAGTATCACACAGTCTCAAAACAGCCAATGTTGCATGGTCACATGCAATCCCAGATGCTTAAATGAGATATGTAATTATCTCCAAATATAAAGTTTTGCAGATTCATAAAACAAGGAAAATTTCATAAAGCGTGCCAAATATTTGGGTCTTTCTAAACTCACAAGAAAAAGAAAGACTAAAGACAAAAAATGCAGCTGGCCTCCATCTCAGACAGAAACATGGTCTACAC
The DNA here is from genome assembly GCF_019393635.1 of Dromiciops gliroides. Taxonomy (NCBI): domain Eukaryota; kingdom Metazoa; phylum Chordata; class Mammalia; order Microbiotheria; family Microbiotheriidae; genus Dromiciops; species Dromiciops gliroides. The sequence goes on along the minus strand of NC_057863.1, from coordinate 101,556,553 downwards.
TCAGCTTTCAAACTAGGAAGCTCTCCCTATAGCAATTAGGGACCTGGGGTCAAGTTGTCATAACCCTATTCCCAATTGAGAAAACTCCTGAATAGAAACTCTTCCATGTCACCCTCAGCACATAAGGCCATGTGGCTGACATCTGCACATAAAGTGTCCCTTCCTACACAAAGCACACCCAAAACAACGTGCCTTTTTACATGACCCATTAAAATTATCTAGTAGTACTTATACCATAGGTGGTCCCATGGAATTTCAAGAAATTTCTTTTGGAACTCATCTCAAAGTGCAACCAAAGTTTCCATATGAACTTTACTACTGCCAAGGAAACCAAATGAAATTGTCAATTCACCACATAGGACAAGAAGACAAATAGGCTAGTTAGAGAAGTAGTTAGGAAAATCTTAGGCAAAGGCCTTCTCACCCTGAAAAGTTGTAAGGCACTTTGCTTTCATGAAAGATAAACTAGACTAGGTCAGCTTAAAAGCAAAAGAATAATATGAGCATTTCTACTGGACAGTAGCAATCTAGTGATTCCAAAGTTCTCAGAAAAAAATTAATATGCATACTTAGTCCTCTTTAATACAAAACAATATCAGTATCAGTTAGCATATCAGTGGTTAGAATTCAAAAGGATCAATATTTAAATAGTCAAGGAATCAACAAATGAAAAGTTTGCAAAATTAAATCACTGGAAATGGAAAAGTATACAGAATAAAATAATACAAAAAGTATCAGTATTTAATAGCCAAGAAATCACAGGTGAAAAGTTTGCAAAATTACACTCATGGAACTAACTTTTGAGGGAAGGGAATACTCACAGATGTGGTGGGGAGAAATCAATTGTATATTTAGAGTTTTTTGGGGTAGGAAGGTTCCCTTTTTCTCTAGAATATCACAATCTAGTAACTCAAAAAAAAAAAATCCAGGCATAGATTCTTTCCAGAGGTCCTCAAAAAAGCAAAGAACCAAAGTGAGGGAGAGCAAGGGAAGGAAGTCCTTCCCCTCTCACCAGTTCAGTTCATGGCACATATGCTGTCAATTAATTGTAATCTTCACCCTATGCATTCAGCAGTTAAGAGCAGAGCAAAAGAGAGTGAGCCTGAAAGGGTACCAGAAAAAGAGAGCTACGATCTCAGTCTGTCCAGTTTAGAAAACATAGCCTGTCAAAGAAGATTATATCTACCCACATGGTAGAAGATGTTAAATGCCTCCTTCTTATGATATCCAGGCATACCAGGCAAGCCTGAGCTATAGATACATACACACACACAAACACAGCTTGTTTTGGTTTTGTTTTGTGTGTTTTGCTTTTATAGGAATCTTTTGGTCAACAAAATTTTATTTATTTATTTATTCGGTCAGGAAATATCTATCCGTGGTTTGTTTATAGAAACATTTATAGGAATCTTTTGTTCAGTAAAAGATCTTTAGAGTTTCTACAAATCAATCCAGCTCACTCTTATCCTCCTTTTTAACTCTGGGCCCTGCTCATTATATGTTTGCACTTTTTGTCCCTGACATATATGTTCTAAACTTATTTCACATGTCATGCTCTAGTCTCACTGGTCTCATTTTCCCCTCACCATAAAATTCTACTATTACTCTCTGTGCATTTTTATACACCATCTTTATGTCTGAAATATGGAGGAAGCTAAGTGGCGCAATGACTAGAGTCCCAGTCCTGGAGACAAGAAGGATTGTCTTCCTAAATTCAAATCTTGCCTCAGACACTTAATAGCTGTGTGATCCTGGGCAAGTCACTTAACCCTGTTAGCTTCAGTTTCCTCACCTATAAAATGAGCTGGAGAAGGAAATGGCAAAGCCCTCCAATATCTTTGCCAAGAAAACCCTACATAAGGTCATAAATAAGTCGTACATGACTGAAAAATGATTGAACAAAAACAACATGTCTACCATACTGAAGCCTCTTTTTCCAAACAAGAGGCTTTGCCTGGGTGACATTTCCTCTTTGATGCTCTTCCTGACCTTAGTCTACAGCCATTACTGAAATTTGTGGATTTTCACTGGTGCGGGCACTCTATCTGTAGGTACATATGCTTATCTATGACCTTCCATGAATCCTCCACAAAGGAAATACACAGAGCTCTCAAAGCCTTCTAATATAATTTGAAAATTTTGTGGGTACAATGAATCTGTTACTTATTATCTTATGGCTAAATAAATACACTGGCCCATTTGAGAAGTTCTTTGATGTATTATTAACTGTGAGGTATGATTAACTTCTGGTTCCTGGAGTATGATTAAATGCTAACTGTAAATAATAATAATAATTATTATTATTATTATTATTCATTTTATTTGATATTTGGTTTTATAATCTAGATAGCTTGAGAACGTGCTTCACATTCATCCATGCCTAACATATTTGAAGGCATAAAGAAACAAAAGAAGGAACAGAAGAAGAAATGTAAACAAATATTCATTAAGCATATTTAATAAATATGTCAGGTGCTATGCTAAATAGTGTACAAATAGTATCTCATTTTATTCTCACAACAACCCTGAAGGTAGCTTTGATTATCTCCATTTCATGATTGAAGGAACTGAGAAAGACAGTAGGTAATTGACTTGCCTGGGATGATATAGTTAATATAGTAAGTATCTGAGATATCTAAGATACAGATAGTAGAGTATCTAAGGCCAAATTTGAGCTCTTCCTCCTGATTCTAGGTCCAGCTCTCTATACACTGTGCCATCTAGCTGCTACTTAAGACATAGTGACATCTGTCTTACAGGCACATCCTCCTCTTTGCTGTCCCTACTCTGCTGCCCTCCCACCACTAAGGACACCTGGAACAGCACCATCCAAACTGGAGAATAGACTTCCTTCTCTGGTTGATTTATTTTATTCAGCTTGGAATTAGACCATTGGCCCAAGGTAACAGATTATATATAACTGAACCCATGATGTGTTTCATATCAATCCACAATGGACATCTTGGAACATCTTACTATCTGCACTAACATACCATTTCTACTCTTTGCAGACCTTTGACTCTCAGATCTATTTTTTTCTTAATCTGGGAATAGTAATTACATGAATATTATTGTTGCTTGAAAGGCCATAAAATTGAATGCTCTATTAACTTTTATTATGGTCCCCCTCACCATTCCTATGACTCCCAGACAACAACAAATAGCAAATAAAACTTCCCCTCCTTTTGCATGAGTTTTGTTCCTTCCCATTTGAATTCATTTACCTTCAGAAAAAATACTGTGGAACTTTGGTCATAGTGTCCACAGTGATTATTATAGCACATGGAACATAACAGATGTCTAATGTGTCATTTATTTATCCATACATTCAGTTATTTATGTGAAATGTTCTTCTTGAAGCCTTTAGATTATTGGCTCATATTAGATTTATAAATTGCTTAAGCTTTTCTTTACTAATTCTTAATTAGAAAAGATAAGTCAAAGGGCCACAGTTTCTATTTATCAGTAATCACATTAAGGTGATCAAAATAAATTAATAATAAAATATAGATAATTTAATGGGATTTAGAGGCTGAAATATTTGAGCTGGTTGTCTACAATTACTCAAATCAATCCTATAATTTCCTGCTTTTGTGCAATAATAGTCTACCTAAGTTCATATCTATATGACCACCAAACTATATATATATATTTAAATTGTACTCACCTACTAAATCACATCTTACATGGGTCTTGAGACAGTTATAATAACTTCCCATAATTATTTATGCAATGTATGCATGAAGAAATTATTCTTCTTTCTCTTTCACAGTTATGTCATTACCATTAGATTATAAACACTTTGCAAAGTGTCTACGGACACTGAAAAAAAAATTTATATATATATATATATGTACAAAATACTCTCCCAGGGCTAATAAAACTCAATCTTTTAAGATAATTTAGCTCCATTATATTTGCAAAGACTACATTATGCTTTTCTTTAACTTCTGAAGAAAGTTAAAGATAATAAGAAAATGTTTATAGATATAGTAATAATTCTATAGTTCAAGAACATGACCTGAGAATTTTTGGAGAACCATGGTTCCCCAATGGAAATTTGACCCAAACTACGCGTGTTTCAATGCCCTCACTAGTCTGAAGCCCAAGGTTCATGCTAGTTACTAGTCCCACACTAATGAATATTCACAAACATATGCTTTTCTTTTAGAAATAGTACTATTACTCTTTTCCTGGTGATCAGTAATTTTATAATCAGTCAACTAACATGTATTAAGCATCTGCAGCTATGTGCCAGTATAATCTTATTGATAACTGAAATACATACTTTCTAGCTTTCTGAGGGCTAAAGAGTATATGATGCAATATAAGTAAATTTGTATCATTTACATTGATACATGATCATATATATATATAATATAGATATGTATACACATGGATATATAATGTAAAAATTTCTAAATTTATTTACATGTATAAACATGTCATATATGTGTGTATATATATGTATATGTACACACAAAAAATAATAGCAGTATGGCATTTTGCATACTAAGTTGGGGGAGAAGGGTAAGCTTTTATTAAGCACCTAACATATGCTAGGTACTACTCTAAATACCTTACAAATATTATCTCATTTGATCCTATACAACAACCCTGGAAGGCAGGGTCCTATTATTGCTCCTATTTTATAGTTGAAGAAACTATGGCAGAAGGCAGTTAAGTGACCTGTCCAAGGTCATACTGCTAGTATGTCTGAGGCTAGATTTAAACTCAATTTTCCTTGACTCCAAACCAAAAACTCTATCTACTGTGCCATTAGCCTCCTTTGGTTGCTAGCCTAGTTGCAAAAAAAACTAGAATTCAAGTTCTACTTCTGGAACACATTGCCTGGATGACTTTGGCAAGTCACTTAAATTCTTCTTGACCCAGACTATGTTCTCAGACTACATCTGAATTAAAACAGGGAGTTTCTGCATTGGGCAGTTCTTTCCATATACTTTTACTCTACCAATCCTTCAACACCCATCTTCAAAAAAATTTGTCTGACCTTTCTTGTCAAGAAAGGTCTCTCTTTCCTCTGCACTCTCATAGCATTTTGGACCTTTCTCTTTATATAATACTACATAATTATATATACTCATATCTTTCCTACTACAATCCAACTTCTAGGAGGGCAAGGCCATTCTTTAGTTCTCTTATCTCCCCCTTTCCCTAATACTTAGCAAAGTATATTATACATAAATCTCCAATATGTATTTGTTGAATGATTGAATGAATGTTGTAAATACACCTTGAGCCCATTTACTTTGTTTCTTATCTATTTTGTTTATTGTTTTAACTTTGATTCTTTTATCTTTGTTGTTTGTTCTTCATTTTCAAAGAGGACCATGATATCAGGAAGGTGATGCCATGACTTGCAGGTGAATTGGATTTAAATGAAGGAGGGCTGTGCAAAGTCACCAGCCTCACTGTCTCCTCCAGAGCCATCTGGGTCCATGGGTAAGATATACATCAGGATGACTGGAGATGGTCCCTGTGCAGTGGAAGACCTTGGACTTTTTTTATTTTGCTTTGCTTTTTATAATGTTCAAAGCAAATCCAAATGCATATGATTACTTTTTAAATAATATGAAATGACAAAGAAATCATAGATCTGTTCACTGCCCCCTCCAAAAAAAATTAACAAAAATAACATATTAGGAAAATTTCTAAGAAATTTTACCAGTTCTAAGTATTTCTTAAGGACTTAATAATGTATTGTTTACTGCAAGATTTAATTGCCCTGCTGTGTGCCCTTGTAACCTTCAGACTGAAAAATTCCAGCAATTTGACTTTCTAATACTCTGCATCTGTAGGTGGTCCAGGTTCTATCCTTCTGCATCTCATCCAGAATGCTAAGAATTAGCAAAGAACCAACATGGTTACACACCTGGGAGAGATCCAACAAAACTTATTCAAGGAGCATTCCGACCAATTTCAAAGGTGGTTATGGGGAAAGTATTGAATCTACAAGTTTGAAATTAGTGAACTAAAAGCAATGGAATGAACATTTAAATTATATAAATATCAATTGCATATAACCATATATTTGATTTAATTAAATTGATTTGTTGTTGTTGTTGTTGTTGTTTGTCCTTTGTCCTTGAAGAGGACCATGACATCAGGAGGTGATGTCATGACTTGCAATGAATTGGATTTAAGTGAGGGAGGCCTGTGTAAAGTCACCAGCCTCACTCTCTCATCCAGAGCCATGGGGATCCAGTGGCAAGAAATACATCAGAATGACAGGAGATGGCCCCAGTTGCAGTGGAAGACATTAACCTTTTAAGTTAAGCCCTTTCACAGGTCTCAATTTATCTGAGCCAATGCTAACTCAGTGATTAAAGTTAGATAAAAAATGGGTCAAATAACAGCCTCTTTGACTTAGTCAAAAAGAAAGCAAATAAACAAACACACAAATAAATAGAAGGGGGGGGGGCACCCTCAGAGTTTGCGGCCAAAATAGAAACAATTGCTCTTTAGGCCCACTCTGAGCCATCTAGAGGCTAAATAGTAGCCAAATGAGGGCTGGGCCCAGACCTGTTGTTGGCCAAGTGTAAAGAATTAATTGTTATTTGAGGTTTTTATGCCTCAGCATGCACTGGCCTGGGGCTCCGCAAACTGCACTGATTGTAGCCCTTGCCAGGGCTCTGGCACCTCACGGCATCAGGACTTCCCGAGGCCTATATGGGCCTGGCAAAATTATAATGATTGGAAGCCTAGTGAGGGCAGTCATGTGACTATCAGAGCGGCCATCCCATTGGCTGGGGCTGTGTGGGGTATTTCTAGGTTTGGGGGTTGGAGAATTGGGCATTCTAGGTGTAAGCTGGAAAACGACAGGCATTCTGCTACGTATTTTCAGCTAATTCCTGGGCAGTGGCATTTTTTCAGGTATTATAATTTCCCTTTCCCCATTTTATTTCCTTTCCCTTGATCCTACTGATCCTGGTTTTTTTTTTTTTAAGTTCGTTCTTGTTAAAATAAATCCTGTTCTGTTTTGAAGGAGGCTGCCAGTCTCCTTCCTTGCCCCAATATTGCAGCGAGCCGCTTAGCTAGCACTGCCCAATTAAAAATTGGTCCCCACACAAGCAATGAGAGCCAGAGTTATTTGGGTTAAAGGAGTGATCCTTAGAAGACATCTAGCACATAAACCCCAAGACATCTAGTGGGGTTTTGGCAAACACATTCCTGTTAGCAAAGCAGCTCGAGGTAAGGGTATGATTCCCTATATGGAGAGAGAGAGGGAGAGAGGGGAGGGGAGGAGAAGGGAGCTGCATTGCCCAACTGGAGATGACCTTTGGGGTCCCCAGTGGAACCACTTTTACTCAGAGAATGTTGGTTATTGTTTGTCCTTCCTTCTCAAAAAGGACCATGACATTGGCGTGATGTCATGACTTGCAGTGAATTGGATTTAATTGGGGGAGAACTGTGCAAAGTCACCAACTTCAGTCTCTCCTCTGGAGCCATTTGGGTCCATTAGCAAGATATTCATCAAAAAAAAAAAAAGAATTGTGGAGTATAGATGCTGAATGAACCATACTATTTCTTTTGGTTTTGGTGCTGTTGTTTTTCTATTTTGAGGGTTTTTGTCATTGCTCTGATTTTTCTCTTATAACAAGACTTATAACATAAAACCTATACCAGATTACCTGCTGTCTAGGGGTGGGGGAAGGGGGGAGGGACGGAGAAAAATCTGAAATTGGAAAACTTGTATAAGCAAAAGTTGAGAACTATCTTTACATGTAACAGGAAAAAAATAAAATACTTTATTAAAAAAAAGAAAGATATTCATCAGGATGACTGGAGATGGCCCTCTATGTTTAAGGCAAATGGGGTTAAGTGACTTGCCCAGGGTCACACAGCTAATAAGTGTCTGAGGTGAGATTTGAACTTAGGTCCTCCCAGCTTCAGGGCCAGTGCTCTATCCACTGAACTACCTAGCCACTTCTGAGGAAAAGAGAAGACAAATAGAGAATGCCAAGTTCCTTAGAATTCTCCTAATTTTACTGTTTCCTTCCTTAGTGGAATACATCTAGTTAACATTCAATGTATCCTCTGCCCCATGTCATTTAGCACTATGCAGTACTACAAAACAAACAAACAAATAAATAAATAACAGAATGTGACTTCACCGGAGATTTATGAGAGTATGGACCAATTTTATAAGTCCTGCAAAGTTTGTTTTCTCTTGGATACCCAGGCATGCATTTATCTTATTTGAATCAGAATATTCTCTCTGGAGAATTAGTGTCAAAAAAATTCCCATTAATTCTTTTCCCTTGTGGATGATATATTGGGTGTTTTCCTGAATTTAAGCACATGCTACATCCCCCTGATGCCATAAATACCATAATAGAACTCTCTCAGGTCAATATGGAAAGTGTTCTAAATAGTGCAGTGAATGATTTAATCAGAAGTTATAACCACTGTTCAATTTTCCCTGTTGTTTCCTCATCTAAGCTTGTGACAATAAGTTTCATTAGAAAATATTTTGTGAGCCTTCATGAATTTCATTGTAGGAACAGGGAATAACTCATGCAAACATCATTAGGATCCTAAGGAGCCAGAGGGAGATGCATGTAATTTATTCCCCAAATATTATACAATTTTGTGCTATTTGAAGAGACCAGAGTGATACACCAAATCATGTCTGGAGTTGGCAGATCGCAGCAACACTGTGCATGTTTCATCTTGCTCTGTGCCCTTCAGAGCTCATCATAAAGTCAGTAGGATCTCTCTGTTCATATTGGAGATCAAGACAAGAAAAATAATAAAGCAGCCCCTCAGCTTTTGAGCAAGAATAACATTTTCTGGTAAACAATCACCTGCAATGAACAATAAGAAGAAAAAAGATAGGACTTTTAGGGGAAGTTTTTCAAATGAAGGGACAAAAGGGAAATGAAAATCAGCAAATAAAGATATGTTATATATTCATTTACCAGATATATAGCTGAAACATTCCCATGGAGCTAGTTATGCTAGCTAAAGAACAACAGCTAAAAAGTTCTATTTTCACCAACAAATTAGATTAAGATTTTTTAGGATTTTTTTCTTTTATTGTTTTTCTTTTATTTTGTTTTATGGGGTGATTATCCAAAGTTCATGTTAATAAGCCTTACAAGATTTTGTGGGGACTTAGAAAGAAGGGACCAAACTAGTGTTTTTTTAAACTGTGATCTGTAAACTTCAAAAAAGGATAGATGCATATATATGCACACATATATATTCACTTATAATATACAAAATACATAGGGTTACAAAGGGAATCAAATATGTTGACATAGTCATATATAACTACATAAGTAAACACAAATATACACACACAAATACATATACACACATAATTGATTTCTTTAAATTGGATCGAGAAGGGGTCCATAGACTTTTACCACACTGCCAGTGTTGTCCATGACACAATAAAGGTTAAGAAACCCTGGTGTAAAAAACAGTATCCTTAGTTAATATATGTATGTGAACAGGATCATTTTGTCTCTTTTATCAAAAGAAAGAAAAAGAAAGAAAGAAAGAGAAAGAAAAGAATAATAAAAAAAATAAAGTTTCCCTATACCCTGCTAATCCCTCAATCTAAAATCTTTTCTCCTTACTTTCTTTCACTGGCAATCTTCTTGAAAGAATAATCAATACTCACTATCTTCTCCTCACTACCTATTCACTCCCTTGCAATCTGATTTCCATTCTTCCTTTCTTTTCCCCATGCTGCAGAAGCCACCAGAGATTCCCTTTCTCTAAAATCCAAATCTGATGAATGGCCTTTTCTTAGTTATCATAATTATCTTTCTCCTCTTGAATTTGAGCAATATTGCCAAATAGGAATTGGATAGGAAACTGGCATCAAAATTAGGAAGTCATAGATGGTTTCAAGTATTGAATCTGACATATATAGGTTGGGTAAACATATGCAATTGTTCTGTAACCACAAAAACTGGAAATTTAATTGCAGGTGATAATCTGTATTAGTAGAAAGATGTTTACATTAGATAGTCCCCTTTGCCAATAAAATTATAAGCCTGGTGCAAATAAATAATAATAATAATAATAATAATAATTAATAATAATTAATTTTTAAAAACACTTTTTTCCAGCCTAAGCCTAACTCAGAACAGTTTCCTGGTAGTTTATATTCCATAATGGAAGTAAATTATACAATCATTGCTCATTTCACTATTAAAGAATTTACTTAAACATAGAAGGAAAACAATTTTTCAGAAATATATTCATTTATGACAACCTGACAATTCTGAATGAAGCTCTTTTGTCTGACTAGCCCTATGGTCTGCCTGCCAAAATAAGAGAGCATTTGGAATACCTTGTGGCTTTTTTGTGCTCTGGTCATCAAGGCTGAATGTCAACTACCTGAGCCTTAGTCCCCTGAACACATAAAATGTCAAGAATGGTTCAATAACTTTTCTTTCTTTCTTTTTTTTTTCTTTTGCAGGGCAATGAGGGTTAAGTGATTTGCCCAGGGTCACATAGCTAGTAAGTGTCAAATGTCTGAGGCCAGATTTGAACTCAGGTCCTCCTGAATCCAGGGCCAGTGCTTTATCCACTGTGCCACCTAGCTGCCCTGGCTCAATACCTTTTAAAGAAGCATTAACCTAACTTGCATGGAGTCAAAGATTAACATATTTCTGCCACCAAATTCCTACTTCAAGCTGGCTTCTTCCTTGGCTGTGGCTGCTTCTTCTTCTTCTTCTTCTTCTTCTTCTTCTTCTTCTTCTTCTTCTTCTTCTTCTTCTTCTTCTTCTTCTTCTTCTTCTTCTTCTTTCTTCATGTTATCTTAGTATTTTATCTTATTTTTTCCAATTACATATATAGTTTCCAACATTAATTTTTTTAAGATTTTGAGTTCTGTATTTTTCTGTCCTCCTCCCTTCCCCCAGCCCCCAAGCCAGCAAGCAATCTGATATAAGTTATAATTACATTCATGTTAAAAATATTTCTACACTAGTCATGTTGTAAAAGAAGAAACAACAACATAAGTGAAAATGGTATGCTTCAATCTGCATTCAAATTCCATGTTTCTTTTTCTGAATGTATAAAGCCTTTTCCATCATGAGTCTTTTGGCATTGTCTTGGATCACTGCATTTCTGAGAAGAGCTAAGTCTATCACGGTTGATCATTGCACAGTGTTTTTGATACTGTGTACAATGGTCTCTTGGTTCTGCTCATTTCACTCAGCATCAATTCATGTAAATCTTTCCAGGTTTTTCTGAAATGTGCCTGCTCATCTTTTCTTACGGTACAATAGTATTCCGTTATATTCATATACCACAGCTTGTTTACCCATTCCTCAACTTATGGGCATCCCCTCAATTTCCAATTCTTTGCCATCACAAAAAGAGCTGATGTGAATATTTGTGTGTGGGGGGTGTCCTTTTATCTTTTTTAGGATCCCTTTGTCTCCCTTCTGTTACAATGTGTTCTATATTTATTAGTCTGTGGCAATACCAACTGAGGTAGAAGAAATTAAGAGTAGCTTACTAATGCTATAAAATAGTATTATGGGAAAGTTTCACAAAAACTATTATGCTGTGAATACTTCTTATCTCCCTTCATTTTATGGTCTCTCTAAATATCTCCTCGGTTCTATTTTGGCAGGACTTTCCCACCCCTCCCTTTGCTTCCTGACCATGACTTGGCTATGGTTATCCTATAAACTCTATCTTGACCCAGGACTTAATAATGTTTATGGTTTCAAGTCACTACTTAGTACATCTCTCCAACCAACCATCATAACCCTACCTTTCCTAGGGGAATCATTCAACAGTACATCTCTGGCCTGTGCATTGTGTCCTTTGCTTCTCCCTCTTCCTTCGTCCCTAAATGTTGACACCCTCATCATGCGCTCTGCCTACTTCTCAATCTATAATTCTTACCTTCATCAATCTTACCGATCCCTAGAGTAAAAATCTGAGTTGTATCTATCTTTGCCCTCTGCTTATGAAGCTAAAGAATTTTAAAATTCTGTCAATTCTGTCTCTGCACTACCTTTCATATCCTTGCCTTCTTCTCCATACCCATAGAAATGACTCTAATTCTGTTCTTCACCATGTCTCATGTAACTACTATATTAATCTTCTAATGAATCTTCCTACCCCTAAGTTCTCCTTTCTCTTACGTAGCTTTCATGAAGCAATCAAATTATTGTTCCTAATGTCAACTCATGTCTGTTCTTCATCTGTGCAAAATCCTTCAGTGGCTCTGTGTTGTCTACCTATGAATGCCTTGGTGTCACATTCAAAACTATGTATACTGCTTCCAAATTATCACTCTAAATTTATCTCAATCAATCACAAATTAAGAAGCATATATAAAATGCCTAGTGCAGTTAGGTGACACAGTGGATAGAGCACTGGGTTTGGAATCAGAAAGACTCACCTTACTGAGTTCAAATTCAGCCTCAGACACTCACTGGGCAAGTAACTTAACCCTGCTTGCTTGACTTTCCTCATCTATTAAATGATCGGGAGAAGGACATGGGAAACCAATTCAGTATCTTTACCAAGAAAACCACAAAATGGGATCATGAAGAGTCAGAACTGAAACTGGACAACAATAATTAAGCACCTACTATTTGTCAGGTAATGTGTTAGGCACCATACTTCTAATCACAATATCTTATTATAATTCTGTCTTTGTTAATGAAAAGGCTCAAATTAAAATTAATTTTATGATTGATCATTAAATTAAATTTTAATGTACCTCTATGGGATATAGTACTACACTCAAAACCAACTCAGATATGTGTTTTTAAAACTACTTCCAATTGCTATATATCAGTTTTGAGTAAGCATATTTTAATTTGTTAATAGAATATACCAGTAAAGGATTGACCATATATCTCTCTAATTTCTCACACTCTCAGGTCACATGGTAGAGAAAGCTTCAGCATGGCAGTTAGCAAGAGCAGGAGAAAAGCCACCAAAGAACCATGCTGTCCTCCAGAAAGACAGCATATGGTCTCAAGGAGACCCAAGAGACTTCAGAAGACCTACAAGACCTAGGCAGTCCTAGAAGAGAGAGCCAAATGAGCTCCTGCTCTCTTGGAGAGAGGGGGGTTATCCTCCTTTGATAGATATAGTGATCAAAGCTAATTGGTTAGCATCATTCAATGCCATTGGTTGACATGATTTGAAGGTAGTCCACATTAAAATAAACTCTACAGATGACATCAGGGAAAAGAATGCAAAAGACCCTTGTTCAACTTGCTTAAGGCAAAGTTCATTATTCAGGTGTGGTTTGATGCCATCAGTCCTTCACTGAGATAGACAAAAGAGTCTATTGCCATTTCTTTTGTTCCCTTGGGTTTCTTCCAGATGAAATCCAAGTTTTCTGGAGTATGGGGGGAAAAGGACTGAGAAATTGATTTCTAAGTCCGCCCCCAAGAAATCCATTATTAATAATTATTTCCTCACAGATACAATCTTCTCCATAAAGACTTCACTTTGCATCAACCTCTTTGCACTTACCAAATAATCCTTGTCCCACTTATTCTGGTCCACACACTCTACATACTTTTATTAAATTATGAACTCCTTGACAGTAGAGCTTGTCTTTATTATTTTTTATTCCCAGTACCTGATACCCTTTCATTTCAAAATTCCTATAACTCACATAGATAGTTTTTATTCAAATTGCTATATGGTGACTTTAGTGATATCTGTCTTCCTGTATTTATCTGAATCAAAAGACAGGAAGGTGGCTCAAAGGGATAAGGATTGGCCAGATGAGTTGGATGTGGAAAGAGATGTGTGCTTGGAGATGTGAGCAATATATTTCCATAGTATATTCCAAAACCATGAACACTATTTAGTCCCAGATATGATATATACATTCTTTGCTCTACAAGAGATGAGTTCAAAATTCCTGTCCTTCTATTTGGAAAGTCTTTTCCTCTAGCTCAGAGTAACCATTTCCCCACCATCCTGTTAGGTGAACCTTACATGCCAAATTATTCATAAATTTATAAAACCATAGATCTATTATTCTAGTCTAGAAATATTATTCTAGAATATATTAATCCATGTTATTTCAGTTATACTGCCTGTATACCAAACAGCTAAGTTATTCATTTCCCAAATATACCTGTTACTTTCCTGCCGCCATTATTTGCTTTCTATAGATCATTACACTTAGAAAACCATGCCCAATGTCCAGCTCTACTTGTCCAAACCCTACTCTTTAAGGCCTATCTCAAATGCTACTTTCTTCATAAAGTTTTCTCTGACCCATGGGGGCAGCTAGGTGGTGCAGTGGATAAAGCACTGGCCCTGGATTCAGCAAGACCTGAGTTCAAAAAAAATATATATATACATATTCTCTCTATGTATCTATATCTATATAAACACACATATGTATTTAAAGAGTATCTTTCTGCTCTACTTACTAGCAGTGTAACCTGAGGAAAGCCATTCTTTCTCCATTGGCCTCAGTTTCCTTACCTGTAAAATGAAGTGATTAGATTGGCCTCTCACTTTAAATTCTACCATCTTATGACTTTATCTGAATGTTATAGTATTCAGGATCATGCTAGTGTTTGGGCAAGGGCAGAATAGTTTATACAATATTTGAAGCTCTGAGCCTCATATAATTTGCAGTATTTAGGGGAATTATTGTCTTTAATCTACCTTTTAATCTACCATTAATATGTAAACTCTTCAAATGTAATATGTCTTACCCTTTATTGATCTTCTCCATAGGAAGTGTCTATAGTGTTGCTATGATGAAGTATTAAAGCTGAAAAACTAGTATATGCACAGTGGATAAAGCACCGGCCTTGGATTCAGAAGGACCTGAATTCAAATGTGACCTCAGACACTTGACACTTACTAGCTGTGTGATCCTGGGCAAGTCATTTAACCCCCATTGCCCTGAAAAAAAAATTGTATGTCCACAGGCAGATATGTATGACCTTTGGGGAGAAACATAAACTGATCTTGAACTTCTTATGATGTTTAGGATAGAAAAAAACGTTTTCTGTGTATATATTGGTCAGCTCTTGTTATCATTAAATCCACTTTTCCAAACAAGTAAAACAAACTCTCTCTCTCTCTCTCTCTCTCTCTCTCTCTCTCTCTCTCTCTCTCTCTCTCTCTCTCTCACACACACACACACACAAACACAACTTTCCAGAAAAATAATATTTTCTTCTACTATAATATATATATATATATTTTAAATGATACCAATTAAATTCCTTATTCAGGTAAATCATTGAATTGTATTCCTTAGGTGATAAACATCTTTCCCCTATAATGTCTAATATAGAATCTCATGGTATATAGTGAAATATCTCAATATCATTCCTTTGATATAAAATCAAGATTTAATTATTCATAAGTAAAAGGGATAAATGATAGGTTTGTGGGAAAAATAACTTCAATGTACCTATATAGAGAATTTAATTTTATCATTTGTCTTGATGGAAGAAACTATAGTTATTTGTGAAAATAAGGCTGAATCAAGCATATTGGATATCAAGTATTACTGAGTCAATTTCTCATTTTGCTCTTCATCTCTGCAGACTCGATTTGAGATCCCTTTTAAATCAATGGAAGCTTGGCAGTTGGATTAACTCAAAGGGGCTATGGAAAAGGAATAAAAATTGTTCTCTTTGTGAATTTTTTTCTCTCTTATGAGTTAGTAAAGAGAGCACAAAAAAGGTTAGCTCCTCATCAGTAACATTCAATTTATTAATGAAATAGCCTGAGGTTTTATGGAAAATTGCAACTGATTACATCCCTTTTTTACAAACTTTTTTTTGAACAGGATTTAAATTTTTGAATTACCTATATCTTATTACTCACCTATACAATTTTTCAAGTAATTCTAACTCTAATAAGCATTCTAAGGTATATTTTTTCAAATGTAATACAATGCATTGAAATAATTGCCAAAAGAAAGTTAACAATTGTTCAAAATTGTACATAAGAGACTGAATTTGTATTTATGGAGGCAATGTGAAGTGGAATGGTTGATGCTAAGTATATGCCATCGGGGTAGAAAACAACCTGAGCCTCAATTCCTTAAAACCATCAAACACTGACAGTGATTTTCTTTGCCTGGATTATTTACATAATTCCCTCAGTTACTAGTCTTTTTTTCAAAGGCAGAAACACCATATACCACAGAGGGGTTAAAGTCTTTTTCACCACAACGCAGTCATAAGAATATGTCCAGTAGATTATAAGAATTAAGTGTTACTGAGTCCTTTTACTCTAATTCATCCTGAACCTTGTTTTGAATAATCAGGAAAATCAATAAAATGCTTACCTATCTTTATAGCTTTTGTTGTTGTTGTTGTTCTTTAGCCGTCAATATTAACTGAGGAAAGTCTTACAAAAACAGTCTCCCAGGAAAAAAAAAAGACATCCATTTTCTACTATATAGACTCATGAAAAGAGTAATTATTATATAAATGATCCTTCTATTCCTAGGTAGAACCAAATTGACCTAAACTAAAACAGCAACTTCAATGATGATGAAAATAATGAAAATAATAATTCATTGGCATCAGCAGCATTCTATTAAGTACTTCACTTTTTAAATTCATGTTATCAGGTATAGATAGATAGATAGATAGATTGATTGATTGATTGATAGATCAATAGATAGATTTCTATCTCTATCTCTATTTCTATCTCTATCTCTATATACACACACACACACACGCGCGCATATATATATGTGTGTATGTGTGTGTGTGTGGATAGATAGATAGATAGATAGATAGATAGATAGATAGATAGATAGATAGATAGATAGATAGATAGATGATATAGTAGCTTTTATGTTAGATCCTCCATGACCAAAGCCTCTGGAAGACAACACCAGCAGCTAGGAAAAGCCAAGGGGCTTTGCATCCAGTAGCCAAAAGTTTTTGCCTCTCTTTACCTCTCAAATGTAGTCCAGATAAATAGTACTTCCAGTGAAGGACCATATCATAGAATCAATGGGAACTTTTAACTGTAAAAGAGGTGATGAGACAATAGAGGGATGAATAAGTCTTGCTTAAAAGGCAGAAAACGCCATCTAATTCTGTCCTGGAGAACTTGAGAACCCAGAACATTATACAGTACTGCACAGATTCTTCAGCTGTATCCAATTTTCTGAATTTTTTTAGTGCTACACACACACACACACACACACACACACACACACACATACACACACACACACAAACACACAATGCTGCTACGAATATTTTGGTATATATAGGGCCTTTATTTTTGTCATTAATCAGGATATATGCTTAGCAGTGGAATTTCTGAGTCAAGGATATGATTATTTTGGTCACTTTCCTTAGCTAATTCCAGATTTCTTTCCAGAGTGGTGCCAAATCATAGCTCCACTAACAATGGATTTTTTTGTCTATCTTTATAGAACCCCTCTGATACTGATTGTATCCTCTTTTGTCATCTTTGTCAGTTTTATTACATGAATTAAAACTTCAAGATTATTTTATTTCCATTTCTAGTATTTATTATTATTATAGGTGAATTGGAATATTCTTTCCTATGATTGATAATAATAATTTTCTGTTTAGACATGTTTGTTCATATTCTTTGACTACTTATCTATTGGGGAATGGCTTTTGGTCATACATTCCTAGATATTATATAAAGTAATATAAAGTGTTCCTACTCTCCCCTGTCCCTGAGATTGCTTCCTTTATTATCCTATTTGCATGAATTTTCTTCATGCAAAAGTTTTTTTCTTAATTTATTGTAATAAAAATGATCTATTTTTCTTTTCCATCCATTCTTTTTTTGGTTAAGAATATGTAATCTGATTTTCATGTATTTATTTTTATGGACTGCTCTGTAATATTGTGGACACATCTATTTTGAATACATTATAGTGTATAGTGTAAGATGTTGGTCTAAACCTAATTTCAGCTAGTGTGCTTTCAAGTTTTCCCAGTAGTTATTATTAGCTTGGGAATTTTTGTCTAGGTAATGAATTTTTTAAAGTTTAGCAAATAATGGATTTCTAAGTTCAGTTTTTTTCCTAATTTTTCTTTATCTGATTTGTTCTGTTGATCTTTACATCTTTTAAATAAGTGCCAAATAGTTTTGGTGCTTGCTGCTTTATTATATGGCTCGAGGTCTGGTAGTATTATTCCCCTATCTTTTCCAATTTATTTTCATTAGTACCCTTGATACTATCTATCTTTTGTTCTACCAAATACACTTTGTTATTATATTATCTAATTCTATAAAGTTTTTCTTTTGTAATTTGGGAGGGGGGGATTTATTTCCATATCCTTTTCTCCTCTTTAGTTACATTCTCCACCAAACTGGAGGTAATTTTCTTGTCTTCCTCAATGTAGTTATTTTATCTCTTTCTTTTTACCGCATCCCCTGCCATCTTTTTCAAGACTTTCAGTATTCTTTCCCTTCTAATTCTTTGAATATAGAATTCCTTAACTCCAATAACTTTTTTTTCTCTAGCCACTTTATTCACATACCACAGAATATATATATATATATATATATATATATATATATATATATATATATATATATATATATATATATATATATATATATATATATATATATATATATATATATGCCATTTCAGAAAACAACTCGTCCTGACTTCAAAATTCTATCTCTGACCACAAACTGCTATCATTCTTATTCTTATACAGACTCATTCACCCTAAACCTGATTTTTAATAATTCTAGTTTGTTCCATTCACTTGCCATGTATACATTGTTGCTATTTTCTTCTGTGCCCTCCTTGGCTTTATAGAATCATAGCATCTTAAAACTACAAGGAACTTCTGAGGTTCTTGTAAACCAACTTGTGCCTAAGGAGGAATACATTTTATAATATTCTTGAAGAATTAACACATAGCTTCCATTTGAAGACCTTCATGATGATGAAATAATCATCTCTCAAGGCAGAAAAATCTACTTTTGGTCAGCTGTAATTATTAAGTATTTCTTTTTATCTAACAAAAATTTACTTCCGTGCAACTTCTACCCATTTCTCTAAATTCTGCCCTCCTGTGCTGAGCAAAACAATATAAATCTTTTGTACATATGACAACTTAAAAATGTTATAGTTAGGTAACATCTTTCATACAAATGCCTTGTCTTCTAAGTGGACATCCCCAATTTCTTTAACCAATCTTCACATGCATTTAGTTTCATGTTCCCTCACTATCCTGTTTGCTCTTCTGTGACACTGTGCAAAATTCTCAATATCGCCCCCCACCCCAGGTCCATGTTCTTATTCTTTAATGACTCCACCCTACAAAAAAAACCCACAACATATTATCTTACATGTCTCTGATCTAAATTTTATATATTACTTTTCTTTTTCTTTTTTTTTAAAGTGAGGCAATTGGGTTAAGTGACTTGCCCAGGGTCACACAGCTAGTAAGTGTTAAGTGTCTGAGGCCGGATTTGAATTCAGGTACTCCTGACTCTAGGGCTGGTGCTCTATCCACTGTGCCATCTAGCTGCCCCTATGTATTACTTTTTTTTTTTTTGGCAGGGCAATGGGGGTTAAGTGACTTGCCCAGGGTCACACAGCTAGTAAGTGTCAAGTGTCTGAGGCCAGATTTCAACTCAGGTACTCCTGAATCCAGGACCGGTGCTTTATCTACTGAGCCACCTAACCACCCCCTATGTATTACTTTTAATGTAATTATTCATGTTACAGAAAATTCCATGAGGTAAAGGAGATTATCTTATCTAAAATTGGTATCCCTTCTAGTTCCTAGCACACACTTGAATTGAAAGGTTTTTGCTTAAAGAGAAGTCTCTCAAAGTCTTGAGGAGTAGGAATGGACAAAACCAGGGATAAGCTAAGATAGCCATGTGTTTGAAAATGTTTATTTATATTCTGCCTCTGATGCTTACTACCTATGGAACATGGTATACTTAACTTCTCTATGTCTCAGTGTCCTCATCCGTGAAATGGGGAACTAGTTGGAGAAAGGTGGACTAAATGACCCCTGAGATCCCTTTCAGTTCCATTCTCTGTTTCTGTGGGGAAGTCTTATCTCTCCCATTACCCTACTTTGAAACCATGAACTATATCATATCTTTCTTTCTAATCCCCAGAGATCCATACAAGGAATATGGGAGTCAATTCATACTTGTTGAATAAAATATGTCCATGTAAATCTATGGCTTGAGTCATACAAACAAATTTTAATACTAGCAAGATTAAATATAAAAGCAAGAAGGTAAATTAATATTACATAGTGATGAGTCCTGCTCTTAGAGACAGCGCAATTTATTTCTACTTCTTGAATATTCCTAATCAATCCAACCATTCTGCAGAGCAATTTGGAACTATACTCAGAGGGCTATAAGACTGTGCATACCCTTGGGGCAGTTAGGTGTTGCAGTGGCTAGAGCACTGGCCCTGGAGTCAGGAGGACCTGAGTTCAAATCCAGCATTAGATACTTAATATTAGCTGTGTGACCCTGGGCAAGTCACTTAACACTAATTGCCTCACAAAAAAAAAAAAAAAAAAAGACTGTGCATACCCTTTGATCCAGCAGTACCACTGCTAGGTTTATATCACTTAAATATACAAAAAAGAGAAAAAGACCTATTTGTATAACAATATTCATAGCAGCTCTTTTTGTGGTGGATAAGAATTGGAAATCAAGGGAATGCCCATCAATTGGGGAATGGCTAAATAAGCGGTGGTATATGATTGTGATGGAATATTATTGTGCTATAAAAAATGACAAGCAGGATGATTTCAGAAAGGCCTGGAAAGACTTATATGAACTGATGTATCGTGAAGGGAGCAGAACCAGAAGAATGATGTGCACAGGTGACAGCAATGTTGTTCAATGGGGAACTGTGAATGACAACTATTCTCAGCAATACAATGATTTGAAAATAGTCCCAAAGGACTAATGATGAAGCATACTATCCACCACCAAAGAAAGAACTGATATTGATGGAACATAGACTGAAGCAGGCTATTTTCTACTTTCTTTCATTTTTTTCTTTTATTTAAGTTTTCTTATACAAAATGACTCATTTGGTAATGGTTTACATAATTGCACATGTATAACCTGTGTTTGATTGCTGCCTGGGATGGGGAGGAGGAGAGGGAGGGAAAAAGGGATAGAATTTGGAACTCAAAAGTTTAAATAAAAATGTTTATTATTATCATTTAGAAATTAAACTTCTGATACTTAAAATTGGATAATAAACACAAAGGACAAATATAATCAACAAATTCAGTTTTCATCATTTTATATATGGGAGAAGAAAATTAAAAAATAAATTTGGTCTTAATATTTGAATAAACTTTTATAGGACAATTATTTTGAAGAAAAAACAATCTTCCCAATCATGTGACTTAAGAAAACCTTGAGTTTTCAGTCTTAGATTTCTCTCTCTCTTTTTTTTTTTGTAAAAGCTAGGATTTGTCAATTTTATATAAGTGTCACCACAACAAGTTGGAGAATCACATTAGAGGAGAAGTACCCATTATCAGGGAATCAGAATATTTGTTTATACTGAGCATTGGAAATGTATAGAAAGAACCAGTAAAGAAAGGTTACTGCATAAATAGGAAGCAATTTCACCCAAAGCTTCCCGAATAAAATTATTTGGCCTCTAAAAAACACAAGACAATTGAAATGTTTTTCATTTGTTTAAAAAAAAATGGGATATTGCCCTGACAATTTCACATGATAGCTGAGAAAAATCAAATTATTCTGTGCTTTGTAAAGCTGTGAAATGCAATTTAATTACAAGGAATTACTAATAGTGGAAATCATAATGACTTTTTGTATAGATCTGCAAATTCATAAGGATAGGGGCACTTCTGATATAAAAACTCCCTCCCTACATCATTAGCTCATCTCTAAATTTAAGTTTTAGAGAGCTGCCTGGACCACTGAGATATTAGGTGTCATGTTTATAATTGCAGAGAGTGTATACATCAAAGGTGAGACTTGAACCCAGGTCTTACTGACTCTAAGACCTAGACTATATCATGCTAAAATAATAATAATAATAATAATAATTAATAGTAGTAGTAGTAAAAATAACAATCAGGAGGAGGGAGAGGAAGAGGCACATACTAATAATTTACACCTTTGAATTCATCAACATTAGAAGTTCCTTGTGAGAACCCTTCTCTACCAGTGCAAATTAATACCTTTTCTTCAACCTCTATTCCTAGAAAGTTGGTTGGGGCATTGAGAAGTTAAATGACTTACCTATGGTCACATAGTTCTGCTTGAGGCAAGACCTGAACCTAGGTCTTCCTGAATCTGAGAGTTGTCTATCTGCCTAGCTTTATGTTAATAATAACAGCTGAGACCCAGAGAACCTTAACTGAGTGACTTGAGAAAGGTCACACAGTTCATGAAAAAGTCAAGGTGGGAAACAGGTCTTCAGACTCCTATACCAAAATAATTTTAACGCATTTTTTTAAAATGACTGGAAAAAATGTGACGGATGCATCTTTTATTTTAATTGCATATCAACTCATTTTGAGCAGAAAACCCAGAAGGTTTGGAATTAATTTTTTACTTTTAGTACCAGGGGCTATAATGTCCTCTATGGAGTTGAAAGGTAAGAATTAGGGTGCTTAATTTTTGTGTTTTCAGTTTGAATGATACATAAATTGTGAAGCCCTAGAGGTGTCGTCTTGTGAAGCTCCAAACACACTACCAATGAGTACAAAATGATAAATGGTAACTGACAGTAGAGGGAGAAAGTAATTGCAATAAGATTAATTGATTAAATACCCATCTTATAAAGGAAGTAAAATTACTAGTTACTCCAAAAAGTAATGATAAAACCATAGGAAATTATTTTTTCCCAGGATTAATATGCAAATGGTACAGAAACACAGAGAATTTGAACCATTGATTAAGGGGAGTTTCTTCCAAGAAACATAAATAAAGATTAATCCCCTTTGCTTCAAGTTTTTCCACATTTTTATTTGGATGTATTCCTTCATCTTGCTGCTGTACTTGATTCCTCTTCTTCAGCCAAATGAGTGTATACATGATCTTCCAACTAACTATCTTCATAATGACCTGAGCACTTCTGTTTATGCTGACTCAACTGCCCAATTTTTTTCTACTACTATTTTCCCTACTTTTCCAACTCCTACTCATTCCTTCAAACTGGCATGTCCTCCTTAGGACATAACCCTCCTTAGTGACTTTAAGTACACAGGGATCCCTTCCAGAATAAAAACAAACAAAAAAATCTCATATCTCCTTATTTAGCAGTCTTCCTTGTTCTTGATTGGTGTTAAATATTCAGAGTAAAGATAATTTTACACTGTAATAACTATGCTATACAATAGAAATTATATGAGATCCTATAAATATATTTCAACCATCCTAAAGTTGTCTCTCTCCTCACCTCTAGCTCTTCTTAGAGAGTGTGGCTTCCTGTAAGACTTAGTTGAAATGCTACCTCCTTAGAGATGTTTTTTAATATCCACAGTTGTTAGTGCCTTCCTCCTTAGAGCTACCTTATATCTACTCTCTATTATGCTGTATGTACTCATTTACATATGTTGTCTTCCTCAATTAGAATGTAAGGCCCCTTACAGCAGAAACTGTTTTTTTGTTTGTTTCTTTGTTTTCATTTTCTGTTTATCCCTATTGCTTAGCACAGTACTTGACATATAGAGAGGGTTTACTTAATAAATGCTTGGTGATTATTTGTTCAATGTTTTTTACTATTTCAAAACATAGAATGCAACTTTCTATAATAAGGAAGAAATAAACTAATAATTTTTCAAATATCAAAAATATAATAAAACATTGAAACAACAGATATGCAGGAAATTTACAATATTAATTTTTTAAAACAAATTTTATTTTCACACATTAGTATATTGTCATAAGAAAATTATTTGATGATGCTACATAAGTACTGAACTAATGCCAAAGTACTTTCAAAGCTATTGATCTTGGGACAACACTCTTTTGCAATGACTTTATTTCTGTTCCAGCAAATGACTCATATAGATATAATATTGACACTAAAACAAAATGACAAGAATTTGCCCTTTTGTTACTAAACTGCCAGATTTGATTGGCTGAGAGAAGTTCATTATAGGTTTCTTCCAAATAGGCTTTGTATAGAAAGGTTTTTTTTTAATCATCTGAATTATGAAATGCAAAAAAAAATTACTGACATTTAAGGTTTTATAGAATATTTTTCAGTACTGAAAGGTCAACCATCCATCCATTATTGGCATAGATTTCACTTGGCATGGATTCAATCACTATTTCAATAAATATACCTATCCAGGAGTGGTGTCCCACACCTGTTGTCCTGTCAACTAGAAGCTGAGGGAGGCAGATCACTAGAGCTCAGAACTTCTGAGCTGCAGTAGGGCTAAAGCTAATCAGGTATTCACACTAAGTCTAGTACAAATATATTGAACCTATACAAATGAGGGAAGGGGCACAGGGTTGCCTAACAGAAGTGATATGACACTGGTCAGAAATGGAGCCAGTCAAAACTTCCACAATGATTAGCTGTGGAATGTGGTTTATGAGTGGCCACTGTACTACAAGCCTAGGAAAGAAAAAGATGCAATACAAACTGATAATAATAATAATAATAACAATAATAATGATATATCTTAAATCGTGTTTTAAATACATTGTTTGCTATGTTCATTTGATATGTTTTAATATAGTAAAGAGTTTCATGACTTCCACATAGACATTCTAGGCTTGAGTAGTGGAAAGGTAACAGGTGGTTACACGTATTCTTCAAATAGTGTGGATTGCATCCTCTAGTATGTTTCATTACTCATGGTCATAGAGAAAAAGAAGAATATCGATCTTAATTCAGGTGGATCTTTGTTTTAGCTATCAGCTCTGAATCATACAAAATGCT
The DNA here is from genome assembly GCF_019393635.1 of Dromiciops gliroides. Lineage (NCBI taxonomy): Eukaryota > Metazoa > Chordata > Mammalia > Microbiotheria > Microbiotheriidae > Dromiciops > Dromiciops gliroides. The sequence goes on along the minus strand of NC_057863.1, from coordinate 101,531,655 downwards.
GTAATTTTTTCTTTTCAAAAAGCAATCCAGTCTAATCTTTTTCTTCCTCTTTAATTCTGGGCCAAGTTCATTATCTGGTCAATGTCTGTCCAAGATATAGGTATTTGTGGACTATTTCTATGAGTTAGTCATCTAAATACATGTGATGGATAGCCTGGATAATAGTCATTCTCTATCCACTGTTTCCCCCCAGGTAGATAGTATGGCCAAAAAAAAGTGCATCATTTTGGATCTTATTTAGATAACATTCTTCTAGTGATACAGCAAAGGACATACTTGTGAAGCAATTATGGTGACAAATATAAATCTGAGAGATGCAAGAAGTCATTTAAACTCTCTTAGGCCACTCATTAAGATTATAAATTGTAGAACAACTGTTGATTGGTTTTGATCAAGGGAATTTACCCATTAAAAGTTCCCTATACTGATGAAATCACAGCTCTGGTAAAAAAAAAATAGATGCTATAAATCAAAAATAGATGTTATAAATCTATGTACTTTTGAATATTGTTGATGTCCCAGAACAGCTGATGACTTACAGAATTTATATATTCTCTCTTTAGGACCCGTTATTCAGTCTTTAAATGTGTCTATCTATTGCTTGGTTGATGACAATTTTTTTTTTTTTGGTGAGGCATTTGGAGTTAATTGACTTGCCCAGGGTCTCACAGCTAGTGTCAAGTGTCTGAGACCAGATTTGAACTCAGATCCTCCTGAATCCAGGGCTGGTGCTCTATCCACTCTGCCACCTAGCTGCCCCTGGTTGATGACAATTTGTAAAAAAAATAATATTCAAGTTGTTAGGAGGTGGGGAGAGGGCTCAGCTGAAATGTACATTTAGTCATTTATAATAATTTAGAGATTGCTGGTGGTACAATAGAATTCTGGACCTCAGGAAGATCAATTCAGTATTAGAAAAAAACACTTATCACAGTGCCTGGTGCATAATAGGTACTATATCAGCTATTTATTATAATTACAAATGCTATATTCTAAAATTATGTGTTTATTTTAATTTTTTTTAAAAGTTAAAACATACGATCATCCTAAAATTTTGTGGTAATGAGAATAGGATTCTGGCCTCAAATTATATCAGGTATCCATTTTGTTTTGTTACAAAGACAAGCATTTTTCTTTTGGAGGGGGGGCAGGGCAATGTGGGTTAAGTGACTTGCCCAGAGTCACACTACTAGTTAAGTGCCAAATATCTGAGGCCAGATTTGAACTCAGGTCCTCCTGAATCCAGGGCTGATGCTTTATCCATTGCACCACCTAGCTGCTCTCAAAGACAAGCATTTTCAAAAATGTTAAATCTTCAGTTTTTGTAATCTCTATGCTGGATTTGGGTATTATACAACTAATGAAAACAAGTATTACAAGCTAGATTTTGGTCTTGTACAATTGCTGAAAAAAGTCTTACAAACTTACCAGGAACATCAGTGTGACAGAACCTTTAAATGACCCTTCAATATTATCACCGTTCCTTGCTATGAACTATTATTTTTTACTGAGATTAATGCCAACATTTAAAGAGCAAACAATGGTAGGAAAAGAATTTCGGAATGAACTGTCAGAAAAAAATAAAATAAAATGTTGGTAAATCTAGCAATGCTGATTCAAAGGAAACAATGAGCTAGTTGAACATCAGAGCCAACCAACAAAACAATGTCCTCTGATTTTTGAGGCATTGTACCAATCAAAAGCTCAAGTTCAGTCTAATTACTTTGCACCAAGCAGGTGCAAATTAGACAAAGAATTGCTTTTCTAATCAGACACTGGACTTGTACTCAGAAGAATTTGGCTTAAACTACAGCTCTCTGACTTCTTATGAGCTGATGAATGACAATTCCTCTGAACTTTTGTTTCCTCTCCAATGGAATGCAAATGTATGGTACTTGCACTTGTTATCTCAGGTTTCACTGTATGTGTGAGTGAGAAAAGCATTTTGTAAAGTTTAATATTCTGAATAAATGAGAGTGAGTATTTTTGTTCTTACAATATCACATCTTTTTTTTTTTTGTACACAGAGTAAGGGGTGGGGGGGACATGAAATTAAGTGTTCTTTTAAGCAAGGCACATACCTGTTGCTCTTGGATTATATAGTCTCTGACTTGGTATACCCCTAACTATCTGATCTATTCTTAGTCTACTTCTCTGACATATTAATCTAATCATTTCTAAAAGAGAACTCATCTTCTTTTCAAAATCTTTTTTTCTATTGATACTACTGTACAAGTCACCCAAATTTAAGATATAAGAACCATTATTGATTCTTTCTTCTCCCTCACTTGTCTACATGAAATTACCTGCACATTCCTATTGAATATACCTCTGACTTTATGCCCCCAATCCCCTCCTTTCAACTCCCCCTATAAATACTCGAGCTAATTCTGTCAAAATCTATTGCCTAGACTGTTTCAATAAGCTACTAAATAGTTTCCTTTCCTCAAGGAGAGTTCCTAGTCTAGAATCTAGCCTCTTCCCCCTGTAATTCTTGTATACCACTGTGAAAGCAATCTTCTCACTCTACCACTCAGGTTGGGTTACCCCTACCCCAAACCTTAATAGCAGTTATAGGGCCTAGAGGGTGTTTCAGAAAAAGAAGCAGATGGATCAGAATGCATGAAACTACATGTTTTTATTCTTATACATGTAACAGGGCTTACCCAGATCCTTAATCCCTGAAGGCCAGATGCGTTACATTTTACCCATTCCCCAGGGTTCTCTAGTTTGTTGGGGGATGTTTAATATCTCCCACTAGCTCAAGCCCACACTTATTGTGCTTTCTCAGTTTAAGAGATCCATAGGACCTTAGTTCCATTAACAGTCAGATTCCCTTGAGCTTCCAGTCCTTAGGAATCTAGAACCTACATGTTCCTGCACCTAAAGAGAACAACCCAAAAAGCCCAAATCAACAAGTCTGTTTCTTGGGATCACAAGGCCTATAGAGATAATTGGAAGATAGTCTTTCCCCTACCCAACTTAATGCATGGTGTCTATTCTGTGAGTGAATCTTTTCACTACTGGATAGAACCAGAAGGAGAGAGTGAGGGTGTACCAATCTGATAGTTTTAAAGGTGTAGTCAGATATTTGGAAAGAGGCTATTCCTACCCAGGTGGTAGGAGAACAGAATGTCTTCTCCCAGAAGCTGGTTCTTGCTCTTTACCACAGGCATGATCCCATCATCTTAGGTCATCTGGCCATGCACAAACCTCCATTGCACACATTTAACCTCAAACAAGGGGATGTTCAGGAAATAAAGCAAAAGACTCCCTGGGGAAGGGACTACTGAGAAAGAGGGGCCATAATGAAAGAGTATTTCAGAGCAGAAGATATAACCAGGATTCAGCTGTAGAAAAGTGTAGATATAAATGGGCCTTAGCCTCCCAAGATTTAGGTGTGATCAATTTAAGGTTAAAACTTTTCTCACACCCCATACTTCCCAGTATATTTCCTAAGCCCTGCACTTCTACCATGCTTCCTCCTTAATAAGCTTGGATTCTTGGGTCTTGTTAAGGGGTATTAAGGGATCTCCTGAGCTTTTCTTTTTGAGTAGCCATATTTTCCAGAAATACTGGACTCAGGATATGTAGGAGGCCCTGAATATGTCAAGGACAAAGCTCACCCTGAACTTGCATAATTTGTTGTTGCACCCCAACCTGGACTTTTGTGTATCCTTGGGAGGAAAGGCAGGCCCCAGTCTTCTGTACCAGGCTGGGATACTACTTGTGTAGATGGGGTCTTCTGCAGATAAGAGGACCCTCCTTTCTTCATAGTCTAGCAGTTTCCAAAGAAAAACAATGAGGCTTTTCCCATCATCTTGCTCCTTTTAGTGGGGAGTGGTCTCATCTTTTTTCCCACCTTTACTGCACCATTCCCCCTCCCATGACACAACCCTTCCTGGTATCCCCCCTTCCTTTGTCCTGATATTATAAAGATGTAAACTTCTGTAAATACTGGGAACTCTTTGGGTTCCACATGCATGTTCATCTTTCTCGTAATAAACTTGTTTTTCACATGTTTCATTAAGTTGTGATTGCCAGTTGAAAGTCTTTATCCACATTTTAATAGGACAGTTACTCTTTTCTCAGTGGCCATGGCTTTTTAGAGAGATGATAAACCAATCCAAATTCTGCTAGAGCTGGCCTGTACCAGCTTGAAATAATTGTTAAATTTGTGAGAACATTCACACTTCAGAAACTAGCAAATGCTATAAATCAAGGTTTGATTTATTGTTTTGTCGATATTCTAGCCCAGTGTCAAACTAAAATAGAAATGGCCCCCTGAAGGCAACATACTGACTCCAAAAAACACAAATTAACTTTATCTATGTTGTATTGTATCTTAATTTATTCTGTTAAACATTATTTTAATTTTAATTTTTTTACAGGGAGTTTGACACTAATTTGACACTTCTGAAATAGACTTATGAATGTGATTGAGAAATGTTAATAAGACATATTAAACTTTAAAGTGTCTTGTATTTTCAGAGATAGTTATTAAATATTTACCAGTACATCCCTGAGTACAACCATATTAACCCCTTGGGATAGCTTTCTTTACCCACTATCCACTATCCTAATTCACTCTCCACTTGTACCTGTATAGATCCCTGGCCTCCTATCATTTGGGAGGAGGCGGGGGCATGGGGCAATCAGGGTTAAGTGACTTGCCCAGGGTCACACAGCTAGTAAGTTTCAAGTGTCTGAGGCAGGATTTGAACTCAGGTACTACTGAATCCAGGGTTGGTGCTTTATTCACTTCACCACCTAGCTGCTGCCTCCTATCATTTCCAATACAGATTTTTGTATTTTTGAGGCTAGAGCAGTGCCTTCTTGGCCTGATTGATACTTCTCTATGGCTCAGATTGAGCCCCTTTCAGTCTCTATTTAGTGCACTTGACTTTTCAAGACCCCTGACTAAAGACTATCATAAACACACTAGTTGGATAAATAACCCCCCAAAATGAACTTTTTTCTTGAGCCAGTTTACCTGATAGCACAAAATACTAACAACTACTTTCAGCAGGCAGACCTCAAAGAAAATAGGAAGATATTCCCATAATAATGCATATTAGACAAACAGGAAATTTTCTGGTCCAAAGGGTTTCACTTTCACTTTTAAGACCTCTGAAACTGAAAGATTTTTCCATCATTTCTTTTTCATAGCATCACTGATAACCAAAGTCAGATAGATTAGAAAAGCACATACACATATGCACAAATATACAAATTCACTTTTTTTAACTTAACTTCAAATGATGCATCATTTAGTTCATAATGATTAGATTAATTTCTGGAAAATTACCAGCTGCTCATTATTTTAAGGTTAATTCACTGTTTATGCCATATTTAGGAGACCATATATCAGTTCCATGTCTTTGCTTTACTTCTGTAGTCTCTATATGCACTTGATAAATCTTCCTTCTACAGCTAGGTTTATAATTAAGAAATGTTTTGCCAACCTTGAACTTAACAGGCCTGTACATAGATAATATTTCTTCACAGCCTTCTAGCCCATATTCCTAAAATATAGCAGGGGCAATTTAGCTCAGTCCTGATGCCCACACATGCACTGTGTTATCACTTGTTTTCTTGTTGAGATCCTTTCCTTTATATCTTGCATAAATTGTGAGTTTTGCATTTTGCTATCACCTGTGACTATAGCATGGGTGTTATGTTATCATCTGGGTGCTGAAATTTTGACAGATCAGATAAATGCTAGGGGAAAAAACACTATGTTACCAGGAACAGCTTTTTCTTATCAGTGGCAGAGGTGAAGTAGAGGATGAAACTTCTCTGTATCTATATTTGTTTCACACTTTACAAAGCTCCTTAATGTACATGATCTCATTTGATCCTCAAAACAATCTCTTGTGGTAGGTAGTTACTCCACCAGACTACCTTTCATGAACAACAGGGGCAACATTCCCTCACCCTTCTTTCAACTATGCCCTTCCTGACCTGCACGGTACATTAATTTGGCCACTATAGTAGAGTAGCTTTCATTCTAATCTAGTTTAAAGAGTTGAACTTGAGATCCTTAATCAAGGGGTCCTGTAGGACAAGATTGCTAGCCAAGCTGCAGTATCACACAACTTGATCTCGGTATTCATGAAATAGCTCTTGTATTTTGTCCTTTACTGTTAGACAGCATAGAAATTCCAAAGGTAACCAAATAGCCACACACTTCATGTTCCCGTCAGGACCAAAATTAAAGGGAGTTTTCTTTGTTTGTTTCTTTATTTATTCTGGGATTCTCCAAATCATCTGTGAAACTCAGAATTAGTGTCAAAGCCTCTTCACATTAATGACAACTGCATTAAATAGGCAGACAGACATATACATGTATGCACATGCACATGTATAAAGCAAAAAAAGTAGATATAGATATTGACAAACACAATTACTGAGAACTAGCTGAACTCCATCTAGTTTCATTCCCAGGTCAATGAATTGCTTGGGGATGACTCAACCTTATATTCCAGCTTCTGATTGAATTGTAACTCCCCCCCCAAAAAAAAAAAATAAATAAAACAAAAAACTTTCCTCTTCTTGAGATTCCCAGGGTTTCTTCCTGTTCTTCAGCTTGTTGTGCAAATTAACCTGTCCAGAACTGTGAAAAACTTAATCTTCACAAAGGCAGTCTCCTAGGTTTCTCTGTTCTGTTACCTTTATATAAATCCTGTCCCAAGTCCCCATTGTCAGCTGCTCCTAAAAATTGCTATGTCAGTATCATGAGTTCTAACTCCTCTGCCTGATTAAAGACCTTAATTTTATTATATTAATTATTTTCATTAAATTTTAGGTTGAAAATATGCAGATATAGATATAGATGGTTATATGTGGATATAATAAGTTGTGGGATGAGGGACCTCAGTCCTGAAGGGATCCTTACACTTTCCTAAGGGAAAAGCACCTATGCCTCCTACCTCAAGAATATGGTGTGGCTGAGCACTGTGTCAAGATAATGGAATGTGATTGAGGAGATTTAGCAGATACTCAGGGGCCCACCTGGAGATTAATTGAAACTGATTGAATTGGATAAGGTGACTGACTGCTCAATGGCATTACTGGCTGACTTCTAGTTAAGCACATCTGGCTGGTACTTTAGGGTACTTAAGAAAGTAATTGTTTTCAGAAGCTAACAACTTTGAACTTTGACCACCTTCAGGCCAAGTGAACCAATGAAATTGAATGACTCTAGCCAATCAGCTTGAAGAACCTCCCATTTCTGGGAGGGGAACAGGAATGAGGAAGCTGACACTGTGGAGAGAGCTCAGCCTCTTTGGCTGCATGACATCATCGTGGTGGCAGGGAATTTCACAGGGGAGTTTAGGAAGGTGAGGATTTCAGGCTATAAGAAATCTGTTCTCAATATTTCTCTTTCTTTTACTATCTTTCAATAAACCCTTAAAAAACCTAAACTCATTTATCAGTGATTTTAGTCAGTTTCCCCCCAAAACTGGGGGGACAGATTAGAACCCACATTTAGAATTTCAAATTATACAGCACAAAGACTCTGGTCTGCAAGGAACAAAGGTGATATATGATATGGATAGGAGCTTTTCATATCCAGGCACTTCTTTCCAGTTATTTCCCTCCCAGTTGCTTTGCATATAGCTTGTTTGTAAACATACAAAAGACCAGGTCTTCTCTTATCCAGTAGGACAGTCTCCATAGTGGTTCTGTCCCCCCTCAATATATTCCTATCTCCTAATAAATTTTTTTATTTTACCATATTTGTGATGAGCCTCCAATTCTTTGGGTGAACTAGACCCCTGATCTAGGCGGCAAATACCCCCCCAACATATATATGTATGTATATGTATATGTATATATATATATATGTATATATATATATATAATTAAAATGCATAGATTTATATTCATATATATGTCAATTTAAGCTAAATTTGCTAAATGCTCAAGAATGAGCATGCATATTCCTGCCATGAACAAAAATCACAATCTCTCCCTCATTTAGGAAGGAAATAGTGTTCAAAATTTACCATGACCAAAAAAGTCCATCACCCAATGTCCAGTCCAACAATGAGTCTCTTTGAACTTGGGTAGGTTGTTCCTTTTATGACACACAATTACTTCTTTTGTACTTAAAGTCTTTCTAACCTTGCTAGTGTTTATGCTTCTGTGGCATAGTTCTTGAGAGACTATGGATAGATCAAAGAAAACATTTGTGTAAGGAAAGTCATAAAACACTATTAAATTTTGTTGGGGCGTATGCTATGATATGTTGCAATTTATATAGGCTACTCTTTATAATAATATAATACTTTCATGTAACATTAAATGTCAAAGACTAATACTTTGGTGGCCTAAACCTATCGTCCCAGGCTTATTTCATACTGATCCACTCTTTATACTGTATACTTGTGTTCCCAGAATGTAGTACCTTGCTTGGTAAGAGCTTAATAAAAATTTTTCATTTATTCATTCATACATTCATTCATTCTACGTATTACCTAAATTGGACTAATGTGATCTTTTCTCCATCTTTCTTGTACACTTATGTATACCATCAGATATGTAAATGGAACAGACCTTCTCCTTTGCCCCATTCCTTATGGATTTTCCTCTCTTTCTTTAAGGCCCAGCTAAGATTTTATCTCCCCTGTGAAGTCTTCTTTGATCTCCCAAGCTACACATGATCATTCCCTCGAATCTCTCCTCTCTATTTGAACTTCCTATGCCATTTTCATATTCTAATTTACATTATACTTTTTGATTCTGGCATAGTGGATAGAGACCTGGCCTGAGAGTTGGAAAGAGTTGCATTCAAATCCCGCTTCTAACACATACTGGCAGTGGAATCCTGGGCAAATTACTTACTCTCTTAGTGACACCGACAATTAGGTAAAACTAAGAGTGGCCAGTGTGTGTTGAAAAAGGGCATTTCCTCACTGGGAGTGAGTTGTTAGTGACACAAAATTACTTTGTAATTTTTAAAATAAATAAATACATACATATATATGTATACACATATATTCTGTTTATAAATACAGACATATATAATATACACACATATGTGTATATATAGTATATATATAATGAATGAATCTGTTATGAATTTATATTCTTTTTAAATACATAAATATATCAATCTATATCTATATCACTCTCTATTTCTATCTATTTATTTATCTATCAAATGAATCTGTGTATCTAGTGTATCCAGTATCACCTTCTATTTTCCCTCTATCACTAAAGTAGATTATAAGCTCTGTAGGAGCTATGCCTAGCATAGCACCCAGTATATAATAAGTGCTAAATAAATGTATGTTGATTGAATAATCAATTGATCTCCTGACCTAGCCTAACATATAGTAGGCATTCAATAAACATTTGTGGAATAGAATTAAATTCTTAAGCTATTTCAGCTTTTTTAATTTGTACAAAAGTATTGATATTCTAGGAGGCCTAATGAAAAGGGAGTCTAATTATATCCTACATTGCATAAAATAAATCTTAAAAATTAAAATAGAGTAAGAAAGAGAAAGGAGTGAAAGGGAGAGCACTCTAAGACTCTGTATATCATTTTAGTTTGTTCAACTACCCTCAGGAAATGTTCAGCATATCTTAAAGGAGCAAAAACACCAGTGTGTATATCCATCAGGTAAACCAATTTTTTATCCTATTAGGAGGTCTATCTGAGACATGAAAAGACAGGAAAAATAATTTTAAGTTTGAGGAGAAAGTGTACTTGGTGTTACCATCTGCCTTCAAAGGAAGACACACAGATGAGAGTGAGAAATCCATTTGAAGATGATATACTCTAAGAATAAAGAATAATGAAATCTCATTCCTTAAAGACAAAACTCAGAGCTGCTTAACCAACTCAAAAAAAATATCAAGTTGAATCAAAACAGAAAAGATGGCACCAGCCATATTAAAGAAGTTTTACAGTTAGAGACAACTATAAGACCTAATGACATAAAAATCTTCTGCATACATTTACAAAATTATTTGAGTAATTATCCTACATTTTAAATGTTCTTAATGCAGAAGATTCACTAGTTGGAATTAGTATCAAGTATAAAATCTGCTGGTTACACTTAGATAGAGAATTTTTATTATATGTTGATATTTCAGTTTTCTTGAAGGTGGTAACAAAATGACCTCAGCACAGGCATGTAAGTGAAATAGCTAAAAGAGTACAAAGAGAGACTGGGACCCAGGATATTCCTAAATCTGATTTTCTGCAAGGATCTTTTCCTAATCTTTCTTAATCATAGTACCTTCTCTCTGACACTGCCCCTAATTTATCATATATAAAGCTTCTTTGTCCATAGTTATTTGCCTGTTGACTCTCCCATAAGATTGTTAATCCTTGAGAGGAGATAGTTAGATGGAGATGATAGATAGATAGATAGATAGATAGATAGATAGATAGATAGATAGATAGATAGATAGATAGATAGATAGATAGATAGAAAGAAAGAAAGATAGAAAGATGGGTAGTTAGGTAGATAGATAATAGACAGATGAGAAAGAGACAGAGACAGAGACAGAGAGAGAGAGAGAGAGAGAGAGAGAGAGAGAGAGAGAGAGAGAGAGAAATAGACAACTTTATGGGTTGCCTATCACTTACTTGTTGCCTCCCCTCTCTTTACCCCCATAGCTCATTAGTTTTTAGGCTAAACTTTTAAAAGCGGTTATGGATTTCATTTCCCTAGTGGCTTGAGGATATTGTCCAATAATTTAACTTGATCAACTGATCAAATAGCCTCAGAAGTAAATGTTTGGCTTCACTAAGGAATTTGCTTACTAGAGTTAATTACAGACTATACCCCTTATTTTCTGCTTTGACTTTCCCAATTAAAAAAAAACAAAAATAAAAAACAGGGGCAGCTAGGTGGTGCAGTGGATAGAGCACAAGCCCTGGAGTCAGGAGGACTTGAGTTCAAATCTGGCTTCAGACACTTAACACTTACTAGCTGTATGACCCTAGGCAAGTCACTTAACCCCAATTGCCTCATAAAAAACAAAAACAAAAACAAAAACAAAACACATTCACATTATCATATATTTGGTGTATAATAAAAAGTAACTATGATAATGGAAAGGACAGTGAATTTAGAATCAAAAGACCTGCATGTGAAGTTCTTCCTGGAGACATAGTATAGTTATCCCTTCCACATCACAACTTTCCTTATTGTGATTCCCATATGCTGTGGGTTGGCATAAGAAATTAAATGGGACTTTTTGGGGAGTTTTGTGGAAGCCACAGATGACATGTGATGGACAAAAGATGACACAGAAAAAAGTTTGGAAATTCAGAAATGCATAAAATATATGTATAGTATTATATAATATCAAAACAAATTTTCTAATAAAGTACTGGATACACCCCATAAAAGAAAAAGAAAAAAAATCAGACTTCTTCTCTGGCACAAAAGGAGATCCAAAAAATTTTACATGGTTTTTCTATCTTCCTAGTGCACTAGGCTAACCACCACCCACCCCAATAGTATGGAAAGAACAACGAGATCTGTGGCCGTATAAAAATCATTAAGCATTTCTGAGATTCAGTTTGTTTATTTGTAAAATGAAGCTTAGAGTACATTCCTTCCCTTTTTTGGTGTTGTTTTAAAAACGAAAAGAGGATTGTATATTACAAAATGAATTCTATATTATAACATACTATAATAGGAATTCATCACTACCATCCCTAATAGCTACAGCAACAGAGGAGTATGTAGCTCTTTCCAGGTCAATGCTAAATTGAAGATCTGCCCACTCTGCCTCCTAAGGAATTAGAAGCAGTATCAACATACTTCAGATATTTTGTTTTGTTTTGTTTTTAAGATAAGACCAGAGTTTTCATCAGTGTAGAGAACTCCTCTAATTCATACTAGCAACTAATTCATTTATTCATTCTGGAAGCATTTTATGAATCAACTACTACATGCCAGGCATTGTGGTAGAATCTGGAGATAAAGAAAAATGAGATTGAAACTCTTTAAAGGAGATAATTCTCATGGGGGAAACTATATGTTTTCAATAAGTAGCACATATATGGAAATAGAACATTCATGAAAAGTGATTGGGGCAATTAGAAAAAGTATTGTTTGAAGGTAATATGTGGGATGGGTAGACTTGAGTCAGTTCAGATTCTGAGCATGGGGTCTGGAAAGTACCCAGCCCCCAGTCCCTGTTATTGTTAGATTATTCTGTTCATGTTTTATTCCATTAATAATAACAAGAATCATGTATTTTGCTTTCTTGAACTTGATTGTACCTTGGTACCACTCCCTGTGCCTACATTCCAAAGCCCCAGTCCTTGTTATGGGTTAGTTATGCTGTTGTTACAACACACCTCATAGTCTCCCCTTGTTCTATGACCAGGCAGGAAAAGCTTTCTTGTGCTAGTGCAGACCCTACCCAGATATGTGCATTCCTAAGCCTTAGCTCCCAGTACCAGCTCCTGGTACCATCACTCCCCTCTTCCTCCTTGCCCCTCCTTGCACAGGTGAAGTGCTTTCACCCTTTCGCCCTACTGTGGTTTCACCTTTTTTCCCCCTTCCCTTCCCCCTCGCTCTTGGAACATGCATCCATACCATGATCACAAGCTTAACATGCATACTGGATGAGACAGGATTGGATTTTAGATTGTGAGCTCACCCTGTGCATAAGGAGACCCCCCTCAAAACTTCCATAAAAACGCAACTCATGAGCCCATTAGTACACTCCTCATCCCTTGCATCGGGTCACCCATTCTCATGAGAATGTAATTAATCTGCCTCTGCTTGACTTGGTGGTCTCCTCGAATTATTTAGTAAACTGAGGCAATTTTGTCCCATACAGGTAACACTTGACTAAGGTTTAAAGGAGGCTAGTGATTTTGATAGAGGGATGATATAAGAAAATGGTTTTGCCTTAAAGAGTTGTCCAGGACACTGCAAAGTTATTTACCTAAGCTCACAAAAGTGTTTGCTGTTCTTTATCATACCAAATCTTTCTGATGCTGTTTTTGGGGTTTTTGTTTTTATTGTTTTGGGTTTGTTTGGTTGTGGGGTTTTTTTTTGTTTCTTTGTTTTGTTTTGTTTTTTTTGGCAGAGATATTGGTGTGGTTTGCTATTTCTTTTTCCAGCTCAATTTACAGATGAGGAAACTGAAGCAACCAGGGTAAAGTGAAGCCCAGGGTTACACAGCTAGTGTCTCAAACCAGATTTGAACTCAGGAAGAAGAGTCTTCTTGACTCCAGGCCTGGTACTCTATAGATTACCTAGATCAGTATGGCACAACTGAATCTTTTTGACTCCAAAGCTGAAACCCTAGTCATTAAGCTATGCTGTCTCTTTATTTCAAGCAGCCTAATACGATGTTTACTTTGTTATAAAATAAAATGCTTCTCTCAATGCATTTCCTGAACAAATGAATGACATAGTCAATAAAATTATGGGTCTACTGAAATATTGGAGTATTTAAAATGAAATCCATGTATTATGTGGAAGTGAGTTACTTCTGTGTAGTTATATTGGCAAAAAGTTCCAAAGTCATGTGTCCTAAAGCATGCTGGGAAAAGACAAACCACAGAGGCAGGTCTACTAGAATGAAGAAAAAAAAAAGTTTTGACTCAGGTCTCATTAAGGAGGAAGAGCTTGTTTCTCTACTGGCTCCCCAAGGGGACCAGATTCTACATACCTCAGAAGAGTTTTGGGGATACAGAACTCCACACATCTTCTGGACTGTCCTTTGGGTACATGTGCCTTCATTTTCTTGTTGAACTGTTCTATGTGCCTTCCCCAAATGAATTTTCACCAAAATAGTTGTAGCTAGTTATGATGCTGGAGAGAGAACATACTTACAACCAGTTGATGAACAAAGATTTGTTTTGCAGTGCCTGCAAACACAAAATGTGAGATTAAAAAAAAAAATGCACGTAGGGAGCTCAGTGAATAGAAAACAGCTTTAAGTCAGGAAGACCTAAGTTAAAATCTGTCTTCAGACAATTACCAGCTCTGTGACCTTGGATAAGTCACTTAACCCTGTTTACTTTTTTTTACTCTCTTGTGAAATGAGCCTGATAAGGAAATGGCAAACCATTTCAGTATCTTTGTCAAAAAAAAAAATCCCAAATGAGGTTACAAAGAGTCAGACATGTTTGAAATGACTGGACAACAACAATGTAATAAAATCAGTATCATTTATTTTTTTTTAAAGTAAAGTCACTGTATGTAAAAATATATATATATATATATTTTATTTCTTCACTTCAAATTCTTTAGTTTTTGTTGTGGTTTTCTGTTTGTTTTTACAGGATGGGGTACAGTTTCTTCATCTGTAAAATAAGAGAAGTTGGATTTTATGACCTCTCAGTTCCCTTCTAGCTCGAAATCTACAATCCTGTAAATCATGGCAGAGAAGTGTGACAATAACCAAAGAAGGAGAACTCATAGGGAGGGTGGTCTCCAGTGGCAAAAACAAGAATTCAAGAAAGATAAGCATTGAAAAGAGGACACTAGATTTAACAATGAAATGATTACTTGGGACCTAGTAGAGAATAATTCCATTGAGAGGTAGTGATAAAACCAAGTTTACATTGTGTTAAGAAGTGAGTGGGAGGTGAGAAAGTCAAGAAAACAACTATAGAAAGCTTTTTACTAAGAGTTTAAATAAGAAAGGAAGGAAAAGCCTAGGATAACCTCCTGAATGGGAGCTAGGGTCAAGCTAAGATTTTTTAAGGGTTGTAGAGCTCTGGGTATGCTTGTAAGCAACAAAGAAAGAGCCACTATCCATCAATCAATCAACTTTTACTAACTCCCTACCAGGCACCATGTACTATTCTAAGGAAATGATGAGAATTAGAGGGAGAAGAAATAATAAAACAAAGTCCTAGAAGAAACAAGAGGAGACAGGAAGTCACAGGCAAAGGGGTTGGCATTGGTAAGGTAAAGAGCCTTATCTTCTCAAAAGAATAGAAGATTGCTATGATGCAGAAGTGACCTGAAGTGCAAAATTGGAAAGGAACAAGGCTCATATGAATGGTTTCTATCTTTCCAATGAAGTATGTGCCAAGATCTCCTCCTGAAACCGGGGTGGGGTAGAAAAGTAGGTAGCATGAGATTAAGAGGTTTAGAGAAGTAATTGAGGGAAATATGATCCAGAATCTATGGGTAGAAGAGAAAAGGAATCGGCTTGAAAAAATGAGGCATTGTTAGGTTGGATATATTTGTTTTAAGTCCAATTATCATAAGTATATAACTTCCTTATTTACTCTGTTCAATGTCCTATATATTTAGTGTATGTAGCTAATCCTTTGTCTTATCCCTTCCTCCTGCTATTAAGAAAGTAACAAAGCACAAAGTAAATGATCCATAGAGCAGCTAGGTGGCATAGTGTCAAGCCTGAAGACAGAAAGACTCATTCTTTTTTTAATACTCATTTTTTTTAATTCATATCCTGCCTCAGCACTTACTGACTGTGTGACCCTGGGCAAGTCACTTAATCCTTTTTGCCTAAATTCCTCATCTGTAAAATGAGCTGAAGAAGGAAATGGCAAACTACCAAAAAGTTTAAAACAGGGTCACAGAGTCAGACATGACTGAATAACAACAACAAAGATGCTCCATAAATATAATTGGTTAATTGAATCAATACCGTAGAAATATAGTGAAAAGTGACAAAGAACATAGGAGAAAACAAAGAAATAAAAATAATTATTTTAAAAGTCTGTAGGGCAGCTAGGTGGAGCAGTGGTTAGAGCACCAGCCCTGGAGTCAGGAGGACCTGAACTCAAATCTAGCCTCAGACACTTAACACTTACTAGCTGTGTGACCCTAGGCAAGTCACCTAACCCCAATTGCCTCACTAAAAAAAAAAAAAACTGTGCTTGAGAGTTTAACAAATAGCCCTCAAAATATTGAGGGGAAATAAATCAAGTCATTCCCTACAGTAGCTATTTACATCTTCTGCATTTTAAACAGTCTCTTATCAGTTCCATTCCATTCAATTCAGCAATCATTTAGCATAATCCTGTTTTATGCAGACCACTATTGTAAGGTGGGGAAAGTAAAAACTTTAGGTTAAATATAGTTTCTGCCCTCATTGGGCTTATAGTGTAGAAATCCAGTCACACAGAACACAGATAAACATAATACAAAACTAAAAGCTAGGAGTGCTGTAAGTTAGTGCTCCAAATGAGGTGCAATTTGAGGTCATTTCAGAAGGGAAGAATTAGATTCAGTTCTGATTCCTATTCTGATTTCCAGTGACATAAACATAAGGCCATTTCATGCTTTCCTATAATAGTCAACTATCCAATGAAACAATATTCCCTCTAGTCTTTATATCTATATCTATAATTATATCTATATCTATATGTATCTTTCTATATCTCTACATCTTTGTATATATACATATATATGTTAATCCACACTGTTAAAGAATGCATATTAATAAATATTTTAATGAAAATGTCTATAATAACAGTATTAACTTCAGAATTTTGTGATGCAGTATTTTTCTCATTGACTGACTAAAAATCAAAGTCAAATAAAGTGATTTTGAGTTTATTATGAAAAATATCTCACTGATAGGACATTAATCACACAGTTGGTCATTTTTCCTTTGAACTTTATTACGATTCCTTCCAGTAGGAAAATATTTCACTGAGGTAAAATAATAGAAGTTATCTCTAAAGTATGTGAACTCTTAAAAGGTTTCATCCCCCTTAGTGAATAATCTAAAAATATGAAAAATCTGAGAGCATCAGAGAGGCAAGCAATGAATCAAACCTATTCCTGAGACTTTAAGCCACTCCAGCTGTATGTGAAGGAGGTGTGAAAAAATGAAAGTTCAATCATCTATAAAAACACAGCTCCTTTCCGCACTTTGTGGGTTGGTGGTGATTGTGGAGCACACATAGTAGTATTCACTCAGTGGGTGATTTTTGCAATAGAAGTCTGATCTAAATCCAAATCCAAATCCAAAATTAAAACTCAAGATGGGCTTGGTCGTTTCTGAGCCAACAGCTTTCTGAACTAGATTCTCCAGCTAAGCTTTCCTAAGTCTCTGGTTAACTTAAGATGGATCCCCTTTTTAGAATAAAAGTGCTTGTGATACACACTTTACATTAATCACAACATTGTAAAATGTAGACTAGGCCAGGTGTTCATTTCTGCTTCTACCTTAATGGTACCATTCCAGATGTTCAGATGTTTCCTTATTTAAAGCAAAAGAGTGAATTTTAGTTGGATGATTCCTGAGAAATGTAGTGATAGCTTTTTCACCAAATCTTGGAAAGAAATCAAATTGCACATCTATATCTACCTAGCTACTCAGTCTTTTAATTTAATTCTAGGCCATTGTGATACAAGAGAGTTATGGTAACAGAAAGGGTACTAGATTTGGAGTAAAAAGCATTGGATTCAAGTGCTGGTAATGATAGTTACTGGTTATGTGAGCATGGTTAAGTCATTAAATTTCTATTGCTATATTGTTTATTTCTCTGGGGGCTAGATAACCACTGAAGTCCCTTCTAATTCTCCAGTACTATAATATTGTGATTCCATAAGCATCCATTTACGCATCTGTAAAATGGAACCAAAATTCTTATATTACCTACTTTTAAGGGTTGATATGATGAAAACACCTTTGAATTCTAAAATGTTTAAAAGAGAACAAGAGTAAAATTGAAAACTATACTAAATTCACTTGGTCTTAAAAATTTGGAGAAAGCATAATGATAAAAAAGAATGTTTTTAGCTAGATAAAAATAGATTCTGTTATTTACATGACCTTTTTTTTTTACTTCATACCTGTTGGTAGAAGACAAATAATATTTTTAAATGATGGTGGAGACTGTTTTCCTTTCCTTTTCCAATATGTAAGATAGAAATTTAGAGCAGTAGCCTTTCTGCTAGGCAGCTAGGTAGCACAGTGAATAGAGTGCTGGGCCTGCATCAGGAAGATTTGAGTTCAAATTCAGCTTCAGGTATTTGATGTGTGACCCTGGCCAAGTCACTCACCCCATTTTGGTCTTAGTTCCCTCATCTATAAAATGAAAATAAAAATAGTATTTATTTCACTGGGTTGTTGTGAGGATTAGCTGAGATAATAATTATAACCCCCTAAGCAAAGTGCCTGGTGCATTTGTTATTGTTTGGTCATTTTCATTCATATCTGACTCTTTGTGACCCCATTTGGGATTTTCTTTGCAAAAATACTAGAGTAGTTTGACATTTCCTTCTTCAGCTTGTTTTACATATAGGGAAATTAAGGCAAAAAGGGTTAAGAAACTTGCCCAGGGTCATAGAAGTAGTAATTGTCTGAGATCAGATTTGAATTCAGGGAGATCAAACTTCCTGACTCTAGGCCCTCTATCCACTTTTCCACCTACCTGTTATAAAAAATATTAGCTATTAGTAGCTATTATTATTATGGGGGGGGGTGAGGGTTAAGTGACTTGCCCATGGTCACACAATTAGTTAAGTGTCAAGTGTCTGAGGCCAGATTTGAACTCAGTTCCTCCTGAATTCACAGCCGGTGCTTTATCCACTTCACCACCTAGCTGCCTCCTATTAGTAGCTATTATTAATTATATTCATGATCAGATGACTTATTAATTGAAAATAAAAACTGCTTTCAAAAAATATAAAATTAGTGACACAAGATAAAAACCCCAAATACATGCTGAAAATGGTTTTATTGGTAAGTAAAACAGAGCCATTCAATATGAAGTCAGTAAAGAAATATTTATTAAATACCTATTATATGCCTGGCACTTTGCTAAATGCTGAGAAATCAAGGGTCAAAGATAGTCCCTACTCTCAATTGGCTCAAAATCTAACATACTCACTCACACACACACACACACACACACACACACACACACACACACACACACACACACACACACACACACATATATATATATATATATATATATATATATATATATATATATATATATATATATATATATATATATATAAAAGCTAAAGTGTTTTCCTAAAATACAGGTTTGATCAAACCATCCCACTATGTAATAAAGACCAGAATCTATACTATATATTTGATACAAATACTTTCTTTGACTTTTGAAGCCCCTCATAACCTAGCCTCCTCCGACCTTCCTGGGCTTCTTACATCTTACTCTCCGACATATACTCTTTCAGTGATACGGCCCTCCTGGATGTTCCTCCAATAAAAACTTCCATTTCTAGGCTCTAGGAGTTTGCTCTGACTCTCCTTATGCCTGAAACACTCTCCCTCCTCCATTCAGACTTCTTAATTCCTTGGCTTCCTTTAAGTCCCAATTAAAATCCCACTTTTTATAGGAAGCACCTTCCCTCTGATAATGACTTCCTTTTTATCCTGGATATAGCTTGCTTTTTATATGTTGACATGCTGTCTTTTCTATTACAATTATAAGTTTCTTTGAGATCAGGATCTATCTCTTGCCTCTTTTTGCATCTCCAGTGCTTAGTACAATGACTGACATGTAAGTAAGTGCTTAATAAATGTTTATTAACTATCGATTGATGCACAGACAAGCTATATAAAGGACACATTGGAAATACTCATCAGAGAGAAGGCATTGGAGTAAAGAAGGATTTACAAAGGCTTCTTGTAGAAGGTAGGATTTATTCTGCATTTGAAGGAATCCAGGTAAGGCAGGAGATGGAGATGAGGGGGGAAAGGATTCCAGGCATGGACAATAGCCCCGTGAAAATTCCCAGGGCAGGGAGGATATGAAGTGTCTTGCTCAGAGAATGGAAAGGAGGTTAACTAGTGTCACTGAACTGAAGCATATATAAGTGGCATTACTGTATAAGAAAATTGGGGGCAGGGTGCAGGTAGGTAGCTCAGTGGATAGAGCACCAGCCCTGGATTCAGGAGTACCTGAGTTCAAATCTGGCCTCAGACACTTAACACTTACTAGCTGTGTGACCCTGGGCAAGTCACTTAACCCCAATTGCCTCACCAAAACAAAACAAAACAAAAAAAGAAAATTGGAAAGGTGAGGGTCAGAGCAAGTTATATATAAATGGTTTTGAATGTTAAACAGAATTTTCTATTTGATTCTGCAGGTGACATGGAATCACTAGAGCTTATTGAGTAGAGGGGTCGATGTGGGCAGACATGAGGTATAAGATCATTTTGACAACAGAGTGGAAGAGGAGGGGGGCTTAGAGTGGAGAAAGACTTGTGGCAGGCAGAATAATCAGCATATAAATTCCAGAATTGTGGCAACCCACATATTCACAGAAAATAGACAACATGAGCTCTCTGCTGAAATCAGTCCAAGGCTTGCTGGCTGCAATGATATGATAATTTCCTTTGTCATTTAGTCCAGTTAACAAGCATTTATCAAGTGCCTACTTTATAGAGGTAACTACATGGGGTAGTCACTAGAGTGCCAGATCTGGAGTCATCTTCCTGAGTTCAAATCTAGCCTTAGTCACTTACTTGCCATGTGACCCTGAGCAAGTGACTTCACCCTGTTTGCCTCAGGCACAACTGAAAACCATTGAACATCAATACTTTGTACCAGCCCCTGTTCTCAACCCTGAGAATACAAAGAAAGGCTAAAAACAAACAAACAAAACAAAACCAACCACAATATAAAAACAACAACAACAAAAAAAATAACCCCAACACAGCCCTGCTATGAAGGACTTCACAATCTAATTCAGGGGACTACATGTTTTAAGAAAAAATATGTATAAAGACGATATTTGTAGGAAAAATTGAAACTAATTTTAGAGAGAACAATCCTTAAGGGGAGGTGGAAGGGGACCTCACAAAAAGATTTCCTGAAGATGGCAAAATTTTAGCTGGGACCAAGAAGAAGCCAAGGAAATCAGGAGGCAGATATAGAAGGGAGAAAATCCCAGGCATGGAAGGACAGCCAGCAAAAATCCAGAATTGGAAAACGAAGTGTCTTGGGCAAGGGGCAGTAAGGAAACCATTGTCACTGCATCTTAAAGTACATGGAGGGGAGCCAAATGTAAGACAACTAGAAAGTTAGGAAGAAACCAGGATATGAAGGGTGTTGTAAAGCTCAATGCACTATTTTATATTTGATCTGAGATGGAATAGAGAGCCACTGGAGTCTATCCCATTAATAGCAGTACCAGAGGAGAAAACAGAGTATATATGAAAGATGAGAGCAGGTAGAAGTTCAGGGCACAGTGATAACCTATTGGAAAATAAGAAATAGGTCAGTCCTCTACACCAAAGTTTCTTAAGCTGTGGGTCCACACACAATATGGGGTTGCATAATGGAATGGGGGGTCATGAAAAATTCGGTAGTAAATGTTTGATTTGTATGCCTATTTTATATACTTGTATATGTGGGATTGCGTAAAAATTTCCTGGGCAAAAAGGGGTAATGAGTGGAAAAAGTTTAAGAAGCCACACCAAATTGATTGAAATCAGACATTTGTTGAGACTATCTTTTTTTTTTTTTTTTTGGTGAGGCAATTGGGGTTAAGCGACTTGCCCAGGGTCACACAGCTAGTAAGTGTTAAGTGTCTGAGGCTGAGTTTGAACTCAGATCCTCCTGAATCCAGGGCCGGTACTCTATCTACTGCGCCACCTAGCTGCCCCTGAGACTATCTTTAAAAAAAAAAAAAGTTTGATACTCCACTGCTTTAGATGATCCCCATCCTCTGGTATAGAATGTGAAGGACAGTTCAGAGACAGTTTTATTTTAAATCTCCAACACCTAGGTCTCCCACATAACAAGTATGTATAGAGAGGGAACCATAACAAATCACTTGACCTCTCAGGCAATTTAAATCTACAAATAATAAGTTTCCGATCTTCATTGATGAACAGTTTCAATTCATTCAACAGCATTTATTAAGTGCTATGTACTCAGAGTCTTTTTCTTCAGCAACCTGAAGTGGGGATGACCTCATCAATCTTCTCTCTCAAAGCTAGAAACCAAAAGAGCCTGAAGTTCGAAGAGACTTAGCAGTTTGAAGAAATCTCAAATGAGACAGAAGAGAATGGAATTCTCTCACTCTCACTAACTTCACCCTTATGCAAGGTGAGGCATTTATCTTCACTACGGAAAAGAAAGTCCCATACCAAAGGATGTTGGGAGTTAGGTTTATGTTACCATACTATTGAAAGTGTCAGAGAAGAATTGTTAATGTTGTGTTATGGGTTTTTAGTCACCAATCTGACAGAAATATTTTATTCAATTTAATAGTAATCTGATATCCAAGCCAATTCTGTTTTAGAAAGAGATATCCAAATTGGCATAGTTCCCCCATTGCTCTCCCACATGTCTCTATCCAAAGATGACTTGAGATAACATTTATAGGAATCTTGAAAAAGGAAAACAATCTTATTTTGGTTTTAACATTCAAAATAATAATAACTACTCATTTCCTTTGTTGACCACCCCCCTCACTCCTGGAGTATATAAAGACTTCCTCCCTCCCTCCATCTACATTAAAAAAAAAGAACACTTCTTTATTAGAAGGTGTATCTCTTAGCATGAAATAAAGTCAGTTCCTTGGGTGGGTCTAGGCTAATCCCTTCGGAGAATAAAAAAGAGCAGTCTCCTCTTAAGTTTGTCAATAGCCCCATCATTTTCAGAGTTAGGGAAGGCAATATTCCAACAAGAAAAGAGCTATTCTTTGTTCAATTCACCACTTTTATTCTAATTTCCTAAGGAAGGCCTTGTGTCCTACTCAATTTCCTAAAGGAAAACATATGGAAAAGGTGTTTTGTTTTGAACAATAGAAAAGTTACTACTTAATATTTCCAGATCTCCTAAAAAGATTTCTAAATGTTTCCACAACAACCAATTTTGTACTATTTGCACAGTATAATCTATATTTATTAATTCTAAGATCTCAATTTTGTACAAGCTTATCAGTAGCAAGAGCCATTACTCTAGTTGGCTGAGAATATGGAGTTCTCCATTTTGCTTTAATGAATACAGCAAAACAACAAAATGACAAGAACTATTCTAGATGATATAATAGTATGACAAGGGACATAATAGGGTTGGAGCATTTCCCTGAATTGGGGCACAAAATGCAGTGCAGTGGATAGAAAACAAAACCCATTTTTCAAACATACTAGAGTTTTCAGCCAGCTCTTTAGTTTCATGAACTGTAGCCAGTAGTCTTTGCAGACTAACAAAGGTTTCTGGAATTAAAGTAGTCTGATTCAAAGGCAATTTGGAACCTTAGGATGTTGGTCAGCTGCTAATAAATAGTTTGATCCCTCTAGCCATGGCTTTTTCCAGAATAGATTTTCCAAATCTATACATTTGTTCTTCTAATATAACTTTTACATAGAGAAAATTCTTACAATTCAATTCAATAAGTTATCAAATACTATAACCATATTATTAGAAAACATCAGAAAGTCCACTAATTCACTATTCCATATCAAATATTTATCATTATTCCAGAAGCACTTGCTATGAATCAATTTAACTTCCTAGGGTTTTGAACCCCCGCATATCATGATGCACTAATACAGGTTCCATATATAGTTCCAGGAATCCTGAAAAGGGGTCTTAGAATACCTTAATGATACCATAGATGTAGAAATTGCATTGTGAGTGACTATACTCCCAATCTGGGAACGTTCAGGAATAACTCAGAAGGGAATTCTTGATTTATTGAACAGCCTCCCTCCCCCTACCAAGATTGATGGGTAAGGTCATTATGTCTAGCTCACAGTTGGTCATTCAAGAAATTATAGATTTCAAGTATGTGTGGAAGCAGAGCCACCATGGCTGACTAGAGAAGCATTCATTCTAGCTCTCCCAAATTCTCCTCCAAAACCTTTTTAAAATAAGGCCTCAAATTGAATTCTGGAGTGGCAGAACCAACAAAATATTTGGTAAAACAATTTTCCAGCCCGAGATAATTTAAAAGATCAGCAGGAAAAGTCTGTCTCTCCAGGGGGTACAGCACAAGTTACACTTTGGGGGCAGCTGTATTGGCTGTGGTAGCAGCAGCTTTATGAGCTCTCAAACCTTGGACTCTGGTGAGGAGGGGAGTGGCAGACAACTGATGAGGAGATAGCAGGGGACTTTTGTTGGAACTGGGTTCAAGACCCTGTTTCATTACCCATACACCATTCCAGGTTACAATTGCCGGACCAAAAAGAGCAATAGCATTTGTGGTTTTAGGGGACTGAGGGCCCAGGTTGTGGTTCCTGAGTAGGGAGGAGTGCTTTTGGTCACTCAAAGGGGATAAAGGACCTTGGTCTCAATTCCAAGACACAGGAGAGAACTAGCAATTATCTGCAGGGGAATAGGGGACATGTTCACAATCCCAGGTCCAGGAGGAATGTTAGTGCTGGTGGCTACAGGGAAACAACGTCCTTTCCTGGGTAAAGATCAAAACACGGACCAGGAGAACAATGACCACATGTCTCCTTAAATCATACCACCTTGGAAGCACTGAAAACCTACAGATCCCCAGAGCTAACTCTGAAAATAATAGTAAGAAAGGCCTGAAGCTTGGAACAGTTCTCGCTCCATCCCAGGAATAGAGGCCAACTTTAAAATCAAGTTAATAGTTGAGAAATAGCTAGAAAAATGACCAAACAACAAGTAGAAGAACCTGACTTAACAAGTTACTATCTTGACAGGGAAGATCAAGGCACAAATGCAGATGAAGACAACAATGTCAAAGAAGCTACAAGCAAAGCCTCAAAGAAAAATGTGAATTAGTCAGAAGCACAAAGAAAATTCCTGGAAGAGCTCAAAAAGGATTTTAAAGATCAAATAAGAGTGGTAGAGTAAAAATTAGGAAAAGAAATGGCAGAGATGTAAGAAAAAAGAAAGTCAACAGCTTGGTAAAAGAGACACAAAAAATATCAAAGAAAATAACATTAAAAAAAAAACACCAGAATTTGCTAAATGGCAAAAAAGGCACAAAAATTCACTGAGGGACAAGTAGGTGGTACAGTGGATAAAGCACCAGCCCTGGAGTCAGGAGGACCTGAATTCAAATCCCACCTCAGACACTTAACATTTACTAGCTGTGTGACCCTAGGCAAGTCACTTAACCCCAATTGCCTCACCAAAAAAAAAAAAAAATCTGCTGAAGAAAAGAACACCTTAAAAAGTAGAATTACTTAAATTAAAAAAAAGAGATAGGGAAGCTCATTGAAGAAAATAATTTCTTTTTTTTTAATATACTTTTTGAAAAATTGTGGAAGAAAACAAAAATTTCTATAACTATAATAAAAAAGATGGTTGAACATGAAACTGCAAATCTGTTATGTACAACTTGTTATTCCTTTTAAATATGTAATAATTATCATGTAAATTTCTTTTTTAAAGAAAATAATTTCTTGATTATAATATGGCAAGCAGAAGCTTATAACTCCATGAAACACCAATAAACAATAAAACAAAATCAAAAGAATAAGTAAACAGAAGTAAATGTAAAATATTTCAGTGGAATGACAACTAACCTAGAAAATAGTTGTAGGAGAGATAAATTTGGAACTATGAGACTACTTGAAAACCATGATAAAAATTAAAAGAACCTAGACTTCACATTTTAAGAAATTATTAAGGAAAATTACTCCAATATTTTAGATCCAGAGGGTAAAAGAGATATCAAAATAATGCACCAAATACTTCCTGAAAGTGATTCCAAAATGAAAACAAACAGGAATATTATAGCCAAATCCCAGAGCTCCCAGGTCAAGGAAAAGATATAATTCAAAAATAATTCAAATATTATGGAGATTAAGATAGAATCACACAAGATCAACAGGTTTAAATTAGAGATTCAGAGTGCTTAGAATACATTTAATAAAATAGAGGATTTTCAAGCATATTTGATGAAAAGAACAGAACTAAAAAGAAAACCTGACTTTCAAATACAAAACTCAAGAGAAGTATAAAAATATAAACTTGAAAGAAAATTCTTAAGGGAATCAATAAGGTTAAAATGTTTATATTCCTTTACAGGATGATGATAATTGTAACTCCTAAGAATCTTATCCTTATTAGGGCAGTTAGGAGTATACATAAATAGAGGGCTCAGGTGTGAGAAGCTATGATTGTATGATTTTTTTTTCTTTGGTGAGGCAATTGGGGTTAAGTGACTTGCCCAGGGTCACATAGCTAGTAAGTGTTAAGTGTCTGAGGTCAGACTTGAACTCAGGTCCTCCTGAATCTAGGGCTGGTGCTCTATCCACTGTGCCACCTAACTACCCCAATTGTATGATTTAAAAAAAAATAAATTAAGGGGTGAAAAAGAGGAATACTCTGGGAGCAGGGGGACAGAACAAAAATGAGGGAAACTATGTCACATAAAAGAAGAGTGAAAGAAAGAACTTTTAATATGTAGGGGAAGATGGGGGGCACTTTAAACTTATGC
This sequence comes from Dromiciops gliroides, assembly GCF_019393635.1. Taxonomy (NCBI): domain Eukaryota; kingdom Metazoa; phylum Chordata; class Mammalia; order Microbiotheria; family Microbiotheriidae; genus Dromiciops; species Dromiciops gliroides. Next base: position 101,505,310 of record NC_057863.1, on the reverse strand, counting down.
TCTTTGGAATTGACTGAAAACAGGAATAACATAGACCCTCAGGTATAGAAATCTATCTTAACTCATAGGGAATTTGGAGGAGATGATAAAAGAAGGGGGAGGGGATTGATAGAAGGAAGGGAAGATTAAGGGAAGTCATTTCAGAGACAAAATAAACTTTTGAAAAGTGACAGGAAACAAAAGAGAGAAGGATAAAGAGGGGAAAAATAAGATGGAGGGAAATTCACAGTTAATAATAATAATAGCTGTGAATGTAAATGGGATGAACTCTCCAATAAAATAGAAGTAGATAGCAGAATGAATTAAAGACCATAATCCTACAATATATTCATAAGAAATACACTTGAAACAGTGATGCATACAATAAATTAAATCAAGAGGCGAGAGCAGCAGCTATTATACTTCAGCTGAGATTAAAAAAAAATCAGGGGTGGTAATAGTGATCTCAGACGAAGTAAAAACATACATAGACATAATTAAAATGGATAATCAGAGAAGCTTCATTTTGCTAAAATGTACCAGAGATAATGCAATAATATCAATACTAAATATATATACACCAAATAGTATTGCATCAAAATTATTAAAAGAAAAGTTATATGCGTTACAGGCAGAGATAGACAGCAAAACTATTAATGGGGGACCCCAAATTTCCCCTTTCCGAACTAGATAAATCTAATCAAAGTATGAACAAGTTAGCAGTAGTAAATTTCTGAAGAAAACTGTAGAATAGAAAGGAATATACCTTTTTCTCAGCTGTACATGCACCTTCACAAAAATTGACCATGTATCAGGACATAGAAACCTCACAACCATAAGCAGAAAAGCAGAAATATTAAATGCATTTTCAGACTATAAAGCAGTAAAATTATATGCAATAAAAGACCATGGAAACATAGATCAAAAATAAACTAGAAATGAAATAATTTAATCCTAAATAATGAGTAGGCCAAAGAACAAATTATAGAAGCAATAAATAATTTCATTAAAGATAATGAAAACAATGAGACAACATACCAAAATTTATGAGATGTTGCCAAATAAGAACTTAAGGGAAAATTTATACTTTTAAATCCTTACATCAAGAAAATAGAGAAAGAACAGATTATTTAATCAGGCATGCAGTAGCAACAACAACAAAAAAAAAAGCTAGAAAAAGAACAAATTAAAAATCCCAAGCTAACCATCAAATCTGAAAACCTGAAAATCAAAGAAGAAATTTTGAAAATTGAAAGTAAGAAGATCATTGAACTAACAAATAAGATTAGAAGCTAGTTTTTTGTTTGTTTGTTTTTTTGGGGGGAAGCCAAAGAAATGGAGAAATCAATGGTTAATTTGATTTAAAAAAATTAAAAAGCAAATCATATTGCCAATATAAAAAATGAAATGGATAAATTAAATATGAATGAAAAGAAATTACATCAATTATTAAGAGCTATTTTGCCCAATTATATGCTAAAAACTTTGACAATCAATACTGGATGTGTATTTACAAAAATATAAGAAAAAAAATCCAGGACTAGATGAATTCACAAGTGAATTCTAGCAAACTCTTAAAGAACAATTAATTCCAATAATATGCAGAATATTTGGTAGAATAGGCAAAGAAAGAGCCCTACCAAATTCTTTTTACAATGGTAAAATGGTGGGATTCCTAAACCAGGAAGAGAAAAAACAGAAAGAAAACTATAAACCAATTTCCCCAATGAATTTTAATGCAAAATTTTAAATAAAATACTAGCAAGGAGATTACACCAATGTATCACAAAAAATCATACACTATGATCAGGTGAGAATTGTTCCAGGAATGCAGGACTGCTCCAATATTAGAAAAATATTAGCATAAACATCCATATCAATTACAAAAATGACAAAATCATATGATTGTCTCAATAGGTATAGTAAAAAAGCTTTTGAGAAAATACCATACTCATTTAAAAAAAAAAAACAAAACATTAGAAGTCATAGTACTAAATAGAACTTTCCTTAGACTTATAAAGCAGTATCTGTCTAAAACCATTAGCAAGCATTATCTGCAATGGGGACAAGCTAGAAGCCAACGGTATAGATCAGGGTATAGCAATGATACTCATTATGACCACTATTATTCAGAAATGTTCTTATAGCAATGAGAAAAGAAGAAATTAAAGGAATTAGAGTAGGCTGTGAGGAAACAAAACTATCACTCTTTGCAGAGGATCATATGACAATATACTTAGAGAATCAACTAAAAACCTAGTTGAAACAATGAACAACTTCTGTTAAGTTGTAGGATAGAAAATAAGCTACAATATATTATCAATATTTCTATATACTACCAACAAAACTCTGCAGTAAAAGATAGAATGAAAAATTCCATTTAAAATCATTGTAGACAATATATAATACTTGGAAGTCTACTTGCCAGGACAAACCCAGGAGCTATATGAACATAATTACAAAACACTTTTTACACAAATAAAGTCAGATCTAAACAATTTGAAAAATATCCATTGCTCATGGGTAGGCAAAGTCAATATAGTACAAATGACAATTTTATCTAAATTAATTTACTTGTTCAGTGCCATACCATTCAAATTAAAAAACAAAAAATAGAAAAATATAGAGCTAGAAAAAAATCATAGCAAAATTCATTTTCAAGAACAAATAGTGAAAAATACAAGGTAATCACTGAAAAAAAAATGGGAATGCAGGTGGAATAGCAGTAGCAGATCTCAAACTTTACTATAAATCAGTAATTATTAAAGCAATCTGCCTTATCAAGGATTGGAAAAGGGAAGAATGTAGGGAGGAATTTAGAACTCAAAATTTTAAAAAATGTTAAAAAATTTTTCATATATAATTGAGAAAAAAATTAAATGATAAAAAAGGAAAGAAATCCTAGACCTCATAAAATTTCTCTATCTTTTTGGAGTGTCTAGGCTGATAAATAATGATATTCATTAATAAAGGAGGAGAGTTGTCATGTGATGGATTAGAGAGAAAATAATGTAGACCTTTCCCAAACTCATGTGGAGCTGAATCAATAGACTTCTGTCATAAGGAAGTGGTTTTACTAATTGTACCTACTGGTGGGATTTTTTTAGGCCTTTATATTCATTCATACTGACACTAGAGTTTTGGCTTTCTCATAGACTATTCAATTAAATGTTGTTTACCTCAAGCAGGCAATAAGGACTATAGGCAATAAGGCAATAGGGGCTAGTCTAGTTAGGTATCTCAAGTTATAACTCAAACAGCTGATGTCTTAAAACAATGCAAGGGCAGGAAGCAATAGGTTGTTGAAGAATGAGACATTTAAAAATACCTACCATAGCATTTACAATCATCCCCCTTCTTTGCCAAATTTGTGTCCTGTAATAGGATAGTGACATGGTCCCATTCTCATTCAGACCGCCATTACTGTCAACTATGGTTATATCTACTCAGCTCTGGACATTTTTTCTGGATGTTCTTCATTTCTGTAACCTATTTTCCCTTTTCTGCTTCTATTACTGACCTCCTTCTGGTGTCTTTTAGATTCCATCAAAAATCTCACCTATAGGAAGCCTTCCCCAACCCCTCCTTATTCCAGAAACTTCCCTCTATTATTTCCTGTTTATGCTTACTGTAGCTTCCTTTGTAAATATTTGCATGTTGTCTCCCCTATTAGACTGTTAGCTCCTTTGAGGGCAGGGACTGTCTTTTACCTACTTTTGTATATGAAATACGTAGCACAGTGCCTGGTACATAGGTGTGTAATAAATCTTTAGTAACTGATTGGTTATCAGTGGCAATAATTTGTACACTAATACATTGAAAATATTTTTATACTAGCATTCACATGTATTATTTCCTTAAATACATTTGTGACCACTAAGCTAGAAAGTAATAAATAAAAGTATTAAGAGTAAGCATGGCTGGCTGCTCCCATGTAACAATACTTCATATATTCCTAGTTAAATCTTTCACAATTGTTTCCCAAAAGACATTCATTAGGAATTAATTTGCACTCCTTTGTCCTGGATATGATAGACACAAGTCTTTGTTATAGAATGACCAAGTCTCTTCTTTGTTTAGGGAAAAGGTTCCTAGCACAATCACCCTTTCCTTTTCCTTCAAACTAAATAGGAGCAAAAGTTCATTTACAATAGAATACAAGAACACAGTACTGATGATCTTAGCTTTCAGCAGCTATTTTTGTGGTTAGCAGTAATTGGTTTAAAAAGTCTTTCAATAGTTTCCTCCGTGACTGCTTTGGAGTCTACTTTAGAAGCAGAGTAAACTTTATCTTATCCTAACAACATAAATAGTACAACATGTTTATTGTTATAGCTTTTAGTCATTTCACAAAAATCAACTTTCATGATCTAAAAAAAACATAATCTTGACATAAGATGCTCTTGGCATTATTATTATTAATACTGATAAAGTGCCTTATAATATTTTAAATGTAGTTTACATTTATCATTTCACTCAATCCTCATAACAACCCTGTAAGGCAGATTCATATTATTTATTATTTGAGTTATTATTGATTATGCACATCTCACAAATAAGTAAACTAAGTTTGAGGAATTCAATTAATTATCTAGTCATTTAGTTACTAATTTTCCATAGCAGCATTTGAACTCGGGTAATCTTGATTCCAAGTCAAACATTGTATTTGCTTTGACACCTAGCTTCTTCTTTATCTTGGTTTCATTTCCCATTATCAAGTGTCTGATGGATGAGACCAATACAATAATATTGTTGAACAATTTCAACCAAACTTTTGTACACCAATATCAATAATCATTAATCCATCCCTTTGCTCAAGTGCAATGTGCCAAACATTGGAGCAAGATAGAAAAGAGTTAGTCTGAAACTTAAAATGAAGTAAGATTAAGTTATAATTGTTTAGCCTTTGGTGTCAAAAAGGCCAAACAGATCTAAATTCTACAGTCTAGTATGTTTTGGAAACAGGGATTGAATCTATATTTTCCTAGCTTCAAGGTTGATTTTCTAGCCACTATTTTGTAAGAAAGCAACCATAATATAATAGATCCAAAATTCAGTAGCTAACTCTCCATTATCCTTTGGGTGATAGTCAAAATTCATTCATTTGTTATAAGATTTCATGACTTGGAACTATAAATTGATACTGAAAATATTGATACTAATATACCAAGTGAGTAATTATAAAATTATATACAATTATATATGCAAATACTTATGTGCATACATTATATATATATATATAATTTTTCATCCAAACTTCAGATATGTTTATGTATACACGTGTATATATGCATCTGTACCTATCAGACACTATAAGTAGACAAAGAGTCGGGGCCAGATTTGAATAAGAGAAATTGAGCAGCATGCATTGCCTTTCAAAAATTGGAAAGTTCTTTTAATGGTTCCTATTTTTCCACTTGAAACATAGACCTATCTTTTTTAATAATTTTTTTTTGGTGTTACAGGAGGATTATAAGTCATAGAATTCTACCATATCCAAATAGAAGATCATCAAAGGAAAAATGAGAACTGAATGGTAGGTGTGAACAGTTTGAGACTTTTTAAAAAAGGAATTATGATAAAGCAGCATAAAGGATGTCAAAAGTTATGATTTAAAAAGAAGATGGGTTAGAGACAAGCATCCAGTATAAAAGATGGACAAAGAACCCATATTAATGTTGTATCTTCATCACTGAAGAGAATACCCACGTTGCTCCAGACTCCAGCCAAACTGCTCCTTAATCGTACTGTGAACTTTTCATCCTCTGTGCCCACTAATACTGTTGAGTATGCCTGGAGTGTACTCTTTTATTCTCTTCATCTCTAGAATTTCTACAAAAATTCTAAGCTTCAAACAAATTCCACATCCTCCATGAAACCATCCCAAATCTGTCAATCATAACCATTCCCCTTCCCCAACTTAAATATTTTGTTTTGCATCTCTCAAATGCAGGAAACATAACATTTTGTGTTTATATTTGTATTTATATCTTCCCTCCCCAAAAGACTGAATCTTCTATGTAGACGGTCTTATCAAAATCCTCTATCTACCACTAAAACTAATATAGTATCCTCTACCCAGTAGGCACTTCAAAAGTCTTTATGAAATGATGAGTCAGTGAATGCAGGAAGGACAGCTTTTAACTGCACCATTTGGGATTTTTCATTTGATTGTTTATTATTTTCCTTTATTGTAAATTTTAAAAGAAAAAAAAGCAATAAATAATTCACTGAAATGAGGTAACAAGTTTTATCCAAATTTTGTTACATCTTCTGAGGAAAAATATATATTTCCCTTATGCTTTCTGGCCCCTTTACACAGGCTTTCATTCAGATGTCTAAAATTAATCAACATTAAACGTAGCCACCACCCTTTTAAAATCAGCTTACTGACATTTTCCAAAGAAAGCATTTCCATCTCTTCTTCCTATCAACTACAAAAGAGGTGCCAGATGGACAGAATTAAATAGGCATAGCAAGGGAGCCCTAAAGGGGTGAGTGAGAGATTTAGGATTATTTGGTTAAAATGTTGCTGCCTTTTTTGCTATGCTTTCTGAAGGAGATTGTATTATCACCTACCTGGTACCAATTGCTAATATCTAGAATATTACAGGAGACTGGTAGTTATGGGGAGTGGCCAGGGCAATTTAGAGGCAATAATCCTAGGACCCCAACAGTGAACAGGTACAAAAAATTGGCAGTTTGCCCAGAAGTTTCCAGGGGGTAGTCATACAGTTCAACTTAAAATCCAAGAGGGAAGGACACTGAGAGAACTGTTCTTATCACCTGAAGTTCAATGCTATGTTTGTCTTCCTGCCTGAGGTAAACGGTCTTCATGTGTTCTGTAAATGCTAGCTACATTCTATACCAGGAAAGGGTCTAAAAGAGCTAGAGAAATCCCTTTGTAACCTCTGGCGTATTGGAAGGATAAATACCTTTAGATAATATAAAAGAAATAAGTGAAGAATGAGGGCAGGTGGGAAAAAAAAAACTTTAAAGGAAACAAATTTATCACAATAAGGAATAAGGCAGCTTGAAATCCTGGGGGAAAGCATTTGGAATTATGAGAACTAAGTTTAAAAACCTTCCCCTGCCACTTACTGGTCATGTGACTATGAAGAAGCCATTTTATTTCTTTGGTTCTCAATTTCCTCTGTTGTAAAATAAGTTAAGGCTAGATAATCACTAAGATCTCTTCCAGCTCATATCCATGATTTCATCTTCTAGTAAGGGAAGATAAAAGGAAGACAATGTAGAACTAAAATGATTAAAGAAATGCATTATTGAACACTCGGGGGAAAAGCACACAGTGTGAGATAATGAATGTAAAGTTTATTGCAAATTTTAAAGTTCTATATAAATATATTGTTTTCATCAACATCCTCCTCCTTCTCATCACCATTGTTTTCATATTGTATTTATTAAAGTTCAGCTAGAAATAGTCCTCGGCCAAGCCACTATCCTATTTAGGCTTAGTGTTCAAATTATTATACAAGTAGGCAAAATGATTACTTTTTTTTGTAGTTGAAGAAAACTCTTAGACTGCAAGCTTATATTCTATTTTGTTGTTGTTGTTCAGTCAATTTAGTTATGCTTGACTCTTTGTTAATTGGGATTTTCTTGGCAAAGATACTAGAGTAAATTGCCATTTTCCTCTGCCATTTTTCTTCTATATCTACAGAAAAGCATCTCTGGGTCAATTCTGCTAATAGACCAGAGAACAGGAATACTATGAATTTCATCCTGTTTCCACATGTTTTTGTTTATTTTTGCAGGGCAATGAGTGTTAAATGACTTGTCCAGGGTCACACAGCTAGTAAGTGGCAAGTGTCTGAGGCCGAATTTGAACTCAGGTCCTCCTGAACCCAGGGCCAGTGCTTTACCTCTGTGCCATCTAGCTGCCTGCCACTTGGTTTTTATTTCTGTCCATAGGTATCTTACATTTTGAGAACTTTCCATTCTATGTAATTTGGAGGTTATGAGTACTAGGCACTATGGCATCTATTAAAATCCATGTCCTTAAATTGTTTAGGTGATTATTATGTCCAGGCAATTGTGGGTGATAGTTCTATGATAATGATTCAATTACACTTGCCAACCTGAAATAAAGAGGACTATCAAAGTAGTAACAACAAGGGTCTTTAATCAAGGCAAGGGAATTGCAATTCAGGACATTACACAGCACCAGAGTACTGGAGTGCCTGGAAGCGACAAAAGTATCAGGGTAGAAATACATCACAGAAAGGAAGGTGTCTCACAGAAGGTACATGTAAAGAATCTGTTACGTAAGTTGTTTAGCAGACTAGGTTAAAGTCGACAGAAAAGGCTAGGGAGGCACAGGAAGTAGTGACATCTATTCAGAATAGAGGGTACTAGATACAATAACAGGGAAGGAAGGTTTCCAGTGAGACCAAAAGACTAACTCAAACTAGTTCAAACCTGCTCTGTCCATAATGTCAGGTAGCCCTCCTGATGACTGTTTTCAAAACATTCTACAGTTTATTTGTTGAAAACTCAAGAATGTCTCGCAGTCTATGTTCAAAATACACGGATTTGTCATTCATTCTTTTTATAAATATTAACAAGTTTCTAGTGAATAAGTCTGGCCAATTAAATATATCTTCATAGACATAGTGCTGGTGCTGTTTTTTTTTTCTAATCTATAATGTTATATGTTATATATTTTCTTGCAAAATCTCTATAACTCAAAATGTCCAGGGTTATTAAGGAAAACCTTTATGAAATTTCTGGCAACAATGACCTGGATTTTTATCAGTATCATAAACCTTTTTATATCTGTAAACAAATTCACACCTCCGTCATTTCTAATTATTATCACAATAGTTGTTCATCTCATTGATTCATTTTATCTTTTCAATTGAGTTCAGGTCAGAGAATAAAAACTGAAAAAATGACTATCAGATTTGACTTTTAAGAGGTCTGTGGAAATTTTGGTGAGAATGGTTTCAGTTGCCTAATGATATGGAAATTCAAATAACAAAAGATCAGAGAGTGAGAGAGAGCAGGAGGAGTGAAAGTAACAAAAAGTAGAAAGAAGGAAAAAATTCTAGAAGTATGCCTGATAAAGGGATAGTAGAATGAAAGCTTGAGGGGGTGACAAATGATTTTTCTTTCAATATAGGAGCGATTAGGAAATATTTGTAGGCAGTAATGAAGAATCCAGTAGAAAGGAAGAGGCTGAAGATTAAAGAGAAAGGTATGATTGAAAGTGGAAAAGATGGGAGAGGATCAGATCCATTAGATGGAAGGCAAGATAGAGTGATTTGCTTTAATATGAAGGATAAGCTCTTTATCTGAGACTGAAGAGAAAGATGAAGTAGTGTGTATAGGTGTGTATATGTGTGCATGTTTTTAGGTAGGGGAGAAAAAGAAGTTCATAGCAAATGGCTATATATTAGATAAAATCTTGAGGAGAAGAAGTAGAGGGGAAAATAGATCTGTAGTAGGCTTGAGGAGAGAAGTTTGAGTAACTTTGGGGGTAATTGAAATAGGGACCAAATTAGAAAAGTTTAAAAGGATTTCCTTGTTGAAAGTGAGGGCCCAGTTGAAATTAAATGACATAAATTTGTACTATACCCATTCAGTATGGGTTTTTGTTGTTGTTGTTGTTTTGCTTTGTTTTGTTTTACTTTCTTGAGCTCCATTCAGAGAAAGGTGGTGAAAGCAATCCAAGACTGGGGTTTGGTAAGGGATAGGCTACAAAAGATAATGATACAAAGGATTTGTATCATTTGAATTTGAGAAAAAAGGAAAGGGAAGTCACATAATCCTTATTGCCCCACAAAAATTTAAAAAAAAATAAAATAAAAAAGTAAATGAACAATTGAGCCATGCTACCAACTCTTCTCCTTCTTCCCCCTAACCATCACCCCAATTATCAAAAACAGAGGATAGATGACCTCTTAGTGAGGTTTTAATAGTAACATAGATTTATAGCCAGGTGTGGCTTATACTGAATAATCTGAAAAGTTCCTTTCAGTTCTGGGAATCTGATGAACACATGAAGAAAATGCAACTTAATATGCAAGTTTGGGTTTTGAGTACAGTAGTTGTTCCATTTTTAATGTGAATTCATATCATGCTCCAAACGGCCTAAAAGGAGGAAAAATAATAAAGAGAAAAGCATATCACAGTGAAAAGGAAACACTCAAGTAACATACTGTGAGCTCTCTTCAGAGAAGAGATAGTACAGGCAACTGAAAATCAAGCAGCAAAATCAATTAGCCATTATACTGCAAATGATTCAGTTACCAGATTTCATGAAGCTTATTTATATAGCCTTGAGTATGTACAAAATCCTCTTTCACTTGCAGTAGCATCAACACTATTAGATAGAGATAAAAATTCCAGTACATTAAAGTTCCTTGATTTCATCACATGCATAGGTTTTGAAAGCATTCTTTTCAAATCTAGTCATTTTTGTTTATTTTTTCTTAGGTAAAATAAAGGCCCACGCTATGGATTATTGAACTGAGTAACACACTCTTCTAATTTATACTATTTCTTCTGCTTGATAGAATTGCCTTGGTGTTAGTGCATGACTTGGAAGAGAATTTGCATATAAAAAATGTCAGTGAGAATCATTTCAGGTGGAGATTTTTCATTATTGAAAGTTATGCTGAATTAATGAATGCTATGGTAAAAATGAAATAACTAGTTATCAAATTTTAGCATGACTTTTAGATAGACTCTTTTTTGTTTATTTATTTAGTAGGGAAAAAAGAGCCCAGGCTGAGGGGAATTGTTTAAAATGTATATTAATTCATGATATACTATTACAAGTGCTTCACAATTACATATATTAACAGAATTGTAAGAACTAGTTTCAGAACTTCCACTTAGAGGGAGAGGGATTGAAGCTAGTAGTGAAAGGGAAAATTAGTTTTAGGAAGATAATGCATACAGAAAATTAGAACAACAGTAGGTTATTTTCATGTCACAGATTTTGCTTAACATGGTAAGGAGTTTGGGGTAATAGTGGCATCCGGGGCATGACTATTTCTTTTCCATGGCAGAGGTAGAGTAAGTCTAATGATCTAAGGAGATGGAAGTAGAAGTCATAAAGTTTGAAATAGCTGGCTATGGATTCTAGATTAAATTTGGTAGGCAATGTGAAGTGACCAATCAATGCTATACTGTACATAGATTATCCTGGCAATATACAGAGCAACTCAAGGTGAAGGCAGAGAGATGAGATAGGAAACTATTACAATACTAAAGAGACTAAATGTATAAACTAGGGTGGTAGCAGTGGGAATATAAAGATACATTCTGTTGTGGTAGATATTATGAAGGAAGAACCAACAAGACATGTTTATTGGAAAGGAAGGAGTTAAGGATGACAAAAGTTCTGAATGTGGATGGACTGTACAAATACGAAGATTTAAAAGATGTCAGTTTAGGGAAAGTAGTCTGGTTTAAGATATATGTGTATATAATATATATGTATATGTATGTGTGTATATTTGTATGAACATCCCTGTGTGTGCACAAACTGACATTATTCACAATAAAGTATACAGATGCACAGTATGAAAAGTGGATAGGTTATTAAAAAGAAGAATGCAAATTTCTTTATTTTCTAGAATTTGATATGGTTTTTTGGTTCTTGTAACAATGAAATGCTCACAAAAGTTCAATTTAATTTAATTTTAAAATATTTGTTAAGTGCCTTCAACATAAAAGATAGCTAATGAATCCCTCATCTTGTTTTCCATTAGTCAAGGAAGTAAAGCTATTCACAAGATGAGTGAATTATGGTAACCAAGCTTTTATTTATTTTTAATATGGCTCCATTCTTTTCACAGATGCAAGAATATGTCAATGGAATATTTGAATGGCTTGAGGGAAACACTTAAGATGAAAGAAGAGGTAAAGATTAGAGAGAACTGTATTTTGGATAATTAAACTTTTGAATGAACCTTTTAAGACATAAGAATTCCTTCTCTCCTTACAGAAAAATTTAAATAATCTTCTGGCTGCCTTTAAAGTGATAAACCAAGGGAGTGAATTTTCTGTACATTATTTTGTTTCTAATTTACTTTTAAAATGACTGCGCTCATTTTTGTTTTAAACAAAGGTTGATGAGCAATTAGTTGTAAATAAATATTGAGAATTACATTAATTCCTTTTTCTGTTTTGAAAACAGAAACAAGTTTTTAATTTTCTAGGAAATCATTTTTGAAAAAGACTTTAAAATCTTTCTATTTAAAATATAGTTTTGCTTTCTTAAATTCAAAAATGAATTTCCCAACAATGCGTAAGATAGCGAAGCTTATATTTGTCATTTATGTGTCTCACAAGGTTATTTTTTTGAATTATGTAACCTAAAATGTTACAGGTATTTGAAATCTTCATATTTGTTCTCTAAAAATAGAGTACACTATAATATTGTTATTATCCAAAGTTTTGGAAGGTTACCTAAGTCTAGCTTGAGAAGCATTTATGATTCATCCATCAATAATTACCATACTGAATTATTTATTCTAAAATGTCATAGTATCTCAGTATTTATAGAGCATTGACACTTCATGAATATTGAATTGTCTTACCACTCTGACATTCATACACAATTTCAATAAGTAAAATGTGAAATTTGGCAAAGGAGATAGCATCCACCTTTTTTAAAAAGAATATTTTGATTAAGAAAAATAAAGACTGGTGAGTCATATGCAGCAATGGTTAGGTACTTGGGAGTCAGTTTGGCCCTCTGAAAGATTTTATTAATCCTTTCACATTACAAGGGTATAATTTAGTAGATTGGTCAGTGTGTGGTGCTTACAAATCTTCACTTTTACTCTTCACCCGAAATGGTAGCCAATATATTGACTAGAAAGAAAAATAATTCAGTGAATGAACGAATGAATGAGTAAAATGTCTCAGAGTTCATGTAGAGTAATTGATGAGAATTTTCCCACATGTTTTTTTTTTTTTCCAATTGACATTTATAAAACATTAAAAGTAATTTTTCTAAAAGTTAACCTGACAATGTAGAATTGTGACTGGCAATTTATAAATATCTTCTGTAATCAAATGTACAATTGGTCTGTCACTAATAATTCAACCCATAAAATGAGAGTATTCATTTTTTTGCATCACTTAAACATTTCAAAATTATTGATATTGTAATGATTGGATAGTCCACGTACTGGAGACTTACTATAGGAAAGCTCCACCATGAGGAGAATACTTCAGAAGGCAAGGCCATGCGGCTTTTCCTTGGCGTCAGGAAGTGACATTTGCTCATGGGTGCTGTCTATCAAGGCTACCAGCCAATCAACTTGAGGAGCCTCCTATTTTCTGGGAGGGGACAGGAAGGAGGAAGGAGGGCCTGCGCAGAGAGCTCTGGGTCTTTTTGGTTCCTTACTTCATGGTGGTGGTGGTGGTGGTGGCAGAGTACTTCACAAGAAAATTGAGGAAAGATAGGAATGCCAGGCTGTTGGAATTCTGTTCTCAATCTTTCTCTTTCTATCTTTCAATAAACCCTTAAAAACCTAAACTCTTTTTATCAGTGATTTTAGTCAGTTTCCCCCAAAACTGGGGGAACATATTAGAACCCACATTTAGAATCTTAAATTACACAGTTTGACTGACCATGAAGAGGAAAAGCAGATCCTCAATCTTCTGATCAAGTTTGGTAAGAATTTTTTGGTTTTTTTTCCTTCCTTATTTGCACATGTGCCTGTCTCTTTAAATTGGGTTTCTCTTAAGGGCTGAGTACCTAGGTTGAGTATATATTTTAACCCTTAAGTACTCTTAGCCTCCTATTTTCAAGCCTTGCTCCCTTTTACAAAATGGATCGGGAACTGCGGAATCAAAGAGGACTAAGCCTCTTCCCCTGGCTTTTCAAGCATGCCAGGATTGACCTTCTGTTTAAGTTTGGTCCTTATGAATTTGAATGTTCTATTCCTATTTTAATTTTAATTTTAATTTTAATTTTTACTTTCCTTTGTGTTATAGTGAGGATATTTTTGAATTACAAAAAGGGGGTAGAAGATAGTACATTTTATATCATTCATGACTCCCCCCTTGGGAAAATAATTGCAGCTTGGGGCACTTACAAACTACCAATTCAGCCAGGTATGACAAAAGCAAGGCTTATCAAACTGTGTAATTTAAGATTCTAAATGTGGGTTCTAATATGTTCCCCCAGTTTTGGGGGAAATTGACTAAAATCACTGATAAAAAGAGTTTAGGTTTTTAAGGGTTTATTGAAAGATAGAAAGAGAAAGATTGAGAACAGAATTCCAACAGCCTGGCATTCCTATCTATCCTCAATTTTCCTGTAAAGTCCTCTGCCACCACCACCACCACCACCATGAAGTCAGGAACCAAAAAGACCCAGAGCTCTCTGCGCAGGCCCTCCTTCCTCCTTCCTGTCCCCTCCCAGAAAATAGGAGGCTCCTCAAGTTGATTGGCTGGTAGCTTTGATAGACAGCACCCATGAGCAAATGTCATTTTCTGACGCCAAGGAAAAGCCACATGGCCTTGCCTTCTGAGGCATTCTCCTCATGGTGGAGCTTTCCTATAGTAAGTCTCCAGTAGGTGACGTCATTCCAATCATTACAATATCCTATTTTTATATAAAATATTTCCAAATAAATCCCCCCTAATCCCAACCTAGAGATTCATTCTTTGTTACAAAGAATAAGGAAGAGGGGCAGCTAGGTGGCACAGTGGATAAAGCACTGGCCTTGGACTAAGGAGGACCTGAGTTCAAATCCAGGTTCAGACACTTGGCACTTACTAGCTGTGTGACCCTGGGCAAGTCACTTAACCCTCATTGTCCTGCAAATAAATTAAAAAAAAAAGAATAAGGAAGAAAAAGGGGAAAATAGTTAATTAAAACTAACCAACACATGAACTGAATCTGAGTGTACACACAATGTTGTACACTAAAGTCCTGACTTTCAAAAAGAAGAGAGGGAAATGTGTTTTCTTCTTCATCAGGTCCAAGTTTGGACACTATAATTATACAGTATGTAGTTGTATAGTAATTATGTATGCTCCTTTTATGATTATATTACTTTCACTTTGCATCAGGTCATGTATCTTCCCATAATTCTTTGTATTCATATTTGTTTATTTTGCAGTAATCTTCAATTAAATTTATGTACCACAATTTGTTTTGCCCTATTTTTTGTTGAAATCTCCTCACCTTATGATACATAATATGCTAGTTCAGGAGGTTTGATTTAAAGTACTAAATGAAATAAAATATACATGTGTTCAAATTAATATAATACTGCCCTAGTCTCCAAGGGATAACTTAAATTATTAATTAGCAATATATTTTTGCAAACCTGATTGAGGTAAACAACCAAAGCACAACATTTTACCTTCTCCTGAACTCTCTCTTTTTCATGGTTTTATTTTTCAATGCATGTTTTTATTTTTCAAGGTAGTAGTTTTAATTGTATAATCCCCTTACATGAATATGACTTAATGAATACCATATTGTACTTGAATTGGTAAACCACAAAGTTAAATCAAATACATTTGTAGATCCAAAGAATCCATTTAGCTAAAGACCAATATGGTCTATTGTCATTGAAAAGAGAACTGTTATTAGCAAATTTACTACTTTCTTTTCCCAATATAGCTAGCTAGACCAATCTCTTGCAATACTATAGATTTCATTGTAGAAGCATTGTAATTTTCTGGGACTTAATGCAATCAATACAATGTTGTCTATGAATTTGTAGAAATAGAATATTCAAGTGGGAATTTTTCGTTGGATTATTTGTGGAATGTTTTCCCATATATTCCTTTGCTCATTCCCTTTGTTCCAGTAACTATCTAATTTGATGTTAGCTTTTTCAGTGACATGATCACACTACCTTCTCATATTGAGCTTGTAATGAGTTAAAACTATAACTAGATAGTATCCCAAGAGATCAGTAGTACTGCATTGAGGTCATGTCTGTAGAGATCCTCCACACAGATATCCAGGCACTGGAAAAGTTGAACAAATAAAAGAATCTAGTTCCCCCCCTCAAAAAAAAGAAGCTTACTAAAAATTATGGTGCTCTTTTGTTCTCTGAAACCTTGATAAAGGAGATCCCTGAAATACTCTGTCCTGATTTGAACAAATCTGACAAATTTCCTTCCCTGCTTTTCAAAATGACAAGATGGTGCCCAAGTAAAGGTTAAACCTATTATCAGTTGCCAGATGATGAAGGAGCTGTGTCAGGCACTAGCTAATGGCCTTAAGTTGTACTCATGTTTTTATCATTGATTTTGTGACCCCAAAGAAAGGAATTTACATTTATTCCTAGGAAAATTCACCTTAGTAAATTAGTTTCATCAACTAGATAATTCTATTTAATGTTAGCTGTATAAATGTGTGTTTGTGTGTGTGTGTGTGTGTGTGTGTGTGTGTATGAGTGTATGCATATGTATGTATGTATTACCTTGAAATCAGTTAAGAAACTGATTAAATTTTTAAAAAAATATCATTACTTGAGCCTAATTTTAATTTCAACATCTTGTGAAAATGTCTTCAGATTTCACTATTTAACAAACACTACTTCAGGGGATATATATATATATATATATGGAGAAAGGAGGGGCTCTTATTTTATCTTTACTTAGGTTAGAACCTCTGATTTTTTTCTCTGTAGAGAGCTTCCTCCATTCATAATGATTGGAAAACAGGTGATAATTTATATCAGGGGATAACAATTGAGATCCAAATAGAATCTGAATTCTGTTTTTTGTATGGCTCACAAAGAAAGAATGTTTTTTTATATAATGACTTGACTCACTTGATGGACTGTATGAAAATAAGACCAAACTATTTTTAGCCCATGGGCAATGCAGGAAGATTTGGTTCTAGGACCATAGTTTGCTGCCCTCGCTGACTTATTTTCTTAAAGAATCACTTGAGGCACCAAGAGATAAATAATTTGTTAGTGATCAAATAGCCAGTGTGTATGAGAGGCACATCTCAAACCAAGGCCTTTTTGACTAAGAGGCTGGCCATCTATCCATGATATCATGTACCTATTAGCAAATACTTGTTTGTTTTGGAATAATGTAGTAATTTGAAATTATATTTCTGTTTAAATTTTATGAAACTCTTTTCTCACAGCAATCCAGAGAGGTAGTGCAAATATTATTATCTTCTACATAATGATACTGAAACTGAGGCCTCTCTGGCATTGTTTATTTGGTTAGTCTGTAAGTCAGGATTTGGTCCTTCAACATTATTAATAACCAATCCTATGTAATATTAAATAACGTAGATGCTGAAATCAGAAAATATTTCTACAAATTGTAATATGAGATCATATTGTGTTTCTTTGTTCAGATTTGGTTTATTTCAGTTGTGTTTGACTCTTTGTGATCCCATTTGGGATTTTCTTGGAAAAGATAATGGAGTGAGTGGTTTGCCATTTCCTTCTTCTTCTTCTTTTTTGGTGAGGCAATTGAGATTAAGTGACTTGCCCAGGGTCACACAACTAGTAAGTGTCAAGTGTCTGAGGCTGGATTTGAACTCAGGTCCTCCTGAATCCAGGGCTAGTGCTCTATTCACTGTGCCACCTAGCTACCCCGCCATTTCCTTCTAACGTTCATTTTACATATGAGGAAACTGAGGCAAACAGGGTAAGTTCCTTGCCCAGGGTAACAAAACTAGTAAGTATGTGAGGTCATATTTAAGTTTCAAAAGGTGAGTTTTACTGACTAGAGGCCCAGAACTCTATTAACTATGCCAACTAGCTGCCCCAATATATGTGTTTATAAAAAGACAAATTCAGGTACGAAATATTAAGATGAAATAGAAACCAAAAATAGCTTTCAGTTAAGGATAGTGACTGTGAATAAAATTAAAAGCATTGATATGAAAAATCTACAAATATTTGAAAAAGTATTGATCCTAGTCTAAAAAGAAAGTTTCCTCTGATACCAGGCATTGACAAGTAAGACAACAATTATTTGGGTGAGGGAAGCAATTGAAATTCATATGGTAAGTATCATAATAATGCTAACTCCTTTTCCACCACTACCAAACATATGCTATCAACTCACTTTAATCTTTTCAGCTATCCCTTGACACAGGATTTAGAGAAAAAGAAAGAAAAGACCAATTAAGGGAGTTCAGATAATCACTCTACAGGCAGCTTGGAAGATTCAAAGTGGGTACTTTTGGTTTAGTCTTGTGTATGCCCCCTAGATACATTCCCTATACTTCCTCTTTGTTAAGGAAGGGTAGAAAGTAAATTAGGATAATTTATTTTTTTACTAAAGTTTACCTAATTGTGTAATACATCATGCAAAATCATGTACAGAACTGTTGCCCTTTTTCTGTATCTGTGAGTACTCTGAAGCAATGACCCATTTGGGCTATGAAATCAAATTCTTGTCAGATTCAAAAGTCAGAGATAGATTAAACATAATTCCATGTTTGAAAGGGATTAGTGTCAGATATTTTGTCTAATTAGGCTAAGATAATTCATAACAGATGGAAGCCAGGGCAAGTAATTGAGAATTGATTTAAAAAAAAAAAGAGTGGTCAGATAATTGCAGGATTAGTAAATGGCAGAATGTTAAAGTTTCAATTAATATAAATTTCTAGTGAAAGCTAATACATTATAGAAGAGAATCAAGATCCAATAACATGTTAAGTTGATAAATAAGTCAACAAGTATTTATCAAGTACTTACTGTGTGCCAGATGCTGTAATAAGACAGAGATCAAAAGAAAGGCAAACACACTGTTCCTGCCCTCAAAGTGTTCCTACAATCTAACTGGGGAGACTACATGCAATTAATCATGGAAGTACAAGGTATAGACAGAGTATATGGAAGACAATATCAGAGGGAAGTCACTAGTAGCAGGAGGGACCAGAAAAGACCTTTTGCAAAAGCTGAGATCTGAACTAAGTCTTGATGGAATCCAAAAAATCCTGGAGGTAGAGGTAAGAATGGAGAACATTCCAAACATAAAGAGCAACAAAAACCTAGACATAGATCTCTTCAATCGAATGTCATGTGAGAAACAAGTAACCCAATATAATTTGACAGTAGAACACATGGAGGGCTTCCTGTCTTTTGACTCCCAGCATTTAATCTGGCTATCTCCCATGCTTGGAATGCTCTCTCTGTTCAACTCTTCCTACTGACTTTCCTGCCTTCTTTTAAGTCCCAACCAAAATACTATCATTTACAGAAAAGCTTTTCCAATCCCTCTTATTTTGCAAGTTATTTCCTATTTGTCTCGTATGGTTTTCTTTGCTGATAGGTAGCAAAGTGGATAGAATGTCATGCCAGGAATAAGAAAGACTCATTGCTCTGAGTTCAGATCTGGCTTCATGGCACTTTAACTCTGTTTCCCTAAGTTCCTCATCTGTAAAATTATCTGGATAAGGAAATAGCAAACCACTCCAGTATCTTTGCCAAGAAAACCTCAAATAGGATCACAAAGAATCTGACACAAATGAAAAACTGAACAGCAGCTTTCTTTGTGTATATTTGCATGCTGTCTTCTTCATTAGATTGTAGCTTCCGTGAGGTAAGGACTATCTTTTACTTCTTTTTTTATTCCCAGTGCTTAGAACAGTGCCTCCTTCATAGTAGGTATTTAAGAAATGTTTATTCATTGATTTACTGGAAGAGGATTAGTTTGGCAGGGTAAATCATTCTTCTTTATAAAATTATATCTTTTGCCTTTTGGAATATTGTATTTCAAGATTTCTTTTGTATTTTACTAGAAACATCCATGTCTTCTGTGTCACTGTGTCCTTTTGTATTAGAAATTTTTAGAAATTTGGTAATAGAAGCAATTTAGCACCAAAACTGTTTCTGAATGCTTCATAGTATTTTTTCTTTGATATGAAAGCTTTGGATTTTGAGTATGATATTCCTGGGACTTTTCATTTTGGGGCTTCATTCAGGAGGTAGTCTATTCTTTCAATCTTCACTGTGCAATATTCACTTATGATTGCTTGGAATCATAGTGTCTAAGCTTTCTTTGAAGGGTGTGGGTAGTGGTGGTGGTGATAGTTTTCAGCAAGTCCATTGATTCTTAAATTATCTCTCTTTGATTTATTTTTCAGGTCAGTTGTTTTCTTTATATCCGATTTAATTTAATTTCAATTTTTTTCATACACTTCATTTTGTTCTAATATTTTTGGCATGTCATAGAGTCAATGATTTATGTTAAGCTTATTTTCATTTTCAGGAATTCTGTTTCTTGGGTAAGGTTTACTATTTTATCTTCTCAACAGTTTTTAGTTATTTTTCTCTTTTTCTTTATTTCTTCTAGGTATCTAGTATTTTGTGGAAAATGAATTTTTAAAATACAGGTGTCTTCCTGCAGCTATGGAATTACTCTGTCTTCCTTTTTGGATATCTTTAGATTTGCAATGATTGTTTTTGTACTAGCAGGTATTTTATTTTATTTACTCATATCTCCATTATTAGGTATTGAATTAGGGCTTTGTGACAGGGTCAAGCTTCACCTCCCATTGCAGTTTAGGCTGTGAAGGCCAGCACAGTTTGATCTCCCTCAAGCCCTTAGGTCACCTGGGTTTCTGTGCTAATCTCCATCTCCCAGGGATAGACTTCCATGGTTCTTTTGGATTCAGGGCTCTGGATCTTCAGGGACCTCTTTGGCATTTTAGGAAAGAATGTTCATGAAATCAGAGCCTTTAGGCAAAATCTTACAGCTGTGGTGTCATGCCACCTGCCACTTCCTGACATTTCCAACATACTCACCCTGGGACTTTCTTAGGAGAGCCTTTCGCCTTTATAAACTCTGAAAGAAAATAACTCCTTAAAAATTTTGAATTGGGCAAGGGGAAGGTACTGATTTCACAAGACACCAAAAATAATGAAATAAAATGAAAGGAATTAAAAATATATAAGAGAATGTAAAACATCTCATTAGAAAAACAACTGACTTAGAGAACAGATCTGAAACAATATAGGAATTGTTTGACTACTTGAAAGCTATGATCATAAAAAGAATCTATATACTATAATTCTGGTCACAGAGTCTTGCAGGTTACAAATATCTGGTTCTCTGGTCATGCTCAGAGAATAATTTACCCCAGTGATGACTTTGTTATAAAATCCATCTCTTATTCTCTTCAGGCTTCTGGCTGACCTCTTATGCAATTCTGAGATGGAAATCACTGTTGTTTCTCATTTTGTTTACTGATCATCATCCAGTCTCATGCAAACTCCAAGGTCTTGCTGGAAATAGTTATATAAGAACTGGGCCATCTGCCTCCCTTTCTGGCATCCATCTTGTCTGGAAGGTCAGTTCTAAATCAGGATTGTATGAGCCTTTGAGTAAATCAATTAATCAATAAACTTTAAAAAATGCTTATTCTTCCCTATTGCTCTTGCTTTGTTACTGTTATTAATGTGAAATAATGCCTGTATTTTCTTATTTAGCCATTTGATCATATATGATTAATGATACCTTTACTATAATCATATATAATGAGAAATATCCATTTCTGTTAAATAGTTTAAATTGTTTAGTATATAAGTGGAATCATTTTTAGACAGTGAAGCTGGTTAAAATTTCTAAATGAATTGGTGGTGATTTTAATATGGGATAGGTTGATAGCGATGTCATAAATAGTTCATTAGCTAAAGAGCAGGCTCATGAAATCCTTCAGGCTGTTGTCTATATAATTATCCAGGTAATTCAAGCCAAAAAAAATTGTTTCAATATTTCAAAAGGTAATATCTCTTGGAATGATTTATTTGGACAATTTCTTCAATTGTCCACATAACTAGATGCCTATAGATAGAGATTTGTTGTGAATTTTATTTTAATATGTGTGCTGAAATTCCAACAATTTTATTATACTATATGTCACCAAATATTTATCTTTTTTTCTGATAGAAAATGACAGTTTAAAACTTTAAAGATCAAAGACAAAGGTTGATGAAGGCATATATCAGTGCAATTGTTGACACCTTCTCTTACATACCCATTTATAATTTTTTAAAGTGGGGGCAGCTAGGTGGCAAAGTGGATAGAGCACCGGCCCTGGAGTCAGGAGTACCTGAATTCAAATCCAGCCTCAGACACTTAACACTTACTACTTACTAGCTATGTGACCCTGGGCAAGTCACTTAACCCCAATTGCCTCACTTAAAAAAAAAAAGTGGAAAAATAACCACAGAAACTTACTAATGAAATAGCAGCCTGAAGTTGAAGAAATGTGTAAGAGAGTATTGATGGGGCTTTTGTCTGGAAAACATCCTGAAAAAAAAAAAATAAAGGCAATGACTACTTTAGGAAGAAATCTATACATGATATCAGATATACACAGATATGCATTCAATTTGCAGTTCAAAGTCAGGCTAAATTAAGCTTTATTAAGAATAAAGGAGACAGTTAAAATAAAAAGCCTCATAAACATGCTACATCATGTAGAAGAAATGTACTAACCATAGAATTAGAAAATCTTGGTATCAGTTAATCTCTGGAACAGTACTATAGCCCCTAAATTAAATGAATCTATTTACCTCTAAGTTCCTTTCCAGCTTTAATAAACTATGATATATGTGAATGACATGCAAGTAGTGATGGTTTAAAAAATATTATTGAAACCCCCAAACCTACAGAAGTGTCATATCATAGCTGATATTATGCTAATTTTAGAATATGGAAATCTGATTAGGAATATTGCTTTTGACATTTACTGGCTTAGTGATCATAAGTAGCTCAGATCATCAGCTTTGTCATTTATAAGATGAAGTTATCGGGGGCAGCTAGGTGGCGCAGTGGATAGAGTACCGGCCCTGGATTCAGGAGGACCTGTGTTCAAATCTGACCTCAGACACTTAACACTTACTAGCTGTGTGACCTTGGGCAAGTCACTTAACCCTCATTGCCCCATTTTTAAAAAATGAAGTTATTAATACCTGTACTACTGTCCTTAAAGAGTTGTTGGGGAGTAACCTCAAATTACTAAATGAATGAGCTGCTGCTTCTCCTGCTGCTACTACCATTGCTGCTGTTGTTTCTGCAGCTGCAACTTCTGCAGCTGCTACTTCTCCTGTTAAGAGAAAGGAGTGGTCTTCTTTTACCTCCTCACTGGCACAGCTCCTACTGTTTTTCTTCTAGATTGTTCCATAGTCTTGTTCCTGTCAATGTGGATTTAGGAAATAGTAAACTAATTACTTTTTATCTTTGTGGGATTAAGCCTTCTCACATCAAGAACATTATTTTAATGTTTTGGAATTTACTAACTACCATATATCTATTAGATAAGAGGCTCCCAGAGGGCAAAAATAGTGTATAATTTAACTTTCTATATCTTCAAGCATCTAAAGTAATGCCTTAAAACCTAGGAAAATACGAGTTTGACAAATTAAATTGAAGTTTTTAAATTGTTAATTAATAAAAGAAATAATATCAGTATGCCTATATATATTTTTTCCTATCTGAAGCAAAATCACTTAGTAACTTCATATCACATTTCCTCCTGAAAATTTTTAAATTGTCCAGAACAACAAATCACACAAAAATCTTATGAAATTGAAAGATTCTTGTATCTTATAGTAAACAAAATTATCTGGACTGGCTTATGACCACAGGAAAGATATTTCAAGTACACATTAGTTTATTGAAAAATCTAGATGGTAACTTTCTGACATTAAGCACTGAAAATGATTTAAAAATGCAGGCTGTCCACAAAGTCTTACTGCACTAAGATTTGATAATGGTAGCTAGCATTTATATAGTGTTTACTGTTTGCCTTGTATTGGTCTAATGCTTTACCAATGTTATCTCATTCAGGCCTCACAGCAACCCTGAGAAGAAGGTGTTATCATATCCATTTTATAGATGAGAAAACTGAGGCAAATAATGGTTATGTGATTTGTCCAGGGTCACACATCTAGTAAGAGTCTGAGGTTGGATTTGAATTACAGGCTCAGTGTTCTATCTGCAGTGTCACCTAGCTTTCTAAAACTTTGAGGACATCTGGTATTTATTCGTTTGACCTTATTTCTGACCTAAAATTTATATAATTATTAATGGCTATGTATTCTATAATATTTCTTGTAATAACCAAAGCATTTTACTCTTCAAATATTAAGTAAAGAAAAAAATTTCTTAATGGATAATAGCTTTATCTAGACCATGTATTAACATTTTAATATCCAAACAACAGTACTACATTAGTAAGTGTTTTCAAGTAATAAAATCTTGAATGAGGATATCTAAAAAATCATGCCTAATTCTAAAAAATATGAACATGTATTTCAACATGTATTGATTACCTGTCTGATAATATGATGATTTCAACTTGGTCTCATTCTATCAATTGTTTTATTCTCAAATATGCTGTGGAATTTAAAAACAAATGGACATTTTAAAAAAAATTATGTTTTGCCACACTTGAGTCAAATAAATTGTCCTCTACGTATATGATGTGTGACATGAAAGTAAACCTATTTCCAAGTGAAATTACAGAAAAAAAATGTGGTTGGAAAAGTATATCAAAACCATGAACCCTAAATAGAAGCTAGCTCAATCAACAAAGTCACAAAATGAACATATATTCTTATGATAGCTATCACATTTGAATCCCTAAACTATGAACATTTTCTGTGTATAATCACCCATTTGTTTGTCTGTATTTGTGGGGAGAGAAGGGAATTAATTTGTTATTTCATTAGTTTATAAATTTCCTAGTGTAACAACACCCCCTTTCTCCTTTTGCTGATTCCCTATTCTTTATCCATTCTTGTTCTGTGAAATGCTTTACTTACGTATCCTCAGTAGCCACAGAATGCTGGTGATTAGCTGTGTAATCTAAGCAGGCCTGAAAAGTTATATAAAGTAAATCTATTCCCTTAGAAGCTAAAGCTACCACCAGCACCAGCAGTCTTTCATAGCATGCTAATAAATGTATTTGGTTTCACTTTGGCTTTCTCTGTTTGACCCATAGTCATCAGGACCCTGCTGGTGAGCATACCTTTCCAAGGGGTTTAATTTCTATATAAGATAATTCCATGACACCACTCTTCTTAGTGTAGAAGCATCAATGACAACCATATTTAAGATGCATCACCTTGAACAGTAAAGATTAAATTCCCAAAATATATCTTACCCATTCCATGATCCTTGATTCATCATCTTTTCTTGTTAATTAATATTTCCTAATATTGTGTATGTGTGTTTTTATGTGACATAGTGGGATATGGATAAGATATTATGCTCAAATATAAGTAGCACTTTTGTGTAGTTCCAATAATTTATCAAGTTAAGGTAGCAATTTGGGCATGGCAACAGAAAGGTAATAATTCCTATAAGAACAATAATGGTTCAAAGAGCCAAAAGAATATGACCATAATTTAGTAGCACCACACACTTTAAAGCTATACAAAACCAACAATGATATTACTTCTAGAGACAATAATAAAACATTTAACATACCTAAATTGAGAAGTGATAATGAATTATTGAAATAGCTAATAATTTCTTTTGTAAGAGAAAAAAGTGAATATTTTGACAAAAACATAGTTAATTTGCCCTCCCTCACAACAAAAATGTAGTACAGTCATTAGCAAACTTTTTAAAAAAAGACCTTTTCTTTAAAGTACTTAAGAAACAATTGGAAAAAATTCCTAGTCCACCCCCCAATTTACTGACAATAGTTTAGAAATTTTATTTTGGCATATAAAATAAACTAATTCTGTTCTATGCTGGAGAGTATACAAGATGCATTGATAATTTTGATTAGAATAGTAATTTTTTAATTAAGATTTGAGTGTGTTCACAGAAAGAAAATATTTCAAGCTTCTATCACTTCTACCTCTGTGCAAAATGCAAAACTTCTAAATGATTTTTTTAAAAATTAGGATGGGGTATATTCACATCCATGTCCCATTAAATAGTAATTCTACTTGTTATCTCCTTTTATAACAGATAGGCCACATCATTGTTTTGAATGAAATTTTCTCCTTTGAGAAGTTCTGTGTGTTTGTGTGTGTGTGTATGGGTATGTGCATAAAAACAAAAGTTTAATGATAATCTTTCTGACAAGTTCATAATTAACTATTTCTTCATTTCTCTACAACCAATATTTGCAAATTTTTCTTCATTACTTTACATTGAATCATAGTTGAGTGATTTTCCAATATGGACAGTTGTATTCCATATTCAACCTTCCACCATAGGAGCTGCTTTTCATAAAATGCTTAGCTCTATACAAGATGCAGAATTATACAGGTACTAAAATATTTAAATGGTACAATTCACTTAGAAGGAAGAATCAATATTTATAGGTTCAAATCCCAAAGTACTGCATGCAAAGTAATTCCTATATTTCAATCTTCACCGTTTAGATAGATCAAGTTTTGTTCCTATATACAGGGTGGGCCAAAAGTAATAAAAGGGTATGCAGTTTTAATAAATTTTTGAAAATAATTTTCAAATAATTTATCCCATTTATGATATATTATCCTTCGTGACTTTTGGCCTACCCTGTATTTTAGTCATGAGGAAATCAAATAAAATCTGAACTGAAATAAGGGCAAACTAAATAGATATAATAGAAAGTGAAAACACACCTGGCTATATGACTCTGTAAGTATTAAGGAACCCTGAAATCATAGTCCTGAGGAATTTGTGGAATTAAATTGAACTTACCAAAACTTTTGATTATATCTGTTTTCCATTTGTTCAGGTAGATATTGCCAAAATTCTTAAGTGTCCATGAAGCATGATATTTACGTTTAGAAACTGAGGGCTCCACGGGGCAGCTAAGTGGCACAGTGGATAAGGCACCAGCCCTGGATTCAGGAGGACCTGAGTTCAAATCCGCCCTCAGACACTTGACACTTACTAGCTGTGTGACACTGGGCAAGTTACTTAACCCTCATTGACCTGCACACAAAAAAAATTGAGTGCTCTTGAATGCTTTATTTATTTTTAATTTTTATTAGAATAACCTATGGGTAAGGAATACACTGATTTTATGTCATAAAGAATCATGTAAACCTATGTGGTCATAAAAATAATAATAAATAATAGTAATAGAATGTCATTTGAACTTGGGGGTATGAACAGAAGATGAAACATATTGGGAAAGGTAATAGCAACTAATGAATAGTCATTATTCATTGATGGTCATTAAATTAATATGTTAGCTAGCTATGTTCTCACTTCTCTTTAGAACTAAGTGAAGTAGTAAAGTCACCTATAATTAAGAATGTCAAAGTATCTGAGTTCTCATTTTGGATAATAGAAGAAACAATTAGTATGCTTTTATCACAAGAAGAGCAAAGTTTTATGAGCTACAATAGACCATAGGGAAAATGTTTCAGAAATGTAAGCCTTTGGAAGCATATTAATGTTTCATACATACTGTAGCTCAGAATTAGATTACAGAAGAAAATTCAGATAAATTTTGCAACTGATGGTCTCAGAACACTGGGCCATGTATTATAATACTGGGAAAAAAGAAATCAACAAATCAAATCTGTTACTTTATTGACTAGGCCTTTTTAAAAAGGTAAAAGATTGGCTATAATAAATAAATGTGAATGCTATAAATATATTAGTTTAAGGCTCCATCCATAATTATGCCACAATAATGTTGTTTGATGGTATTACAGCAAAGAGTAGTAAGACATCATTATTATGTAAGAATCAGCTAAAGAAATGGCTGCCACAGATTTAATGTGAATCATTTGAGTAAGATGTCCAAGTTCAAATTCCTTTTCTATGAGTAGGCTCCCTAACACTTTAAATTGAATTGAAGAAGCATTAGATAAGTGCAGTTTATTTTCTGAGAAATGCAATCACTTCATTTTATTTGAGCAATCTAGATTTCTTATAGCAGAATTTGATGGACCCAAAGCCTAGGTTGGTCTGATTAGTCTTGATATATTACTAGGATTATGTGCAAAATAGCAATCATCTTCTAGGGAAGAAACAGGCCAGAAAAGTCATTTTTGACCAGTAGATTTTTTAAAAGGATGTTATCAACTTTCGGTGTGTCCGGAGAAGATTGAAAACATTTGAAGAGCAACTGAAGAAACTAAGACTAGAGAAATCCTGTGAATGAGTGAAAATGGCACTTAATGGCACAGTGTAGGGCATAGATTCCCTGTACCCAACAAATTAAAAACCAGCATAAAATTCATTTGATACTTCAGTAGCACAAAGACTTGAAACATGTCACAATTTTGCAGAAAGAATAAAAGAATGTTGCACAAAAGACCAAATTGAAAAGGCTTCTCAGAGTTTCCCTTTAACAGGATCCCAGGGAGTCATTTCCCAAATTCTTCAAGACTTAGCTCCTGAAGTTATTCTAGGGACTAAAGAAGGTCAGTCACAAAGAGGAGAATGGAATTCAGAAGAACATTAAAGGAAGGGCAAAGAGGAAAATAGAACAGCCCTTGCTTTCAAGGGCCCTTCAGCCTCATGCAGAGACAATATACAAACACCCATAATATAAACAAGATATATACAGGATAAATTGGAAGTAGTCTCAGAGGGAAGGCACTAAGACTAAGAAAGTCTTGTAGATGATCTGACTTTGGCCGAAATTTGAAGGGAGCAAGAGAAGCTAGGAGATAGCAATAAGGAGGGACAGCCAGTGAAAATGCTCAGACTTGGGACATGGAGTGTCTTTTCTGACAAAAAGTGAAGAAGCCAATATTACTGGATCTCAGAAAATATGGAGGGGCATAAGGGATAGGAAGTTTGGAATTTGTTGGTCACACTCACTTGTAGAAGGATACACATCATTCCACCTAAGGGTCTGAAGGAGCAGAGAGCAGGAATCAGGAGCTAAGGGAGGGACACAACAAGAAAAAGAATTCATGATTTATAAGAAGAACATTGTAGACAAATCAGTAGTGACAGATAAAAACAAAACAAAACAAAAAAGCTGAGAAGAAATGAATAAACAATTAAAGAAACATGTCTCTTCAATTAACAGGAATTCCATATGCCTCTATAATTCAATTAAGTGAATAGAACTACTTGGCCAATTTGACAGGGGGCATGAATTTTAAAAGATTGAACAGGAATTTCAGAGGTTCCTTTTAACAGCTATTTTCTTCTACCTTCTTATGTCATGGGAATGTCAAGATTCTTATAATGGAATTCCTTCATTAGTATCACCACCTGCCAGCCAGTGGGCAAGTATCTTACATTTAGAGTCCTAACAGGTAGCATAAAGTTTATAGATAGTCCTAAAGTTGTGTGATTTTTAACACCCTTAAAACTACCTCTCCTCAACTCATCTTCTCTCTTTTTCTTCTAAACCCTCTGTAGTCTGGCTTCCTTTCTCATCACTCAATTAAAATAACTCACTGCAAAGTTATCAATAATCTTTTAATAGACAAGTGTAATGTTTTTAACTCAGTCCTTCTTCTTGACCTCTCTGTTGCCTTCGACACTGTCAAAGTACATGTTAATGACTCTTCTTTAATGTGAATTCCACTGATAAAATGCTATCAGTTTCTCATGGGCCTGATACTTACTGATTGACACTTCAGGTGAAAATTGACTTGGGGATGGATTGGCCTTAATTTCTAGATTATAATCACAATTTTCTAGTTGATTTGGAATCACAGAATTCTATAATAACTATATTTTTAGATAAATCATCTAATCAATGAGAAAAAATCATTTCAGGGACTCCAGGTACCCAGAATTGGGAGCTTTTCATTCTGGTTTGTAAGATATTAAAAAAAAAACAACTTCCCATCATGCAAAAGCTTTAAAATATATACTTTTAATGAAAAGTAGCTTATGGTATTTATAATTTGTTAACATTTTAATTTATATTTTAATATTGAAATATAAAAATAAATTACTAACATGACTGTTTATTTGGAATATAACTAATAATTTAAAAAATTTTAAATGATAAATCCAATTCAGAAAATACAAAAAAAGAAACTATTGTTCATTGCCACTAAATGTAGGACCAAAGCTCATCAGTCACATGGTGAATGTGAGGGCAATTGCTCCGGCAGAAATAGATTTCACTGAGTCCAAGTCTTTCTGACCACAGAAAAGTGGAGATAGAGTACAGAGGTATAATAAAGGAGGCCTAGAAAATGCCACAAGGAAATTGGCCCCTGGCCACAAAGAGATGAGTCTGCAACAAGCTGGAACAGTAACCAGAAGAGATCATGGCCAGAAGGCTGAATTTGCATACTCAAGATTCTATTGGTTGTGGGATGTTCTTAGGCACAGGCTCCAAGCCTTGCTACATGTTTCTGCTAATTCTCCACTCCTGCAAATTGATGACTATGGGATTTAAGGAATTAAATAAATTTTAATTTGAATAGGGTTTTTTTGTTTGTTTTTTTTTCTTTAAGGGAAAGCAATTTTTTTTTTTTTGGTGGGGCAATGGATATTAAGTGACTTGCCCAAGGTCACACAGATAGTAAGTGTCAAGTGTCTGAGGCCGGATTTGAACTCAGGTCCTCCTGAATCCAGGGCTAATGCTTTATCCACTGCACCACCTAGCTGTCCCCGTTAGTTTATTTTAAAATTGTTTTCCCTTGGGGCAGCTAGGTGGCTCAGTGGATAAAGCACCAGCCCTGGATTCAGGAGGACTTGAGTTCAAATCTGGCCTCAGACACTTACTAGCTGTGTGACCTTGGGCAAGTCACTTAACCCCCATTGCCCCACCAAAAAAAAAAATGCTTTCCCTTAAAGAAAAAAACCAATAAATAAACAAACAAACAAACAAACAAACAAATAAATAAATAAATAAACAGTCAATAAATAAAATAACTATTTTGAAAAGAAAATAGTTTTGAGCCTAGGATTGGGCAAGGCTAGTAGGAACCCAGAGCAAACCACACAAAAAAAGGAAGGAATATGAATACATTATATTTATCTTCTGATCACTTTATCATTTCAGGGGGAGAGAGGAACTCAACCTCTATATCCAAGACTTGACTGCTTTCCCACTTAATACCAGTTCCATAGTGAACACACATCAAGAATAACAAAGAAATCCATTTATCCAAATAATAGCAAAACAGAAATAAGAAATAATATACAGGGGAGCTAATAGAGTGAAGGAGCTCTCCCAATGTGAATAAGATAACTCAGGTCAACGGGGAGAGAGAGAGAGAGAGAGAGAGAGAGAGAGAGAGAGAGAGAGAGGGAGGGAGGGTTCTAGATCTTTCCCAAGGGGAAACTCTTGAAGTCTCTAGAGCAGCAGGCTGAGAATAGGGATGTGATGGAAACTACCTGACTCATTCAGGTCTTCCCAGAATCTTTTCCTTCAACACCCTGAAGAAGGATTGACCTTTTTCATCTTCTCTCTCAAAACTGGAAGCCAGGAACACCCTGGTGTTCTCAACCAGTGTCTCAACATCACATAGAAGATTCAAAGCTTGTTAAGCTACTTCTATCCTTGCTCTCTTCTGGTTACTGCTCCTGTTTGTTACTAAGTCATCTCTGTCTGATCAGGGGTTGATTTTCTGTTGCCATTTTTAGGCCTCCTTTATTATGCTTCTGTACTCCATAACCAACTTTTCTCTGGTCAGAAATACTTAATATGACTCAGAGTAAATGAAATTTGCTTCCGCACAAGCAGGTGCCCTCAGATCCACCATGAGACTGATGAGGTTTGTTCCTACATATAATTGGCTGGAATGACGCATTTTTTAAAATTTTCTGAATTGGAATTGTCATTTAAAAATTTTAAAGGAATAAAAGCAAAAAGGAAGAAAGGGTAAAATGTTGGTAGATTTAGTATACTGACTATAAAAAGCATTCATATCAAGGGAATACCAACACTACAACCTACATTACAACTCCCCCATTTTTTTCTCTTTTCATTTTACAAAATACTATTTTTCTAAAGCAAAACTACCCTCTTAATTCTTTGGTGAGTCACATCCACCACTGTTATTTCTCCTAAGATCTGGGATGTATCTTTTGAATGTATCTTTTGAAATATCACTTCATAGCAAGAATACTGCCATATGCTTGAGGGCACTCAAAAATGTTATTCTAAATTCTTAATTGGAAATTTTGACCCTTCTTAATTATCTCCACTTTCTCTTCTTTAAAACTTTAAATTTTTAATTTGCTTAAGAATAAACTTTATTTTTTTTTCTTTCTTTTTTTCTTTTAACTCAGCTCTTCACTGCCTGTTACAACAGGCGGTATTCCTGCTGAGCCGCTCTCAATGTTGGCAAATGCCAGTTTAAGTTAATGTTAAAGAAAAACAATTTTAAAAGGGGAAAAAATAGCTTCTGTTTTGGTTTCCCTTAGCAGGGAGCCAATTTTAATCACTAGGCTTTTTATATTCCAGCCAGCAGACAAGAGTGTTGAGAAAATTGATTTGGCCCCCACCTCCACAGAAAAAGCAACAAACTGTTCAAAGAACAACTTTTTGCAGATGTGGCACCATTTCATGAGGAAAACCCCCTTTGCCAGTCTCTCATCTTTCAATTTGTGACAGCTGCTGGCATTATTTTTTAAATTTCCCTTCAACAAGTTGTCAAAACGTAGGCAATACACAAAGGTGTTTATGTGCTGACTGTAAAACAGAGAAACGATAATCAGTGTGGTTTACATCCACAAATTGTCCCAACTGACAGAGAGCTCTGGCCCTAATCAATTGTGTGGCAAACCATGGCAACCATTAAGCTAATGAGTGGTGAATTTCACAGAATAGTTTTACTGCCTCATATCCCATATGTTTTTGTGCTATTGACATATCCTGGGTACACAAGAAATGAAGATGCTTGATTGTAGGCTCCTTGAGGACAGAGGCAAAACTTTTATTTATCTATGTATCCTCTTTAACATCTCTACTAGTTAGTACTTGGGAAATGATCTGTGAATTGCAATGGGATGTGTAGTAGAAATGGAGCAATTGCTTTCTAAATATTGGCAACATAGACATCTGATACATTTAATCCAATGTACCTTCTCAACACCAAAAGAAACCCTATTTATTTTTCATCGGCTCAGTTATCAGTTTATTGTAACTCTCTATTTTTCTTTTCTATATTTCTTCAAAAGAATATTAGAGTAAGGAACAATAGTAAAAAATACTGTGCATTCTAGGGTATACATGTGTGCAAAATACATCTCCTCCCTGAAAAACCTATTTAAATAATTTATATCTTCTTTACATAGTTAGAATGCCAATTAATTTTATAGAGATTTCTGTGAATAGGAACAATGCACACTCAGAGATTAAATTCAGTTTATCAGTGAAATGGATACAAAAATTGGGCAAAACAAATATATAATAATATGGGAACAAAAACAGTAATTCCAGGGGAAAAAATAAGCTCTCTCTTCTTGCTGCAGAACATCAAACTGAATCTCAAACCTGGGAGTGATTTTCATTTCCTTTCTTACTACCTCATACCTATTTTGTGTACAGAGCTCACTTTGAAGTTAATGAAAGTCTCTTATGTTTTGGAAAACTATATCGGGATACAGAGGAGAATGGGGATTGTGATGATGATTTAAAGACATAGGTCTAAATCTGTTGGCATCATTGTGCCTGTAATTTAAATGGAAAATAAACAAAACAAGAGAGGTGTATTTTCTCTTACTGCTACTCAGAAAGGAATCAGTCTTCAAAACAAAATGGCAAAAATAGAAAAGGGAATTTGAGATACTGTTGCAAACTGATTATAGAAACAAATGCATACAAAAGCCATAATATATTACATTAATAATATTAAGAATAACTTATAAGGCGTATTTTAAATAGTTTTAAATTGCTTAAAAATTAAAAGCATTAACTTCATATTTGACTAAATGAACAACTATAGTTACAAAAATAAATAAATAACAATAAATAAATAAAAAATAAAAAAACAAAATGAAAAAGACTCATCAGTTTGGGGCAATAAATGGAACAAAACAAAAAAAGCAACAACTTTTTTTAATTTTTCTGAAGATTATGTGAGTGATTATTCAACAGATATATGTGTGCATTATTTCTGTGTATATATATGTATGTGTGTGTGTGTGTGTGTGTGTGTGTATTGATAAAATAATGAGACTTTGCAGACGTCCAGAAACCCCACCTGAAGACTGAGTTGGAATTGATTGAATTGGGTGAGACTGAGAGACTAAGAACCTACTTAATGATGATTAATTTGGGACCACACCTGGCCAGCCCTGAGTAGGGTGTCGTTCTCAGAAGTTGAACCTAGTTAAGGTTGATTAAACTGAGACTACACATGGCCAACCCTGAGTAGAGTGTGTTCTCAGAGGCTGTGAACTGAGAGATCAACAGGAAACCATTCTTGACCAATCAACTTGAAGAACCTCCCATTTTGGGGAGGAGGACAGGACGTAGGAAGCTGAGGCTGGCAGACTAGAGCTTCCTCTTTTGATTTGAGACATTGGCTTGGCAGCAGAACTGCTAGGAAAGCTAAGATTTCCATGCTATAAAGAATCTGTTCTCAATCTTTCTCTCTATTCACTATCTTATAATACATCTTTTAATAAATCCTTAAAAGCCTAAACACTTGCTGAATTTATCAGTGATTTTAGCCAGTTTCCCCCCAAAACTGGGGGAAGGGGCTGATTAGAACCCACATTAGATTTTAAACAAAACAACAGTGAGAAAATTATTACCAGTGTCTCCCCTGCTGAGAGCCTTGATGACCTTGACTTAAGGTCAGTCCAGCATCAGGAAGTTACCTCACAAAGCCTTGTTCCCATTAGAGGATTTGAACTCTGATCTCAGCACATTCTAATCATGGACTGCCTTCAATTCATGTCAATCAATGGACTTGAATGCTACCAGCCAATTAGCTTGGAACAGTATGTGGGGACCACCTCTCTCCCGGACCTGCAGGGAGCTTCCAATCTCACACAGCACAGGATCTTCTTTTTGTGACCTGTAAGTCATGGCTGAAGGCAGCTTTTTTTTTTCTCTCTCTCCCGTAGATCCTAGATAGGCTTTCCCATCTTTCTGAACTCCTCATGTTCTCTCTTTACTCTTTAATAAATGCTTAATGCCCAAAGATTGGTACTGGTGCTAAAGCTTCTAATTTATAAGTAAACCCTAGCTAGCTTTCCCTACACTTGGGACAGAAATAGACCATTACACATTTAGTTTTACTCGGCACTATATATGGATATGGATATGGATATGGGTATGGATATGGATATGGATATATATATATATATATATATATATACACATATATATGTGTGTGTATGTGTGTATGCATATACATATGGATATCTGCCAATATCACCTTCTTTTTTTTTTTGATAAACCAGTTTTTATATGTGAAAACAGCAAGGCAACCACAGCAACAACAAAAAAAGAAGCATAACACCAATAATGATAAATATCTTGTCTTTTCTTCCCCTCTATCATCCTCCATAAGTGACTAAATTGCCCTAGAATTCATCACTGCTTCCTTCTTGTGACCCTGTGTAAAATTAACAATCCCCAAATCTACTAGCAAATTTACTCAGAACTTGTCTACACTATACTCTCATTAGATCTCAGTATAGTGCCTAAATCTACAGGAGCAAGGGAAAAGCTTAATGATGACTCAAAGAGAGAGCTGAAGTAAGCCCTTCCAAGTCCCAATTCCTATTTTTCCCTGGACTAAAAATTAACCAAGTTATGTCTTTACCAGCCCACACATAACAGGTTTGTTACATGTAGTCCTAGGATAAGGACAGACTTAGAGATTATAGTTTAATAAATAGGACATACCTCTGTCTTTCAGGATTCATTATTATCTCTTCCTTCTATTCAAAATAGATATGATGCTTCAACCTGACACTTCTATGTAACAAGTTTCCATATTACAGGTATGTTATTTTCTAGAGGTTTCACTTTTCTTCTCACCACTTTGCATGTTAAACTAGCAAATTAATAATGATGATGATGATGATAATTTTGTCATAAAGCTTTTAGATTTGCAGAATGCTTTACATATAGCATGTCCTTTGTTCCTCCCAACATCCCTCTGAGGTAGGTAAAATCATGAAATCTCATTATACAGATGAGGAAACTGAGGTTTAGAGAAGTTAAGTGGCTTGCTTAAGGTCACATTGCTAGTAATTGCCTAAGGAAGTCTTTGAAACCAGGCCTTCCTGGCTCTAACTGCAACATGCTATCTTCTACATAAATTCAATCCTTCAATGGGCATTCATTAAACACTTAGACAAACATGAATTAAGTGAATCCCTGCCCTCAAGGAGCTTATATTCTAATGTGAAAATTACCTGCGTATAGGAAAGCAAATAGATAATAAATACAAAAAAAGACAGAATTTCCTTAGCAACTGGAAAAAATTATATTGGGATTCCTGTAGCCAGTGAGATCTGAGCTGAAATTTGAAGGAAACTAGAGGAAGGAAGAAAGGAAGGAAACATTTATTAAGGTCCTACTATAGGCATGGCACTGAGCTAAGCATGTTACAAATTTTATCACACTTGAGATAAAAAAAATCCCCAATTTACATTTAAGAAAGCTGAGGTAGATAGGGGTTGCATCGCATGCTGGGTCATATCTAGCGAGTATGGGAGGCCTGATTTAAACTCAACATTCAAATAGAGGGAGAATCTATGAGAGAAAGATGAAGAAGAAATACATTCCAGAAATAGGAGACAACTTATACAATTGCACAGAGCCTGGAGAAGGAATTGTGTATATGTGAATAGCAAGTATGGTATTTTGGCTGAGAGAGTATGTGAAAGAGAGAAAGTACATTTCACATTGTTTCATATATTACACAAAATAAATTTTAAAAGCACATATTATTCAAATCTTCAAATGCTTTATTTAGTAATCACATAATCACATTTCTCATATAGGTTAAATGTTAACGGTTTTGACAGTTTCTGGCTATTTCCCAAGCAATGTACCATAATAGAAAGTGTGCTGGACTTGAAGTTAGGAGATATATGTTTGAATAAGATCTTGAACATTCTATGATCATGAACATATTACCTTATCTCTCTAAGCTAAAGGTATCTCTTAAATAAAAATTCCTTTACTACACAACTTTAATAAGAGTGTTGAAAATAACAAATTGAATTTCCAGTGCCAAGATGGCAGAATAAAGGAGCAACCCTCTCGATCTCTGCCTAATTTTACCTCCAAACAAACACAAAACTGCCTCTTAATTGTGCTAGGAGCAGGGAAGCTACCTACCAGCCTGGCAGGAAAGGTCTGTTTTATCTGGGTGGGAGGGAAATGGGGTCTGGAAGCAACAGCAGCAACTTCTGGGCTCACAGCAAGAGGCCTGATGCAGGACTCTGAGCCTATAATCACCACTGAGGCTTCACCCTACTGCAAACTAACAGCTCCCTGGGCTAGTAAGGAGTCTTAGCAGCATGGCAGGGACCCTCACCTGGTACCCCATAGCTAGTTGAGACCACCAGGGATGCTCTGATCCCACTACTGATAAGTAGTGACGCCCTACCCAAAACTGGTCAACAGTACGTTCTTGCTCCTTTGACTTCCCACGAGAGAGACCCTTTCCCAGGGCAAACCAGAAGCAAGGGGCTCCAACCATCAGAAAATCACAACAAAATTACCCTTTCAGGGCCTACTAGCAGAGGGATGTTGTAACCATAGCAACCCAGCAGCAGGACCCCTACACTTGGGCAGAATGAAAACAAATTTACTCCTCCAGGGCTTGCTAACAGAGCAACCCAGCACCAGGACACCACCCCTGGAGAAGGCCAGCCCAGCCCACAACCAGTGTAGGCCAAAATGGAGGACTAACCTCCCCAATATCAATCAGAAGGAAAGCTTGCTCTACAGAGAAAGCAAGCAGCTAAGTCCTGAAGCCAAGTAAAAGCCACAAGTAAGACTCAGAGTCTCAGCACAAAACTTTGGGACAGTGCAATAGAGCCCAACTCTCTCATAAAAATGTTAAGGCACAAAAATGAGCAAAAATTAAAAAAAAAATACAAAAAAAAAAGTTTGACTATTGACAGTTACTACAATGATAGGGAAAAAAATCAAA
This sequence comes from Dromiciops gliroides, assembly GCF_019393635.1. Lineage (NCBI taxonomy): Eukaryota > Metazoa > Chordata > Mammalia > Microbiotheria > Microbiotheriidae > Dromiciops > Dromiciops gliroides. The sequence continues at coordinate 101,467,370 of NC_057863.1, read as the reverse complement.
GCATAAACATAGAGGAGGACAATAGTAACAAAATGGCTACAAGTGAAGCTTCAAAGAAAAATGTAAATTTGTCTCAGGCCAAAAAAGAATTCCTAGAAGAGCTTAAAAAGGATTTTAAAAAGCCAATTAGACAAGTAGAAGAAAAATTGGGGAAAGAAATAAAAGGAATACAAGAGAACCATGAAAAAGAAAAATGAAATTTTACTGAGGAAGTAATTCCCTAAAAAATGGATTTTGCCAAAATGTACAAAAAATGTGTACAAGTTCAGTCAAGAAAATAATTCTTTAAAAATTATAATTGAATAAATGGAAACTAATGAGACAACAAGATACAATAAATCAAAATCAACAAGTAAAAAAGAAGAAAATGTGAAATATCTCACTGGAAAAACAACTAACCTAAAAAAGATCCAGGAGAAATAATATAAGAATTCTTAGACTATCTGAAAGCCATGATAAAAAAAAAAAAAAGCTTGGACAATATCTTTCAAGAAATTATCAAAGAAAACTTCCCTGAAATATTAGAATGAAGGGCAAAATAGAAATTAAAAGAATCCACTGATCACCACCTGGAAGTGATCCCAAAATAAAAACTCCCCAGAACATCATAGCCAAATTTTAAAGGTAAAAGATAAAGGAAAAAGTATTGCAAGCAGCCAAAAAGAAACAATTCAAATACCATGGAGCTACAGTCAGAATTACACAGGATTTGGCAGCATCCACATTAAATAATTATAGGGCTTTGAATATAATAAACCAGAAGGCAAAGGAGTTAGGTTTACAACCAAGAATCACTTACCCAGCAAAACTGAATATATTTTTTCAGGGGGGGAAAGGATATTTAATGAAACAGACTTTCAAGTATTTCTGATTAAAATTCCAGTGTTGAATAAAAATTTGACTTCCAAATACAAGACACAAGAGAAACATAAAAAGGTAAAAAAGAAGCAAGAAAGAAAAACTGTAAGAAACTCTATAAGGATAGACAGTTTGTATTTTTATATGATAAGATAATATTTGTAAGTCTTAACTTTTTTATAAGAGCAATTAGAAGGAGTAAACATATAGAGAGAGTGTGATGTTTAAAAAAATCTACCTGTGATACCTAAAAATATAGTTAGTGGTCACCTTAAATTAGAAGCTCATAGCACTAGACTTTGGGCATTAAGTATTTATTAAAGTATATTAGAGGTTAGTAAAGAGAAAACATGGAGAAAGAAAATCTGTATACTTTATCTGCCCCTGCTGCCAACAGCTGGTTCCCAAACAAAAAAGGCAGATTCTCAGTTTCCTAGAGAGGAAGCTCTGGAAGAGGGTAGTCCCCACACACAGGTCCAAGGTAATTGGCTAGTCCATTGATTGACATGACTTAAAGGCAGTCCATAAATAGAAGTAACTTCCAGATGCCAGGCAGTTTCTGGAGGCTGGTCACATGCTTTCTCCTAATGGTTGAGCTACCCTGGTTCTCACAATGTCTTTCTCAGCAGGGGGGTGGCACCCTGATTCTCACACTCCCCCTGTGCTTCATGAAGAAACATTATTTCCTTACATGAAGCAATAACATTACAGATACTTATGACTAACTAAGTAAAGGGAATGAAAAGAGAGAAAAAGAAATTGAGCGATGCATTAACAAAGGCTAAAGGTGGCACTCCCCTTTTAGCAGGTGGACATTACAAACAGAAAAACTAAAGGGGGAACTCTCCTTTAGTAAGTGGACATTATAAACAGTGTATGCAATGGGGAAAAGGAAAACAGGAAAATGTCCATTTAAGTCTTTGGACGTCTTTTCTCAGATGATTCTTGGGATGTCCACTGGGTGTAGTTGTGGAATGGAAGTCTTTAAGGTGATCGTAAAGTCCCTTAGGTGTTTCAGATACTGATAATCGGCTGGGAAATTTTCCTACAAAATTGAGCTTAACACAACTTTAAATAGCTTTGCCAATAATCAAATCAAACAATGAGAGTTTTCAAAAACATGTCTAAGGAAATTCAGCATCTTTTGGAGATTTTACAATTATTGCCCAGGTGTTATTCATGAAACACATAATAAAAACAAAAAATGAAACATTCTCTAAAACTTAATATTACTACACATTCCCCTGTGCAGAATAAATTGAGAAGACAATTGTGATATTAATTTAGTAAATAATATTTATCTTTGTTTCATGACTTTTTGCATCATCTGCCTAATTACCCTCATGCCATTATGAGAAATTATAGGATCTAATTATAGGATCTAATATAATTGGTAGCAGATGTCAAGGTCAAATCCAACATTGTATTTATCATGACATCTGAGATAATTATGGTGGTTACCATAAAAGAAAAGAGAAGAAACTGAGTCAGGCCTAATCAGATGCATAGAATTGAGATGTCCATGACATCAGGCATGTAGGAGGGGGAATTGAAGTCAGGTGTCGAATGAGATGGCATAAACTGTCCACCTGGTGCCATGTGGGGGAAAATTAAACCAAGAAAATTCAACCTCAGCTCTTGTCAAGAGCCATTTTCTTGGCCTTTCCCAACACAGTGCAGTACTTGAACTTTGTGCATGTCTCCCCTTTTTGTGACAGTTCAATGTCTGTTCTTGTATGTATTCCTCTTGTGATTGGCTGTCGTCTTGGGCAACTGACATCTGATAACTCAGAATGAAGGCAATGAATGTCTTAAATGGCAAGTTCCCATAATCCAAGTCTCATATGGATTTAAAACCCAAGGATAAGAATGATAGCAAAAAATGTGAATTTTCTTTGACTCAGAGTATAGTATACAATATTCAATAATTTTAAATAATAACTTTTTTCCTAAGTATACAACTACCTTTGTGAAAAATCAGAACATAATTTAATACAAGTTAAAATACAATCTTAAAAGAATTAGAATCTCTATGAAAATAAGCCTATACTATTGAGTTCAAAATGTAGTTGCAATAGCATAAAAATGAAACACTATGTAACATTTGAACTGACTATTTTTAGTAAGTCTAGAACATTTTTTATTTTGATATCTAAAATTCCCAAATCACATATTATTATTTTGTAAAATATGTCCCTATTTATGGCAATAATAAATTCGATTACATAAATATGAAGGCACTTATGCAAATGTTCCCCTTTTTATTTTCTTTTTTTATTAATGTTATTGCTTCATGTAAGGAAATGATGTTTCTTTGTGAAGCACAAGGGGGAATGTGAGAACCATGGTGCCACCCCCCTGCTGAGAAAGACATTGTGAGAACCAGGGCCCTGTCCCCTAGTAAACATGTGGCTTGGTGTCCAGAAGTCGTCACTAGTCATAGAACCACCTGTAAGTCATGTCAATCAATTCTACCAGCCAATTAGCTTGGAACTGTGTGTGGGGACTCCCCTGCTTCCTGTTCCAGGGGGCCTTCTGGGAGAAGCTGCTGAGGATTTCTCTTTTTCATTCACAGATATCGGGTTGGTGGTAGAAAGAGAGAGGAAAGGAGATAGGCTGTACTCTTACTCTTTAATAAATGCTTAAAAGCCTAAACTGTTGCCCAATTTATCAGTAAATCTTAGCTAATTTCTCCCCCACACTGGGGTCAGGTCAGGCAACCACACACTAGATTTTAAACATCACGAGAGGGAGAGAGAGAGGATGTGGTCATGCTGATACTGAAGGTGATATTGAAGGAATGGTAATATTTGTAAGTCTTAATTTTATTATAAGAATAATTAAAAGGCATATATGTAGAGGGTGTGGTTATAGAATGAAATTGATGGGACAACACAAAAACATAAAGGATAAGAAAGAAATTGCATGGAAGAAGAAGAGGGGAAATTGAATGGGGTGAATTGCCCTCCCCCCCCCCCACAGACAAAAGAGACAATGAAAAAACTATCATAATGAAGGGGAAGACAGGGTGATGGGCAAAGATTAAACCTTACTCTCATCAAAGTTGGCTCAAAGAAGGAATAACAAACAAACTCAGTTGGATATAGAAATCTATCTTACCCGATGTGGGAGTTTAAAAATAGAAGGGGATAATAGGAAGGGAAGGGAGGACTGATACAAGAAAGGGGATATTGGAAAAGGCAGTAATCATAAGTAAAACACTTGTGAGGACAGAAAGGCTGGGGGAAAGAGTAAGGGGGGAATAAACAGTTATAAAAATAGCATGGAGAAAAATAAAGTTAGTCATCATAACTATAAATGTGAGTGGGATGAACTCAAACCATTAAATGGAAATGGATTGCAGAATGGAATAAAAACCTAAACCCTACAATATTTTGATTACAAGAAACACGTTTGAAGTAGAGAGATACACATACAGTACACATAAGGGTCTGGAACAGAATCTATTATGCTTCAGCTAAAGCAAAGAAAGCAGAGGTAGCAATCATGATTTCAGTCAAAGCAAAAGCAAAAACAAATCTAGTTAAAAGAGATAAAGAAGGTAATTATATCTTGGTGAAAGGTACCATAGACAATGAAGTCATATCAATACTTAACATATATGCACCAAATAGTATAGCATCTAAGTTTTTGAAGGAGAAGTTGAAAGAGTTACAGGAGGAAATAGATGATAAAACTATCCTAGTGGAGGAACTTAATCTTCCCTTCTCATAACTGTATAAATCTAACCAAAAAATAAGCAAGAAAGAAGTTGAGGAAATGAATAAAATTTTAGAAAAGTTAGATATGATAGAACTTTGGAGAAAACTGAATGGGAATACAAAGAAATATACCTTCTTCTCAGCAGTACATGAGACCTACACCAAAAATGATCATGTAATAGGGCATAAAATCCTTACAGCCGGATGCAGAAAAGCAGAAATAGTAAACACATCCTTTACATATAACAAAGCAATAAAAATTACATTAAATAATGGAGAATTGGGAGATTAAAAATATATTGGAAATGAAATACTCTGATCCTAAAAAAAACAAGTGAGTTAAAAACAAATCATAGAAACAATCAATAATTTCATTAAAGAAAAGACAATGATGAGACAACATATCTAAATTTATGTGATGCAGCCAAAGAGGTACTTAGGGAGAAATTTATATCCCTAACTCCTTAGATCAATAAAAGAAAGAAAAAGAAGATCAATGAATTGGACATGCACCCCACCTCCCAAAAAAAGCAACCAAAAAAGAAAACCTAGAAAATGAACAAATGAAAAATCCCCAACTGAGCAGCAAATTGGAAATCCTGAAAATCCAAGGAGAGATTAATAAAATTGAAAGCAAGAAAACCTTTAATTAATAAATAAAAGAAGAAGCTGGTTTTATAAAAAAACAATAAAATAGATTAACTATTGATTGATTTGATCAAAAAAAGGAAAGATGAAAACCAAATTACTAGTATCAAAAATGAAAGGAGTGAACTCATCACCAATGAAGAGGAAATGAAGACAATTATTAGGAAAATTTTTGCCCAATTATGTGCCAATAAATTTGACAATAAAAATGAAATGAATATCTACAAAAATATAAATTACCCACATTAACAGAAGAAGAAATAAAACATTTAAATAACCCAATTTTAGAAAAACAAATTGAACAAGTCATCAAAGAACTTCCTAAGAAAAAAATCCCCAGCACCAGATGGATTCATAAGTGAATTCTACCAAACATTTAAAGAGCAATTAATTCCAATACTATATAAATTATTTGGAAAAAAGTGGAAACCTATCAAATTCGTTTTATGAGACAATATGATGCTGATACCCAAACCAGGGAGAGCCAAACCAGAGAAAGAAAATTCTAGGCCAATCTTGCTAATGAATACTGATCCAAAAAACTTTAATTAAAATAGTAGCAAAAAGTTTACAGCTATACATCACAAGGATCATACATTATGAACAGGTGGGATTTATACCAGGAATGCAGGGCTGGTTCAATATTAGGAAAACTATTAGCATAATTTACCATATCAATAAGAAAACTAACAAATCCTATGATTATCTCAATAGATGCAGAAAAGGCCTTTTACAAAATAGAGCACTCATTCCAATGAAAAACACTACAGTAGGCAGCTGGTGGCACAGTTTATAAAGTGCAAGAACTGGATTCAGAAGGACCTGAGTTCAAATCTGATCTCCGATACTTTACACTTACTGGCTGTGTGACCCTGAGCAAGCCACTTAACCCTCATTGCCCCCAAAATAATTAACAACAACAACAGCAACAACAACAACAATAATAATATAATAATAATACAATTAGGACAGCTTGGTGGCGCATGTGGATAAAGCACCAGACCTGGATTCAGGAGGACCTGAATTCAAATCTGGCCTCAGACACTTGATACTTACTAGCTATATGACCTTGGGCAAGTCACTTAACCCTCATTGCCCTGCCCCAAACATACACACACACACACACACACACACACACACACACACACACACACACAGGAGACGAGGGCATAGGAATAAAAGGAGATGACCTTAAAATGATAAGTAATATTTTTCTAAAACCATCATCAAGCATTATCTGTAATGGAGACCAGCCTTCCCAATACAATCAGGGGTGAAGCAAGAATGCCCATTATCAACTCTATTATTTAATATTTTACTAGAAATGTTAGGAATAGCAATAAGAGAAGAAAAAGTAATTAAAGGATTTAGAATAGGTAATGAGGAAACAAAACTATCACTCTTTGCAAATAATATGATGTTATACTTATAAAATCCTACAGAATCAACTAAAAAGCTTCTTGGAATTATTAACAACTTTAGCAAATCTTCAGGATACAAAATAAATCCACATTATTCATCAGCATTTCTCTATATTACCAACAGAGTCCAGCAACAACAGATAGAGAGGGAAATTCCATGTAAAATAACTTTGTCCAATCTAAAATATTTTGGAGTCTACCTGCCAAGATAAACACAGGAACTATATGACCAGAACCACAAAACACGTTTCACACAAATAAAATCTGATATAAACTATTGTAAAAAATACTAATTGCATATGGGTAGGCCAAGCCTATATAATCCAAAAGGGAATCCTACCTTGCTTAATTTATTTAATGCTATACCAATCTATCAAAAATATCTTATAGATCTAGAAAAAATAATAAAATTCTTCTGGACATACAAAAGTTCAATAATATCATGTGAATCTATAAAACAAATATGGGAGAACATGGTCTAGCAGTACCAGATCTCAAACTCTATTATAAAGTGGTAATTATCAAAACAATCGGGTACTGGCTAAGAAAAAGAAAGGTGGATAAGTGGAATAGAGCAGGTACAAATTATACTGTAGTAAATGACTATAGTTATTTTATCATATGATAAACCCAAAGACCCAAGCTTTTTGGAACAAAAACTCAATATATAACAAAAACTGCTGGGAAAACTGGAAAACGGTATGGTAGAAACTAGGTATAGATCAACATCTCACACCATATACTAAAATAAGGTCAAAATAGGTACATCATTTACACATAAGGATAAAAAAGCAAATTATGAGAGCATAGAATCTGTCAGATTTATAAGCAGAGGAATAATTTGGGACCAAAGAAGATATAGACAGTAAAACAAAATGTAAAATAGATCATTTTGATTATATAAAAGTAAAAAGATTTTGCACAAACAAAACTAATATAACCAAGATTAAAAGGGAAGCAGCAAACTGGGAAAGAATTTTTGAAACAATTATCTCTGATAAAGGCCTCATTTCTCAAATATATAGAGAACTGATTAAAATTTATAAAAGTACAAGTCATTTCCCAATTGATAAATGGTCAAAGGATATTAAAAGGAAGTTTTCAGACAAAGAAACCAAAGCTATCTATAATCATATGAAAAAGTGATCTAGATCATTATTTTAAGTGGGCCAATGAGGGTCAAGTATAGCTCAGGGTCATATAGCTATTAAGTGTCAAGTGTCTGAGGCTGGATTTGAACTCAGGTCCTCCTGAATCCAGGGCTGGTACTTTATCCACTGTGCCACCTAGCTGCCACCCCTCTAGATCATTATTGATCAGAGAAATGAAAATTAAAACAAATATCATGTATCACCTCACACCTATCAGAATGGCAAATATACCAAAAATGGAAAATAGTGGATGTTGGAGTTGATGTGGGAAAGCTGGAATGTTAATTGCTTGGTGGAGTTGTGGAAAGATCCAACCATTCTGGAGAGCAGGACCCAAACGAATATGGAACTATGGATACCCTTTGATTCAGCAAAACCACTGCTAGGTTTATATCCCAAAGACATCCTCAAAAAGAGAAAAAGACTTATTTGTACAAAAATATTTATAGCGGCTCTTTTTGTGGTGGCTAAGCCTGGGAAATCAAAAGAATGCCCATCAATTGGGGACTGGCTAAACAATCTGTGATTTATGATGGTAATAGAATATTATTGTGCAATAAGAAATGACAAACAGGATGATTTCAGAAAGGCCTGGAGAGACTTGTATGAACTGATGTTTTGTGAAGTGAACAAAACCAAGAGAACATTGTGCACAGAGACAGCAATATTATTTGATAAAGAACTGTGAATGACTTAACTATTCTCAACAATACAATGATCCAAGAAAATTCCAAAGAACTATTGATGAAATATCTTATCCACCTCCAAAGAAAGAACTGATATTGATGGAACAAAGACTGAAGCAAGCTATTTTTCACTTTCATTTTTTTCAAGTTTTATTTTACTAATGACTAATATGGTAATGTTTTACATAATTTTACATGTATATGCTATATCTGATTGCTTACCACCTCAGGGAGGGGAAAGGGGAGAGAGGGAAGGAGAGATAAAAAAATGGAACTCCAAACTATAAATAAAAATATTCATTACTTTAAAAATTTAAAAAATCAAGAAATAACAAATCAAGAAGACCAACATAAACATGGCAGAGTAGGAGAAAACATTATAGTCTAGTTCCTTTACAACTATTGTCAACATAGATCTAAGATAAGCATTAGGAAAAGTAATTATTTGGAAATTTTTAAAAAAGAAACCATAGTAGGTCAATTTTTCCAGACCAAGATCACACATTTCTATTTAAAAATAACTACAAAGTATATGCAATATTTTGGAGCTCAGGTACAAATATATACATTGAAACTACATGGATATACCTAAAACACACACACACACACACACACACACACACACACACACACACGCTCTTTATGGTAAAGACAGACAAAAGTAAATATAAAAATATTAACTGCTTTTAATTAGGCTGAGCCAAAATAATTAAAATTACAATAATATCTAATTTAATCTACATATTCAGTGCCATATCATTCAATTTGTCAAAGTGGTACTTTATAGATCTAGAAAAATAGGAAATAAATAAAAGAAGAAGAAAGGGACCCTAGCAGTACCAGATTTTAAACTATACTATGAATCAGTAATCATCAAAACAATTTGGAAACCATTAAGAAATACAGAGGCATATCAGTAGAATATATGTACATAGCATGTATTCACAAACAAACCTAATAGGCTATTGTTTTATGTTGTTGTTGTTGTTGATCCTTCATTTTCAAAGAGGACCAATAGCATTGCTTGATGATGTCTTGACTTGTGCATGAATTTAAGTGAGGCAGAGTTGCATACATTTGTCAGCATCACTCTTTCTAGAATCATTGAAGTCCAGTGGCAAGACAAAAGTCAGTAAGACTGGTAATGGCCTGGGATACAGTTGAAGAACTTGGTGTTTTTGAAGGCTGACCAAGCTCTAAGTACCCCACAGAACCTGCTTCAACCACATTCAGGATAGCTGGAACAAATTAGTCTAACCTCCCATTCTGCTGGGGTATATCTTCACGTTTGGGGTATATATCCCCCTAATTCACAGAGAGTTCTGAGGCCTGTTGGTTACCCTCAATCTGGTTTAGCTTGTCTGTGAGACAATTTTGCTGGGGTGTGGCCACTATACAGGCTACAGCTTCTGGTAGCCACAGGTAGGTACAAGACCCCCTTTTCAACAAAAACTGCTGGGAAAAATTGGAAATCTTGCTGAAATTAGATTTAATACAATACTTCTCTCCATATACCAAGATTAGCTCCAAATATATGCCTAACAGACATAAAGGGTGACATCATAGACAAATTAGAAAGCAAGTATGAAATTACTTTATAGATATCTGAAAAGCAAGATATCATGACAAACTAGGGATAGGTAGGATCATAGGAGATATTTTTTATTATATAAAATTTAATGTTTTTGCTCAAGGAAAACCAATGCAGCTAGGATTACAAGGGAACGGGGTCAGCTAGGTGGTGCAATGGATAGAGCACCAGCCCTGGATTCAAGAGGACCTGAATTCAAATCCAGCCTCAGACACTTGACACTTACTAGCTGTGTGACCCTGGACAAGTCACTTAACCCCGGATGCCACACAAGAAAAAAAAAAAAGGATTACAAGGGAACCAGTTAATTTGGGAGGGAGGGGAAATTTCTGTGGAAAGTCTCTCTGAATAGTTATCATTTCCAGGATTTGGATGCAATTGACTCAAGTATATATGAATTCAAATGATTTTCTTTTGACATATGGTCAAAGAATATGAACAGGCAGTCCTCAAGGGAATGAATTTGAACTATTAATAAGCATAAATAACAAAAATTTCCCTTAATAATTAATAATTAGAGAAATTCAAGTTGAAACAATTCTAAGGTTCTATCAGATTGGTAAATATCACCTCCAAAAAGGGAAATTACAGTTGTAAGAGGGCTTATGTGGGAAATGTATATCACTGCACTTCTGGTGGAGCTGTTAATTTGTCCAAAAATTCTGAAAAGCATTTTGGAACTATGTTTCAAACCTTACTAGACTGTTCATGTCCTTTGACTTAGCAATACCATTAATTGGTATATACTACAAAGAGATCAAAGTAAGATGAAAAGGACCTATACATTTATGAAAAAATATATTGTAAATCTATTTCTTTGGTGTCAAAGAATTGGAACCTAATGGCATGGTTTTTTATCTTTTTGGGAATGACTAAACATATTATGTGATTTGTGAATTCACCAAATGTGATGATGATGATATGAAAATGTTGGGCTATAAGAAATAATAAAGCATATGTTTTCTTTTTCTTTTTTTTCATGGCAATGAAGGTTAAGTGACTTGCCCAGGGTCACACAGCTAGTAAGTCTCAACTGTCTGAAGCTGGATTTGAACTCAGGTCCTTCTGAATCCAGGACTGGTGTTTTATCCACTGTGTCGCCTAGCTGTCCCAAAGCATGTTTTCAAGGAAAACTGGAGAGATTTGTATGAACTGACAGAGTTAATTGATCACAACCAGGAGAACATTTTATATAATAAGGGCATTGTAAAAATTAACAATTTCAAAAAACTTAAGATCTCTGACCAATAAAATGATTCCTGAGGACTCGTTATGAAGGCTACCTAACCCCTGACAAAGAGTGGCTTAAAATCTGAGGATTTTTGAGGCAGATTCCTGGATATGGCCAATGCACTTGATTCTGAATGTTTGTTATGAGGTACAGTACTGGAATAAGGATTTGGAGGGAGAGAAAATGCATTTTATTTCAAATAAATAATTTTTTTAAAAAAAGAAATAAAGCAATAAATTAAAAATCTTTGTGGTCTTAAAGTAATACAGACATCTCAAATATCAACCAACCACTTACACCTTCCATATCTACCTTTATTGTTCTCCTAGAAATGCTCCAGTATTTATGAGTCCTAAACTTTTATCATTCTTCCTCTTCAATATATGAATGTAGAAATCTGGTCAGCCCATAAATCCATACAGTTATGCTTCCAGTTAAACCAAAATTTCATATCCGCTCTTCTACTTAATCAATAAGCATCTATTAATATGTTATTTTGGGCTAGGCATCATGATAGATATTAAGCATAAGAAGACAAAATCTTTGCCTCTTAAAGAACTCATACTCTATTAAGAGAGAAAACATACATGTATATGGGTTTATAATAAAGCATTTATAAAATAAAATGTGAGGGGTTAGCAAAGCACTAGCTACTAGGGGTACCACGAAAGCTCTGTTGCAAAAAAAAAAAAAAGTAGTGGTTGAGTCTAAGTCTTAAAAGAAGAACAGATTTGAAACATGAAAGTGAGGTCAGAGGACATTCCAGACATGAGAAATAGTCAGTGAATAATCAGATATATTTTATGTAAATTGTTATGGTGAGGAATAGTAAGAAGAATAATTTGACAATACTATAGAATTCACGGAAAAGAATGTTATGCATTATAATACAAAAAAGCTAGCATGGGATTATATTTTTCCAAACAATGGAGGTTATAATATTCTCAGTCTACCCTCCCATGGTGACAGTATGTTTTATCATATTGGGAACAATAGAAAAGCCAGAACATGTCTAGAGCAGGATGATTAGAAATCAAAAGTATCTCATAGGAGAACTTAGTCAAAGTTATTAAGGATGTTAATGTTGAGCCAGTAGTTAAGGGAGATATAATTATTTTTAAATATTAGAAGAGCTCTCATTTGGAAGAAGGATCAGACTTCTATCAGACAGAAATAGAATCAATTTAAAATAAAACTTGACCTGTTTCACTTTTTTACTCTTCAAGACCTCCAATCATATCTTTTATTCTTTAATACAACAATTACAGGGTGGAGAGATAGTGACTTCTACTTCATTGTAGCTTTAATCAGAGACAGTCTGACTGTTTTGGGGGGCTGTCATAGAGGCAATGCATGCTTTGTAGTAAAGATTGAATCATATGACTTTAAAAAAAAAGATCTGGAATTCTATGACCTATTGGAGTCTTGCTGATATCAAAGGAAATTATAGCAATTTTCTTCACCTTCCATCTTTTTTATCAGGAAGAAGAGTTTCTTATACAGTTTTAGAAGAATGCCTGAAGTTCCTTTTCCTGGATTAATGCATAGATAAAATTATCTCTGTACCTATGTAACCAAACACTACTTATAAAACTATCAGTTTATATTTCTCTGGGAGCACATGTTTATACACACACTTATACACACATACATATACGTATATATGTAATCTGCTACAAATATGCTAATATATTACATGTATAATATGTATACATATAAGTATGTGTATATATGGTATGCATGTGGTATGCGTGTATATGTATATATTCCTCCCTTACTATATATATGGTGTGTATATATCTACATATATAGTATTTACACATATCATGTGCTCTCTCTTCATATGTGTACATATATGTATACACACACACACAAACACATATATATTTTTTTCTTCTCTTACAATCATACCATGAGGTTTTTAAAAGGATGATCATATATATTTTACTGAAGTGCAAACTGAGTATTTGAACTGCTGTTCAAGGCCCTACTGTCAAGAAATCATAGTCAATATTTGAGTTCCATTACTTAGATTCCTAGTCCATTGTTTCATACCAATCTGGATAATGGAATTAACAAATAATATCACTTGAAAGTTTCCAAAGCACTCTTGCTGGACTTATATTCTCCCTTGAGCCTGATTGCCCCAAACTCTAAATGATTGAATACAAAATTTTAATTCATTAAGAAGAGGACAAGCAGGTACATTGCAGTATTGTTGTCAAGCTATTGGATTCTGTAGGCACAATGGATAATTAAACTGGTAATGTCTATATCTCAGAAGCTTTGGCTCCTATAATCTTTATTTATTGATTTATAAAACAATTTATTTAGAGGAAAAATGTAATATCCTAATCAACATTTTCTTTTAAGAACAAATAGAGATATGTTGGATATAATTGCATGGTTCTGAATTACATTTGATTAAAGAAAAGGAAGATATGGCAAATCCAGAAACCTAGAATTGAAAGTGGCAATTATGGGTTTTCAATTTATCCCTATTATTTTCCATTTTAGGAATACTTGTTGACCTGTAACTGATACCTAATGAGATGTAGTTATTATAAATAGTCACAGTTTCTTTTAAAATAGTCTAAAATTACAGATAAAATGCTAGTGTTCACTTTATTTTTAATTAAATTCTTGTTTTGAACATTCATTTTCATTAAAAAGAAAAAAGCAAAATCATTTTTACGTATCAGTGAATGGATATATATATTTCCTGCCATCACAAGTACTTTCTAAGTCTTTTTCTACAACAAGTAACACTTCTTTTTAGAGAGTCTCTTCTGCCTCAATTTACTGTTTTGTAATATTTATTTATTTACTTGGTGAACTCTCCTGGTAGAATGTAAGCATGTCAATTATTAAGACTATCTCCTTCTTGCCTACATATTCCCAATACTTGGTTATTGTCTTGGGAGTACTTAATAAGAACTTGTTGAAAGTACATTTATTTTCATAAATTTGTGAAATCATGATATTTCTTAAAGTGGATTGTGTAAAATATTATATAAGTGAACTGTTCAATAAATGGTACTCAACTAGAATTATCTACACTGAGATATATATGTATGAATTCATGGAAAAGGTGAATTATGTCCAAAGTAATCCCAATTAAGAGTCACAAGACAAGGAAATGATTATGCCTTTTGAAGAATAAGATATATCATATGCTATTCCTTAGAGATTTAATTTTTTTTGTGGGGCAACGGGGGTTAAAGTGACTTGCCCAAGGTTACACAGCTGGTAAGTGTCAAGTGTCTGAGGCCAGATTTAAACTCAAGTACTCCTGAATCCAGGGCCAGTGCTTTATCCACTGTGCCACCTAGCCACCCCGAGATTTAATTTTAAGTAAACTTTATTGAAGTATAAACCTTTAAAATTCAAAAAACAAGTATATGACATATCAGCTGAATCTCAATTTACTACTCTAATTCATAGAATCACAAAATCTCAGAGCCTGAAGATATTTCAGAAACTATTCCCCAACTCATACCAAGCTATGAACCTCTACTACAATACTCCCCCAAATTAATCATGCTACCTTTTCTAGAAGAAAAGTAATGGAGAGTCCATTATTTCCTTACAGAGAGTAAAGATCTGTCTCTGCAACTTCCAACAATTCCTCCAAATTCTTCCTTATAATAAGTCTAATCCCCCTTATACATTATAGTCTTTTAAGCACTTAAAATAGCTATCATATCTCCCATTCCACTGACTCCCCCCTATCCCAAGTCTTCACTTTCTGATCCAAAGAAACTCAACTCCTTCACTTTGTTCTTGTATCCTATCATCTTAAAATCCTTTGCCTTCATTGTGGTCAATATTTTACCACCATTTTTCCTTGAGTATTTTACATCCAGAAGAGCAAATAATTGAGATGTGGTTTGACTAGGGCAGAGTTCATTGGAACTATCACTCTTTTATTCTTAAATGGTATCCCTCTCAATGCAGCACAAGATCAAGGTTATGTTTTGACTTATCGTGCCACTGACTCCTAGTAAATCTATAGTCCTCAAAAACTTTCATTTCCCCCACCCCAATCAAACTTATTTCATCTTGTCTCTTTGCATTGTCTTTGCATTGTCTCTTTGCATACTCATGTAACATGAAAGGATGCTTTTCATCACATAAGGTCTTTTTAGTTCTATACTCTTGTGATATATATATATATATATATATATGAAAGGTTTTACTTCTAAGCATTTATAACTACAAATGCTACCCTTCCTAACCCTTAGTAGTGATTTAATAAATCAATTAAAATAATAGTATTTGCTGCAGAATATATACATGGATACACTTATTTATACCTAGCTACAAATGTTTGCTGGAGCCAGATCTAACCTTCTTGTTTGCATGAACTCATTGCTAAACTGATGGTTTGAGCATTTACACCCCAGAAGTCTACTACAAATTTGTTAATAGTTATCGTTTAATATTTTCAATATATAGAATTTTATTTTCCCAAATTACATGTAAAATACAAATTTTAACATCAATTTGTTAAAACTTTGTGTCCCAAATTTTCTTCCTCCCTTTGTCCTCCCTCCCAAGAACTCAAGCAATTCAATATAAGCTATACATGAGTAGTCATGCAAGATATTTCCACATTAGCCAGGTTGTGAAAGAAAACAGACAAAAACAAAACTTCAGATAAAGGAAATAAAAAAAAAGTTATTCTTCAATCTGTATTCAGATGCCATGAGCTCTCTCTCTGTAAATGGATTACATTTTTCATAAGACCTTTAGAGTTATCTTGGATCATTGCATTGCTGAAAATAACCAAGTCATTCACAGTAGATCATCTTACAATATTGCTGTTATTTTTTATACTATACATTTCACTTTGCATCAGCTCATGTAGGTCTTTCCAGGTTATTCTGATAGCATCCTGCTCATCATTTTTTATAGTAAACTACATTTATATACTACTTTAAAGAGAGATTTCCTTACAATAAACCCATGTGTTTGATTATTGCAACAACAGCAATATATAACATTTATATAGTACCTTATATCTGACAATGAATTTTCTTCACAATAGCACCGCAAAATACCATGTTTTGACATCATCATCAATCAGTCATTATTAATCATCATCTGTCAATCCTCATCATCCTCAATCAATCATCATCACCATCAAACTATCCTCATCTTCATCAACCAATCCCCACCATCATCAATCAGTCCTCATCAATCAATCCTAATAGTTATTTTTTCATGATTGTCCAAAGTGTTAATAATTTACATTCAATGAAAAAGTGTGTTCATACACCTTTCCCCCTCATCCAAGCCCAGTGGTTAAACATTTAACATTACACCCCTGTATTCTAAAAATACTGCTTGAACTCAGTAATGGTGCCCTATAAAGTTCAGGAAATGAAGTCATCATCATACTGGAGTCCTAGTGCCCTTTAGATAATAACAGCAGTGATGACAATGACAACAACAACTACCACAAAAAAAGAATTTGCATAGCACCTTAAAGCTTGCAAAGCATCTTACATCCATTATTTCATTTGGACTTAACTCTCCTTCATTGCTCTATCTATAAATAAGGCTTTTCTCCTTTGCTAGTGTCTTTATGAATTCAAAGTTTATTTCTCCTCCCCTAGGGAATTCCGAATAGCATTCTGTATGTAGATTACCAAGGAGGAGTGGAAGAAAGTAGTAAAATATAAGCATCTCTATTACATTTGTGATTACACACTTCAGAAAATAACTCAAGGCCATTCTTCTGACATTTGATACAAATTGGAAATGTATCTTCAAGTATTAACTCTACTCTGCTTATTTTTCCTGTCTTCAGCTCTACAATCAACCTTCCAAATCTCTAAATCTTTATTTTCCCAATAAGTTTTTCCCTGTCATCAGATGGAAGGGGCATCAAAGTTAGGACACTCAAAATCTAGTGTTAGTACTTAGCCTTCAGCAAATAAGGGAACATTACAATTCCATACTCTCAGCACTCTCACACAATTATTGAACTCAAAGACTTAAAAACATGGATTTTGAAGCAGACATAATATAGTAGCAAATGTGTTTTTCACCAGCAATCATCAAAAAGTAGGATTCATTAGACACATATTTAAGATGGAACTTTTCTGACAAAAAAAGGGGATGGTGAGAAGCCAACATTGGAGCTGCACCACCATGACTGTCTAAGGCATGGTGCCATCATCTGGATAGAGATTCAAGGATCCAGAATTATCTCCTTTGAATGAAAAGTACTGTGCATGGGGTTCCTTTTCCCCACTTGGGTAAGTAATTATATATTCAATAATTTGTAAAGACATTTGCCACCAAATAAGAGAACTGATATATGTAGAAGAAGCTGACCATATCTCCTTATCATTCATAAACTCCTTGAACCAAAGCCAAGTATTGCAGTAA
This sequence comes from Dromiciops gliroides, assembly GCF_019393635.1. NCBI lineage: Eukaryota > Metazoa > Chordata > Mammalia > Microbiotheria > Microbiotheriidae > Dromiciops > Dromiciops gliroides. Next base: position 101,449,663 of record NC_057863.1, on the reverse strand, counting down.
ATGGGCCTCATTTAATCTGTTAAATTTATCATTTGAACCAGCATAGAATTATACTTAGGCAACTATTACATTTGATTTTATTAGATACTGTCCATTATTCTAGCCTGTCAGCATCATTTTTGGATCCTGACTGTCATCTAATGTTTTAACTATACTTAGAGGCAGCACAATATAGTGGAAGTGATATGGAACTTGGATTTGGGATAGACAAGATTTTGTAATCTTGCCTCTGTCACTTCCTAGATGTGTGATCATGGTACATAATATCATAATATCCTCAGCTACAAAAAAAAAAGTAGGGGGCGAGATAATAATGGATATACTATCTTCCTCACAAGACTGTATTATAGACTAAAAGAAATAATGTATATAAAGCATTTTATAGAATTTAAATCACTATATAAATCTTAGACAATTGAGTCTACAGATTCAATAGCCCTGTAATCCTTAACCAAGTCATAACCAAGTCCATAACCAAGACCTTAACCAAGTCATAAATAAAAATGTTAAATACCACAGGGACAATAGCAAATCCTTGTAGCACTGCACTAGAAATCTCAATCTATATTGGCATTGAGTCATTAGTGAATATTCTTTGAATCTAGTTAGTTACTCAATTGGTTTCAATATCTTTCTGATTTAAACTTGATAATTCTAGAGGGATTCGGATATTATGTATGTTGTCTTTATCTCTCCTAAAATTTAATAACAGGATACACATTTTCATTTAATACTTAATAGCCCATTATCAGGTTCCCCACTGTCTGAGAATAATCCTGCTCATAAGATATTTTTTCAAGCTGCATGACCATTGGAAATTTACTTTTTCCCCCTTTCTGGGAAATTTTCTTGTTTATAAAATACAAGTGTTGCACTAAGTAAATTCTAGAGTCTCATGCAGTTCTTTTTTTCTGTGATATACCTATAGTTGTACTTTTATTTTTTAAGTATTTTATTATTTTCCAGTTACATGTAAGGACAGTTTCCAACATTTGTTTTCATAGGATTTCTAGTTTGAAATTTCTCTCTCACCCTCCCTTCCCTTTCCCCTCCCCAAGATGGAAAGCAATCTGATACAGTTTATATAAATACAATCACATTAAGCATATTTCTGAATTATTCATAATGTGAAAAAAGAATCAGAGCACAAAGGAAAAACCTCAAAAAAGAAGGGGAAAAACAGCCCCCAAATAGAAACAGTATTGTTCAATCTGCATTCATAATCCAAAGTTCTTGTTTCTTGCTGTTGTGAATATTTTCTATCATGAGTTCTTTGAAATTGTTTTGGATCATTGCACTGCTGAGAGGAGCCAAGTCTATCACCATTGTTCATCACACAATGTTGCTGTTACTGTGTATAATGTTCTCCTGGTTCTGCTCCTCTCAGTCAGCATCAGGTCATATAAGTCCTTCCAGGTTTCTCTGAACTTCTTCTGATTATTGTTTCTTACAGGACAATAGTATTCCATTACATTCATATACCACAACTTGTTCAGCCATATCCCAATTGATGGGCATTCCTTTGATTTCCAAATTTTTGCCACCAAAAAGAGAGCTGCTATAAATATTTTTTTACAGGTGGGTCCTTTTCCCTCCTATATGATGTCTTTGGGATACAGACCTAGCAATGTTACCACTGGGTCAAAGGATAAGGACAGTCCCATAACCCTTTGGGCATAGTTCCAAATTGCTCTCCAGAACAGTTGGATAGGTTCACAACTGCACCAACAATGCCTTCGTGGTCCAATTTTTCAACAGCTTCTCCAACATTTGTTATTTTCCTCTCTTGTCATATTAGCCAATCTGATAGGTATGAGATGCTACCACAGAGTTGTTTTTATTTGAATTTCTCTAATCAATAGTGATTTAGAGCATTTTTTCATGTGGCAATAGATAGCTTTGATTTCTTCATCAGAAAATTACCTGTTCATAACCTTTAACCATTTCTCAACTGGGGAATGACTTAAATTTTTAAAAATTTGATTTAGTTCCCTATATATTTTAGAAATGAGGCTTTCATCAGAAATACTGGCTGGGAAAATTGTTTCCCAGCTTCCTGCCTCCCTTCTAATGTTGACTACATTGCTTCTGTTTGTACAAAAACTTTTTTAATTTAATGTAATAAAAGTCATCCATCTTTCATTTCATAATATTCTCTATCTCTTGTTTGGACATATATTGTTTTCCTCTCCATAGATCTGAGAGGTAAACAACTCCTTCTTCTTCTAATTTATCTATAGCATCAGCCTTTATCTCTAAATCTTGAACCCATTTTGACCTTCTTTTGGTATACAGTGTAAGATTTTGGTCTAGGCCTAGTTTCTGACATACTATCTTCCAGTTTTCCTAGCAGTTTTTGTCAAATACTGAATTCTTATCCCAGAAGCTAAAGTCTTTGGGTTTATGAAACAGTACATTACTATTATCCTTTACTACTGTGTCTCCTGTGTCTCACCTATTCCATTGATCCACAACTCTATGTATTAGCCAGTAGAAAATAGTTTTGATGATTGCCACTTTATAGTATAGCTTCAAATTTGGTACGACTAGCCCACCTTCCTGTGCATTTTTTTCATTACTTCCCTTGATATTATTGACTTTTTGCTCTTCCAGATGAATTTTTGATATTATTATTTCTAACTCTATAAAATAATTTTTAGTAGTCTGATTGGTATGGCACTTAATAAGTATATTAATTTAGGTAGAATTGTCATTTTTATTATATTAGCTTGGGCCAATCCATGAGAAATTGATATTTTTCCAATTACATAGATATGATTTTATTTATGTGAAAAGTATTTTGTAATTGTGTTCATAGAGTTCCTGGGTTTTTCTTGGAAGGTAGACTCCCAAGTATTTTATATTATCTACCATTACTTTAAATGGCCTTTCTCTTTCTATCTCTTGCTGCTGGACTTTGTTGATCATGCATAGAAATGCTGATGCTTTATGTTGGTTTATTTTATATGCTCAAACTTTGCTAAAGTTGTTAATTGTTTCAAGTAAATGTTTAGTTGATTCTCTAGAATTCTCTTTGTATACCATCATATCATCTACAAAGAGTGATAGTTTTGTTTCCTCCTTGACCATTCTAATTCCTTTAATTCCTTTTTCTTCTCTGATTGCTACTGCTAACATTTCTAGTACAATATTAAATAAAAGAGATGATAATAGACATTCCTGTTTCACCCCTGATCTTAATGGGAATGCCCCTAACTTATCTCCATTACCTATAATGCTTGCTGATGGTTTTAGGTAGATACTGCTTATTATTTTAAGGAAAGCTCCACCTATTCCTAAGCTCTCTAGTGTTTTTATTAGGAATGGGTATTGTATTTTGTCAAAAGCTTTCTCTGCATCTATTAAGATAATCATATGATTTTGGTTAGTTTTCTTATTGATGTGGTTGATTATGTTGATAGTTTTCCTAATGTTGAACCAGCCCTGCATTCCTGGTATAAATCCCACCTGGTCATAATGTATTATCCTGGTGACCACTTGCTGTAATCTCCTTGCTATTATCTTATTTAAGATTTTAGCATCAATATTCATTAGGGAAATTGGTCTATAATTTTCTTTCTCTGTTTTGGCTGTGCCGGGTTCTGGTATCAACACCATATTTGTGTCATAAAAGGAATTTGGTAGAACTCCTTCTTCACCTATTTTTCCAAATAATTTTTATAATACTGGAATTAATTGTTCTTTAAATATTTGGTAGAATTCACTTGTAAACCCATCTGAACCTAGAGATTTTTTCATAGGGAGTTCATTGATGGGTTTTTCAATTTATTTTTCTAAAATGGGCCTGTTTAAAGTTGTTATTTCCTCTTCAGCTAACCTGGGAAATTTGTATTTTTGTAAATATTTATACATTTCATTTAGATTGTCAAATTTATCGGCATACAGTTGGGCAAAATAACTCCAAATTATTGCTTTAATTTCCACTTCATTGGTGGTGAATTCAACACTTTCATTTTTTTATACTGGTACTTTGGTTTTCTTCTTTGTTTGTAAATCAAATTAACCAAAGTTTTATCTATTTTATTGTTTTTTTTTTAATAAAACCTGCTCTTAGTTTTATTAATTCTATAGTTTTCTTGCTTTTAATATTATTAATTTCTCCTTTGACTTTCAGGATTACTAATTTAGTATTTAACTTGGGATTTTAAATTTGTTCTTTTCTAGCTTTTTTAGTTCCATGCCCAATTCATTGATCTCTTCTTTCTCTTTTTTATTCATGTAAGCATTTAGAGATAGAAAATTTCATCTAAGCACTGATTTGGTTGCATCACATATGTTTTGGTATTTGTATCATTATTGTCATTCTCTTGGATGGAGTTATTGATTGTTTCTATGATTTGTTGTTTGACCTACTCATTCTTTAGGATGACATTGTTTAGTTTCCAATTAATTTTCAGTCTACCTTTCCATGGCTCTTTATTACATGCAATTTTTATTACATCATGATATGAGAGGGATGCATTTACTATTTCTGCCTTTCTACATTTGACTATGAGGTTTTTGTGTCCTAAGACATGGTCATTTTTTGAGTGTGTGCCATGTACTGCTGAGAAAACATATTCCTTTCTATCCCCATTCAGTTTTCTCCAGACCTCTATCATATCTAACTTTTCTAACATTCTATTCACCTCTTTAACTTCTTATTTATTTTGTGGTTAGATTTATCTAATTCTGAGAGGGGAAGGTTCAGATCACCCACTAGTATAGTTTTGCTGTCTATTTCCTCTTGTAACTCATTTAAATTCTTGCCTAAGAATTTGGATGCTATACCATTTGGTGCATACATGTTTAGTATTGATATTCCTTCATTATCTATCATACATTTTAGTAAGATGTAGTTTCTTTCCAAATCTCTCTTAATTAGATCTATTTTTGCTTTGGTTTGTTTTAGGTAAGGATTGCTACTGATGCTTTTTTTTTTTTACTTCAGCTGAAGCAAAATATATTCCACTCCAACCTTTTACCTTTACTCTATGTGTATCTCTCTGCTTCAAATATGTTTCTTGTAAACCACATATTGTAGGATTCTGATTTATAATTGACTCTGCTATTCCCATCCACTTTATAGGAGAGTTCATCCCATTCATATTCACAGTTGATTATTAACTGTTTATTTCCCTCCATCCTCTTTTCCCCCTATGTTTTTTATTCTTTTTTCCCTTCTTTTACCCTATTTCTCCTGACCAGTGGGTTGATTATGACCATTGTATCCCTCAATCTGCCCTTCCTTTTTTCCCTTCCCCTCCCCCACCCCATGCTTCTTCCCTTCCTTCTATCAATACCATCCTTTTCCCTTTCTCCTTTTGCTTTCTTAAAGAGTAACTTAAGTTTCTTTATACAAATGGGAGTGTATGTTCTTACCTTCCTGAACCAAATCTGATGAGAGTAAGGTTGAAACAATGCTCACCCTTCCCTTCTTTCCCTCTCTTGTAATGGGTTCTTTTTGTGCCTCTTTATATGCAATTAACCCCATTACTCCTTCCCCATCCTCTCCTCCCTCCTAGTCTCCTTTTATTCTTCCCCTTAAGTTTCTTTCTTTTTTTTTCAACAAACATTTATTTTATTTTTTCCAGTTACATGTAAGGGTAGATTTCAACATTCATTATCATAAGATTTAGAGTTCCAAATTTTTCTCCCTCCCTCCCTTTCCTTCGCCTCCACAAGACATCAACTGGGTCCTCCTGTATCCAGGGCCAGTGCTTTATTCACTGAGCCACCTAGCTGCCCACAAAGTTTCTTTTTATCATCATATCAAAGTCAATTTAATAACAATACCTTATTAGAGATACAGATATCAAGAGTTAAAATATTCTCTTCCCTCATAGGGATGTAAACAATTTAACCTCATTGAACAACTTTTCCTCCCTCCCCTTATTTACCTTTTTATATTTCCCTTGAGTCTTTTATGTTAAGATCAAATTTTCTATTCAGTTTTGCTCTTTTTTCAGGAAACATTGAAAGTCTCCTATGTCTTTGAATGTCCATCTTTTCCCCTGAAAGAGAATGCTCAGTTTTTCTGGGTAGTTGATTATTGGTTGCAATCCAAGCTCCTTCACCTTCCACAATATCATATTCCAAGCACTGTGATCCTTTAATGTTGAAGCTGCCAGATCATGTGCAATCCTGATTGTATACCCATGATATTTAAATTCTTTCTTCCTGGCTGCTTGGAATATTTTCTCCTTTATTGATAATTCTGGAATTTGGCTACAAAATTCCTTGGAGTTTTCCTTTTGGGGTCTTTTTCAGGAGGTGATTGGTGGATTCTTTCAATGATGATTTTATCCTCTGATTCTACAATATCAGGGCAGTTCTTGATAATTTCCTGGAATATGGTGTCTAAACTCTTTTTCTGATTGTGGCTTTCAGGTAGTCCAAAAACAGTGAGGTATTTCACATTTTCTTCTACTTTTTTCATTCTTTTTATTCTGTTTGACTAATTCCTGGTGTCTCATGGAATCGTTAGCTTCCATATTTCTGATTTGAATTTTTAAGGCATTGTTTTCTTCACTAAGCTTTTGCAACTTGTTTTCCTTTTGGTCAAATGATTTTTTTAAGGAATTGTTTTCTTCAGTCACTTTTTGTGCTTCTTTTTCCAGAGTAAGTCTCATTTCTCTCATTTCTTTTTCCATTTTTCCTTCTATTTCTCTCATTTGGTTTTTAAAAGCCTTTTTGAGCTCTTCAAGAAGACTCTTTGGTCTTGAGACAACATCATCTTCTCACTTGAGTCTTCACTTGTAGGCATTTTGACACACTCATCTGAGCTTGAGTTTTGGTCTTCCCTTTCACCATAGAAGCTGTCAATGGTAAAGGTCCTTTTTTGTTTATTACTCATATTGTAGCCTATTTTTAAACTTACAAAGATGAAGTTCATCTCTTGAGGAACAGGGGTCATTGTTGCAATCTTCTTACCTCTCTCAGCTGTTCCACTATCAGTGTTGTTGAGTTGCAGCTGTTTTGATCTACAGGTGAGTAGATGATTAGGTTGAGCTTCTCTCCCCTTTAGCCCAGGTGAGACTGACCTTTCCTGAAGTCCCCTAATCTCAAGTAGGAACATTATGTCTCTCTGTCTTTTTGTAGGTTCCGTAGTTCCAGAATCTGTTTAGAAACTTGATTTAATGTTGTTTTTGAGGGAAACATAGGGAAGCTCAGGAAGTTTCCTGGCTTCTCTCCACCATCTTGCCTCCACCCCCAGAACTCTCATGAAGTTCTAAATTGTGGGTTAAATTCTTTCCTTAAATGACATAAATTTTCTACTTTTGATTACTGAGAAATTTTTCTCAATAAAAATTTATGGTCTTTTCATCTTCTGTGGGTACATTTTGGAAAACTAGAACACCGGAAATAGTACTAGGAAGATGTCAAAACATTTACTCAGTTTCTTTTATTTTCTAAATGCTGTTAATTTTCCTTCCTATTCCTTGAGGAAACTTTTTTTTTAATGTGACTTCATATTCAATGGTTTTTATTTGTTTGGTTGGTTTTGGGGCAAGACCTGTGATTTCAAAATTACTGTAAGGATTTCCTGACCTGGGAATTCCATATGAAGAGCAATAATTGATCTAAAACAATGGCCTTCAGGCAGTAAGAATAAAGTAGCTTGCTTTTGATCTAACAGCTAATATGTGTTATTGGTAGGACTTGAATCTAAGTTTTCCTGACTCTGAGTTTCACTGCCTATCCACTAATTCACATTGCCTCCCATGTCCAAGTAATTCATCCCCGCTCCCCTTGTTAGTATATGAGAACAAATTAAGAGCTCTATCAAAACTTGTTCTCTAAATGATCTAGGATCTATTATTTTAAGAATTGTGAAATCTTGTTCTTTTTCTTTGGGCTTTATGTCAACTTTGAGCCTATTTTTCTAGAGTCTGTTTAACCCATTCACAAATCAAACTGACACACCTAATATAAAAGGCTATCCTGATGTGAAAGGGTCATTACAGATGGTAATAATAACATTTTCTTCTTCCTCCTCTTCCCTCTCCTATTCCTTCTCCCCTTCTATCTTTCCTTTTCCTTTACCTTCTTCCATCTTTTCCTTGTCTTTTCCTTGTCTCTACCCTTCCTCCTTTTCTATTTCCTTCTTCTCTTCCTTCGGTTTGATTCTTGAAGAACTTCAAGGTGAATTAATGTAGAAAACTCAAACAATTTACAAAAAATCATAAAGTGATTTCTGGTACTGAAAATAAAACAACCCTTTTTCCTGATTTGGTTATATATGTTACCTAGAAGACTATTTCATAGCATGTGATATATGTTTATTTATAATTATGATTATACATAATTTACTAAATTCTTTTTATTGGATTATAAATGTAAGCCACTTAATTGAGTGCCCTCATTTACTAAAATAGACTCACATTAAAAAAAAACATAGACTACAAAATTTTCCAACTAATGACATCTATTTGACTTTTTATTATTTTATTTTCCTCAGGATTTTTGCCATGCTGATTTTTATGCCAGTCTTCTATTCTCATTAAAATTTCTGTCATACAAAAAAAAATCTTTTGAGGATTTTTAAAGCATAATGCACTCAGTGAAATATAGTAGAGTACTCAAATGTTATATTATTTGACCTACTTTGAAATATAATTAGCTAGTATAATCTACAGGTTTCCAAATATATAATTAAGAAATGTCCAGCTAATCAAAACACTAAATGCTAACAAGTCCAGTTGAGAGTAGTAAAGAACATCATTGTAAATTGTACAATATATTCAATAGAAAATTATTGTCATCTGATTTACATGAAAGACTGCTCATGAAAACATAGGCATTTTACAGTGTTGCTCCAGTCTTATGATAAAAATCAAAATAACAAAAACTATAATAATTAACCCACAGGTTGGTGTGATATAAATGCTGAATTCTTTTTTTTCTGCAAAGTTTTATCCAATATAATTCTTAAAATTATTTTACTTATTTATTTTTTGGTGAGGCTATTGGTGTTGTGACTTGCCCAGGGTCACACAACTAGTGTTGAGTGTCTGAGGTTGGATTTGAACTCATGTCCTCCTGACTCCAGGGCCAGTGCTCTATCCACTCATCCACCTTGCTGCCCCTATCCGATATAATTTTAAAAGAGTTTCTATGTCTCTAACCATCTGAGTAAACATTAGAGAACTTATAATGCATTTCTAGTTAAGATAGGAAAAATAATAGTCATAGTTCCAGAAGCCATTATTAGATACAGAGTTGAATTTGGAACCAGAAAGAACTGAGTTAAAGTTCTGTCTCTGATATATACTGCTAGTGAAACATTGGACCAGTCATTTAATAGCCTACTATTCTAAACCCTCTGACACAAAAAGTTGCAGAAATGGGTGAGTTTCACCTAATCTGGGAATTCTCTTTACCAATCTAATCACAGGTCCAGCACCTATAGCTATTAACAATATTTGGCTTTTTGTTTTGTTTACTTTTAGATTCTTATTATTTTGGGAAATACTGAAAGTACAGCTTACATAGATTTCAGGGAGGCAGTTGTTGTTCAGTCATTCAGTTATGTCCAACTCTTCATGACCTTATGGACCATATAAGCAATGGGGTTTTCTTGGCAAATATAATAAAGTGTTTTGTCATTACCTTCTTCAGTGTATCAAGACAGACAGAGGTTAAATGACTGGCCCAGGGTCTTACAGCTAGTAAATGCCTGAGGCTAAATTTGAATTCACAGCTTCCTGACTATAGACATAGTTCTCTATCCACTGAGCTACCTAGCTGGCAGTAGATAGAATCTAAAGATAGACTGATGGATGAGAGAGAGAGAGAGAGGTATACTAAATGAAAGAACAATTAAATGAATTTGGAAGTAGTTGTAACACTGTACCTAGTGGTGAATAATGTGAAACTTTGAGATCACTATTTCCTATTAATTGAATTTCCTTCCTTATTCGAAGCTGATAGACTATGATCTATCTCCTGATTATTGGAGGAGGGAAGGCATATACTTTATTGAATTATAGGATTATATTTATGTAGCAAGATTTTGTTTTGTGTATTTCAAATTAATCAGAACTTTATTTTTAAAATATTTTTATTTAAGGTTTTGAGTTCCAAATTCTATCCCTCTCTCTCTTCCCCTCCCCCTCTCTGAGGTGTTAAGCAATAAGATATAGGTTATACATGTGAGATTATGTAAGATATTTCCATATTAGTCATTTTATACAAGAAGACTCAAATAAAAGAAAAAAAGAAAGTGAAAAATATCATGCTTCAGACTATATTAAGTCAATATCAGTTCCTTCTCTGGAGCTATATAATATGTTTCAGCATTAATCCTTTGGTATTTTCTTGGATCATTGTATTGCTAAGAATAGCTAAGTCAATCACAGTTCTTCATCAAACAATATTGCTGTCTCTATGCATAATGTTCTCTTGGTTCTATTCATTTCACTATACATCAGTTCCAGTAAGTCTTTCCAAGTTTTTATGAAATCATCCTGCTTGTCATTTCTTCTAACAAAAACATATTCCATTATAATCATATACCACAACTTGTTTAGTCTTTCCCCAAATGATGGCCACCCCTTTGACTTCTGATTCTTAGCCACCACAAAAAGAGCTGCCATAAATATTTTTTGTGAGAAAAGGTCCTTTTCCCTTTTTTGGGATGTTTTTTTGGATATAAACCTAGCAGTGGTATTGCTGGATCAAAGTGTAGGCACAGTTTTATAGCCCTTTGGGCATAGTTTCAATTTTTTTTCTACAGATGGTTGGATCAGTTCACAACTCTACAAGTAGTGTATTAGTGTCCCAGTTTTCCCACATGCCCTCCAACATCCAACATTTTCCTTTTTTGTCATATGAGTCACTCTGATAGGTGTAAGGTGGCACCTCACAGTTATTTTAATTTGCATTTCTCTGCTCAACAGTGATTTAGAGCATTTTTTCATATGACTTTAGCTTTGATTTCTTTGTCTGAAAACTGACTGTTCATATCTTTTAAGTGTTTATCAATTATGGATTAATCAGAACTTTAAACATTGAAAGGCATCCTTCAAAAACTAACTTAAGTGTTGCCCTCTCCCTGGCAACATCCCTTATTTGTCTATCTGGAAGTAATTGCTCCCTCCTCAATCTTTCATTGCATTTTGTTTGGCTTCTCCTTTCAGAACTTCTTATTCTGATTTGCATTATAACTATTTATTTATGTTACTTCAACTAATAATTTGTAAGTTCCTTGAGAACAAGGTTTTATTTCACCTTTGCAAGCTCCAGACATTAGCAGAGAGCTTTGCATAAAGAAGTTGCCTAGTTCATTTTCATTGAATTAAATAGTATAGGAAGGTAGTTATAAGTAGCATGGATATGTGACTATATTACAATAGGTAATTCAGCAATGATTTAAATAAAACTTCATCACCCAAGACCTTTATGTTGTTGTTATTGTTGTTAAATTTGCTTATATCCTGTAGTTTCATTGATGTTTGGCAGAATGGGGAGAAAGTTGGTCTTAGAGACACTAAGGCCATGGTTCAAATGCCACTTCAGAAGTATATTTGATGTATCATCTTGACCAAGTTCCTTAAGCTATTGGGGGCCCCATTCAACTCTTTAAGACTACAAATTGCAGAAGAATTGCTGATCTGAATCAGTTGAGGACTGATATTCATATATATTTTGATATATGTGTGTGTATGTATTTCTTTTTAATAGGAATTCCCTATGTCATGGAATCATAGATGGGGCAAGAATATATACAAATATATTATGTCTGCTTCATTCTTGTACTAGTTTTTTTGTTAAGACTTTTAAAAGTTTAAAGATGAGAATAATAGCAAAAGGAATATTTATATACTCTATACTTGCTGTGATTCTTTCTATGTCTTAAGGACTAGCTTTAGAATCTAACTATATTTGTGATCTTGGGCAAGTCACTTCAATTCAATAAACATATATTTTGTGCCACATCAGCAAAGCACATTATATGTGCTAGGTATATAAAGATTCTTTTAAAAACTCTTTATATCTAAGGTGCTTATAATCTAACAAGGTATGAGGGATGTTCCTTGTACACAAATAACTCAGTTGGTTAACTAAAGGAATACTTCAACAAGTGGGAAGAATAGGACATTTTTTGCAAAAGAGATGTGGTCTGATTGGAATCTTGTAGGAATGGAATCTGGAATCTGTGATTTAGAGATGAGGGGAAAAGTTCATTACAGGCAAATGAGAAGAGCTTGGACAACAGCATGAAGGTCATTGTTGTTGAGACATTTCAGTGGTGTCTTATTTTTCATGATCTCCTTGTGGGGTTTTCTTGGAAAAAATACTGGAGTGGTTTACTATTTTCTTCTCCAGCTCATTTTATAGATGGTAAAGAAAGTTAAGTGACTTGCCCAGGGTTATACAACTAGTAAGTGTTTGAGGCTGGATTTGAACACATGAACATATGTCTTCTTGAATCCAAGCCTAATGTTCTATGCACTGGGCCACCTAGCTGTTCCATAAGAAAGTGGCAGAGGGAATGTTCATCTTAGAGAACTTCAAATAGGAAAGATTGGGTATGAAGTATAGAGGCTTTAGGGAAATAATGAGAAATAAAATGTTTTAGATAAGGTAGAAACAGATTGTGGAGGGCCTAAAGAGAGATATGTAAAAGAAAATAAAATCTTTTGAAATTGGAGAGTGAGATAAGAGGGTACAATTAGAGGTGTACCTAAGGAAGATTATGTGGAGAAGAGTTTTGAACTTTGGAGTAGGGAGAGACTAGTGGCAAGAAGTCCAATAAGGAGATTTTTATGATAGACCAAGTTGTTCGTCCTTTATTCTCTCTTTTTTTGTTGTTGTTTTGGTGAGGCAATTGGGGTTAAGTGACTTGCCCAGGGTCACACAGCCAGTAAGTGTTAAGTGTCTGAGGCTGGATTTGAACTCAGGTCCTCCGGAATCCAGGGCCAGTGCTCTAGCCACTGCGGCACCTAGCTGCCCCAGTCCTTTATTCTCAAAGAGGACCATGACAGTGTTGATGTCATGACTTGTATTGAATTGGATTTAAATGGGAGAGGGCTATGTAAATTCATCAACCTCATTCTCTCCTCCAGACCCATCTGGGTCCAGTGGGAAGATATACATCAGGATGACTAGAGATAGCTCTGGATATTTTAAGGCAATTGGGATTGTGATTTGCCCAGGGTCACAATCTACTGTCTGAGGAGAGATTTGAACTCAGATCCTCCTGATTTCAGGGCCACTGCTTTATCCACTGTGCCACCTAGCTGCCCACTAGACCAGTTAAGAGGTGATGAAAGCCTGAAGCAGGATGGTGTCATTGTGAGTGCAAAGACGAATTAGGACATAAGATATTCTGAAGTTAGAAATGAGAAAACCTCTCAATGTTAGGTTCCTCATATGTGAAATTAGGTGAACCGATTTGTCTCTAATTGTCTTTCTAGCTCTAAATTATTTTCTACTCTACTTCTATTCTTTTCTTTTGTATTCTATTGTATTCATTTCAGTACTTTCTGGCCATAAAAACAATCACATTGGGATTCCCAAGCAACCTTATTTTTATGTCTTTAATGAACCAGATCTGCACATCTAAAGATTTATTTCAAGTAGTGATTGGCTCATTTCTTCGGAGAAGAAGAGAGAGGAGTTTCCATCTATTCTCAATAAGGAATATGACCTCCACCCTCAAAGATACAAAGAGAATCATGCAGTACTATAATGCTAGAATATATTAAGTTTCTATTCATTTCCAGGTAAGAATAACATGGAAAAGAGATGCAATGGCTGTCCTTGGTGAGATTTTATTGAATGAATTGATTGGTTTGCATTTTACATTATTGTAATGGTATTTTATTTAAGAAAAATTTCACAAATCATTTATAAAACATAGCTACCACATCAATTAATAATCACCCATTTACTAAATTATGATGTTGTAAGTAAATATGTACTGAAAGAAATACATCTGTTTTAAACAACATATCCACTTCCTTGCAATATGAGATTCTTGTTCCCAACATATCTGTTTCTTTAATTATACTACTCTCCTAAAAGTTCAACAGGGGGCAGCTAGGTGGCACAGTGGATAGAGTACTGGGCTTAGAACCAGAAAAAATCCTGAATTCAAATCTGTGTGACCCTGGGCAAGTCACTTAACTGTGTTTTATATATAAAATGAGCTGGAAACTGCAAATCATTTGTCAAAAAAAAATAGTCATGACTGAAAAACAACTGAACAACAACAGGCATACAATATACTTCTTTTAAAATCTCCCTCACTCTTGCCATTTGCCCATGTTGAAATGATTCCCGTGGATGCAAAACTTAGCTAAGGTATTATTTTCTTCATGAGGTTTCTTTCTCTAAGAAGAGTTCACTTTCTTTTGCAGGTGTTTTCTAATTTGTATCATAGATATTTGCATTCAACTTTATATAATGTAATCTATTTATATATTATACCTGTTAGACTATAAGCTTCTTGAGAGCAAAGACTGTGCCTTACTCTTGTCTTATGGATGGCACAAGTTTGGTGAATAATAAATACTAGTTGATTAGCTGATTTATTATTAATCTTTGTATCCTCAGTGCCTAATACTGTGCCTTGTACCTTAATGATATTGCTCATTATTTCAGTTTTATAAATAACATTGGAAATTGCATTGACTTCACTAAGCACATAAAGAATACTGCATTTTAACAAATTAAAAATTATTATGCCATACATTTTGGAGTTATATAAACATGAGAATTTTGACCTAGTGGGATGATGACAACTTCCCAAGATGCCAGCCGAAACAAAGAATTCAGAACTCCCTCTCTGCTTGAGAAAACTCATTTTTCTAAATTCTTCATACCCTCTAAAGTCATAGCATTCTTAAAAGAAAAGACAATATTCTTGGTACAATGCTTGAAACTTGTCTCAGGTTTGGAATATACTTTACACTTTTGCCCAGTTCAGAAATAAACAATGCAATCATAGGGAGAAAAAAAGAAAACCACACACCTCCTACACACCACCTTACATGCAATGTGCTCACCCATCAGTTAATAGACTAATGTGTGCATGTATTTTTTCTTCTGAAAAAGGGCTTTCTAGAGAGAACATTTAAAAATGATTGATTATATTAGATATATAACAGTGTTTTTCTCTTGTCTGTCAAAATTTTTCTCTATCCATAACTATATAGCCCATATCTAAAAGCATTTTTATAAATCTTTACTTCAATAACCATTGTATGTTTATGAAAAGTTGAGTGTGACACTATTATATCATAAAATTGTATATAGAGAGCTGGAAGAAATGTTATTGGCCATCAAATCCAACTCATTTATTACCCAGATGAGGAAACTGAGGCCTAGAGGAATTAAATGATTTGGCCTGGGTCTGATAACTAGTGAGTGTCTGTGATGGAATTTGAATTCAGATCTTCTAAACTGAAAGTCCAGCATTATTTCTGCTATGTCATCTCATTTCTTTCAAGTATATGGGCGGGGGGGGGGGGGGGAGATGGAACTGTATGTGATATGTTTAGTAGCCTTTAAATCATCAATATGATGTGATAGCTTTATTAGAGTTTTGATTCCAACCAGTGATAATCAGAAAGATGTATTTTAATTCAACTCAAATCAATAAACACTAATCAAGCACCTTGGGAAGCACTAAAATGAATCAAAGTTTCTGTTTTCAAGTGACAAACAGTTCCATACCAGTAATAAAGAATTTTTCAAAATAACATTTTGGTTTTGCCTCATCCTTTTTAATTTCTATTTTTTGAGTAAATTTATAAGGCATAAAACTCAGTTCAGTAATGAATGTCTATAATTCATAAGCAAACAAAAATCCATACATAGGGTATTTAAAATGATTTTATTGATAGAGGTATATGGGAGAAAATGTTTGGAGACTAGTGGTCTAGAGAAGTATGATTGCTGGAAAAGGGAATGGTTAATCATTGAAGAGAAAAAGCATATTTTAAACAAGAATTTTGTCTGAAGAAACTTTTCATATTTCGTTGGTTTCTTTGGGTTCTGCACTTGTTACAGGAGCTTTTGGCTTCCAGCTTCGAGAGAGAAGATGGCCAATGTCAACCACACTTCTGATTAAGACTAATCTTATCACAATTCATTTATGGGGAAAGTCATGGTGGGAATGTACCATGATGGTAGTATGGCATTTTCTTGCAAATGGAAGTATCATTGTCATGAGCCTATTTTTCCCTCAGCAGGGAGGCATAAAACTTTGCTGACTAAATTAAATCTAATTAAGAAACCTATGCCAGCTTCATGGACTCCCTTGTCTAAGTGAACATTCAAAAAAAAAAATATTCAGAGACATAACCACTACAAATATTCTAACAGACCACTAATACTCAATCCATGGTAGAGCCTTCTAAATTCATATTGGACTAATCAGCCACATCCAAACACACAATATTGTGACTTCAACATTGTGATATAATTGGTACTATTTGAAAATGGAGGAAGACCAACAATGGGGAAAGCAGGACCCCAAGCTTTATATCCAAGGCCTGACCACTCACCAAATAGCAATTCTGCAATGAATATACATAGTAATTAGCAAAGAAGCCTATTTATCCAAGTTATTAGCAAAACAAAAATCATAGAATGTATACATAGGAGAATATAGACCGGACCATTCATAGTGAAGGGACTCTTCCATTGATAATGAGATAATTCAACTCACCAGAGAGAAAGAGATAGAGACAGAGAGAGAGAGAGAGAGAAACAGACAGACAGACATATAGACAGACAGACACAGAAACAGACAGACATACAGACAGAGATAGAAACAGAGATAGAGAGACTGAGAGACAGAGTCAGACACAGGGAGACACACACACATGGAGGGGGGGAGAGAGGGAGAGAGGGAGAGAGGGAGAGAGGGAGAGAGGGAGAGAGGGAGAGGGAGAGAGAGGGAGAGAGGGAGAGAGAGAGAGGGAGAGGGAGAGAGAGGGAGAGAGAGGGAGGGAGAGAGAGAGAGAGAGAGAGAGAGAGAGAGAGAGAGAGAGAGAGAGAGAGAGAGAGAGAGAGAGAGCCCCCCAGATCTCACCTAAAGAGAAACTCTGGGGGCGGAGCCAAAATGGCGGAGAGGAAGCAGCAAGCTGCCTGAGCTCTCCTTCTGTTCCCTCAAAAAGAACATTAAATCAAGCCTCTGGATGGATTCTGAAACTACAGAACCTGCAAAGCGACAGAGAGACACAATCCTCCAACCAGAGATAATTTAGAAGACTTCAGGAAAAGGTCGGTCTGACTCGGGCAAAAGGGAGGCCCAGCGCAGGGCAGCAACCCAGCGCTGAGGGGGTCAGGGCAAGTCAGCAGGAGCTGTGGGCCACAGCCAAACAACTGAGGCCCCTGGAACCTGATTCAAAAATCTGGTGGCCAAGAAGGACAGTTAAAAAACCTACCTGCACCGGCCAGGAGGGCGACGAATGGATCAGGCAGGAACGGACACCAGGAGCGGGTGCCTGGTTGGCAGAGCCCACGCAGACAGGAAGTGCAGGGCGGGGGATCTCCACACACCATAAAGGCCTCAGAGTAAAAACCCGGTTACACAGCACCTATACCCCTGCACAAGAAGCCCAAACAGGGACCCTGGTGCCCCCAGAGCAGACCTCAACTTAAAAAATAAATAAATAAGCTGCAATAATGAGTAAGAAGCAAAAAAGAGCCCTCTCCATTGAGAGCTTCTGTATCAATAGGGAAGAAGCCAATGCAGACTCAGATGAGGACAATACCCTCAAATTGCCTACATGTGAAGCCTCACGAGGGAAGGTGAATTGGTCTCAGGAACAAAAAGCCTTCCTGGAAGAGCTCAAAAAGGATTTCAAAAATCAAATGAGAGAGGTAGAAGAAAAAATGAGGAGAGAAATGAAAGCAAAACAAGAAAATATGAAAAAAGAATCAGCAGCTTGGAAAAGGAAGCACAAAGATTGACTGGCCAAATGGAAAAAAAGTGCATAATTTCACTGAAGAAAACAAAGCCTTAAAAAATTCAGTTGGCCAAATGGAAAAAAAGGTGCATAATCTTACTGAAGAAAACAATGCTTTAAAAATTAAAATTGGACAGTTGGACGATAAGGAATCCATGAGACACCAGGAATCAGTCAAGCAGAATCAAAAGAATGAAAAAATAGAAGAAAATGTGAAATACCTCATTGGAAAGACAACTGATCTGGAAAACAGATCGAGGAGAGACAATTTGAGAATCATTGAACTGCCTGAAAGCCATGATCAGAAAAAGAGCCTAGACACCATATTCCAGGAAATTATTAAGGAGAACTGCCCTGATATCATAGAATCAGAGGATAAAATCATCATTGAAAGAATCCACCGATCACCTCCTGAAAGAGACCCCAAAAGGAAAACTCCAAGGAATATTGTAGCCAAATTCCAGAATTATCAGGTGAAGGAGAAAATACTCCAAGCAGCCAGAAAGAAGCAATTTAAATATCATGGAGCCACAGTCAGGATTGCTCTGGACCTGGCAGCTTCAATATTAAAGGACCACAAGGCTTGGAATATGATATTCCAGAAGGCAAAGGAGCTTGGATTGCAGCCGAGAATCTATTACCCAGCAAAAATGTGCATTTTCTTTCAGGGGAAAAGATGGACATTTAATGACATCAGGGACTTTCAATCTTTCCTGGTGAAAAGACCAGAACTAAATAGAAAATTTGATCTCAACATACAAGACTCAAAAGAAGTTTAAAAAGGTAAACAGAGGGGGGGAAAAAAAAGGTTACCCTATTAGGTTAAACTGTTTATATCCCTACACAGGAAAATAATACTCATAACTCTTAAGAACTGTAAATGTATTTGGGCAGAGAGAAGGACTTTACATAGAGGGTATAAATATATATTGTCTTTGATGTGATGATACAAAAGAATTAAGGGGTTAAAAAGGGAGTCTATGGGGAGGAGAGGAAAGGGAAGGTGGAATAGGATGAATTATATCATATGAAGAGGTGAAAAAAAAACTATTACAATAGAGGGAAAGAAAGGAGGGGTGAACATTGTTTCAACCCTATTCTCATTAGATTTGATTCAAAGAGGGAATAACATATATGTTCATTGGGATAAAGAAACTTAACTCATTCTTTAGGGAAGCAAAAGGGGAAGGGAAAGGGGGGACTGATAGAAGGGAGGACAAAAGAAAGGGAGAAAAGGGTAAAGAAAAGAGAGGGGGGTGATAAAAAGGGAGGGCAGATTGGGGGAGGCAGGGGTAAGAAGTAAAACGTCAGTGAGGACAAATAGGGGGAAAGAAGGGGGGGGAAGTACAAAGGGGGTAAATAGAATGGAGGGGAATAGATAGTCAGTAATAATAACTGTGAATGTAAATGGGATGAACTCTGCTATAAAACGGAAGTGATTTGCAGAGTGGATTAAAAACCAGAATCCTACAATAAGCTGTTTATAAGAAACACATTTGAAGCGGAGAGATACACACAGAGTAAAGGTAAAAGGCTGGAGTAGAATATATTATGCTTCAGCTAAAGTAAAAAAAGCAGGGGCAGCAATCCTTATCTCAGACAAAGCGCAGGCAAAAATAGATCTCATTAAAAGAGATAAGGAAGGAAATTACATCTTGCTTAAAGGTACTATAGATAATGAAGTAATATCAATATTGAATACGTATGCACCAAGTGGTATAGCATCCAAGTTCTTAAAGGAGAAGTTAAATGAGTTACAAGAGGAATTAGACAGTAATACTATACTAGTGGGGGATCTGAATCTCCCCCTCTCAGAATTAGATAAATCTAGCCAAAAAATAAATAAGAAAGAAGTGAAAGAGGTGAATAGATTACTAGAAAAGTTAGACACGATAGATGTCTGGAGAAAATTGAATGGGGATAGAAAGGAATATACCTTTTACTCAGCAGTACATGGCACATTTTCAAAAATTGACCATGTATTAGGGCACAAAAACATCATAGTTAAATGTAGAAATGCAGAAATAGTAAACGCATCCTTTTCAGATCATGATGCAATAAAAATTACATGTAAGAAAGAGCCAGGGAAAAGTAGAATGAAAATCAATTGGAAACTAAATAATTTCATTCTAAAGAATGAATGGGTCAATCAACAAATCATAGAAACAATCAATAACTATATCCAAGAGAATGACAATAATGAGGCAACATGCCAAAATCTATGGGATGCAGCCAAAGCAGTGCTTAGGGGAAAATTTATAGCTCTAAATGCTTACATGAATAAAAAATAGAAAGAAGAGATTAATGAATTGGGCATGCAACTTAAAAAGCTAGAAAAAGAACAAATTAGAAATCCCCAATTAGATACTAAATTAGAGACCCTGAAAATCAAAGGAGAAATTAATGAGATTGAAAGCAAAAAAAACTATAGAATTAATCAATAAAACTAAGAGCTGGTTTTATGAAAAAACCAATAAAATAGATAAAATATTGGTTTATTTGATTAAACAAAAGAAAGAAGAAAACCAAATTACCAGTATCAAAAATGAAAAGGGTGATGTTACCACCAATGAAGTGGAAATTAAATCAATAATTAAGAATTATTTTGCCCAACTATATGCCAATAAATTTGACAATCTATATGAAATGGATGAATATTTACAAAAATCCAAACTGCCCTGGTTAACTGAAGAAGAAATAAAATCCTTAAATAAACCCATATTAGAAAAAGAAATTGAACAAGCCATTAATGAACTCCCTAAGAAAAAATCCCCAGGGCCAGATGGGTTTATGGGTGAATTTTACCAAACATTTAAAGAACAATTAATTCCAATATTATACAAATTATTTGGAAAAATAGGTGAAGAAGGAGTTCTACCAAATTCATTTTATGACACAAATATGGTGGTGATACCAAAACTAGGCAAAGCAAAAACAGAGAAAGAAAATTATAGACCAATTTCCTTAATGAATATTGATGCTAAAATCTTAAATAAGAAATTAGCAAGGAGATTACAGCAAGTGATCACCAGGATAATACACTATGAGCAGGTGGGATTTATACCAGGAATGCAGGGCTGGTTCAACATTAGGAAAACTATTAACATAATCAACCACATCAATAAGAAAACCAACCAAAATCATATGATTATCTCAATAGATGCAGAGAAAGCTTTTGACAAAATACAACACCCATTCCTAATAAAAACACTGGAGAGTTTAGGAATAGGGGGAGCTTTCCTTAAAATAATAAACAGTATTTACCTAAAGCCATCAGCAAGTATATGCAATGGAGATAAATTAGAGGCCTTCCCAATAAGATTAGGGGTGAAACAGGGATGTCCATTGTGGTAAAATATGAAAGTTTTTAACAGTCGGTTAGGATAACTGAAAGACGCCAGTTTTTCAAGGACCACCCTTTTGGGGAGGAGATGAACAGTCCGCCTGCTGCGCATGTCAGACTGCCTGCCGGGTACAGTCCGCCTGCTGCGCATGTCAGACTGCCTGCCGGGTACAGTCCGCCTGCTGCGCATGTCAGACTGCCTGCCGGGTTTTTTGACTTCCGGGGTGGAGAGAAGCAGAGTAGGCCTTTTTGCCTGCTTGGCGGGACTCCTGGCGGCGCAGCACAGACGGTCTCCCTCACTCCAAAGGTGGCCTTTTTTGGTTTGGTGAGTTTTTATAAGAAATATAGACTAAGCCTAGATTTAAGACGATTTCTACTGTATTTCTACTTTCCTATCCTTCTAATCAACAACACCTTATATACAATAAAGGCTCTATCTAGAAAACCAGAAGCTTCTTCCATTTACTAGTCTGGGAGATAAATTAAGGGAAAAGTTAAGTAGGGGAGATTTATGATCTAATATCCAATTTTAAATTTCACAGTTTGGCGACCCCGAAGGGACCTTAAGGACCCTCCCACCCTCCCTAGTTTGGCCATAAGCCGGCTAATTCGGTGGATTTTCCGAATACCCCCCCCCCCACGGACTTTCCCTTTGTCTAATCTCCCTTAAAGACTTTAAGCCTCTAAAAGTCTTGCTTTAAACAGAAAAGCCAGCCCAGTTTAAAGGGCAAGATGCTCGAATATTCTACTATCCCTTTGATTTTTCTCATCGGAATGTATTGGGACAGCATAACGTCCCGACTTAGAGGAATAGTTTACTCAATGGTCCTTCAAAACATTATTGGTTTTTTCCTCATTCAGGCAGCAAAAAGTTTTTTGTATAATAGTATAAGTGAGAATCTTTGGGAAAATACGTTTAATATAAGTAGAAATTTTATGCCTGCAATTGAAATACCTTTTAATACCACATCCATAGTTCATACGACTAAGGATTTTATTTTTTGGGGGTTTTTTTTGTCTTGTTTTGTTTTTGTTATTATCATTGTTATGATATGGGGGAAATTCTCACATATGGAGAGAGTCCTCAAAATGAAATACTCACATATGGAGAGAGACCTCAAAATGAAATTCTCACATATGGAGAGAGACCTCGAAATGAAATTCTCACATATGGAGAGAGACCTCAAAATGGCTGTTTCTACTAGAGATGATCCAAGTTTAGAATCAGATCAACAGAAACTACTCCCTCTGCAGGAAGCTATAGAACATAGTAAAAAGGGAGTGCCAATTCAAGTCAGAAAATATAGCCCCTTTAGACCAAGTGACTTGAGCGCATGGAAATCTTTCATCCCTAGTTTTGAGAAAAATCCAAACACTGTAATTTCACAGTTAAGGACTATATTTAATGCATATCAACCCAGTTGGGCTGATGTTACTTGCCTTTTGGAAACTTTACTGTCCCCAACTGAGATTACAGATATTATCTCAGCAGGAAATGCCCTTGTTGCGAAAGGTAAGGCCAATGTGGAATGGCCTCTAAAGGATCCAGAGTGGAATTATAATGATGATAGGGATTTCCAAAGATTAAAAGATGCTAGAGAAACACTTCTGAAGGGAATGGAATCTTGCTCTAGAAAACCGGAAAACTGGCAGAAATTTTTAAGCCTACCTCAGGAGGCTAATGAAAGACCAAACAGATTTTATGATAGACTTTGTGAGGCCGCTAGACAGTACACCAGATTGGATCCAGTAGATTTAAGAGATTCCTATATCGTTCTCAACACATTTGTTTATAATTCACTGCCAGAAATACGCAGATACTTTCTGAAACAATGTCCAGACTGGAGAAATCTCACAGTAGATAGAATTAAGGAACTTGCAAATTATGTCTTTGACTCACGTGAGGAAGATCCAGATCACCCTAAACAGAGCATTCTGGCACCAGCGATTCCTAGTCAGCCATGTGAACACCGGAGCAAGGACACTAAGGTGTGTTGTTACTGTCGTAAGGAGGGGCATGAATTGAGAGAATGTAGGACTTGGAGAAGAAATTCTAATTCTAATTACAGGCGAAATCAAAATAGAAATAGATCTTTTCGGAGGAATACAGAAAGGCAGTACCAGAATAATGGTAACCAAGGTCCCCCTCAGAAGAGGACACAGGAATGACGGTGTCTTGGGGAGGAATGGAACATAGATAATGAAAGCCATATATTCCCAGATCCGGATTTTTTGAATGCACTTGTGCCAGTCCATTCACCTCCCCAGAGTAATGAACCACATGTCACCTTAAAAGTGGGGGAGACTTATTATGATTGTCTGCTAGACACAGGAGCCTCTAAATCAGTATTAGTAAGCAAACCAGATGCTGGGTGTAGACCTGTAGGATATTTGAATGTAGTGGGAGTCTCAGGAAAGAGCCAGAGAGTGGCAAAATTGAATCCTCGCATGGTATCTATGGGGCCCTTAACAGTAGAACATTCATTTTTACTCATGCCTGATGCCCCTGTAAATTTATTAGGTCGTGATCTCCTTTGCAAGCTTAGAGCAACCATATCTTGTGCTCCAGATGGGGCTGTCTCCTTACAATTGCCAGAGGATACTGTTCATTTATTACCAATTTTACTTACAGAAGCTCAAGGAACAGCAGGGGAGGTATCCAAAATCCCCTCTGACATTCCTGAGTCTTTATGGGCCTCATCCCCTAATGAGGTGGGGCTCCTTAAGTCTGCCATGCCTGTTACCTTTAAAGTTAAGGGGGGACCACCCCCCTTCATTCCACAGTATCCATTGTCTAGGGAAGCAATAGAAGGGATCACCCCTATAATTGAGGCTTTGAAAAGCCAGGGTATTATTATTCCATGTCATCACTCTCCATGCAATACTCCCATTTTGCCAGTTAAAAAACCCAAGCCTGGGCCAGATGGTAAACCTGTTTATCGCTTTGTGCAAGATCTTAGAGCGATTAATAATTATGTTATTCCTAGACATTCTATAGTCGCAAATCCGGCTATGATAATTTCCTCAATTCCCTATGAATCTACATGTTTCACAGTGGTAGACCTTTGCTCTGCCTTTTTCTCCATACCAGTACATGAGGACTTCCAATATTTATTTGCTTTTACCTGGAAAAATAGACAGTGGACCTGGACTAGACTCCCACAGGGATTTGTAGACAGTCCCACATTATTTTCCCAAATTTTACAGCAGGATCTGGCCTCTATTACCTTTAAAGCCTCCACACTAGTACAATATGTTGATGACTTACTTTTGGCCTCTCCTAATGCTGAAATTTGTCAGGAAGATAGCCGTCACTTACTGCTGGAGCTGCACAAGAGAGGACACAAGGTTTCCAAGA
This sequence comes from Dromiciops gliroides, assembly GCF_019393635.1. NCBI lineage: Eukaryota > Metazoa > Chordata > Mammalia > Microbiotheria > Microbiotheriidae > Dromiciops > Dromiciops gliroides. The sequence goes on along the minus strand of NC_057863.1, from coordinate 101,425,035 downwards.
CAAAGGTACAATGGTGTTTGCCCCAGGTAGAATATTTAGGATTTATTTTGGCTGCTGGAACTCGCTCTGTCTCTTCTAAGCGAGTCCAGGCCATTCAACAACTCTCTGCCCCCACTACTAAGAGGCAGTTGAGAGCCATTCTAGGAGCAGCCGGGTACTGTAGACAATGGATACCCTCTTTTGGTGAAATTACTAAACCCCTCATAGCTCTTACAAAAAGTTCTGTTCCAGACATTTTACAGTTGGATCCCCAGCATCTCTCAGCCATAAAAGAATTAAAACGGGCCTTGTTATCAGCACCTGCCCTAGGACTGCCAGATTATAGTAAGCCTTTCACTCTCTTTGTGCATGAACAAAGGGGGGTGGCTTCTGGAGTCCTGACTCAGTCACTGGGGCCTAACCAGCGTCCTATAGCCTACTATTCAATTCAGCTGGACCCTGTAGCGGCTGGAGTGCCACCTTGCCTTAGAGCAGTGGCGGCCACAGCGCTTTTGGTAGAAAAAGCCTCTGATTTGGTCCTAGGTAACCCTCTAACTGTGCAATGCCCTCATGAAGTGGAGGCTCTCTTACTACGTCACAGGACACAAGCCTTTTCAGATCAAAGGCTGGCTAAGTATGAAATAACCCTGTTAGGTAATGAGAATATCACTTTAAAACGCTGCACAGTTCTTAATCCAGCAACACTACTCCCTAATTTACCATTCTCGGGGGAACCGTTGCATGACTGTGCTTCTTTAGTTGATATGGCTGAAAAACCCCGTGATGATCTTTTTGATACACCTTTAGAAAATCCTGATCTTGTCCTCTATACAGATGGTTCCTCATTTATGAGAGAGGGAACCCGTTTTACTGGAGCTGCTGTAGTTTCTGATTATGACACCCTCTGGGCAGCTTCTCTGCCTTGCCATTTTAGTGCACAGGCTGCTGAACTTGTGGCTCTTACACAGGCCTGTAATATAGCTAAAGATAAGAGTGCCACCATTTTTACTGACTCGAAATATGGCTTTGGCATATGCCACTTTATTGGTATGATTTGGCGTCAACGAGGCTTTCTAACATCCTCGGGCAAGGCTATTGCCAATGGGGACCTTATCAAGGACCTCTTAGATGCCCTAAAACTGCCTTCTTCCCTAGCCGTTGTACATTGCCCTGCCCACACAGGGAATAGTGACCCTGTTTCAAAGGGAAATGCACGAGCCGATTCTGCAGCCAAGCTTGCTGCATTAGAAGCTCCTGAACATGTATTTAACCTTTCACCTTCTGAGGATATTCCTTCCAACCTAACCTATGACGATTCTGAAGTAGAAAAGTGGAAAAAGAAATTTAAGGCGAAACAGATCAATGGCATCTGGGTGTCTCCGGAAGGTAAGCCATTTCTTCCCCGGAAATTCTACCACCAGGTATGCCTCTCTGTTCACAGAAAAGGCCATTTTGGTACACAAGGCATTGTAGACTCTATTAAGAGAACCTGGATAGCACCAGGTGTAACTAATACAGCATCTCGAATCTGCTCGGGCTGCTCCACATGTCAGTCTTATAATCAGTATGCTTTTAAGGCCAAAGTTTATGGAGGGCGTCCTCTAGCATATACACCTTTTGAGCACTTACAAATTGATTATATTACTATGCCAAAAGCAGGACATTATAAATTTTGCCTTGTTATAGTTGATCAGCTCACTCGGTGGGTGGAGGCCTTTCCCAGCCCCCGAGCCACAGCTGCCTTTGTTGCCAAAATTCTTCTTAAAGAGATAGTACCTCGTTTTGGCCCACCAGCCCTCATCGATTCTGACAAAGGCACACATTTCACTGATTCGATTTTATCCCAAATCTACTCTTTCTTGGGAGTGACTCCAAAATTCCACACGCCCTACCATCCACAAAGTTCAGGCCAAGTCGAACGTATGAATAAAGAGCTTAAGAGTATGATTGGCAAATTATGTACTGAAACCCATTTGAAATGGCCTGATGTTCTACCATTGGCATTATTCTATCTACGAAGTAGACCAAGAGGAGAACTTCATATATCTCCTTATGAAATGCTTTTTGGTCACCCTCCTATCCAAGCTAAAACTTTTTCCCCAGTTTATACATCACTGGTGGGAGGTGATACGTCTGTTGCTTCCTATATACAGGAATTACAGACCAGGCTACGTGAACTCCATGAGGCAGGAGCTGTGGTCCAGGCAGGACCATTAGACTTTTCATTGCATAACTTCAACCCAGGAGATAAAATATATGTAAAGAATTTTCAGAGAACCAGTGGAACTCAACCTGCCTGGGAAGGACCTTTTCAGGTATTATTGACAACTCCTACTGCCATTAAAATTGGTGAAAAAGACTCATGGATTCATTGCTCTCATATAAAGCCTGCACCATTCATAGGTGAAGAGATTTCAGATAGACCTGAGGTAGACGCTAAAGAGGTAAAAACCCTAACGATAGCAACTGTTAAAGAGCAAAGAAAGTTCAGAGGAAACAGGCAGTTCCCATTTAATAATCCCACTGATCAGTTAAATGCTTTGGGACTCAGTCTTCGTAAAGTATCAGGAGACGGAAATTGCCTTTTTAGGGCTTTAGCAGACCAGCTAGAAGGTCACTGTAGAAATCATCTCAGACACAGACAAGAAGCTGCTTCTTATATGATTAACCATAGACAAGAGTTTGAGTCTTTTATAGTAAATGACTCCCCTTTTGAAGAATATGTTGATGAATTAAAGAAATTTGGAAAGTGGGGAGGAAATGATACAATTGTAGCATTTGCTAAGCAGCATCAGCTGAATGTTGTGGTTCATCAATTAAATCAGCCCTTATTGAAAATCAGTGGCACAGACAAAACTGATGCTAGAGAACTCCACATTTTCTACCATAAAGAACATTATGACAGCATTAGAAAGATCAATGACAATTCAGAAACCCCTGCCACTTTGGCATGCAGAGAATTGGGGAACCAGTTAAAACAATGTGGCATACCCCAAACTCTAGCAGCTTAAATACCTTAAAATTTAACAAGCATTTCCTTCCACAGGCAAAAGCACTGAAGCACATGGCCTAGTTTTCTGGCCCACCTCAATTTCTCCCACCCTTTTCCCTACCCTATACCTATTTTTTTTTTTTAATCCTTTTTGTTTTTTGTTTTGTTTTGACTTTTGAAAGGCACTGAAAAGACCTGGAATTCACCACACCTTTAAATTCTTTAAGAGCACAAAAGGGTGCTTAGCGAATCTTTTGCCTTTTATTTTTGGGTTTTTGGTTTTGCTTTGTTTTTTTTTTTTTTTTTACTTTTGTTTCTTTTGCTTTTCTTTAAAAACCCGATTTTGTAAACTAAGTGACTTTTCAAAGGCATTTTAAGTATATGCTATTGAATATTGAATCTGCTTATTGAAGTCTTACTTCTTTTTGATGAATTAATCACCACTTTAAGTATCTGCTACTGTTATACTAGAGAATTCATGTATAAGATGATGTGGTCTACTTGCTAAAAGAAGATTATGTAATAATGTCTAAAAGAAGATTATGTAACAATGTCTAATATAATCAGCTATTTACATTCGTTTATTATTTATATGTCATTATACTCTGGGTATGGTTTGGAATTATTGTATATATCACTAATATATTCTCAGTTATGCAGCATAGCACACATTTTTACCATCATATTGTCTTTGGTGAAATTAATGAGATTTCAGAAATATGGAAACTTATCATTTCAGAGACTAACTTGCTGTGAACTCTGATGCAGGCCCTGGAGAGAATATATGTGCAACAAAAGGAGAGACAGGTATACATAAGTCCATGGTTTGCTTATGATGGTGACTATGTAGAGCACAATTACTAGGCACAGTCTAGTATTCATCCTCTCTCCCTCCTAATTTAACCTAATTTAACTGAACTTACTTATCTTTTTATCTCACTCAGTTGAATTCACCTGTGGCCTAGCACAATCACTGGCTGTCTCGGAACCATGAGATATGGTATGATAACCTTTCCATAACATTTTCAGGTGTCATGAACACATACTAAATTTGACTTTGATCCAGACACATGGTGGTAAAAAGTGTTACTGATTGCAAAATGCTATGCTAAGGTTTAGTAAAAAAAAATACAGCAATTCAAACAGTTAAAGAAGAAATCCAGCTTTCCAGACCAGAGTCCAGAGTCCAGAATCCAGACCAGAGTCCAGAATCCAGTTTTCCAGACCAGAATCCAGTTTCCTCCTGATGACATCTTACCACTTCAAGAAGACAAGAGAACTCAGAGACTTTATATGAACTGTTTTGCTTTATTAGCTTTTACTATCTCCTTTCTGTTATATACTATCTGTAACATGTACTCTCTGCAGAGGCTCTCCCTTTGCAAGACTAATGTCAAAGCGTCGGTTCATGAGGAAAAAAAAAAAAAAATCGCCCCTCTGGACAAAACTTTCCTCTCTTCCTTTTCTGTATTGTTGTTCGCATATTATTAGTCAGCAAAAGTTATTATATTCTTTTTACTGTTCCATCAAGGAAACATTCCGTTTCTTGAGGAAGCAAAGGGGGGAAATGTGGTAAAATATGAAAGTTTTTAACAGTCGGTTAGGATAACTGAAAGACGCCAGTTTTTCAAGGACCACCCTTTTGGGGAGGAGATGAACAGTCCGCCTGCTGCGCATGTCAGACTGCCTGCCGGGTACAGTCCGCCTGCTGCGCATGTCAGACTGCCTGCCGGGTACAGTCCGCCTGCTGCGCATGTCAGACTGCCTGCCGGGTTTTTTGACTTCCGGGGTGGAGAGAAGCAGAGTAGGCCTTTTTGCCTGCTTGGCGGGACTCCTGGCGGCGCAGCACAGACGGTCTCCCTCACTCCAAAGGTGGCCTTTTTTGGTTTGGTGAGTTTTTATAAGAAATATAGACTAAGCCTAGATTTAAGACGATTTCTACTGTATTTCTACTTTCCTATCCTTCTAATCAACAACACCTTATATACAATAAAGGCTCTATCTAGAAAACCAGAAGCTTCTTCCATTTACTAGTCTGGGAGATAAATTAAGGGAAAAGTTAAGTAGGGGAGATTTATGATCTAATATCCAATTTTAAATTTCACACCATTATCACCCCTATTATTTAATATTGTACTAGAAATGTTAGCTTTAGCAATCAGAGAAGAGAAAGGAATTAAAGGAATTAGAATAGGCAAGGAGGAAACAAAACTATCACTCTTTGCAGATGATATGATGTTATCCTTAAGGAATCCTTGAGCATCAACTCAAAAATTACTTGGAACAATTAACAATTTTAGCAAAGTAGCAGGATATGAAATAAATCCACATAAATCATCAGCATTTCTATACATGACCAACAAAGCCCATCAGCAAGAGATAGAAAGAGAAATTCCATTTAAAGTAACGGTAGATAATATAAAATACTTGGGAGTCTACTTGCCAAGACAAACCCAGGAACTCTATGAACACAACTACCAAACACTCTTCACACAAATCAAATCAGATCTAAATAATTGGAAAGATATCAATTGCTCATGGATAGGCAGAGCTAATATAGTAAAAATGACAATAATGCCTAAATTAATTTACTTATTCAGTGCCATACCAATCAGACTACCTAAAAATTATTTTATAGAGCTAGAAAGAATAATAACAAAATTCATCTGGAAAAACAAAAAATCAAGAATATCCAGGGAAATAATGAAAAAAAATTCACAGGAAGGTGGGTTAGTGGTACCAAACCGGGAGCTCTACTATAAAGCGGCAGTAATCAAAACCATCTGGTACTGGCTAAAAAATAGAGTGGTAGATCAATGGAATAGGCTAGGCTCAGGAAATGCAGTAGTAAATGACACTAGTAATGTAGTGTTTGATAAACCCAAAGACTCCAGCTTCTGGGATAGAAACTCAGTATTTAACAAAAACTGTTGGGAAAACTGGATGATAGTATGGCAGAAATTAGGCATAGACCAACATCTTACAGCTTATACTAAAATAAGGTCAAAATGGATACATGATTTATACATAAGAGGTGATACCATAGGTAAATTAGGAGAGAAAGGAATAGTCTACCTATCACATCTTTGGAAAGGAAAACAGTTTTTTACCAAACAAGAGATAGAGTATATTATAAAATGCAAAGTGGATGATTTTGATTACATTAGATTAAAAATATTTTGTACAAACAGAAGCAATGCATCCAAAATTAGAAGGGAGGAAGAAAGCTGGGAAACAACTTTTGAGGCCAGTACTTCTGATAAAGGCCTCATCTCTAAAATATATAGGGAACTAAATCAAATATATAAGAACCCAAGTCATTCCCCAAATTGAGAAATGGTCAAAAGATATGAACAAGCAGTTTTCTGATGAAGAAACCAAAGCTATATATTCCCATATGAAAAAATGCTCTAAATCTCTAATGATTAGAGAGATGCAAATTAAAACAACTCTGAGGTACCACCTGACACCTATCAGATTGGCTAAAATGACAAAAAAGGAAAATAATAAATGTTGGAGAAACTGTGGGAAAATTGGAACACTAATACATTGTTGGTGGAGCTGTGAACTGATCCAACCATTCTGGAGAGCAATTTGGAATTATGCCCAAAGGGCGATAAAGCTGTGCATACCCTTTGACCCAGCAATACCACTATTGGGTCTTTTTCCCAAAGAGATCATGGAAGGGGGAAAGGGACCCACATGTACAAAAATATTTTTAGCTGCTATTTACATGGTGGCAAAGAATTGGAAGTTGAGGGGGTGCCCATCAATTGGGGAATGGCTGGACAAGTTGTGGTATATGAATACAATGTAATACTATTGTGCTGTAAGAAACGATGTGCAGGAGGAGTTCAGAGAAATCTGGAGGGTCTTGCGTGGGCTGATGATGAGTGAGATGAGCAGAACTAGAAGAACATTGTACACAGTAACATCAACATTGAGTGTTGATCTACTGTGATGGACTATATTCTTCTCACCAATGCAATGGCACAGAAGAGTTCCAGGGAACTCATGATGGAAGAGGATCTCCAAATCCAGGGGAAAAAAAAAAAGAGAACTGTGGAGTATAGATGCTAAATGAACCATACTATTTCTTTTGTTTTCGATGCTGTTGTTTTTTTTCTATTTTGAGGCTTTCCATCATTGCTCTGATTTTTTTCTCTTATAACATGACTAATGCAGAAATAGGATTAACTTTATTATGTGTATATATATATATATATATATATATATAAAACCTATATCAGATTGCCTGCTGTCTAGGAGATGGGGGAGGGAGGGGAAGGAGGGAGAAAAATCTGAAATTGTAAAGCTTGTATGAACAAGGGTTGAGAACTATCTTTACATGTAATGGAAAAAAATAAAATACTTTATTAATTAAAAAAACAACAACAAAAAATACATGGCTAATATGGAAATGTTCTGCATGATATCACATGTGTAATTGATTTACTTCGCACCTTCTCAGTGGGTGGGAAAGGTGTGGAAGGAAGGGAGGCAGAGAATTTTGAATTCAAAATTCAAAAATAAAAGAATGTTTATAATAAATACTTTTTTGTAAAAGATAAAAAAGAGAGAAACTCTGAAAGTTTCTAATATAGGAAGCTGGGAACAAGGACATAATTGGGAATTACAGCTCCTCTAAATGTAGTTACTTCCCAGTCTTATTTTCCTTAGCAATGTAAGGTGGGGATGGCATCATCTGTTTTCTCTTTTGAAGATGGAAACCCAAATCATCAGAAGTAACTACACAGACTGAGGGAAACTGAAGAACCTTGAAATGTCTGGCTCTCTCCTCTTCTACTCTCAGCAACTCCACCCCTCCCCTTAAGTAGATGTGGAGCATTGATATCCACCAATGAGGAGAGATTCCCATACAATTGGACTTTGGGATGTATGGCACATTTTTTCCCCAGAATGTATAATATTAGCTGCATTTCTTTTGGCTGATATGACCATAATCATGATCATGGCCAGGAGTATGTTGATCATTGTCACTGTGATGATGATTATGACGACAATAACAATCATTATCACTGTTGTTGTAATCATCATTACCACCACCACTGACACAACTTAAAAAACCTATTTTTACAGAGATTTTCAAGTGTTCAAAGGGTTTTACATACATTATTTGATTTAGTTGAGGAGAAAAAAACAACAAGTTGGCAGTAGCGAGCTGTTTGGCCAAGCCAAAACATTTTTGAGTTGACAGCATCAAAATTCTTTGCCAGTGGCTACCCTAGAATAACTGAAAGTTAGAATCTGAGAAATGTGGCAGAAAGGTTTCTCTTCTACATACTCAGTAGAATGCATAGATATTGACCTCCTTTCTGGTGAACATGAAAAAGATCAGGCTCACTGAATCACAATGACTTTCTACTTGCTGAGGGTTAAATTTGGGATGCTATTTAAAATGAATGTGCCTGAGAAATATATATGATATGAATTGCAATAAAGATATTTATGAGTTAATCTATTATTTCCCCATATATATATATATATATATATATATATATTTGATTAATATACTCTGACACCACAAAATGTGGAAAACTTCCAAGAGTATACAATTTTAGTTTATCCCCTAGAGGATGATGATGATCAGGCAAGCAGTGAGAATGACATTTATTAACAACAGGAAAACTACTTTCTTTCTATAAAACTGTTTTTAGTAGTCCCCAAAACCTTGCTGCAGGCAAATGAAATTTGAAACAGCCCTTCACCAAGTACACTGTGAAATTGTAACTCCTATCTCCTCTCCAAATATGTCCCTGGTAGTTGCCTGGCTTTGGTGAAGATCACAAGGGAATATATGTGAGAGTTCACAGCATGATTAAAGAAGCATTGTTTCAGTGCACTTTGCCCTTCCTTTATCTTTTCTCCTCATATTTTGTGTATTAATGCTGTCTTCTAGGAAGATATTGTTCCATACTGCTCCTTTGACAAAGTTTCTGCCTATTAAAATTGGTTTTCTATACCACGTGTCCAAGCAATTTATTCCTTAATCAGATTAGTCAGAGAAAAAAATATTTCTGGTTAAGACCCACAAATACAAATTTAGTAGTCTCTATAAGTAGGATGTTGGTGAAGTGAGTTCTATCTTTGACCTTTCAAATTTTTACTTAAATAATAGTTGTCTTTTTTTTAGTGAGATGACTTTAGAAATAAAAAACTGACACTATTTATGATTTTGGAAAAAAAAATTTGTTTCAGATATGGAAAATCATAAAGGTTCCTCAAGTTTGAAATCAATGATTCATATTTACTATTGCCAGCCCTCAATATTTCCAAGGTTCATGATTTGGATGATTTATGTCCTTATATATTATTATTGCTGTTGTTATAACTGGCATTTGAATGCACAGATACTTGGTTAAAAAGCAGGATATTAATTTAGCCCCTGTCATTCTAATTTCTAATGTCATAAACAACAGGCTTGGTTAATTGGGTGATGAAACATGACTTTTTCCTAAAAACCCATGGAGTTAGTGTCAGCCAAACTTCCTACCAGTGAAATAATTGTGTGAGACACCACATTTTGTCTCATTAGTATGCAGTACAACATCTGGTGTAACATGATAAAGAAAAACATCCTACACCATAAAAAGGCAGAAGTGATAAAAAACAAAAACCAACAAGGAATTCAACAGTGTACTAAAAACATTCTATGCTTAATTATGATGTTGCTGCCTAATGGGTACTCCTTACAGTTCGTTATAAATCATGCATTCGGACTAGGGAATATAAAATACAGTATAGACAATGAAATTGGTCACCTTTCTTTATAGTCATGTATCATGAATCCAGAAGTTCTGACTTTTGTGGAGTTTAAATTTTGCTTTTTCTGTCATCTGAATTAAGCCCTGAGAAAGAACAGCAACTTAGAAACAACATTATTAAGCTTATATAATTGGCTTAATTATTGGGTGGTCTCACCTAATGAGATCATCTTATGGGGGAAGGGAAAGGAGGAGGGATCTGCTAAAAAATAGAGGGTACAACTGGATATAGGAAAATGAGGGACCTCATAGACTTGTTAGTCATTGATGCTATTTATTCTTTTTTCCTCTCTTCCTCTAACTAATAAACAACTTGGCAGAGTGAATAAAAGAATGGTCATGCAATCAAGGAGGCTTGGATTAAAGTCATGCTAGGTGTGTGTCCATGAGCAAGTCAACTAAGCATTCAGGGTCCCCAGACAACTCTCTAAGACATTAAGTTACAGAAAAATTGATGATCTGTATCAGCGGAGTGAATTTTCACACCATTTTCACACCTCCTCACATCCCTCCCTACCACAAAATCACAAATTAATATAAATCCATATCAAAGATTCACCTTAGGGTAATGGGGAGAGTTTATAGTCAAAGATTTAGCCAACGGATTGTCCCATACATGAGCTATGTAACAATATTAAGCCACTTAACTTCTCTGAGACTTGAAAAATCAGATATTACTCCCACCACAGGGTTGTTATAAGAATCAAATGGAATAATCTTTGCTTAGTCTTTGTAACCATAAAAAATTACATGAATGTAAACAAGCATTGTTACACAAGGGGAAATTTATGATCTAGTAATTTGTATGAATACATCTTGAAATACATCTCATTATTCACAAGTTGTTCTACCTTTTGCAATGTTTCTGATGTAACAAAATGAGCCACAATAATCTAAAATGTAGGTAAACTACAAGAAAGTTTTCCAGAATTTATCATGTTATAACTGTCCTCATCAGCTCACAGCACCTTACAGGGATAGTAATACCATCTTCCATACAGTAGCGAATATCAAAAAACATAAGGTAAATAAAACATTTTGTAAAGTACTGTAACGATTCTCGCTAATAGTGAAGATACTTAATATTTTGAATTAAATTGAATTTAATCATATATTCTGGTGTAAAGGAAAAAGTTCTCTTCTATGGTTGTGCCCATATTAAGAACAGTTGATAGCATCTTTTCCTCTCTACCTCAAATGAGAAAGGGGAGGAAAACTAAAGATTTGGCTACTATTTTCTTGCATGTCATACCTGTAGAGTTAGTAAAAGTAGGTTGGGACTAATCAAACAAGAGTATCCCCTATATTCTCTTCTCTTGAATATTTTTATTTTTGATGAGGCAATTGGGGTTAAGTGACTTGCCCAGGGCCACACATCTGGTAAGTGTTAAGTGTCTGAGGCCAGATTTGAACTCAGGTACTCTGGACTCCAGAGCCAGTGCTCTATCCACTGTACCACCTACCTGCTTCTCTTCTCTTGAATATTGAGGATGTAATGCCAACTGAGCCACAAAAGTGTATGTCCAGTGGAACTATGATCCATAAGATACTCAGGATGAATAAGGCTTGAGCAAGAACAGATAAGCATTCTGCCAGTATCTGGATTCCCTAAATAGTCTTAAAGACTATGAATGTTGAGAGCATCACCTATTGTTGTCACATAAGTCTATGCCATCTCATACTTTTCTTGAGAGTTAAGATGTCAGTTTTCAGACTCTTGACAAATAACATGTAAGAAACTCCTTTCTTTTGATTTACCATATCCATGGGAGTCTGATATTTTGAATAGTACTTTTGATTTACAGTAACTAATTGAAATGTTTATTGGGGAAGTTATTTAGCATTGTGTGAACATATTTTGTTAACTAGGGCTAATTTTGGGGGGCTAAACTATGGAGGACTAATCTGGGGACTTATGACTATTTGGCTATCTGACTTCATTAATTTAATATGGGCCGTTTATAAAGTTCCATCACACTGCTCCCAAACTGATAAACTAAAGATTAAGAAGCCTCTTAACTAAATAATCAAAGCAGAGTTTATTTATGAGATACTATTTAAAATTAAGAATACAGGGAAATAAGTACAACCTGACTGCTTTCCTGTGGTCTCTTTCCACTGCGTCTCTTTCCCACCTGCTGCACTTCGAACTTCTTGGATACAATAAAGACCTTAGCCGCCTCCGGCCTCAGGGCCCGTTACACTTTCCTTGGTTTGTATTATGGCCTGTAACCTTGTCAGCCCCGTCTCTCCTCTCCTTTTCCAAAATGAACTCTCCTCCGTCCTTGTCCGCGCTCCCCTCTAGTCACCCCTCTCCAATCTTGTCTCTCTATCTAGTACATCCTCGCTCCTCCTCTATCTAGTCTGTCTCCCCCTTCTTTTTCTTGTCTCCTGTCTAACTCCCAGGTCTATATATACCTTTTCTTCTCTCCACTCAAATCTCGGGGCTTCCTTCGCCCCCACAGACCAAGCTAATCCGCCAGCCAGAGCTGCAGCTGGTGTTGGGGGGGGGTGCTCTAGAGCCCCATGCCTCAGCAAAGGCTATCTGGGATCTTTCAGATAGCTCCGCTCAGGTCGGAGGGAGCTGGGGGCTTTTTTTCCCCCCAGCTGTCTAACCTGGCATCTTGTATAGCCCACAGGGCTTTTTCGCTCAGCTGAAGCTGAGGAGGAGGGGGAAAGACCCTGAAGGCCTAAGGCTTTCTAATCTCAGCCTAAAGGTAGGGTCCCCAAATCAAAATAAATTTCCACAACTGTAAACTGTAGTTTTGATATTTATAAACCTTTATAAGTACAGTCTTGTATTAGATCAGTATTAATAATATTCTCTCAGCTTTTAAACTACCACATATGTTTAAGTGGGAAACTTCTGGGAGATGTTTTATTCATTTGAGCCACATGCATTCTATTTAACAATGTATCCTTCCACTATTTTCAATCTTTTATATTTCTTTAGTACACTGAAATTGTGAGTCTGTTTTTGTTCACAGCAGCTTTATGAATGTAAATATTAATATTCCTGCTTTAAAGATGAGAAAATGGAGGCATACAGACATTGAAGGTATTCCTATAAGTCCACTTCTCTTCTTTTACTTTTTTTTGGGGGGGGGGTAAAGAGGGTTAAGTGACTTGCCCAGGGTCACATAGCTAACAAGTGTCAACTGTCTGAGGCCAGATTTGAACTCAGGTATTCCTGAATCCAGGGCTGGTGCTTTATCCACTGTGCCACCTAGCTGCCCCCCACTTCTCTTCTTTATACCAGTATCTCTGTTTTTCTCCCATCTTTCCCCTTCTCCCACTGCCAACTTGTTTTTATCATTATAGAGTGGGTCTACATTCATAAGAATTCAAAAAGATCTTGACAGTCCAAGTTGACTCTAAAACACTACACTTGGATATTTAGCATGGATATAAAATATTTTGTGTGAAAAAATCATTATTTAACAAAGAAATTTATTGTTCAAAACCCTTACTTTTTTATTTTGAGAACATTTTTAATTAAATGAAGATCCTGAGATATACTATAACTTAGTGTCAAAATGATCAATTATCACCACTATCAATCTTTTATTAACCAATTACTATGTGCTACAAAGTGTTCGAAGCTATGTGAATACAAAGAAAGACAAAAATAAAGTCACTGTCTTCAAGGAAATCACAATCTAATGAGAGGAAGACAGAGGCAGACAGAGAATAGAGAAAAACAGAGAGACAGAGAGAAAGAAAACATGTTAACAACTATTTGCATATAAGATAAATACAGTGTAATTAGTGTAATGATAAGGTAATATCAGAGGGAAGGCATAAGTAAAGAGTGGAGGTAAAGACTGAGATAGATGTAACTTTTAATTTTAAAATCTTCAAAAAATTATAGATTTAAATTGGTGAATATTTATTCTTTTGTTTCTTCTTAATGTAAACTTTGGTAGGAAGTGTCTACATTGAGAGATGCCATTAGGAAAATATAGCTAGAATCTAGACCTTGTCCATCACTATGTGGTTTCCACCCTATGTGTATATGTGTCTGTATGTTACCCACATAATTACACAGATACATACATAATGTATACATATGAAGATGGTGGAGGAAAGGCTGTGACTCTCCATGCTCCTGACAAATTTGTCCACATACCTCCCAAAAGAATGTCATAAAACAATTCCTACAGCAGCATAACCCACAAAAAAACAGTGAGGCTATTTTCTAGCCAAAGATAGCCTAAATAGGTGGCAGGGATGGTCTGCTATATGGGGTGAGAGAGGAGCACAGCGCACAGCACAGATCCAGCCTCAGGTAGGCTGTGCCTCCGGAACCATGTAATCTTCAGTGTCAGTGGCTTCTTCTGAAAATCTGCTCACAGACCTGTGAGGGGGTCCAGTGGTTGCCCTGGGTGAAATACTGGGGGTCTCTGCAGGAGCAGAGGTAGAGCATGTTGCCCAGAAAGTGGACTTGAGTGGCAGAGGCCCAATGGGGCAGAGGCACAGGAACACCAAGCTTGCAACCACAGAGAATAAGATTTCAATCAGATTTCTGCTTCCAGGTTAAAGAGAAAGCAGGTTGTGATTACTTACAGGCCAGGCAAGCTGAGAACAAGTTGAATTGTACCACCTTGGAACCTCTGTAGCTTGGGACAGTGCATCCTAGAAGCAGTTCTACACATTAAGAAGGAATTAAAAGCCAAGAAATAGCTGCCCAAGATGAGCAGGCAGAGAAAGCAGCAGAAAATTGAAAGTTTCTCTGGTGGGAAGGTAGATCAGAATATACCTTCAGAAGAAGATAATAAAAGTCAAAGCTCCTACATCCAAAGCATCCAAGAAAAATATAAATTGGTCTCAGGACATGGAAGTGCTCAAAAAGGACTTTGAAGATAAGGTAAGAGAGGTAGAGGGAAAAGTTAGAGAAAAAATGGAAAGAAAAATGAGAATGATGAAGGAGGGTCATGAAAAAAAGTCACCAGCTTGAAAAGACAAATTGGCCAAATGGAAAAGGAGGGACATCAACTCTTTAAAGAAAATAATTACTTAAGAATTAGGATAGAGCAAATAGAAACTAATGACTTTATGAGAAATCAAGACACAATAAAGTAAATCCAAATGAATAAAAAATAGAGGGCAATGAAACATCTCCTTGGAAAAATAGCTGACCTGGAATATAGATCCAGGAGAGATAATTTGAAAATCATTGGACTACCTGAAAACCATGATCAAAATAAGAGCATAGACATCATCTTCCAAGAAATTGTCAGGGAAAATTGCCCTGATGTTCAAGAAGCATATTATAAACACATACATACGCCTTTGAAATCCTTCTAAAAGGAATTTTTTTAAAAAGCCAGACAAATACCCAAACACATAAGGCAGCTATATGATGTAGTGAATAGAGTTCTGGCTATAGAATCAGAATGACCTGGGTTCAAATCTATTCTTAGGCCCTGGGAAAGTCATTTAACTTAGGTTTGCCTCAATTTCTTCATCTATAATAATAATGATAGTAATAAATAATAATAATAGCAGCTGCCTCCAAGATTGTTGTTGAAGATAAAATGAGTTAATATTTGTAAAGCACCTTGTAAAATTCAAAGCACTAAATAAATGTTTATTATCATCATGATTATTATAATTACTATGCTTGCTATGCTGATGATGTATCAGTGTAATGGCAAGAGTAGTGGAACTAGAATTCAAATTCAAAGGAGTTGAGTTGAGGTCCAAGTTCTAATTAGCTGTCTGAGAAAAGCACATCACTCTACCTCTCTTAGCTAATTTCTTATTTCTAAAATGGCAAGAATAATAATAGCTTACACTGCCTACATTGTAGGGCTCTAGGGAGGAAAACAGACAATAATTTGCTAAGCAAAGTGAGCTATTATTTTTAACATCATTATCATTATTAAAAACCACAGAATCTCTGGTTTTTCTGTCCTCGAAAAGTACACCAAGTGCAGATGCCAGAGATCATTTGGTAAATATCATCTTCAACAACTGGAATGGAAGGTAATTTCAATTACAGATACTTTATGTTCCATTTGTAGACTATACAGAGGCCACACTCACCTATATCATGAACACTTTATGCAGAAAAAAACAAATAAATTGATGATGGATTTGAGAATATTTCTATTCTTCCTTGAGTAAATAAGTAATTAATTTCATCCAAAGCTCTCATAACAAATTAATGATGAGTGGTAGATACTAGATAAAGGATTTGCATTCTTCATTCATTTGTTTATTAGATACCTGCTAATGGTGCCCTATTCTAAGCATTGAGAGAGATAGAAAGGTAAATACAGTTCTGCTCTCAGGGAGTATATTATTTGGAATGTAAAACTTACATGCAAATAAAATACAAATTAGAATGTGATACATTCATAAAAAGAAACAAAAGTACTATGAGGTTCTATTATAAATGCACAATGTAAATTATAATTAATTCAGATGAATTAGAGGAAGGTCAGCTTAAATCAATTAAATCTGAATTAGAGATTAGTTTTATATAAATACATTATTACTTTCAGTTCCCATAGTAAGTAAAACTAGACAAACCAAATGTCTATTACAAATGTTTTCATAGCCTGTTGAAGCATATAAGCACAATTTGTAACTTACCATATGCACAAGGATTTTGAAAATATGTTCTTGATATGTTGGATTAATATTCAAATTAATCAATAAGCATGTAAGAAGAATCTACTATATACAAGGCCTCCTTGTACTAAGTTCTGGGGATTCAAAGATAATAATGAAAGAGTTCCTGGCCTCAGGGAACTTACAGTTTAATAAGAGAAACTATAAAGTAGATACAAGTGGACCTGTGAGGAAAAAGCTCTGGCAGGTGGGAGCATCAGGACACTCTCCTTCCAGAAACTGGCACTTCAGCTGAGTGTTAAAGGAAATGAGGGATTTCAAGAGGCATAGTTATAGAAGAGAAGCATTCCAGAAATGGAGGATTGCCAGTACAAAGTCCAGTGAAAATGTCATTTGTGAATAAGAGTAAAAAGTCAGTTCAGAAGGACTGTGAGGAACATGGAGGTGAATAGGTTGGAAGCCTTAGAATAGTAGCAAAGGACAAAACTGTGAAGTATTTTGAATGCCAAATTAGAGCATTCATATTTGTTACTAGAGGTAATAGAGAGGCACTGGTATTTATAAACTCTAGTGGGGGCAGTGATATGTATAAATTGTATTTTAGTAGTATTTCTTTGGTTGCTCTGTATAAAATAGATTGGAGTGGGGAAAGCAGATCAAGGAAGGAGATCAATTGTGAGCCTATCACAATTGTCCAGATAAGAGGTAATGAGGGACTGAACTAGGGAGTTAGCTTTCTAAATTGGGAGAAGTTACATATATAAAATGTTATCTTTATGAAAACTAGATTGTGACTTATTGGATATATGGGTTAGGAGAATAAGGAATAGAGGATGAAATTGAAGTTATGAGTGTATGACTGGAACGATGGTGACAACATTCTGACTGGGTTCACTACCAATTTATATTACATAACCTTAACTAAACTCTCTGCTGACAGGCAATCCTTGTCTACCTCCCTCATCAACTCACTATTTCGCAGTCCACAGCAGATCTTCCAAACCTTTTTATCCCTCCTGAAACATTCCATAGGTCCCCCTACCCCAACTCTCTCAGCCAACAACCTTGCCTCATATTTTACAGAAAAAAAAATTGAAACCATTCTCTGAAGTCTTTCTACTCTATTCTTCCACATCTTCTATCACTCAGGTGCCTTCTTCCACTACCTCCTTTGCTCTTTTCTCACCTGATGAAGTGGCTTTACTCTTTACAAAAGTTAACACCTCTCCTTGTTCAAGTGATCCCATTTCATGCTGTCTCCTCCAACAGATTGCCCCCCACTGTCATTATGTTATTATTCATTTATTTTCAATTTTTCTGTTTCTACTAGTCCATTTCATACTAAACATACCCAAGTCTTCCCTATCCTGAAAAAACCCTCACTTGATACTTCCATACCTGCTCTCATTCTATGTTTCATGTGTCCTTTGTAGCTAAGTCCTAGAAAAAAAGCCATCTATAATAGGTGCCTCCACTCTCTCTCTTCTCACTCTCTTCTTAACCCCTTACAATCTGGCTTCTGACCTTATCATTTACTGAAATTGTTCTCTCCAAAGTTATTAATGATCTTTTAGTTGCCAAAAACAATGGTCTTTTCCCAATCTTTTGCACATCTCTTGCATCATAGTGTTGCTAAGAAGAGCTAAGTAATTCATAGTTGGTCATTATACAATGTTGCTAATCTATGGTACTTTTTTGGAAAATGTAGTTTCCTTCCATATCTCTTTTATGTTTTTTATTACTCATAAAACTACATTATTATTAGATTAGGTCCAGTTTTAATGAGATGTCAGGATCTTGGATCCAAACTAAGCATACATTGTCTCTATTTTGTTTTTGCTTTTTCTGACATTAGGATCACTACCTCTGCTTTTTTTTTTTCCAATTGAAGCATAATAGATTCTGCTCCAGCCCCTTGCCTTTATTCTGGGTGTGCGTCTGCTTCAAGTGTGTTTCCTGTAAACAACATATTGTAGCATTATGGTTTTGGATACACTGTTATCTGCTTCCATTTTATGGGAGAGTTAATCCCTTTCACAGTTATGATTAATGTGTATTTCCATCTATACTATTTTTCCTCCTCTTTGGCCTCTCTGTCTTTTCATCCTTTTCCTCCTCACCAGTGTCTTCTCTTTATGAAAGCTTGAAATCACCTCTATTTCATTGAATGACCATTTTTCCCCTTGAAGTATTATTCTTGTAGTCTTAGTTCCTTTGCCTTTCAGAATATTACATTCCATGACCTCTGATCCTTTAATGTTGTGGCTGCTAAATCCTGTTTAGTCCTGATTGTGGCTCCCTACTATTTGAATTGTTTTTTTCTGGCCACTTGAAGTATTTTTTTCCTTGACCTGATAGTTCTGGAACTTGGCTATAATGTTCTTTAGGGCTTTTATTTGGGGACTTCTTTCTTGAAGTGACCATCCTTGATTACAGAGGGCTGAAAATGAAACATGACTATACTCCTTCTCACAAAAAAGTAATAGATTTAAGATGCAGAATGAGACTTTTTAATACAGTCAATGATGGTTTTTATTTTGTTTGAAAGCATGTATAATTGTTATAAGGAATTTGTTTAATTTTTCCTCTTTTTTAAAGTAGTGGGAAGGGGGAGTGAGATAAAATAGATGTTTGTTACAAAAATATAAAATAAAGAGGTACCACAAATGCAGAATGTATTCCTTTTCAGATGATGTCACTGTATTCTCTTTTCTTTGTTTTTGGGTTGTTTTTTTTGTTTGTTTGTTTGTTTTTTTTTGGTGAGGCAATTGGGGTTAAGTGCCTTGCCCAGGATTACACAGCTTGTAAGTGTTAAGTGTCTGAGGCCAGATTTGAACTCAGGTCCTCCTGAATCTAGGGCCAGTGCTCTATCCACTGTGCCACCTTGCTTCCCCTACTATATTTTCTTTTAAGCTTAATTGTTTTACTTTGTTAAAAGAGATGTCTGGAGGTGGGGGGATGGTAATCTATAAATGTTTGTGATGTAAAAAAACATATTAATAAAACTTTTAAAAATAAAAAAGCGTGACATGAATGATGATCTACTATTGAAAGTGGTCAGACAGGTAAAAGGAAAACCAAGAGGAGAATATCCTTGAAGAGACTGGGTCAACAATATCAAATACTACAGAAAAGTCAACAGAGATGATGATCTCAAAGAGATCATCAGATTTGGCAATTAAGAGATTACTGGCAAATTTGAAGAGAGTAGTTTTAGTAAAGTGATCTGATCAGAAGTTTCTTTTAGAAAATTTAGCCAAGAGCAACAGGAGAAATAATGACTCCCTGGAAGTTTTGAAGTAAATTCCTATTGCATTGAATTCAATCTTAGTATGAACCAGAGATAAAACTAGGGACTTTTTTAAACTGGAGAGAAATAATCTCTGCTGAGTGTGAAAGTTGCATTGGTGGTAAGGAAAAAAAAAAGGCAGAACCAAATATACCAGAACTTGACTGTTGCTTCAGAATATACCTATAGGGAGCAGAAAATGGCAGAGAAGTAGCTCAAATTAGCAAATCATCTGACAGTTCTTTATTTTAACAACTTTTTCTTGCTAAGTAGGTACTAAGATCTATTGTTCCTTTACTGCTAAAAGTCAGCACCTTCCAATTTTAGAACCTTATGTTAAAAGCCTAGTTATCATGTATTAGTTATACCTCTGGTTTGAGCTATTTGTTAAGAAAGTGACTTCTTAGTAGAGGTTAAAAACTCTAATCCAGACCTCATCTAAGTGACCATAAATTCAAAATTAGTAGTTCAACAAAATAGTTGAATTTCAATTATTTTTATATAGATGAAGCAAGAGTTCAAACTCTTATTTTTGAATGTTTTATTCCTGGATATGATTTTTTTTTAAAGTTTTAACATGATCATTTGTCATCACAAATATCAGAATTGATTACTGCCCCTCCCAAAAAGGGAATTGGGTTTGAAATATAGGAAAGTTTTATACTCTATAACTCATCAAGCCTTACTAAGCTAGATTCAGTTTTGCAATTGTTTACTGTGGAAAGGACTCTATCCCAGGTAGTTAGACTTCTGACATCACCTCCAATTACATACATTAGAGAAAAACTAGGCATTTTAGCAGGGCAAATCCCTAGCAGAATAAATGTTTTAAAGGAGTAGCTTGGAGGAAGGAATATAAGTACAAAAGTTGCGTGTTTTTTTTTTTTAAGTTAAAAGACACCTTAACATTTCAAATGCATATTCACGTGTCTTGAGTGGACAAAACCCAGTTGAATTTCTTTCACGGTTTTTCAGAATTTTACTTTATTTTGAGAGTTTTCACTAAATTAAGAAAATATATTTAAAATGATATTTCACCTAAATATACATGTGAGCACAAAATGTAGTTGTGAGAATTTTCATGAATATACAAATCTATAAGTCTCTACATATATATACATATATATGCATGTACATATATACACACATGCATATGCAAAAAGTGTTTATGTTTCTATATATTATACTATGTATATACATATATGTATATAAATATAATATTCAGTTTTTTCAGGTCCATTTCAGCTTCTCCTAATACATATTTTATGATACTAATATTTTACTCTATACAATTTATTCTATCCTAATTTAGAATATGACAAAAAAAAGGGAGTATCTAGCTAGCTCTCAGGGGCAGATATAAATTTCAGGTGTTCAGATAGTCACATGTCCTTAAGAAAATATTCAAATATTCATTTTATATATTATACAATTTTGAAGTACTTATTAACTATAATTTAAAAAAAAAACAGCTTCTGGTTAGAAGTTGGTATTAGATTCAAAACAGAAGAGCTTTTCTCTTGGCACTTACAATTTTGAAAGCCAGTCCTGCATCCCCCACATCTAATGAACATTTTCCCTCCCCACCCACCTACCCCCTAGAAACCTTTGATGAATCAGCATTTGATGCACAGAAGATGAATCTATGTTTGATCCCAGCATCAAGCTTTATGCATAAGAACAAGATTTAATACCCCTCTGAAAATATGAAACCTGTAATGTCTAATGTTTCTCATCATATGGATTTATCTTTTTAATTTCTTTGCATCAGTTCTCTTGGATCTTATTCACTTTTAATCAGCAGCTACTGTTCACTGCACTAAAGCTTTGCTTAGCACAATCATGAATGGCATAATTTAATAACAAGAAATGCAATTTGTTAAGTGCCTTTCATGATCTTCCTCTAAGGAAAATTGGGGGGGGAGAAAAAAAATTATAAATACAGACAAACTGATGAATTTCATGTAATAAAGAGCTAAGCAGATTCAGAAGGCACATTTACTTGCTGTCATTTGTCGCTTTAGACACAAATTTGCACTTTCTTGGTACAATTTCCTTGGAACCCAGCAAAAGTGCTCCAAGGGCAAGAGGATATGAGACGTTTATTTATATAATTGTTTGGGCCTTTAAGAATTTTCAAGTGGATCTGTGAATTAGCAAGCTTATTTCTGGCTTATATAAATTCTGCTGCTGATGTATAGAATGGTTTTCAGTATGACATTTTATTTCTTGCTTAGGACTAGATAATGTTTGCTTTGATAATGTAATTTAGAAACTAAATCTGCATAAAGAGTCTTCCAGGCCCTTGTTTTTAGGAGGTGAGAAAAATCATCAGTTCACTCTTTGAGACTAGACAAAGTGCTATATAACTCTATCACACAAATGTGACAATGGCCTGAAAAATGAGATCACGTTGGCCTAGGACCAGTTGTCACCAGAGACAATGTTCCTGCCTGGCCAAACAAATGTACATGTTGATGGTCATAATTCTGTTCAGAATCAGATTATCTTTCTAGTCCATTTACCTCTGACATAAATGATACAGACCTGATTCATGAGGAGAATTGCCAGGGTAGATTTGAAAATTCAGTAAAATGTTGAAAAAGTGATATGAACTATCTGCCCCTCCTACCCACTGCCCAATAATCTAAAGCAGATTCATTCTCATTGAGCTAAATAACTCCTTTAGCCTGAGTCATATACTCTATCACTGGAATACATTGACTCGCATTTTACTAGGGCTCAATTCTTGGGTTCTTCTCTATCCAACCTACTAAAATGCATTACTTATCAGTGTACATCTGTAATAGGAACTGAAATAGGCTTTGGGGACATTTAAGTTACTCACCTCTAAGTTTCTTACAACAATGAAATCACAGATCTTGACTAAAAAGAGTGTTACAATTGAATAAAACTAATAATTTTGCAGAATTTATTACTGTAATTATCTCCACCCAGTACATATTTACAAATATACATACACACAGGTGCTCATTAACATCAACTCAGAAAAGTATATCTAGAACTGATCAGATATAAACATATTTATATTACATTTATATTATCTCAAAGATGATCTATTATATAATGGATATTCAAATATATACTAGTACATATGGAGATATATTCCTATATCTCTGTATATGCTAAATTTACATACATAACATTCAGAATACATATAGTTTATTTGAATAGACATCATTCTTATGCAAAGACTTTGTAGTTAATATATGAAAATTAAATATATTTATATTTCTCTCCATCTATGTCTATACATAGTCATATATAGTCAATTCATTACTGTTATGATTAAAATATTTCAATAAATTTACTGTAGTAAAACTATATTTTATAATAGGGATAAGTATCTCCAGGATATTTAGTACCTCAAAATCCCAATATAACATAACATTTTGGAAAATCCTTTATAATTCCCTACAACAGTATCTCATCTGCATCTGTATTTGCATCTATAAATTAAGTTAAATTAAATCTAAAAACTAAGAAGTGTCAAAGTGAAACAAAAGTATGAGTAAGAGTGACAAAATGTTCTGCATACCAGTGCAGTATCTATTTTATTGAATTTAGAATTAATTTGGGCAAGGATCTACTCAGAGCCAGTTATTAAAGTGTCATTAGAGCTGAAATGGGCATTAGAAATTATATTTTTCAATTCCTCTAGACATTAGAAAGCAAAGGCCCAAATGAACTGAGGTGACTTCTGACTTTCCCGAAGTCTTACAGATAGCAAATGGCAGAAATGAGAGTCAAAAAATGTCTTCTGCCTCCCCATTCAGGAATCTTTCCACTTTGCCAAGCTATCTCAAAGACTCAGGGTTCCCATATCTGCAGGTTTGATCCATATAGGTGTTTCTAATTACTTGCCATGTCACCAAGAGATGTCTATCCCAACAATAGATTATTGTAATATGCTTGAGCATTACAGACCATACCATAATAATGAGTTAACACCAGTTTCGTTTGAGTCATAAAAATATAATGACAATAATATAATGGTAATGATGATAAAATGACCTGTAGCTGGTCAGTATAGTGAGTCAGAAATAGATGAAGTTAGAAAACTTAGGTGTTCCGGCTATCCACTAAATCATGCTGCCTTTCTGATTTTAAAGGCCCAATAATAATGCATATTCATTAAACATGTAACAGCTAAAAAATTAAAAAGCAATACATCCTGGCTGCCTAAGAGAGAACGAATGGTTCTCACTTTAAGTCATTTTCCTTTCTTCAACTCTAGTATTTCCTAGGATATTAATCTCATATATTATTTCTGGAAATTGTTAGTTTTAAGTAGCTATGAATTGTCAGAGAACTCTTTCTTGGCTTACAGTAACAAAGGGTTTTTTTAACTGACCCTATGGTTTTATTAGTGGGGGGAACTTCCAGTGAGAAAACTCTCTTTACTAATATAGATCAATTACAACTTTACAATTTATATTCTTAAATATACGTCTGGGACACTGAGAGGTTAAGAACTTGTCCAGGGTCATATAGTCAATATGTGTCATAGACTAGATTTAAGCACAAATCTAATCTAATCTAATCTAATCCAATAATAAAATAATAATATAATAGCATAGACTATGAGTCCAGATGTAGATGACATCCTTTCTTTCATGTTTAATTTAAACTTTTTAAAAAGTATCTGAACAAAATATTTTATTGAATATAAGATTTATATGATTGTTAAAGATGCCTCCGAAAAAGGAAATTCCCTCTACCAAATAGAAATTGGCTACTTTCCTTCAAGTTTACTGAGCCACTGAAAGATTAAATAATATGTCTGGGGACAGATAGTCAATATGTGCCAGAAGTAGATTCAGGCCCAGGTTCTTCTTGTCTGTGAGGCTAGGTCATTATATACTATGCCAGTGGTTCTCAGAGTATGTTCTGGGACTCCCAGTTTCTCTAGTTCTAAAGTTTCTTAAAGAAACTTTAAGGAAGCTTACAATGTCTAAACTATTTTCTTAAAAATACTATTTTAATTTCTAAATAACATAAATATCAATAGATAAAAGAAACATAAGCAAAAGTCCTTTAGGGAGTCTTTAACAATTTTTTGGAATGTAAAATATCCCTGAAACAAAATTACACTATACTACTGTGGCTTTCTGACCAAAAAAGTATGTAATTAACTAATATCATCTGGGAAGAATAAAATTTTGCAAAATGTCTATGGAAAAAACAATTTCCTTCTAATAAAGAGTGACTTGGGGGAAAGGGGATGTTGAAAAAATAAATGACATGGATCTTGATATTCCATTGAAAAATCACCCCAAAGTAGATTAAAACCACCAGAACTCATGGAAGAAATTGGGGTTGTGTGTAGTTTTGAAATCTTATAAACTTCAAAAGGACATGAAAGGAATCTTAGAAGGATTATTTAGCTTGTGATGGAGATGGTATAAAAAGACCAGCACTGGATTATATTACTTAACTATTAGGAGCTAGACAAAAAGGTCAGACAAGAGTGTTTGTAGTTAATTCTTGCATATGGAATAGGAAAATCCTGAGGTGCTGTATATTTATAGTTTTATTGTTCAATTAGCCAAGGATCTGTGATTTTGTCAATAATGTGGTTCACAACTGCAGCAGGTTTCAATCCCTCTAACTTTTAGGAAATGACCTTTGAGAGTTGCCACAGCTCAAAAACATTACCTTGTAGTTAACCTTCTACTCAACCTCTCTGAATCTTTTCAGGTAGGTCCACAGAAAACAGGCACAGATCTTTTGCAAGTACTATATTTAAAGGATCACCATTTCAGAAAGACCTGCCAGAGTTTCAATAGGAATAGGATTGTAGAAGAGTGTTAATGTTACAAAGTGGCTAATTTAGTCTTGTGATGTCATTTTGTCATGCTGTGAACAATAATTTTATTGTATGGATTACCACCTTCAGTGGTCTATGATGAGGATGCTATACTGATAGTCAAAAATACTCTGCCATTCTAATCTCTTTGTTCTGCATATTCATCTCTGAGGGTTTCCTGGAAAATAATATATATGGAGATTACATCAAATTGTAGATTTAGAACTATAAGGGATATAAACATCCATCTAAGCTAGTGCTCTCATTTTTGCATTTGAGGTTACTGAGGAACAGAGAGGTTCATACACCTAATTAGTTCACACATATAAGTAGCAGAGCTGTAATTTGGACACAGGTCTTTGTATTCCCAATCCAAAATATTTTCATTAAATTATGTGATAATCAAAGGACAATGAAATTTAAAAGTTGAAATTTAATCATATGCCACAAATAATTTAGTCAAAGGAATAACTCTTTCAGTCAGTGACCTTTACTTTACTTTATTGGAGTTTGTACTGAGTTTATCCTTATCTCTGCTTACCTACTACTGCCATATTTCAGAAAAGATACTGAAATTTAACAAATAGGTTAGTAAGAAAGAATGAAAATACATCATATTTCCCAGAAGAAACAGTGACAGCCAGCAGCCAATATTATGAAACATTAAAATGCATTTTAGCATTAAATACTTTGCATGGTTGGAATTTATGCACTTTACATACAAAACACATTAAAGGTCAGGAAATCAATCAACTTAGTTTTACTTGTCATGCCTACTGGGTTAAGCCAATATAAAATAATGAATACTACTCTGTATTACAGCTCTGTCCTGGCCTGATTGATTCTCTATAAACCCATTATAAAGGTCACAGTTTGGTAGGTCAAAGGCTGCTTCAGAAAGAAAGAAGAGAAAGTGAGCATGTGTAACCTATTCAGCCATAGATTTAATCCATCGTATAGTAAGTGAAAACTCTTAGCAAAAGGTCTAAAGAGCCTAGAAAAAATGTTTATATATCAGAAGATTTTCTACAATATGGTGGCACCATCATCTTCTTTGGGCATCAGAGAAACTATTTGTAGCTGTGGGAACTTATAACATGGAAATTTTTTAACTAAAATGCCAAAAAAGAGAATGCCATAACAGAATTTTCAGGCATAAGTGAATTTCATCTTTACAGTACTTTATTGGAAAGAAAATTAGGATGTAGAATTTCTATAGGTAATATGACATGAAAGCTGTTTTCTACCCTTTGGAGTTCTTAGTAGATGGGATGCAGTAAAGAAAGGGAATATGTTAAATTACAGCATTTATAAAAAATATAGATGAAATATATGAATGCATTGTGGACACCATACTAAGTTTTACTGGACTCTAATCGTTCATCTGCATACAGGTAGCGCTGAAGGGACGACTTGTAGGAGTTAATAGTAAGCTGCATTCTGTTCACAGGATACCTGAAAGAGAAAATCAGTACAATTAATTTTTGATAATAGTAATAATTCACATTTGTATAGTATTTTCCACATATAATATAGTACTTTTTACACATTACCTTATATGCAAAGCTTATCAGATTTACTCAAAAAGCTCCATGTCATTGTTCATTTTAACTCAAAGTAATTGTAACCATTTATGCTTAGATGATATTTTATATTATTGAAAGTTCTTCCCTATATGTAATATTAGTTAATTCTTGCAACAAGGGCAGGGCAGGTTTCATTATCTGCAGTTTATTTGTTTAATATTGCTGTCAGTGAAAATATGCCTCCTGTAAAGGAAATAGCAATCCATTTTTGCTAATGCTTTATTAACTCTTTATTTAGGTGACAAAATAAAATTAATCAAATCAGAACCAATCTAGGGCTAAGGGTTTCCAAGTTTAGCAAAGCTGATACTTGAACAACAAGAATACAGCCTTTCCATGGATCCATATTCAAAGCCTTTCCCAGCTTGATAAATACATCCATATCTTGTATTCCGTAGTTTTGGAAAACACAAGGTCACCTCCAGGTCACATAAGATATGCAGGCAAGATGTTAGTGGAGGTTCCCACTTATAAATGAAGAAGATAAAGCCTTTAGGTTTGGTGTTTTACTCAATATGACAAAGTGAGTTAATATCTGGGACTAAATCCATCCTGAATCCTGGTCAAACAAAGGCTTTCTATTCTACCATTCAGTTTTGGTCATTGTAAATGGTCTATGTGCTCTATAATGTCTTTGGTGTTCAGCCAACTTGAATCTGATCTTTAGTTTTTTACTTTGGGCTCATAAATGAACCACTAGGCATCCTTTTGAGGCACTATATCTATGGCCCATTTCCTTAAGGATGCTCAGAGTAAACTTACATTGTCCCTTGCTCTAATGATAATTTTTCTTCGAAGTCTTATAAAATCCAACCCTTAACAATGAAACCAAATTTCCCCTGTGCATGAGGGGAATAGAAATAGTTGCATAACAATATTTTTCTCTTACAGCACATGTTAGAATCAAAAGCAAATGCTTATCCAGAGAATATTATAGACTTTTACCATTTACCTACTGGGGCATTTCTAGTTCAGTCTTATTACTAATATTATATAGCTGTTTTGTCATTTAGCATTTCTCTTTGAGTTGGAAGACATCTTAAAATCTTTGAAAAATACCTATGCTACTTGGGGAAAAAAACTCAGCAGTTTAAATGCAAAAACCTATTTTAATTGTCTAAGTATTATCCTTGAATGTTAGTGGTGAATTTCTAAAGAAGTGACTTCAAAACAAGCACAAAGAAACAAAGATGAGCATCTTAGTGAGCAGAAAGACAAACAGTATGAAGACTAGCTGCTATAATTACTATCTCTGTATGTACCAATTAGAGGATGACATGTTTCAATAAAGTGGAAAGGGAATAGGCTAGTAATCATATGTCTAGAAAGAACAGAGCATAGTTAACAAGAAAAATAAGCAGCAGATGGATGCCCATACTCAATACCTCCCTCAAACCAGTGGTAAGAAAATTATGAGATGAGAAAAATCAAGATTTATTTTCTTAATTATTCATCCATTTGGTAAATATGTCATGACTTGCTCCCTGTTGCCAGCCAAATTTCAATTAAGCATTTATTAAGCACCTCAAATGCTCAAAGCATTATGCTACACTTTACTACACTACATGGCTCTAACTTTTATCAGATTTCCTTTTAAGAAAATCCTGAAATTTCACTTGTTACCCAACTAAATATTTTCCTAAAAAAAATTGGATTCAATGTTGTCCTTAGAATGTCTTTGATGGAGGGAGCTGTTTTGCTTTTGTCTTTATGTAACCATACCCTAGCATAGTGCTCAATGGAATCTTGTGAGGCAGCTTGGTATAATGGATGGAGAATTGGATTTCACATCAGGAATTATAGGGTTCAAAACCCATGCTAGACTCTTACTAGCTATGGGATATTGAGCTAATAACTTGCTCTTTATGATCCATAATTTTCTCACCTGAAAATTGAAGATTTTAATAGCAAATATTGAGCTGTTACAAATGAGATATCACGGATAAAGTACTTTGTAAACTTTAAAAAACATGTATTTAAATGTCAAATATTTAAATACTCATTGAATTGAATTGGTTTCTTTGTCCATAAGACAAAGATGCTTTGTACTAAATAAGACCACCATTTCATGAATACTTATGATTTAGAAGAATATAGGATTTGCCAAAATGTATCAGAACCATAGGTCTGCTTATGTCATCATACCTGCAGCAGTGCCAATGTACTATACAGGATGCAAAAAAAGGAAATCCAACAAAACAACAGCAATGCATTTGTCCATTTAGTGGCATGTCAGAGTACAAATGGATACTCTTTATACCTTTCCAATTTTCTAATGAATAGTTAAGATGCTTAAAGTGAAGTCATCCAGTGGAATAAATGAGGAAATGAGTACATAAGTCAATAGGTTGAAACTATTCAGTACAGTTTGATCTACATGGCAAAATTTAAGTTCATAATTTCAAAGTTAGCAGCCCAACAGCATTTTCCCTTTATACAAGGACAGAAAGAAAAAAAATATAAATTGATTTTTAGTTTGGAAATTTTATCTGGGCCTTACCTTTCATGATATTCATTCAAAATGATCATGTTAAGTAAATATTTTCTAACCTACTCTATTGCTCCATGTGAAATATTTTTCCCTTCACTCTGTAGACTGTGAACCTGACCAGGTATGATTTGTTGACAGCCATGTAGGGGGTCTTTGTTGTGAACAGCTCCTCTCAATGTGGTACAACTTGTCAATTTGAAGCAAATGTTTTGATGTAACACTCTAGGACAGAAACTGTCTCCACATTAAAAAAAAAGTTATACTCATGTCCATATACTTCAGGCAAATTCTTCCACAAATATGTATTTACTGTTAGGTAGAAACAGCCTAACGAATGAGTTTGACATCATTTCAGACAGGCTGTCCTAATATAATTTTATATGTGTGTATAACATAAATCCTATATAATAACAGTATACATATATGTATGAATATACCAATATATACATGTGTGTGCATGGATCATTCTCTTACAATCCAGGTTTACAGGTTGGTAGTACTGGAGTTAACTGTATATGGTATGATTCAGGTACCCCCATGGCTCCATCATAAATATGTTCCCTCAAATCTTTGAAATTCCTTTAAATTAGGAAATAAAAACATCTCCATTCATCCAGATTCCAGAGTATTACTGGATCATGGAAAATAGGGAGAGGATTAAAGTATAAGACTGGAAAGATAGGAATGGACCAGGTGACTAAGGCCTTTAAAAGTTAAAGAGAGGATTTTACATTTCATCTTAGAGGTAATAGGGAGTTCCTAGAGTTTATTGAATTCAGGGGATTAGAGATGACATGGTCAAAACAGTGCCTTAGAAATATAACTTTGATAGCTGAGTAGAGGATGGGCTGAAGTGAGAAGAGATGAGGCAAGGAGAAAAATCAGGAGGCTGTTATAACAGTCTAGACATGAAGTAATAATTATTTCAGTTTTGGACACACTGAGTTTAAAATGTGTATGGCAGTGCAGCTAGGTGGCACAGTGGATAAAACACTGGCCCTGGATTCAGGAGGACCTGAGTTCAAATCTGGCCTCAGACACTTGACACTTACTAGCTGTTTGACCCTGGGCAAGTCACTTAATCCTCATTGCTGTGCCAAAAATCCAAAAATCTATGGCATATATGAGATGTGTGATAGTCAATTGGTGATAACAGACTGGTGATCAAAAACAGTGGTTGGTACTGGATAAATGGACCAGACAATCATTGGCATCAAAATTATATTTAATCCATGAAAGCTGATAAGATGATCAAGAAAAGTAATTTAGAGGGAGAAGGCCCACAGCAGACCCTTTGGGCATACCTGTAGTTAACATGTGCAAAATGGATAAAGATACAACAAAAGAAAGTGGTCAGATAGGTACAAGTAGAACCAGAAGAGAATAGTGCCAAACCTAGAGAAAAGAAAGTGTTAAGATGCAGGTGATTAAGAGAGTAAAGGTTGCAGAGAGGTTGAGAAGGATTAAGACTGAGAACAGGACCTTAAGTTTGTCATTTGAGAGATCACTGATAACTTTGGAGAGAACAGTCCTAGAGTCCAGAATAAAGAGTTAAGAAAAGATTGAAAAGAAATGGACTCACCAATTGTAGGTGAGTGTAGTGCCTTCTGTCTGTTGATTATGTCCAATTTCTCCTATATATAACTTATTTGTACATATGTATTTGCATGTCATCTCCCCTATTAGATTGTGAGCTCCTTGAGGCCAGGGATAGTTTGTGTTTCTTTGTTTGTTTTAGTTTTTGCTTTCCTTTGTATCCCCAGCACTTAGCATGATGTCTGGTCCTTTACTTGACTTAAAATGAAGGGTCAATTCCTGCCAGAGTTCATGTAATTTTCACTCTGAAATAAGTTCTTCCTTGTTGGTGATGAACATTCTGAAGAGAAGTTGTGTTGGTTTCTTTGGAAAAATTAAATTATCATTAAAGCAAGTCAGTTCATTATCAACTGTTACCTTATCTATCTTTGGCTAATAGAAATTCTAATCAGAAATATCACAAATTATATCCCCAAACACTATCCTATCATCTCCTGTGACAGGCTTGATATCTGTGTCCCAAACTCATCCATTTCCTCTTTCTCTCTAGATGTTCTCCAATATATTCCAATGTCAACATGACTTTGTTTCTGCATTCATTGATTCAGCCACATGCTTTGCATTATGTCTCTTATCACTGATCCCTGGGTTTCCTCAATGATAGTGCTAGATATGAAGTATTGTAGAAGGAGCACTGGACTTGGAATCAGGAGCAATACATTTGATTTCTTTCTTGATCTTTCCTATGTGTCAGACTGTGGGAAAATGACTTAACCTCTCAAAGCCTGTTTCCTCATCTGGAAAATTGAGATCATAAAACTTGACCTATATCCCAACTTCATGGAATTTTTGGACAAAAATATCTTATAAACCTTAAAATGTGAGTTACTTCTATTACAGAAATACTTTTTGATGATTTAGCAGCTGATAAAAATATTTGTTTCTTGAAAGAGCTGGAAATATTTAAATTTTTTAAAAACATACTTTATTAGGAAGTTAACCAATAAACAAACATTAAAAAGGGATGGTATATTAAACCAAATTTCTGTATAATCATTCTCCAAGGATGTCCTAATAGATGCTCAGATCCTATCATGTCAAGGTCTTAATAAGTAAATGAGAGGTTCATTTCAGGTTTCAACCACTAAATTTCTAACATTTAGAGACATTATTTTGTAAATTTTCATTGTAGTCATAGTAGCCTACCAAATGAGAAAAGAAGCTTCAAATGTGAAAGACTAGATAGCACAATTGATAGACCACTGGGCCTGGAATCAGGAAGATTTTATTTCAAATCCAGCCTCAGACACATCCTAGCTGTGTGAACCAGGGAAAGTCATTTAACTTCTGTTCCCTTAGCTGTGTGTAATTTAAGATTCTAAATGTGGATTCTAATCTGTTCTCCCAGTTTTGGGGGAAACTGACTAAAATCACTGATAAAACGAGTTTAGGTTTTTAAGGGTTTATTGGAAAATAGAAAGAAAAAGATCGAGAACAGAATTCCAACAGCCTGGCATTCCTATCTTTCCTCAAATTTTCTGTGAAGTCTTCTGCCGCCACCACCACCAAGTCAGAAACCCAAAAGCACCAGAGCTCTCCGTGCAGGCTCCCTCTCCTCCTTCCTGTCTCCTCCCAGAAAATAGGAGGCTCCTCAAGTTGATTGGCTGGTAGCCTTGATAGACAGCACCCATGAGTAAACGTCATTTCCTGACGCCAAGGAAAAGCCACAATGCCTCTGAGGCATTTTCCTCATGGTGGAGCTTTCCCACAGCAAGTCTCCAGTAGGTGGCATCATTCCAATCATTACAGCTGTAAAATAAAAATAGCAATAGCACTGACCGCCCCCCTCCCCAGGTTGTAGTAAAGATCAAATGTAATGATTGTTTAGTGAAGTACCTGAAAGAAGGTGCTTAATGAATGTGTATTCTCTTCTTCCTCCTCTATACTTAATATGCATTTGTCTAACATAAACTTTGGTTTGGGACAAGGAAATGGTAAGCAATGTTACACACTTCAGAATGAGGTAAATTTAATGAGGGAAAATACAACATGTAATGGTGCATAGTGTGAGACTAATATAGTGCTAAGATATTTGACCTACATACAAATGGATGCAAAAGCATTCATTACATGTTTTCTGTGAGTCAGTCACTGTACTAAGTTCTGTGAATATAAAGACATAAAAAAAAAGACAAGTCCCTATATTCAAGTAGTTTTCATTCTAATTGGGAAAGACTACACATAAATGATGATTGGTGACAAGGAAGGAGTGTTTTCAACCAGAGAAATCCAAGGTAAAGTTGATGAAAGTGGAGCTAGAAACTACCAATAGATAGTGCCAGGCCTGGAATCATGAAGACTCATCTTCATGAGTTCAAATATGGTTTCAGACACTTATGAGTTGTATCACCCTGGGCAAATGACTTAATCCTGTTTGCCTCTGTTGCTTCATCTATAAAGTGAGCTGGAGAGGGAAATGGTAAACCACTCTAATATCTTTGCCAAGAAAACCTCAAAACAGGGACATAAAGAGTTGGACATGACTGAAAAGATTGAACAACATGAAAAATGAACAAACATGCCCTTGCATAGACACAAGAATTCTAGGCAATGCTTTACATTGATATATCTTGGAGAGCTGCTAAAAGTGCGATGACAATTGAGACAGAAGAGTGACACTTAGATTGGGCTATAGAACTTTGAAGAGCAAAATCTGTATTGAGATCACGAGACTCATAAACGCTTACTCCCCCATCCCATAAATGAGGCAGAAATACTGCTTATCTTTGGGTGGCTTATGGAAAAGTGTTATGTCATTCCCTGCCCATTTTGTGCCTTTTTGATTTCTGGCTCGACAAAATCACCCACCCTGACATCTGATCACCAGAGATTAAATGCAGTTATTACTGACACTTGGGAACAAAATGCCTGAAGCCAATTTAAAAAAAAATGTAAATGGAAATAGAAGAAATTATTTATTTTGTTATTTTTTAAAAGTTTCAAATGGTGCTCTTTGCCAAATAGCCTCCAGGCATAAGTAAAATGAATAAAAAGCATAAATAAAATTATTTAAAAGACACCTTGTGGCAACATTCAAAACAGATAAAAAACAGAATTAGAAGATTAGGTTGTAACTTTAGGTTAATATGCTCTCAGGTAGACTTACTTGAAAAGAGAAATCTTGAACTCTGGCCTTATTTTTTTTTAAGTGTATAAGATAAAAAATTAGAGATAAGTCTAAATGATTAAATCAGGGGTATGTATAAAGTTATAGTTCCTTCACCGAAATCAATCTGCTTTTGATTCCCATAAGTATAAAGCTGACTAATTAAGGATAGTACATTAGATAATCTCATGGTAAAGTAAACGGAGTAGTGGGCTTAAAGTCATATAACTCTGAGTTCAGATCCCAACTCAGACACTAGCTATGCCATTATCCTCTTTGTAGTTCAGTTACCTCATTTGTAAAATGAAGGTATAAGACTTATTGTCTTCTAAGTTCCCTTCTAGCTCTAAATATAGTATTCTATGAACCCTGTCTTGTAGAAGAGATAACTTACCAGTGTCAGGACTATGTCAAGTTAACAAAGTAAAGTTAAGAATTGAGAATTAATCCAACTTTGAGAACATTTGTGATTAGAAGGATAGTGGTACCCTTACCAGAATATTAGGAAGTTAGGAAGAGGGATGGGTTCAGGGTAAAAAGATAGGAATACAAGGTCTTCATGAAGTATCAGTATATCCTAATACTTCATGAATGGTGGAACTGTATGTATTTGTTCATACATACATGAATATATGCATATAGGCATATCTGGGTACATGTGTCAGTATGCATAGATATGTACATAGATATGTTTAATCTACACGTGTTTTCTAGTGTTGTATGCATAAATTTCTCTAAGTAGTGTTTTAAAATATACTACTGATGCACACAACAAATGCATGTATAATCACATGTATGTGTATCTTTCCTATGCCTCTAGTGTTAAATGGATGGGGCTTATAAAAGCTTTCCTCTAATAGACAAGCTTACTGATATAGATTTCAAGAATTAAGATCAATGAAGAATAAAACTCTATTATGCATCACTGCATAAAGATAAAAGTATTCTGAACAGTTCTTACTCCCACAGCCAGATTTCCAGATGATGGATGCAGAAATATACAGAAAAAAAGGTTAAGCATTAGTGCATAGAAGTATCTAGTGGGGACTTAGAATGAATAGCATAATAGTTGGATATATATTTGTATGGTATGAATTTATTTTTATGAATGATATTCACATATGTATATTTATATTCTTATAGTTTAATTGGCTTAAGATATAAATATAATTATATATGTATGTGTATATATTTTTGGAGAGGGAGAAAGAGGGAAAAAAAGGAACACAGTTGGAGAAAATAAATGTTTGGACTCATTTACAATTGGGTCTTTGTTTTTCAGTCATTTTTCAGCTATGTCTAATTCTTCATGATCCCATTTTAGGTTTTATTTTTTGAGTGGTTTGCCATTTCCAGCTCATTTTACAGATGAGGAAACTGAGGCAAACAGGATTAAATGATTTGCCATGGGTTACACAGCTAATAAGTGTCTGAAGTCAGATTTTAAATTGAGAAGATGAGGCTTCCTGATTCCATGCCTGGCACTCTATCCATTGTACTACCTAACTGCCCCCCAAATTGGGTCATAAATTGGAGATATTTTTTGTGGGGAAAGATAGAGATTAGATGAAGAGGTTAAAAGCAAGGAAAAGTATACATAATGTAAAGTTCAACTTTTTTTTCCCCACTACTGTTGGTCCACCATTGGGATTGTAGGTAAGCTGATTTCAAGTTCTTGTTGGCTACTGAATTTGCATTAAAAGCAGATGTAGTTAAGGAAGAGCAGGGAGAGTAATGAGTGACCAAGAGGGAGCAGAACAGATTATGTGTTAGGAGAGCAAGGCCATGGTATGACATCTGTGCCCAGATCTGCTCTTCCAGGATTAGATTAGTTTCACATTGAAAAAGACATCTATTACATCCTTGATCAGTCTATATTAGTTTAATTTAACTCTAATATCGATCCAGAAAAGAAGGTAAATAGCATTTTAACTAAATTCATAGATTATACTAAATTGGGAGTTTTGAACACTAGCAAGAACAGAGAAAAATAGAAAGGAAATGAGATAGGTTAGAGATATGAGCAAATAATAAAGTGTGATTCATTTTTAAAATAAAGAGGCTATTACATTTGAGGATAATGTATCCTTGACAGAGATATTCAATATGAGAAAGAAATCTTAGAAATATCAGTGCTGAAAAAGATATCTGAATAACAGTGAACTGCGAATTACATATAAATTTGCAGTTCAGTAATGAAAAGTTAAAAGGTCAGTTCAATTTGAACCCACAAATCCAGAAGGACTCTATAGAAGAATAAATGATGTATATATAAGCCCTCAATATATGCCTGATATAACTGCCTCTAACCAGGTAATGTCTTAATTTGGGAGATATATCAAGTAACCATGCTCTTGAATGTTAGCTTCTCAGTCTTTCAACCATTACCTGAATGTGGGAAGGACATAATGAAACATCTTTTTGCTACATTTTCAAGGGAATTGAAAATGTTATTATAAACCTTATGTTCTTGAATTCAACATCATTGATAATGAATACATACATATACAACTATTTATGGAAACCAGTGTTTAGTAGTGGGAAACATATTGAGCTGGGAGCAGGGAGATTTTGCTTTGATACTATCAATTTTGCCTTTCATTTCTTGTTAATTAGTCATTTCATTGGTTTGAACCTCAATTTTCATATCTGTAAAATGAGCATCAATGATAACTGTCCTTATTAACTCATAGGTTTCTTACTAATATCAAGTAAGCACATTGAAAAAATAAGTACTATATAAACATAAAGCATTATTTTAGCCCCACATTTCCATGTGTTCATAAAATTGTTCAGCCAATATAGTTTCATATCAGCATGAACTTGGAGGGGTAATATAGGGAAAGGCTGATTGAAGTTGAAATTTCATATTTTGTTTTAAAAGAACTATTAAATTTTGTGAAAAGGATAAAAAATGGTCAAAGTTGGCAACATGAGATCTAACAACTTCTGTAGAAGAAAGTTAATGCAATTCTACTTCCATTGAGATGGTAGGAGAACAAATTTCCATAAACCCAATTAGAATCTCACTTTTCTCTCAACCATTTTTAGTCCCTTTTCCAGAACTCTTTTCACAACTCACCTTCTCCACGAAGTTTTGCCAACTAACCCCATCTGGTGCCAGTCATTCAAAATAAGTAACTCAGTAACATTTCACTCTTGCCTTTAACAGTACACCCACATCTGTCTACCATCCTTTCCACCTCCATGGTGTTTGATTATTTAGTCCATATGAACACTATATTTCTGTAAATATATAGTTATTTTGTATTTTTTACATTAGTATGTATTTCTGTTCAAGAATAATTTTTGCTTTTGGTTATGATTTTTTCAGCCACAAATTTGATTTTAAGCTCACTGAGGGCCAATGCTCTGCTAACATTTTCTGGCAAGTTTGGAAGTGTGATTGGTTAAACAATTCCCTTTTTTCTGCATTCCAGAGAGTTAGGGGAGAAAAACAGACAAAAAAGAATTGGCTTGACAGAAATTTAGTAATTAATGGTCTCCTTTCTGCTACTCAAAGAGTTGTCAATATTGTCTTTTCCTTATCTGAGCTGTTTCTTCCTCACAACAGTCTTTTGGTAGTTTATCTTCAAGATCTTTACAAAGGGAGACAATTTGCATTTATTCAACAGTTAACAAAAGGATATTTACTCAGCAACAACAGGAGGATATTAAACAAGGATGTATATTAAGGGTACCTCAAGTTGATTCATCTGAGCAGAACTACCAAGAGCCCCTCATCACCTCCTGGCTACATTATCTCCAGGTGAAAATGACATAAGGAATCTGAGGCCTGAATCCCCTGAGCCAACCAGATCTCAAGAAATATCTCAATACTTTTTAAGAAAAATTTACCCTAACCTGTGTGGAGGATATTGTTCCTATCACAGCTTCCAAAGAAATAACTGTATTAAAATAACTTCTGATAGAGTAAAATACACAAAGGGCTTCTTTTGCAACAACCATGTGAGACAGATAATATCATTATGCCCATTTTACTCAAAATATAATGTAATAGCTAAATGACTGTTCCATGTTCACACAATGATTAATTGGTTGAAGGAGAATTCAAAAAGACCTCTGATTCCAAAACTAACATTATATATGTTAAACCAAATTGCTTCAAGTTAATCCTCTACTACCAGTGAAATTTTTATTTTAAGTGACATAATGTTGAAGAACTTCACAAACCTTAAAGGGTTATAACAATATTTCATCCTAATTATAATAATCTCATTCCTCTCCCTTTCTTTGAATTCAGTTCAAATAGAAATAGTTTAGAGACAGATCAGTAGCAGTATTATATGTTCTTTTGTATTTAATTTCCTATGAATTGTTGCATAGGTGAATAAAATAATGGCTTTTCATAGTTAAATAAAAGTATCAGAATGTAAGCTTAGCCTCTGTAAACTCACTGGAAACATCCTTGCTACAACTCCCATAGTAGATGGGGTATATTTATTTACCTAAATATGGTCCTACATGCTACTGATCTTCTCTTCTAGGTTGATGAATTTGATAGCTTTTCATTCCATATAGTTTGAAAATTATGGGTATGGCAACATCTCTTAAAATGTTTTTTTTTTAGTTTTTATGAATTAATGTTAAACTTTGTTCATTATCAGTAACAGTTAAGTTTATAATAGTGGACTCATTCTATTATGGTTTATTGATTAAGTTCTCAAGGATATGTTGAGGTCTTTATTCTGTTATGGTGATCTGTCATCTATCAGTCCACGGCAATGAACTTCTGAAGTACAATTCTAGCTACCAGGTCATGCCTTGATAGGTTGGTATTAGGTGATGAATTTTTTTTACCCTTCAGTGATGTGTGGTCTAGTTGCTACCTTTTCTTATTATAACCTACATTAATCAGTAAGCTTAGTCTCCTTAAGGATAACCTAGCTGTAATTTCTGATTGCGATGGTCTAGAATTCCCAATTATAAATCCTGCTTTTTTTGTGTGAGGCAGTTGGGGTTAAGTGACTTGCCTAGGGTCACACAGCAAGTAAGTGTTAAGTGTCTGAGGCTGGATTTGAACTCAGGTCCTACTGATTCCAGGGATGATCCTCTATCCACTGTGTTACCCCACTGCCCCTATTAATCCTGCTTTTTAAATAAACAAGTCCATGATTCAGTCCTTTGTTTAACATTTCATTATTGTTATCATGATTATTTCATTTGGTTTACATACTTTATTGTTGTTATTATTTTGGCCCTTCATTCTTGAGTCAACCTGTTGTCACTCTTATTTTGTTTTCATGGTTGGCTCCTTCTTCAGCTCTTCTTATCCCCTCTATTCTCATTCCTGTGGTTCTGGGGTTAAGTCATAGCAATGACATCTCTATTCTTTGGTCAATGGGATAAGAAAGATTCTAGCCTTGCATGGTTAAACTGACTTCTTCCTGGAAGTTGTCTCTCTCCCAAAAGTCAATAAGAATGGAGAGACCTGCTACTTCATGAGTAACCTGCTTTCTCTAGTCTCATCTTCTCACCTCTTTTGAATACAACTCTGAGAGGAAAGACAGCTTTCAATGATATTTGTACATGTTATTTCCCCTGATGGAATCTCCTTGAGACTAATTGCTACTTTTATATTCCCCAACACCTAACCCAATAATTGGCATATAGTAAGCACTTAATAAATGCTTAACAATCATTTCCTTGTTTGCTTACTTCTGCAAACTTATTAGCTACAGCACCCTGGGCAAGTCACAATGTTTTATGGTCTTAATTCCTTCATCTGTAAAATGAAGGGATTATACTCTATTACCTCTTAGGTTACTTTCTGTTCTAAATCTTAATGTGATAAAGCAGTTTTTTAAAAAAGTCCACATGACTAAAGACTGCACTAAGAAAGATATAATACCTAGAAAGAAGGAAATGGTAGGCATATTGTAATCTGCCCTGATTAAACCACATTTGAAAAATCATAGCCTATTCCAAGCCTAATACATAAGAAAAGATAAATTGGTAGGTGTTGATAAGAATGTAGATGGGTTGATGAAGAATAATCTATATTCATGGAATATAAAGATCAATTCATGAAGGTGAGAAGAAAAGACTTAGACATGAGAGATTCTTAAAAAATTTGAAAGGCTGTGTTGATAAAGCGTAATTAGACTTTTTCTACTTGACTCCAGGGGAAAGGAATTAGGGCAATAACTAAAAGTTAAGGAAAGACTTAAAAGTAAAAGTATGAGGCAACTAGGTGGCACAGTGGATAAAGCACTGGCCCTGGATTCAGCAGGACCTAAGTTCAAATCTGGCCTCAAACAGTTGACACTTACTAGCTGTGTGACCCTGGGCAAGTCACTTAACCTTCACTGCCCGGCCAAAAAAAAAAAAAAGAATCAGAATAAAACAGAAAAGGAAAAAAAAAGTAAAGGTAAGGGGTACAGGGAGAGAAAACAATTAAAAACAAAACAAAAAAGCAACCACTTCCTAACAATTAAAGCTGTCTAATAGGGGAACCAGTCTTCCTTCCTGGAAATCTTCCAATATATATGTCAGGAACCTGTACATGATATTCTGTTCTTTGTTTTTTTATGTTTTTTGTGGGTTTTTTGGGTGGGGTAATGGGGGTTAAATGACTTGCCCAAGGTCACACAGCTAGTAAGTGCCAAGTGTCTGAGACCAGATTTGAACTCTGGTCTTCCTGAATCCAGGGCCGGTGCTTTATTCACTGTGCCACCTAGCTGCCCTTTTTTTTTGGTTGTTTTTTGTTTGTTTGTTTGTTTGTTTTTATACATGATATTTTGAATGGAATTCTTATGCAGATATAGATATGTGAGATGCCCTCTGAGGTCCCTTCCAAACCTGAGATTCTGTCATTAGATTCTGTGATATAGTCAGTAACATATTCTCAAAGTTTCACTAAAACTGGAGTCTTCAAGCCACCTTGATTTTTTTCCTACCTAAGTCCTATGCACCTAATA
This sequence comes from Dromiciops gliroides, assembly GCF_019393635.1. Lineage (NCBI taxonomy): Eukaryota > Metazoa > Chordata > Mammalia > Microbiotheria > Microbiotheriidae > Dromiciops > Dromiciops gliroides. The sequence continues at coordinate 101,383,861 of NC_057863.1, read as the reverse complement.
GGTTACTGGCTAGAACTAATTGCCAGGTATGACTATGCAAATCTTACCTTCAGGCAAATCTCAGCAGTTCTAATCTTTCCAAAAAGAACTAGGTATACGAACACCAAATTGCACTAATAACTAAATATTTTAAGTTTAATTCTGAATTATGGGTTCTTAAGCATCCTGGTGAAACCCCTGGGCTCTACAAACTACTCAAAGCTCTGAGGCTCAGGACTATTCATTGAACATTATTAAAATATGCAATGTTATGCAGATAAAATTATTCCTTTAGATCTGAGAAGCATTTTGCTTTTGTTTCAGGTTTTGTATAAATGTTGAAAAGTATCAAAAATATTCTTACCCCATCAAAACATTTATTTTCTTTGCTTACCTGACCACAATAACTAGTTGAAAATGGAGAATCTGTCAAAAAGTAAATTATTTGATTCCTGACCCTCCATTCCTCAAACTAATGGACTTGACTGCATTTTTATTATTGTTTTTAATGTAGTTGACCAAATAATACTACTATCTTTCATATATAAAGTAATTTAAGGTTTACATGTATTACTCATTTGATTCTCATGATACTATGTACCTATTTTCAAGAAAAATAAAAGAATGGCATCTATAATGGTGGCCCAGTCCCCTTGAATTTGATTTCTGGCAAAATTCTCAAAATTAATATTAAAGAAATTATAAGTGAACAATTAGAAAATTTACTTTATTTTTTTAAAAGCCAGCAGGTTTACATCAGGAATAGGTCAAGCCTGACAAATAATATTGTTATTAATTTCATCATTGTTATTATTGTTGTTGTTGTTGTTGTTACATAATACCAGCAAACTAATGGATCAGGGGAATGCTATGGGTACAGTCTGCCTAAAGTTTAGTAAAGAATTTGAAAAAGTCTCTCATGTTATTCTTGTGGAATGAAAAAGACATGTGGGTTAGATTAAAAAGAGATGAATTCAGAACTAATTGAATAGCTAGACTCAATGAACGATTATTAATGATTAGTTTTAAAATTGAAAGGTCTCTAGTAGAGTCCCACAAGGATCTTTATTTATCCTTTCTTGTTTAACATGCTTATCAGTGGCTTCAAAAAAGACATAGAAAGAATGAAATAAAGCTTAAAGGTGGGAAGGGAAGAAGCTGATGCAATGTGTGCTAGTGTTTGGATCCAAGAAACTGACAGTTCTTTCACATTGGACCTAATCTAATAATATTATAAAGTCTTATGTCTAATAAAAATGTAAAGTTTTATGCCTTAAAGTCTAATAAAATTTAAATACATGTTTGGGTTCAAAAAAGACAAGTGCAGAAGTACAAGATGTGGCATTTCATCTGAGCAAGAGTTTAGTATTTTAATTCTAAGACTTCAACTCTGAAATGAGTCAACAGTGTGATATTTTATACAGGAAAATTAATGATATCTTAAGTTGCATTCAGAGAAGCACAGGACCAATAATGAGAGTTTGTGAGCCAGTGAGGTGAAATGAGCCACTTCCAGTGTTGAGTTCAAACAAAATAACTACAGTCCACAATTTCTTGTCCCTTTCTATGCACTGAAGCAAGTGCACACACATGCGCACTCACACACACACACACACACACACACACACACACACACACACACAAATCATTTCACTCATTTTCCCTTCTACTTCATTAAGATTAACTAAGGAGAGGGGGTAGCTAGGTGGCACAGTGGATAAAGCACTGGCCTTGGATTCAGGAGGACCTGAGTTCAAATCCAGCCTTAGACACTTCACACTTAACTAGCTGTGTGACCCTGGGCAAGTCACTTAACCCTCATTGCCCTGGAAATAAAAGAGAAAAAAAGATTAACTAAGGAGAGATTAAAAGAAAAGGAAAAACATCAACCTTGACTATTACATTTGTGACAATTAGAGTGACGCCACCTTCTGGAGAGTTACTCTAGGAAAGCTCCACCAGGAGGAGAAGGTGTCTGAGGGCAAGCAATGTGGCTTGGAAGGTCAGTTCCTTGGCATCAGGAAGTTACATTTGCTTGTGGGTACAGTGATCAAAGCTACCAGCCAATTAGCTTGGATCTCTGTGTGTGTGTGGATGGGATGTTCTCGGATTCACAGGAGGCTTGTGGGATGAAGAAGGGGTGAGGGTCGCTGTCTCTCTCTGTGTCTCTCTCTCTCTCTCTCTCTCTCTCTCTCTCTCTCTCTCTCTCTTTTCGCCAGGACCTCAGCGGGAAATGTAGCAGGAGATGCTGGCTCCCTGAGATAGATAGCTGTAGGCATCTAGGCCTCTTTCTCTCTGTTCACCAAATTCTTATGCTCCTTAATAAATGCTTTAAAATCTAAATTCTTGCTAAAGCTTCTAATTTATTGCTGACCACTCATTAGATTTTTAGACAGTATAGCTAGAATCTTAGCCAGCCACCATACAGATAGCAACTTTACACATTATTGCAGTATGCTATGTGAAGTATTGTTTTTTATCCTGTGTTTTTTTTAAATGGACAATAATAATGATGTGTCAACTCTTATGATTTAGGAGGGTCATGATGGGCATGGGGAACACAAGAACCCACTATATGGAAAAATGAGGAGAAATATATTTTTGTATTTTGATAAATTTTGAGTATATTTTAGACTATAGTAACTTGATTGTCATTTAAATGAAGTCAATTAAGAAGGGGAGGAAACAGAAACTGCAGTGTATTATGGTAACCATGGAATATCCTATCTTTCATTTAACTGGCATAGCAGTTAGCAGATGACAATTTTTATCTCTCTAGAAGAATGTAAAGCAAAGGAATGAGCTCAGCTAATCAAAGTTGTCAATAGTTCACCTTTTAGACTTCATCTACCACTACTATCCAATACCCTCTTCCACAGATAATATTCCCTGATAAGCATTTTACCATTCTGGTTTTATTTGCATACATATACACTTCATTATTCATATGATTTTGTCAGAGGAAGCTTTATATTTGTAGATAGAAATGGCATTTGTATGTGTGTGAACACATATGTATATATTTATTTTCTGTTTCTGACCCAGGGACTTCTTATTTTCCATTGACCTTCAGTTCCTAAAATTAACCTGGAAATCAAAGCAATCATCTGGAAATCAAGTTAACCAGATTCTAGCTCCCATGATATGTCATAAAGATTTCCTTATCCAATCTGATCTCTGTATGTGCACAATTCTATGGACAATTAATTGTCTACAAGAAGCAGCAATAATTTAGGCATGTATTGATGGAATAACTCAAGCACTATTTGACATTAAGATCACATAGGTAAAGCACTTATTTAAAAGGCCCTCCACCTATCCATAATTGACATAGGTGGATAGGAATGTCCTTCCATAAAACCAGGTAAAAGGAGGAGTATGGCTCCTGATCTCATAAACACTATATGGTATAAAACTTGGAAATAGTAAGAAATAGCAGATTCCTTCCTATATTCAAGGACAGAACAAAGCCCCACTTTCCTTCTTGGATTTTAAATTACTTGTGTTCCATCTGTTAGAACTTACATTGTTGAAAGCTCTGCAATTGGTCATAATACAGAGATCCCATAGGCCTGGAGGGATAAATTTTAGAGTAGAAGTGTTTGATGGACCTATTTTTCCCAGTGAATAAGATTTTGCACAATTTGAGACCCAATATCAGCCAACTACATATGAAAGTTTCATCCTTCTTATTTTGGCTTCAGATGCAGTTTTATTTATTAGTTGTTTTTCGTATGCACAATGACCTACTACAAAAGGCAACTATTTAGAGACCATTTAGATGGTACAGTGGATATAGCACTGGACTTAGAATCAGGAAGACATCTTTCTGAGTTCATATCTGGGCTTAGACACTTACTAGTCATTTGACCCTGGGCAAGTCACTTAACCCTACTTGCCCCAGTTCCTCATCTTTAAAGTGAATTGGAGAAGGAAATGGTAAACCACTCTAGTATCTTTGCCAAGAAAACTCTAAAATAGAATCATGAAGAGTTGGCTAGACTGAAGAACAACAACTTAACTCAACTAGAGAGCATTTGTTGATAACTGATGAAAAACTCATTATGCATCCATTATCAATGTAACTATTTCTTTATTATGTTGTTTCCCCAAATTGTATATAAATTTCCTGAGAGCGGGCCATTTTCTTGTTTTGCTTTCCTTTGTATCCATAGGGATTAGTGTCAGGCACATAGATCTTAATAAATGCTTGTCAATTGATCAGTTAATTGATAAGTCACTCCCCAAAACTACAATGTACTCTTCCCCTTTTATGACTAGATGATTTTCCATCCTACAACCCCCGATAGTTGCCCTCAATGAAGTTATTTAAATTAACTTTTCATTTTTAAGTCATCAGTGATATATTGTCATTGAACTGTGCCCATCAAGTTTCTGTTGATCATTACCATCTAAGTCACTTCTTAAAAGTAAATCTTGCACAAATGGTGATTCAGTCATATGATGTCATCACTTGTAGCCAGAATGTATTTTCTAAGAATATTGAAATAAAAGAAATAGGTTTTTTTTTTCTTTTGTTTTGAGTAAGTGATCAGTTCAGGATTTGTGAAAGCATTGTACCTTTTCATAAATATAACCAAACCTGATCTTCTCTGAGCATCTAATTCTAAGGTCAGTTCATTGTTTACAAGCAGCAGAAAAACCTTGGTACATATTGATGGAATAACTCCGGCCCTATTTACTTGAATGGGAAGGGGAGGAGAAGACCTATGATTTCATTACTACTTTAAATTTCCTAAAACAGAAACTACTTTCATAAATTTAGATAGTCCTCAACTATCTTCTCTATATAATCTTCTAGAGATGCCAGTGTCACAGAGAAATTAAGTGACCTGCCTGTGATCATACAGCTGTATCAGATATGACTTGAATCAGGGTCTTCTTCCTTTTTGTTAATTGATCATCTTTACTCCATGAAATTTTGATTCTTTTTTATTTACTCATAATCATAACAGAACTTAGTGATGAAAAACAATGCCAAGTTGGTTTGGGTATAATTTAAAAGTATTAATACATCTGATTCTTCTAACATGGATTTTAAATACAGTGGAGGAAAAAGACAACAGCCCTGACTCACTTAAATACAATTCACTTCAAGTCATGACACGACCTCCCAATGGCACGGTCCTCTTTGAAAATGAAGAACAAACAACGACTTTGACAGTTAACTCATCATCTTAATCCAGGTGTGGTCTGCAACCAAACCATAGTGGTTACTATCCTAAATCTCAGGAGATGACATAGGGTGGCCCTGAAGGATCTTTCAAAAATGAAAAACAAACTGCCTTTTTCTAAAATACTCACTTTATAAGATATCACCAATTATACTGGGGCCTGTGTTCAAATGGATGATATAATAGTGAGCATTGATTCCAAATTGTCTTATTATTAGGATGTGAAATTACAAAACATTCAGAACACATGAAAATTTCAATTCTCTGCAGTCATATCAAATATAACTCAACTACAAAGAAGAGACCATAAAGTTAATGAAAGTGAGTGTGTAAATGCATTCATTTTCAACATTTCATGCAAAATGCTAGTTCCAAACTTCTTTGGTAAGTTCAAATCCCTCCTGGGTGCCCTCAGTTATCCACAATACCCAAGTCATTTAATTTCATTCCTTTAGTGCTTCTAGTACAACCTTATTTTTAGCCAAGATCTTTTAAAAGACCTTGGACTTTATTTTCTCTAGACAGAATTTACAGCTGAAGTTACATTCTAAGCTTTCTGAACATCTCAAGTCAATATCTAATACACTAGCAATGTTGTTCCTAAAAGAGTTTAGAGAGAGTTTGAAATATGCCCTGGATAGATATTGGTTATGTTTATCAGACTTTCCTGGAGGATGGTTAAACTAACACATTTTCATGAAACATTAAGGTTTCTTAGGTATCTAGAGTCTATTCATCTTTAGGTCTAATGCTTTGTAGGGGCCTATTGTTTTCATCTATTAGTAGTAGGCAGATAAACCAGAGTAGGTAATGAAAAAGACATTTATGACTTTATATTTATTTAAGAAAACATTTTAAATTATTTCATTCTTCTTTTTCTCTTGCTTTCACCTTCCTCCATTCAAATGCCCTTCTCAGCAGCAAGTAGATAGAGTTGTAGATAAAGCACAGGACCTAGAATCAGGAATACTTGAGTTCAAATCCAGCTTCAGATATTAGCTTTGTGACCCTGAACTAGTCACTTAACCTCCCTCTGCCTCAGTGTCTTAACTGAAAAAAACATGATTAACAATAGAACCTACCTCCCAGGATTATTGTGAAGATAATATTTGTAAAGTGCTTAGCACAGTGCCTGGAACATAATAGACACTTAATGTATGTTTATTTTCTTCTTTCATCCTCCAACTATGCAATTTGTTCCTTGAGGAAATAAATAGGAGCAGCTAGGTAACTCAGTGGATAGAGCATTGACCCTGGAGTTAGGAGGATGTGAGTTCAAATTCAGCCTCAGACACTTGTCACATACTAGCTGTGTGACCCTAGACAACTCTCTTAATTCCAACTATGTCAAACATCAAGGGCCATCTCCAGTCTTTCTGATATATATATTGCCACTGGACCCAGATGGCTCTGGAGGAGAGAGTAATGCTGGTAGCTTTGCACAGCCTTGCCTCCCTTAAATCCAACTCACTTGAAGTCACGACATCACCTCCTGATGTCATGGTCCTCTTTGAGAACGAAGGACAAACAACAACAGAAGAAATAAATAAATGTATAACAAACATCTTGTTAGGAGAAAAACATAGAGAACCACTTCTCAAATATGTGTTGGGGCATTTGATTGTACGGATGTTATCAAATTCATTTTCAGTGATATTTATAACATTAAATATAAATGGATAATGGCTCATTAGTAAAGTGATAAATGCTAAACTATAGCTTAAATGTATGGTCACTCAACACTGATTTGAGGTAGTGTCTCATACTGTGTATGTATCTAACACTAGTACTACAAAATATTTTTGAAAATAAGAAGAAGATTAAATAATTATTCCTAACCTTGTTTTAGTGCTTTAAAAGACTGCATAAAGATGGGTTCAATACTTTTGCTGGGAAAATCTTATCTTACTTACTGAGTAAATCACAGACATTACATCAGCATCAGGCTGACCCAGCTTTGATATGCTGGGAAAACCTTTCCCTGGGACACCCTCTATACTATAAATAACTCATTAATAAATCATATGAAATAAGTCTGTACCATTATACTTCCTTAGAAATAAGATTGTTTGGCTTAACGGAAATGAGCAATCACATCTTGGCTATTGCTTTGAGTAGTGCAAAATGAGTCCATGTATTATTCTGTAAATAAGATGATAATACAGGAATGTGTGAGGTCTTACATGTAACATGAAAGACCCATTAGGTGTTAATTAAGTCTTTCTGGATTGAAACAAGGTATAGCAATTAAGTATTGAATATTCAGGAATAAAAGGATGCACTGAAGCACATCTTTTGCAATTTTGTTCTCTATCCCCTCTAATGTTTTCAGTCACTATGCCTGTTAAATAAGTCTTTTGTTGAATACATCAAAACACCTGCAAGCCTTTGATAAAAACCTAATAGAATTCATAAAAATTGTTAGCTCTTTAAAGAACTTGCATGTATAAGGAAAGGACTGACCTTATATACCTTGGCCTATCAGAACCTAAAGTAACATGGTAAGATGTTTTTTAACCATATAGTGTTAAATATGATTGGGAAATCATTTTTTTATGGTGCTAGAGATTTTTTTCAGGATATATATGTTGGGTTAAATATGAGCCTTGCATTTTATCTATGCTTAAAGGTAATACTAAACATTATTGTAGATAATGTAGCCAGTATAACTAGAAACTATCATGGTAATATTAAAAAGAAAGTTTTATTTCAGATTCCTAAAATGTATTCCTTGGAGAAAGATAGGGATGCTTTGTGAGGAAAAAATTAAATACTGATAGGTTTCTTTGAACTGCATAAATGCCATTCTTTGTGTGGAGGCCCATTGCTTGCTGAGGCCACATAATTGTGCCAACGTACAGATCTACTGCAATGTAGTGGCAACAGCAGCTTTAAGTTTTTAAAAGTGAGGTCATCGTACACTTATTACCTTTGGCTGACAGGGCTTCCACATGTGTAGCATTTTCTGTCAGTACACCACAATTTAATGACAGTTGTGATAATGGCAGCATTGTGTCATCTTTAATCCAAAACTGAATTTTGCTATGTATGAGTATACAAAATCATATCAAATCCAATTCTTCTATTTAGATAAACCAAAAAACTAATTGAAGTTGATAAACAGATTTATCTCAAAATGTGTTTAGATAGTAGCAATGCAAATGAAATGTTCTAAGTAAAAATTTTTGCAACATCTGTCAGGGCTACTAAAGCAAATGAGGGTATGTTAATGTTCTACCCAGAGTATTTCTAAATGTAAGGTATTCAAAATCTTAAGTATCTTATGCTTATGGAAATAATGGAGAGATGCTGGTTGAACAATAATATAATTATCTTAGATGGATCCAACACTGATTCAAAGGATCATTAATTTAGAGCTGAAAGGGACCTTCAAGGCTATCAAGCTCAACACCTTTATTTTAAAGATTAGGAAACTGAATCCCAGAGAGCTTATATGACACAATGAAAGCTACAAAGATGGCAAATGAAAGAGAAAGATTATCAACCCATCCAAAAACAATTTTCCTTTCACTGTATCTTGGTAGTTGAATGACTGGAACCCAAAAGAAGTTGATAATTGTTTGATGTCATCTTGAAAGGACATCTCTATTGCAGTACCCCATGCATCTATCCTTTGTATTGTTATTTATTTTTTTTAAATTAATTGGATAAAGGCAGGTCAAATGTGGCCTCATACACTTACCAGCTATGTGACCCTGGGCAAGTCACTTGACCCTGTTTGCTTCAGTTTCCTTGTCTACAAAATGAGCCAGAGAAGTAAATAGGAAATTGCTCCACTATCTCTGCCAAGAAAACCCCAAATGGGGTCACAGAGTCAAATATGACTGAAATGTCTAAACAGCAATAATAAAAAATAGATGGTATGCTTATCAAATTTGGAAATAACACATAGATTAGAAGGATAGCTAACACACTGGATGATACAAGCCAATAACCAAATAAACTTTGATAGGCTAGAACTTTGAACTGGGCTAAAAAAATGAAACTAGAAAGAACATATTCGAAAATGGTTTCAAAAATCAATTTCACAAGTATAAAATGGGGGAGGCAGCATTGGCATCTGTTTGAAAAAAGATCCTTGTGTTTCAATTAACTGAATGTTCAATGATTGCAACAGTGTGGTATGACAAGAAAAAGTAGATCATGGGTATAGCATCTAAATGTGATTAGGGGTTAAATTAAACAGGATGTATACAAAGTTGCTCTTAATGTGCTAGCTCAGTACATGAGCATTTTGGGGATGTCAACTTTCCTGCTTGCCTCTGGCTATATGGTGGCTCACTGATGAAAGCTCTTGGTATTTTGTCATGAAAAAGCAAACCATCCATGATCTCTTGGTTTTCCTTACTTGCCCATGACAGTGGCAAGAAGATAGAGTGCTATATTTAAGTTTGAAGAAGAGAGACAGCTTCTAGTTCATTCTCTTCCTTTGATCTTCCAATGTGGCAAAGTAGCTCCGACTAAAATCCTCATGAGCAGTCAGTCAATAGCTTTCATTCAGTAGCTTTGACTAAAATTATCACCTTGGCAATAGATGGACCATTCCCAAATGTCAATTAAAGCAGGCAGGTTCAGCTGGAAAGCTTGATTCTGGGAGCCTGACTGATTTTTACTTCCTTCATTGAGTAAGTGCTCTGATCTCAAGATGAACATGTCTCCTGCATTGATTGTCCTAGAGATCACAGGTAATCTGGTAGAAGTGATTGTCTCTAGAAAAGACAACCTAACAAGAGAGATAGAATGTTTAACCTAGTTGGCCAATAGATCTAGACCTTGAAGGGTTGGTCAATGAACAGTCACAATGTAATGTTGCAAAGCTTATACTGTTATTTCTCAAATTGCTTTATGTTCTGATGAAATTCAAGTGTCCACATCTTAGCAAAGTATAATAGTAGACAGTACTGCCACTTGTTTAAGTTATTTAAGTATTTTTGTCAATGTGTGGTTTTGAGAATTTTATGTTAAGCATTACTTTTTTTGTAGAAAAAATAATAGCTTTTCCCATATCTGATTCATACTAAGTAACATTTTACTCACACTTTTGGGAGAGTTTACATATAAGCCAAAACTTAAGCTATGACAGAGGCCTAATAATGAAAAAAGAAATGACTCTCCCATTCTCTATTAGAGTCTGGGCTCCTTTCAGGATAAGACTTGGTCTAATCACATGCATGGATCCAGAATAGAGGGTCTCTTGGGTGAAGAGAGAGTAGGTACAATGCCTCTAATCCCTCTGGGCCCAACAGAGGTTCCTTATTATTAGGAAAAACACAAGGTACTTACTGTCCCAATCTAATCTTTTCTGTTCAGATCAAATCTGTGGCATTGTGTCTAATTGGGCTCACATTTTAAGTAGGTAATTAAGAAACCTGAAAGGGAGACAAACCATAAGGTAATAAAATAGGAGTGTTTAGGATGGAGAAGAAAACACTCCACAAAGATATAATAGTTGTCTGAATATTCAAAGAGATGTTTTAGCAGGATGAGACTTGTCCTATATGATTCCAGAGAACAGAAATAGTAGCAACAGGTACAAATGGCAAGGAGGCACCTTAAGCTTGATAATTAGAGGTAAAAACATTCCTAAAAATTAGAGTTGTCCAAGAATGGAATGGGCTGCCATGAAAGGTGATGTGTTCCACTTCTTAGGAGCTCTTAAAATAGAGGCTGGTGACCACACATCAGAAAAATTAGAGTGGATTTTCCTTTTCAGGAATAGGTTGACATTGATGGCCACCAAGATCCCTTTTAACTCTAAAATTTTGTGATTCTGTAACACAGGAATTTTCTTTACCTTTGGCAAACTGCTTTCTCATTCTTCTTCTTGACATTTTTGATATTGAACCTTTGTGATTCCTTAATTCCTCTTGCCTTCCATTTCCTGGGTATCTAATCTTGGTTTATAATCTAACTCTTACTTCCTATGCTATTAATCCTGAATCTTGCTTCATATGTCTACTTTTCTCCTCAGCACTGGCCTTTAGATGTCTGCCTTTGGTCTGGAAACCTTAATTGAGGGAACTAGAAGAGTGAAAAATAAAAGTGAGTGAAATTTAGACTAAAAGAATTCAAGGTCAATAAGTAGCTTTGTGACAATGAATAACTCATTTAATCCCTCTGAGCCTCAGTTTCCACATCTATAAAATAAGGTGTTTGGAATAGATAATCTCTGAGTTCTCTTCCAAATGGAATCTTGTGATCTTAAGGCTCATATTATTCCTGAAATTGGTTCTTGAACAGGCTTAGAATATACTTAGAACTGATTTTTTTTTTTTTGGAACTGAATCTTTCTAATGAAATCATAGTTAAAAGGAATCAATATTGTTTGCCACTTGGCCATTATAAAATATTGCTTTATTTAGAACTACATTCAATTCCCCATTCAAAGCCCAAGGGAAGAAAAGAGGGAAGGTGGATTACTTTTTATTTCATTAAATAAATGTTTGATTACAGCCACAATTTAACTTTGGTAGATATCTTTACATTTTTTATTTTGAAAATTGTGACATCTTGAGTTGCATGTCAAAGTGTGTAACCTAAGTATTTGGTAACCCCAGCTTCTGCAGACATTGTCTGAAATCCTATTCAAATGAAAGATACTAGTCAGTAGATAAAAATGAAGTTCTAAGAAATAGGTTGGAGGGGGTGGGAGAGCTGCATTAGCAAGGTGACATGTAATGGTTCCTGTGGGATGGGGGTTCACTGTTAAACACTGAAATTCCTTTGTTGGCCAAATCCCAGAGCAGCCATCAATTCCAACTAGCCAAGAGTAAAGGCAAAGATACCTAGGAAAGGGGGTGGAAGAAAAAAGAAAGAAAATTACTTAGAGGCCTGAGACTTGATGCAAAGAAGGTAAAAATTGCCAATGAAGTGATACAGTTGTATGGATTGTATTTGCTTTGAAGTACAGAAAAAAAATCTTAATTAAGCAATTATTTTAAAAAGTTACCTTGAAATGCTGCTAACTTAAGCCTTTGCAGAATTTGCACTTAATCTCTCAAGACCCCAGGGTTGTAACCCAAGAAAAGCTAGAGGGTTGACCTTAAAATGAAGGTCCTTTAAGCCTTTTTCTTCACAGTGACATGGAAAATCAGATCACAGGGAAGTGCTCAGGGCTTTTAGGACCTTTCTTTGATTGTTCTGCCAAAAAGTTTTGATCTGCACCTTACATTCAGCATCTTTTCACTCAATGGAAATTAAATGTGACTCATTTGAATGTTTTCCCCACAATATTTTCAAAGAAGTAATTATGCATTTCTCTTATAAAAAAGAAATGAAACCCACATCATTAAAACACACACATAAAACCGAACTTTTAAAAAAGCACCACCAAAAAAAAACAACAAAATAAAAACAATAAACAAAAACAAACCTAAAGCAATATGCCAAATATATTGGGCAGATGATCAGAACTTGAATTGAAAGAGAACTCATGGGAATATGATACAACCAGTTCTTTTTCAAAATATAATCATCAGTTCTGTATATATTTGGAGATGATCAAAGAGGGAAGGATTTTCTCCACATAGAATGTTTACTATCTGAGCCCTGCAGCTGATTCTCAATTCAAATGGACTATAAGCAATGAATAGGAGAGCAAGTGGGACGGAGTCTCTCAATAATCCATAGAAAATGCATTATAGTTGCACAGTTAATTACCTTAGTTCAATGTTTGTCAGTGTTTCTATTCTAAAACTCTATTTTCCAGGGTTTATAATTCAAACATAAAATTTTGCTTTTGGCCTCACTCATTTCATTTTCCAGCTAGTGGTTTTATTTATTTATTTTTTGGTTGACTACATTTAAAAACTGGACAATAATCCTCCCTTATTTTGTTTTATTCTCAAATGAAAGAAGAAAATTCAAAAGACAAAAGTAAAGACATCCAATCTAGAAAGGTTTCAATATTTGGAGTTAACAAGGTTAATGTTACATTGGAAAGTAATATCTGAGGACAGTTTTCTCTATAAAACTATGACTTCTGACTTTTCTTTTATTGTGATAGTAAATACCCCTAGTAGGTTTATATATTTGTTTATATAGATGTATGTGTATTTACATATATTCTCCACATAGGTGTCAAAATAATATTTCAAAGTATAGGTCTCCCTCTTGCCACTAATTTTTTTTTTAATTTCCTGTTTGTCTTGAATCTTTATAATCTGTGACTAGCATACCTTTCCATGTTCATACACTATTTTTACCCTTCATTCACTCTATATTCACTCAATAAATGGATCAACAAAGATTTCATCAGTGCCTTACCTGTATTAGGGACTGAGAATACAAAAAAAGAAAAAAAAAATCCCTGTCTTCAAGTAGCTTAAATTCCACTGAGGGAATGAAATATGTTCACAGTGAGCTAAGCACAATAAATATACAAAATAAATACAAAGGCAAAAAACAACTGGGGAATATTTAAAAGTCTCTTGAGTCAGGCAGCACTTGAGCTGAGTCTTGAAAGGAGCTAAAAGTTGTAAGAGGCAGAGGTAAAAAGGGAAGTAATTTCAAGCCTGGTGGACAGCCTGTGGAAACATTGTAGGAGATGGAATGTTGAGTATGGTAAACAGCAAGTTGCTTAGTTTAACTAGATGGCGTGTAAGAAGGGAAGTAATATGTAATCACCATTAAAAATAATCTTGAACCATATTGTTAAAGGGCATTAAATGTCAAACACATAAATATGTATTTTCCTTTCCATGGAAGGAAGGAAGGAAGGGAGGAGGGAGGGAGGGAGGGAGGGAGGGATTAAGGAGAGAGGGAGGGAACAAAGAAAGAAAGAAAGAAAGAAAGAAAGAAAGAAAGAAAGAAAGGAAGGAAGGAAGGAAGGAAGGAAGGAAGGAAGGAAGGAAGGAAGGAAGGAAGGAAGGAAGAAAGAAAGAAAGAAAGAAAGAAAGAAAGAAAGAAAGAAAGAAAGAAAGAAAGAAAGAAAGAAAGGAAGGAAGGAAGGAAGAAAGAAAGTTACTGATGTTCTTGGAGCCTGGAGGTGAAGCAATCAGAGCCATTTCAGGAATATTAGTGTAGCAGAATAGAAACAAATAATAAGGCTATTTCAGTAGACTCAGGCAAGAGGTGAACAGGACTTGAAGTACATTTAAGTGAAGAAAATGAAGCAAATTCAAGGGGTATTATAAAGGTCAAATTGACAAGATTTAGTAATTAAACAATTTAAAGTCAATAAGTTTGAAGAATTGAGAATAACCCTTAGGCTGGAAACCTGGGTAATTTGAAGAATGGCAGTCTCCTTGACAGAAATAGAGGAATTATGAGAAGATAGTTTATGAATAACAATAATGAGTTATATTTTAGAAATGCTGAGTTTGAGATGCTTATGAGCCTTGTAGGTAGAGATGTCTAAAAGGTAGTTGGACATGTGAGACTGGAGATAAGAAGAAAGATGAAGCCTGGAAATATATAAATGTGAATCATCTTATTTGTGAACTTTTGAGAGCTTGTGAGATCATCAAAAAGAGAAAGTAGAGAGAAAAACAAAGAGAATATGACCCTAAGATGCATACATAGAGGGTGGGATATGGATAAAGATCCTATAGAAGGAATGAAGGATAAGTCAGATAGGTAGGAAAAGAACAATGGCAGAACAATGTCACAAAAACCAATGAAGTAGAGTGGGAAATGACCAATAATCTAATTCTGTAGACAAGTTAAGGTTGATAGCTGAGAAAAGGCCAGTAGAATTAGCAATAAAAAAAGATCTTTTAGAAAGAATAATTTCAGTTGGGGGATGGGAATCATATTACAAGGGCTTAAGAACTGAATGAAAGGGAAACAGTAGACTTGATGAGAAAACATTTTCCAGGAGTAGCTAAGAAAAGGAAAAGTGAAAAATTCTGATTGAGGCAATAATCAACTATGACTCTAGAGGACCTAGGAAGAAACATGTTACCCATTTTTTGACAAAAAAATCAACAGACAAAAAATACAGAGATATGCATTTTTTAACTTGGTCAGTATATGGATTTAACTTACTTCATAATATTCATTTGTTACAAGTTCTGCATTTTTTTAACCTCCTTTTGATTATTTGGAAGGAGTGGTATCCAAAGAGAGGTTAGCAATTGTGTATGTGTGTGTATGTGTATGTGTATGTGTGTGTGAGAGAGAGAGGGAGAGAGACAGATAGATAGGCAGCCATTGTAACATTTTTTGAATGCATAGTTGGAACAAAAGGAAGTTCAGGAGGAAGTACAGATAAGCAGGACAGTTTTGAAAAAAATATTAAGAACCTACAAACAAATTTTTAAAGAGCTATGTTTGAAATGAAGCTTCAGGTTTTCGTACCAAATCAGAATGTTTTTCAGTGTGAGATTTATTACTCTGACATGAGTAACTGCTACAAATCAGTGCTTGATTTATTATATTATTTGTTGTAAGATTTAAGAAAGTGGTGAAGGAAATGTCAATGATTCAAATTAAACTTAAAAGTGTGTTTAGTATATTTCCCCCAACAGAGACAGTTGTTAAACATTTATCAGGACATCACTGTTTACAATTGTCTTTGTTTTTTGTCTCCAGTGTTTATGGAAATGGGTTTTTTTTTGGCATTTTTTTTGAGAAAAAATACAAAATTTCAAAAGAAAATTATGGAGAGAAAGGGGATGATCAAAGGAGCAGGCTCTTGGGAGAGACATAAGGAGGTGGGATAAAGGAACAGAAGATTAACATTTACAAGGTAAAGAGCCATCTCTTTGAGACTGAAGCAGAGGAGTGAATGAGGGATGCTATTGAGGTGATTTGATATGTAGAACTGGAGAGAACAAGGACCCTGAAATGGATGGACAGCATTTCTTTGCTAAAATATGAAGTTTTGGTCCTCTGCTGATAGAGAATTAGAAAGGTGTGGTTTAGAAAAATACTGTGTAATAGAGATAAGCAGGGAAGATTAAAAGGATGGGTGTGCAACAAAGAGGGTTGAGGTAAAAATATATAACATTTGGGGGGGTTGTTTTGTAGTGGAGGGAGGCAGATGGTACCAAGAAGCCAGATAGTTGTAATAATCTAGGATTGTTGTTTGAAAAAGACAAAAAGATTATGGAAACTAGGTGCAATATTAATGATACAGAGAGTGGTAACGGGATGAAAAACTTCAAAGAACAGGTAAGCATAAACTTCAACTGGTTAACTACAGGGAGGATATTTTGAAAGGAGAGAAGAGAGACTGGGGCAGAAGTGATGGCTAGGGACAACAAGAACGAATGAAGTAACTGAAGGTTACAGTGTGAAAGCATGTTTAGGAGATTTGAAACACAGAAGGAAATGGAAAGATAGAAAGTTATGTAAAGATAGTTATATAAAGATAGAGATAATTTTCACTTGTGGATATTTTAGTTTGAACACTTGTGAATGATGATGGGATCAAGAGTATGACCATTGGTGGCAAAGAATTGGAAATTGAGGGGATGCACAACAATTACGGAATGGCTAAACAAGTTGTGGTATATGAATGTGGTGGAATACTATTTTGCTATAAGAAAGGATGAGCAGGAGGATTTCAGAAAAACCTGAAAAGATTTACTTGAACTGATGCTGAATGAAGTGAGCAGAACCAGGAAAACATTGTACACAATAACAGCAACATTGTGTGATGATCAATTGTGATAGCCTTAGCTCTTCTCAGCAATAAAATGATCCGTGGTAATCCCAAAAGACTTATGATGTAAAATACTCTGCATATCCAGAAAAAGAACTATAGAGTCTAAATGCAGTTCAAAGCATACTATTTTCACTTTATTTGCTGAATTTTTTTCTTTCTTGTGGTTTTTCCTTTTGTTCTTATTCTTCTTTTACAACATGACTAATAAGGAAATATGTATAACATGATTGTGTGTGTGTATGTGTAACCTATATCTGATTATTTGCCATCTTGGGTAGGGGGGAAGAAAGAGAGGGAGGGAGAAAGATTTGGAACTCAAAATCTTACAAAAAGGAATGTTGAAAATAATCTTTACATGCAATTGGAAAATAAAATACTACTGAGGGGAGAAAAAGAGTATGACCAAGGAGCAAATCATGGAAGTTAAGAAGATTGAGGAATTGGGAAAGAAAACTACTTAGATAGGATATCATCAAGTAAGATGAAGTGCCCAAGTTTAAGATAAAGTGTTTGAAAGGAGAAAATTGTGAGCCAGGTCCTAAACTACATGAGAGAAGGTATACCTAGTACTAAAGAGATTGGAGAGGAATGAAATGTCTTCTTGGGACAGTCAGGTTTCTGAGTTAGATTGACGATCAAAGGAATGTGAAAAGAAGGGGGTCTAATAGCTCATGACCAATAGAACATGAGTTCCACGAGGCATAAGAGTCACTGAAAGGGTAGAACAGATATGATGTATGTGGAGGAAAGAAGAGGTTTCATGGAGGCAGCCTACCACTCTGAATCACAGTGATTCTCAGCATAACCACAGGATAGTATTTTGATGTGCCATTCCCAGGAGCGTCATCAATATTGGTTTTATTATTATTCCTTGACCAGGAGGTAGAAACCATGGTAGGGATGGGGGTGGAAATGATACATAGGCCATATTAGGGAAGAGTTAAAACTCTGTGCTCTGGCCATCCAAGTCTGAGTCAGTTACTGCTACTCAGGAAAAGTTTCTACTCTAGGGAAAAGCCCTATTTTCTTTGCTCTGATTATGAATCTAAGAATTAGCTATCTGCCTCCAGGAATTACGTGTTCTGCTGTTTGTAGAAAACTCAAAAGATTTGAACATTTTGGGGGCAGCATGGAGAGAACCGAGTCATCTGTCTAGCCTTGATTCCAATCTCTTGCCTAGGTGCCTTTGGTTTCTTAGTCCCATGAATAAGGCATATGTATTGATTTTACCTTGAGTGTATAGGGAGAAGACTCACTCCACCCACCTATCTATATAACCACAGGCTATATTCACCAACACTTAAATATAAGCTCAGAGTCTCATAAAAGATTGGGGGCCAGGGAGGGAGGCAACTAGGATTTACATATTTTCATTTTATAGTTTTTAAGGGCAGAATAGAGTCTACAGTCCCCTTATTTCCAGTCTGGAATTCAAGTATGTCATTCCAAAAACTCTGAATTACATTTAGCTTAAACTCTCCCCTGGTTCTTTTAAGCTATACATTTAATTACTTGTCTTGCTTTAAGCCTTGACATTGTGGTTTTGTGGAATACACACCTTCTTTTTTCACAGTTTTCTTTGTAATCATTGCTCAGAGCTGTGACAGTAAGGACACATCTTAAGGAAACGAATAAATAAATAAACAAGCAAGTTAAAAAAGAAAGGAAGGAATGATGAAATTTGGCTTTTCATTAAGAATATTATTTTGTCTTTTATTAACCTACACTGTCTTTTTGAATTATAAAGGTGCTTTCATTGCTCTCTTTCATTTGTTGTTTTGTGGTCTGCTGTTCCAAATGTCTGATCAGTTTTCAGATCAACAGAACAGCTAGGGAATGCCCTAAACATGCATTAAACAGGGTACATTTAGAATAAGTGTAAATGTTTCAAATACACAGATTTGTACCTTAAATGTGCCATATCCAAAAATTACATTCTGCTAAAGGAGTTCATTTTGGTTTTTGGTCATGTGATCTTATTTTCCCCTAAAATAAATTTTCAGTTATTGCAGTGTTAGCTGTTCAATAGTTTTTGAGGCCATGGGTAACAATTGAATACTATATCAATTTAAGATTTTTCTAACTGTTCAATGGTGCAATATTTTCTTAACATGTCTTTTGGAGGTATTACATACATTTGCATCTAACTCTAACTCTACAAAAGGGAGACAGACGATATAGATTTATTAGATAATCAACATTTCTTTTAAAGGCTCTGAATATGTATTTAGCAGTCAGTAGAATAACATGCAAAGATTCCATTATAATGAACTCCATGTGGAATCCAAATGTTTTCTTCTTAGAGGAGGTTGCTATCATTAAGTTTATTTCTAGAAATCATATTCCAAGCCAACAAGAGGAATGAAGCAAAGTCGGTGTCTTGTCTCCCAGTTTTCTGGCCCAAGAAGCAGGAAGTAAATTAGCACAAGGTTTTGGAATTAGAAGCTATCTTAGTGATTTTGGTTTTTTTTTTTTTTTTTTTTTTTTTTTTTTTTTTTTTTTTGCGGGGCAATGGGGGTTAAGTGACTTGCCCAGGGTCACACAGCTAGTAAGTGTTAAGTGTCTGAGGCTGGATTTGAACTCAGGTACTCCTGAATCCAGGGCCGGTGCCTTAACCACTGCGCCATCTAGCTGCCCCCTATCTTAGTGATTTTATAGCCCAGTCCCTGAAGTTCACAGATAAAGAAACTGATCCCAGTGAGCTCAACTGTCTTTTTATATGGAGTAAGTAGCAGAACAAAGATGTGAACCCAGGACATTTGAATCCAAATTTAGCATATGAAATACTCAGAATGTACTGGGTGCTCAGTGTGTGTGTGTGTGTGTGTGTGTGTGTGTGTGTGTGTAGGCATATACATATACATACACATACATATATATTAAATGCTATTTTGGCTTTTGGTTTGGTTTGTTTGAATGAAGGAGTCTTTTAATTGATTAGAATGAGATTTGATTGTTTTAGTTGGTTTGATTGGTTAAGACTAAATATATGCCTAAATATAAATGGTGATATGAAAAATTACTGAAGACATAATCTGAAGAGATAAATAAAACAAAGGAAAATAGAGAAAGAATAGAAAACCAAAAGATATAGGTAAGGAGGCTTCCATGTATCACTATCTTGCGCTAATACTTTATGTTTTCTTTATTACATTTAAATTACTATTATACTTTTAGTGAATATTTCCTGATCTTATATTCTATAGCAGTGGTATCAAACTCAAATAAAAACAAATCTTGGGGGGGTGGTGCATATTGACTAAAAGCAACAAAATAACATTGTATTATATTTTTTTGTTTTCTTAAATATTTCCCAATTATATTTTTTAAATCTTTTTTTTTGGGGGGGGGGGTTGAAGCATTTGGGGTTAAGTGTCTGAGGATAGATTTGAACCCATGTCCTCCTGAATCCAAGGCCAGTGCTTTATCCACTTCGCCACCTAGCTGCCCCTCCCAATTATATTTTAATCTGTTTTGGTCTATGGATCATGAGGTCTATCCCTTTGTAATCTAAATATTATATATGTGATGTAATATTAGGTCTCTATAAGCACAAATAAATATTTTTTCTTTCAATTTTCCATTGGATCTCTTTGTTGTAGAAGTACTTGGCAATAAGCAGGGAAATTCTAGCCTGTATAGGCAACATTAATAGTTTATTCTTCATTAACAAATGACATTATATTCTTCTGAAATGTGACTAAAATATATAGAGACCAAAATTAAGTGAAAGCAATTTCCTCATAGTAATAGGAGGATTAAGGCATCTTTTCTTTTTGTTTTTGTTTTTTGTGGGTCAATGAGGGTTAAGTGACTTGCAGAGGGTCACACAGCTAGTAAGTGTCAAGTGTCTGAGGCTGCATTTGAACTCAGGTCCTCCTGAATCCAGCGCCATTGCTCTATCCACTGTGCCACCTAGCTACCCCTAAAGCATCTTTTGCTTTGTTGTTATGTAATGGAAAGAGTGCTCAACTTGGATTGATGGGACCTAAGTTTAAAACCCAATTATGCCACATACTAACTCATCACCTTGGGCAAGCCACTTAAACTGAGTCTCAGTTTCATCATCTGAAAAATGAGAAGATTGTTCTATATGACTTCTGAGGTCACCTCTAACTTTAGATTTATGATTCATTTCCATCCCAGATCTAGCACAAGTTAGGGGACTCTTCTGTGAACTCTTTTTGTAAATTGTCAATAATATTATAAACATTTTTATATGTATATCTTATAATATATATGTAATCTATATTATAGATATGTAATTAAATATGCAGCTCTGGTTCAAAGTCCATTTGCATGAGGCTCTCTTCTTTGGTGGAGACTAATTATTCAATACTCCTTACCTGTATGAGGAGAAGAGCTGGCAACAACTTGGGAGAAGAGAGACCTTGGTGTCTTAGCTTACAGATTTGAGAGAGAAGACACATAATTTCAGACTCTTTCCAGTTAACTGAAGGGTACATGTAGAAAAAGATGACATGTAGAGAAGCTGATACCTTGATCATATTGCAATGTCCAGTTTATAACATTAGAAACTTAAAGGAACTGGCCCTTGGGTGAGATCTGGGACTCTCCTAGTTAAGCTGAGATATCTTACCCACAATGGGAAAGTTCATATATGCTTTGTATTTTCTGGTATATTTTTTATCTGCATACTTCTTTGATTTTTGTTTGCAATCAACTTGAATAAATGGTTCTGGCTATGTATGTTCATTGGGGAACTGGCATTTGGTGGGAAGAGAGTCAAGCCTTGGATATATAGTTTGGGATTCTCCTTCCCAGCTAAGGGAAACAACCAGAAGGTCAGATGGAAAGGAGAGGAGAAGAGGAGAGGAGAGGAGAGGAAAAGAGAAAAGAGGAGAGGAGAGGAGAGGACAGGACAGGACAGGAGAAGAGAGGACAGGACAGGACAGGAAGGACATGACAGGAGAGGAGAGGACAGGAGAAGAGATGACAGGAGAGGACAGGAGAAGAGAGGACAGGACAGGACAGGACATGACAGGAGAGGAGAGGAGAGGAAAGGGGAGGGGAGCTGAGAGAAGGAAAAGTTTCTTCTAGACAAACAATATTTAGGAAAACAAATAGATAATTTTGCCATATCACCCCCCTTTCTTTGAGGAAGACAGAATAGCCAACCTCTGGTGACAATCTCCTGCTTGCCCTCCTGAAGGAATCAACATCTCCATTGCAGAAAGGTGGGTCAAGGAGACTAAAGAAATTTTCACTCCTCTCTATAAGTCATATTTAGATAGACCAAAGTGGACACACCTAACGTACATGGGCAACGCACATACCAACCCCTTACATCTAATATTATGACATTTGGTGCTCAGCTTATATTCCTCAGCAGTAGTGGATAACTGGTATTGGATTTAGGTTATGCATTTCCTTATATAATTGATAGGTTAAATTACTAATGTATTCAAGATTTTTTAAGGAGTAGAAAAGATGACAGTTAAGGACACAGTAAAATAAAGATTGGGACTAGACCTATAATTTCATTAGTATAATGAAATTCTCAGCAAGGAATTGCCTTGACTAATGTAGCTCAAAACTTCTCTGAAATTAATAGTCTAAGAGGGTTCCTAGAGCACTGTGATAAGTGAGGTACCCAAGGTCACAAAAACCAATATGTGTCAAGGGTAGTTATCAATTCTAGGTCTTCAAGCTCAGTTCTCTATGTCATGATGCCACTTAGCTATGAAATACATATATACATAGATGCATGTAGACAGGTATGTATATATGTATATATGTGTGCGTATTTATACCCACATACATATACAGCTTCAATAGCTTTTTATATGTTTTATTTCAGTGTTTCTCTAAATGTACATATTTGATTCACTGGTCATTTCTTCCTTTGCTACTTTTCTGCCTATGCCATTCCCATTTGTCCATCCCTTTCTACTACTATTTTTACTACCTTTCAAATCTATAGTTAGCCAAACAAAGATATCAATCTTTCCTTTACTCTGATACAACTACTCTCATTGCCAATTTTCCCTACCTCTCATTTGCTTCTATTTTTATATCTTTCACTTACTCTTTAAGTTTGAGGGTTCTGTTTGTGATAAGGATCAGAGAACTTCAGATAAAATTACAGTTCGTATTCTCCAATTCATCTTCTCTAATTCCATATTTTTATACACTTATCTGTTCCAGCGGCCTCCACTTTTTCTGCTTCGTGCCCCCAACCTAATTCTTTCCAACCAAAAAAGAAAGAAATTTACATAATAATTATAACTTGTTTAGAAAAAATGAAATATATACCTGCAATTATGCAGAGGCTCAATACACTCACATGTTCCCAGATCAGTGATGAATGGAAAAGAGGGTTTATTTAAATGAATAACAAATTTACTGTATAATACAACTAGATTTTCAGAGATATTAATTCAATGGGGGCTAAACATACAATATTAAATATCATTTGTGGAAATGCCATCAGGAGTAATTTATGCAATAAAAATTCTATTGGATTGGGTGTAGGGTTTATTTTCAAAGTGTCCTGCTGAAAAATTTTCCAACTTAGTAAATCAAAAAATCCTACTGCATACAGATGAATTCAATTTGGTCTCATATAGACTATGGACCATGTATGTAATAGTTAGGCAGTCATTTTTGTAAACAGGACAGAACCATGATTAGTGGCAAAAAATAATCAATAAAGTATCATATGTATAAAACCAGTCATTTAAACTGAAACTTTGCTGTTTGTGAAAAAAATATAATCCTTATGGACTAAGAAATAAGACTTTATTAATAGATATTATTAAAACTATAAAGTTGTTGAAAATGCCTTAAAGTGAAATGCAGTATTGTTTGGAGAGTTTCTATTGCTCATCAGGCTTAAGTAGCCACAAAACTGCAAACCACCAAATTGGTATTGACTCATACTAAGGGATAATTACCTTTTAATCAGAATCTGGCTAACAAAACCACAAATTTACTAATCAGTATAGTGCCTACTCTCATCTCTCTCTTTTGGTCACAGTCAATGGATTACATAGAAAGAAATTTTTTTCACTGAAGTGGACTCTACTAATAGTTCATAAAAGTTGTTGAACTTCACTATGCAAAAGGGATTTTCTTTTTTTGTCTTTTTTCCCTTTCTTAACATTTTAAGTTTAATATGAATATAACAAAATAGCTTCTAATGTATACATTTATATTAACTCCCAGAAACCAATAAAAGCTTCCAACTATATAAGTAATGATCAAAAAAGGAAAGACAAATAAAATTATGTACAAGAATAGCAACAAAATAAAATAGACTCCAGGACAAAACAAGTTCCAAAATAAACTAAAAATGTAAACAAAACAAAAATGAAAATCTAAAACCAATGATGCAAAATGAGGGAAAAAATGGTTTCTAATGATTCTAAGTGTGTCCTTACCCTACTTTTATGTCCCAAATGATTAAAGACATGAAGATGATGAATCAGTGGTAAGACAATCTATTTTGTCCATCATATTTATGAATCTTTATTACTGTATGATTGTCTTCCTTTAAATAGTTGTGGTCACAGTGCACACAGTTCTCTGATTTCAGCTTTTTTAAAGCACTTTGCATCACTTCACATAAAGACTGCTACATTATGTTCTATCCTTTATAGTCATCACTTTTTAAAAACAGAATAATATTTACCAAATCAGAAAACTTTTAGAGTTGGAAAGAACCTTTTTGCCATTTATGCTAACCAATACTTGAGAGGAATTCTCACTATAGTATACTCAAGAAGTGGCCTTCCAACATCTTCCAGAGATATTCCATTCTACTTTTGTATTGCTAGAATCCTTAGGGTGTTTTTCCTGACATCAAGCCTATATTTTCATCTTTTCAACTGCTACTCATTACTACTGGTTCTGCCTCTGGTACACTGGTCACTCCTATGAACAAACAAATGGAGAGAGAGAGAGAGAGAGAGAGAGAGAGAGAGAGAGAGAGAGAGAGAGAGAGAGAGAGAGAGAAATTAATGTAAAACCATCCAGCAATAGCCCTTCAAATACTTGAACACAGCTATCATATTTACATCCCCCCATCCTGATTCTTCTTTCTTCAAACTATCCATGCCTTATTTTTTCATTTGAGCTTCATATGTCATGGACTCAAGTCCTTCACCATCCTGATTGTTTTCTTCTGGACACTATCCAGGTTATCAAGGACCTTAATCCATAGTTTCCAGAAGTGAATACAGTACTTCAAATGAAGTATGATGGGGGAAGAACAGCATAGAACTATCACCTCCCTAATCTTGGAAGCTATTCCCCTCTTAATGTAGCCCAAGTGTTATAGCTTAGCCACAAGTGGTACAAATAATGAATCCTGTGAAGTGATTAAATTATTGAAATTTGCACTATTCGAAGTTACAACATATAAAATATGGTAGTTGGTTTTAGGCCAGTGGAAATATGCAATGAAAATTATTTAAAATTAGTTGTTATCTGTTTATTAATATAATGTTAAGAACAGAAAGAAGAAAACTGTATTTCTGATTAATTTTTGTTGTTGTTCTGTCATTGAGTCATGTCTGACTCTACATTACCCCAAGGACCATACTGTCCATGTTGTTTCTTTTTTTTCTTAGTGAGGCAATTGGGGTTAAGTGACTTGCCCAAGGCCACACAGCTAGTAAGTGTTAAGTGTCTGAGGCTGGATTTGAACTCAGGTACTCCTGATTCCAGGGCCGGTGCTCTATCTACTGTGCCACCTAGCTGCCCCATGTTGCTTTCCTAGCAAAGATACTGCAGTGTTTTGACATTTCCTTCTCCAGTAAATCAAATCAAACAGAGGTTAAATGACTTGCCTAGGGTCACACAGCTACTAAGTATCTGAGGACACATTTGGAATCAGGACTATCTTTACTCCAGACCCAGGGCTATATCCATTGAACCACCTAGCTGCCTCCTTGAAAAATAGGTTAAGGGACTTATCCATGGTCACAAATGCATTATAAACTAATAAATAGTTATGGAAAGCAATATTTTAAAAATATAATATTGAAAATTGCTTAATATCACACCTAAAGGAAAGTCTGCACTGATTATAAAATGAAAAGAGTTAATTACATGACATAAAAGAAAATCCAGCAAAAGCAGCTGAAAAGTTAGAAAGAACTAAGGAATATTATCATGAAAATTCAAAGAGGGGAGAGTATTCAGCAGGAGTTTATCAATAGTGGTAAAAACTGCAAGAACAGTCAAGAAAGTGGAGGATTAAGGGAAAAAAAGATCATCAGTTTTGACAACTAATGGATCATTGATAATTTTGGAAAGAATGGTTTATTTGAATAATGTTAGAAGTCAGAATGAAAAGGGTTTACAACAGCCTGAGAAGAGGAGAAGTAAAGGTTTTCAGTATAGCTATTTTTCAAGGAGTTTACTATATGAGAAATAGAAAATTACCATTGAGAAATAGAAAATTATAGCTATTGAGCATGTTAGGAACAAAGGGGTTTTTTGCTTGTTTCTTTTAGATGGGAGAAAGAAGCATGTATAGGCAATAGGGAAGGTAGAGCTTTACTATTAAAGAGTAAGGAAAATGGCATTCAGGGCTCCAGCTCTGTGCATCATGTGTCATAACCAAGGCTATGTCCTGGCGCTGATCCCAGTCCCTCTCCCCAGCCCCAGGCCGGAGATCTTTACTTTAGACCCCCTCCCGGAATCTGCTACTTACCGACCCGCGCTCTAGCATCTCCCACAGGTTCATTCGCAAGAGCAGCTGCAGAGTCCTCTACCCTTGAATGGTTTGACACCAGTTGTCTGAAGACCCCAATCCGGCCAGACAACTCTTCTTCTTCCCCCTCACTGTTGTCTTTTGTCAGATTTTGATGGGCTAGGAAGGAGGTCCAGCACCTCCAGTCCCGGAAGAACCCTCCAACAATTCCACTCCAGTGCCCCCAGTTGTGGAGTTCCAGAAATTGACCTTTGAGCCTTCAGACTACTCCGTGGACATCAGCGCCTTCATCCAACATCACCCGGCAGCCTTCTAAGCCAAAATCCTGCTCCAAGCAAAACCAAAAAGAAACACAGAATCCTGGGGTACGGAAGGCTTATGCCAAGCTGAGACTGGTCCTGGGGCACTCTCGAATTTAGAACACTAAAACCAAAGAATGACATCAATGCCACAGGGGCCAAAGTCCCAGAGCTAGAGTAAATGGAGGGGAGAGAGAGACTTCTCCTGCTATCTTTGCTTGAAGGGAGAAAATACATTAATTTATTGCTGGTCATTCCTAAGTAATAATATTTATATAGTCTTTATTTATGTACAATCCCTCCCCCCAGTGGCAGGAGGTGGTGGTGGGAGAAGAGTATATGTAGTATTTATTTTAGTTTATGTGTTGTAGAGGAGAGATATGCCTCCAACTTTCTGCACTGAGGTTTTGTTTTTGTTTTATTTATTAAGATAATCTAGTGAACTGCTGAGCTGAGGGGGGGGAGAAAGCCTGGAAAAGGAATTAACAGAAACTGGGAGGTGATGGGTGACTGAGACTGGGGAACTGAATCAAGGGAGGGCTTTGGTAAAGAAAGACTAGTAATAGCACTAGAGATAGTATGTTTAGGGGGGATGATATCCACCACCATCCCCACACACATACCTCAACTCAGTGGGGCCTACTATGTGAGGTCCCCATAAGGGCTAAAGAGTTTGTTGACCACCTTTTACTCAGAAACTGCCTCTAAGGGGCTGGGGTGTGGGGTGGGTCTGTTGCCTTTTATGTTTTATGAACAGCCAATAAAATTGATTTTACTGGGGCAGCTAGGTGGCGCAGTGGATAAAACACCGGCCCTGGATTCAGGAGTACCTGAGTTCAAATCCGGCCTCAGACACTTGACACTTACTAGCTGTGTGACCCTGGGCAAGTCACTTAACCCCCATTGCCCTGCAACAAAAACAAAAAAAAACAAAAAAATGAGCAAAAAAAAAAAATGATTTTACTGCTGGAAATCAAAAAAAAAGAGTAAGGAAAATGTGTGTGGGGTGAGATTATAAAGAGTTTCTCTTAATAAGCAAATAGAATAACCATATCTTCATCAGAAATTGTAGTGATGAAAAAGATTATGAGAGGAAAGGAAGATGTCTTTAAATAGACTCATTTTTTTCTATGAAAATTGAAAAATCCCCAGCTGAGAGGATGAGGGGAAATAGTGGCAGGCTTTAAGAGAGGAGGTTTGGAGCAGCCACTGGTAGTAGAGGGAATAGAGACTTAATAAGGGAGGGATGGAAGGATTACCATATTGCAACGAAGGACCAATTGAGATTATATAATTTAACTTTGTAGTGGACCCTTCCAATATGGTTTCAAGATTTCCTAAATCTTAACTCAGAAGCACATGAATAGGAGTTACCAAGATAAGTGGTGGGATTAATTTTTGTTTAAGGTATCAGTGATAGGGCAAATAAATGAGGGCATTGATAGTAGAGGATAGTGTAGAACTGAAATGGTTTACATAGCAGTTGGGACTGGAAAATGTAGAGAGTATAACCATAGAAGAGATAATTACCAGGGAAAGTATTGTGGGGTAGAAAGATTAGAGGTCACAGTAATGATACAAGCTATGATTAGAAGAGTTAAGAGTATAGGGAAAAGTAGAATGGTACAGTGTTATGATCAGATGAAGGAATTTCAAAGTTTTTGAAAATGAAAGTAGAATATTTGTTGGATCAAAGATGTGATGAATCTTGTGTGAAGCTGAGATATACTGGAAGGGTGGTGCATGGGAGAAGAGTCAATTGAAGAACTGGGAAATTGGAATACTTGAGGGAACATTATCAATACATATGCTGAACATATATATATATATATATATATACATATATATATATACATATCCTATGGTAATAGGATAAGGGCAGGAGTTGGGGTAGCGAAGAAGACTGTTAGGCATACATTAAGAAGAAAAGAGATGAAGAAACCCCTTTGTCCTGCCAGTGGAGCAAGAGAATACAGGAAAAGGATGTCATATACAAGGTGAAGAAGTTTCTGCAGCAGTTCATTTTGCTTAAATGTTTTTCTTTGTTCTAAAGTAGGGTTTATTGACTGGGAGTTGGGAAGCAAGATGAATCGCTACAAAGAGAAAAAATGGCTATGATATAAAAAAGAAAAGACATCAGTAAAACTTATTTTTAAATGTTTTTCACTCAATGATTATTTACTGGTGATATTGCTGAGGGATGGGTTGTAGTTCTTTTCCATATTGAGCTTCAGTAAGTGCAGTCTATCATTTTCAGCAGGTTACAATTATTAGGCATGATTCTTAGAACCATTTAGAACTTTCTCCTTTTAGAGATTCATGATCTGAAAGGTGAAACTCTCTCAGCAGGGATCATCTGAATTGAAACCTCTATTACCTCAGTTAAGAATCTCCCTGGCTATTTCAGTGCTCAGAAAGAATCAAATTATATTCCCTTGACACAACCGGCTTTTCTAGCCTCTCAGTATTCAGTGCCACCCTTCAAGGCCAACTGCAGATTCTTTTCAAATAGTTATAAATGATTAATTTGGATAATTCAAACCAATTCTTTTGTTTTCTCACTTAACGTAAGACTAATGTGAATTTGCTATTCTGTTTCTAGTGATTTCAGATCAAGTTTATGACCACAAAGGACGAAAGTAATGTGTATGTTACAATCAGGTCATTACCTTATAATGCTGTGCCTGAACAAAAATGAATGAAACTGACTAGATCGATATTTACTTGAGTCTTCATCCTTGTGATATAATTTAACACATATTATGCATGTATAATAAGAATGGAATTTAGATTGACTCATGCAGATTCAACATATAAGGGCTTTGTTATGGTTTTAAATTACATGTTATAAGAAAAAATATACATTTAAAAGTAGCTTCAATATTTGGCAGAGATCTTACAAAAGAATTTTAAAGTTATTAAAAAATCACAGTTGCTTTCTGCTATGGAATTGAGAGCAGGAAAAGTAATGCATGTTGAAGAAAAGTCACCATCAGTAGTGAATTTCTGTACTCAATATCTGTGGTAAAAGCATATGCCATTCAGTTTGCCTTCAATATACAGTAATTGGTAGGTGACATAACATTGACACTGAGTGCTTTCAAATTATCTTCCATATTTAGGCCTTCTATAACCACATGATGGACAGTGCTGTATTAAATACTTTCTCAAAACAAAATTAGACTCAAAAAGTAGCAGTTTTCTGTCACTGTGTACTTCTGGAAATGACAGTTTTAATCTTTTCAGTGTCTGCTGATAATGGATGTTCAAAGATTCTTTCATCAAAAATGACCTCAAGAACCTGGGATTGTAAACCAGGAGAACCTATAAAACAAGAAGCATTCATGTGAACTGGTACAATAATGAAAATACAATCAGTAGGTCAATCAATGTTTTAAGGCTGGAGCTTGTCTTTTTTCCTGTAGTATCATTTGAGAAACTCTAGTTTAAATGTAGTAAAGGAAACTTTAGACTCCAATAATTGTATATTTAACCCTAGACAATCATTTTATCACTAAACTTTTATTTTGTGATCATGTGATATACTCTATACTGTTCTTATAAGATTCAAATGCATGGAGTTTATGGAGTTATGTGAGGAAATATTAAAAATGGCCCATTCTTATTACATTGCACAATCTCGGGTAAAAAAAAATGCCATCAGGATATAAGTTATGACCAAGTTCTGATTTGGACTTCTATGGAAACTACCTGAAGTCTTTAAAGAATTTATCTATCTAATATAATGTTTAAATTAATATAATTCTTAGACATTTAGACAAATCGAAGTAGAGAGACAGACAGATAGAGAGATAGAGAAACAAACAGAAAGGCAGATGATACCACAGAGGGCCCTAAAGATCCACTTCTCTAATCGTCAAAAAGCGACAGCTAATTTTAGAAGATGGAGGTCAGATCAAGAATCTAGGTAATCAAGGTAGAGACCACATAGGATGAATTAAATCACTGAAGGTTGACAAAGAGCAATGCCTGGTTCCACAACGCAACCTTATTCAGGAACTTAAGATAGGCAGATGAATAAACCAAAGAAGATACAGAAAGAATTATATTAAATGATAAGATATCCAATAATTCAAGCTAGCAAGAGAGAGTAGTAAATCCATAATTCTAAGCAGACTCAAAGAAAAAAAATACCTGCAAGGACTCCTTGAATACCTAGAAAACATTAAATGAAATGAAAAACATTACATGAAAGAAAAATAGCTTAGATCAAACAGAGGTTAACCTGACCCAAGTAATGGGCTCCCTAAAAATCAGATTAGACCAAACAGAAACTATTATCTTCATAAGTGCAAAATTAAAAGTTTACAAAAAATATCTTATGAAATAAACAACAAAAACAACCTGGTAAACCAATCAAGGAGAGGGAATTTAAGAATCATTAGACTCCTTGAAAACTATGGTTAAAACAACAACAACATAGACAGTATATTTCAAGAAAGAAAACATGAACGAAAACTACACAGATCTATTAGAATCAGAAAGCAAATTAAAGATAGAGTCAATAGAGTACCTACTGGATGTAAATACAAAAGGAAAAATCTCAAAAAGGTTATAGCCAAAATCCAGAGCTTAATGTTGAGCAAAAAATAATAAAAATATCCAGATTGTTGTTGTTGTTGTTGTTTGTCCTTTGTTCTGGAAGAAGACCATAGCATCTGGATGATGTCATGACTTTCAGTGAATTGGATTTCAAATGAAGGAGGGCTGTACAAAGTCACCAACCTCACCTTCTCCTCCATAGCCATTTGGGTCCACTGGCAAGATATATATATATATATATATATATATATATATATATATATATATATATATATATATATATATATATATATATATATATATATCATGATGACTGGAGGTGGACCTGGATATTTAAGGCAATTGGTGTTAAGTGACTTGCCCAGGGTGACACATCTAGTTAGTATCTGAGGAGAGATGTGAACTCAGGTCCTCTTGACTTGAAGGCCAGTGCTCTATCTACTGTGCCATCTAGCAGTTAGGATCACACAAGACTTGGTAACTTCTACAATAAATGAGAAGAGATCTTGAAATTCATTATTTCAAAAAGCAAAAGGATCTAGAATTCCAACTGATAATAACTTTCCCTGCAAAGGACAATATTATCCTACAGGGGGAAAGTGGGCCTTTAATAGAATAAAGGACTTAAAGCATTTTAGTGGGGAAAAATTGCAAAGTTGGAATTTTGGAATTCAAACACAAAATTCAAAAGAAAACTAAAAAGAAATTATAAAAAGCAATGACAGTTGCAGAGAATCCTGAGAAGTAGGAGCAAACTCAAAGTAAACTGAGCAGAATTGGGGAAATATTTTGTATAATGGCAACAACATTGCAAAGAAAAACAAGTTTTGAATGTGAAGGAACTCTAATAAAAAAAAAAAAGTAACCATTCATCCTTACAGAAAACCTAAAATAAAGCATGTCACCCATATCTTGTCTGATCATGGATACAAGATGAAGAAAGAGAAATATGGCTTTGGATATGTAGATAGTACCGATTAATTTTGCTTGGCTATGTTTCTTTGTGCGAGGTTTCTTTTTTCTCGTTATAATTAGTGGAAAGATATTGCTGAGGCAAAACAAAAAACAAAAGAAAGAAAGGAGAGGGCATTGAAATATTTTCAAAAGTACACAGGAAAAACAGAATTATGTTGAGAAGGAAGCACAAAAAGGAGAGATTTGAAATTATTATACACTTAAGAAAGCAAGAGGTACAAAATTCATTTACAATTCTCTTTATATATGGAAATGCTATCTTTTTCTGGAAGAGCAAGAGGAAAAATTCAGAATAGGCTGGAATGGAGAGAAGGAATTTGGAATTATTTAAATTGCTAATATTCTACATGTAGGCTGAGGGTAACTAATGGAGAGCTTTTGAAGGCTATTCTCAATCATTTGCATTTTATCAAGAAAAAGGAAGCTGTTGGATAGCAATAAGGGTCATGGCTGAAGCATGTAAATTATTTTGAAAAGAATGAAGAGAATGAGTTTAGAATAGCTAAGGCTAGAAGCTCAGAAGCAATAGAAAGGAAGCAACTTTAGATATAGCTTGAGCAAGCACTATGGTGGAAGTAATGGCAATGGATGGATGGAATCAATTTGAGTTAAGTAGTAAGGAAAAAGACTTAAATATTCAATTGCCTTTAACAGGTTTTTAAAATTTGAAAATAAAATATACAATGATTTTCCTAAGAAAAAGAGCCAGTTTCACAGTCAGAATGGTATTTTTTCCTATCCCTTCAGTTTTTTCTCCTGTTATGGTTTACAAATATCAACAATTCACCTAGGATAAAGAAAATAAAGAGGGATGTTTTATTTTCTTGGACATTCTTCTTTCTCCTACACTGCCCCAGTTTTTGCTGCTTGTTTATTTAATTTTTGCAATTTTCAAACAATATAATGAATTTGTAATTTCATATTGTATTTGGACATCATCATGAAG
Organism: Dromiciops gliroides; assembly: GCF_019393635.1. Taxonomy (NCBI): domain Eukaryota; kingdom Metazoa; phylum Chordata; class Mammalia; order Microbiotheria; family Microbiotheriidae; genus Dromiciops; species Dromiciops gliroides. The sequence goes on along the minus strand of NC_057863.1, from coordinate 101,350,590 downwards.
TAGCTGAAGTGGGCAAAGTTAATACAAGCATATTGTAAAATAGCCTTGAGGAAACTTTTTCTAGAAGTATTTATTTGTAGACATGGAAAATTGGTAGATATTTGTAGGTTTATTGCATCTTAGTTTGTAATCAAAGTTTAAAATACTCTCTCAAATAAAATGACATTAAAATTATCTTGTGATCAGGCAGTTGGCTAAAATTTCTCCCAAGCATTTCTCATGGTCATTAGATAAATAATAGGTGGAGATACTTTTAGATCAACTTATTTGTCTAAATTCATGACATTTAATAGAATGCATATTTGTATTACAACTTAAATTGGAAATAACATCAGCTAAAATTTGAATACATCTAATACTATACTATTTCAGTATAAAATATATCCATAATAATCTTATTAGGAAGCAAAATATATCAATCAAAACTTTGTTTTGAAGAAATAAAAGTACTGAAGAACAAAAAAAAGGTTTTGTCATAAATAGAACACACTGTGGATGAAATTTGCATATATGTTGTTTTTTTAAGCATTTTGAGTAAAGCTGATTCTAAATTTTTGAGATTTCATTCAGGGATAATGTTATCCCAATACCTAAACTATAATTTTCAACCTTAATTCTGGCCATGTTTGTTTAGTTATTTTGATCAAAATAAATGTTACTCAAAGAAATCTGTTTGATTTCAAGCAGAGGCAATGAAAATTATATGAACACATACCCTTGTTTTAAAGGAATGAAAATAACTTTTAAATCCTTTCCTAAGGGTGTGATCTTAGGAAAAAAATACTGAAAGAACTTATTATAACATCTAGGCACATAATAAATGGTTCTTGAATGAATTAATGAATGTACTGTTCAATCAATCGATGGATGTATATGAAAGGGTCAAACTATCATATGAGAAACGCCTGGTAAAAAGCATCAAAAGAGCCAGCTTTGCTGGAAGGGATCCTAGAAATCTAGTATTCAAATACTGGTCTTCTGACGCCAAAGCCCATGTCTTTTTAAAATATCACACTGTCCAACTGTTAATATCTGGGCATGCAGTAGTTCTTCATTCTGCCTCATCGGTGTCCACCACTACAGCATCCAACTTGGATGCTCTCAGACATCAACCATCTGACCTCTCTGGCTGATAGGAAAAGCCTCCTCTGCTTTCTTTCCTGGTAGGTAAGGCTTGTAAAAGAGACAAAAACTGACAGAGGGGCATCCACTACAATGAAGTCTGGAGGCTACTAAAACAGCACAAACTGTTCTTGGAGGAAGGAAATAAGATGAACATAATAAAAGGGAAGAATGGAAGGGTAAGTAATAAAAAAGATCCAGAGAAAGAGCTCTATATGAATAGTAGCACAAAAAAGCAAATCTTTAGCACTCCTCTATTATAAACCCCAAAAAACAAAAGAAGGAAAATAATATGTATTCCATCACACAGATGAAGAAATCAGACTCAAACACAATACAGTAATCCTGCAATAGGAAATATCCAAGGATAAAAGTTCTTCAAACATTTATGTTGAAACATCCTTAAAAGAAGAAGAAACAGAAAAGAAAGAGCAAGATAACAACTGAATAATAAATGCAAGGAAATTTTTAAAAGACGAGTCAAAACTGAAAGATATAAAAAAGCCCAACAAATAATTTAAAAAACAAAGTAATAAATAAGAGTTTAAAATGACAGCAGGAAATAGCTGAATAAATTGTGGGAAGCAGATCAATCAATTAACAAGCCTTCATTAAGTGCCTACTTTTTGCCAAGCACTGCATTAAGGTACTGGGGATACAAAGACAATAATGTAACATGCTTGGCCTCAAGGCCAGGACATTCTATCCATGGAGACTACATGGGCACACACAAGTATATACAACATATGTATGTACATACATACATACATGGACAGCTAGGTGATACAATGGATAGAGTGCTAGGCATATAGAAAGGAAGACCTGATTTCCAATCTAGCCTCAGACACTTACTAGCTGTGAGACCCTGAGCAAGTCACCTAACCCTATTTGCCAGAATTTCCTCATCTCTAAAATGAGCTAGTGAAGGAAATGACAAACCACTCCAGCACCATTGCAAAGAAAGCCCCAAATGGGGTCACAAGGAATCAGATATGACAGAAATGACTGAATAATAACAACACTCACAAACACACACACACACACACACATATATATATATATACAAATGTGTACATACACACATATATATACCTATATCTATCTATCTATATCTCTAAATGTGTATATACACATATGTGTATACACACACACACACACACACACACACATACAAAAGTATGAAGTGATTTCAAGGAGCTACACTAACATTGAGAGGATCCTCATGTAGTAGGGAGTAATTGAACTGTGCTTTTGAAAAAAGATAGGAATTCTAAGAAGGAGTGGTGAGGAAAGAATATATTTAAGGCAAGAGTACAGCCTTGGCAAAGGCATGAATGGCCACAGAAAGTAGAATGTCAATGTACATGGTAGGGGTTAATATGGGGAAGAACTGCCAAAGATGGGACTGAAGCTGATTCTTGAAGGAAGCCAGAAGAGAGAGCAGTCCATGCATAAGGAAAAGCCAAGAAAAAGGCACAGAGTGGAGAAATGGAGTGTTGACACCTCTAAGGAAAAACAAGAAGTGAAGTGTCACTGGACTGTAGGTTTAATTAATTGAAATGCTAGCAATAGGGTGACATTCTTGGCACATGCCATTGGTAGTCTCTCTCAGGTTGCTTTGCTGTTTTAGGAATGCTAGCTGAGGGCAGCTAGGTGGTGAAGTGTATAAAGCACCTGCCCTGGATTCAGGAAGGCCTGAGTTCAAATCTGTCCTCAGACACTTGACACTTACTAGCTGTGTGACCCTGGGCAAGTCACTTAATCCTCATTGACACACACACACACACACACACACACACACACACACACACACACACAAAGAATGCTGGCTTACATGTTCTGTCTGTGCAATAGTTAGTAGTTGTATTGGTGGTTGTGGTAGGGCCCCTAGTTTGATTAACCATCACTATTAACCCCCATATACAATATATTGCCAAAGCTTTTTGAATTTACCTCTTTAGCATCTATCATATATGCCCCTTCTCTCCTCTGACACTGTTACCACTCTATTGCAGGCCCTAATCACCTCATGACTAGATTACTGCAGTAGCCTGCTGGTGGGTCGGCCTGCCTCAAGTATCTTCTCACTCTCAATCCATCCTACATTCAGCCACAAAAGTGATTTTCCTAAAGCACGGGTTTAACCATGTCATACATACCCCCAACTCATATACACACTTTATCTCTCTCTCTCAACAAACTCCATTTGGGGTTTTATCCACTAGGTGGCATAGTGGATAAAGCACCAGCCCTGGATTCAGGAGGACCTGAGTTCAAATCGGGCCTCAGACACTTGACACTTACTTGCTGTGTGACCCTGGGCAAGTCACTTAACCTTCATTGCCCCCACCCCCCAAAAAAAAGTTACCAGGCACTTAGAATATACCACATTGAAAAATGTCAAAGCTGGTACAAGAGTATAAAAGAATTAGTCCCCACCCTCTCCTCTACTGTGAGGATACAATTTGTAAATGGATTAGAAAATAAAAGGTAATTTGAGGAGAGAGATCACTACCAACTGGAAAAGCCTCACAGAAAAAGAAATATCTGTATCATGATTTGAAAGTTGAAAGAATTTTAAAGACAAGGATATTATCAAAAAGAAGGGGCAGGGGAGGAAAGGGCAAAGCTATATCTTCAAGAATATTCATAAAAAGTGTTATTTCTTATGATAAAAAACAGGTGAAATAATTGTGTTATCTCAATGTAATGAAGAAATATGATAGAAAGATTTACTTTGATAGGTATGAAGAATGTAAAGAAATATAGAAAGATCTATTTTAAATAAATTGAAGCAAAAAAGGTAGAACCAGAAGAATAGAGCCTATAGGGATTATAATTATGTCAAGATAATAAGAGGGCACAGAGGAAAATAATTGATGGGTTGTTGTGGACATTTTATATACTCAAATTCATTTGTTCATGAATAAATACTGAAGTATACTTAATTTTATTGATGTTTGTAGTTCATCATAAATCATTTATAAGAACAAAAAATTGAATTTGCATCTTAATAATCTACTTATTAAAAATGTACCTTCATTCTTAGAGAACTGTTACCAACAATGTCTTTCTCACTCTGGGTGGCTTAACATATACTCAGGAGATTATTTACTAAAAGTTGTGTGGTAATGAGGAATATAATTAAATGGGAAGAATGGAATGAGCCAATGTATCAAACTAATGGTTCTGAAAGATGGTAATAGGCAAAGAAAATTTGAAGGACTGACCTCAGAGTTCATTATTGGATCATAGATTTAGAGCTGGACATCATGTCTCCTTATTTTATGGATGAAAAAACAGGCTCCCAGAGATTATGCAATAGCCTAAAGTCATGGAGATTGTAAGTGAATAACCTGAGAGATGGAGTATCTTTTTCATGTAACAATAAGGACATCAGTGTCACTGGATTGAAGAGTAAGAAGTGAGGGGTGGGGGTAGATTAGGAAGAACTTTTTTGTTTGTTTGTTTTGTTTTGTTTTTGTTTTTTGGTGAGGCAATTGGGGTTAAGTGACTTGCCCAGGGTCACACAGCCAGCAAGTGTCAAGTTTCCGAGACCGGACTTAAACTCAGGTACTCCAGGGCCAGTGCTCCATCCACTGCAACATCTAGCTGCCCCGATTAGGAAGAACTTTAAATGTCAAACAGAGGTTTTTGATCCTGAAGGCAACAGGGAACACTAGAGATATTTTTGCTTTTGTTTTTGTTTTTAAATTAGGGTGACATAGTTGAACCTGTATTTTAGGAAAATCACCTTGGCAGCTGAATGAAGGATGGATTGGAGTGAGAAGAGACCTGAGGCAGGTAAGTATTTGCAATAGTCCAAAGCATGACAGAATTAGGGTCTATATCAGGGTGGTGGCAGTATCAGAGAACAGAATGGGCCATATTAAAGAGATATTGCAAAGTGGAAGTCAATAAGTTTTGGCAACAGATTAGATGAGAAGATTATCAGATAGCAGTGGAGGATAACATCTAGGTTTTAAATATGAGGGATTAAGAAGATAGTGGTATTATTGATAATAATAAGGAAGTTTTTGAAGGTGGATAGGTTTGGGGGAAAATAATGAGTTCAGTTTTGAACATATTGAATTATGATGTCCACTGGACATCCGGTTCAAGATGTCTGAAAGGGAGTTGGAGTTGTAAGACTAGAGTTCTGCAGAGAGGGTAGGAGACAAGAGGTAGATATGAGAATCATCAGCATAGAGATGATAATTAAATCCATTGGACTTGATGAGATCACTAAGTCATATAGAGGGAGAAACAGAGGGCCCAGGAAAACAAACACTGAGGAACACATATGGTTAGAGTGTGATCCAGATGAGTCTCCAGCAAAGGAGACTGAGGAGCAATCATATAGGTGGGAGGAGAACCAGGAGAATGGTATCCCAAAAACCTAGAGAGAAGAAAGCTACAAGGTGAATATTTCAGAAGCTGCAGAGTTCAGGGAGAAACAATGAAGACTGGGAAAAGGCCACTGATGGGGGCAGCTAGGTGTCTCAGTGTATAAAACACCTGCCCTGGATTCAGGAGGACCTGAGTTCAAATCAGCCCCAGACACTTGACACTTACTAGCTATGTGACCCTGGGCAAATCACTTAACCCTCATTGCCCTGCAAACAAAAATGAAGAAGAAGAGAAAGAGAGAGAAAAAGCCATTGGATTTGGCAATTAAATGATCACTAAGAACTTTGGAGAGAGCAATTTCAGAGCAATAATAAGGTAGGAAGTCAAATTGTAAGGGGTTAAGAAGAAAGTGGCAGGAGAGAAAGTAAAGGCACTTATTATAGATGGCCTTCTCAAGGAGTTTAACCACAAAGAACTTTTCCATAAAACTATTTTTAAAGGGCACCTTAAATTTATCAGTTCCAATGCTGATTTTACTTGAGACCCATGTCTGTAACAAGAATCTGAAAAGATCAAAATGTTACCTTAGCTTAAGGCCCAAATTTACAGTTTGCGTAATGGGATGACTTAAGGGAAAGCTATCCCTGCATGAGGCTTCTTGAAACATTTTAACCATGAATCTTCATGTCATCTAAGTGAAAAATAAATTCAGGGAACAGGCTAAAACATGACTTCCTTTAAAAAAATTATTGTTGGCCTTACTATGCTGAACCGCAACTTTCTGCACAAGGTGTTTCTGTGTCCCCCAAGCTCCAAACTCCAAGTAACTTTTCCTCTGAGATTATCTTTCATCTACAATGGAATCTAATATATTCCTAGTTATTTAAATGATATCATCCCCATTAGGATGTAGGCTGTTTTGGAGAGAGTGTATTTTTATAAACACACACACACACACACACACACACACACACACACACACACACACACAACATTACCTGGCACATAGGAGGAACTTAACAAATGCCTCTTGACTGCCTGACCATATAAAATATTACCTGGATATTTTCTTGTTCAGACAAAAGCTTTACTACTTTATTTTCCCTCCAAAGATTAGAGAGAAAAAGCTAAATGAACTTCACCTGAGTTACTACCTAAAAAACCCCCACTCAAGTGCCAGGTTATTCTAGGTACTTTGATTAGTCTCCAAAAAGAGCCTTTGTTGCTACAAGGTTCTTTTCAAAATGACACTGTGAAGACTTCAGAGGAGGGAAGATTTCCTTAAAGTCTTGCTTTCAGCAAAGAAAGACCAAACAACCGTGTGACTATGTGATGGAGTTATACAATCATATATTACCCAGTGAAAGATAAGTGTGTGCCCGGAGGAAAGAACCTCTACCTGGAGTTCTACGTGCTTGATTTGGGTAAAATCAGAAGGCTAGACAGGCTGCCACAGGTCTAAATACTAATAGAAATTAGATGACACTACATTAATGTCCTGGTGAAGTTGGAGGAAGGAAACTGTTTCAACAATGAATGGCAG